>NW_027473323.1:0-2400000 GCF_050947335.1 Megachile rotundata | reverse complement strand
TGTACGATTGTGATCGTATGATAGTGATTGAAAGATTGTGATTGTATGATTGTGATTGTATGATTGTGATTGTATGATTGTGATTGTATGATTTTGATTGAATGATTGTGAGTGTATGATTGTGATTGTATGATTGCGATCGTATGATTGTGATTGTTTGATTGCGATTGTATGATTGTGATTGTATCATTGTGATGGTATGATTGAGATTGTATGATTCCGATTGTATGATTGCAATTTTATGAGTGTGATTATATGATTTTGATTGTACGGTTGTGATAGTATGATTGTGATTGAATGATTGTGATTGTATGATTGTGATTGTATGATTGTGATTGTCTGATTGTGATTGTATGATTGTGATTGTATGATTGTGATTGTATCATTGTGATTGTATGATTGCGATTGTATGATTGTGATTGTATGATTGTGATTGTATGATTGTGATTGTATAATTATGGTTCTATTATTGTGATTCTATGATTGTTCATGTATGATTATGATCGCATGATTGTAATTGCATGATTGGGAGTGTATGATTGTGATTGTATGATTGCGATCGTGTGATTGTGACTGTTTGACTGCGATTGTATGATTGTGATTGTATGATTGTTTTTGTTTGATTATGATTGTATGATTGTGATTGTATGATTGTGCCTGTATGATTGTGATGGTATGATTGTGATTGTATGATAGTGATTGAAAGATTGTGATTGTATGATTGCGATTGTATGAGTGTGATTATATGATTATGATTGTATGACTGTGATTGCATGATTGTGATTGTATGATTGTGATTGTATGATTTTTATTGTATGATTGTGATTGTATGATTGTGATTGTATGATTGTGATTGTATGATTGCGATAGTATGATTGTGATTGTATGATTGTGATTGTGTGATTGTGATTATAAGATTGTGATTGTATGATTGTGATTGTATGATGGTGACTGTAGTATTGTGATTGTATGATTGTGTCCGTATGATTGTGACCGTATGATTGCGATTGTATGATTGTGGTTGTATAATTGTGATTGTATGATTGCGATAGCATGATTGTGATTGTATGATTGTGATTGTGTGATTGTGATTATATGATTGTGATTGTATGATTGTGATTGTATGATTGTGATTGTATGATGGTGACTGTAGTATTGTGATTGTATGATTGTGATTGTATGATTGTGATTGTATGATTGTGATTGTATGATTGTGCTTGTACCATTGTGATTGTATGATTGTGATTGTATGATGGTGACTGTAGTATTGTGATTGTATGATTGTGATTGTATGATTGTGATTGTATGATTGTGATTGTATGATTGTGATCGTTCGATTGTGGTTGTATAATTATGTTTCTATTATAGTGATTGTATGATTGTTCTAGTATGATTATGATCGTATGATTGTAATTGCATGATTGTGATTGTGGCTGTCTGATTGTGATTGTATGATTGTGATTGTATGATTGCGATAGTATGATTGTGATTATATGATTGTGATTGTATGATTGTGATTGTACGATTGTGTCCGTATGATTGTGACCGTATGATTGCGATTGTATGATTGTGATTGTATGATTGTGATTGTATGATTGTGATTGTATGATTGCGATAGTATGATTGTGATTGTATGATAGTGATTGTATGATTGTGCCTGTATGATTGTGATGGTATGATTGAGATTGTATGATTGCGATTGTATGATTGCAATTTTATGAGTGTGATTATATGATTTTGATTGTACGGTTGTGATAGTATGATTGTGATTGTATGATTGTGATTGTATGATTGTGATTGTATGATTGTGATTGTATGATTGCGATTGTATGAGTGTGATTATATGATTATGATTGTATGATTGCGATTGTATGATTGTGATTGTATGATTATGATTGTATGATTTTTATTGTATGATTGTGATTGTATGATTGTGATTGTAAGATTGTGATTGTATGATTGTGATCGTATGGTTGTGATTGCTCGACTGCGATTGTACGATTGTGATTGTGCGATATTTTTTGTATGATTGTGATTGTATGATAGTGATTGTATGATTGTGCCTGTATGATTGTGATGGTATGATTGAGATTGTATGATTCCGATTGTATGATTGCAATTTTATGAGTGTGATTATATGATTATGATTGTACGATTGTGATAGGATGATTGTGATTGTATGATTGTGATTGTATGATTGTGATTGTATGATTGTGATTGTCTGATTGTGATTGTATGATTGTGATTGTATGATTGTGATTGTATCATTGTGATTGTATGATTGCGATTGTATGATTGTGATTGTATGTTTGTGATTATATGATTGTGATTGTATAATTATGGTTCTATTATTGCGATTGTGTGATTGTTCATGTATGATTATATTCGTATGATTGTAATTGCATGATTGGGAGTGTATGATTGTGATTGTATGATTGCGATCGTGTGATTGTGACTGTTTGACTGCGATTGTATGATTGGGATTGTATGATTGTGATTGTATGATTGTGATTGTATGATTGTGATTGTATGATTGTGATTGTATGATTGTGATTGTATGATTGTGATTGTATGATTGTGATTGTATGATTGTGATTGTATGATTGTGATTGTATGATTGTGATTGTATGATTGTGATTGTATGATTGAGATTGTATGATTCCGATTGTATGATTGCAATTTTATGAGTGTGATTATATGATTTTGATTGTACGGTTGTGATAGTATGATTGTGATTGTATGATTGTGATTGTATGATTGTGATTGTATGATTGTGATTGTATGATTGTGATTGTCTGATTGTGATTGTATGATTGTGATTGTATGATTGTGATTGTATCATTGTGATTGTATGATTGCGATTGTATGATTGTGATTGTATGATTGTGATTGTATGATTGTGATTGTATAATTATGGTTCTATTATTGTGATTGTATGATTGTTCATGTATGATTATGATCGCATGATTGTAATTGCATGATTGGGAGTGTATGATTGTGATTGTATGATTGCGATCGTGTGATTGTGACTGTTTGACTGCGATTGTATGATTGTGATTGTATGATTGTTTTTGTTTGATTATGATTGTATGATTGTGATTGTATGATTGTGCCTGTATGATTGTGATGGTATGATTGTGATTGTATGATAGTGATTGAAAGATTGTGATTGTATGATTGCGATTGTATGAGTGTGATTATATGATTATGATTGTATGATTGTGATTGTATGATTGTGATTGTATGATTGTGATTGTATGATTTTTATTGTATGATTGTGATTGTATGATTGTGATTGTATGATTGTGATTGTATGATGGTGACTGTAGTGTTGTGATTGTATGATTGTGTTTGTATGATTGTGATTATATGATTGTGATTAATTCATTGTGATTGTATGATTGTGATTGTATGTTGGTGACTGTAGTATTGTGATTGTATGATTGTGATTAATTCATTGTGATTGTATGATTGTGATTGTATGTTGGTGACTGTAGTATTGTGATTGTATGATTGTGATTGTATGATTGTAATTGTATCATTGTGATTGTATGATTGTGATTGTATGATTGTGATTGTATGATTGTGATTGTATGATTGTGATTGTATGATTGTGATTGTAAGATTGCGAGTGTATGATTGTGATTGCGTGATTGTGATTGTATGATTGTTTTTGTATGATTGTGATTGTATGATTGTGATTGTACGATTGTGATCGTATGATAGTGATCGTATGATTGTGATTGTATGATTGTGATTGTATGATTGTGATTGTATGATTGTGATTGTATGATTGTGATTGTATGATTGTGATTGTATGATTGTGATTGTATGATTGTGATTGTATGATTGTGATTGTATGATTGTGATTGTATGATTGTGATTGTATGATTGTGATTGTATGATTGTGATTGTATGATTGTGATTGTATGATTGTGATTGTATGATTGTGATTGTATGATTGTGAATGTATGATTTTGATTGTAGGATTGTGATTATATGATTGTGATTGTATGATTGTGATTGTATGATTGTGATTGTAAGATTGCGAGTGTATGATTGTGATTGCGTGATTGTGATTGTATGATTGTTTTTGTATGATTGTGATTGTATGATTGTGATTGTACGGATGTGATCGTATGATAGTGATTGAAAGATTGTGATTGTATGGTTGCGATTGTATGAGTGTGATTATATGATTATGATTGTATGATTGTGATTGTATGATTGTGATTGTATGATTTTTATTGTATGATTGTGATTGTATGATTGTGATTGTATGATTGTGATTGTATGATTGTGATTGTATGATTGTGATTG
This sequence comes from Megachile rotundata, assembly GCF_050947335.1. Taxonomy (NCBI): domain Eukaryota; kingdom Metazoa; phylum Arthropoda; class Insecta; order Hymenoptera; family Megachilidae; genus Megachile; species Megachile rotundata. Next base: position 2,395,680 of record NW_027473323.1, on the reverse strand, counting down.
TATGATTGTGATTGTATGATTGTGATTGTAAGATTGCGAGTGTATGATTGTGATTGCATGATTGTGATTGTATGATTGTTTTTGTATGATTGTGATTGTATGATTGTGATTGTACGATTGTGATCGTATGATAGTGATTGAAAGATTGTGATTGTATGATTGCGATTGTATGAGTGTGATTATATGATTATGATTGTATGATTGTGATTGTATGATTGTGATTGTATGATTGTGATTGTATGATTTTTATTGTATCATTGTGATTGTATGATTGTGATTGTAAGATTGTGATTGTATGATTGTGATCGTATGGTTGTGATTGCTCGACTGCGATTGTACGATTGTGATTGTATGATTGTTTTTGTATGATTGTGATTGTATGATTGTGATTGTACGATTGTGATCGTATGATAGTGATTGAATGATTGTGATTGTATGATTGCGATTGTATGAGTGTGATTATATGATTATGATTGTATGATTGTGATTGTATGATTGTGATTGTATGATTGTGATTGTATGATTGTGATTGTCTGATTGTGATTGTATGATTGTGATTGTATGATTGTGATTGTATCATTGTGATTGTATGATTGCGATTGTATGATTGTGATTGTATGATTGTGATTGTATAATTATGGTTCTATTATTGTGATTGTATGATTGTTCATGTATGATTATGATCGTATGATTGTAATTGCATGATTGGGAGTGTATGATTGTGATTGTATGATTGCGATCGTGTGATTGTGACTGTTTGACTGCGATTGTATGATTGTGATTGTATGATTGTTTTTGTTTGATTATGATTGTATGATTGTGATTGTATGATTGTGCCTGTATGATTGTGATGGTATGATTGTGATTGTATGAAAGTGATTGAAAGATTGTGATTGTATGATTGCGATTGTATGATTGCGATTGTATGAGTGTGATTATATGATTATGATTGTATGATTGTGATTGTATGATTGTGATTGTATGATTGTGATAGTATGATTGTGATTGTATGATTGTGATTGTATGATTGTTTTTGTATGATTGTGATTGTATGATTGTGATTGTATGATTGTGATTGTATGATTGTGATTCTTTGATTGTGATTGTATGATTGTGATTGTATGATTGCGATAGTATGATTGTGATTATATGATTGTGATTGTATGATTGTGATTGTACGATTGTGTCCGTATGATTGTGACCGTATGATTGCGATTGTATGATTGTGATTGTATAATTGTGATTGTATGATTGCGATAGTATGATTGTGATTGTATGATTGTGATTGTGTGATTGTGATTATATGATTGTGATTGTATGATTGTGATTGTATGATGGTGACTGTAGTATTGTGATTTTATGATTGTGATTGTATGATTGTGATTGTATGATTGTGATTGTATGATTGTGCTTGTATCATTGTGATTGTATGATTGTGATTGTATGATGGTGACTGTAGTATTGTGATTGTATGATTGTGATTGTATGATTGTGATTGTATGATTGTGATTGTATGATTGTGATCGTTCGATTGTGGTTGTATAATTATGGTTCTATTATTGTGATTGTATGATTGTTCTAGTATGATTATGATCGTATGATTGTAATTGCATGATTGTGATTGTGGCTGTCTGATTGTGATTGTATGATTGTGATTGTATGATTGCGATAGTATGATTGTGATTATATGATTGTGATTGTATGATTGTGATTGTACGATTGTGTCCGCATGATTGTGACCGTATGATTGCGATTGTATGATTGTGATTGTATGATTGTGATTGTATGATTGTGATTGTATGATTGTGATTGTATGATTGTGATTGTATGATGATGATTGTATGATTGCGATAGTATGATTGTGGTTGTATGATTGTGATTGTATGATTGCGATAGTATGATTGTGATTATATGATTGTGATTGTATGATTGTGATTGTATGATTGTGATTGTACGATTGTGTCCGTATGATTGTGACCGTATGATTGCGATTGTATGATTGTGATTGTATGATTGTGATTGTATGATTGTGATTGTATGATTGTGATTGTATGATTGCGATAGTATGATTGTGATTGTATGATAGTGATTGTATGATTGTGCCTGTATGATTGTGATGGTATGATTGAGATTGTATGATTGCGATTGTATGATTGCAATTTTATGAGTGTGATTATATGATTTTGATTGTACGGTTGTGATAGTAGGATTGTGATTGTATGATTGTGATTGTATGATTGTGATTGTATGATTGTGATTGTATGATTGTGATTGTATGATTGCGATTGTATGAGTGTGATTATATGATTATGATTGTATGATTGCGATTGTATGATTGTGATTGTATGATTGTGATTGTATGATTTTTATTGTATGATTGTGATTGTATGATTGTGATTGTAAGATTGTGATTGTATGATTGTGATCGTATGGTTGTGATTCCTCGACTGCGATTGTACGATTGTGATTGTGTGATATTTTTTGTATTATTGTGATTGTATGATAGTGATTGTATGATTGTGCCTGTATGATTGTGATGGTATGATTGAGATTGTATGATTCCGATTGTATGATTGCAATTTTATGAGTGTGATTATATGATTATGATTGTACGATTGTGATAGGATGATTGTGATTGTATGATTGTGATTGTATGATTGTGATTGTATGATTGTGATTGTATGATTGTGATTGTATGATTGTGATTGTATGATTGTGATTGTATGATTGTGATTGTATGATTGTGATTGTATGATTGTCATTGTATGATTGTGATTGTATGATATTGAGCGTATGGTTGTGATTGTATGATTGTGATTGTATGATTGTGATCGTTTGATTGTGGTTGTATAATTATGGTTCTCTTATTGTGATTGTATGATTGTTCTTGTATGATTATGATCGTATGATTGTAATTGCATTATTGTGATTGTACGATTGTGATTGTATGATTGTGATTGTATGATTGCGATTGTACGATTGTGATAGGATGATTGTGATTGTATGATTGTGATTGTATGATTGTGATTGTATGATTGTGATTGTCTAATTGTGATTGTATGATTGTGATTGTATGATTGTGATTGTATGATTGCGATTGTATGATTGTGATTGTATGTTTGTGATTGTGTGATTGTGATTGTATAATTATGGTTCTATTATTGTGATTGTATGATTGTTCATGTATGATTATATTCGTATGATTGTAATTGCATGATTGGGAGTGTATGATTGTGATTGTATGGTTGCGATCGTGTGATTGTGACTGTTTGACTGCGATTGTATGACTGGGATTGTATGATTGTGATTGTATGATTGTGATTATATGATTGTGATTGTATGATTGTGATTGTATGATGGTGACTGTAGTATTGTGATTGTATGATTGTGATAGTATGATTGTGATTGTATGATTGTGATTGTATGATTGTTTTTGTATGATTGTGATTGTATGATTGTGATTGTATGATTGCGATTGTATGATTGTGATTCTTTGATTGTGATTGTATGATTGTGATTGTATGATTGCGATAGTATGATTGTGATTGTATGATTGCGATAGTATGATTGTGATTATATGATTGTGATTGTATGATTGTGATTGTATGATTGTGATTGTACGATTGTGTCCGTATGATTGTGACCGTATGATTGCGATAGTATGATTGTGATTGTATGATTGTGATTGTATGATTGTTCTTGCATGAATATGATCGTATGATTGTAATTGCATGATTGTGATTGTACGATTGTGATTTTATGATTTTGATTGTATGATTGTGATTGTGTCATTGTGATTGTGTGATTGTGATTGTATGATTGTGATTCTTTGATTGTGATTGTATGATTGTGATTGTATGATTGCGATAGTATGATTGTGATTGTATGATTGTGATTGTATGATTGTGATTGTATGATTGTGATTCTTTGATTGTGATTGTATGATTGTGATTGTATGATTGCGATAGTATGATTGTGATTGTATGATTGTGATTGTAGGATTGTGGTTGTATGATTGTGATTGTATGATTGTGATTGTATGATTGTGATTGTAAGATAGCGAGTGTATGATTGTGATTGTATGATTGTGATTGTATGATTGTGATTGTATGATTGCGATAGTATGATTGTGATTGTATGATTGTGATTGTATGATTGTGATTGTATGATTGTGATTGTATGATTGTGATTGTATGATTGTGATTGTATGATTGTGATTGTATGATTGTGATTGTATGATTGTGATTGTATGATTGTGATTGTATGATTGTGATTGTATGATTGCGATAGTATGATTGGGATTGTATGATTGTGATTGTATGATTGTGATTGTATGATTGTGATTGTATGATTGTTTTTGTATGATTGTGATTGTATGATTGTGATTGTATGATTGTTTTTGTATGATTGTGATTGTATGATTGTGATCGTACGAATGTGTCCGTATGATTGCGATCGTATGATTGCGATTGTATGATTTTGATTGTGTGATTGTAATTGAATGATTGTGATTGTATGATTGTGATTGTATGATTGTGATTGTATGATTGTGATTGTATGATTGTGATTGTATGATTGTGATTGTATGATATTGATTGTATGATTGTGATTGTATGATTGTGATTGTATGATTGTGATTGTATGATTGTGATTGTATGATTGTGATAGTATGATTGTGATTGTATGGTTGTGATTGTATGATTGTGATTGCATGATTGTGATTGTATGATTGAGATTGCATGATTTTGTATGTATGATTGTGATTGTATGATTGTGATTGTATGATTGTGATTGTATGATTGTGATAGTATGATTGTGTTTGTATGATTGTGATTGTATGACTGTGATTGTATGATTGTGATTGTGCGATTGTGATTGTGCGATTGTGATTGTACGATTGTGATTGTACGATTGTGATTGTATGATTGTGATTGTATGATTACGATTGAATGATTGTGATTGCATGATTGTGATTGTATGATTGTGATTGCATGATTTTGAATGTATGATTGTGATTGTATGATTGTGATTGTATGATTGTGATTGTGCGATTGTGATTGTACGAATGTGATTGTACGATTTTGATTGTATGATTGTGATTGTATGATTATGATTGAATGATTGTGATTGCATGATTGTGATTGTATGATTGTGATTGCATGATTTTGAATGTATGATTGTGATTGTATGATTGTGATTGTATGACTGTGATTGTATGATTGTGATTGTGCGATTGTGATTGTGCGATTGTGATTGTACGATTGTGATTGTACGATTGTGATTGTATGATTGTGATTGTATGATTATGATTGTATGATTGTGATTGTATGATTGTGATTGTATGATTGTGATTGTATGATTTTTATTGTATGATTGTGATTGTATGATTGTGATTGTAAGATTGTGATTGTATGATTGTGATCGTATGGTTGTGATTGCTCGACTGCGATTGTACGATTGTGATTGTATGATTGTTTTTGTATGATTGTGATTGTATGATAGTGATTGTATGATTGTGCCTGTATGATTGTGATGGTATGATTGAGATTGTATGATTGCGATTGTATGATTGCAATTTTATGAGTGTGATTATATGATTTTGATTGTACGGTTGTGATAGTATGATTGTGATTGTATGATTGTGATTGTATGATTGTGATTGTATGATTGTGATTGTAAGATTGCGAGTGTATGATTGTGATTGCATGATTGTGATTGTATGATTGTTTTTGTATGATTGTGATTGTATGATTGTGATTGTACGATTGTGATCGTATGATAGTGATTGAAAGATTGTGATTGTATGATTGCGATTGTATGAGTGTGATTGTATGATTGTGATTGTATGATTGTGATTGTATGATTGTTTTTGTATGATTGTGATTGTATGATTGTGATTGTATGATTGTGATTCTTTGATTGTGATTGTATGATTGTGATTGTATGATTGCGATAGTATGATTGTGATTGTATGATTGTGATTGTATGATTGTGATTGTATGATTGTTCTTGCATGAATATGATCGTATGATTGTAATTGCATGATTGTGATTGTACGATTGTGATTTTATGATTTTGATTGTATGATTGTGATTGTGTCATTGTGATTGTGTGATTGTGATTGTATGATTGTGATTCTTTGATTGTGATTGTATGATTGTGATTGTATGATTGCGATAGTATGATTGTGATTGTATGATTGTGATTGTATGATTGTGATTGTATGATTGTGATTCTTTGATTGTGATTGTATGATTGTGATTGTATGATTGCGATAGTATGATTGGGATTGTATGATTGTGATTGTAGGATTGTGGTTGTATGATTGTGATTGTATGATTGTGATTGTATGATTGTGATTGTATGATTGTGATTGTATGATTGTGATTGTATGATTGTGATTGTATGATTGTGATTGTATGATTGCGATAGTATGATTGGGATTGTATGATTGTGATTGTATGATTGTGATTGTATGATTGTGATTGTATGATTGTGATTGTATGATTGTTTTTGTATGATTGTGATTGTATGATTGTGATCGTACGAATGTGTCCGTATGATTGCGATCGTATGATTGCGATTGTATGATTTTGATTGTGTGATTGTAATTGAATGATTGTGATTGTATGATTGTGATTGTATGATTGTGATTGTATGATTGTGATTGTATGATTGTGATTGTATGATTGTGATTGTATGATTGTGATTGTATGATTGTGATTGTATGATTGTGATTGTATGATATTGATTGTATGATTGTGATTGTATGATTGTGATTGTATGATTGTGATTGTATGATTGTGATTGTATGATTGTGATAGTATGATTGTGATTGTATGGTTGTGATTGTATGATTGTGATTGCATGATTGTGATTGTATGATTGAGATTGCATGATTTTGTATGTATGATTGTGATTGTATGATTGTGATTGTATGATCGTGATTGTATGATTGTGATTGTATGATTGTGATAGTATGACTGTGATTGTATGATTGTGATTGTATGACTGTGATTGTATGATTGTGATTGTGCGATTGTGATTGTGCGATTGTGATTGTACGATTGTGATTGTACGATTGTGATTGTATGATTGTGATTGTATGATTACGATTGAATGATTGTGATTGCATGATTGTGATTGTATGATTGTGATTGCATGATTTTGAATGTATGATTGTGATTGTATGATTGTGATTGTATGATTGTGATTGTGCGATTGTGATTGTACGAATGTGATTGTACGATTTTGATTGTATGATTGTGATTGTATGATTATGATTGAATGATTGTGATTGCATGATTGTGATTGTATGATTGTGATTGCATGATTTTGAATGTATGATTGTGATTGTATGATTGTGATTGTATGACTGTGATTGTATGATTGTGATTGTGCGATTGTGATTGTGCGATTGTGATTGTACGATTGTGATTGTACGATTGTGATTGTATGATTGTGATTGTATGATTATGATTGTATGATTGTGATTGTATGATTGTGATTGTATGATTGTGATTGTATGATTTTTATTGTATGATTGTGATTGTATGATTGTGATTGTATGATTGTGATTGTATGATTGTGATCGTATGGTTGTGATTGCTCGACTGTGATTGTACGATTGTGATTGTATGATTGTTTTTGTATGATTGTGATTGTATGATAGTGATTGTATGATTGTGCCTGTATGATTGTGATGGTATGATTGAGATTGTATGATTGCGATTGTATGATTGCAATTTTATGAGTGTGATTATATGATTTTGATTGTACGGTTGTGATAGTATGATTGTGATTGTATGATTGTGATTGTATGATTGTGATTGTAAGATTGCGAGTGTATGATTGTGATTGCATGATTGTGATTGTATGATTGTTTTTGTATGATTGTGATTGTATGATTGTGATTGTACGATTGTGATCGTATGATAGTGATTGAAAGATTGTGATTGTATGATTGCGATTGTATGAGTGTGATTGTATGATTGTGATTGTCTGATTGTGATTGTATGATTGTGATTGTATGATTGTGATTGTATCATTGTAATTGTATGATTGTGATTGTATGATTGTGATTGTATGATTGTGATTCTTTGATTGTGATTGTATGATTGTGACTGTATGATTGTGATTGTCTGATTGTGATTGTATGATTGTGATTGTATGATTATGATTGTATGATTGTGATTGTATGATTGTGATTGTATGATTGTGATTGTATGATTGTGATTGTATGATTGTGATTGTATGATTGTGATTGTATGATTGTGATTGTATGATTGTGATTGTATGATTGTCATTGTATGATTGTGATTGTATGATTGTGATTGTATGATATTGAGCGTATGGTTGTGATTGTATGATTGTGATTGTATGATTGTGATCGTTTGATTGTGGTTGTATAATTATGGTTCTCTTATTGTGATTGTATGATTGTTCTTGTATGATTATGATCGTATGATTGTAATTGCATGATTGTGATTGTACGATTGTGATTGTATGATTGTGATTGTATGATTGTGATTGTATGATTGCGATAGTATGATTGTGATTGTATGATTGTGATTGTATGATTGTGATTGTATGATTGTGATTGTATGATTGTGATTGTATGATTGTGATTGTATGATTGTGATTGTATGATTGTCATTGTATGATTGTGATTGTATGATTGTGATTGTATGATATTGAGCGTATGGTTGTGATTGTATGGTTGTGATTGTATGATTGTGATCGTTTGATTGTGGTTGTATAATAATGGTTCTCTTATTGTGATTGTATGATTGTTCTTGTATGATTATGATCGTATGATTGTAATTGCATGATTGTGATTGTACGATTGTGATTGTATGATTGTGATTGTATGATTGTGATTGTATGATTGCGATAGTATGATTGTGATTGTATGATTATGATTGTATGATTTTGATTGTATGATTGTGATTGTATGATTGTGATTGTATGATTGTGATTGTATGATTGTGATTGTATGATCGTGATTGTATGATTGTGATCGTTCGATTGTGGTTGTATAATTATGGTTCTATTATTGTGATTGTATGATTGTTCTAGTATGATTATGATCGTATGATTGTAATTGCATGATTGTGATTGTGGCTGTCTGATTGTGATTGTATGATTGTGATTGTATGATTGCGATAGTATGATTGTGATTATATGATTGTGATTGTATGATTGTGATTGTACGATTGTGTCCGTATGATTGTGACCGTATGATTGCGACTGTATGATGGTGATTGTATGATTGTGATTGTATGATTGTGATTGTATGATTGTGATTGTATGATGATGATTGTATGATTGCGATAGTATGATTGTGATTGTATGATTGTGATTGTATGATTGCGATAGTATGATTGTGATTATATGATTGTGATTGTATGATTGTGATTGTATGATTGTGATTGTACGATTGTGTCCGTATGATTGTGACCGTATGATTGCGATTGTATGATTGTGATTGTATGATTGTGATTGTATGATTGTGATTGTATGATTGTGATTGTATGATTGCGATAGTATGATTGTGATTGTATGATTGTGATTGTGTGATTGTGATTATAAGATGGTGATTGTATCATTGTGATCGTATGATGGTGACTGTAGTATTGTGATTGTATGATTGTGATTGTATGTTGGTGACTGTAGCATTGTGATTGTATGATTGTGATTGTATGATTGTAATTGTATCATTGTGATTGTATGATTGTGATTGTATGATTGTGATTGTATGATTGTGATTGTATGATTGTGATTGTATGATTGTGATTGTATGATTGTGATTGTATGATTGTGATTGTAAGATTGCGAGTGTATGATTGTGATTGTAAGATTGTGATTGTATGATTGTGATCGTATGGTTGTGATTGCTCGACTGCGATTGTACGATTGTGATTGTATGATTGTTTTTGTATGATTGTGATTGTATGATAGTGATTGTATGATTGTGCCTGTATGATTGTGATGGTATGATTGAGATTGTATGATTGTGATTGTATGATTGTGATTGTCTGATTGTGATTATATGATTGTGATTGTATGATTGTGATTGTACGATTGTGTCCGTATGATTGTGACCGTATGATTGCGACTGTATGATGGTGATTGTATGATTGTGATTGTATGATTGTGATTGTATGATTGTGATTGTATGATGATGATTGTATGATTGCGATAGTATGATTGTGATTGTATGATTGTGATTGTATGATTGCGATAGTATGATTGTGATTATATGATTGTGATTGTATGATTGTGATTGTATGATTGTGATTGTACGATTGTGTCCGTATGATTGTGACCGTATGATTGCGATTGTATGATTGTGATTGTATGATTGTGATTGTATGATTGTGATTGTATGATTGTGATTGTATGATTGCGATAGTATGATTGTGATTGTATGATTGTGATTGTGTGATTGTGATTATAAGATTGTGATTGTATGATTGTGATCGTATGATGGTGACTGTAGTATTGTGATTGTATGATTGTGATTGTATGTTGGTGACTGTAGCATTGTGATTGTATGATTGTGATTGTATGATTGTAATTGTATCATTGTGATTGTATGATTGTGATTGTATGATTGTGATTGTATGATTGTGATTGTATGATTGTGATTGTATGATTGTGATTGTATGATTGTGATTGTATGATTGTGATTGTAAGATTGCGAGTGTATGATTGTGATTGTAAGATTGTGATTGTATGATTGTGATCGTATGGTTGTGATTGCTCGACTGCGATTGTACGATTGTGATTGTATGATTGTTTTTGTATGATTGTGATTGTATGATAGTGATTGTATGATTGTGCCTGTATGATTGTGATGGTATGATTGAGATTGTATGATTGTGATTGTATGATTGTGATTGTCTGATTGTGATTGTATGATTGTGATTGTATGATTGTGATTGTATCATTGTGATTGTATGATTGCGATTGTATGATTGTGATTGTATGTTTGTGATTGTATGATTGTGATTGTATAATTATGGTTCTATTATTGTGATTGTATGATTGTTCATGTATGATTATATTCGTATGATTGTAATTGCATGATTGGGAGTGTATGATTGTGATTGTATGATTGCGATCGTGTGATTGTGACTGTTTGACTGCGATTGTATGACTGGGATTGTATGATTGTGATTGTATGATTGTGATTGTATGATTGTGATTGTATGATTGTGATTGTATGATTGTGATTGTATGATTGTGATTGTATGATTGTGATTGTATGATTGTGATTGTATGATTGTGATTGTATGATTGTGATTGTATGATTGTGATTGTATGATTGTGATTGTATGATTGTGATTGTATGATTGTGATTGTATGATTGTGATTGTATGATTGTGATTGTATGATTGTGATTGTATGATTTTGATTGTAGGATTGTGATTATATGATTGTGATTGTATGATTGTGATTGTATGATTGTGATTGCATGATTGTGATTGTATGATTGTTTTTGTATGATTGTGATTGTATGATTTTGATTGAATGATTGTGAGTGTATGATTGTGATTGTATGATTGCGATCGTATGATTGTGATTGTTTGATTGCGATTGTATGATTGTGATTGTATCATTGTGATTGTATGATTGTGATTATATGATTGTGATTGTATGATTGTGATTGTATGATGGTGACTGTAGTATTGTGATTGTCTGATTGTGATAGTATGATTGTGATTGTATGATTGTGATTGTATGATTGTTTTTGTATGATTGTGATTGTATGATTGTGATTGTATGATTGTGATTGTATGATTGTGATTGTATGATTGTGATTCTTTGATTGTGATTGTATGATTGTGATTGTATGATTGCGATAGTATGATTGTGATTGTATGATTGTGATTGTATGATTGTGATTGTAAGATAGCGAGTGTATGATTGTGATTGTATGATTGTGATTGTATGATTGTTCTTGCATGATTATGATCGTATGATTGTAATTGCATGATTGTGATTGTACGATTGTGATTGTATGATTTTGATTGTATGATTGTGATTGTATGATTGCGATAGTATGATTGTGATTATATGATTGTGATTGTATGATTGTGATTGTATGATTGTGATTGTACGATTGTGTCCGTATGATTGTGACCGTATGATTGCGATTGTATGATTGTGATTGTATAATTGTGATTGTATGATTGCGATAGTATGATTGTGATTGTATGATTGTGATTGTGTGATTGTGATTATATGATTGTGATTGTATGATTGTGATTGTATGATGGTGACTGTAGTATTGTGATTGTATGATTGTGATTGTATGATTGTGATTGTATGATTGTGATTGTATGATTGTGATTGTATGATTGTGCTTGTATCATTGTGATTGTATGATTGTGATTGTATGATGGTGACTGTAGTATTGTGATTGTATGATTGTGATTGTATGATTGTGATTGTATCATTGTGATTGTATGATTGTGATTGTATGATTGTGATTGTATGATTGTGGTTGTATAATTATGGTTCTATTATTGTGATTGTATGATTGTTCTTGTATGATTATGATCGTATGATTGTAATTGCATTATTGTGATTGTATGATTGTGATTGTATGATTGTGATTGTATGATTGTGATTGTATGATTGCGATAGCATGATTGTGATTGTATGATTGTTTTTGTATGATTGTGATTGTATGATAGTGATTGTATGATTGTGCCTGTATGATTGTGATGGTATGATTGTGATTGTATGATTGCGATTGTATGATTACAATTTTATGAGTGCGGTTATATGAAAATGATTGTATGATTGTGATTGTATGATTGTGATTGTATGATTGTGATTGTGTGATTGTGATTGTATGATTGTGATTGTATGATTGTGATTGTATGATTGTGATTGTATGATTGTGATTGTATGATTGTGATTGTATGATTGTGATTGTATGATTGTGATTGTATGATTGTGATTGTATGATTGTGATTGTATGATTTTGATTGTAGGATTGTGATTATATGATTGTGATTGTATGATTGTGATTGTATGATTTTGATTGAATGATTGTGAGTGTATGATTGTGATTGTATGATTGCGATCGTATGATTGTGATTGTTTGATTGCGATTGTATGATTGTGATTGTATCATTGTGATTGTATGATTGTGATTATATGATTGTGATTGTATGATTGTGATTGTATGATGGTGACTGTAGTATTGTGATTGTATGATTGTGATAGTATGATTGTGATTGTATGATTGTGATTGTATGATCGTTTTTGTATGATTGTGATTGTATGATTGTGATTGTATGATTGTGATTGTATGATTGTGATTCTTTGATTGTGATTGTATGATTGTGATTGTATGATTGCGATAGTATGATTGTGATTGTATGATTGTGATTGTAGGATTGTGATTGTATGATTGTGATTGTATGATTGTTTTTGTATGATTGTGATTGTATGATTTTGATTGAATGATTGTGAGTGTATGATTGTGATTGTATGATTGCGATCGTATGATTGTGATTGTTTGATTGCGATTGTATGATTGTGATTGTATCATTGTGATTGTATGATTGTGATTATGTGATTGTGATTGTATGATTGTGATTGTATGATGGTGACTGTAGTATTGTGATTGTATGATTGTGATAGTATGATTGTGATTGTATGATTGTGATTGTATGATTGTGATTGTATGATTGTTTTTGTATGATTGTGATTGTATGATTGTGATTGTATGATTGTGATTGTATGATTGTGATTGTATGATTGTGATTCTTTGATTGTGATTGTATGATTGTGATTGTATGATTGCGATAGTATGATTGTGATTGTATGATCGTGATTGTAGGATTGTGATTGTATGATTGTGATTGTATGATTGTGATTGTATGATTGTGATTGTAAGATAGCGAGTGTATGATTGTGATTGTATGATTGTGATTGTATGATTGTGATTGTATGATTGCGATAGTATGATTGTGATTGTATGATTGTGATTGTATGATTGTGATCGTACGAATGTGTCCGTATGATTGCGATCGTATGATTGCGATTGTATGATTTTGATTGTGTGATTGTAATTGAATGATTGTGATTGTATGATTGTGATTGTATGATTGTGATTGTATGATTGTGATTGTATGATTGTGATTGTATCATTGTGATTGTGTGATTGTGATTATATGATTGTGATTGTATGATTGTGATTGTATGATGGTGACTGTAGTATTGTGATTGTATGATTGTGATTGTATGATTGTGATAGTATGATTGTGATTGTATGATTGTGATTGTATGATTGTGATTGTATGATTGTGATTGTATGATTGTTCTTGCATGATTATGATCGTATGATTGTAATTGCATGATTGTGATTGTACGATTGTGATTGTATGATTTTGATTGTATGATTGTGATTGTATGATTGCGATAGTATGATTGTGATTATATGATTGTGATTGTATGATTGTGATTGTATGATTGTGATTGTACGATTGTGTCCGTATGATTGTGACCGTATGATTGCGATTGTATGATTGTGATTGTATAATTGTGATTGTATGATTGCGATAGTATGATTGTGATTGTATGATTGTGATTGTGTGATTGTGATTATATGATTGTGATTGTATGATTGTGATTGTATGATGGTGACTGTAGTATTGTGATTGTATGATTGTGATTGTATGATTGTGATTGTATGATTGTGCTTGTATCATTGTGATTGTATGATTGTGATTGTATAATGGTGACTGTAGTATTGTGATTGTATGATTGTGATTGTATGATTGTGATTGTATCATTGTGATTGTATGATTGTGATTGTATGATTGTGATTGTATGATTGTGGTTGTATAATTATGGTTCTATTATTGTGATTGTATGATTGTTCTTGTATGATTATGATCGTATGATTGTAATTGCATTATTGTGATTGTATGATTGTGATTGTATGATTGTGATTGTATGATTGTGATTGTATGATTGTGATTGTATGATTGTGATTGTATGATTGCGATAGTATGATTGTGATTGTATGATTGTTTTTGTATGATTGTGATTGTATGATAGTGATTGTATGATTGTGCCTGTATGATTGTGATGGTATGATTGTGATTGTATGATTGCGATTGTATGATTACAATTTTATGAGTGCGGTTATATGAAAATGATTGTATGATTGTGATTGTATGATTGTGATTGTATGATTGTGATTGTGTGATTGTGATTGTATGATTGTGATTGTATGATTGTGATTGTATGATTGTGATTGTATGATTGTGATTGTATGATTGTGATTGTATGATTGTGATTGTATGATTGTGATTGTATGATTGTGATTGTATGATTGTGATTGTATGATTGTGATTGTATGATTTTGATTGTAGGATTGTGATTATATGATTGTGATTGTATGATTGTGATTGTATGATTGTGATTGCATGATTGTGATTGTATGATTGTTTTTGTATGATTGTGATTGTATGATTTTGATTGAATGATTGTGAGTGTATGATTGTGATTGTATGATTGCGATCGTATGATTGTGATTGTTTGATTGCGATTGTATGATTGTGATTGTATCATTGTGATTGTATGATTGTGATTATATGATTGTGATTGTATGATTGTGATTGTATGATGGTGACTGTAGTATTGTGATTGTATGATTGTGATAGTATGATTGTGATTGTATGATTGTGATTGTATGATCGTTTTTGTATGATTGTGATTGTATGATTGTGATTGTATGATTGTGATTGTATGATTGTGATTGTATGATTGTGATTCTTTGATTGTGATTGTATGATTGTGATTGTATGATTGCGATAGTATGATTGTGATTGTATGATTGTGATTGTAGGATTGTGATTGTATGATTGTGATTGTATGATTGTGATTGTATGATTGTGATTGTAAGATAGCGAGTGTATGATTGTGATTGTATGATTGTGATTGTATGATTGTGATTGTATGATTGCGATAGTATGATTGTGATTGTATGATTGTGATTGTATGATTGTGATTGTATGATTGTGATTGTATGATTGTGATTGTATGATTGTGATTGTATGATTGTGATCGTACGAATGTGTCCGTATGATTGCGATCGTATGATTGCGATTGTATGATTTTGATTGTGTGATTGTAATTGAATGATTGTGATTGTATGATTGTGATTGTATGATTGTGATTGTATGATTGTGATTGTATGATTGTGATTGTATCATTGTGATTGTGTGATTGTGATTATATGATTGTGATTGTATGATTGTGATTGTATGATGATGACTGTAGTTCTGTGATTGTATGATTGTGATTGTATGACTGTGATGGTATGATTGTGATTGTATGATTGTGATTGTATGATTGTGATTGTATGATTGTGATTGTATGATTGTTCTTGCATGATTATGATCGTATGATTGTAATTGCATGATTGTGATTGTACGATTGTGATTGTATGATTTTGATTGTATGATTGTGATTGTATGATTGCGATAGTATGATTGTGATTATATGATTGTGATTGTATGATTGTGATTGTATGATTGTGATTGTACGATTGTGTCCGTATGATTGTGACCGTATGATTGCGATTGTATGATTGTGATTGTATAATTGTGATTGTATGATTGCGATAGTATGATTGTGATTGTATGATTGTGATTGTGTGATTGTGATTATATGATTGTGATTGTATGATTGTGATTGTATGATTGTGATTGTATGATTGTGCTTGTATCATTGTGATTGTATGATTGTGATTGTATGATGGTGACTGTAGTATTGTGATTCTATGATTGTGATTGTATGATTGTGATTCTATCATTGTGATTGTATGATTGTGATTGTATGATTGTGATTGTATGATTGTGGTTGTATAATTATGGTTCTACTATTGTGATTGTATGATTGTTCTTGTATGATTATGATCGTATGATTGTAATTGCATTATTGTGATTGTATGATTGTGATTGTATGATTGTGATTGTATGATTATGGTTGTATGATTGCGATAGTATGATTGTGATTGTATGATTGTTTTTGTATGATTGTGATTGTATGATAGTGATTGTATGATTGTGCCTGTATGATTGTGACGGTATGATTGTGATTGTATGATTGCGATTGTATGATTACAATTTTATGAGTGCGGTTATATGAAAATGATTGTATGATTGTGATTGTATGATTGTGATTGTATGATTGTGATTGTGTGATTGTGATTGTATGATTGTGATTGTATGATTGTGATTGTATGATTGTGATTGTATGATTGTGATTGTATGATTATGATTGTATGATTGTGATTGTATGATTGTGATTGTATGATTGTGATTGTATGATTGTGATTGTATGATTGTGATTGTATGATTGTGATTGTATGATTGTGATTGTATGATTGTGATTGTATGATTGTGATTTTATGATCGTGATTGTATGATCGTGATTGTATGATCGTGATTGTATTATTGTGATTGTATGATTGTGATTGTATGATTTTGATTGTATGATTGTTATAGTATGATTGTGATTGTATGATTGTGATTGTATGATTGTGATTGTAAGATTGCGAGTGTATGATTGTGATTGCATGATTGTGATTGTATGATTGTTTTTGTATGATTGTGATTGTATGATTGTGATTGTATGATTGTGATTGTATGATTGTGATTGTATGATTGTGATTGTATGATTGTGATTGTAAGATTGCGAGTGTATGATTGTGATTGCATGATTGTGATTGTATGATTGTTTTTGTATGATTGTGATTGTATGATTGTGATTGTACGATTGTGATCGTATGATAGTGATTGAAAGATTGTGATTGTATGATTGCGATTGTATGAGTGTGATAATATGATTATGATTGTATGATTGTGATTGTAAGATTGCGAGTGTATGATTGTGATTGCATGATTGTGATTGTATCATTGTTTTTGTATGATTGTGATTGTATGATTGTGATTGTACGATTGTGATCGTATGATAGTGATTGAAAGATTGTGATTGTATGATTGCGATTGTATGAGTGTGATTATATGATTATGATTGTATGATTGTGATTGTATGATTGTGATTGTATGATTGTGATTGTATGATTGTGATTGTATGATTGTGATTGTATGATTGTGATTGTATGATTGTGATTGTATGATTTTGATTGTAGGATTGTGATTATATGATTGTGATTGTATGATTGTGATTGTATGATTGTGATTGCATGATTGTGATTGTATGATTGTTTTTGTATGATTGTGATTGTATGATTTTGATTGAATGATTGTGAGTGTATGATTGTGATTGTATGATTGCGATCGTATGATTGTGATTGTTTGATTGCGATTGTATGATTGTGATTGTATCATTGTGATTGTATGATTGTGATTATATGATTGTGATTGTATGATTGTGATTGTATGATGGTGACTGTAGTATTGTGATTGTATGATTGTGATAGTATGATTGTGATTGTATGATTGTGATTGTATGATCGTTTTTGTATGATTGTGATTGTATGATTGTGATTGTATGATTGTGATTGTATGATTGTGATTCTTTGATTGTGATTGTATGATTGTGATTGTATGATTGCGATAGTATGATTGTGATTGTATGATTGTGATTGTAGGATTGTGATTGTATGATTGTGATTGTATGATTGTGATTGTATGATTGTGATTGTAAGATAGCGAGTGTATGATTGTGATTGTATGATTGTGATTGTATGATTGTGCTTGTATCATTGTGATTGTATGATTGTGATTGTATGATGGTGACTGTAGTATTGTGATTGTATGATTGTGATTGTATGATTGTGATTGTATCATTGTGATTGTATGATTGTTATTGTATGATTGTGATTGTATGATTGTGATTGTATGATTGTGATTGTATGATTTTGATTGTAGGATTGTGGTTATATGATTGTGATTGTATGATTGTGATTGTATGATTGTGATTGCATGATTGTGATTGTATGATTGTTTTTGTATGATTGTGATTGTATGATTTTGATTGAATGATTGTGAGTGTATGATTGTGATTGTATGATTGCGATCGTATGATTGTGATTGTTTGATTGCGATTGTATGATTGTGATTGTATCATTGTGATTGTATGATTGTGATTATATGATTGTGATTGTATGATTGTGATTGTATGATGGTGACTGTAGTATTGTGATTGTATGATTGTGATAGTATGATTGTGATTGTATGATTGTGATTGTATGATCGTTTTTGTATGATTGTGATTGTATGATTGTGATTGTATGATTGTGATTGTATGATTGTGATTCTTTGATTGTGATTGTATGATTGTGATTGTATGATTGCGATAGTATGATTGTGATTGTATGATTGTGATTGTAGGATTGTGATTGTATGATTGTGATTGTATGATTGTGATTGTATGATTGTGATTGTAAGATAGCGAGTGTATGATTGTGATTGTATGATTGTGATTGTATGATTGCGATAGTATGATTGTGATTGTATGATTGTGATTGTATGATTGTGATTGTATGATTGTGATTGTATGATTGTGATTGTATGATTGTGATCGTACGAATGTGTCCGTATGATTGCGATCGTATGATTGCGATTGTATGATTTTGATTGTGTGATTGTAATTGAATGATTGTGATTGTATGATTGTGATTGTATGATTGTGATTGTATGATTGTGATTGTATGATTGTGATTGTATCATTGTGATTGTGTGATTGTGATTATATGATTGTGATTGTATGATTGTGATTGTATGATGGTGACTGTAGTACTGTGATTGTATGATTGTGATTGTATGACTGTGATGGTATGATTGTGATTGTATGATTGTGATTGTATGATTGTGATTGTATGATTGTGATTGTATGATTGTTCTTGCATGATTATGATCGTATGATTGTAATTGCATGATTGTGATTGTACGATTGTGATTGTATGATTTTGATTGTATGATTGTGATTGTATGATTGCGATAGTATGATTGTGATTATATGATTGTGATTGTATGATTGTGATTGTATGATTGTGATTGTACGATTGTGTCCGTATGATTGTGACCGTATGATTGCGATTGTATGATTGTGATTGTATAATTGTGATTGTATGATTGCGATAGTATGAATGTGATTGTATGATTGTGATTGTGTGATTGTGATTATATGATTGTGATTGTATGATTGTGATTGTATGATTGTGATTGTATGATTGTGCTTGTATCATTGTGATTGTATGATTGTGATTGTATGATGGTGACTGTAGTATTGTGATTCTATGATTGTGATTGTATGATTGTGATTGTATCATTGTGATTGTATGATTGTGATTGTATGATTGTGATTGTATGATTGTGATTGTATGATTGTGGTTGTATAATTATGGTTCTATTATTGTGATTGTATGATTGTTCTTGTATGATTATGATCGTATGATTGTAATTGCATTATTGTGATTGTATGATTGTGATTGTATGATTGTGATTGTATGATTGTGATTGTATGATTGTGATTGTATGATTGTGATTGTATGATTGTGATTGTATGATTGTGATTGTATGATTGTGATTTTATGATCGTGATTGTATGATCGTGATTGTATGATCGTGATTGTATTATTGTGATTGTATGATTGTGATTGTATGATTTTGATTGTATGATTGTTATAGTATGATTGTGATTGTATGATTGTGATTGTATGATTGTGATTGTAAGATTGCGAGTGTATGATTGTGATTGCATGATTGTGATTGTATGATTGTTTTTGTATGATTGTGATTGTATGATTGTGATTGTACGATTGTGATCGTATGATAGTGATTGAAAGATTGTGATTGTATGATTGCGATTGTATGAGTGTGATAATATGATTATGATTGTATGATTGTGATTGTAAGATTGCGAGTGTATGATTGTGATTGCATGATTGTGATTGTATCATTGTTTTTGTATGATTGTGATTGTATGATTGTGATTGTACGATTGTGATCGTATGATAGTGATTGAAAGATTGTGATTGTATGATTGCGATTGTATGAGTGTGATTATATGATTATGATTGTATGATTGTGATTGTATGATTGTGATTGTATGATTGTGATTGTATGATTGTGATTGTATGATTGTGATTGTATGATTGTGATTGTATGATTGTGATTGTATGATTGTGATTGTATGATTGCGATTGTATGAGTGTGATAATATGATTATGATTGTATGATTGTGATTGTAAGATTGCGAGTGTATGATTGTGATTGCATGATTGTGATTGTATCATTGTTTTTGTATGATTGTGATTGTATGATTGTGATTGTACGATTGTGATCGTATGATAGTGATTGAAAGATTGTGATTGTATGATTGCGATTGTATGAGTGTGATTATATGATTATGATTGTATGATTGTGATTGTATGATTGTGGTTGTATGATTGTGATTGTATGATTGTGATTGTATGATTGTGATTGTATGATTGTGATTGTATGATTGTGATTGTATGATTGTGATTGTATGATTTTGATTGTAGGATTGTGATTATATGATTGTGATTGTATGATTGTGATTGTATGATTGTGATTGCATGATTGTGATTGTATGATTGTTTTTGTATGATTGTGATTGTATGATTTTGATTGAATGATTGTGAGTGTATGATTGTGATTGTATGATTGCGATCGTATGATTGTGATTGTTTGATTGCGATTGTATGATTGTGATTGTATCATTGTGATTGTATGATTGTGATTATATGATTGTGATTGTATGATTGTGATTGTATGATGGTGACTGTAGTATTGTGATTGTATGATTGTGATAGTATGATTGTGATTGTATGATTGTGATTGTATGATCGTTTTTGTATGATTGTGATTGTATGATTGTGATTGTATGATTGTGATTGTATGATTGTGATTCTTTGATTGTGATTGTATGATTGTGATTGTATGATTGCGATAGTATGATTGTGATTGTATGATTGTGATTGTAGGATTGTGATTGTATGATTGTGATTGTATGATTGTGATTGTATGATTGTGATTGTAAGATAGCGAGTGTATGATTGTGATTGTATGATTGTGATTGTATGATTGTGATTGTATGATTGCGATAGTATGATTGTGATTGTGTGATTGTAATTGAATGATTGTGATTGTATGATTGTGATTGTATGATTGTGATTGTATGATTGTGATTGTATGATTGTGATTGTATGATTGTGATTGTATCATTGTGATTGTGTGATTGTGATTATATGATTGTGATTGTATGATTGTGATTGTATGATGGTGACTGTAGTACTGTGATTGTATGATTGTGATTGTATGACTGTGATGGTATGATTGTGATTGTATGATTGTGATTGTATGATTGTGATTGTATGATTGTGATTGTATGATTGTTCTTGCATGATTATGATCGTATGATTGTAATTGCATGATTGTGATTGTACAATTGTGATTGTATGATTTTGATTGTATGATTGTGATTGTATGATTGCGATAGTATGATTGTGATTATATGATTGTGATTGTATGATTGTGATTGTATGATTGTGATTGTATGATTGTGATTGTACGATTGTGTCCGTATGATTGTGACCGTATGATTGCGATTGTATGATTGTGATTGTATAATTGTGATTGTATGATTGCGATAGTATGATTGTGATTGTATGATTGTGATTGTGTGATTGTGATTATATGATTGTGATTGTATGATTGTGATTGTATGATTGTGATTGTATGATTGTGCTTGTATCATTGTGATTGTATGATTGTGATTGTATGATGGTGACTGTAGTATTGTGATTCTATGATTGTGATTGTATGATTGTGATTGTATCATTGTGATTGTATGATTGTGATTGTATGATTGTGATTGTATGATTGTGGTTGTATAATTATGGTTCTATTATTGTGATTGTATGATTGTTCTTGTATGATTATGATCGTATGATTGTAATTGCATTATTGTGATTGTATGATTGTGATTGTATGATTGTGATTGTATGATTGTGGTTGTATGATTGCGATAGTATGATTGTGATTGTATGATTGTTTTTGTATGATTGTGATTGTATGATAGTGATTGTATGATTGTGCCTGTATGATTGTGATGGTATGATTGTGATTGTATGATTGCGATTGTATGATTACAATTTTATGAGTGCGGTTATATGAAAATGATTGTATGATTGTGATTGTATGATTGTGATTGTATGATTGTGATTGTGTGATTGTGATTGTATGATTGTGATTGTATGATTGTGATTGTATGATTGTGATTGTATGATTATGATTGTATGATTGTGATTGTATGATTGTGATTGTATGATTGTGATTGTATGATTGTGATTGTATGATTGTGATTGTATGATTGTGATTGTATGATTGTGATTGTATGATTGTGATTTTATGATCGTGATTGTATGATCGTGATTGTATGATCGTGATTGTATTATTGTGATTGTATGATTGTGATTGTATGATTTTGATTGTATGATTGTTATAGTATGATTGTGATTGTATGATTGTGATTGTATGATTGTGATTGTAAGATTGCGAGTGTATGATTGTGATTGCATGATTGTGATTGTATGATTGTTTTTGTATGATTGTGATTGTATGATTGTGATTGTATGATTGTGATTGTATGATTGTGATTGTATGATTGTGATTGTATGATTGTGATTGTAAGATTGCGAGGGTATGATTTTGATTGCATGATTGTGATTGTATGATTGTTTTTGTATGATTGTGATTGTATGATTGTGATTGTACGATTGTGATCGTATGATAGTGATTGAAAGATTGTGATTGTATGATTGCGATTGTATGAGTGTGATAATATGATTATGATTGTATGATTGTGATTGTAAGATTGCGAGTGTATGATTGTGATTGCATGATTGTGATTGTATCATTGTTTTTGTATGATTGTGATTGTATGATTGTGATTGTACGATTGTGATCGTATGATAGTGATTGAAAGATTGTGATTGTATGATTGCGATTGTATGAGTGTGATTATATGATTATGATTGTATGATTGTGATTGTATGATTGTGATTGTATGATTGTGATTGTATGATTGTGATTGTATGATTGTGATTGTATGATTGTGATTGTATGATTGTGATTGTATGATTTTGATTGTAGGATTGTGATTATATGATTGTGATTGTATGATTGTGATTGTATGATTGTGATTGCATGATTGTGATTGTATGATTGTTTTTGTATGATTGTGATTGTATGATTTTGATTGAATGATTGTGAGTGTATGATTGTGATTGTATGATTGTGATTGTATGATTGTGATTGTACGATTGTGTCCGTATGATTGTGACCGTATGATTGCGATTGTATGATTGTGATTGTATAATTGTGATTGTATGATTGCGATAGTATGATTGTGATTGTATGATTGTGATTGTGTGATTGTGATTATATGATTGTGATTGTATGATTGTGATTGTATGATTGTGATTGTATGATTGTGCTTGTATCATTGTGATTGTATGATTGTGATTGTATGATGGTGACTGTAGTATTGTGATTCTATGATTGTGATTGTATGATTGTGATTGTATCATTGTGATTGTATGATTGTGATTGTATGATTGTGATTGTATGATTGTGGTTGTATAATTATGGTTCTATTATTGTGATTGTATGATTGTTCTTGTATGATTATGATCGTATGATTGTAATTGCATTATTGTGATTGTATGATTGTGATTGTATGATTGTGATTGTATGATTGTGATTGTATGATTGCGATAGTATGATTGTGATTGTATGATTGTTTTTGTATGATTGTGATTGTATGATAGTGATTGTATGATTGTGCCTGTATGATTGTGATGGTATGATTGTGATTGTATGATTGCGATTGTATGATTACAATTTTATGAGTGCGGTTATATGAAAATGATTGTATGATTGTGATTGTATGATTGTGATTGTATGATTGTGATTGTGTGATTGTGATTGTATGATTGTGATTGTATGATTGTGATTGTATGATTGTGATTGTATGATTGTGATTGTATGATTATGATTGTATGATTGTGATTGTATGATTGTGATTGTATGATTGTGATTGTATGATTGTGATTGTATGATTGTGATTGTATGATTGTGATTGTATGATTGTGATTGTATGATTGTGATTTTATGATCGTGATTGTATGATCGTGATTGTATGATCGTGATTGTATTATTGTGATTGTATGATTGTGATTGTATGATTTTGATTGTATGATTGTTATAGTATGATTGTGATTGTATGATTGTGATTGTATGATTGTGATTGTAAGATTGCGAGTGTATGATTGTGATTGCATGATTGTGATTGTATGATTGTTTTTGTATGATTGTGATTGTATGATTGTGATTGTATGATTGTGATTGTATGATTGTGATTGTATGATTGTGATTGTATGATTGTGATTGTATGATTGTGATTGTATGATTGTGATTGTATGATTGTGATTGTAAGATTGCGAGTGTATGATTGTGATTGCATGATTGTGATTGTATGATTGTTTTTGTATGATTGTGATTGTATGATTGTGATTGTACGATTGTGATCGTATGATAGTGATTGAAAGATTGTGATTGTATGATTGCGATTGTATGAGTGTGATAATATGATTATGATTGTATGATTGTGATTGTAAGATTGCGAGTGTATGATTGTGATTGCATGATTGTGATTGTATCATTGTTTTTGTATGATTGTGATTGTATGATTGTGATTGTACGATTGTGATCGTATGATAGTGATTGAAAGATTGTGATTGTATGATTGCGATTGTATGAGTGTGATTATATGATTATGATTGTATGATTGTGATTGTATGATTGTGATTGTATGATTGTGATCGTATGGTTGTGATTGCTCGACTGCGATTGTACGATTGTGATTGTATGATTGTTTTTGTATGATTGTGATTGTATGATAGTGATTGTATGATTGTGCCTGAATGATTGTGATGGTATGATTGAGATTGTATGATTGCGATTGTATGATTGCAATTTTATGAGTGTGATTATATGATTTTGATTGTACGGTTGTGATAGTATGATTGTGATTGTATGAGTGTGATTGTATGATTGTGATTGTATGATTGTGATTGTCTGATTGTGATTGTATGATTGTGATTGTATGATTGTGATTGTATCATTGTGATTGTATGATTGCGATTGTATGATTGTGATTGTATGTTTGTGATTGTATGATTGTGATTGTATAATTATGGTTCTATTATTGTGATTGTATGATTGTTCATGTATGATTATATTCGTATGATTGTAATTGCATGATTGGGAGTGTATGATTGTGATTGTATGATTGCGATCGTGTGATTGTGACTGTTTGACTGCGATTGTATGATTGGGATTGTATGATTGTGATTGTATGATTGTGATTGTATGATTGTGATTGTATGATTGTGATTGTATGATTGTGATTGTATGGTTGTGATTGTATGATTGTAATTGTATGATTGTGATTGTATGATTGTGATTGTATGATTGTGATTGTATGATTGTGATTGTATGATTGTGATTGTATGATTGTGATTGTATGATTGTGATTGTATGATTGTGATTGTATGATTGTGATTGTATGATTGTGATTGTATGATTGTGATTGTATGATTGTGATTGTATGATTGTGATTGTATGATTGTGATTGTATGATTGTGATTGTATGATTGTGATTGTATGATTTTGATTGTAGGATTGTGATTATATGATTGTGATTGTATGATTGTGATTGTATGATTGTGATTGCATGATTGTGATTGTATGATTGTTTTTGTATGATTGTGATTGTATGATTTTGATTGAATGATTGTGAGTGTATGATTGTGATTGTATGATTGTGATTGTATGATTGTTTTTGTATGATTGTGATTGTATGATTGTGATTGTATGATTGCGATTGTATGATTGTGATTCTTTGATTGTGATTGTATGATTGTGATTGTATGATTGCGATAGTATGATTGTGATTGTATGATTGCGATAGTATGATTGTGATTATATGATTGTGATTGTATGATTGTGATTGTATGATTGTGATTGTACGATTGTGTCCGTATGATTGTGACCGTATGATTGCGATTGTATGATTGTGATTGTATGATTGTGATTGTATGATTGTGATTGTATGATTGTGATTGTATGATTGTGATTGTATGATTGTGATTATATGATTGTGATTGTATGATTGTGATTGTATGATTGTGATTGTATGATTGTGATTGTATGATTGCGATAGTATGATTGGGATTGTATGATTGTGATTGTATGATTGCGATAGTATGATTGTGATTGTATGATTGTGATTGTATGATTGTGATTGTATGATTGTGATTCATTGATTGTGATTGTATGATTGTGATTGTATGATTGTGATTGTATAATTATGGTTCTATTATTGTGATTGTATGATTGTTCATGTATGATTAAATTCGTATGATTGTAATTGCATGATTGGGAGTGTATGATTGTGATTGTATGATTGCGATCGTGTGATTGTGACTGTTTGACTGCGATTGTATGATTGGGATTGTATGATTGTGATTGTATGATTGTGATTGTATGATTGTGATTGTATGATTGTGATTGTATGATTGTGATTGTATGATTGTGATTGTATGATTGTGATTGTATGATTGTGATTGTATGATTGTGATTGTATGATTGTGATTGTATGATTGTGATTGTATGATTGTGATTGTATGATTGTGATTGTATGATTGTGATTGTATGATTGTGATTGTATGATTGTGATTGTATGATTGTGATTGTATGATTGTGATTGTATGATTGTGATTGTATGATTTTGATTGTAGGATTGTGATTATATGATTGTGATTGTATGATTGTGATTGTATGATTGTGATTGCATGATTGTGATTGTATGATTGTTTTTGTATGATTGTGATTGTATGATTTTGATTGAATGATTGTGAGTGTATGATTGTGATTGTATGATTGCGATCGTGTGATTGTGATTGTTTGATTGCGATTGTATGATTGTGATTGTATCATTGTGATTTTATGATTGTGATTATAAGATTGTGATTGTATGATTGTGATTGTATGATGGTGACTGTAGTATTGTGATTGTATGATTGTGATAGTATGATTGTAATTGCATGATTGTGATTGTACGATTGTGATTTTATGATTTTGATTGTATGATTGTGATTGTGTCATTGTGATTGAGTGATTGTGATTGTATGATTGTGATTCTTTGATTGTGATTGTATGATTGTGATTGTATGATTGCGATAGTATGATTGTGATTGTATGATTGTGAGTGTATGATTGTGATTGTATGATTGTGATTCTTTGATTGTGATTGTATGATTGTGATTGTATGATTGCGATAGTATGATTGTGCTTGTATGATTGTGATTGTAGGATTGTGGTTGTATGATTGTGATTGTATGATTGTGATTGTATGATTGTGATTGTAAGATAGCGAGTGTATGATTGTGATTGTATGATTGTGATTGTATGATTGTGATTGTATGATTGTGATTGTATGATTGCGATAGTATGATTGTGATTGTATGATTGTGATTGTATGATTGTGATTGTATGATTGTGATTGTATGATTGTGATTGTATGATTGTGATTGTATGATTGTGATTGTATGATTGTGATTGTATGATTGTGATTGTATGATTGTGATTGTATGATTGTGATTGTATGATTGCGATAGTATGATTGGGATTGTATGATTGTGATTGTATGATTGTGATTGTATGACTGTGATTGTATGATTGTTTTTGTATGATTGTGATTGTATGATTGTGATCGTACGAATGTGTCCGTATGATTGCGATCGTATGATTGCGATTGTATGATTTTGATTGTGTGATTGTAATTGAATGATTGTGATTGTATGATTGTGATTGTATGATTGTGATTGTATGATTGTGATTGTATGATTGTGATTGTATGATTGTGATTGTATGATTGTGATTGTATGATTGTGATTGTATGATTGTGATTGTATGATTGTGATTGTATGATATTGATTGTATGATTGAGATTGTATGATTGTGATTGTATGATTGTGATTGTATGATTGTAATTGTATGATTGTGATAGTATGATTGTGATTGTATGGTTGTGATTGTATGATTGTGATTGCATGATTGTGATTGTATGATTGAGATTGCATGATTTTGTATGTATGATTGTGATTGTATGATTGTGATTGTATGATTGTGATTGTATGATTGTGATAGTATGATTGTGATTGTATGATTGTGATTGTATGACTGTGATTGTATGATTGTGATTGTGCGATTGTGATTGTGCGATTGTGATTGTACGATTGTGATTCTACGATTGTGATTGTATGATTGTGATTGTATGATTACGATTGAATGATTGTGATTGCATGATTGTGATTGTATGATTGTGATTGCATGATTTTGAATGTATGATTGTGATTGTATGATTGTGATTGTATGATTGTGATTGTGCGATTGTGATTGTACGAATGTGATTGTACGATTTTGATTGTATGATTGTGATTGTATGATTATGATTGAATGATTGTGATTGCATGATTGTGATTGTATGATTGTGATTGCATGATTTTGAATGTATGATTGTGATTGTATGATTGTGATTGTATGATTATGATGGTATGATTGTGATTGTATGATTGCGATAGTATGATTGTGATAGTATGATTGTGATTGTATGATTGCGATAGTATGATTGCGATTGTATGATATTGATTGTATGATTGTGATTGTATGATTGTGATTGTATGATTGTGATTGTATGATTGTGATTGTATGATTGTGATTGTATGATTGTGATTGTATGATTGTGATTGTCTGATTGTGGTTGTATGATTGTGATTGTATGATTGTGATTGTATGATTGTGATTGTATGATTGTGATTGTATGATTGTGATTGTATGATTGTGATGTATGATTGTGATTGTATGATTGTGATTGTATGATTGTGATTGTATGATTGTGATTGCATGATTGTGATTGTATGATTGTGATTGTATGATATTGATTGTATGATTGTGATTGTATCATTGTGATTGTATGATTGTGATTGCATGATTGTGATTGTATGATTGTTTTTGTATGATTGTGATTGTATGATTTTGATTGAATGATTGTGAGTGTATGATTGTGATTGTATGATTGCGATCGTATGATTGTGATTGTTTGATTGCGATTGTATGATTGTGATTGTATCATTGTGATTGTATGATTGTGATTATATGATTGTGATTGTATGATTGTGATTGTATGATGGTGACTGTAGTATTGTGATTGTATGATTGTGATAGTATGATTGTGATTGTATGATTGTGATTGTATGATCGTTTTTGTATGATTGTGATTGTATGATTGTGATTGTATGATTGTGATTGTATGATTGTGATTCTTTGATTGTGATTGTATGATTGTGATTGTATGATTGCGATAGTATGATTGTGATTGTATGATTGTGATTGTAGGATTGTGATTGTATGATTGTGATTGTATGATTGTGATTGTATGATTGTGATTGTAAGATAGCGAGTGTATGATTGTGATTGTATGATTGTGATTGTATGATTGTGATTGTATGATTGCGATAGTATGATTGTGATTGTATGATTGTGATTGTATGATTGTGATTGTATGATTGTGATTGTATGATTGTGATTGTATGATTGTGATCGTACGAATGTGTCCGTATGATTGCGATCGTATGATTGCGATTGTATGATTTTGATTGTGTGATTGTAATTGAATGATTGTGATTGTATGATTGTGATTGTATGATTGTGATTGTATGATTGTGATTGTATGATTGTGATTGTATCATTGTGATTGTGTGATTGTGATTATATGATTGTGATTGTATGATTGTGATTGTATGATGGTGACTGTAGTACTGTGATTGTATGATTGTGATTGTATGACTGTGATGGTATGATTGTGATTGTATGATTGTGATTGTATGATTGTGATTGTATGATTGTGATTGTATGATTGTTCTTGCATGATTATGATCGTATGATTGTAATTGCATGATTGTGATTGTACGATTGTGATTGTATGATTTTGATTGTATGATTGTGATTGTATGATTGCGATAGTATGATTGTGATTATATGATTGTGATTGTATGATTGTGATTGTATGATTGTGATTGTACGATTGTGTCCGTATGATTGTGACCGTATGATTGCGATTGTATGATTGTGATTGTATAATTGTGATTGTATGATTGCGATAGTATGATTGTGATTGTATGATTGTGATTGTGTGATTGTGATTATATGATTGTGATTGTATGATTGTAATTGTATGATGGTGACTGTAGTATTGTGATTGTATGATTGTGATTGTATGATTGTGATAGTATGATTGTGATTGTATGATTGTGATTGTATGATTGTGATTGTATGATTGTTCTTGCATGATTATGATCGTATGATTGTAATTGCATGATTGTGATTGTACGATTGTGATTGTATGATTTTGATTGTATGATTGTGATTGTATGATTGTGATTCTTTGATTGTGATTGTATGATTGTGATTGTATGATTGCGATAGTATGATTGTGATTGTATGATTGTGATTGTATGATTGTGATTCATTGATTGTGATTGTATGATTGTGATTGTATGATTGTGATTGTATAATTATGGTTCTATTATTGTGATTGTATGATTGTTCATGTATGATTAAATTCGTATGATTGTAATTGCATGATTGGGAGTGTATGATTGTGATTGTATGATTGCGATCGTGTGATTGTGACTGTTTGACTGCGATTGTATGATTGGGATTGTATGATTGTGATTGTATGATTGTGATTGTATGATTGTGATTGTATGATTGTGATTGTATGATTGTGATTGTATGATTGTGATTGTATGATTGTGATTGTATGATTGTGATTGTATGATTGTGATTGTATGATTGTGATTGTATGATTGTGATTGTATGATTGTGATTGTATGATTGTGATTGTATGATTGTAATTGTATGATTGTGATTGTATGATTGTGATTGTATGATTGTGATTGTATGATTGTGATTGTATGATTGCGATTGTATGATTGTGATTGTATGATTTTGATTGTAGGATTGTGATTATATGATTGTGATTGTATGATTGTGATTGTATGATTGTGATTGCATGATTGTGATTGTATGATTGTTTTTGTATGATTGTGATTGTATGATTTTGATTGAATGATTGTGAGTGTATGATTGTGATTGTATGATTGCGATCGTGTGATTGTGATTGTTTGATTGCGATTGTATGATTGTGATTGTATCATTGTGATTGTATGATTGTGATTATAAGATTGTGATTGTATGATTGTGATTGTATGATGGTGACTGTAGTATTGTGATTGTATGATTGTGATAGTATGATTGTAATTGCATGATTGTGATTGTACGATTGTGATTTTATGATTTTGATTGTATGATTGTGATTGTGTCATTGTGATTGTGTGATTGTGATTGTATGATTGTGATTCTTTGATTGTGATTGTATGATTGTGATTGTATGATTGCGATAGTATGATTGTGATTGTATGATTGTGATTGTATGATTGTGATTGTATGATTGTGATTCTTTGATTGTGATTGTATGATTGTGATTGTATGATTGCGATAGTATGATTGTGATTGTATGATTGTGATTGTAGGATTGTGGTTGTATGATTGTGATTGTATGATTGTGATTGTATGATTGTGATTGTAAGATAGCGAGTGTATGATTGTGATTGTATGATTGTGATTGTATGATTGTGATTGTATGATTGTGATTGTATGATTGCGATAGTATGATTGTGATTGTATGATTGTGATTGTATGATTGTGATTGTATGATTGTGATTGTATGATTGTGATTGTATGATTGTGATTGTATGATTGTGATTGTATGATTGTGATTGTATGATTGTGATTGTATGATTGTGATTGTATGATTGCGATAGTATGATTGGGATTGTATGATTGTGATTGTATGATTGTGATTGTATGACTGTGATTGTATGATTGTTTTTGTATGATTGTGATTGTATGATTGTGATCGTACGAATGTGTCCGTATGATTGCGATCGTATGATTGCGATTGTATGATTTTGATTGTGTGATTGTAATTGAATGATTGTGATTGTATGATTGTGATTGTATGATTGTGATTGTATGATTGTGATTGTATGATTGTGATTGTATGATTGTGATTGTATGATTGTGATTGTATGATATTGATTGTATGATTGAGATTGTATGATTGTGATTGTATGATTGTGATTGTATGATTGTGATTGTATGATTGTGATAGTATGATTGTGATTGTATGGTTGTGATTGTATGATTGTGATTGCATGATTGTGATTGTATGATTGAGATTGCATGATTTTGTATGTATGATTGTGATTGTATGATTGTGATTGTATGATTGTGATTGTATGATTGTGATTGTATGATTGTGATTGTATGATTGTGATTGTATGATTGTGATTGCATGATTGTGATTGTATGATTGTGATTGTATGATATTGATTGTATGATTGTGATGGTATGATTGTGATTGTATGATTGTGATTGTATGATTTTGATTGTAGGATTGTGATTATATGATTGTGATTGTATGATTGTGATTGTATGATTGTGATTGCATGATTGTGATTGTATGATTGTTTTTGTATGATTGTGATTGTATGATTTTGATTGAATGATTGTGAGTGTATGATTGTGATTGTATGATTGCGATCGTATGATTGTGATTGTTTGATTGCGATTGTATGATTGTGATTGTATCATTGTGATTGTATGATTGTGATTATATGATTGTGATTGTATGATTGTGATTGTATGATGGTGACTGTAGTATTGTGATTGTATGATTGTGATAGTATGATTGTGATTGTATGATTGTGATTGTATGATCGTTTTTGTATGATTGTGATTGTATGATTGTGATTGTATGATTGTGATTGTATGATTGTGTTTCTTTGATTGTGATTGTATGATTGTGATTGTATGATTGCGATAGTATGATTGTGATTGTATGATTGTGATTGTAGGATTGTGATTGTATGATTGTGATTGTATGATTGTGATTGTATGATTGTGATTGTAAGATAGCGAGTGTATGATTGTGATTGTATGATTGAGATTGTATGATTGTGATTGTATGATTGCGATAGTATGATTGTGATTGTATGATTGTGATTGTATGATTGTGATTGTATGATTGTGATTGTATGATTGTGATTGTATGATTGTGATCGTACGAATGTGTCCGTATGATTGCGATCGTATGATTGCGATTGTATGATTTTGATTGTGTGATTGTAATTGAATGATTGTGATTGTATGATTGTGATTGTATGATTGTGATTGTATGATTGTGATTGTATGATTGTGATTGTATCATTGTGATTGTGTGATTGTGATTATATGATTGTGATTGTATGATTGTGATTGTATGATGGTGACTGTAGTACTGTGATTGTATGATTGTGATTGTATGACTGTGATGGTATGATTGTGATTGTATGATTGTGATTGTATGATTGTGATTCTATGATTGTGATTGTATGATTGTTCTTGCATGATTATGATCGTATGATTGTAATTGCATGATTGTGATTGTACGATTGTGATTGTATGATTTTGATTGTATGATTGTGATTGTATGATTGCGATAGTATGATTGTGATTATATGATTGTGATTGTATGATTGTGATTGTATGATTGTGATTGTACGATTGTGTCCGTATGATTGTGACCGTATGATTGCGATTGTATGATTGTGATTGTATAATTGTGATTGTATGATTGCGATAGTATGATTGTGATTGTATGATTGTGATTGTGTGATTGTGATTATATGATTGTGATTGTATGATTGTGATTGTATGATTGTGATTGTATGATTGTGCTTGTATCATTGTGATTGTATGATTGTGATTGTATGATGGTGACTGTAGTATTGTGATTCTATGATTGTGATTGTATGATTGTGATTGTATCATTGTGATTGTATGATTGTGATTGTATGATTGTGATTGTATGATTGTGGTTGTATAATTATGGTTCTATTATTGTGATTGTATGATTGTTCTTGTATGATTATGATCGTATGATTGTAATTGCATTATTGTGATTGTATGATTGTGATTGTATGATTGTGATTGTATGATTGTGGTTGTATGATTGCGATAGTATGATTGTGATTGTATGATTGTTTTTGTATGATTGTGATTGTATGATAGTGATTGTATGATTGTGCCTGTATGATTGTGATGGTATGATTGTGATTGTATGATTGCGATTGTATGATTACAATTTTATGAGTGCGGTTATATGAAAATGTTTGTATGATTGTGATTGTATGATTGTGATTGTATGATTGTGATTGTGTGATTGTGATTGTATGATTGTGATTGTATGATTGTGATTGTATGATTGTGATTGTATGATTGTGATTGTATGATTATGATTGTATGATTGTGATTGTATGATTGTGATTGTATGATTGTGATTGTATGATTGTGATTGTATGATTGTGATTGTATGATTGTGATTGTATGATTGCGATTGTATGATTGTGATTTTATGATCGTGATTGTATGATCGTGATTGTATGATCGTGATTGTATTATTGTGATTGTATGATTGTGATTGTATGATTTTGATTGTATGATTGTTATAGTATGATTGTGATTGTATGATTGTGATTGTATGATTGTGATTGTAAGATTGCGAGTGTATGATTGTGATTGCATGATTGTGATTGTATGATTGTTTTTGTATGATTGTGATTGTATGATTGTGATTGTATGATTGTGATTGTATGATTGTGATTGTATGATTGTGATTGTATGATTGTGATTGTATGATTGTGATTGTAAGATTGCGAGTGTATGATTGTGATTGCATGATTGTGATTGTATGATTGTTTTTGTATGATTGTGATTGTATGATTGTGATTGTACGATTGTGATCGTATGATAGTGATTGAAAGATTGTGATTGTATGATTGCGATTGTATGAGTGTGATAATATGATTATGATTGTATGATTGTGATTGTAAGATTGCGAGTGTATGATTGTGATTGCATGATTGTGATTGTATCATTGTTTTTGTATGATTGTGATTGTATGATTGTGATTGTACGATTGTGATCGTATGATAGTGATTGAAAGATTGTGATTGTATGATTGCGATTGTATGAGTGTGATTATATGATTATGATTGTATGATTGTGATTGTATGATTGTGATTGTATGATTGTGATTGTATGATTGTGATTGTATGATTGTGATTGTATGATTGTGATTGTATGATTGTGATTGTATGATTTTGATTGTAGGATTGTGATTATATGATTGTGATTGTATGATTGTGATTGTATGATTGTGATTGCATGATTGTGATTGTATGATTGTTTTTGTATGATTGTGATTGTATGATTTTGATTGAATGATTGTGCGTGTATGATTGTGATTGTATGATTGCGATCGGATGATTGTGATTGTTTGATTGCGATTGTATGATTGTGATTGTATCATTGTGATTGTATGATTGTGATTGTATGATTGCGATAGTATGATTGTGATTGTATGATTGTGATTGTATGATTGTGATTGTATGATTGTGATTGTATGATTGTGATTGTATGATTGTGATTGTATGATTGTGATCGTACGAATGTGTCCGTATGATTGCGATCGTATGATTGCGATTGTATGATTTTGATTGTGTGATTGTAATTGAATGATTGTGATTGTATGATTGTGATTGTATGATTGTGATTGTATGATTGTGATTGTATGATTGTGATTGTATGATTGTGATTGTATCATTGTGATTGTGTGATTGTGATTATATGATTGTGATTGTATGATTGTGATTGTACGATGGTGACTGTAGTACTGTGATTGTATGATTGTGATTGTATGACTGTGATGGTATGATTGTGATTGTATGATTGTGATTGTATGATTGTGATTGTATGATTGTGATTGTATGATTGTTCTTGCATGATTATGATCGTATGATTGTAATTGCATGATTGTGATTGTACGATTGTGATTGTATGATTTTGATTGTATGATTGTGATTGTATGATTGCGATAGTATGATTGTGATTATATGATTGTGATTGTATGATTGTGATTGTATGATTGTGATTGTACGATTGTGTCCGTATGATTGTGACCGTATGATTGCGATTGTATGATTGTGATTGTATAATTGTGATTGTATGATTGCGATAGTATGATTGTGATTGTATGATTGTGATTGTGTGATTGTGATTATATGATTGTGATTGTATGATTGTGATTGTATGATTGTGATTGTATGATTGTGCTTGTATCATTGTGATTGTATGATTGTGATTGTATGATGGTGACTGTAGTATTGTGATTCTATGATTGTGATTGTATGATTGTGATTGTATCATTGTGATTGTATGATTGTGATTGTATGAGTGTGATTGTATGATTGTGATTGTATGATTGTGGTTGTATAATTATGGTTCTATTATTGTGATTGTATGATTGTTCTTGCATGATTATGATCGTATGATTGTAATTGCATTATTGTGATTGTATGATTGTGATTGTATGATTGTGATTGTATGATTGTGATTGTATGATTGCGATAGTATGATTGTGATTGTATGATTGTTTTTGTATGATTGTGATTGTATGATAGTGATTGTATGATTGTGCCTGTATGATTGTGATGGTATGATTGTGATTGTATGATTGCGATTGTATGATTACAATTTTATGAGTGCGGTTATATGAAAATGATTGTATGATTGTGATTGTATGATTGTGGTTGTATCAGTGTGATTGTGTGATTGTGATTGTATGATTGTGATTGTATGATTGTGATTGTATGATTGTGGTTGTATGATTTTGATTGTAGGATTGTGATTATATGATTGTGATTGTATGATTGTGATTGTATGATTGTGATTGCATGATTGTGATTGTATGATTGTTTTTGTATGATTGTGATTGTATGATTTTGATTGAATGATTTTGATTGTATGATTGTGATTGTATGATTGCGATCGTGTGATTGTGATTGTTTGATTGCGATTGTATGATTGTGATTGTATCATTGTGATTGTATGATTGTGATTATATGATTGTGATTGTATGATTGTGATTGTATGATTGTAATTGTATGATTGTGATTGTATGATTGTGATTGTATGATTGTGATTGTATGATTGTGATTGTATGATTGTGATTGTATGATTGTGATTGTATGATTGTGATTGTATGATTTTGATTGTAGGATTGTGATTATATGATTGTGATTGTATGATTGTGATTGTATGATTGTGATTGCATGATTGTGATTGTATGATTGTTTTTGTATGATTGTGATTGTATGATTTTGATTGAATGATTGTGAGTGTATGATTGTGATTGTATGATTGCGATCGTGGGATTGTGATTGTTTGATTGCGATTGTATGATTGTGATTGTATCATTGTGATTGTATGATTGTGATTATATGATTGTGATTGTATGATTGTGATTGTATGATGGTGACTGTAGTATTGTGATTGTATGATTGTGATAGTATGATTGTGATTGTATGATTGTGATTGTATGATTGTTTTTGTATGATTGTGATTGTATGATTGTGATTGTATGATTGCGATTGTATGATTGTGATTCTTTGATTGTGATTGTATGATTGTGATTGTATGATTGCGATAGTATGATTGTGATTGTATGATTGCGATAGTATGATTGTGATTATATGATTGTGATTGTATGATTGTGATTGTATGATTGTGATTGTACGATTGTGTCCGTATGATTGTGACCGTATGATTGCGATTGTATGATTGTGATTGTATGATTGTGATTGTATGATTGTGATTCTTTGATTGTGATTGTATGATTGTGATTGTATGATTGCGATAGTATGATTGTGATTGTATGATTGTGATTGTATGATTGTGATTGTATGATTGTGATTGTATGATTGTTCTTGCATGAATATGATCGTATGATTGTAATTGCATGATTGTGATTGTACGATTGTGATTTTATGATTTTGATTGTATGATTGTGATTGTGTCATTGTGATTGTGTGATTG
The DNA here is from genome assembly GCF_050947335.1 of Megachile rotundata. Classification (NCBI taxonomy): domain Eukaryota; kingdom Metazoa; phylum Arthropoda; class Insecta; order Hymenoptera; family Megachilidae; genus Megachile; species Megachile rotundata. The sequence continues at coordinate 2,356,489 of NW_027473323.1, read as the reverse complement.
TGATTGTATGATTGTGATTCTTTGATTGTGATTGTATGATTGTGATTGTATGATTGCGATAGTATGATTGTGATTGTATGATTGTGATTGTATGATTGTGATTGTATGATTGTGATTCTTTGATTGTGATTGTATGATTGTGATTGTATGATTGCGATAGTATGATTGTGATTGTATGATTGTGATTGTAGGATTGTGGTTGTATGATTGTGATTGTATGATTGTGATTGTATGATTGTGATTGTAAGATAGCGAGTGTATGATTGTGATTGTATGATTGTGATTGTATGATTGTGATTGTATGATTGCGATAGTATGATTGTGATTGTATGATTGTGATTGTATGATTGTGATTGTATGATTGTGATTGTATGATTGTGATTGTATGATTGTGATTGTATGATTGTGATTGTATGATTGTGATTGTATGATTGCGATAGTATGATTGGGATTGTATGATTGTGATTGTATGATTGTGATTGTATGACTGTGATTGTATGATTGTTTTTGTATGATTGTGATTGTATGATTGTGATCGTACGAATGTGTCCGTATGATTGCGATCGTATGATTGCGATTGTATGATTTTGATTGTGTGATTGTAATTGAATGATTGTGATTGTATGATTGTGATTGTATGATTGTGATTGTATGATTGTGATTGTATGATTGTGATTGTATGATTGTGATTGTATGATATTGATTGTATGATTGAGATTGTATGATTGTGATTGTATGATTGTGATTGTATGATTGTGATTGTATGATTGTGATAGTATGATTGTGATTGTATGGTTGTGATTGTATGATTGTGATTGCATGATTGTGATTGTATGATTGAGATTGCATGATTTTGTATGTATGATTGTGATTGTATGATTGTGATTGTATGATTGTGATTGTATGATTGTGATAGTATGATTGTGATTGTATGATTGTGATTGTATGACTGTGATTGTATGATTGTGATTGTGCGATTGTGATTGTGCGATTGTGATTGTACGATTGTGATTGTACGATTGTGATTGTATGATTGTGATTGTATGATTACGATTGAATGATTGTGATTGCATGATTGTGATTGTATGATTGTGATTGCATGATTTTGAATGTATGATTGTGATTGTATGATTGTGATTGTATGATTGTGATTGTGCGATTGTGATTGTACGAATGTGATTGTACGATTTTGATTGTATGATTGTGATTGTATGATTATGATTGAATGATTGTGATTGCATGATTGTGATTGTATGATTGTGATTGCATGATTTTGAATGTATGATTGTGATTGTATGATTGTGATTGTATGATTGTGATTGTATGATTATGATGGTATGATTGTGATTGTATGATTGCGATAGTATGATTGTGATTGTATGATTGCGATAGTATGATTGCGATTGTATGATATTGATTGTATGATTGTGATTGTATGATTGTGATTGTATGATTGTGATTGTATGATTGTGATTGTATGATTGTGATTGTATGATTGTGATTGTATGATTGTGATTGTATGATTGTGATTGTCTGATTGTGGTTGTATGATTGTGATTGTATGATTGTGATTGTATGATTGTGATTGTATGATTGTGATTGTATGATTGTGATTGTATGATTGTGATGTATGATTGTGATTGTATGATTGTGATTGTATGATTGTGATTGTATGATTGTGATTGCATGATTGTGATTGTATGATTGTGATTGTATGATATTGATTGTATGATTGTGATTGTATGATTGTGATTGTATGATTGTGATAGTATGATTGTGATTGTATGATTGTGATTGTATGACTGTGATTGTATGATTGTGATTGTGCGATTGTGATTGTGCGATTGTGATTGTACGATTGTGATTGTATGATTGCGATTGTATGATTGTGATTGTATGATTATGATTGTATTTTTGTGATTGTATGATTGTGATTGTATGATTGTGATTGTATGATTGTGATTGTATGATTGCGATTGTATGATTGTGATTGTATGATTGCGATTGTATGATTGCGATTGTATGATTATTATTGTATTTTTGTGATTGTATGATTGTGATTGTATGAATGTGATTGTATGATTGTGATTGTATGATTGTGATTGTATGATTGTGATTGTATGATTGCGATTGTATGAATGCGATTGTATGATTGTGATTGCATGATTGTGATTGTATGATTGTGATTGTATGATATTGATTGTATGATTGTGATTGTATGATTGTGATTGTATGATTGTGATTGTATGATTGTGATAGTATGATTGTCATTGTATGGTTGTGATTGTATGATTGTGTTTGCATGATTGTGATTGTATGATTGAGATTGCATGATTTTGTATGTATGATTGTGATTGTATGATTGTGATTGTATGATTGTGATTGTATGATTGTGATTGTATGATTGTGATTGTATGATTGTGATTGTATGATTGTGATTGTATGATATTGATTGTATGATTGTGATTGTATGATTGTGATTGTATGATTGTGATTGTATGATTGTGATAGTATGATTGTGATTGTATGGTTGTGATTGTATGATTGTGATTGCATGATTGTGATTGTATGATTGAGATTGCATGATTTTGAATGTATGATTGTGATTGTATGATTGTGATTGTATGATTGTGATTGTGCGATTGTGATTGTACGAATGTGATTGTACGATTTTGATTGTATGATTGTGATTGTATGATTGTGATTGTGCGATTGTGATTGTACGAATGTGATTGTACGATTTTGATTGTATGATTGTGATTGTATGATTATGATTGAATGATTGTGATTGCATGATTGTGATTGTATGATTGTGATTGCATGATTTTGAATGTATGATTGTGATTGTATGATTGTGATTGTATGATTGTGATTGTATGATTATGATGGTATGATTGTGATTGTATGATTGCGATAGTATGATTGTGATTGTATGATTGCGATAGTATGATTGCGATTGTATGATATTGATTGTATGATTGTGATTGTATGATTGTGATTGTATGATTGTGATTGTATGATTGTGATTGTACGATTGTGATTGTATGATTGTGATTGTATGATTGTGATTGTATGATTGTGATTGTATGATTGTGATTGTATGATTGCGATTGTATGATTGTGATTGTATGATTGTGATTGTATGATTGTGATTGTATGATTGTGATCGTACGATTGCGATGGTATGATTGCGATTGTATGATTGTAATTGTATGATTATGATTGTATGATTGTGATTGTATGATTGTGATTGTGTGATTGCGATTGTATGATTGTGATAGTATGATTATGATTGTATGATTGTGATTGTATGATTGTATTTGGGAGATTGTGTTTTGGAGATTGTAATTGTAGGATTGCGATTGTATGATTGTGATTGTATGATTGTGATTGTATGATTGTGATTGTATGATTGTGAATGTATGATTGTGATTGTATGATTGTGATTGTATGATTGTGATTGTAAGATTGTGATTGTATGACTGTGATTGTATGATTGTGATTGTATGATTGTGATTGTATGATTGTGATGGTATGATAGTGATTGTATGATTGCGATAGTATGATTGTGATTGTATGATTGTGATTGTATGACTGTGATTGTATGATTGTGATTGTATGATTGTGATGGTATGATAGTGATTGTATGATTGCGATAGTATGATTGTGATTGTATGATCGTGATTGTATGACTGTGATTGTATGATTGTGATTGAATGATTGTGATTGTATGATCGTGATTGTATGACTGTGATTGTATGATTGTGATTGTATGATTGTGATTGTAAGATGGTGATTGTATGACTGTGATTGTATGATAGTGATTGTATGATTGCGATAGTATGATTGTGATTGTATGATTGTGATTGTATGATTGCGATTGTATGATTGTGATTGTATGATTATGATTGTATGATTGTGACTGTATGATTGTGATGGTATGATTGCGATTGTATGATTGTGACTGTATGATTGTGATTGTATGATTGTGATTGTGTGGTTGCGATTGTATGATTGCGATTGTATGATTGTGATTGTATGATTGTGATTGTATGATTGTGATATTATGATATTGATTGTATGATTGTGATTGTATGATTGTGATAGTATGATTGTGATTGTATGATTGTGATTGTATGACTGTGATTGTATGATTGTGATTGTGCGATTGTGATTGTGCGATTGTGATTGTACGATTGTGATTGTACGATTGTGATTGTATGATTGTAATTGTATGATTGTGATTGTATGATTGTGATTGTATGACTGTGACTGTATGATTGTGATTGTATGATTGTGATTGTGTGATTGCGATTGTATGATTGCGATTGTATGATTGCGATTGTATGATTGCGATTGTATGATTGCGATTGTATGATTGTGATTGTATGATTGTGATTGTATGATTGTGATTGTATGATTGTGATTGTATGATTGTGATTGTACGATTGTGATTGTACGATTGTGATTGTACGATTGTGATTGTACGATTGTGATTGTACGATTGTGATTGTACGATTGTGATTGTACGATTGTGATTGTACGATTGTGATTGTACGATTGTGATTGTACGATTGTGATTGTACGATTGTGATTGTACGATTGTGATTGTACGATTGTGATTGTACGATTGTGATTGTACGATTGTGATTGTACGATTGTGATTGTACGATTGTGATTGTACGATTGTGATTGTATGATTGTGATTGTATGATTGTGATTGTATGATTTTGATTGTAGGATTGTGATTATATGATTGTGATTGTATGATTGTGATTGTATGATTGTGATTGCATGATTGTGATTGTATGATTGTTTTTGTATGATTGTGATTGTATGATTTTGATTGAATGATTGTGAGTGTATGATTGTGATTGTATGATTGCGATCGTATGATTGTGATTGTTTGATTGCGATTGTATGATTGTGATTGTATCATTGTGATTGTATGATTGTGATTATATGATTGTGATTGTATGATTGTGATTGTATGATGGTGACTGTAGTATTGTGATTGTATGATTGTGATAGTATGATTGTGATTGTATGATTGTGATTGTATGATTGTTTTTGTATGATTGTGATTGTATGATTGTGATTGTATGATTGCGATTGTATGATTGTGATTCTTTGATTGTGATTGTATGATTGTGATTGTATGATTGCGATAGTATGATTGTGATTGTATGATTGCGATAGTATGATTGTGATTATATGATTGTGATTGTATGATTGTGATTGTATGATTGTGATTGTACGATTGTGTCCGTATGATTGTGACCGTATGATTGCGATTGTATGATTGTGATTGTATGATTGTGATTGTATGATTGTGATTGTATGATTGTGATTGTATGATTGTGATTGTATGATTGTGATTGTGGATTGTGATTGTATGATTGTGATTGTATGATTGTGATTGTATGATTGCGATAGTATGATTGGGATTGTATGATTGTGATTGTATGATTGTGATTGTATGATTGTGATTGTATGATTGTGATTGTATGATTGTTTTTGTATGATTGTGATTGTATGATTGTGATCGTACGAATGTGTCCGTATGATTGCGATCGTATGATTGCGATTGTATGATTTTGATTGTGTGATTGTAATTGAATGATTGTGATTGTATGATTGTGATTGTATGATTGTGATTGTATGATTGTGATTGTATGATTGTGATTGTATGATTGTGATTGTATGATTGTGGTTGTATCAGTGTGATTGTGTGATTGTGATTGTATGATTGTGATTGTATGATTGTGATTGTATGATTGTGATTGTATGATTTTGATTGTAGGATTGTGATTATATGATTGTGATTGTATGATTGTGATTGTATGATTGTGATTGCATGATTGTGATTGTATGATTGTTTTTGTATGATTGTGATTGTATGATTTTGATTGAATGATTTTGATTGTATGATTGTGATTGTATGATTGCGATCGTGTGATTGTGATTGTTTGATTGCGATTGTATGATTGTGATTGTATCATTGTGATTGTATGATTGTGATTATATGATTGTGATTGTATGATTGTGATTGTATGATTGTAATTGTATGATTGTGATTGTATGATTGTGATTGTATGATTGTGATTGTATGATTGTGATTGTATGATTGTGATTGTATGATTGTGATTGTATGATTGTGATTGTATGATTTTGATTGTAGGATTGTGATTATATGATTGTGATTGTATGATTGTGATTGTATGATTGTGATTGCATGATTGTGATTGTATGATTGTTTTTGTATGATTGTGATTGTATGATTTTGATTGAATGATTGTGAGTGTATGATTGTGATTGTATGATTGCGATCGTGTGATTGTGATTGTTTGATTGCGATTGTATGATTGTGATTGTATCATTGTGATTGTATGATTGTGATTATATGATTGTGATTGTATGATTGTGATTGTATGATGGTGACTGTAGTATTGTGATTGTATGATTGTGATAGTATGATTGTGATTGTATGATTGTGATTGTATGATTGTTTTTGTATGATTGTGATTGTATGATTGTGATTGTATGATTGCGATTGTATGATTGTGATTCTTTGATTGTGATTGTATGATTGTGATTGTATGATTGCGATAGTATGATTGTGATTGTATGATTGCGATAGTATGATTGTGATTATATGATTGTGATTGTATGATTGTGATTGTATGATTGTGATTGTACGATTGTGTCCGTATGATTGTGACCGTATGATTGCGATTGTATGATTGTGATTGTATGATTGTGATTGTATGATTGTGATTCTTTGATTGTGATTGTATGATTGTGATTGTATGATTGCGATAGTATGATTGTGATTGTATGATTGTGATTGTATGATTGTGATTGTATGATTGTTCTTGCATGAATATGATCGTATGATTGTAATTGCATGATTGTGATTGTACGATTGTGATTTTATGATTTTGATTGTATGATTGTGATTGTGTCATTGTGATTGTGTGATTGTGATTGTATGATTGTGATTCTTTGATTGTGATTGTATGATTGTGATTGTATGATTGCGATAGTATGATTGTGATTGTATGATTGTGATTGTATGATTGTGATTGTATGATTGTGATTCTTTGATTGTGATTGTATGATTGTGATTGTATGATTGCGATAGTATGATTGTGATTGTATGATTGTGATTGTAGGATTGTGGTTGTATGATTGTGATTGTATGATTGTGATTGTATGATTGTGATTGTATGATTGTGATTGTAAGATAGCGAGTGTATGATTGTGATTGTATGATTGTGATTGTATGATTGTGATTGTATGATTGCGATAGTATGATTGTGATTGTATGATTGTGATTGTATGATTGTGATTGTATGATTGTGATTGTATGATTGTGATTGTATGATTGTGATTGTATGATTGTGATTGTATGATTGTGATTGTATGATTGCGATAGTATGATTGGGATTGTATGATTGTGATTGTATGATTGTGATTGTATGACTGTGATTGTATGATTGTTTTTGTATGATTGTGATTGTATGATTGTGATTGTATGATTGTGATAGTATGATTGTGATTGTATGGTTGTGATTGTATGATATTGATTGTATGATTGAGATTGTATGATTGTGATTGTATGATTGTGATTGTATGATTGTGATTGTATGATTGTGATTGTATGATTGTGATAGTATGATTGTGATTGTATGGTTGTGATTGTATGATTGTGATTGCATGATTGTGATTGTATGATTGAGATTGCATGATTTTGTATGTATGATTGTGATTGTATGATTGTGATTGTATGATTGTGATTGTATGATTGTGATAGTATGATTGTGATTGTATGATTGTGATTGTATGACTGTGATTGTATGATTGTGATTGTGCGATTGTGATTGTGCGATTGTGATTGTACGATTGTGATTGTACGATTGTGATTGTATGATTGTGATTGTATGATTACGATTGAATGATTGTGATTGCATGATTGTGATTGTATGATTGTGATTGCATGATTTTGAATGTATGATTGTGATTGTATGATTGTGATTGTATGATTGTGATTGTGCGATTGTGATTGTACGAATGTGATTGTACGATTTTGATTGTATGATTGTGATTGTATGATTATGATTGAATGATTGTGATTGCATGATTGTGATTGTATGATTGTGATTGCATGATTTTGAATGTATGATTGTGATTGTATGATTGTGATTGTATGATTGTGATTGTATGATTATGATGGTATGATTGTGATTGTATGATTGCGATAGTATGATTGTGATTGTATGATTGCGATAGTATGATTGCGATTGTATGATATTGATTGTATGATTGTGATTGTATGATTGTGATTGTATGATTGTGATTGTATGATTGTGATTGTATGATTGTGATTGTATGATTGTGATTGTATGATTGTGATTGTATGATTGTGATTGTATGATTGTGATTGTCTGATTGTGGTTGTATGATTGTGATTGTATGATTGTGATTGTATGATTGTGATTGTATGATTGTGATTGTATGATTGTGATTGTATGATTGTGATGTATGATTGTGATTGTATGATTGTGATTGTATGATTGTGATTGTATGATTGTGATTGCATGATTGTGATTGTATGATTGTGATTGTATGATATTGATTGTATGATTGTGATTGTATGATTGTGATTGTATGATTGTGATAGTATGATTGTGATTGTATGATTGTGATTGTATGACTGTGATTGTATGATTGTGATTGTGCGATTGTGATTGTGCGATTGTGATTGTACGATTGTGATTGTATGATTGCGATTGTATGATTGTGATTGTATGATTATGATTGTATTTTTGTGATTGTATGATTGTGATTGTATGATTGTGATTGTATGATTGTGATTGTATGATTGCGATTGTATGATTGTGATTGTATGATTGCGATTGTATGATTGCGATTGTATGATTATTATTGTATTTTTGTGATTGTATGATTGTGATTGTATGAATGTGATTGTACGATTTTGATTGTATGATTGTGATTGTATGATTATGATTGAATGATTGTGATTGCATGATTGTGATTGTATGATTGTGATTGCATGATTTTGAATGTATGATTGTGATTGTATGATTGTGATTGTATGATTGTGATTGTATGATTATGATGGTATGATTGTGATTGTATGATTGCGATAGTATGATTGTGATTGTATGATTGCGATAGTATGATTGCGATTGTATGATATTGATTGTATGATTGTGATTGTATGATTGTGATTGTATGATTGTGATTGTCTGATAGTGGTTGTATGATTGTGATTGTATGATTGTGATTGTATGATTGTGATTGTATGATCGTGATTGTATGATTGTGATTGTATGATTGTGATGTATGATTGTGATTGTATGATTGTGATTGTATGATTGTGATTGTATGATTGCGATTGTATGATTGTGATTGTATGATTGCGGTTGTATGATTGCGATTGTATGATTATGATTGTATTTTTGTGATTGTATGATTGTGATTGTATGAATGTGATTGTATGATTGTGATTGTATGATTGTGATTGTATGATTGTGATTGTATGATTGCGATTGTATGAATGCGATTGTATGATTGTGATTGTATGATTGTGATTGTATGATATTGATTGTATGATTGTGATTGTATGATTGTGATTGTATGATTGTGATTGTATGATTGTGATAGTATGATTGTCATTGTATGGTTGTGATTGTATGATTGTGTTTGCATGATTGTGATTGTATGATTGAGATTGCATGATTTTGTATGTATGATTGTGATTGTATGATTGTGATTGTATGATTGTGATTGTATGATTGTGATTGTATGATTGTGATTGTATGATTGTGATGTATGATTGTGATTGTATGATTGTGATTGTATGATTGTGATTGTATGATTGTGATTGCATGATTGTGATGGTATGATTGTGATTGTATGATATTGATTGTATGATTGTGATTGTATGATTGTGATTGTATGATTGTGATAGTATGATTGTGATTGTATGATTGTGATTGTATGACTGTGATTGTATGAGTGTGATTGTGCGATTGTGATTGTGCGATTGTGATTGTACGATTGTGATTGTATGATTGCGATTGTATGATTGTGATTGTATGATTATGATTGCATTTTTGTGATTGTATGATTGTGATTGTATGATTGTGATTGTATGATTGTGATTGTATGATTGCGATTGTATGATTGTGACTGTATGATTGCGATTGTATGATTGCGATTGTATGATTATGATTGTATTTTTGTGATTGTATGATTGTGATTGTATGATTGTGATTGTATGATTGTGATTGTATGATTGTGATTGTATGATTGTGATTGTATGATTGTGATTGTATGATTGTGATTGTATGATTGTGATTGTATGATTGTGATTGTATGATTGCGATTGTATGAATGCGATTGTATGATTGTGATTGCATGATTGTGATTGTATGATTGTGATTGTATGATATTGATTGTATGATTGTCATTGTATGGTTGTGATTGTATGATTGTGATTGCATGATTGTGATTGTATGATTGAGATTGCATGATTTTGTATGTATGATTGTGATTGTATGATTGTGATTGTATGATTGTTCTTGCATGATTATGATCGTATGATTGTAATTGCATGATTGTGATTGTACGATTGTGATTGTATGATTTTGATTGTATGATTGTGATTGTATGATTGCGATAGTATGATTGTGATTATATGATTGTGATTGTATGATTGTGATTGTATGATTGTGATTGTACGATTGTGTCCGTATGATTGTGACCGTATGATTGCGATTGTATGATTGTGATTGTATAATTGTGATTGTATGATTGCGATAGTATGATTGTGATTGTATGATTGTGATTGTGTGATTGTGATTATATGATTGTGATTGTATGATTGTGATTGTATGATTGTGATTGTATGATTGTGCTTGTATCATTGTGATTGTATGATTGTGATTGTATGATGGTGACTGTAGTATTGTGATTCTATGATTGTGATTGTATGATTGTGATTGTATCATTGTGATTGTATGATTGTGATTGTATGATTGTGATTGTATGATTGTGATTGTATGATTGTGGTTGTATAATTATGGTTCTATTATTGTGATTGTATGATTGTTCTTGCATGATTATGATCGTATGATTGTAATTGCATTATTGTGATTGTATGATTGTGATTGTATGATTGTGATTGTATGATTGTGATTGTATGATTGCGATAGTATGATTGTGATTGTATGATTGTTTTTGTATGATTGTGATTGTATGATAGTGATTGTATGATTGTGCCTGTATGATTGTGATGGTATGATTGTGATTGTATGATTGCGATTGTATGATTACAATTTTATGAGTGCGGTTATATGAAAATGATTGTATGATTGTGATTGTATGATTGTGATTGTATGATTGTGATTGTATGATTGTGATTGTGTGATTGTGATTGTATGATTGTGATTGTATGATTGTGATTGTATGATTGTGATTGTATGATTGTGATTGTATGATTATGACTGTATGATTGTGATTGTATGATTGTGATTGTATGATTGTGATTGTATGATTGTGATTGTATGATTGTGATTGTATGATTGTGATTGTATGATTGTGATTGTATGATTGTGATTTTATGATCGTGATTGTATGATCGTGATTGTATGATCGTGATTGTATTATTGTGATTGTATGATTGTGATTGTATGATTTTGATTGTATGATTGTTATAGTATGATTGTGATTGTATGATTGTGATTGTATGATTGTGATTGTAAGATTGCGAGTGTATGATTGTGATTGCATGATTGTGATTGTATGATTGTTTTTGTATGATTGTGATTGTATGATTGTGATTGTATGATTGCGATTGTATGATTGTGATTGTATGATTGTGATTGTATGATTGTGATTGTATGATTGTGATTGTAAGATTGCGAGTGTATGATTGTGATTGCATGATTGTGATTGTATGATTGTTTTTGTATGATTGTGATTGTATGATTGTGATTGTATGATGGTGACTGTAGTATTGTGATTCTATGATTGTGATTGTATGATTGTGATTGTATCATTGTGATAGTATGATTGTGATTGTATGATTGTGATTGTATGATTGTGATTGTATGATTGTGGTTGTATAATTATGGTTCTATTATTGTGATTGTATGATTGTTCTTGCATGATTATGATCGTATGATTGTAATTGCATTATTGTGATTGTATGATTGTGATTGTATGATGTGATTGTATGATTGTGATTGTATGATTGTGATTGTATGATTGCGATAGTATGATTGTGATTGTATGATTGTTTTTGTATGATTGTGATTTTATGATAGTGATTGTATGATTGTGCCTGTATGATTGTGATGGTATGATTGTGATTGTATGATTGCGATTGTATGATTACAATTTTATGAGTGCGGTTATATGAAAATGATTGTATGATTGTGATTGTATGATTGTGATTGTATGATTGTGATTGTATGATTGTGATTGTGTGATTGTGATTGTATGATTGTGATTGTATGATTGTGATTGTATGATTGTGATTGTATGATTGTGATTGTATGATTATGACTGTATGATTGTGATTGTATGATTGTGATTGTATGATTGTGATTGTATGATTGTGATTGTATGATTGTGATTGTATGATTGTGATTGTATGATTGTGATTGTATGATTGTGATTTTATGATCGTGATTGTATGATCGTGATTGTATGATCGTGATTGTATTATTGTGATTGTATGATTGTGATTGCATGATTTTGATTGTATGATTGTTATAGTATGATTGTGATTGTATGATTGTGATTGTATGATTGTGATTGTAAGATTGCGAGTGTATGATTGTGATTGCATGATTGTGATTGTATGATTGTTTTTGTATGATTGTGATTGTATGATTGTGATTGTATGATTGCGATTGTATGATTGTGATTGTATGATTGTGATTGTATGATTGTGATTGTATGATTGTGATTGTATGATTGTGATTGTAAGATTGCGAGTGTATGATTGTGATTGCATGATTGTGATTGTATGATTGTTTTTGTATGATTGTGATTGTATGATTGTGATTGTACGATTGTGATCGTATGATAGTGATTGAAAGATTGTGATTGTATGATTGCGATTGTATGAGTGTGATAATATGATTATGATTGTATGATTGTGATTGTAAGATTGCGAGTGTATGATTGTGATTGCATGATTGTGATTGTATCATTGTTTTTGTATGATTGTGATTGTATGATTGTGATTGTACGATTGTGATCGTATGATAGTGATTGAAAGATTGTGATTGTATGATTGCGATTGTATGAGTGTGATTATATGATTATGATTGTATGATTGTGATTGTATGATTGTAATTGTATGATTGTGATCGTATGGTTGTGATTGCTCGACTGCGATTGTACGATTGTGATTGTATGATTGTTTTTGTATGATTGTGATTGTATGATAGTGATTGTATGATTGTGCCTGAATGATTGTGATGGTATGATTGAGATTGTATGATTGCGATTGTATGATTGCAATTTTATGAGTGTGATTATATGATTTTGATTGTACGGTTGTGATAGTATGATTGTGATTGTATGATTGTGATTGTATGATTGTGATTGTATGATTGTGATTGTCTGATTGTGATTGTATGATTGTGATTGTATGATTGTGATTGTATCATTGTGATTGTATGATTGCGATTGTATGATTGTGATTGTATGTTTGTGATTGTATGATTGTGATTGTATAATTATGGTTCTATTATTGTGATTGTATGATTGTTCATGTATGATTATATTCGTATGATTGTAATTGCATGATTGGGAGTGTATGATTGGGATTGTATGATTGCGATCGTGTGATTGTGACTGTTTGACTGCGATTGTATGATTGGGATTGTATGATTGTGATTGTATGATTGTGATTGTATGATTGTTTTTGTATGATTGTGATTGTATGATTGTGATTGTATGATTGCGATTGTATGATTGTGATTGTATGATTGTGATTGTATGATTGTGATTGTATGATTGTGATTGTAAGATTGCGAGTGTATGATTGTGATTGCATGATTGTGATTGTATGATTGTTTTTGTATGATTGTGATTGTATGATTGTGATTGTATGATGGTGACTGTAGTATTGTGATTCTATGATTGTGATTGTATGATTGTGATTGTATCATTGTGATAGTATGATTGTGATTGTATGATTGTGATTGTATGATTGTGATTGTATGATTGTGGTTGTATAATTATGGTTCTATTATTGTGATTGTATGATTGTTCTTGCATGATTATGATCGTATGATTGTAATTGCATTATTGTGATTGTATGATTGTGATTGTATGATGTGATTGTATGATTGTGATTGTATGATTGTGATTGTATGATTGCGATAGTATGATTGTGATTGTATGATTGTTTTTGTATGATTGTGATTTTATGATAGTGATTGTATGATTGTGCCTGTATGATTGTGATGGTATGATTGTGATTGTATGATTGCGATTGTATGATTACAATTTTATGAGTGCGGTTATATGAAAATGATTGTATGATTGTGATTGTATGATTGTGATTGTATGATTGTGATTGTATGATTGTGATTGTGTGATTGTGATTGTATGATTGTGATTGTATGATTGTGATTGTATGATTGTGATTGTATGATTGTGATTGTATGATTATGACTGTATGATTGTGATTGTATGATTGTGATTGTATGATTGTGATTGTATGATTGTGATTGTATGATTGTGATTGTATGATTGTGATTGTATGATTGTGATTGTATGATTGTGATTTTATGATCGTGATTGTATGATCGTGATTGTATGATCGTGATTGTATTATTGTGATTGTATGATTGTGATTGCATGATTTTGATTGTATGATTGTTATAGTATGATTGTGATTGTATGATTGTGATTGTATGATTGTGATTGTAAGATTGCGAGTGTATGATTGTGATTGCATGATTGTGATTGTATGATTGTTTTTGTATGATTGTGATTGTATGATTGTGATTGTATGATTGCGATTGTATGATTGTGATTGTATGATTGTGATTGTATGATTGTGATTGTATGATTGTGATTGTATGATTGTGATTGTAAGATTGCGAGTGTATGATTGTGATTGCATGATTGTGATTGTATGATTGTTTTTGTATGATTGTGATTGTATGATTGTGATTGTACGATTGTGATCGTATGATAGTGATTGAAAGATTGTGATTGTATGATTGCGATTGTATGAGTGTGATAATATGATTATGATTGTATGATTGTGATTGTAAGATTGCGAGTGTATGATTGTGATTGCATGATTGTGATTGTATCATTGTTTTTGTATGATTGTGATTGTATGATTGTGATTGTACGATTGTGATCGTATGATAGTGATTGAAAGATTGTGATTGTATGATTGCGATTGTATGAGTGTGATTATATGATTATGATTGTATGATTGTGATTGTATGATTGTAATTGTATGATTGTGATCGTATGGTTGTGATTGCTCGACTGCGATTGTACGATTGTGATTGTATGATTGTTTTTGTATGATTGTGATTGTATGATAGTGATTGTATGATTGTGCCTGAATGATTGTGATGGTATGATTGAGATTGTATGATTGCGATTGTATGATTGCAATTTTATGAGTGTGATTATATGATTTTGATTGTACGGTTGTGATAGTATGATTGTGATTGTATGATTGTGATTGTATGATTGTGATTGTATGATTGTGATTGTCTGATTGTGATTGTATGATTGTGATTGTATGATTGTGATTGTATCATTGTGATTGTATGATTGCGATTGTATGATTGTGATTGTATGTTTGTGATTGTATGATTGTGATTGTATAATTATGGTTCTATTATTGTGATTGTATGATTGTTCATGTATGATTATATTCGTATGATTGTAATTGCATGATTGGGAGTGTATGATTGGGATTGTATGATTGCGATCGTGTGATTGTGACTGTTTGACTGCGATTGTATGATTGGGATTGTATGATTGTGATTGTATGATTGTGATTGTATGATTGTGATTGTATGATTGTGATTGTATGATTGTGATTGTATGATTGTGATTGTATGATTGTGATTGTATGATTGTGATTGTATGATTGTGATTGTATGATTGTGATTGTATGATTGTGATTGTACGATTGTGATTGTACGATTGTGATTGTACGATTGTGATTGTACGATTGTGATTGTACGATTGTGATTGTACGATTGTGATTGTACGATTGTGATTGTACGATTGTGATTGTACGATTGTGATTGTACGATTGTGATTGTACGATTGTGATTGTACGATTGTGATTGTACGATTGTGATTGTACGATTGTGATTGTACGATTGTGATTGTACGATTGTGATTGTACGATTGTGATTGTACGATTGTGATTGTATGATTGTGATTGTATGATTGTGATTGTATGATTTTGATTGTAGGATTGTGATTATATGATTGTGAATGTATGATTGTGATTGTATGATTGTGATTGCATGATTGTGATTGTATGATTGTTTTTGTATGATTGTGATTGTATGATTATGATTGTATGATTGTGATTGTATGATTGTGATTGTATGATTGCGAACGTATGATTGTGATTGTTTGATTGCGATTGTATGATTGTGATTGTATCATTGTGATTGTATGATTGTGATTATATGATTGTGATTGTATGATTGTGATTGTATGATGGTGACTGTAGTATTGTGATTGTATGATTGTGATAGTATGATTGTGATTGTATGATTGTGATTGTATGATTGTTTTTGTATGATTGTGATTGTATGATTGTGATTGTATGATTGCGATTGTATGATTGTGATTCTTTGATTGTGATTGTATGATTGTGATTGTATGATTGCGATAGTATGATTGTGATTGTATGATTGCGATAGTATGATTGTGATTATATGATTGTGATTGTATGATTGTGATTGTATGATTGTGATTGTACGATTGTGTCCGTATGATTGTGACCGTATGATTGCGATTGTACGATTGTGATTGTATGATTGTGATTGTATGATTGTGATTGTATGATTGTGATTGTATGATTGTTTTTGTATGATTGTGATTGTATGATTGTGATTGTATGATTGCGATTGTATGATTGTGATTCTTTGATTGTGATTGTATGATTGTGATTGTATGATTGCGATAGTATGATTGTGATTGTATGATTGCGATAGTATGATTGTGATTATATGATTGTGATTGTATGATTGTGATTGTATGATTGTGATTGTACGATTGTGTCCGTATGATTGTGACCGTATGATTGCGATTGTATGATTGTGATTGTATGATTGTGATTGTATGATTGTGATTGTATGATTGTGATTGTATGATTGTGATTGTATGATTGTGATTGTGGATTGTGATTGTATGATTGTGATTGTATGATTGTGATTGTATGATTGCGATAGTATGATTGGGATTGTATGATTGTGATTGTATGATTGTGATTGTATGATTGTGATTGTATGATTGTGATTGTATGATTGTTTTTGTATGATTGTGATTGTATGATTGTGATCGTACGAATGTGTCCGTATGATTGCGATCGTATGATTGCGATTGTATGATTTTGATTGTGTGATTGTAATTGAATGATTGTGATTGTATGATTGTGATTGTATGATTGTGATTGTATGATTGTGATTGTATGATTGTGATTGTATGATTGTGATTGTATGATTGTGGTTGTATCAGTGTGATTGTGTGATTGTGATTGTATGATTGTGATTGTATGATTGTGATTGTATGATTGTGATTGTATGATTTTGATTGTAGGATTGTGATTATATGATTGTGATTGTATGATTGTGATTGTATGATTGTGATTGCATGATTGTGATTGTATGATTGTTTTTGTATGATTGTGATTGTATGATTTTGATTGAATGATTTTGATTGTATGATTGTGATTGTATGATTGCGATCGTGTGATTGTGATTGTTTGATTGCGATTGTATGATTGTGATTGTATCATTGTGATTGTATGATTGTGATTATATGATTGTGATTGTATGATTGTGATTGTATGATTGTAATTGTATGATTGTGATTGTATGATTGTGATTGTATGATTGTGATTGTATGATTGTGATTGTATGATTGTGATTGTATGATTGTGATTGTATGATTGTGATTGTATGATTTTGATTGTAGGATTGTGATTATATGATTGTGATTGTATGATTGTGATTGTATGATTGTGATTGCATGATTGTGATTGTATGATTGTTTTTGTATGATTGTGATTGTATGATTTTGATTGAATGATTGTGAGTGTATGATTGTGATTGTATGATTGCGATCGTGTGATTGTGATTGTTTGATTGCGATTGTATGATTGTGATTGTATGACTGTGATTGTATGATTGTGATTGTAT
The DNA here is from genome assembly GCF_050947335.1 of Megachile rotundata. Classification (NCBI taxonomy): domain Eukaryota; kingdom Metazoa; phylum Arthropoda; class Insecta; order Hymenoptera; family Megachilidae; genus Megachile; species Megachile rotundata. Next base: position 2,338,022 of record NW_027473323.1, on the reverse strand, counting down.
GATTGTGATTGTATGATTGTGATGGTATGATAGTGATTGTATGATTGCGATAGTATGATTGTGATTGTATGATTGTGATTGTATGACTGTGATTGTATGATTGTGATTGTATGATTGTGATGGTATGATAGTGATTGTATGATTGCGATAGTATGATTGTGATTGTATGATCGTGATTGTATGACTGTGATTGTATGATTGTGATTGAATGATTGTGATTGTATGATCGTGATTGTATGACTGTGATTGTATGATTGTGATTGTATGATTGTGATTGTAAGATGGTGATTGTATGACTGTGATTGTATGATAGTGATTGTATGATTGCGATAGTATGATTGTGATTGTATGATTGTGATTGTATGATTGCGATTGTATGATTGTGATTGTATGATTATGATTGTATGATTGTGACTGTATGATTGTGATGGTATGATTGCGATTGTATGATTGTGACTGTATGATTGTGATTGTATGATTGTGATTGTGTGGTTGCGATTGTATGATTGCGATTGTATGATTGTGATTGTATGATTGTGATTGTATGATTGTGATATTATGATATTGATTGTATGATTGTGATTGTATGATTGTGATAGTATGATTGTGATTGTATGATTGTGATTGTATGACTGTGATTGTATGATTGTGATTGTGCGATTGTGATTGTGCGATTGTGATTGTACGATTGTGATTGTACGATTGTGATTGTATGATTGTAATTGTATGATTGTGATTGTATGATTGTGATTGTATGACTGTGATTGTATGATTGTGATTGTATGATTGTGATTGTATGATTGTGATTGTATGATTGTGGTTGTATCAGTGTGATTGTGTGATTGTGATTGTATGATTGTGATTGTATGATTGTGATTGTATGATTGTGATTGTATGATTTTGATTGTAGGATTGTGATTATATGATTGTGATTGTATGATTGTGATTGTATGATTGTGATTGCATGATTGTGATTGTATGATTGTTTTTGTATGATTGTGATTGTATGATTTTGATTGAATGATTTTGATTGTATGATTGTGATTGTATGATTGCGATCGTGTGATTGTGATTGTTTGATTGCGATTGTATGATTGTGATTGTATCATTGTGATTGTATGATTGTGATTATATGATTGTGATTGTATGATTGTGATTGTATGATTGTAATTGTATGATTGTGATTGTATGATTGTGATTGTATGATTGTGATTGTATGATTGTGATTGTATGATTGTGATTGTATGATTGTGATTGTATGATTGTGATTGTATGATTTTGATTGTAGGATTGTGATTATATGATTGTGATTGTATGATTGTGATTGTATGATTGTGATTGCATGATTGTGATTGTATGATTGTTTTTGTATGATTGTGATTGTATGATTTTGATTGAATGATTGTGAGTGTATGATTGTGATTGTATGATTGCGATCGTGTGATTGTGATTGTTTGATTGCGATTGTATGATTGTGATTGTATCATTGTGATTGTATGATTGTGATTATATGATTGTGATTGTATGATTGTGATTGTATGATGGTGACTGTAGTATTGTGATTGTATGATTGTGATAGTATGATTGTGATTGTATGATTGTGATTGTATGATTGTGATTGTATGATTGTGATTCTTTGATTGTGATTGTATGATTGTTCTTGCATGAATATGATCGTATGATTGTAATTGCATGATTGTGATTGTACGATTGTGATTTTATGATTTTGATTGTATGATTGTGATTGTGTCATTGTGATTGTGTGATTGTGATTGTATGATTGTGATTCTTTGATTGTGATTGTATGATTGTGATTGTATGATTGCGATAGTATGATTGTGATTGTATGATTGTGATTGTATGATTGTGATTGTATGATTGTGATTGTATGATTGTGATTCTTTGATTGTGATTGTATGATTGTGATTGTATGATTGCGATAGTATGATTGTGATTGTATGATTGTGATTGTAGGATTGTGGTTGTATGATTGTGATTGTATGATTGTGATTGTATGATTGTGATTGTATGATTGTGATTGTAAGATAGCGAGTGTATGATTGTGATTGTATGATTGTGATTGTATGATTGTGATTGTATGATTGCGATAGTATGATTGTGATTGTATGATTGTGATTGTATGATTGTGATTGTATGATTGTGATTGTATGATTGTGATTGTATGATTGTGATTGTATGATTGCGATAGTATGATTGGGATTGTATGATTGTGATTGTATGATTGTGATTGTATGACTGTGATTGTATGATTGTTTTTGTATGATTGTGATTGTATGATTGTGATTGTATGATTGTGATAGTATGATTGTGATTGTATGGTTGTGATTGTATGATATTGATTGTATGATTGAGATTGTATGATTGTGATTGTATGATTGTGATTGTATGATTGTGATTGTATGATTGTGATTGTATGATTGTGATAGTATGATTGTGATTGTATGGTTGTGATTGTATGATTGTGATTGCATGATTGTGATTGTATGATTGAGATTGCATGATTTTGTATGTATGATTGTGATTGTATGATTGTGATTGTATGATTGTGATTGTATGATTGTGATAGTATGATTGTGATTGTATGATTGTGATTGTATGACTGTGATTGTATGATTGTGATTGTGCGATTGTGATTGTGCGATTGTGATTGTACGATTGTGATTGTACGATTGTGATTGTATGATTGTGATTGTATGATTACGATTGAATGATTGTGATTGCATGATTGTGATTGTATGATTGTGATTGCATGATTTTGAATGTATGATTGTGATTGTATGATTGTGATTGTATGATTGTGATTGTGCGATTGTGATTGTACGAATGTGATTGTACGATTTTGATTGTATGATTGTGATTGTATGATTATGATTGAATGATTGTGATTGCATGATTGTGATTGTATGATTGTGATTGCATGATTTTGAATGTATGATTGTGATTGTATGATTGTGATTGTATGATTGTGATTGTATGATTATGATGGTATGATTGTGATTGTATGATTGCGATAGTATGATTGTGATTGTATGATTGCGATAGTATGATTGCGATTGTATGATATTGATTGTATGATTGTGATTGTATGATTGTGATTGTATGATTGTGATTGTATGATTGTGATTGTATGATTGTGATTGTATGATTGTGATTGTATGATTGTGATTGTATGATTGTGATTGTATGATTGTGATTGTCTGATTGTGGTTGTATGATTGTGATTGTATGATTGTGATTGTATGATTGTGATTGTATGATTGTGATTGTATGATTGTGATTGTATGATTGTGATGTATGATTGTGATTGTATGATTGTGATTGTATGATTGTGATTGTATGATTGTGATTGCATGATTGTGATTGTATGATTGTGATTGTATGATATTGATTGTATGATTGTGATTGTATGATTGTGATTGTATGATTGTGATAGTATGATTGTGATTGTATGATTGTGATTGTATGACTGTGATTGTATGATTGTGATTGTGCGATTGTGATTGTGCGATTGTGATTGTACGATTGTGATTGTATGATTGCGATTGTATGATTGTGATTGTATGATTATGATTGTATTTTTGTGATTGTATGATTGTGATTGTATGATTGTGATTGTATGATTGTGATTGTATGATTGCGATTGTATGATTGTGATTGTATGATTGCGATTGTATGATTGCGATTGTATGATTATTATTGTATTTTTGTGATTGTATGATTGTGATTGTATGAATGTGATTGTACGATTTTGATTGTATGATTGTGATTGTATGATTATGATTGAATGATTGTGATTGCATGATTGTGATTGTATGATTGTGATTGCATGATTTTGAATGTATGATTGTGATTGTATGATTGTGATTGTATGATTGTGATTGTATGATTATGATGGTATGATTGTGATTGTATGATTGCGATAGTATGATTGTGATTGTATGATTGCGATAGTATGATTGCGATTGTATGATATTGATTGTATGATTGTGATTGTATGATTGTGATTGTATGATTGTGATTGTCTGATAGTGGTTGTATGATTGTGATTGTATGATTGTGATTGTATGATTGTGATTGTATGATCGTGATTGTATGATTGTGATTGTATGATTGTGATGTATGATTGTGATTGTATGATTGTGATTGTATGATTGTGATTGTATGATTGCGATTGTATGATTGTGATTGTATGATTGCGGTTGTATGATTGCGATTGTATGATTATGATTGTATTTTTGTGATTGTATGATTGTGATTGTATGAATGTGATTGTATGATTGTGATTGTATGATTGTGATTGTATGATTGTGATTGTATGATTGCGATTGTATGAATGCGATTGTATGATTGTGATTGTATGATTGTGATTGTATGATATTGATTGTATGATTGTGATTGTATGATTGTGATTGTATGATTGTGATTGTATGATTGTGATAGTATGATTGTCATTGTATGGTTGTGATTGTATGATTGTGTTTGCATGATTGTGATTGTATGATTGAGATTGCATGATTTTGTATGTATGATTGTGATTGTATGATTGTGATTGTATGATTGTGATTGTATGATTGTGATTGTATGATTGTGATTGTATGATTGTGATGTATGATTGTGATTGTATGATTGTGATTGTATGATTGTGATTGTATGATTGTGATTGCATGATTGTGATGGTATGATTGTGGTTGTATGATATTGATTGTATGATTGTGATTGTATGATTGTGATTGTATGATTGTGATAGTATGATTGTGATTGTATGATTGTGATTGTATGACTGTGATTGTATGAGTGTGATTGTGCGATTGTGATTGTGCGATTGTGATTGTACGATTGTGATTGTATGATTGCGATTGTATGATTGTGATTGTATGATTATGATTGCATTTTTGTGATTGTATGATTGTGATTGTATGATTGTGATTGTATGATTGTGATTGTATGATTGCGATTGTATGATTGTGACTGTATGATTGCGATTGTATGATTGCGATTGTATGATTATGATTGTATTTTTGTGATTGTATGATTGTGATTGTATAATTGTGATTGTATGATTGTGATTGTATGATTGTGATTGTATGATTGTGATTGTATGATTGTGATTGTATGATTGTGATTGTATGATTGTGATTGTATGATTGTGATTGTATGATTGCGATTGTATGAATGCGATTGTATGATTGTGATTGCATGATTGTGATTGTATGATTGTGATTGTATGATATTGATTGTATGATTGTCATTGTATGGTTGTGATTGTATGATTGTGATTGCATGATTGTGATTGTATGATTGAGATTGCATGATTTTGTATGTATGATTGTGATTGTATGATTGTGATTGTATGATTGTTCTTGCATGATTATGATCGTATGATTGTAATTGCATGATTGTGATTGTACGATTGTGATTGTATGATTTTGATTGTATGATTGTGATTGTATGATTGCGATAGTATGATTGTGATTATATGATTGTGATTGTATGATTGTGATTGTATGATTGTGATTGTACGATTGTGTCCGTATGATTGTGACCGTATGATTGCGATTGTATGATTGTGATTGTATAATTGTGATTGTATGATTGCGATAGTATGATTGTGATTGTATGATTGTGATTGTGTGATTGTGATTATATGATTGTGATTGTATGATTGTGATTGTATGATTGTGATTGTATGATTGTGCTTGTATCATTGTGATTGTATGATTGTGATTGTATGATGGTGACTGTAGTATTGTGATTCTATGATTGTGATTGTATGATTGTGATTGTATCATTGTGATTGTATGATTGTGATTGTATGATTGTGATTGTATGATTGTGATTGTATGATTGTGGTTGTATAATTATGGTTCTATTATTGTGATTGTATGATTGTTCTTGCATGATTATGATCGTATGATTGTAATTGCATTATTGTGATTGTATGATTGTGATTGTATGATGTGATTGTATGATTGTGATTGTATGATTGTGATTGTATGATTGCGATAGTATGATTGTGATTGTATGATTGTTTTTGTATGATTGTGATTTTATGATAGTGATTGTATGATTGTGCCTGTATGATTGTGATGGTATGATTGTGATTGTATGATTGCGATTGTATGATTACAATTTTATGAGTGCGGTTATATGAAAATGATTGTATGATTGTGATTGTATGATTGTGATTGTATGATTGTGATTGTATGATTGTGATTGTGTGATTGTGATTGTATGATTGTGATTGTATGATTGTGATTGTATGATTGTGATTGTATGATTGTGATTGTATGATTATGACTGTATGATTGTGATTGTATGATTGTGATTGTATGATTGTGATTGTATGATTGTGATTGTATGATTGTGATTGTATGATTGTGATTGTATGATTGTGATTTTATGATCGTGATTGTATGATCGTGATTGTATGATCGTGATTGTATTATTGTGATTGTATGATTGTGATTGTATGATTTTGATTGTATGATTGTTATAGTATGATTGTGATTGTATGATTGTGATTGTATGATTGTGATTGTAAGATTGCGAGTGTATGATTGTGATTGCATGATTGTGATTGTATGATTGTTTTTGTATGATTGTGATTGTATGATTGTGATTGTATGATTGCGATTGTATGATTGTGATTGTATGATTGTGATTGTATGATTGTGATTGTATGATTGTGATTGTATGATTGTGATTGTAAGATTGCGAGTGTATGATTGTGATTGCATGATTGTGATTGTATGATTGTTTTTGTATGATTGTGATTGTATGATTGTGATTGTACGATTGTGATCGTATGATAGTGATTGAAAGATTGTGATTGTATGATTGCGATTGTATGAGTGTGATAATATGATTATGATTGTATGATTGTGATTGTAAGATTGCGAGTGTATGATTGTGATTGCATGATTGTGATTGTATCATTGTTTTTGTATGATTGTGATTGTATGATTGTGATTGTACGATTGTGATCGTATGATAGTGATTGAAAGATTGTGATTGTATGATTGCGATTGTATGAGTGTGATTATATGATTATGATTGTATGATTGTGATTGTATGATTGTAATTGTATGATTGTGATCGTATGGTTGTGATTGCTCGACTGCGATTGTACGATTGTGATTGTATGATTGTTTTTGTATGATTGTGATTGTATGATAGTGATTGTATGATTGTGCCTGAATGATTGTGATGGTATGATTGAGATTGTATGATTGCGATTGTATGATTGCAATTTTATGAGTGTGATTATATGATTTTGATTGTACGGTTGTGATAGTATGATTGTGATTGTATGATTGTGATTGTATGATTGTGATTGTATGATTGTGATTGTCTGATTGTGATTGTATGATTGTGATTGTATGATTGTGATTGTATCATTGTGATTGTATGATTGCGATTGTATGATTGTGATTGTATGTTTGTGATTGTATGATTGTGATTGTATAATTATGGTTCTATTATTGTGATTGTATGATTGTTCATGTATGATTATATTCGTATGATTGTAATTGCATGATTGGGAGTGTATGATTGTGATTGTATGATTGCGATCGTGTGATTGTGACTGTTTGACTGCGATTGTATGATTGGGATTGTATGATTGTGATTGTATGATTGTGATTGTATGATTGTGATTGTATGATTGTGATTGTATGATTGTGATTGTATGATTGTGATTGTATGATTGTGATTGTATGATTGTGATTGTATGATTGTGATTGTATGATTGTGATTGTACGATTGTGATTGTACGATTGTGATTGTACGATTGTGATTGTACGATTGTGATTGTACGATTGTGATTGTACGATTGTGATTGTACGATTGTGATTGTACGATTGTGATTGTACGATTGTGATTGTACGATTGTGATTGTACGATTGTGATTGTACGATTGTGATTGTACGATTGTGATTGTACGATTGTGATTGTACGATTGTGATTGTACGATTGTGATTGTACGATTGTGATTGTACGATTGTGATTGTACGATTGTGATTGTACGATTGTGATTGTACGATTGTGATTGTATGATTGTGATTGTATGATTGTGATTGTATGATTTTGATTGTAGGATTGTGATTATATGATTGTGAATGTATGATTGTGATTGTATGATTGTGATTGCATGATTGTGATTGTATGATTGTTTTTGTATGATTGTGATTGTATGATTATGATTGTATGATTGTGATTGTATGATTGTGATTGTATGATTGCGAACGTATGATTGTGATTGTTTGATTGCGATTGTATGATTGTGATTGTATCATTGTGATTGTATGATTGTGATTATATGATTGTGATTGTATGATTGTGATTGTATGATGGTGACTGTAGTATTGTGATTGTATGATTGTGATAGTATGATTGTGATTGTATGATTGTGATTGTATGATTGTTTTTGTATGATTGTGATTGTATGATTGTGATTGTATGATTGCGATTGTATGATTGTGATTCTTTGATTGTGATTGTATGATTGTGATTGTATGATTGCGATAGTATGATTGTGATTGTATGATTGCGATAGTATGATTGTGATTATATGATTGTGATTGTATGATTGTGATTGTATGATTGTGATTGTACGATTGTGTCCGTATGATTGTGACCGTATGATTGCGATTGTACGATTGTGATTGTATGATTGTGATTGTATGATTGTGATTGTATGATTGTGATTGTATGATTGTTTTTGTATGATTGTGATTGTATGATTGTGATTGTATGATTGCGATTGTATGATTGTGATTCTTTGATTGTGATTGTATGATTGTGATTGTATGATTGCGATAGTATGATTGTGATTGTATGATTGCGATAGTATGATTGTGATTATATGATTGTGATTGTATGATTGTGATTGTATGATTGTGATTGTACGATTGTGTCCGTATGATTGTGACCGTATGATTGCGATTGTATGATTGTGATTGTATGATTGTGATTGTATGATTGTGATTGTATGATTGTGATTGTATGATTGTGATTGTATGATTGTGATTGTGGATTGTGATTGTATGATTGTGATTGTATGATTGTGATTGTATGATTGCGATAGTATGATTGGGATTGTATGATTGTGATTGTATGATTGTGATTGTATGATTGTGATTGTATGATTGTGATTGTATGATTGTTTTTGTATGATTGTGATTGTATGATTGTGATCGTACGAATGTGTCCGTATGATTGCGATCGTATGATTGCGATTGTATGATTTTGATTGTGTGATTGTAATTGAATGATTGTGATTGTATGATTGTGATTGTATGATTGTGATTGTATGATTGTGATTGTATGATTGTGATTGTATGATTGTGATTGTATGATTGTGGTTGTATCAGTGTGATTGTGTGATTGTGATTGTATGATTGTGATTGTATGATTGTGATTGTATGATTGTGATTGTATGATTTTGATTGTAGGATTGTGATTGTATGATTGTAATTGTATGATTATGATTGTATGATTGTGATTGTATGATTGTGATTGTATGATTGTGATTGTATGATTGTGATTGTATGATTGTGATTGTATGATTGTGATAGTATGATTGTGATTGTATGATTGTGATTGCATGACTGTGATTGTATGATTGTGATTGTGCGAATGTGATTTTACGATTGTGAGTGTACGATTGTGATTGTATGATTATGATTGTATGATTATGATTGTATGATTGTGATTGTATGATTTTGATTGTAGGATTGTGATTGTATGATTGTAATTGTATGATTATGATTGTATGATTGTGATTGTATGATTGTGATTGTATGATTGTGATTGTATGATTGTGATTGTATGATTGCGATAGTATGATTGTGATTGTATGATTGCGATAGTATGATTGTGATTATATGATTGTGATTGTATGATTGTGATTGTATGATTGTGATTGTACGATTGTGTCCGTATGATTGTGACCGTATGATTGCGATTGTATGATTGTGATTGTATGATTGTGATTGTATGATTGTGATTGTATGATTGTGATTGTATGATTGTGATTGTATGATTGTGATTGTGGATTGTGATTGTATGATTGTGATTGTATGATTGTGATTGTATGATTGCGATAGTATGATTGGGATTGTATGATTGTGATTGTATGATTGTGATTGTATGATTGTGATTGTATGATTGTGATTGTATGATTGTTTTTGTATGATTGTGATTGTATGATTGTGATCGTACGAATGTGTCCGTATGATTGCGATCGTATGATTGCGATTGTATGATTTTGATTGTGTGATTGTTTTTGTATGATTGTGATTGTATGATTGTGATTGTATGATTGCGATTGTATGATTGTGATTCTTTGATTGTGATTGTATGATTGTGATTGTATGATTGCGATAGTATGATTGTGATTGTATGATTGTGATTGTATGATTGTGATTGTATGATTGTGATTGTATGATTGTGATTGTATGATTGTGATTGTATGATTGTGGTTGTATCAGTGTGATTGTGTGATTGTGATTGTATGATTGTGATTGTATGATTGTGATTGTATGATTGTGATTGTATGATTTTGATTGTAGGATTGTGATTGTATGATTGTAATTGTATGATTATGATTGTATGATTGTGATTGTATGATTGTGATTGTATGATTGTGATTGTATGATTGTGATTGTATGATTGCGATAGTATGATTGTGATTGTATGATTGCGATAGTATGATTGTGATTATATGATTGTGATTGTATGATTGTGATTGTATGATTGTGATTGTACGATTGTGTCCGTATGATTGTGACCGTATGATTGCGATTGTATGATTGTGATTGTATGATTGTGATTGTATGATTGTGATTGTATGATTGTGATTGTATGATTGTGATTGTATGATTGTGATTGTGGATTGTGATTGTATGATTGTGATTGTATGATTGTGATTGTATGATTGCGATAGTATGATTGGGATTGTATGATTGTGATTGTATGATTGTGATTGTATGATTGTGATTGTATGATTGTGATTGTATGATTGTTTTTGTATGATTGTGATTGTATGATTGTGATCGTACGAATGTGTCCGTATGATTGCGATCGTATGATTGCGATTGTATGATTTTGATTGTGTGATTGTAATTGAATGATTGTGATTGTATGATTGTGATTGTATGATTGTGATTGTATGATTGTGATTGTATGATTGTGATTGTATGATTGTGATTGTATGATTGTGGTTGTATCAGTGTGATTGTGTGATTGTGATTGTATGATTGTGATTGTATGATTGTGATTGTATGATTGTGATTGTATGATTTTGATTGTAGGATTGTGATTATATGATTGTGATTGTATGATTGTGATTGTATGATTGTGATTGCATGATTGTGATTGTATGATTGTTTTTGTATGATTGTGATTGTATGATTTTGATTGAATGATTTTGATTGTATGATTGTGATTGTATGATTGCGATCGTGTGATTGTGATTGTTTGATTGCGATTGTATGATTGTGATTGTATCATTGTGATTGTATGATTGTGATTATATGATTGTGATTGTATGATTGTGATTGTATGATTGTAATTGTATGATTGTGATTGTATGATTGTGATTGTATGATTGTGATTGTATGATTGTGATTGTATGATTGTGATTGTATGATTGTGATTGTATGATTGTGATTGTATGATTTTGATTGTAGGATTGTGATTATATGATTGTGATTGTATGATTGTGATTGTATGATTGTGATTGCATGATTGTGATTGTATGATTGTTTTTGTATGATTGTGATTGTATGATTTTGATTGAATGATTGTGAGTGTATGATTGTGATTGTATGATTGCGATCGTGTGATTGTGATTGTTTGATTGCGATTGTATGATTGTGATTGTATCATTGTGATTGTATGATTGTGATTATATGATTGTGATTGTATGATTGTGATTGTATGATGGTGACTGTAGTATTGTGATTGTATGATTGTGATAGTATGATTGTGATTGTATGATTGTGATTGTATGATTGTTTTTGTATGATTGTGATTGTATGATTGTGATTGTATGATTGCGATTGTATGATTGTGATTCTTTGATTGTGATTGTATGATTGTGATTGTATGATTGCGATAGTATGATTGTGATTGTATGATTGCGATAGTATGATTGTGATTATATGATTGTGATTGTATGATTGTGATTGTATGATTGTGATTGTACGATTGTGTCCGTATGATTGTGACCGTATGATTGCGATTGTATGATTGTGATTGTATGATTGTGATTGTATGATTGTGATTCTTTGATTGTGATTGTATGATTGTGATTGTATGATTGCGATAGTATGATTGTGATTGTATGATTGTGATTGTATGATTGTGATTGTATGATTGTTCTTGCATGAATATGATCGTATGATTGTAATTGCATGATTGTGATTGTACGATTGTGATTTTATGATTTTGATTGTATGATTGTGATTGTGTCATTGTGATTGTGTGATTGTGATTGTATGATTGTGATTCTTTGATTGTGATTGTATGATTGTGATTGTATGATTGCGATAGTATGATTGTGATTGTATGATTGTGATTGTATGATTGTGATTGTATGATTGTGATTCTTTGATTGTGATTGTATGATTGTGATTGTATGATTGCGATAGTATGATTGTGATTGTATGATTGTGATTGTAGGATTGTGGTTGTATGATTGTGATTGTATGATTGTGATTGTATGATTGTGATTGTATGATTGTGATTGTAAGATAGCGAGTGTATGATTGTGATTGTATGATTGTGATTGTATGATTGTGATTGTATGATTGCGATAGTATGATTGTGATTGTATGATTGTGATTGTATGATTGTGATTGTATGATTGTGATTGTATGATTGTGATTGTATGATTGTGATTGTATGATTGTGATTGTATGATTGTGATTGTATGATTGCGATAGTATGATTGGGATTGTATGATTGTGATTGTATGATTGTGATTGTATGACTGTGATTGTATGATTGTTTTTGTATGATTGTGATTGTATGATTGTGATTGTATGATTGTGATAGTATGATTGTGATTGTATGGTTGTGATTGTATGATATTGATTGTATGATTGAGATTGTATGATTGTGATTGTATGATTGTGATTGTATGATTGTGATTGTATGATTGTGATTGTATGATTGTGATAGTATGATTGTGATTGTATGGTTGTGATTGTATGATTGTGATTGCATGATTGTGATTGTATGATTGAGATTGCATGATTTTGTATGTATGATTGTGATTGTATGATTGTGATTGTATGATTGTGATTGTATGATTGTGATAGTATGATTGTGATTGTATGATTGTGATTGTATGACTGTGATTGTATGATTGTGATTGTGCGATTGTGATTGTGCGATTGTGATTGTACGATTGTGATTGTACGATTGTGATTGTATGATTGTGATTGTATGATTACGATTGAATGATTGTGATTGCATGATTGTGATTGTATGATTGTGATTGCATGATTTTGAATGTATGATTGTGATTGTATGATTGTGATTGTATGATTGTGATTGTGCGATTGTGATTGTACGAATGTGATTGTACGATTTTGATTGTATGATTGTGATTGTATGATTATGATTGAATGATTGTGATTGCATGATTGTGATTGTATGATTGTGATTGCATGATTTTGAATGTATGATTGTGATTGTATGATTGTGATTGTATGATTGTGATTGTATGATTATGATGGTATGATTGTGATTGTATGATTGCGATAGTATGATTGTGATTGTATGATTGCGATAGTATGATTGCGATTGTATGATATTGATTGTATGATTGTGATTGTATGATTGTGATTGTATGATTGTGATTGTATGATTGTGATTGTATGATTGTGATTGTATGATTGTGATTGTATGATTGTGATTGTATGATTGTGATTGTATGATTGTGATTGTCTGATTGTGGTTGTATGATTGTGATTGTATGATTGTGATTGTATGATTGTGATTGTATGATTGTGATTGTATGATTGTGATTGTATGATTGTGATGTATGATTGTGATTGTATGATTGTGATTGTATGATTGTGATTGTATGATTGTGATTGCATGATTGTGATTGTATGATTGTGATTGTATGATATTGATTGTATGATTGTGATTGTATGATTGTGATTGTATGATTGTGATAGTATGATTGTGATTGTATGATTGTGATTGTATGACTGTGATTGTATGATTGTGATTGTGCGATTGTGATTGTGCGATTGTGATTGTACGATTGTGATTGTATGATTGCGATTGTATGATTGTGATTGTATGATTATGATTGTATTTTTGTGATTGTATGATTGTGATTGTATGATTGTGATTGTATGATTGTGATTGTATGATTGCGATTGTATGATTGCGATTGTATGATTATTATTGTATTTTTGTGATTGTATGATTGTGATTGTATGAATGTGATTGTACGATTTTGATTGTATGATTGTGATTGTATGATTATGATTGAATGATTGTGATTGCATGATTGTGATTGTATGATTGTGATTGCATGATTTTGAATGTATGATTGTGATTGTATGATTGTGATTGTATGATTGTGATTGTATGATTATGATGGTATGATTGTGATTGTATGATTGCGATAGTATGATTGTGATTGTATGATTGCGATAGTATGATTGCGATTGTATGATATTGATTGTATGATTGTGATTGTATGATTGTGATTGTATGATTGTGATTGTCTGATAGTGGTTGTATGATTGTGATTGTATGATTGTGATTGTATGATTGTGATTGTATGATCGTGATTGTATGATTGTGATTGTATGATTGTGATGTATGATTGTGATTGTATGATTGTGATTGTATGATTGTGATTGTATGATTGCGATTGTATGATTGTGATTGTATGATTGCGGTTGTATGATTGCGATTGTATGATTATGATTGTATTTTTGTGATTGTATGATTGTGATTGTATGAATGTGATTGTATGATTGTGATTGTATGATTGTGATTGTATGATTGTGATTGTATGATTGCGATTGTATGAATGCGATTGTATGATTGTGATTGTATGATTGTGATTGTATGATATTGATTGTATGATTGTGATTGTATGATTGTGATTGTATGATTGTGATTGTATGATTGTGATAGTATGATTGTCATTGTATGGTTGTGATTGTATGATTGTGTTTGCATGATTGTGATTGTATGATTGAGATTGCATGATTTTGTATGTATGATTGTGATTGTATGATTGTGATTGTATGATTGTGATTGTATGATTGTGATTGTATGATTGTGATTGTATGATTGTGATGTATGATTGTGATTGTATGATTGTGATTGTATGATTGTGATTGTATGATTGTGATTGCATGATTGTGATGGTATGATTGTGATTGTATGATATTGATTGTATGATTGTGATTGTATGATTGTGATTGTATGATTGTGATAGTATGATTGTGATTGTATGATTGTGATTGTATGACTGTGATTGTATGATTGTGATTGTGCGATTGTGATTGTGCGATTGTGATTGTACGATTGTGATTGTATGATTGCGATTGTATGATTGTGATTGTATGATTATGATTGCATTTTTGTGATTGTATGATTGTGATTGTATGATTGTGATTGTATGATTGTGATTGTATGATTGCGATTGTATGATTGTGACTGTATGATTGCGATTGTATGATTGCGATTGTATGATTATGATTGTATTTTTGTGATTGTATGATTGTGATTGTATGATTGTGATTGTATGATTGTGATTGTATGATTGTGATTGTATGATTGTGATTGTATGATTGTGATTGTATGATTGTGATTGTATGATTGTGATTGTATGATTGCGATTGTATGAATGCGATTGTATGATTGTGATTGCATGATTGTGATTGTATGATTGTGATTGTATGATATTGATTGTATGATTGTCATTGTATGGTTGTGATTGTATGATTGTGATTGCATGATTGTGATTGTATGATTGAGATTGCATGATTTTGTATGTATGATTGTGATTGTATGATTGTGATTGTATGATTGTTCTTGCATGATTATGATCGTATGATTGTAATTGCATGATTGTGATTGTACGATTGTGATTGTATGATTTTGATTGTATGATTGTGATTGTATGATTGCGATAGTATGATTGTGATTATATGATTGTGATTGTATGATTGTGATTGTATGATTGTGATTGTACGATTGTGTCCGTATGATTGTGACCGTATGATTGCGATTGTATGATTGTGATTGTATAATTGTGATTGTATGATTGCGATAGTATGATTGTGATTGTATGATTGTGATTGTGTGATTGTGATTATATGATTGTGATTGTATGATTGTGATTGTATGATTGTGATTGTATGATTGTGCTTGTATCATTGTGATTGTATGATTGTGATTGTATGATGGTGACTGTAGTATTGTGATTCTATGATTGTGATTGTATGATTGTGATTGTATCATTGTGATTGTATGATTGTGATTGTATGATTGTGATTGTATGATTGTGATTGTATGATTGTGGTTGTATAATTATGGTTCTATTATTGTGATTGTATGATTGTTCTTGCATGATTATGATCGTATGATTGTAATTGCATTATTGTGATTGTATGATTGTGATTGTATGATTGTGATTGTATGATTGTGATTGTATGATTGCGATAGTATGATTGTGATTGTATGATTGTTTTTGTATGATTGTGATTGTATGATAGTGATTGTATGATTGTGCCTGTATGATTGTGATGGTATGATTGTGATTGTATGATTGCGATTGTATGATTACAATTTTATGAGTGCGGTTATATGAAAATGATTGTATGATTGTGATTGTATGATTGTGATTGTATGATTGTGATTGTATGATTGTGATTGTGTGATTGTGATTGTATGATTGTGATTGTATGATTGTGATTGTATGATTGTGATTGTATGATTGTGATTGTATGATTATGACTGTATGATTGTGATTGTATGATTGTGATTGTATGATTGTGATTGTATGATTGTGATTGTATGATTGTGATTGTATGATTGTGATTGTATGATTGTGATTGTATGATTGTGATTTTATGATCGTGATTGTATGATCGTGATTGTATGATCGTGATTGTATTATTGTGATTGTATGATTGTGATTGTATGATTTTGATTGTATGATTGTTATAGTATGATTGTGATTGTATGATTGTGATTGTATGATTGTGATTGTAAGATTGCGAGTGTATGATTGTGATTGCATGATTGTGATTGTATGATTGTTTTTGTATGATTGTGATTGTATGATTGTGATTGTATGATTGCGATTGTATGATTGTGATTGTATGATTGTGATTGTATGATTGTGATTGTATGATTGTGATTGTAAGATTGCGAGTGTATGATTGTGATTGCATGATTGTGATTGTATGATTGTTTTTGTATGATTGTGATTGTATGATTGTGATTGTATGATGGTGACTGTAGTATTGTGATTCTATGATTGTGATTGTATGATTGTGATTGTATCATTGTGATAGTATGATTGTGATTGTATGATTGTGATTGTATGATTGTGATTGTATGATTGTGGTTGTATAATTATGGTTCTATTATTGTGATTGTATGATTGTTCTTGCATGATTATGATCGTATGATTGTAATTGCATTATTGTGATTGTATGATTGTGATTGTATGATGTGATTGTATGATTGTGATTGTATGATTGTGATTGTATGATTGCGATAGTATGATTGTGATTGTATGATTGTTTTTGTATGATTGTGATTTTATGATAGTGATTGTATGATTGTGCCTGTATGATTGTGATGGTATGATTGTGATTGTATGATTGCGATTGTATGATTACAATTTTATGAGTGCGGTTATATGAAAATGATTGTATGATTGTGATTGTATGATTGTGATTGTATGATTGTGATTGTATGATTGTGATTGTGTGATTGTGATTGTATGATTGTGATTGTATGATTGTGATTGTATGATTGTGATTGTATGATTGTGATTGTATGATTATGACTGTATGATTGTGATTGTATGATTGTGATTGTATGATTGTGATTGTATGATTGTGATTGTATGATTGTGATTGTATGATTGTGATTGTATGATTGTGATTGTATGATTGTGATTTTATGATCGTGATTGTATGATCGTGATTGTATGATCGTGATTGTATTATTGTGATTGTATGATTGTGATTGTATGATTTTGATTGTATGATTGTTATAGTATGATTGTGATTGTATGATTGTGATTGTATGATTGTGATTGTAAGATTGCGAGTGTATGATTGTGATTGCATGATTGTGATTGTATGATTGTTTTTGTATGATTGTGATTGTATGATTGTGATTGTATGATTGCGATTGTATGATTGTGATTGTATGATTGTGATTGTATGATTGTGATTGTATGATTGTGATTGTATGATTGTGATTGTAAGATTGCGAGTGTATGATTGTGATTGCATGATTGTGATTGTATGATTGTTTTTGTATGATTGTGATTGTATGATTGTGATTGTACGATTGTGATCGTATGATAGTGATTGAAAGATTGTGATTGTATGATTGCGATTGTATGAGTGTGATAATATGATTATGATTGTATGATTGTGATTGTAAGATTGCGAGTGTATGATTGTGATTGCATGATTGTGATTGTATCATTGTTTTTGTATGATTGTGATTGTATGATTGTGATTGTACGATTGTGATCGTATGATAGTGATTGAAAGATTGTGATTGTATGATTGCGATTGTATGAGTGTGATTATATGATTATGATTGTATGATTGTGATTGTATGATTGTAATTGTATGATTGTGATCGTATGGTTGTGATTGCTCGACTGCGATTGTACGATTGTGATTGTATGATTGTTTTTGTATGATTGTGATTGTATGATAGTGATTGTATGATTGTGCCTGAATGATTGTGATGGTATGATTGAGATTGTATGATTGCGATTGTATGATTGCAATTTTATGAGTGTGATTATATGATTTTGATTGTACGGTTGTGATAGTATGATTGTGATTGTATGATTGTGATTGTATGATTGTGATTGTATGATTGTGATTGTCTGATTGTGATTGTATGATTGTGATTGTATGATTGTGATTGTATCATTGTGATTGTATGATTGCGATTGTATGATTGTGATTGTATGTTTGTGATTGTATGATTGTGATTGTATAATTATGGTTCTATTATTGTGATTGTATGATTGTTCATGTATGATTATATTCGTATGATTGTAATTGCATGATTGGGAGTGTATGATTGTGATTGTATGATTGCGATCGTGTGATTGTGACTGTTTGACTGCGATTGTATGATTGGGATTGTATGATTGTGATTGTATGATTGTGATTGTATGATTGTGATTGTATGATTGTGATTGTATGATTGTGATTGTATGATTGTGATTGTATGATTGTGATTGTATGATTGTGATTGTATGATTGTGATTGTATGATTGTGATTGTATGATTGTGATTGTACGATTGTGATTGTACGATTGTGATTGTACGATTGTGATTGTACGATTGTGATTGTACGATTGTGATTGTACGATTGTGATTGTACGATTGTGATTGTACGATTGTGATTGTACGATTGTGATTGTACGATTGTGATTGTACGATTGTGATTGTACGATTGTGATTGTACGATTGTGATTGTACGATTGTGATTGTACGATTGTGATTGTACGATTGTGATTGTACGATTGTGATTGTACGATTGTGATTGTATGATTGTGATTGTATGATTTTGATTGTAGGATTGTGATTATATGATTGTGATTGTATGATTGTGATTGTATGATTGTGATTGCATGATTGTGATTGTATGATTGTTTTTGTATGATTGTGATTGTATGATTATGATTGTATGATTGTGATTGTATGATTGTGATTGTATGATTGCGAACGTATGATTGTGATTGTTTGATTGCGATTGTATGATTGTGATTGTATCATTGTGATTGTATGATTGTGATTATATGATTGTGATTGTATGATTGTGATTGTATGATGGTGACTGTAGTATTGTGATTGTATGATTGTGATAGTATGATTGTGATTGTATGATTGTTTTTGTATGATTGTGATTGTATGATTGTGATTGTATGATTGCGATTGTATGATTGTGATTCTTTGATTGTGATTGTATGATTGTGATTGTATGATTGCGATAGTATGATTGTGATTGTATGATTGCGATAGTATGATTGTGATTATATGATTGTGATTGTATGATTGTGATTGTATGATTGTGATTGTACGATTGTGTCCGTATGATTGTGACCGTATGATTGCGATTGTACGATTGTGATTGTATGATTGTGATTGTATGATTGTGATTGTATGATTGTGATTGTATGATTGTGATTGTATGATTGTGATTGTGGATTGTGATTGTATGATTGTGATTGTATGATTGTGATTGTATGATTGCGATAGTATGATTGGGATTGTATGATTGTGATTGTATGATTGTGATTGTATGATTGTGATTGTATGATTGTGATTGTATGATTGTTTTTGTATGATTGTGATTGTATGATTGTGATCGTACGAATGTGTCCGTATGATTGCGATCGTATGATTGCGATTGTATGATTTTGATTGTGTGATTGTAATTGAATGATTGTGATTGTATGATTGTGATTGTATGATTGTGATTGTATGATTGTGATTGTATGATTGTGATTGTATGATTGTGATTGTATGATTGTGGTTGTATCAGTGTGATTGTGTGATTGTGATTGTATGATTGTGATTGTATGATTGTGATTGTATGATTTTGATTGTAGGATTGTGATTATATGATTGTGATTGTATGATTGTGATTGTATGATTGTGATTGCATGATTGTGATTGTATGATTGTTTTTGTATGATTGTGATTGTATGATTTTGATTGAATGATTTTGATTGTATGATTGTGATTGTATGATTGCGATCGTGTGATTGTGATTGTTTGATTGCGATTGTATGATTGTGATTGTATGATTGTGATTGTATGATTGTGATTGCATGATTGTGATTGTATGATTGTTTTTGTATGATTGTGATTGTATGATTTTGATTGAATGATTGTGAGTGTATGATTGTGATTGTATGATTGCGATCGTGTGATTGTGATTGTTTGATTGCGATTGTATGATTGTGATTGTATCATTGTGATTGTATGATTGTGATTATATGATTGTGATTGTATGATTGTGATTGTATGATGGTGACTGTAGTATTGTGATTGTATGATTGTGATAGTATGATTGTGATTGTATGATTGTGATTGTATGATTGTGATTGTATGATTGTGATTGTATGATTGTGATTGTATGATTGCGATTGTATGATTGTGATTCTTTGATTGTGATTGTATGATTGTGATTGTATGATTGCGATAGTATGATTGTGATAGTATGATTGCGATAGTATGATTGTGATTATATGATTGTGATTGTATGATTGTGATTGTATGATTGTGATTGTACGATTGTGTCCGTATGATTGTGACCGTATGATTGCGATTGTATGATTGTGATTGTATGATTGTGATTGTATGATTGTGATTCTTTGATTGTGATTGTATGATTGTGATTGTATGATTGCGATAGTATGATTGTGATTGTATGATTGTGATTGTATGATTGTGATTGTATGATTGTTCTTGCATGAATATGATCGTATGATTGTAATTGCATGATTGTGATTGTACGATTGTGATTTTATGATTTTGATTGTATGATTGTGATTGTGTCATTGTGATTGTGTGATTGTGATTGTATGATTGTGATTCTTTGATTGTGATTGTATGATTGTGATTGTATGATTGCGATAGTATGATTGTGATTGTATGATTGTGATTGTATGATTGTGATTGTATGATTGTGATTCTTTGATTGTGATTGTATGATTGTGATTGTATGATTGCGATAGTATGATTGTGATTGTATGATTGTGATTGTAGGATTGTGGTTGTATGATTGTGATTGTATGATTGTGATTGTATGATTGTGATTGTAAGATAGCGAGTGTATGATTGTGATTGTATGATTGTGATTGTATGATTGTGATTGTATGATTGCGATAGTATGATTGCGATAGTATGATTGTGATTGTATGATTGTGATTGTATGATTGTGATTGTATGATTGTGATTGTATGATTGTGATTGTATGATTGTGATTGTATGATTGTGATTGTATGATTGTGATTGTATGATTGTGATTGTATGATTGCGATAGTATGATTGGGATTGTATGATTGTGATTGTATGATTGTGATTGTATGACTGTGATTGTATGATTGTTTTTGTATGATTGTGATTGTATGATTGTGATCGTACGAATGTGTCCGTATGATTGCGATCGTATGATTGCGATTGTATGATTTTGATTGTGTGATTGTAATTGAATGATTGTGATTGTATGATTGTGATTGTATGATTGTGATTGTATGATTGTGATTGTATGATTGTGATTGTATGATTGTGATTGTGTGATATTGATTGTATGATTGAGATTGTATGATTGTGATTGTATGATTGTGATTGTATGATTGTGATTGTATGATTGTGATAGTATGATTGTGATTGTATGGTTGTGATTGTATGATTGTGATTGCATGATTGTGATTGTATGATTGAGATTGCATGATTTTGTATGTATGATTGTGATTGTATGATTGTGATTGTATGATTGTGATTGTATGATTGTGATAGTATGATTGTGATTGTATGATTGTGATTGTATGACTGTGATTGTATGATTGTGATTGTGCGATTGTGATTGTGCGATTGTGATTGTACGATTGTGATTGTACGATTGTGATTGTATGATTGTGATTGTATGATTACGATTGAATGATTGTGATTGCATGATTGTGATTGTATGATTGTGATTGCATGATTTTGAATGTATGATTGTGATTGTATGATTGTGATTGTATGATTGTGATTGTATGATTGTGATTGTGCGATTGTGATTGTACGAATGTGATTGTACGATTTTGATTGTATGATTGTGATTGTATGATTATGATTGAATGATTGTGATTGCATGATTGTGATTGTATGATTGTGATTGTATGATTATGATGGTATGATTGTGATTGTATGATTGCGATAGTATGATTGTGATTGTATGATTGCGATAGTATGATTGCGATTGTATGATATTGATTGTATGATTGTGATTGTATGATTGTGATTGTATGATTGTGATTGTATGATTGCGATTGTATGATTGTGATTGTATGATTATGATTGTATTTTTGTGATTGTATGATTGTGATTGTATGATTGTGATTGTATGATTGTGATTGTATGATTGTGATTGTATGATTGTGATTGTATGATTGTGATTGTATGATTGTGATTGTATGATTGCGATAGTATGATTGGGATTGTATGATTGTGATTGTATGATTGTGATTGTATGACTGTGATTGTATGATTGTTTTTGTATGATTGTGATTGTATGATTGTGATCGTACGAATGTGTCCGTATGATTGCGATCGTATGATTGCGATTGTATGATTTTGATTGTGTGATTGTAATTGAATGATTGTGATTGTATGATTGTGATTGTATGATTGTGATTGTATGATTGTGATTGTATGATTGTGATTGTATGATTGTGATTGTGTGATATTGATTGTATGATTGAGATTGTATGATTGTGATTGTATGATTGTGATTGTATGATTGTGATTGTATGATTGTGATAGTATGATTGTGATTGTATGGTTGTGATTGTATGATTGTGATTGTATGATTGTGATTGTATGATTGTGATAGTATGATTGTGATTGTATGGTTGTGATTGTATGATTGTGATTGCATGATTGTGATTGTATGATTGAGATTGCATGATTTTGAATGTATGATTGTGATTGTATGATTGTGATTGTATGATTGTGATTGTGCGATTGTGATTGTACGAATGTGATTGTACGATTTTGATTGTATGATTGTGATTGTATGATTGTGATTGTATGATTGTGATTGTGCGATTGTGATTGTACGAATGTGATTGTACGATTTTGATTGTATGATTGTGATTGTATGATTATGATTGAATGATTGTGATTGCATGATTGTGATTGTATGATTGTGATTGCATGATTTTGAATGTATGATTGTGATTGTATGATTGTGATTGTATGATTGTGATTGTATGATTATGATGGTATGATTGTGATTGTATGATTGCGATAGTATGATTGTGATTGTATGATTGCGATAGTATGATTGCGATTGTATGATATTGATTGTATGATTGTGATTGTATGATTGTGATTGTATGATTGTGATTGTCTGATAGTGGTTGTATGATTGTGATTGTATGATTGTGATTGTATGATTGTGATTGTATGATCGTGATTGTATGATTGTGATTGTATGATTGTGATGTATGATTGTGATTGTATGATTGTGATTGTATGATTGTGATTGTATGATTGTGATTGCATGATTGTGATTGTATGATTGTGATTGTATGATATTGATTGTATGATTGTGATTGTATGATTGTGATTGTATGATTGTGATAGTATGATTGTGACTGTATGATTGTGATTGTATGACTGTGATTGTATGATTGTGATTGTGCGATTGTGATTGTGCGATTGTGAATGTACGATTGTGATTGTATGATTGCAATTGTATGATTGTGATTGTATGATTATGATTGTATTTTTGTGATTGTATGATTGTGATTGTATGATTGTGATTGTATGATTGCGATTGTATGATTGCGATTGTATGATTGTGATTGTATGATTGCGGTTGTATGATTGCGATTGTATGATTATGATTGTATTTTTGTGATTGTATGATTGTGATTGTATGAATGTGATTGTATGATTGTGATTGTATGATTGTGATTGTATGATTGTGATTGTATGATTGCGATTGTATGAATGCGATTGTATGATTGTGATTGCATGATTGTGATTGTATGATTGTGATTGTATGATATTGATTGTATGATTGTGATTGTATGATTGTGATTGTATGATTGTGATTGTATGATTGTGATAGTATGATTGTCATTGTATGGTTGTGATTGTATGATTGTGTTTGCATGATTGTGATTGTATGATTGAGATTGCATGATTTTGTATGTATGATTGTGATTGTATGATTGTGATTGTATGATTGTGATTGTATGATTGTGATTGTATGATTGTGATTGTATGATTGTGATGTATGATTGTGATTGTATGATTGTGATTGTATGATTGTGATTGTATGATTGTGATTGCATGATTGTGATGGTATGATTGTGATTGTATGATATTGATTGTATGATTGTGATTGTATGATTGTGATTGTATGATTGTGATAGTATGATTGTGATTGTATGATTGTGATTGTATGACTGTGATTGTATGATTGTGATTGTGCGATTGTGATTGTGCGATTGTGATTGTACGATTGTGATTGTATGATTGCGATTGTATGATTGTGATTGTATGATTATGATTGCATTTTTGTGATTGTATGATTGTGATTGTATGATTGTGATTGTATGATTGTGATTGTATGATTGCGATTGTATGATTGTGACTGTATGATTGCGATTGTATGATTGCGATTGTATGATTATGATTGTATTTTTGTGATTGTATGATTGTGATTGTATGATTGTGATTGTATGATTGTGATTGTATGATTGTGATTGTATGATTGTGATTGTATGATTGTGATTGTATGATTGTGATTGTATGATTGTGATTGTATGATTGTGATTGTATGATTGTGATTGTATGATTGTGATTGTATGATTGCGATTGTATGAATGCGATTGTATGATTGTGATTGCATGATTGTGATTGTATGATTGTGATTGTATGATATTGATTGTATGATTGTCATTGTATGGTTGTGATTGTATGATTGTGATTGCATGATTGTGATTGTATGATTGAGATTGCATGATTTTGTATGTA
Organism: Megachile rotundata; assembly: GCF_050947335.1. NCBI lineage: Eukaryota > Metazoa > Arthropoda > Insecta > Hymenoptera > Megachilidae > Megachile > Megachile rotundata. Next base: position 2,311,983 of record NW_027473323.1, on the reverse strand, counting down.
TGATTGTGATTGTATGATTGTGATTGTATGATTGTGATTGTATGATTGTGATTGTATGATTGTGATTGTATGATTGTGATTGTATGATTGTGATTGTATGATTGTGATTGTATGATTGTGATTGTATGATTGTGATTGTATGATTGTGATTGTATGATTGTATTTGGGACATTGTATTTGGGAGATTGTAGTTGTATGATTGCGATTGTATGATTGTGATTGTATGATTGTGATGTATGATTGTAATTGTATGATTATGATTGTATGATTGTGATTGTATGATTGTGATGGTATGATTGTGATTGTATGATTGCGATCGTATGATTATGATTGTATGATTATGACTGTATGATTGTGATTGTATGATTGCGATTGTATGATTGTGATTGTATGATTATGATTGTATTTTTGTGATTGTATGATTGTGATTGTATGATTGTGATTGTATGATTGTGATTGTATGATTGTGATTGTATGATTGGGATTGTATGATTGCGATTGTATGAATGCGATTGTATGATTGTGATTGCATGATTGTGATTGTATGATTGTGATTGTATGATATTGATTGTATGATTGTGATTGTATGATTGTGATAGTATGATTGTGATTGTATGATTGTGATTGTATGACTGTGATTGTATGATTGTGATTGTCCGATTGTGATTGTACGATTGTGATTGTACGATTGTGATTGTATGATTGTGATTGTATGATTATGATTGAATGATTGTGATTGCATGGTTGTGATTGTATGATTGTGATTGTATGATTGTGATTGTATGATTGTGATTGTATGCTTGTGATTGTATGATTGTGATTGTATGATTATGATTGTATGATTGTGATGGTATGATTGTGATTGTATGATTGTGATTGTATGATTGTATTTGGGAGATTGTATTTGGGAGATTGTATTTGGGAGATTGTAGTTGTATGATTGCGATTGTATGATTGTGATTGTATGATTGTGATGTATTATTGTAATTGTATGATTATGATTGTATGATTGTGATTGTATGATTGTGATCGTATGATTGTGATTGTATGATTGCGATCGTATGATTGTGATTGTATGATTATGATTGTATGATTGTGATTGTATGATTGCGATTGTATGATTGTGATTGTGCGATTATGATTGTATTTTTGTGATTCTATGATTGTGATTGGATGATTGTGATTGTACGATTGTGATTGTATGATTGTGATTGTATGATTGTGATAGTATGATTTTGATTGTATGATTGTGATTGTATGATTGTGATTGTATGATTGTGATTGTATGATTGTGATTGTATGATTGTGATTGTATGATTGTGATTGTATGATTGTGATTGTATGATTGTGATTGTATAATTGTGATTGTATGATTGTGATTGTATGATTGTGATGGTATGATTGTGATTGTATGATTGCGATCGTATGATTGTGATTGTATGATTATGATTGTATGGTTGTGATTGTATGATTGCGATTGTATGATTGTGATTGTATGATTATGATTGTATTTTTGTGATTCTATGATTGTGATTGTATGATTGTGATTGTATGATTGTGATTGTATGATTGTGATTGTATGATTGTGATTGTATGATTGTGATTGTATGATTGTGATTGTATGATTGTGATTGTATGATTGTGATTGCATGATTGCGATTGTATGATTGTGATTGTATGATTATGATTGTATTTTTGTGATTGTGTGATTGTGATTGTATGATTGTGATTGTATGATTGTGATTGTATGATTGCGATTGTATGAATGCGATTGTATGATTGTGATTGCATGATTGTGATTGTATGATTGTGATTGTATGATATTGATTGTATGATTGTGATTGTATGATTGTGATTGTATGATTGTGATTGTATGATTGTGATTGTATGATTGTGATTGTATGATTATGATTGTATGATTGTGATTGCATGATTGTGATTGTATGATTGAGATTGCATGATTTTGTATGTATGATTGTGATTGTATGATTGTGATTGTATGATTGTGATAGTATGATTGTGATTGTATGATTGTGATTGTATGATTGTGATTGCATGATTGTGATTGTATGATTGAGATTGCATGATTTTGTATGTATGATTGTGATTGTATGATTGTGATTGTATGACTGTGATTGTATGATTGTGATTGTATGATTGTGATTGTATGATTGTGATTGTATGATTGTGATTGTGGATTGTGATTGTATGATTGTGATTGTATGATTGTGATTGTATGATTGCGATAGTATGATTGGGATTGTATGATTGTGATTGTATGATTGTGATTGTATGATTGTGATTGTATGATTGTGATTGTATGATTATGATTGTATGATTGTGATTGTATTATTGTGATTGTATGATTGCGAACGTATGATTGTGATTGTTTGATTGCGATTGTATGATTGTGATTGTATCATTGTGATTGTATGATTGTGATTGTGGATTGTGATTGCATGATTGTGATTGTATGATTGTTTTTGTATGATTGTGATTGTATGATTGTGATTGTACGATTGTGATCGTATGATAGTGATTGAAAGATTGTGATTGTATGATTGCGATTGTATGAGTGTGATAATATGATTATGATTGTATGATTGTGATTGTAAGATTGCGAGTGTATGATTGTGATTGCATGATTGTGATTGTATCATTGTTTTTGTATGATTGTGATTGTATGATTGTGATTGTACGATTGTGATCGTATGATAGTGATTGAAAGATTGTGATTGTATGATTGCGATTGTATGAGTGTGATTATATGATTATGATTGTATGATTGTGATTGTATGATTGTAATTGTATGATTGTGATCGTATGGTTGTGATTGCTCGACTGCGATTGTACGATTGTGATTGTATGATTGTTTTTGTATGATTGTGATTGTATGATAGTGATTGTATGATTGTGCCTGAATGATTGTGATGGTATGATTGAGATTGTATGATTGCGATTGTATGATTGCAATTTTATGAGTGTGATTATATGATTTTGATTGTACGGTTGTGATAGTATGATTGTGATTGTATGATTGTGATTGTATGATTGTGATTGTATGATTGTGATTGTCTGATTGTGATTGTATGATTGTGATTGTATGATTGTGATTGTATCATTGTGATTGTATGATTGCGATTGTATGATTGTGATTGTATGTTTGTGATTGTATGATTGTGATTGTATAATTATGGTTCTATTATTGTGATTGTATGATTGTTCATGTATGATTATATTCGTATGATTGTAATTGCATGATTGGGAGTGTATGATTGTGATTGTATGATTGCGATCGTGTGATTGTGACTGTTTGACTGCGATTGTATGATTGGGATTGTATGATTGTGATTGTATGATTGTGATTGTATGATTGTGATTGTATGATTGTGATTGTATGATTGTGATTGTATGATTGTGATTGTATGATTGTGATTGTATGATTGTGATTGTATGATTGTGATTGTATGATTGTGATTGTATGATTGTGATTGTACGATTGTGATTGTACGATTGTGATTGTACGATTGTGATTGTACGATTGTGATTGTACGATTGTGATTGTACGATTGTGATTGTACGATTGTGATTGTACGATTGTGATTGTACGATTGTGATTGTACGATTGTGATTGTACGATTGTGATTGTACGATTGTGATTGTACGATTGTGATTGTACGATTGTGATTGTACGATTGTGATTGTACGATTGTGATTGTACGATTGTGATTGTACGATTGTGATTGTACGATTGTGATTGTATGATTGTGATTGTATGATTGTGATTGTATGATTTTGATTGTAGGATTGTGATTATATGATTGTGATTGTATGATTGTGATTGTATGATTGTGATTGCATGATTGTGATTGTATGATTGTTTTTGTATGATTGTGATTGTATGATTATGATTGTATGATTGTGATTGTATGATTGCGATTGTATGATTGCGAACGTATGATTGTGATTGTTTGATTGCGATTGTATGATTGTGATTGTATCATTGTGATTGTATGATTGTGATTATATGATTGTGATTGTATGATTGTGATTGTATGATGGTGACTGTAGTATTGTGATTGTATGATTGTGATAGTATGATTGTGATTGTATGATTGTGATTGTATGATTGTTTTTGTATGATTGTGATTGTATGATTGTGATTGTATGATTGCGATTGTATGATTGTGATTCTTTGATTGTGATTGTATGATTGTGATTGTATGATTGCGATAGTATGATTGTGATTGTATGATTGCGATAGTATGATTGTGATTATATGATTGTGATTGTATGATTGTGATTGTATGATTGTGATTGTACGATTGTGTCCGTATGATTGTGACCGTATGATTGCGATTGTACGATTGTGATTGTATGATTGTGATTGTATGATTGTGATTGTATGATTGTGATTGTATGATTGTGATTGTATGATTGTGATTGTGGATTGTGATTGTATGATTGTGATTGTATGATTGTGATTGTATGATTGCGATAGTATGATTGGGATTGTATGATTGTGATTGTATGATTGTGATTGTATGATTGTGATTGTATGATTGTGATTGTATGATTGTTTTTGTATGATTGTGATTGTATGATTGTGATCGTACGAATGTGTCCGTATGATTGCGATCGTATGATTGCGATTGTATGATTTTGATTGTGTGATTGTAATTGAATGATTGTGATTGTATGATTGTGATTGTATGATTGTGATTGTATGATTGTGATTGTATGATTGTGATTGTATGATTGTGATTGTATGATTGTGGTTGTATCAGTGTGATTGTGTGATTGTGATTGTATGATTGTGATTGTATGATTGTGATTGTATGATTTTGATTGTAGGATTGTGATTATATGATTGTGATTGTATGATTGTGATTGTATGATTGTGATTGCATGATTGTGATTGTATGATTGTTTTTGTATGATTGTGATTGTATGATTTTGATTGAATGATTTTGATTGTATGATTGTGATTGTATGATTGCGATCGTGTGATTGTGATTGTTTGATTGCGATTGTATGATTGTGATTGTATGATTGTGATTGTATGACTGTGATTGCATGATTGTGATTGTATGATTGTTTTTGTATGATTGTGATTGTATGATTTTGATTGAATGATTGTGAGTGTATGATTGTGATTGTATGATTGCGATCGTGTGATTGTGATTGTTTGATTGCGATTGTATGATTGTGATTGTATCATTGTGATTGTATGATTGTGATTATATGATTGTGATTGTATGATTGTGATTGTATGATGGTGACTGTAGTATTGTGATTGTATGATTGTGATAGTATGATTGTGATTGTATGATTGTGATTGTATGATTGTGATTGTATGATTGTGATTGTATGATTGTGATTGTATGATTGCGATTGTATGATTGTGATTCTTTGATTGTGATTGTATGATTGTGATTGTATGATTGCGATAGTATGATTGTGATAGTATGATTGCGATAGTATGATTGTGATTATATGATTGTGATTGTATGATTGTGATTGTATGATTGTGATTGTACGATTGTGTCCGTATGATTGTGACCGTATGATTGCGATTGTATGATTGTGATTGTATGATTGTGATTGTATGATTGTGATTCTTTGATTGTGATTGTATGATTGTGATTGTATGATTGCGATAGTATGATTGTGATTGTATGATTGTGATTGTATGATTGTGATTGTATGATTGTTCTTGCATGAATATGATCGTATGATTGTAATTGCATGATTGTGATTGTACGATTGTGATTTTATGATTTTGATTGTATGATTGTGATTGTGTCATTGTGATTGTGTGATTGTGATTGTATGATTGTGATTCTTTGATTGTGATTGTATGATTGTGATTGTATGATTGCGATAGTATGATTGTGATTGTATGATTGTGATTGTATGATTGTGATTGTATGATTGTGATTCTTTGATTGTGATTGTATGATTGTGATTGTATGATTGCGATAGTATGATTGTGATTGTATGATTGTGATTGTAGGATTGTGGTTGTATGATTGTGATTGTATGATTGTGATTGTATGATTGTGATTGTAAGATAGCGAGTGTATGATTGTGATTGTATGATTGTGATTGTATGATTGTGATTGTATGATTGCGATAGTATGATTGCGATAGTATGATTGTGATTGTATGATTGTGATTGTATGATTGTGATTGTATGATTGTGATTGTATGATTGTGATTGTATGATTGTGATTGTATGATTGTGATTGTATGATTGTGATTGTATGATTGTGATTGTATGATTGCGATAGTATGATTGGGATTGTATGATTGTGATTGTATGATTGTGATTGTATGACTGTGATTGTATGATTGTTTTTGTATGATTGTGATTGTATGATTGTGATCGTACGAATGTGTCCGTATGATTGCGATCGTATGATTGCGATTGTATGATTTTGATTGTGTGATTGTAATTGAATGATTGTGATTGTATGATTGTGATTGTATGATTGTGATTGTATGATTGTGATTGTATGATTGTGATTGTATGATTGTGATTGTATGATTGTGATTGTGTGATATTGATTGTATGATTGAGATTGTATGATTGTGATTGTATGATTGTGATTGTATGATTGTGATTGTATGATTGTGATAGTATGATTGTGATTGTATGGTTGTGATTGTATGATTGTGATTGCATGATTGTGATTGTATGATTGAGATTGCATGATTTTGTATGTATGATTGTGATTGTATGATTGTGATTGTATGATTGTGATTGTATGATTGTGATAGTATGATTGTGATTGTATGATTGTGATTGTATGACTGTGATTGTATGATTGTGATTGTGCGATTGTGATTGTGCGATTGTGATTGTACGATTGTGATTGTACGATTGTGATTGTATGATTGTGATTGTATGATTACGATTGAATGATTGTGATTGCATGATTGTGATTGTATGATTGTGATTGCATGATTTTGAATGTATGATTGTGATTGTATGATTGTGATTGTATGATTGTGATTGTATGATTGTGATTGTGCGATTGTGATTGTACGAATGTGATTGTACGATTTTGATTGTATGATTGTGATTGTATGATTATGATTGAATGATTGTGATTGCATGATTGTGATTGTATGATTGTGATTGCATGATTTTGAATGTATGATTGTGATTGTATGATTGTGATTGTATGATTGTGATTGTATGATTGTGATTGTATGATTATGATGGTATGATTGTGATTGTATGATTGCGATAGTATGATTGTGATTGTATGATTGCGATAGTATGATTGCGATTGTATGATATTGATTGTATGATTGTGATTGTATGATTGTGATTGTATGATTGTGATTGTATGATTGTGATTGTATGATTGTGATTGTATGATTGTGATTGTATGATTGTGATTGTATGATTGTGATTGTATGATTGTGATTGTCTGATTGTGGTTGTATGATTGTGATTGTATGATTGTGATTGTATGATTGTGATTGCATGATTGTGATTGTATGATTGTGATTGTATGATTGTGATTGTATGATTGTGATGTATGATTGTGATTGTATGATTGTGATTGTATGATTGTGATTGTATGATTGTGATTGCATGATTGTGATTGTATGATTGTGATTGTATGATATTGATTGTATGATTGTGATTGTATGATTGTGATTGTATGATTGTGATAGTATGATTGTGATTGTATGATTGTGATTGTATGACTGTGATTGTATGATTGTGATTGTGCGATTGTGATTGTGCGATTGTGATTGTACGATTGTGATTGTATGATTGCGATTGTATGATTGTGATTGTATGATTATGATTGTATTTTTGTGATTGTATGATTGTGATTGTATGATTGTGATTGTATGATTGTGATTGTATGATTGTGATTGTATGATTGTGATTGTATGATTGTGATTGTATGATTGTGATTGTATGATTGTGATTGTATGATTGCGATAGTATGATTGGGATTGTATGATTGTGATTGTATGATTGTGATTGTATGACTGTGATTGTATGATTGTTTTTGTATGATTGTGATTGTATGATTGTGATCGTACGAATGTGTCCGTATGATTGCGATCGTATGATTGCGATTGTATGATTTTGATTGTGTGATTGTAATTGAATGATTGTGATTGTATGATTGTGATTGTATGATTGTGATTGTATGATTGTGATTGTATGATTGTGATTGTATGATTGTGATTGTGTGATATTGATTGTATGATTGAGATTGTATGATTGTGATTGTATGATTGTGATTGTATGATTGTGATTGTATGATTGTGATAGTATGATTGTGATTGTATGGTTGTGATTGTATGATTGTGATTGTATGATTGTGATTGTATGATTGTGATAGTATGATTGTGATTGTATGGTTGTGATTGTATGATTGTGATTGCATGATTGTGATTGTATGATTGAGATTGCATGATTTTGAATGTATGATTGTGATTGTATGATTGTGATTGTATGATTGTGATTGTGCGATTGTGATTGTACGAATGTGATTGTACGATTTTGATTGTATGATTGTGATTGTATGATTGTGATTGTATGATTGTGATTGTGCGATTGTGATTGTACGAATGTGATTGTACGATTTTGATTGTATGATTGTGATTGTATGATTATGATTGAATGATTGTGATTGCATGATTGTGATTGTATGATTGTGATTGCATGATTTTGAATGTATGATTGTGATTGTATGATTGTGATTGTATGATTGTGATTGTATGATTATGATGGTATGATTGTGATTGTATGATTGCGATAGTATGATTGTGATTGTATGATTGCGATAGTATGATTGCGATTGTATGATATTGATTGTATGATTGTGATTGTATGATTGTGATTGTATGATTGTGATTGTCTGATAGTGGTTGTATGATTGTGATTGTATGATTGTGATTGTATGATTGTGATTGTATGATCGTGATTGTATGATTGTGATTGTATGATTGTGATGTATGATTGTGATTGTATGATTGTGATTGTATGATTGTGATTGTATGATTGTGATTGCATGATTGTGATTGTATGATTGTGATTGTATGATATTGATTGTATGATTGTGATTGTATGATTGTGATTGTATGATTGTGATAGTATGATTGTGATTGTATGATTGTGATTGTATGACTGTGATTGTATGATTGTGATTGTGCGATTGTGATTGTGCGATTGTGAATGTACGATTGTGATTGTATGATTGCGATTGTATGATTGCGATTGTATGATTATGATTGTATTTTTGTGATTGTATGATTGTGATTGTATGATTGTGATTGTATGATTGCGATTGTATGATTGCGATTGTATGATTGTGATTGTATGATTGCGGTTGTATGATTGCGATTGTATGATTATGATTGTATTTTTGTGATTGTATGATTGTGATTGTATGAATGTGATTGTATGATTGTGATTGTATGATTGTGATTGTATGATTGTGATTGTATGATTGCGATTGTATGAATGCGATTGTATGATTGTGATTGCATGATTGTGATTGTATGATTGTGATTGTATGATATTGATTGTATGATTGTGATTGTATGATTGTGATTGTATGATTGTGATTGTATGATTGTGATAGTATGATTGTCATTGTATGGTTGTGATTGTATGATTGTGTTTGCATGATTGTGATTGTATGATTGAGATTGCATGATTTTGTATGTATGATTGTGATTGTATGATTGTGATTGTATGATTGTGATTGTATGATTGTGATTGTATGATTGTGATTGTATGATTGTGATTGTATGATTGTGATGTATGATTGTGATTGTATGATTGTGATTGTATGATTGTGATTGTATGATTGTGATTGCATGATTGTGATGGTATGATTGTGATTGTATGATATTGATTGTATGATTGTGATTGTATGATTGTGATTGTATGATTGTGATAGTATGATTGTGATTGTATGATTGTGATTGTATGACTGTGATTGTATGATTGTGATTGTGCGATTGTGATTGTGCGATTGTGATTGTACGATTGTGATTGTATGATTGCGATTGTATGATTGTGATTGTATGATTATGATTGCATTTTTGTGATTGTATGATTGTGATTGTATGATTGTGATTGTATGATTGTGATTGTATGATTGCGATTGTATGATTGTGACTGTATGATTGCGATTGTATGATTGCGATTGTATGATTATGATTGTATTTTTGTGATTGTATGATTGTGATTGTATGATTGTGATTGTATGATTGTGATTGTATGATTGTGATTGTATGATTGTGATTGTATGATTGTGATTGTATGATTGTGATTGTATGATTGTGATTGTATGATTGTGATTGTATGATTGTGATTGTATGATTGTGATTGTATGATTGCGATTGTATGAATGCGATTGTATGATTGTGATTGCATGATTGTGATTGTATGATTGTGATTGTATGATATTGATTGTATGATTGTCATTGTATGGTTGTGATTGTATGATTGTGATTGCATGATTGTGATTGTATGATTGAGATTGCATGATTTTGTATGTATGATTGTGATTGTATGATTGTGATTGTATGATTGTGATTGTATGATTGTGATTGTATGATTGTGATTGTATGATTGTGATTGTATGATTGTGATTGTATGATTGTGATTGTATGATTGTGATTGTATGATTGTGATTGTATGATTGTGATTGTATGATTGTATTTGGGACATTGTATTTGGGAGATTGTAGTTGTATGATTGCGATTGTATGATTGTGATTGTATGATTGTGATGTATGATTGTAATTGTATGATTATGATTGTATGATTGTGATTGTATGATTGTGATGGTATGATTGTGATTGTATGATTGCGATCGTATGATTATGATTGTATGATTATGACTGTATGATTGTGATTGTATGATTGCGATTGTATGATTGTGATTGTATGATTATGATTGTATTTTTGTGATTGTATGATTGTGATTGTATGATTGTGATTGTATGATTGTGATTGTATGATTGTGATTGTATGATCGGGATTGTATGATTGCGATTGTATGAATGCGATTGTATGATTGTGATTGCATGATTGTGATTGTATGATTGTGATTGTATGATATTGATTGTATGATTGTGATTGTATGATTGTGATAGTATGATTGTGATTGTATGATTGTGATTGTATGACTGTGATTGTATGATTGTGATTGTCCGATTGTGATTGTACGATTGTGATTGTACGATTGTGATTGTATGATTGTGATTGTATGATTATGATTGAATGATTGTGATTGCATGGTTGTGATTGTATGATTGTGATTGTATGATTGTGATTGTATGATTGTGATTGTATGCTTGTGATTGTATGATTGTGATTGTATGATTATGATTGTATGATTGTGATGGTATGATTGTGATTGTATGATTGTGATTGTATGATTGTATTTGGGAGATTGTATTTGGGAGATTGTATTTGGGAGATTGTAGTTGTATGATTGCGATTGTATGATTGTGATTGTATGATTGTGATGTATTATTGTAATTGTATGATTATGATTGTATGATTGTGATTGTATGATTGTGATCGTATGATTGTGATTGTATGATTGCGATCGTATGATTGTGATTGTATGATTATGATTGTATGATTGTGATTGTATGATTGCGATTGTATGATTGTGATTGTGCGATTATGATTGTATTTTTGTGATTCTATGATTGTGATTGGATGATTGTGATTGTACGATTGTGATTGTATGATTGTGATTGTATGATTGTGATAGTATGATTTTGATTGTATGATTGTGATTGTATGATTGTAATTGTATGATTGTGATTGTATGATTGTGATTGTATGATTGTGATTGTATGATTGTGATTGTATGATTGTGATTGTATGATTGTGATTGTATGATTGTGATTGTATAATTGTGATTGTATGATTGTGATTGTATGATTGTGATGGTATGATTGTGATTGTATGATTGCGATCGTATGATTGTGATTGTATGATTATGATTGTATGGTTGTGATTGTATGATTGCGATTGTATGATTGTGATTGTATGATTATGATTGTATTTTTGTGATTCTATGATTGTGATTGTATGATTGTGATTGTATGATTGTGATTGTATGATTGTGATTGCATGATTGTGATTGTATGATTGTGATTGTATGATTGTGATTGTATGATTGTGATTGTATGATTGTGATTGTATGATTGTGATTGTATGATTGTGATTGTATGATTGTGATTGTATGATTGTGATTGTATGATTGTGATTGTATGATTGTGATTGCATGATTGCGATTGTATGATTGTGATTGTATGATTATGATTGTATTTTTGTGATTGTGTGATTGTGATTGTATGATTGTGATTGTATGATTGTGATTGTATGATTGCGATTGTATGAATGCGATTGTATGATTGTGATTGCATGATTGTGATTGTATGATTGTGATTGTATGATTATGATTGAATGATTGTGATTGCATGGTTGTGATTGTATGATTGTGATTGTATGATTGTGATTGTATGATTGTGATTGTATGCTTGTGATTGTATGATTGTGATTGTATGATTATGATTGTATGATTGTGATGGTATGATTGTGATTGTATGATTGTGATTGTATGATTGTATTTGGGAGATTGTATTTGGGAGATTGTATTTGGGAGATTGTAGTTGTATGATTGCGATTGTATGATTGTGATTGTATGATTGTGATGTATTATTGTAATTGTATGATTATGATTGTATGATTGTGATTGTATGATTGTGATCGTATGATTGTGATTGTATGATTGCGATCGTATGATTGTGATTGTATGATTATGATTGTATGATTGTGATTGTATGATTGCGATTGTATGATTGTGATTGTGCGATTATGATTGTATTTTTGTGATTCTATGATTGTGATTGGATGATTGTGATTGTACGATTGTGATTGTATGATTGTGATTGTATGATTGTGATAGTATGATTTTGATTGTATGATTGTGATTGTATGATTGTAATTGTATGATTGTGATTGTATGATTGTGATTGTATGATTGTGATTGTATGATTGTGATTGTATGATTGTGATTGTATGATTGTGATTGTATGATTGTGATTGTATAATTGTGATTGTATGATTGTGATTGTATGATTGTGATGGTATGATTGTGATTGTATGATTGCGATCGTATGATTGTGATTGTATGATTATGATTGTATGGTTGTGATTGTATGATTGCGATTGTATGATTGTGATTGTATGATTATGATTGTATTTTTGTGATTCTATGATTGTGATTGTATGATTGTGATTGTATGATTGTGATTGTATGATTGTGATTGTATGATTGTGATTGTATGATTGTGATTGTATGATTGTGATTGTATGATTGTGATTGTATGATTGTGATTGTATGATTGTGATTGTATGATTGTGATTGTATGATTGTGATTGTATGATTGTGATTGTATGATTGTGATTGCATGATTGCGATTGTATGATTGTGATTGTATGATTATGATTGTATTTTTGTGATTGTGTGATTGTGATTGTATGATTGTGATTGTATGATTGTGATTGTATGATTGCGATTGTATGAATGCGATTGTATGATTGTGATTGCATGATTGTGATTGTATGATTGTGATTGTATGATATTGATTGTATGATTGTGATTGTATGATTGTGATTGTATGATTGTGATTGTATGATTGTGATTGTATGATTGTGATTGTATGATTATGATTGTATGATTGTGATTGCATGATTGTGATTGTATGATTGAGATTGCATGATTTTGTATGTATGATTGTGATTGTATGATTGTGATTGTATGATTGTGATAGTATGATTGTGATTGTATGATTGTGATTGTATGATTGTGATTGCATGATTGTGATTGTATGATTGAGATTGCATGATTTTGTATGTATGATTGTGATTGTATGATTGTGATTGTATGACTGTGATTGTATGATTGTGATTGTATGATTGTCATTGTATGATTATGATTGTATGATTGTGATTGCATGATTGTGATTGTATGATTGAGATTGCATGATTTTGTATGTATGATTGTGATTGTATGATTGTGATTGTATGATTGTGATAGTATGATTGTGATTGTATGATTGTGATTGTATGACTGTGATTGTATGATTGTGATTGTATGATTGTGATTGTATGAATGTGATAGTATGATTGTGATTGTATGATTGTGATTGTATGACTGTGATTGTATGATTGTGATTCTGCGATTGTGATTGTACGATTGTGATTGTACGATTGTGATTGTATGATTGTGATTGTATGATTATGATTGAATGATTGTGATTGCATGATTGTGATTGTATGATTGTGATTGCATGATTTTGAATGTATGATTGTGATTGTATGATTGTGATTGTATGATTGTGATTGTATGATTGTGATTGTATGATTGTGATTGTATGATTGTGATAGTATGATTGTGATTGTAAGATTGTGATTGTATGACTGTGATTGTATGATTGTGATTGCATGATTGTCATTGTATGATTATGATTGTATGATTGTGATTGCATGATTGTGATTGTATGATTGAGATTGCATGATTTTGTATGTATGATTGTGATTGTATGATTGTGATTGTATGATTGTGATTGTATGATTGTGATTGTATGATTGTGATTGTATGATTGTGATTGTATGATTGTGATTGTATGATTGTGATTGTATGATTGTGATTGTATGATTGTGATTGTATGATTGTGATTGTATGATTGTGATTGTATGATTGTGATTGCATGATTGCGATTGTATGATTGTGATTGTATGATAATGATTGTATTTTTGTGATTGTATGGTTGTGATTGTATGATTGTGATTGCATGATTGTGATTGTATGATTGAGATTGCATGATTTTGAATGTATGATTGTGATTGTATGATTGTGATTGTATAATTATGGTTCTATTATTGTGATTGTATGATTGTTCATGTATGATTAAATTCGTATGATTGTAATTGCATGATTGGGAGTGTATGATTGTGATTGTATGATTGCGATCGTGTGATTGTGACTGTTTGACTGCGATTGTATGATTGGGATTGTATGATTGTGATTGTATGATTGTGATTGTATGATTGTGATTGTATGATTGTGATTGTATGATTGTGATTGTATGATTGTGATTGTATGATTGTAATTGTATGATTGTGATTGTATGATTGTGATTGTATGATTGTGATTGTATGATTGTGATTGTATGATTGTGATTGTATGATTGTGATTGTATGATTGTGATTGTATGATTTTGATTGTAGGATTGTGATTATATGATTGTGATTGTATGATTGTGATTGTATGATTGTGATTGCATGATTGTGATTGTATGATTGTTTTTGTATGATTGTGATTGTATGATTTTGATTGAATGATTTTGATTGTATGATTGTGATTGTATGATTGCGATCGTGTGATTGTGATTGTTTGATTGCGATTGTATGATTGTGATTGTATCATTGTGATTGTATGATTGTGATTATATGATTGTGATTGTATGATTGTGATTGTATGATTGTAATTGTATGATTGTGATTGTATGATTGTGATTGTATGATTGTGATTGTATGATTGTGATTGTATTATTGTGATTGTATGATTGTGATTGTATGATTGTGATTGTATGATTTTGATTGTAGGATTGTGATTATATGATTGTGATTGTATGATTGTGATTGTATGATTGTGATTGCATGATTGTGATTGTATGATTGTTTTTGTATGATTGTGATTGTATGATTTTGATTGAATGATTGTGAGTGTATGATTGTGATTGTATGATTGCGATCGTGTGATTGTGATTGTTTGATTGCGATTGTATGATTGTGATTGTATCATTGTGATTGTATGATTGTGATTATATGATTGTGATTGTATGATTGTGATTGTATGATGGTGACTGTAGTATTGTGATTGTATGATTGTGATAGTATGATTGTGATTGTATGATTGTGATTGTATGATTGTTTTTGTATGATTGTGATTGTATGATTGTGATTGTATGATTGCGATTGTATGATTGTGATTCTTTGATTGTGATTGTATGATTGTGATTGTATGATTGCGATAGTATGATTGTGATTGTATGATTGCGATAGTATGATTGTGATTATATGATTGTGATTGTATGATTGTGATTGTATGATTGTGATTGTACGATTGTGTCCGTATGATTGTGACCGTATGATTGCGATTGTATGATTGTGATTGTATGATTGTGATTGTATGATTGTGATTCTTTGATTGTGATTGTATGATTGTGATTGTATGATTGCGATAGTATGATTGTGATTGTATGATTGTGATTGTATGATTGTGATTGTATGATTGTTCTTGCATGAATATGATCGTATGATTGTAATTGCATGATTGTGATTGTACGATTGTGATTTTATGATTTTGATTGTATGATTGTGATTGTGTCATTGTGATTGTGTGATTGTGATTGTATGATTGTGATTCTTTGATTGTGATTGTATGATTGTGATTGTATGATTGCGATAGTATGATTGTGATTGTATGATTGTGATTGTATGATTGTGATTGTATGATTGTGATTCTTTGATTGTGATTGTATGATTGTGATTGTATGATTGCGATAGTATGATTGTGATTGTATGATTGTGATTGTAGGATTGTGGTTGTATGATTGTGATTGTATGATTGTGATTGTAGGATTGTGGTTGTATGATTGTGATTGTATGATTGTGATTGTATGATTGTGATTGTAAGATAGCGAGTGTATGATTGTGATTGTATGATTGTGATTGTATGATTGTGATTGTATGATTGCGATAGTATGATTGTGATTGTATGATTGTGATTGTATGATTGTGATTGTATGATTGTGATTGTATGATTGTGATTGTATGATTGTGATTGTATGATTGTGATTGTATGATTGTGATTGTATGATTGTGATTGTATGATTGCGATAGTATGATTGGGATTGTATGATTGTGATTGTATGATTGTGATTGTATGACTGTGATTGTATGATTGTTTTTGTATGATTGTGATTGTATGATTGTGATCGTACGAATGTGTCCGTATGATTGCGATCGTATGATTGCGATTGTATGATTTTGATTGTGTGATTGTAATTGAATGATTGTGATTGTATGATTGTGATTGTATGATTGTGATTGTATGATTGTGATTGTATGATTGTGATTGTATGATTGTGATTGTATGATTGTGATTGTATGATATTGATTGTATGATTGAGATTGTATGATTGTGATAGTATGATTGTGATTGTATGATTGTGATTGTATGATTGTGATAGTATGATTGTGATTGTATGGTTGTGATTGTATGATTGTGATTGCATGATTGTGATTGTATGATTGAGATTGCATGATTTTGTATGTATGATTGTGATTGTATGATTGTGATTGTATGATTGTGATTGTATGATTGTGATAGTATGATTGTGATTGTATGATTGCGATTGTATGACTGTGATTGTATGATTGTGATTGTGCGATTGTGATTGTGCGATTGTGATTGTACGATTGTGATTGTACGATTGTGATTGTATGATTGTGATTGTATGATTACGATTGAATGATTGTGATTGCATGATTGTGATTGTATGATTGTGATTGCATGATTTTGAATGTATGATTGTGATTGTATGATTGTGATTGTATGATTGTGATTGTGCGATTGTGATTGTACGAATGTGATTGTACGATTTTGATTGTATGATTGTGATTGTATGATTATGATTGAATGATTGTGATTGCATGATTGTGATTGTATGATTGTGATTGCATGATTTTGAATGTATGATTGTGATTGTATGATTGTGATTGTATGATTGTGATTGTATGATTGTGATTGTATGATTGTGATTGTATGATTATGATGGTATGATTGTGATTGTATGATTGCGATAGTATGATTGTGATTGTATGATTGCGATAGTATGATTGCGATTGTATGATATTGATTGTATGATTGTGATTGTATGATTGTGATTGTATGATTGTGATTGTATGATTGTGATTGTATGATTGTGATTGTATGATTGTGATTGTATGATTGTGATTGTCTGATTGTGGTTGTATGATTGTGATTGTATGATTGTGATTGTATGATTGTGATTGTATGATTGTGATTGTATGATTGTGATTGTATGATTGTGATGTATGATTGTGATTGTATGATTGTGATTGTATGATTGTGATTGTATGATTGTGATTGCATGATTGTGATTGTATGATTGTGATTGTATGATATTGATTGTATGATTGTG
The DNA here is from genome assembly GCF_050947335.1 of Megachile rotundata. NCBI lineage: Eukaryota > Metazoa > Arthropoda > Insecta > Hymenoptera > Megachilidae > Megachile > Megachile rotundata. The sequence continues at coordinate 2,293,675 of NW_027473323.1, read as the reverse complement.
ATTGTATGATTGTGATTGTATGATTGTGATAGTATGATTGTGATTGTATGATTGTGATTGTATGACTGTGATTGTATGATTGTGATTGTGCGATTGTGATTGTGCGATTGTGATTGTACGATTGTGATTGTATGATTGCGATTGTATGATTGTGATTGTATGATTATGATTGTATTTTTGTGATTGTATGATTGTGATTGTATGATTGTGATTGTATGATTGTGATTGTATGATTGCGATTGTATGATTGTGATTGTATGATTGCGATTGTATGATTGCGATTGTATGATTATTATTGTATTTTTGTGATTGTATGATTGTGATTGTATGAATGTGATTGTATGATTGTGATTGTATGATTGTGATTGTATGATTGTGATTGTATGATTGCGATTGTATGAATGCGATTGTATGATTGTGATTGCATGATTGTGATTGTATGATTGTGATTGTATGATATTGATTGTATGATTGTGATTGTATGATTGTGATTGTATGATTGTGATTGTATGATTGTGATAGTATGATTGTCATTGTATGGTTGTGATTGTATGATTGTGTTTGCATGATTGTGATTGTATGATTGAGATTGCATGATTTTGTATGTATGATTGTGATTGTATGATTGTGATTGTATGATTGTGATTGTATGATTGTGATTGTATGATATTGATTGTATGATTGTGATTGTATGATTGTGATTGTATGATTGTGATTGTATGATTGTGATAGTATGATTGTGATTGTATGGTTGTGATTGTATGATTGTGATTGCATGATTGTGATTGTATGATTGAGATTGCATGATTTTGAATGTATGATTGTGATTGTATGATTGTGATTGTATGATTGTGATTGTGCGATTGTGATTGTACGAATGTGATTGTACGATTTTGATTGTATGATTGTGATTGTATGATTGTGATTGTATGATTGTGATTGTGCGATTGTGATTGTACGAATGTGATTGTACGATTTTGATTGTATGATTTTGAATGTATGATTGAGATTGTATGATTGTGATTGTATGATTGTGATTGTATGATTATGATGGTATGATTGTGATTGTATGATTGCGATAGTATGATTGTGATTGTATGATTGCGATAGTATGATTGCGATTGTATGATATTGATTGTATGATTGTGATTGTATGATTGTGATTGTATGATTGTGATTGTCTGATAGTGGTTGTATGATTGTGATTGTATGATTGTGATTGTATGATTGTGATTGTATGATTGTGATAGTATGATTTTGATTGTATGATTGTGATTGTATGATTGTAATTGTATGATTGTGATTGTATGATTGCGATTGTATGATTGCGATTGTATGAATGCGATTTTATGATTGTGATTGCATGATTGTGATTGTATGATTGTGATTGTATGATATTGATTGTATGATTGTGATAGTATGATTGTGATTGTATGATTGTGATTGTCCGATTGTGATTGTACGATTGTGATTGTACGATTGTGATTGTACGATTGTGATTGTATGATTGTGATTGTATGATTGTATTTGGGACATTGTATTTGGGAGATTGTAGTTGTATGATTATGATTGTATTTTTGTGATTGTATGATTGTGATTGTATGATTGTGATTGTATGATTGTGATTGTATGATTGTGATTGTATGATTGGGATTGTATGATTGCGATTGTATGAATGCGATTGTATGATTGTGATTGCATGATTGTGATTGTATGATTGTGATTGTATGATATTGATTGTATGATTGTGATTGTATGATTGTGATAGTATGATTGTGATTGTATGATTGTGATTGTATGACTGTGATTGTATGATTGTGATTGTCCGATTGTGATTGTACGATTGTGATTGTACGATTGTGATTGTACGATTGTGATTGTATGATTGTGATTGTATGATTATGATTGAATGATTGTGATTGCATGGTTGTGATTGTATGATTGTGATTGTATGATTGTGATTGTATGATTGTGATTGTATGCTTGTGATTGTATGATTGTGATTGTATGATTATGATTGTATGATTGTGATGGTATGATTGTGATTGTATGATTGTGATTGTATGATTGTATTTGGGAGATTGTATTTGGGAGATTGTATTTGGGAGATTGTAGTTGTATGATTGCGATTGTATGATTGTGATTGTATGATTGTGATGTATTATTGTAATTGTATGATTATGATTGTATGATTGTGATTGTATGATTGTGATGGTATGATTGTGATTGTATGATTGCGATCGTATGATTGTGATTGTATGATTATGATTGTATGATTGTGATTGTATGATTGCGATTGTATGATTGTGATTGTGCGATTATGATTGTATTTTTGTGATTCTATGATTGTGATTGTATGATTGTGATTGTACGATTGTGATTGTATGATTGTGATTGTATGATTGTGATAGTATGATTTTGATTGTATGATTGTGATTGTATGATTGTAATTGTATGATTGTGATTGTATGATTGTGATTGTATGATTGCGATTGTATGAATGCGATTTTATGATTGTGATTGCATGATTGTGATTGTATGATTGTGATTGTATGATATCGATTGTATGATTGTGATAGTATGATTGTGATTGTATGATTGTGATAGTATGATTGTGATTGTATGATTGTGATTGTATGATTGCGATCGTATGATTGTGATTGCATGATTGTGATTGTATGATTGTGATTGTATGATATTGATTGTATGATTGTGATTGTATGATTGTGATTGTATGATTGTGATTGTATGATTGTGATTGTATGATTGTGATTGTATGATTATGATTGTATGATTGTGATTGCATGATTGTGATTGTATGATTGAGATTGCATGATTTTGTATGTATGATTGTGATTGTATGATTGTGATTGTATGATTGTGATTGTATGATTGTGATAGTATGATTGTGATTGTATGATTGTGATTGTATGATTGTGATTGCATGATTGTGATTGTATGATTGAGATTGCATGATTTTGTATGTATGATTGTGATTGTATGATTGTGATTGTATGACTGTGATTGTATGATTGTGATTGTATGATTGTCATTGTATGATTATGATTGTATGATTGTGATTGCATGATTGTGATTGTATGATTGAGATTGCATGATTTTGTATGTATGATTGTGATTGTATGATTGTGATTGTATGATTGTGATTGTATGATTGTGATAGTATGATTGTGATTGTATGATTGTGATTGTATGACTGTGATTGTATGATTGTGATTGTATGATTGTGATTGTATGAATGTGATAGTATGATTGTGATTGTATGATTGTGATTGTATGACTGTGATTGTATGATTGTGATTCTGCGATTGTGATTGTACGATTGTGATTGTACGATTGTGATTGTATGATTGTGATTGTATGATTATGATTGAATGATTGTGATTGCATGATTGTGATTGTATGATTGTGATTGCATGATTTTGAATGTATGATTGTGATTGTATGATTGTGATTGTATGATTGTGATTGTATGATTGTGATTGTATGATTGTGATTGTATGATTGTGATTGTATGATTGTGATTGTATGATTGTGATTGTATGATTGTGATTGTATGATTGTGATTGTATGATTGTGATAGTATGATTGTGATTGTAAGATTGTGATTGTATGACTGTGATTGTATGATTGTGATTGCATGATTGTCATTGTATGATTATGATTGTATGATTGTGATTGCATGATTGTGATTGTATGATTGTGATTGTATGATTGTGATTGTATGATTGTGATTGTATGATTGTGATTGTATGATTGTGATTGTATGATTGTGATTGTATGATTGTGATTGTATGATTGTGATAGTATGATTGTGATTGTAAGATTGTGATTGTATGACTGTGATTGTATGATTGTGAATGTATGATTTTCATTGTATGATTATGATTGTATGATTGTGCTTGCAAGATTGTGATTGTATGATTGAGATTGCATGATTTTGTATGTATGATTGTGATTGTATGATTGTGATTGTATGATTGTGATTGTATGATTATGATTGTATGATTGTGATTGTATGATTGTGATTGCATGACTTTGAATGTATGATTGTGATTGTACGATTGTGATTGTATGACTGTGATTGTATGATTGTGATAGTATGATTGTGATTGTAAGATTGTGATTGTATGACTGTGATTGTATGATTGTGATTGTATGATTGTCATTGTATGGTTGTGATTGTATGATTGTGATTGCATGATTGTGATTGTATGATTGAGATTACATGATTTTGTATGTATGACTGTGATTGTATGATTGTGATTGTATGATTGTGATTGTATGATTGTGATTGTATGATTATGATTGTATGATTGTGATTGCATGATTGTGATTGTATGATTGTGATTGTATGATTGTGATTGTATGATTGTATTTGGGAGATTGTATTTGGGAGATTGTAGTTGTATGATTGCGATTGTATGATTGTGATTGTATGATTGTGATGTATGATTGTAATTGTATGATTATGATTGTATGATTGTGATTGTATGATTGTGATGGTATGATTGTGATTGTATGATTGCGATCGTATGATTATGATTGTATGATTATGATTGTATGATTGTGATTGTATGATCGCGATTGTATGATTGTGATTGTATGATTATGATTGTATTTTTGTGATTGTATGATTGTGATGGTATGATTGTGATTGTATGATTGTGATTGTATGATTGCGATCGTATGATTATGATTGTATGATTATGATTGCATGATTGTGATTGTATGATTGTGATTGCATGATTTTGAATGTATGATTGTGATTGTATGATTGTGATTGTATGATTGTATTTGGGAGATTGTATTTGGGAGATTGTAGTTGTATGATTGCGATTGTATGATTGTGATTGTATGATTGTGATTGTATGATTGTGATAGTATGATTGTGATTGTATGATTGTGATTGTATGACTGTGATTGTATGATTGTGATTGTGCGATTGTGATTGTGCGATTGTGATTGTAGAGATTGTGATTGTACGATTGTGATTGTATGATTGTGATTGTATGATTACGATTGAATGATTGTGATTGCATGATTGTGATTGTATGATTGTGATTGCATGATTTTGAATGTATGATTGTCATTGTATGATTGTGATTGTATGATTGTGATTGTGCGATTGTGATTGTACGAATGTGATTTTACGATTTTGATTGTATGATTGTGATTGTATGATTATGATTGAATGATTGTGATTGCATGATTGTGATTGTATGATTGTGATTGCATGATTTCGAATGTATGATTGTGATTGTATGATTGTGATTGTATGATTGTGATTGTATGATTGTGATTGTATGATTATGATGGTATGATTGTGATTGTATGATTGCGATAGTATGATTGTGATTGTGTGATTGCGATAGTATGATTGCGATTGTATGATATTGATTGTATGATTGTGATTGTATGATTGTGATTGTATGATTGTGATTGTATGATTGTGATTGTATGATTGTGATTGTATGATTGTGATGTATGATTGTGATTGTATGATTGTGATTGTATGATTGTGATTGTATGATTGTGATTGCATGATTGTGATTGTATGATTGTGATTGTATGATATTGATTGTATGATTGTGATTGTATGATTGTGATTGTATGATTGTGATAGTATGATTGTGATTGTATGATTGTGATTGTATGACTGTGATTGTATGATTGTGATTGTGCGATTGTGATTGTGCGATTGTGATTGTACGATTGTGATTGTATGATTGCGATTGTATGATTGTGATTGTATGATTATGATTGTATTTTTGTGATTGTATGATTGTGATTGTATGATTGTGATTGTATGATTGTGATTGTATGATTGCGATTGTATGATTGCGATTGTATGATTGTGATTGTATGATTGTGATTGTATGATTGCGATTGTATGATTGTGATTGTATGATTGTGATTGTATGATTGTGATTGTATGATTGTGATTGTATGATTGTGATTGTATGATTGTGATTGTACGATTGTGATTGTATGAATGCGATTGTATGATTGTGATTGTATGATTATGATTGAATGATTGTGATTGCATGATTGTGATTGTATGATTGTGATTGCATGATTTTGAATGTATGATTGTGATTGTATGATTGTGATTGTATGATTGTGATTGTATGGTTGTGATTGTATGATTGTGATAGTATGATTGTGATTGTAAGACTGTGATTGTGTGACTGTGATTGTATGATTGTGATTGCATGATTGTCATTGTATGATTATGATTGTATGATTGTGATTGCATGATTGTGATTGTATGGTTGAGATTGCATGATTTTGTATGTATGATTGTGATTGTATGATTGTGATTGTATGATTGTGATTGTATGATTGTGATTGTATGATTGTGATTGTATGATTGTGATTGTATGATTGTGATTGTATGATTATGATTGTATGATTGTGATTGTATGATTGTGATTCTATGATTGTGATTGTATGATTGTGATTGTATGATTGTGATTGTATGATTGTGATTGTATGATATTGATTGTATGATTGTGATTGTATGATTATGATTGTATGATTATGATTGAATGATTGTGATTGCATGATTGTGATTGTATGATTGTGATTGCATGATTGTGATTGTATGATTGAGATTGCATGATTTTGTATGTATGATTGTGATTGTATGATTGTGATTGTATGATTGTGATAGTATGATTGTGATTGTATGATTGTGATTGTATGACTGTGATTGTATGATTGTGATTGTATGATTGTGATTGTATGAATGTGATAGTATGATTGTGATTGTATGATTGTGATTGTATGACTGTGATTGTATGATTGTGATTGTGCCATTGTGATTGTACGATTGTGATTGTACGATTGTAATTGCATGATTGTGATTGTATGATTGAGATTGCATGATTTTGTATGTATGATTGTGATTGTATGATTGTGATTGTATGATTGTGATTGTATGATTGTGATTGTATGATTATGATTGTATGATTGTGATTGTATGATTGTGATGGTATGATTGTGATTGTATGATTGCGATAGTATGATTGCGAATGTATGATATTGATTGTATGATTGTGATTGTATGATTGTGATTGTATGATTGTGATTGTATGATTGTGATTGTATGATAATGATTGTATGATTGTGAATGTCTGATTGTGATTGTATGATTGTGATTGTATGATTGTGATTGTATGTATGTGATTGTATGATTGTGATTGTATGATTGTAATTGTATGATTGTGATTGTATGATTGTGATTGTATGATTGTGATTGTATGATTGTGTTTGTATGATTTTGATTGGATGATTGTGATTGCATGATTGTGATTGTATGATTGTGATTGTATGATTGTGATGGTATGATTGTGATTGTATGATTATGATTGTATTTTTGTGATTGTATTTCTGTGATTGTATGATTGTGATTGTATAATTGTGATTGTATGATTGTGATTGTATGATTGTGATTGTATGATTGCGATTGTATGAATGCGGTTGTATGATTGTGATTGCACGATTGTGATTGCACGATTGTGATTGTATGATTGTGATTGTATGATATTGATTGTATGATTGTGATTGTATGATTGTGATTGTATGATTGTGATAGTATGATTGTGATTGTATGATTGTGATTGTATGACTGTGATTGTATGATTGTGATTGTGTGATTGTGATTGTGCGATTGTGATTGTACGATTGTGATTGTACGATTGTGATTGTATGATTGTGATTGTATGATTATGATTGAATGATTGTGATTGCATGACTGTGATTGTATGATTGTGATTGCATGATTTTGAATGTATGATTGTGATCGTATGATTGTGATTGTATGATTGTGATTGTATGATTGTGATAGTATGATTGTGATTGTATGTTTGTGATTGTATGATTGTGATTGTATGATTGTGATTGTATGATTGTGATTGTATGATTATGATTGTACTTTTGTGATTGTATGATTGTGATTGTATGATTGTGATTGTATGATTGTGATTGTATGATTGCGATTGTATGAATGCGATTGTATGATTGTGATTGCATGATTGTGATTGTATGATTGTGATTGTATGATATTGATTGTATGATTGTGATTGTATGATTGTGATTGTATGTTTGTGATTGTATGATTGTGATTGTCTGATTGTGGTTGTATGATTGTGATTGTATGATTGTGATTGTATGATTGTGATTGTATGACTGTGATTGTATGATTGTGATTGTGCGATTGTGATTGTGCGATTGTGATTGTACGATTGTGATTGTACGATTGCGATTGTACGAATGCGATTGTATGATTGTGATTGCATGATTGTGATTGTATGATTGTGATTGTATGATATTGATTGTATGATTGTGATTGTATGATTATGATTGTATGATTGTGATTGTATGATTGTGATTGTATGATTGCGATTGTATGATTGTGATTGTATGATTATGATTGTATGATTATGATTGTATTTTTGTGATTCTATGATTGTGATTGTATGATTGTGATTGTATGATTGTGATTGTATGATTATGATTGTACTTTTGTGATTGTATGATTGTGATTGTATGATTGTGATTGTATGATTGTGATTGTATGATTGTGATTGTATGATTGCGATTGTATGAATGCGATTGTATGATTGTGATTGCATGATTGTGATTGTATGATTGTGATTGTATGATATTGATTGTATGATCGTGATTGTATGATTGTGATTGTATGTTTGTGATTGTATGATTGTGATTGTCTGATTGTGGTTGTATGATTGTGATTGTATGATTGTGATTGTATGATTGTGATTGTATGACTATGATTGTATGATTGTGATTGTGCGATTGTGATTGTGCGATTGTGATTGTACGATTGTGATTGTACGATTGCGATTGTACGAATGCGATTGTATGATTGTGATTGCATGATTGTGATTGTATGATTGTGATTGTATGATATTGATTGTATGATTGTGATTGTATGACTGTGATTGTATGATTGTGATTGTATGATTATGATTGTATGATTGTGATTGTATGATTGTGATTGTATGATTATGATTGAATGATTGTGATTGCATGATTGTGATTGTATGATTGTGATTGCATGATTTTGAATGTATGATTGTGATTGTGTGATTGTGATTGTATGATTGCGATTGTATGATTGTGATTGTATGATTATGATTGTATTTTTGTGATTCTATGATTGCGATTGCATGATTGTGATTGTATGATTATGATTGTATGATTGTGATTGTATGATTATGATTGTATGGTTGTGACTGTATGATTGTGTTGGTATGATTGCGGTTGTATGATATTGATTGTATGATTGTGATTGTATGATTGTGATTGTATGATTGTGATTGTATGATTGTGATTGTATGATTGTGTTTGTATGATTTTGATTGGATGATTGTGATTGCATGACTGTGATTGTATGATTGTGATTGTGTGATTGTGATTGTGCGATTGTGATTGTATGATTGTGAATGTATGATTTTCATTGTATGATTATGATTGTATGATTGTGCTTGCAAGATTGTGATTGTATGATTGAGATTGCATGATTTTGTATGTATGATTGTGATTGTATGATTGTGATTGTATGATTGTGATTGTATGATTGTGATTGTATGATTGTGACTGTATGATTGTGATTGTATGATTGTATTTGGGAGATTGTGTTTGGGAGATTGTAGTTGTATGATTGCGATTGTATGATTGTGATTGTATGATTGTGATGTATGATTGTAATTGTATGATTATGATTGTATGATTGTGATTGTATGATTGTGATGGTATGATTGTGATTGTATGATTGCGATCGTATGATTGTGATTGTATGATTATGATTGTATGATTGTGATTGTATGATTTCGATTGTATGATTGTGATTGTATGATTGTGATTGTATGACTGTGATTGTATGATTGTGATTGTGCGATTGTGATTGTATGATTGTGATTGTATGATTGTATTTGGTAGATTGTATTTGGGAGATTGTAGTTGTATGATTGCGATTGTATGATTGTGTTTGTATGATTGTGATGTATGATTGTAATTGTATGATTATGATTGTATGATTATGATTGAATGATTGTGATTGCATGATTGTGATTGTATGATTGTGATTGCATGATTTTGAATGTATGATTGTGATTGTGTGATTGTGATTGTATGATTGCGATTGTATGATTGTGATTGTATGATTATGATTGTATTTTTGTGATTCTATGATTGCGATTGCATGATTGTGATTGTATGATTATGATTGTATGATTGTGATTGTATGATTATGATTGTATGGTTGTGACTGTATGATTGTGTTGGTATGATTGCGGTTGTATGATATTGATTGTATGATTGTGATTGTATGATTGTGATTGTATGATTGTGATTGTATGATTGTGATTGTATGATTGTGTTTGTATGATTTTGATTGGATGATTGTGATTGCATGACTGTGATTGTATGATTGTGATTGTGTGATTGTGATTGTGCGATTGTGATTGTATGATTGTGAATGTATGATTTTCATTGTATGATTATGATTGTATGATTGTGCTTGCAAGATTGTGATTGTATGATTGAGATTGCATGATTTTGTATGTATGATTGTGATTGTATGATTGTGATTGTATGATTGTGATTGTATGATTGTGATTGTATGATTGTGATTGTATGATTGTGACTGTATGATTGTGATTGTATGATTGTATTTGGGAGATTGTGTTTGGGAGATTGTAGTTGTATGATTGCGATTGTATGATTGTGATTGTATGATTGTGATGTATGATTGTAATTGTATGATTATGATTGTATGATTGTGATTGTATGATTGTGATGGTATGATTGTGATTGTATGATTGCGATCGTATGATTGTGATTGTATGATTATGATTGTATGATTGTGATTGTATGATTTCGATTGTATGATTGTGATTGTATGATTGTGATTGTATGACTGTGATTGTATGATTGTGATTGTGCGATTGTGATTGTATGATTGTGATTGTATGATTGTATTTGGTAGATTGTATTTGGGAGATTGTAGTTGTATGATTGCGATTGTATGATTGTGTTTGTATGATTGTGATGTATGATTGTAATTGTATGATTATGATTGTATGATTGTCATTGTATGATTGCGATTGTATGATTGTGATTGTATGATTATGATTGTATTTTTGTGATTGTATGATTGTGATTGTATGATTGTGATTGTATGATTGTGATTGTATGATTGTGATTGTATGATTGTGATTGTATGATTGTGATTGTATGATTGGGATTGTATGATTATGATTGTATGAATGCGATTGTATGATTGTGATTGCATGATTGTGATTGTATGATTGTGATTGTATGATATTGATTGTATGATTGTGATAGTATGATTGTGATTGTATGATTGTGATTGTATGATATTGATTGTATGATTGTGATTGTATGACTGTGATTGTATGATTGCGATTGTATGATTATGATTGTATGATTGTGATTGTATGATTGTGATTGTATGATTATGATTGAATGATTGTGATTGCATGATTGTGATTGTATGATTGTGATTGCATGATTTTGAATGTATGATTGTGATTGTGTGATTGTGATTGTATGATTGCGATTGTATGATTGTGATTGTATGATTATGATTGTATTTTTGTGATTCTATGATTGCGATTGTATGATTGTGATTGTATGATTATGATTGTATGATTGTGATTGTATGATTATGATTGTATGGTTGTGACTGTATGATTGTGTTGGTATGATTGCGGTTGTATGATATTGATTGTATGATTGTGATTGTATGATTGTGATTGTATGATTGTGATAGTATGATTGTGATTGTATGATTGTGTTTGTATGATTTTGATTGGATGATTGTGATTGCATGACTGTGATTGTATGATTGTGATTGTGTGATTGTGATTGTGCGATTGTGATTGTATGATTGTGAATGTATGATTTTCATTGTATGATTATGATTGTATGATTGTGCTTGCAAGATTGTGATTGTATGATTGAAATTGCATGATTTTGTATGTATGATTGTGATTGTATGATTGTGATTGTATGATTGTGATTGTATGATTGTGATTGTATGATTGTGACTGTATGATTGTGATTGTATGATTGTATTTGGGAGATTGTGTTTGGGAGATTGTAGTTGTATGATTGCGATTGTATGATTGTGATTGTATGATTGTGATGTATGATTGTAATTGTATGATTATGATTGTATGATTGTGATTGTATGATTGTGATGGTATGAATGTGATTGTATGATTGCGATCGTATGATTGTGATTGTATGATTATGATTGTATGATTGTGATTGTATGATTTCGATTGTATGATTGTGATTGTATGATTGTGATTGTATGACTGTGATTGTATGATTGTGATTGTGCGATTGTGATTGTATGATTGTGATTGTATGATTGTATTTGGTAGATTGTATTTGGGAGATTGTAGTTGTATGATTGCGATTGTATGATTGTGTTTGTATGATTGTGATGTATGATTGTAATTGTATGATTATGATTGTATGATTGTCATTGTATGATTGCGATTGTATGATTGTGATTGTATGATTATGATTGTATTTTTGTGATTGTATGATTGTGATTGTATGATTGTGATTGTATGATTGTGATTGTATGATTGTGATTGTATGATTGTGATTGTATGATTGGGATTGTATGATTATGATTGTATGAATGCGATTGTATGATTGTGATTGCATGATTGTGATTGTATGATTGTGATTGTATGATATTGATTGTATGATTGTGATTGTATGATTGTGATAGTATGATTGTGATTGTATGATTGTGATTGTATGACTGTGATTGTATGATTGTGATTGTGCGATTGTGATTGTCCGATTGTGATTGTACGATTGTGATTGTACGATTGTGATTGTACGATTGTGATTGTACGATTATGATTGAATGATTGTGATTGCATGGTTGTGATTGTATGATTGTGATGGTATGATTGTGATTGTATGATTGTGATTGTATGATTGTGATTGTATGATTGTGATTGTATGATTGTGATTGTATGACTGTGATTGTATGACTGTGATTGTATGATTGTGATTGTATGATTGTGATTGTATGATTGTGATTGTATGATTGTGATTGTATGATTGTGATTGTATGATTGTGATTGTATGATTGTGATTGTATGATTGTGATTGTATGATTGTGATTGTATGATTGTGATTGTATGATTGTGATTGTATGATGGCGATTGTATGATTGTGATTGTATGATTATGATTGTATTTTTGTGATTCTATGATTGTGATTGTATGATTGTGATTGTTTGATTGTGATTGTATGATTGTGATTGTATGATTGTGATTGTATGATTATGATTGTACTTTTGTGATTGTATGATTGTGATTGTATGATTGTGATTGCATGATTGCGATTGTATGAATGCGATTGTATGATTGTGATTGCATGATTGTGATTGTATGATTGTGATTGTATGATATTGATTGTATGATTGTGATTGTATGATTGTGATTATATGATTGTGATTGTATGATTGTGATTGCATGATTGTGATTGTATGATTGTGATTGTATGATATTGATTGTATGATTGTGATTGTATGACTGTGATTGTATGATTGTGATTGTATGATTATGATTGTATGATTCTGATTGTATGATTGTGATAGCATGACTTTGAATGTATGATTGAGATTGTACGACTGTGATTGTATGATTGTGATTGTATGATTGCGATAGTATGATTGTGATTGCAAGATTGTGATTGTATGACTGTGATTGTATGATTGTGATTGTATGATTGTCATTGTATGACTATGATTGTATGATCGTGATTGCATGATTGTGATTGTATGATTGAGATTGCATGATTTTGTATGTATGATTGTGATTGTATGACTGTGATTGTATGATTGTGATTGTATGATTGTGATTGTATGATTGTGATAGTATGATAGTGATTGTATGATTGTGATTGTATGACTGTGATTGTAGGATTGTGATTGTGCGATTGTGATTGTGAGATTGTGATTGTATGATTGTGATTGTATGATTGTGATTGTATGATTGTGATTGTGCGATTGTGATTGTACGATTGTGATTGTACGATTGTGATTGTATGATTGTGATTGTATGATTATGATTGAATGATTGTGATTGCATGATTGTGATTGTATGATTGTGATTGCATGATTTTGAATGTATGATTGTGATTGTATGATTGTGATTGTATGATTGTGATTGTATGATTGTGATTGTATGATTGTGATAGTATGATTGTGATTGTAAGATTGTGATTGTATGACTGTGATTGTATGATTGTGATTGCATGATTGTCATTGTATGATTATGATTGTATGATTGTGATTGCATGATTGTGATTGTATGATTGAGATTGCATGATTTTGTATGTATGATTGTGATTGTATGATTGTGATTGTATGATTGTGATTGTATGATTGTGATTGTATGATTGTGATTGTATGATTGTGATTGTATGATTGTGATTGTATGATTGTGATTGTATGATTGTGATGGTATGATTGTGATTGTATGATTGTGATTGTATGACTGTGATTGTATGATTGTGATTGTATGATTGTGATTGTATGATTGTGATAGTATGATTGTGATTGTATGATTGTGATTGTATGACTGTGATTGTAGGATTGTGATTGTGCGATTGTGATTGTGAGATTGTGATTGTACGATTGTGATTGTACGATTGTGATTGTATGATTGTGATTGTATGATTATGATTGAATGATTGTGATTGCATGATTGTGATTGTATGATTGTGATTGCATGATTGTGATTGTATGATAGAGATTGCATGATTTTGTATGTATGATTGTGATTGTATGATTTTGAATGTATGATTGTGATTGTATGATTGTGATTGTATGATTGTGATTGTATGATTGCGATTGTATGAATGCGATTGTATGATTGTGATTGCACGATTGTGATTGCACGATTGTGATTGTATGATTGTGATTGTATGATATTGATTGTATGATTGTGATTGTATGATTGTGATTGTATGATTGTGATAGTATGATTGTGATTGTATGATTGTGATTGTATGATTATGATTGTATGGTTGTGACTGTATGATTGTGATGGTATGATTGCGATTGTATGATATTGATTGTATGATTGTGATTGTATGATTGTGATTGTATGATTGTGATTGTATGATTGTGATTGTCTGATTGCGGTTGAATGATTGTGATTGTATGATTGTGATTGTATGATTGTGATTGTATGATTGTGATTGTATGATTGTCATTGTATGATTATCATTGTATGATTGTGATTGTATGATTGTGATTGTATGATATTGATTGTATGATTGTGATTGTATGATTGTGATTGTATGATTGTGATAGTATGATTGTGATTGTATGATTGTGATTGTATGATTATGATTGTATGGTTGTGACTGTATGATTGTGATGGTATGATTGCGATTGTATGATATTGATTGTATGATTGTGATTGTATGATTGTGATTGTATGATTGTGATTGTATGATTGTGATTGTCTGATTGCGGTTGAATGATTGTGATTGTATGATTGTGATTGTAAGATTGTGATTGTATGAATGTGATTGTATGATTGTGATTGTATGATTGTGATTGTATGATTATGATTGTATGATTGTGATTGTATGGTTGTGATGGTATGATTGTGATTGTATGATTGTGATTGTATGATTGTGATTGTATGATTGTGATTGTATGATTGTGATTGTGTGATTGTGATTGTATGATTGTGATTGTATGATTGCGAGTGTATGATTGTGATTCTATGATTGTGATTGTATGATTGTGATCGTATGGTTGTGATTGTTCGATTCCGATTGTACGATTGCGATTGTATTATTGTGATTGTATGATTGTGATAGTATGGTTGTGAAAGTATGATTGTGATAGTATGATTGTGATTGTGTGATTGTGATTGTATGATTGTGATTTTATGATTGTGATTGTCTGATTGTGGTTGTGCGATTGTGATTTTACGATTGTGATTGTACGATTGTGATAGAATGATTGTGATTGTATGATTGTGATTGTATGATTGTGATTGTATGATTGTGATTGTATGATTGTGATTGTTTGACTGTATTTGGGAGATTGTATTTGGGAGATTGTAATTGTATGATTGCGATTGTATGATTGTGATTGTATGACTGTGATTGTATGATTGTGATTGTGCAACTGTGATTGTACGATTGTGATTGTATGATTGTGATTGTATGATTGTGATTGTATGATTGTGATTGTATGATTGTGATTGTATGATTGTGATTGTATGATTGTGATTGTATGATTGTGATTGTATGATTGTGATTGTATGATTGTGATTGTATGATTGTGATTGTATGATTGTGATGGTATGATTGTGATTGTATGATTGTGATTGTATGACTGTGATTGTAAGATTGTGATTGTATGATTGTGATTGTATGATTGTGATAGTATGATTGTGATTGTATGATTGTGATTGTATGACTGTGATTGTATGATTGTGATTGTGCGATTGTGATTGTGAGATTGTGATTGTACGATTGTGATTGTACGATTGTGATTGTATGATTGTGATTGTATGATTATTATTGAATGATTGTGATTGCATGATTGCGATTGTATGATTGTGATTGCATGATTGTGATTGTATGATAGAGATTGCATGATTTTGTATGTATGATTGTGATTGTATGATTTTGAATGTATGATTGTGATTGTATGATTGTGATTGTATGATTGTGATTGTATGATTGCGATTGTATGAATGCGATTGTATGATTGTGATTGCACGATTGTGATTGCACGATTGTGATTGCACGATTGTGATTGTATGATTGTGATTGTATGATATTGATTGAATGATTGTGATTGCATGATTGTGATTGTATGATTGTGATTGCATGATTTTGAATGTATGATTGTGATTGTATGATTGTGATTGTATGATTGTGATTGTATGATTGCGATTGTATGATTGTGAATGTATGATTATGATTGTATTTTTGTGATTCTATGATTGCGATTGTATGATTGTGATTGTATGATTATGATTGTATGATTGTGATTGTATGATTATGATTGTATGGTTGTGACTGTATGATTGTGTTGGTATGATTGCGGTTGTATGATATTGATTGTATGATTGTGATTGTATGATTGTGATTGTATGATTGTGATTGTATGATTGTGATTGTATGATTGTGTTTGTATGATTTTGATTGGATGATTGTGATTGCATGACTGTGATTGTATGATTGTGATTGTGTGATTGTGATTGTGCGATTGTGATTGTACGATTGTGATTGTACGATTGTGATTGTATGATTGTGATTGTATGATTATGATTGAATGATTGTGATTGCATGACTGTGATTGTATGATTGTGATTGCATGATTTTGAATGTATGATTGTGATTGTATGATTGTGATTGTATGATTGTGATTGTATGATTGTGATAGTATGATTGTGATTGTAAGATTGTGATTGTATGACTGTGATTGTATGATTGTGAATGTATGATTTTCATTGTATGATTATGATTGTATGATTGTGCTTGCAAGATTGTGATTGTATGATTGAGATTGCATGATTTTGTATGTATGATTGTGATTGTATGATTGTGATTGTATGATTGTGATTGTATGATTGTGATTGTATGATTGTGATTGTATGATTGTGATTGTATGATTGTATTTGGGAGATTGTGTTTGGGAGATTGTAGTTGTATGATTGCGATTGTATGATTGTGATTGTATGATTGTGATGTATGATTGTAATTGTATGATTATGATTGTATGATTGTGATTGTATGATTGTGATGGTATGATTGTGATTGTATGATTGCGATCGTATGATTGTGATTGTATGATTATGATTGTATGATTGTGATTGTATGATTTCGATTGTATGATTGTGATTGTATGATTGTGATTGTATGACTGTGATTGTATGATTGTGATTGTGCGATTGTGATTGTATGATTGTGATTGTATGATTGTATTTGGTAGATTGTATTTGGGAGATTGTAGTTGTATGATTGCGATTGTATGATTGTGATTGTATGATTGTGATTGTATGATTATGATTGTATTTTTGTGATTGTATGATTGTGATTGTATGATTGTGATTGTATGATTGTGATTGTATGATTGTGATTGTATGATTGTGATTGTATGATTGGGATTGTATGATTATGATTGTATGAATGCGATTGTATGATTGTGATTGCATGATTGTGATTGTATGATTGTGATTGTATGATATTGATTGTATGATTGTGGTTGTATGATTGTGATAGTATGATTGTGATTGTATGATTGTGATTGTATGACTGTGATTGTATGATTGTGATTGTGCGATTGTGATTGTCCGATTGTGATTGTACGATTGTGATTGTACGATTGTGATTGTATGATTGTGATTGTATGATTATGATTGAATGATTGTGATTGCATGGTTGTGATTGTATGATTGTGATGGTATGATTGTGATTGTATGATTGCGATCGTATGATTATGATTGTATGATTGTGATTGTATGATTATGATTGTATGATTGTGATTGTATGATTGTGATTGTCTGATTGTGGTTGTATGATTGTGATTGTATGATTGTGATTGTATGATTGTGATTGTATGACTGTGATTGTATGATTGTGATTGTGCGATTGTGATTGTGCGATTGTGATTGTACGATTGTGATTGTACGATTGCGATTGTACGAATGCGATTGTATGATTGTGATTGCATGATTGTGATTGTATGATTGTGATTGTATGATATTGATTGTATGATTGTGATTGTATGACTGTGATTGTATGATTGTGATTGTATGATTATGATTGTATGATTGTGATTGTATGATTGTGATAGCATGACTTTGAATGTATGATTGCGATTGTACGATTGTGATTGTATGATTGTGATTGTATGATTGTGATAGTATGATTGTGATTGTAAGATTTTTCGATTGTATGACTGCGATTGTATGATTGTGATTGTATGATTGTCATTGTATGACTATGATTGTATGATTGTGATTGCATGATTGTGATTGTATGATTGAGATTGCATGATTTTGTATGTATGATTGTGATTGTATGATTGTGATTGTATGATTGTGATAGTATGATTGTGATTGTATGATTGTGATTGTATGACTGTGATTGCATGATTGTGATTGTGCGATTGTGATTGTACGATTGTGATTGTACGATTGTGATTGTATGATTGTGATTGTATGATTATGATTGAATGATTGTGATTGCATGATTGTGATTGTATGATTGTGATTGCATGATTTTGAATGTATGATTGTGATTGTATGATTGTGATTGTATGATTGTGATTGTATGATTGTGATTGTATGATTGTGATAGTATGATTGTGATTGTAAGATTGTGATTGTATGACTGTGATTGTATGATTGTGATTGCATGATTGTCATTGTATGATTATGATTGTATGATTGTGATTGCATGATTGTGATTGTATGATTGAGATTGTATGATTTTGTATGTATGGTTGTGATTGTATGATTGTGATTGTATGATTGTGATTGTATGATTGTGATTGTATGATTGTGATTGTATGATTGTGATTGTATGATTGTGATTGTATGATTGTGATTGTATGATTGTGATGGTATGATTGTGATTGTATGATTGTGATTGTATGACTGTGATTGTATGATTGTGATTCTATGATTGTGATTGTATGATTGTGATAGTATGATTGTGATTGTATGATTGTGATTGTATGACTGTGATTGTATGATTGTGATTGTGCGATTGTGATTGTGAGATTGTGATTGTACGATTGTGATTGTACGATTGTGATTGTACGATTGTGATTGTATGATTATGATTGAATGATTGTGATTGCATGATTGCGATTGTATGATTGTGATTGCATGATTGTGATTGTATGATAGAGATTGCATGATTTTGTATGTATGATTGTGATTGTATGATTTTGAATGTATGATTGTGATTGTATGATTGTGATTGTATGATTGTGATTGTATGATTGCGATTGTATGAATGCGATTGTATGATTGTGATTGCACGATTGTGATTGCACGATTGTGATTGTATGATTGTGATTGTATGATATTGATTGTATGATTGTGATTGTATGATTGTGATTGTATGATTGTGATAGTATGATTGTGATTGTATGATTGTGATTGTATGACTGTGATTGTATGATTGTCATTGTATGACTATGATTGTATGATTGTGATTGCATGATTGTGATTGTATGATTGAGATTGCATGATTTTGTATGTATGATTGTGATTGTATGATTGTGATTGTATGATTGTGATTGTATGATTGTGATTGTATGATTGTGATTGTGTGATTGTGATTGTATGATTGCGATTGTATGATTGTGGTTGTATGATTATGATTGTATTTTTGTGATTCTATGATTGTGATTGTATGATTGTGATTGTATGATTGTGATTGTATGATTGTGATTGTATGATTGTGATTGTATGATTATGATTGTACTTTTGTGATTGTATGATTGTGATTGTATGATTGTGATTGTATGATTGCGATTGTATGAATGCGATTGTATGATTGTGATTGCATGATTGTGATTGTATGATTGTGATTGTATGATATTGATTGTATGATTGTGATTGTATGATTGTGATTGTATGATTGTGATTGTATGATTGTGATTGTATGATTGTGATTGTCTGATTGTGGTTGTATGATTGTGATTGTATGATTGTGATTGTATGATTGTGATTGTATGACTGTGATTGTATGATTGTGATTGTGCGATTGTGATTGTACGATTGTGATTGTACGATTGTGATTGTACGATTGCGATTGTACGAATGCGATTGTATGATTGTGATTGCATGATTGTGATTGTATGATTGTGATTGTATGATATTGATTGTGTGATTGTGATTGTATGACTGTGATTGTATGATTGTGATTGTATGATTATGATTGTATGATTGTGATTGTATGATTGTGATAGCATGACTTTGAATGTATGATTGAGATTGTACGATTGTGATTGTATGATTGTGATTGTATGATTGTGATAGGATGATTGTGATTGTAAGATTGTGATTGTATGACTGTGATTGTATGATTGTGATTGTATGATTGTCATTGTATGACTATGATTGTATGATCGTGATTGCATGATTGTGATTGTATGATTGAGATTGCATGATTTTGTATGTATGATTGTGATTGTATGATTGTGATTGTATGATTGTGATTGTATGATTGTGATTGTATGATTGTGATTGTATGATTGTGATGGTATGACTGTGATTGTATGATTGCGATAGTATGGTTGTGATTGTATGATTGTGATTGTATGATTGCGATTGTATGATTGCGATTGTATGATTATGATTGTATGATTGTGATTGTATGATTATGATTGTATGGTTGTGACTGTATGATTGTGATGGTATGATTGCGATTGTATGATATTGATTGTATGATTGTGATTGTATGATTGTGATTGTATGATTGTGATTGTATGATTGTGATTGTATGATTGTGATTGTCTGATTGCGGTTGAATGATTGTGATTGTATGATTGTGATTGTATGATTGTGATTGTATGATTGTGATTGTATGATTGTGATTGTATGATTGTCATTGTATGATTATGATTGTATGATTGTGATTGTATGATTGTGATTGTATGACTGTGATTGTATGATTGTCATTGTATGATTATGATTGTATGATTGTGATTGTGCGATTGTGATTGTACGATTGTCATTGTATGATTGTCATTGTATGATTATGATTGAATGATTGTGATTGCATGATTGTGATTGTATGATTGTGATTGCATGATTTTGAATGTATGATTGTGATTGTATGATTGTGATTGTATGATTGTGATTGTATGATTGTGATTGTATGATTGTGATTGTAAGATTGTGATTGTATGAATGTGATTGTATGATTGTGATTGTATGATTGTGATTGTATGATTATGATTGTATGATTGTGATTGTATGGTTGTGATGGTATGATTGTGATTGTATGATTGTGATTGTATGATTGTGATTGTATGATTGTGATTGTATGATTGTGATTGTGTGATTGTGATTGTATGATTGTGATTGTATGATTGCGAGTGTATGATTGTGATTCTATGATTGTGATTGTATGATTGTGATCGTATGGTTGTGATTGTTCGATTCCGATTGTACGATTGCGATTGTATTATTGTGATTGTATGATTGTGATAGTATGGTTGTGAAAGTATGATTGTGATAGTATGATTGTGATTGTATGATTGTGATTGTATGATTGTGATTGTATGATTGTGATTGTATGATTGTGATTGTCTGATTGTGGTTGTGCGATTGTGATTTTACGATTGTGATTGTACGATTGTGATAGAATGATTGTGATTGTATGATTGTGATTGTATGATTGTGATTGTATGATTGTGATTGTATGATTGTGATTGTATGATTGTGATTGTTTGACTGTATTTGGGAGATTGTATTTGGGAGATTGTAATTGTATGATTGCGATTGTATGATTGTGATTGTATGACTGTGATTGTATGATTGTGATTGTGCAACTGTGATTGTACGATTGTGATTGTATGATTGTGATTGTATGATTGTGATTGTATGATTGAGATTGCATGATTTTGTATGTATGATTGTGATTGTATGATTGTGATTGTATGCTTGTGATTGTTTGACTGTATTTGGGAGATTGTATTTGGGAGATTGTAATTGTATGATTGTGATTGTATGATTGTGATTGTATGATTGTGATTGTGTGATTGTGATTGTATGATTGTGATTGTATGATTGCGAGTGTATGATTGTGATTCTATGATTGTGATTGTATGATTGTGATCGTATGGTTGTGATTGTTCGATTCCGATTGTACGATTGCGATTGTATTATTGTGATTGTATGATTGTGATAGTATGGTTGTGAAAGTATGATTGTGATAGTATGATTGTGATTGTATGATTGTGATTGTATGACTGTGATTGTGTGATTGTGATTGTATGATTGTGATTGTATGAATGTGATAGTATGATTGTGATTGTATGATTGTGATTGTATGACTGTGATTGTATGATTGTGATTGTGCGATTGTGATTGTACGATTGTGATTGTACGATTGTAATTGCATGATTGTGATTGTATGATTGAGATTGCATGATTTTGTATGTGTGATTGTGATTGTATGATTGTGATTGTATGATTGTGATTGTATGATTGTGATTGTATGATTATGATTGTATGATTGTGATTGTATGATTGTGATGGTATGATTGTGATTGTATGATTGCGATAGTATGATTGCGAATGTATGATATTGATTGTATGATTGTGATTGTATGATTGTGATTGTATGATTGTGATTGTATGATTGTGATTGTATGATTATGATTGTATTTTTGTGATTGTATTTTTGTGATTGTATGATTGTGATTGTATGATTGTGATTGTATGATTGTGATTGTATGATTGTGATTGTATGATTGCGATTGTATGAATGCGATTGTATGATTGTGATTGCACGATTGTGATTGCACGATTGTGATTGTATGATTGTGATTGTATGATATTGATTGTATGATTGTGATTGTATGATTGTGATTGTATGATTGTGATAGTATGATTGTGATTGTATGATTGTGATTGTATGACTGTGATTGTATGATTGTGATTGTGTGATTGTGATTGTGCGATTGTGATTGTACGATTGTGATTGTACGATTGTGATTGTATGATTGTGATTGTATGATTATGATTGAATGATTGTGATTGCATGACTGTGATTGTATGATTGTGATTGCATGATTTTGAATGTATGATTGTGATTGTATGATTGTGATTGTATGATTGTGATTGTATGACTGTGATTGTATGATTGTGAATGTATGATTTTCATTGTATGATTATGATTGTATGATTGTGCTTGCAAGATTGTGATTGTATGATTGAGATTGCATGATTTTGTATGTATGATTGTGATTGTATGATTGTGATTGTATGATTGTGATTGTATGATTGTGATTGTATGATTGTGATTGTATGATTGTGATTGTATGATTGTGATTGTATGATTGTGATTGTATGATTGTGATTGTATGATTGTATTTGGGAGATTGTGTTTGGGAGATTGTAGATGTATGATTGCGATTGTATGATTGTGATTGTATGATTGTGATGTATGATTGTAATTGTATGATTATGATTGTATGATTGTGATTGTATGATTGTGATGGTATGATTGTGATTGTATGATTGCGATCGTATGATTGTGATTGTATGATTATGATTGTATGATTGTGATTGTATGATTTCGATTGTATGATTGTGATTGTATGATTGTGATTGTATGACTGTGATTGTATGATTGTGATTGTGCGATTGTGATTGTACGATTGTGATTGTACGATTGTGATTGTATGATTGTGATTGTATGATTATGATTGAACGATTGTGATTGTACGATTGCGATTGTATGAATGCGATTGTATAATTGTGATTGCATGATTGTGATTGTATGATTGTGATTGTATGATATTGATTGTATAATTGTGATTGTATGATTGTGATTGTATGATTGTGATTGTATGATTGTGATTGTATGATTGTGATTGTATGATTGCGATATTATGATTGCGATTGTAAGATTGTGATTGTATGACTGTGATTGTATGATTGTGATTGTATGATTGTCATTGTATGATTACGATTGTATGATTGTGATTGCATGATTGTGATTGTATGATTGAGATTGCATGATTTTGTATGTATAATTGTGATTGTATGATTGTGATTGTATGATTGTGATTGTATGATTGTGATTGTATGACTGTGATTGTATGATTGTGATTGTATGATTGTGATTGTATGAATGTGATAGTATGATTGTGATTGTATGATTGTGATTGTATGACTGTGATTGTATGATTGTGATTGTGCGATTGTGATTGTACGATTGTGATTGTACGATTGTGATTGCATGATTGTGATTGTATGATTGAGATTGCATGATTTTGCATGTATGATTGTGATTGTATGATTGTGATTGTATGATTGTGATTGTATGATTGTGCTTGTATGATTGTGATTGTATGATTGTGATTGTATGATTGTGATGGTATGATTATGATTGTATGATTGCGATAGTATGATTGCGAATGTATGATATTGATTGTATGATTGTGATTGTATGATTGTGATAGTATGGTTGTGATTGTATGATTGTGATTGTATGATTGCGATTGTATGATTGTAATTGTATGATTGTGATTGTATGATTGTGATTGTATGATTGTGATTGTATGATTGTGATTGTATGATTGTGATTGTATGATTGTGATTGTATGATTGTGATTGTATGATTGTGATTGTGTGATTGTATTTGAGAGATTGTAATTGTATGATTGCGATTTTATGATTGCGATTGTATGCTGGTGACTGTATTATTGTGATTGTATGATTGTGATTTTATGATTGTGATTGTATGATTTTGATTTGCATGATTGTGATTGTATGATTGTGATTGTATGATTGTGAAAGTATGATTGTGATTGTATGATTGTGATTGTGTGATTGTGATTGTATGATTGTGATTGTATGATTGTGATTGTATGACTGTGATTGTATGATTGTGATTGTGCGATTGTGATTGTGCGATTGTGATTGTACGATTGTGATTGTACGATTGCGATTGTATGAATGCGATTGTATAATTGTGATTGCATGATTGTGATTGTATGATTGTGATTGTATGATATTGATTGTATAATTGTGATTGTATGATTGTGATTGTATGATTGTGATTGTATGATTGTGATTGTATGATTGTGATTGTATGATTGCGATAGTATGATTGCGATTGTAAGATTGTGATTGTATGACTGTGATTGTATGATTGTGATTGTATGATTGTCATTGTATGATTACGATTGTATGATTGTGATTGCATGATTGTGATTGTATGATTGAGATTGCATGATTTTGTATGTATAATTGTGATTGTATGATTGTGATTGTATGATTGTGATTGTATGATTGTGATTGTATGACTGTGATTGTATGATTGTGATTGTATGATTGTGATTGTATGAATGTGATAGTATGATTGTGATTGTATGATTGTGATTGTATGACTGTGATTGTATGATTGTGATTGTGCGATTGTGATTGTACGATTGTGATTGTACGATTGTGATTGCATGATTGTGATCGTATGATTGAGATTGCATGATTTTGCATGTATGATTGTGATTGTATGATTGTGATTGTATGATTGTGATTGTATGATTGTGCTTGTATGATTGTGATTGTATGATTGTGATTGTATGATTGTGATGGTATGATTGTGATTGTATGATTGCGATAGTATGATTGCGAATGTATGATATTGATTGTATGATTGTGATTGTATGATTGTGATTGTATGATTGTGATTGTATGACTGTGATTGTATGATTGTGATTGTGTGATTGTGATTGTGCGATTGTGATTGTACGATTGTGATTGTACGATTGTGATTGTATGATTGTGATTGTATGATTATGATTGAATGATTGTGATTGCATGACTGTGATTGTATGATTGTGATTGCATGATTTTGAATGTATGATTGTGATTGTATGATTGTGATTGTATGATTGTGATTGTATGACTGTGATTGTATGATTGTGAATGTATGATTTTCATTGTATGATTATGATTGTATGATTGTGCTTGCAAGATTGTGATTGTATGATTGAGATTGCATGATTTTGTATGTATGATTGTGATTGTATGATTGTGATTGTATGATTGTGATTGTATGATTGTGATTGTATGATTGTGATTGTATGATTGTGATTGTATGATTGTGATTGTATGATTGTATTTGGGAGATTGTGTTTGGGAGATTGTAGTTGTATGATTGCGATTGTATGATTGTGATTGTATGATTGTGATGTATGATTGTAATTGTATGATTATGATTGTATGATTGTGATTGTATGATTGTGATGGTATGATTGTGATTGTATGATTGCGATCGTATGATTGTGATTGTATGATTATGATTGTATGATTGTGATTGTATGATTTCGATTGTATGATTGTGATTGTATGATTGTGATTGTATGACTGTGATTGTATGATTGTTATTGTGCGATTGTGATTGTACGATTGTTATTGTACGATTGTGATTGTATGATTGTGATTGTATGATTATGATTGAACGATTGTGATTGCATGATTGTGATTGTATGATTGTGATTGCATGATTTTGATTGTATGATTGTGATTGGATGATTATGATTGTATGATTGTGATTGTATGATTGTGATTGTATGATTGTGATTGTATGATTGTGATTGTATGATTGTGATTGTATGACTGTGATTGTATGATTGTGATTGTGCGATTGTGATTGTGCGATTGTGATTGTACGATATTGATTGTATAATTGTGATTGTATGATTGTGATTGTATGATTGTGATAGTACGATTGTGATTGTATGATTGTGATTGTATGACTGTGATTGTATGATTGTGATTGTGCGATTGTGATTGTACGATTGTGATTGTACGATTGTGATTGCATGATTGTGATTGTATGATTGAGATTGCATGATTTTGTATGTATGATTGTGATTGTATGATTGTGATTGTATGATTGTGATTGTATGATTGTGATTGTATGATTGTGATTGTATGATTATGATTGTATGATTGTGATTGTATGATTGTGATGGTATGATTGTGATTGTATGATTGCGATAGTATGATTGCGATTGTATGATATTGATTGTATGATTGTGATTGTATAATTGTGATTGTATGATTGTGATTGTATGATTGTGATTGTGTGATTGTATTTGGGAGATTGTAATTGTATGATTGCGATTTTATGATTGCGATTGTATGCTGGTGACTGTATTATTGTGATTGTATGATTGTGAGTTTATGATTGTGATTGTATGATTTTGATTGCATGATTGTGATTTTATGATTGTGATTGTATGATTGTGATTGTATGATTGTGATTGTATGATTGTGATTGTATGATTGTGATTGTATGATTGTGATTGTATGATTGTGATTGTATGATTGTGATTGTATGATTGTGATTGTGTGATTGTGATTGTATGATTGTGATTGTATGATTGCGAGTGTATGATTGTGATTCTATGATTGTGATTGTATGATTGTGATCGTATGGTTGTGATTGTTCGATTGCGATTGTACGATTGCGATTGTATTATTGTGATTGTATGATTGTGATAGTATGGTTGTGAAAGTATGATTGTGATAGTATGATTGTGATTGTATGATTGTGATTGTATGATTGTGATTGTATGATTGTGATTGTATGATTGTGATTGTCTGATTGTGGTTGTGCGATTGTGATTGTGCGATTGTGATTGTACGATTGTGATAGAATGATTGTGATTGTATGATTGTGATTGTGTGATTGTGATTGTATGATTGTGATTGTATGATTGTGATTGTATGATTGTGATGGTATGACTGTGATTGTATGATTGCGATAGTATGATTGTGATTGTATAATTGTGATTGTATGATTGCGATTGTATGATTGTGATTGTATGATTATGATTGTATGATTGTGATTGTATGATTATGATTGTAAGGTTGTGACTGTATGATTGTGATGGTATGATTGCGATTGTATGATATTGATTATATGATTGTGATTGTATGATTGTGATTGTATGATTGTCATTGTATGATTATGATTGTATGATTGTGATTGCATGATTGTGATTGTATGATTGAGATTGCATGATTTTGTATGTATGATTGTGATTGTATGACTGTGATTGTATGATTGTGATTGTATGATTGTGATTGTATGATTGTGATAGTATGATTGTGATTGTATGTTTGTGATTGTATGACTGTGATTGTATGATTGTGATTGTGCGATTGTGATTGTACGATTGTGATTGTATGATTGTCATTGTATGATTATGATTGAATGATTGTGATTGCATGATTGTGATTGTATGATTGTGATTGCATGATTTTGAATGTATGACTGTGATTGTATGATTGTGATTGTATGATTGTGATTGTATGATTGTGATAGTATGATTGTGATTGTAAGATTGTGACTGTATGAATGTGATTGTATGATTGTGATTGTATGATTATGATTGTATTTTTGTGATTGTATGATTGTGATTGTATGATTGTGATTGTATGATTGTGATTGTATGATTGTGATTGTGTGATTGTATTTGGGAGATTGTAATTGTATGATTGCGATTGTATGCTGGTGACTGTATTATTGTGATTGTATGATTGTGATTTTATGATTGTGATTGTATGATTTTGATTTGCATGATTGTGATTGTATGATTGTGATTGTATGATTGTGAAAGTATTATTGTGATTGTATGATTGTGATAGTGTGGTTGTGATTGTATGATTGTGATTGTATGATTGCGATTGTATGATTGTAATTGTATGATTGTGATTGTATGATTGTGATTGTATGATTGTGATTGTATGATTGTGATTGTATGATTGTGATTGTATGATTGTGATTGTATGATTGTGATTGTATGATTGTGATTGTGTGATTGTATTTGGGAGATTGTAATTGTATGATTGCGATTTTATGATTGCGATTGTATGCTGGTGACTGTATTATTGTGATTGTATGATTGTGATTTTATGATTGTGATTGTATGATTTTGATTTGCATGATTGTGATTGTATGATTGTGATTGTATGATTGTGATTGTATGATTGTGAAAGTATGATTGTGATTGTATGATTGTGATTGTGTGATTGTGATTGTATGATTGTGATTGTATGATTGTGATTGTATGACTGTGATTGTATGATTGTGATTGTGCGATTGTGATTGTGCGATTGTGATTGTACGATTGTGATTGTACGATTGCGATTGTATGAATGCGATTGTATAATTGTGATTGCATGATTGTGATTGTATGATTGTGATTGTATGATATTGATTGTATAATTGTGATTGTATGATTGTGATTGTATGATTGTGATTGTATGATTGTGATTGTATGATTGTGATTGTATGATTGTGATTGTATGATTGTGATTGTATGATTGCGATAGTATGATTGCGATTGTAAGATTGTGATTGTATGACTGTGATTGTATGATTGTGATTGTATGATTGTCATTGTATGATTACGATTGTATGATTGTGATTGCATGATTGTGATTGTATGATTGAGATTGCATGATTTTGTATGTATAATTGTGATTGTATGATTGTGATTGTATGATTGTGATTGTATGATTGTGATTGTTTGACTGTATTTGGGAGATTGTATTTGGGAGATTGTAATTGTATGATTGCGATTGTATGATTGTGATTGTATGACTGTGATTGTATGATTGTGATTGTGCAACTGTGATTGTACGATTGTGATTGTATGATTGTGATTGTATGATTGTGATTGTATGATTGAGATTGCATGATTTTGTATGTATGATTGTGATTGTATGATTGTGATTGTATGCTTGTGATTGTTTGACTGTATTTGGGAGATTGTATTTGGGAGATTGTAATTGTATGATTGTGATTGTATGATTGTGATTGTATGATTGTGATTGTGTGATTGTGATTGTATGATTGTGATTGTATGATTGCGAGTGTATGATTGTGATTCTATGATTGTGATTGTATGATTGTGATCGTATGGTTGTGATTGTTCGATTCCGATTGTACGATTGCGATTGTATTATTGTGATTGTATGATTGTGATAGTATGGTTGTGAAAGTATGATTGTGATAGTATGATTGTGATTGTATGATTGTGATTGTATGACTGTGATTGTGTGATTGTGATTGTATGATTGTGATTGTATGAATGTGATAGTATGATTGTGATTGTATGATTGTGATTGTATGACTGTGATTGTATGATTGTGATTGTGCGATTGTGATTGTACGATTGTGATTGTACGATTGTAATTGCATGATTGTGATTGTATGATTGAGATTGCATGATTTTGTATGTGTGATTGTGATTGTATGATTGTGATTGTATGATTGTGATTGTATGATTGTGATTGTATGATTATGATTGTATGATTGTGATTGTATGATTGTGATGGTATGATTGTGATTGTATGATTGCGATAGTATGATTGCGAATGTATGATATTGATTGTATGATTGTGATTGTATGATTGTGATTGTATGATTGTGATTGTATGATTGTGATTGTATGATTATGATTGTATTTTTGTGATTGTATTTTTGTGATTGTATGATTGTGATTGTATGATTGTGATTGTATGATTGTGATTGTATGATTGTGATTGTATGATTGCGATTGTATGAATGCGATTGTATGATTGTGATTGCACGATTGTGATTGCACGATTGTGATTGTATGATTGTGATTGTATGATATTGATTGTATGATTGTGATTGTATGATTGTGATTGTATGATTGTGATAGTATGATTGTGATTGTATGATTGTGATTGTATGACTGTGATTGTATGATTGTGATTGTGTGATTGTGATTGTATGATTGTGCTTGTATGATTGTGATTGTATGATTGTGATTGTATGATTGTGATGGTATGATTATGATTGTATGATTGCGATAGTATGATTGCGAATGTATGATATTGATTGTATGATTGTGATTGTATGATTGTGATAGTATGGTTGTGATTGTATGATTGTGATTGTATGATTGCGATTGTATGATTGTAATTGTATGATTGTGATTGTATGATTGTGATTGTATGATTGTGATTGTATGATTGTGATTGTATGATTGTGATTGTATGATTGTGATTGTATGATTGTGATTGTATGATTGTGATTGTGTGATTGTATTTGGGAGATTGTAATTGTATGATTGCGATTTTATGATTGCGATTGTATGCTGGTGACTGTATTATTGTGATTGTATGATTGTGATTTTATGATTGTGATTGTATGATTTTGATTGTACGATTGTGATTGTACGATTGTGATTGTATGATTGTGATTGTATGATTGTGATTGTATGATTGTGATTGTATGATTGTGATTGTATGATTGTGATTGTATGATTGTGATTGTATGACTGTGATTGTATGATTGTGATTGTGCGATTGTGATTGTACGATTGTGATTGTACGATTGTGATTGTATGATTGTGATTGTATGATTATGATTGAACGATTGTGATTGTACGATTGCGATTGTATGAATGCGATTGTATAATTGTGATTGCATGATTGTGATTGTATGATTGTGATTGTATGATATTGATTGTATAATTGTGATTGTATGATTGTGATTGTATGATTGTGATTGTATGATTGTGATTGTATGATTGTGATTGTATGATTGCGATATTATGATTGCGATTGTAAGATTGTGATTGTATGACTGTGATTGTATGATTGTGATTGTATGATTGTCATTGTATGATTACGATTGTATGATTGTGATTGCATGATTGTGATTGTATGATTGAGATTGCATGATTTTGTATGTATAATTGTGATTGTATGATTGTGATTGTATGATTGTGATTGTATGATTGTGATTGTATGACTGTGATTGTATGATTGTGATTGTATGATTGTGATTGTATGAATGTGATAGTATGATTGTGATTGTATGATTGTGATTGTATGACTGTGATTGTATGATTGTGATTGTGCGATTGTGATTGTACGATTGTGATTGTACGATTGTGATTGCATGATTGTGATTGTATGATTGAGATTGCATGATTTTGCATGTATGATTGTGATTGTATGATTGTGATTGTATGATTGTGATTGTATGATTGTGCTTGTATGATTGTGATTGTATGATTGTGATTGTATGATTGTGATGGTATGATTATGATTGTATGATTGCGATAGTATGATTGCGAATGTATGATATTGATTGTATGATTGTGATTGTATGATTGTGATAGTATGGTTGTGATTGTATGATTGTGATTGTATGATTGCGATTGTATGATTGTAATTGTATGATTGTGATTGTATGATTGTGATTGTATGATTGTGATTGTATGATTGTGATTGTATGATTGTGATTGTATGATTGTGATTGTATGATTGTGATTGTATGATTGTGATTGTGTGATTGTATTTGGGAGATTGTAATTGTATGATTGCGATTTTATGATTGCGATTGTATGCTGGTGACTGTATTATTGTGATTGTATGATTGTGATTTTATGATTGTGATTGTATGATTTTGATTTGCATGATTGTGATTGTATGATTGTGATTGTATGATTGTGAAAGTATGATTGTGATTGTATGATTGTGATTGTGTGATTGTGATTGTATGATTGTGATTGTATGATTGTGATTGTATGACTGTGATTGTATGATTGTGATTGTGCGATTGTGATTGTGCGATTGTGATTGTACGATTGTGATTGTACGATTGCGATTGTATGAATGCGATTGTATAATTGTGATTGCATGATTGTGATTGTATGATTGTGATTGTATGATATTGATTGTATAATTGTGATTGTATGATTGTGATTGTATGATTGTGATTGTATGATTGTGATTGTATGATTGTGATTGTATGATTGCGATAGTATGATTGCGATTGTAAGATTGTGATTGTATGACTGTGATTGTATGATTGTGATTGTATGATTGTCATTGTATGATTACGATTGTATGATTGTGATTGCATGATTGTGATTGTATGATTGAGATTGCATGATTTTGTATGTATAATTGTGATTGTATGATTGTGATTGTATGATTGTGATTGTATGATTGTGATTGTATGACTGTGATTGTATGATTGTGATTGTATGATTGTGATTGTATGAATGTGATAGTATGATTGTGATTGTATGATTGTGATTGTATGACTGTGATTGTATGATTGTGATTGTGCGATTGTGATTGTACGATTGTGATTGTACGATTGTGATTGCATGATTGTGATTGTATGATTGAGATTGCATGATTTTGCATGTATGATTGTGATTGTATGATTGTGATTGTATGATTGTGATTGTATGATTGTGCTTGTATGATTGTGATTGTATGATTGTGATTGTATGATTGTGATGGTATGATTGTGATTGTATGATTGCGATAGTATGATTGCGAATGTATGATATTGATTGTATGATTGTGATTGTATGATTGTGATTGTATGATTGTGATTGTATGACTGTGATTGTATGATTGTGATTGTGTGATTGTGATTGTGCGATTGTGATTGTACGATTGTGATTGTACGATTGTGATTGTATGATTGTGATTGTATGATTATGATTGAATGATTGTGATTGCATGACTGTGATTGTATGATTGTGATTGCATGATTTTGAATGTATGATTGTGATTGTATGATTGTGATTGTATGATTGTGATTGTATGACTGTGATTGTATGATTGTGAATGTATGATTTTCATTGTATGATTATGATTGTATGATTGTGCTTGCAAGATTGTGATTGTATGATTGAGATTGCATGATTTTGTATGTATGATTGTGATTGTATGATTGTGATTGTATGATTGTGATTGTATGATTGTGATTGTATGATTGTGATTGTATGATTGTGATTGTATGATTGTGATTGTATGATTGTATTTGGGAGATTGTGTTTGGGAGATTGTAGTTGTATGATTGCGATTGTATGATTGTGATTGTATGATTGTGATGTATGATTGTAATTGTATGATTATGATTGTATGATTGTGATTGTATGATTGTGATGGTATGATTGTGATTGTATGATTGCGATCGTATGATTGTGATTGTATGATTATGATTGTATGATTGTGATTGTATGATTTCGATTGTATGATTGTGATTGTATGATTGTGATTGTATGACTGTGATTGTATGATTGTTATTGTGCGATTGTGATTGTACGATTGTTATTGTACGATTGTGATTGTATGATTGTGATTGTATGATTATGATTGAACGATTGTGATTGCATGATTGTGATTGTATGATTGTGATTGCATGATTTTGATTGTATGATTGTGATTGGATGATTATGATTGTATGATTGTGATTGTATGATTGTGATTGTATGATTGTGATTGTATGATTGTGATTGTATGATTGTGATTGTATGACTGTGATTGTATGATTGTGATTGTGCGATTGTGATTGTGCGATTGTGATTGTACGATATTGATTGTATAATTGTGATTGTATGATTGTGATTGTATGATTGTGATAGTACGATTGTGATTGTATGATTGTGATTGTATGACTGTGATTGTATGATTGTGATTGTGCGATTGTGATTGTACGATTGTGATTGTACGATTGTGATTGCATGATTGTGATTGTATGATTGAGATTGCATGATTTTGTATGTATGATTGTGATTGTATGATTGTGATTGTATGATTGTGATTGTATGATTGTGATTGTATGATTGTGATTGTATGATTATGATTGTATGATTGTGATTGTATGATTGTGATGGTATGATTGTGATTGTATGATTGCGATAGTATGATTGCGATTGTATGATATTGATTGTATGATTGTGATTGTATAATTGTGATTGTATGATTGTGATTGTATGATTGTGATTGTGTGATTGTATTTGGGAGATTGTAATTGTATGATTGCGATTTTATGATTGCGATTGTATGCTGGTGACTGTATTATTGTGATTGTATGATTGTGAGTTTATGATTGTGATTGTATGATTTTGATTGCATGATTGTGATTTTATGATTGTGATTGTATGATTGTGATTGTATGATTGTGATTGTATGATTGTGATTGTATGATTGTGATTGTATGATTGTGATTGTATGATTGTGATTGTATGATTGTGATTGTATGATTGTGATTGTGTGATTGTGATTGTATGATTGTGATTGTATGATTGCGAGTGTATGATTGTGATTCTATGATTGTGATTGTATGATTGTGATCGTATGGTTGTGATTGTTCGATTGCGATTGTACGATTGCGATTGTATTATTGTGATTGTATGATTGTGATAGTATGGTTGTGAAAGTATGATTGTGATAGTATGATTGTGATTGTATGATTGTGATTGTATGATTGTGATTGTATGATTGTGATTGTATGATTGTGATTGTCTGATTGTGGTTGTGCGATTGTGATTGTGCGATTGTGATTGTACGATTGTGATAGAATGATTGTGATTGTATGATTGTGATTGTGTGATTGTGATTGTATGATTGTGATTGTATGATTGTGATTGTATGATTGTGATGGTATGACTGTGATTGTATGATTGCGATAGTATGATTGTGATTGTATAATTGTGATTGTATGATTGCGATTGTATGATTGTGATTGTATGATTATGATTGTATGATTGTGATTGTATGATTATGATTGTAAGGTTGTGACTGTATGATTGTGATGGTATG
The DNA here is from genome assembly GCF_050947335.1 of Megachile rotundata. NCBI lineage: Eukaryota > Metazoa > Arthropoda > Insecta > Hymenoptera > Megachilidae > Megachile > Megachile rotundata. The sequence goes on along the minus strand of NW_027473323.1, from coordinate 2,257,217 downwards.
ATTGCGATTGTATGATATTGATTATATGATTGTGATTGTATGATTGTGATTGTATGATTGTCATTGTATGATTATGATTGTATGATTGTGATTGCATGATTGTGATTGTATGATTGAGATTGCATGATTTTGTATGTATGATTGTGATTGTATGACTGTGATTGTATGATTGTGATTGTATGATTGTGATTGTATGATTGTGATAGTATGATTGTGATTGTATGTTTGTGATTGTATGACTGTGATTGTATGATTGTGATTGTGCGATTGTGATTGTACGATTGTGATTGTATGATTGTCATTGTATGATTATGATTGAATGATTGTGATTGCATGATTGTGATTGTATGATTGTGATTGCATGATTTTGAATGTATGACTGTGATTGTATGATTGTGATTGTATGATTGTGATTGTATGATTGTGATAGTATGATTGTGATTGTAAGATTGTGACTGTATGAATGTGATTGTATGATTGTGATTGTATGATTATGATTGTATTTTTGTGATTGTATGATTGTGATTGTATGATTGTGATTGTATGATTGTGATTGTATGATTGTGATTGTGTGATTGTATTTGGGAGATTGTAATTGTATGATTGCGATTGTATGCTGGTGACTGTATTATTGTGATTGTATGATTGTGATTTTATGATTGTGATTGTATGATTTTGATTTGCATGATTGTGATTGTATGATTGTGATTGTATGATTGTGAAAGTATTATTGTGATTGTATGATTGTGATAGTGTGGTTGTGATTGTATGATTGTGATTGTATGATTGCGATTGTATGATTGTAATTGTATGATTGTGATTGTATGATTGTGATTGTATGATTGTGATTGTATGATTGTGATTGTATGATTGTGAAAGTATGATTGTGATTGTATGATTGTGATTGTGTGATTGTGATTGTATGATTGTGATTGTATGATTGTGATTGTATGACTGTGATTGTATGATTGTGATTGTGCGATTGTGATTGTGCGATTGTGATTGTACGATTGTGATTGTACGATTGCGATTGTATGAATGCGATTGTATAATTGTGATTGCATGATTGTGATTGTATGATTGTGATTGTATGATATTGATTGTATAATTGTGATTGTATGATTGTGATTGTATGATTGTGATTGTATGATTGTGATTGTATGATTGCGATTGTATGATTGTGATTGTATGATTGTGATTGTATGATTGCGATAGTATGATTGCGATTGTAAGATTGTGATTGTATGACTGTGATTGTATGATTGTGATTGTATGATTGTCATTGTATGATTACGATTGTATGATTGTGATTGCATGATTGTGATTGTATGATTGAGATTGCATGATTTTGTATGTATAATTGTGATTGTATGATTGTGATTGTATGATTGTGATTGTATGATTGTGATTGTATGACTGTGATTGTATGATTGTGATTGTATGATTGTGATTGTATGAATGTGATAGTATGATTGTGATTGTATGATTGTGATTGTATGACTGTGATTGTATGATTGTGATTGTGCGATTGTGATTGTACGATTGTGATTATACGATTGTGATTGCATGATTGTGATTGTATGATTGAGATTGCATGATTTTGCATGTATGATTGTGATTGTATGATTGTGATTGTATGATTGTGATTGTATGATTGTGCTTGTATGATTGTGATTGTATGATTGTGATTGTATGATTATGATTGTATGATTGTGATTGTATGATTGTGATGGTATGATTGTGATTGTATGATTGCGATAGTATGATTGCGATTGTATGATATTGATTGTATGATTGTGATTGTATGATTGTGATTGTATGATTGTGATTGTATGATTGTGATTGTATGATTGTGATTGCATGATTGTGATTGTATGATTGAGATTGCATGATTTTGTATGTATGATTGTGATTGTATGATTGTGATTGTATGATTGTGATAGTATGATTGTGATTGTATGATTGTGATTGTATGACTGTGATTGTATGATTGTGATTGTATGATTGTGATTGTATGAATGTGATAGTATGATTGTGATTGTAAGATTGTGATTGTATGACTGTGATTGTATGATTGTGATTGTATGATTGTGATTGTATGATTGTGATTGTATGATTGTGATTGTATGATTGCGATAGTATGATTGCGATTGTAAGATTGTGATTGTATGACTGTGTTTGTATGATTGTGATTGTATGATTGTCATTGTATGATTACGATTGTATGATTGTGATTGCATGATTGTGATTGTATGATTGAGATTGCATGATTTTGTATGTATAATTGTGATTGTATGATTGTGATTGTATGATTGTGATTGTATGATTGTGATTGTATGACTGTGATTGTATGATTGTGATTGTATGATTGTGATTGTATGAATGTGATAGTATGATTGTGATTGTATGATTGTGATTGTATGACTGTGATTGTATGATTGTGATTGTGCGATTGTGATTGTACGATTGTGATTATACGATTGTGATTGCATGATTGTGATTGTATGATTGAGATTGCATGATTTTGCATGTATGATTGTGATTGTATGATTGTGATTGTATGATTGTGATTGTATGATTGTGCTTGTATGATTGTGATTGTATGATTGTGATTGTATGATTATGATTGTATGATTGTGATTGTATGATTGTGATGGTATGATTGTGATTGTATGATTGCGATAGTATGATTGCGATTGTATGATATTGATTGTATGATTGTGATTGTATGATTGTGATTGTATGATTGTGATTGTATGATTGTGATTGTATGATTGTGATTGCATGATTGTGATTGTATGATTGAGATTGCATGATTTTGTATGTATGATTGTGATTGTATGATTGTGATTGTATGATTGTGATAGTATGATTGTGATTGTATGATTGTGATTGTATGACTGTGATTGTATGATTGTGATTGTATGATTGTGATTGTATGAATGTGATAGTATGATTGTGATTGTAAGATTGTGATTGTATGACTGTGATTGTATGATTGTGATTGTATGATTGTCATTGTATGATTATGATTGTATGATTGTGATTGCATGATTGTGATTGTATGATTGAGATTGCATGATTTTGTATGTATGATTGTGATTGTATGATTGTGATTGTATGATTGTGATAGTATGATTGTGATTGTATGATTGTGATTGTATGACTGTGATTGTATGATTGTGATTGTATGATTGTGATTGTATGAATGTGATAGTATGATTGTTATTGTATGATTGTGATTGTATGACTGTGATTGTATGATTGTGATTGCGCGATTGTGATTGTACGATTGTGATTGTACGATTGTGATTGCATGATTGTGATTGTATGATTGAGATTGCATGATTTTGTATGTATGATTGTGATTGTATGATTGTGATTGTATGATTGTGATTGTATGATTGTGATTGTATGATTGTGATTGTTTGATTGTGATTGTATGATTATGATTGTATGATTGTGATTGTATGATTGTGATGGTATGATTGTGATGGTATGATTGTGATTGTATGATTGCGATTATATGATTGCGATTGTATGATATTGATTGTATGATTGTGATTGTATGATTGTGATTGTATGATTGTGATTGTATGATTGTGATTGTCTGATTGTGGTTGTATGATTGTGATTGTGTGATTGTGATTGTGTGATTGCGATTGTATGAATGCGATTGTATGATTGTGATTGTATGATTGTGATTGTATGATTGTGATTGTATGATTGTGATTTTATGATTGTGATTGTATGATTGTGATTGTATGATTGTGATTGTATGATTGTGATTGTATGATTGTGATTGTATGATTGTGATTGTATGATTGTGATTGTATGATTGTGATTGTATGATTGTGATAGTATGATTGTGATTGTATGATTGTGATTGTATGATTATGATCGAATGATTGTGATTGCATGATTGTGATTATATGATTGTGATTGCATGATTTTGAATGTATGATTGTGATTGCATGATTGTGATTGTATGATTGTGACTGCATGATTTTGAATGTATGATTGTGATTGTATGATTGTGATTGTATGATTGTGATTGTATGATTGTGATTGTATGATTGTGATTGTATGATTGTGATTGTATGATTGTGATTGTATGATTGTGATTGTATAATTGTGATTGTATGATTGTGATAGTGTGATTGTATTTGGGAGATTGTAATTGTATGATTGCGATTTTATGATTGCGATTGTATGCTGGTGACTGTATTATTGTGATTGTATGATTGTGATTTTATGATTGTGATTGTATGATTTTGATTGCATGATTGTGATTTTATGATTGTGATTGTATGATTGTGATTGTATGATTGTGATTGTATGATTGTGATTGTATGATTGTGATTGTATGATTGTGATTGTGTGATTGTGATTGTATGATTGTGATTGTATGATTGCGAGTGTATGATTGTGATTCTATGATTGTGGTTGTATGATTGTGATTGTATGATTGTGATTGTATGATTGTGATTGTATGATTGTGATTGTATGATTGTGATTGTATGATTGTGATTGTATGATTGTAATTGTATGATTGTGATTGTCTGATTGTGGTTGTATGATTGTGATTGTGTGATTGTGATTGTGTGATTGTGATTGTATGATTGCGATTGTATGAATGCGATTGTATGATTGTGATTGTATGATTGTGATTGTATGATTGTGATTGTATGATTGTGATTGTATGATTGTGATTGTATGATTGTGATTGTATGATTGTGATTGTATGATTGTGATTGTATTATTGCGATTGTATGAATGCGATTGTATGATTGTGATTGCATGATTGTGATTGTATGATTGTGATTGTATGATATTGATTGTATGATTGTGATTGTATGATTGTGATAGTATGATTGTGATTGTATGATTGTGATTGTATGATTATGATCGAATGATTGTGATTGCATGATTGTGATTATATGATTGTGATTGCATGATTTTGAATGTATGATTGTGATTGCATGATTGTGATTGTATGATTGTGACTGCATGATTTTGAATGTATGATTGTGATTGTATGATTGTGATTGTATGATTGTGATTGTATGATTGTGATTGTATGATTGTGATAGTATGATTGTGATTGTATGAATGCGATTGTATGATTGTGATTGTATGATTATGATTGTACTTTTGTGATTGTATGATTGTGATTGTATGATTGTGATTGTATGATTGTGATTGTATGATTGTGATTGTATGAGTGCGATTGTGTGAATGCGATTGTATGATTGTGATTGCATGATTGTGATTGTATGATTGTGATTGTATGATTGTGATTGTATGATTATGATTGTATGATTGTGATTGTATGATTGTGATGGTATGATTGTGATTGTATGATTGCGATAGTATGATTGCGATTGTATGATATTTATTGTATGATTGTGATTGTATGATTGTGATTGTATGATTGTGATTGTATAATTGTGATTGTATGATTGTGATAGTGTGATTGTATTTGGGAGATTGTAATTGTATGATTGCGATTTTATGATTGCGATTGTATGCTGGTGACTGTATTATTGTGATTGTATGATTGTGATTTTATGATCGTGATTGTATGATTTTGATTGCATGATTGTGATTTTATGATTGTGATTGTATGATTGTGATTGTATGATTGTGATTGTATGATTGTGATTGTATGATTGTGATTGTATGATTGTGATTGTATGATTGTGATTGTATGATTGTGATTGTATGATTGTGATTGTATGATTATGATTGTATGATTGTGATTGTGTGATTGCGATTGTATGATTGGGATTGTATGATTATGATTGTATGATTGTGATTGTATGATTATGATTGTATGGTTGGGACTGTATGATTGTGATGGTATGATTGCGATTGTATGATATTGATTGTATGATTGTGATTGTATGATTGTGATTGTATGATTGTCATTGTATGATTATGATTGTATGATTGTGATTGCATGATTGTGATTGTATGATTGAGATTGCATGATTTTGTATGTATGATTGTGATTGTATGACTGTGATTGTATGATTGTGATTGTATGATTGTGATTGTATGATTGTGATAGTATGATTGTGATTGTATGATTGTGATTGTATGACTGTGATTGTATGATTGTGATTGTGCGATTGTGATTGTACGATTGTGATTGTATGATTGTCATTGTATGATTATGATTGAATGATTGTGATTGCATGATTGTGATTGTATGATTGTGATTGCATGATTTTGAATGTATGATTGTGATTGTATGATTGTGATTGTATGATTGTGATTGTATGATTGTGATAGTATGATTGTGATTGTAAGATTGTGATTGTATGATTGTGATTGTATGATTGTGATTGTATGATTGTGATTGTATGATTATGATTGTATGATTGTGATTGTATGATTGTGATGGTATGATTGTGATTGTATGATTGCGATCGTATGATTGTGATTGTATGATTATGATTGTATGATTGTGATTGTATGATTGCGATTGTGTGATTGTGATTGTATGATTATGATTGTATTTTTGAGATTGTATGATTGTGATTGTATGATTGCGATTGTATTATTGTGATTGTATGATTGTGATAGTATGGTTGTGATTGTATGATTGTGATTGTATGATTGCGATTGTATGATTGTAATTGTATGATTGTGATTGTATGATTGTGATTGTATGATTGTGATTGTATGATTGTGATTGTATGATTGTGATTCTATGATTGTGATTGTATGATTGTGATTGTGTGATTGTATTTGGGAGATTGTAATTGTATGATTGCGATTTTATGATTGCGATTGTATGCTGGTGACTGTATTATTGTGATTGTATGATTGTGATTTTATGATTGTGATTGAATGATTTTGATTTGCATGATTGTGATTGTATGATTGTGATTGTATGATTGTGAAAGTATTATTGTGATTGTATGATTGTGATAGTATGGTTGTGATTGTATGATTGTGATTGTATGATTGTGATTGTATGATTGTGATTGTATGATTGTGATAGTGTGATTGTATTTGGGAGATTGTAATTGTATGATTGCGATTTTATGATTGCGATTGTATGCTGGTGACTGTATTATTGTGATTGTATGATTGTGATTTTATGATTGTGATTGTATGATTTTGATTTGCATGATTGTGATTGTATGATCGTGAAAGTATGATTGTGATTGTATGATTGTGATTGTATGATTGTGATTGTGTGATTGTGATTGTATGATTGTGATTGTATGATTGTGATTGTATGACTGTGATTGTATGATTGTGATTGTGCGATTGTGATTGTGCGATTGTGATTGTACGATTGTGATTGTACGATTGCGATTGTATGAATGTGATTGTATAATTGTGATTGCATGATTGTGATTGTATGATTGTGATTGTATGATATTGATTGTATAATTGTAATTGTATGATTGTGATTGTATGATTGTGATTGTATGATTGTGATTGTATGATTGTGATTGTATGATTGTGATTGTATGATTGCGATAGTATGATTGCGATTGTAAGATTGTGATTGTATGACTGTGATTGTATGATTGTGATTGTATGATTGTCATTGTATGATTATGATTGTATGATTGTGATTGCATGATTGTGATTGTATGATTGAGATTGCATGATTTTGTATGTATGATTGTGATTGTATGATTGTGATTGTATGATTGTGATTGTATGATTGTGATTGTATGACTGTGATTGTATGATTGTGATTGTATGATTGTGATTGTATGAATGTGATAGTATGATTGTGATTGTATGATTGTGATTGTATGACTGTGATTGTATGATTGTGATTGTGCGATTGTGATTGTACGATTGTGATTGTACGATTGTGATTGCATGATTGTGATTGTATGATTGAGATTGCATGATTTTGCATGTATGATTGTGATTGTATGATTGTGATTGTATGATTGTGATTGTATGATTGTGCTTGTATGATTGTGATTGTATGATTGTGATTGTATGATTATGATTGTATGATTGTGATTGTATGATTGTGATGGTATGATTGTGATTGTATGATTGTGATTGTATGATTGTGATTGTATGATTGTGATTGTATGATTGTAATTGTATGATTGTGATTGTCTGATTGTGGTTGTATGATTGTGATTGTGTGATTGTGATTGTGTGATTGTGATTGTATGATTGCGATTGTATGAATGCGATTGTATGATTGTGATTGTATGATTGTGATTGTATGATTGTGATTGTATGATTTTGATTGCATGATTGTGATTTTATGATTGTGATTGTATGATTGTGATTGTATGATTGTGATTGTATGATTGTGATTGTATGATTGTGATTGTATGATTGTGATTGTGTGATTGTGATTGTATGATTGTGATTGTATGATTGCGAGTGTATGATTGTGATTCTATGATTGTGGTTGTATGATTGTGATTGTATGATTGTGATTGTATGATTGTGATTGTATGATTGTGATAGTGTGATTGTATTTGGGAGATTGTAATTGTATGATTGCGATTTTATGATTGCGATTGTATGCTGGTGACTGTATTATTGTGATTGTATGATTGTGATTTTATGATTGTGATTGTATGATTTTGATTGCATGATTGTGATTTTATGATTGTGATTGTATGATTGTGATTGTATGATTGTGATTGTATGATTGTGATTGTATGATTGTGATTGTATGATTGTGATTGTGTGATTGTGATTGTATGATTGTGATTGTATGATTGCGAGTGTATGATTGTGATTCTATGATTGTGGTTGTATGATTGTGATTGTATGATTGTGATTGTATGATTGTGATTGTATGATTGTGATTGTATGATTGTGATTGTATGATTGTGATTGTATGATTGTAATTGTATGATTGTGATTGTCTGATTGTGGTTGTATGATTGTGATTGTGTGATTGTGATTGTGTGATTGTGATTGTATGATTGCGATTGTATGAATGCGATTGTATGATTGTGATTGTATGATTGTGATTGTATGATTGTGATTGTATGATTGTGATTGTATGATTGTGATTGTATGATTGTGATTGTATGATTGTGATTGTATGATTGTGATTGTATTATTGCGATTGTATGAATGCGATTGTATGATTGTGATTGCATGATTGTGATTGTATGATTGTGATTGTATGATATTGATTGTATGATTGTGATTGTATGATTGTGATAGTATGATTGTGATTGTATGATTGTGATTGTATGATTATGATCGAATGATTGTGATTGCATGATTGTGATTATATGATTGTGATTGCATGATTTTGAATGTATGATTGTGATTGCATGATTGTGATTGTATGATTGTGACTGCATGATTTTGAATGTATGATTGTGATTGTATGATTGTGATTGTATGATTGTGATTGTATGATTGTGATTGTATGATTGTGATAGTATGATTGTGATTGTATGAATGCGATTGTATGATTGTGATTGTATGATTATGATTGTACTTTTGTGATTGTATGATTGTGATTGTATGATTGTGATTGTATGATTGTGATTGTATGATTGTGATTGTATGAGTGCGATTGTGTGAATGCGATTGTATGATTGTGATTGCATGATTGTGATTGTATGATTGTGATTGTATGATTGTGATTGTATGATTATGATTGTATGATTGTGATTGTATGATTGTGATGGTATGATTGTGATTGTATGATTGCGATAGTATGATTGCGATTGTATGATATTTATTGTATGATTGTGATTGTATGATTGTGATTGTATGATTGTGATTGTATAATTGTGATTGTATGATTGTGATAGTGTGATTGTATTTGGGAGATTGTAATTGTATGATTGCGATTTTATGATTGCGATTGTATGCTGGTGACTGTATTATTGTGATTGTATGATTGTGATTTTATGATCGTGATTGTATGATTTTGATTGCATGATTGTGATTTTATGATTGTGATTGTATGATTGTGATTGTATGATTGTGATTGTATGATTGTGATTGTATGATTGTGATTGTATGATTGTGATTGTATGATTGTGATTGTATGATTGTGATTGTATGATTGTGATTGTATGATTATGATTGTATGATTGTGATTGTGTGATTGCGATTGTATGATTGGGATTGTATGATTATGATTGTATGATTGTGATTGTATGATTATGATTGTATGGTTGGGACTGTATGATTGTGATGGTATGATTGCGATTGTATGATATTGATTGTATGATTGTGATTGTATGATTGTGATTGTATGATTGTCATTGTATGATTATGATTGTATGATTGTGATTGCATGATTGTGATTGTATGATTGAGATTGCATGATTTTGTATGTATGATTGTGATTGTATGACTGTGATTGTATGATTGTGATTGTATGATTGTGATTGTATGATTGTGATAGTATGATTGTGATTGTATGATTGTGATTGTATGACTGTGATTGTATGATTGTGATTGTGCGATTGTGATTGTACGATTGTGATTGTATGATTGTCATTGTATGATTATGATTGAATGATTGTGATTGCATGATTGTGATTGTATGATTGTGATTGCATGATTTTGAATGTATGATTGTGATTGTATGATTGTGATTGTATGATTGTGATTGTATGATTGTGATAGTATGATTGTGATTGTAAGATTGTGATTGTATGATTGTGATTGTATGATTGTGATTGTATGATTGTGATTGTATGATTATGATTGTATGATTGTGATTGTATGATTGTGATGGTATGATTGTGATTGTATGATTGCGATCGTATGATTGTGATTGTATGATTATGATTGTATGATTGTGATTGTATGATTGCGATTGTGTGATTGTGATTGTATGATTATGATTGTATTTTTGAGATTGTATGATTGTGATTGTATGATTGCGATTGTATTATTGTGATTGTATGATTGTGATAGTATGGTTGTGATTGTATGATTGTGATTGTATGATTGCGATTGTATGATTGTAATTGTATGATTGTGATTGTATGATTGTGATTGTATGATTGTGATTGTATGATTGTGATTGTATGATTGTGATTCTATGATTGTGATTGTATGATTGTGATTGTGTGATTGTATTTGGGAGATTGTAATTGTATGATTGCGATTTTATGATTGCGATTGTATGCTGGTGACTGTATTATTGTGATTGTATGATTGTGATTTTATGATTGTGATTGAATGATTTTGATTTGCATGATTGTGATTGTATGATTGTGATTGTATGATTGTGAAAGTATTATTGTGATTGTATGATTGTGATAGTATGGTTGTGATTGTATGATTGTGATTGTATGATTGTGATTGTATGATTGTGATTGTATGATTGTGATAGTGTGATTGTATTTGGGAGATTGTAATTGTATGATTGCGATTTTATGATTGCGATTGTATGCTGGTGACTGTATTATTGTGATTGTATGATTGTGATTTTATGATTGTGATTGTATGATTTTGATTTGCATGATTGTGATTGTATGATCGTGAAAGTATGATTGTGATTGTATGATTGTGATTGTATGATTGTGATTGTGTGATTGTGATTGTATGATTGTGATTGTATGATTGTGATTGTATGACTGTGATTGTATGATTGTGATTGTGCGATTGTGATTGTGCGATTGTGATTGTACGATTGTGATTGTACGATTGCGATTGTATGAATGTGATTGTATAATTGTGATTGCATGATTGTGATTGTATGATTGTGATTGTATGATATTGATTGTATAATTGTAATTGTATGATTGTGATTGTATGATTGTGATTGTATGATTGTGATTGTATGATTGTGATTGTATGATTGTGATTGTATGATTGCGATAGTATGATTGCGATTGTAAGATTGTGATTGTATGACTGTGATTGTATGATTGTGATTGTATGATTGTCATTGTATGATTATGATTGTATGATTGTGATTGCATGATTGTGATTGTATGATTGAGATTGCATGATTTTGTATGTATGATTGTGATTGTATGATTGTGATTGTATGATTGTGATTGTATGATTGTGATTGTATGACTGTGATTGTATGATTGTGATTGTATGATTGTGATTGTATGAATGTGATAGTATGATTGTGATTGTATGATTGTGATTGTATGACTGTGATTGTATGATTGTGATTGTGCGATTGTGATTGTACGATTGTGATTGTACGATTGTGATTGCATGATTGTGATTGTATGATTGAGATTGCATGATTTTGCATGTATGATTGTGATTGTATGATTGTGATTGTATGATTGTGATTGTATGATTGTGCTTGTATGATTGTGATTGTATGATTGTGATTGTATGATTATGATTGTATGATTGTGATTGTATGATTGTGATGGTATGATTGTGATTGTATGATTGCGATGGTATGATTGCGATTGTATGATATGGATTGTATGATTGTGATTGTATGATTGTGATTGTATGATTGTGATTGTATGATTGTGATTGTATGATTGTGATAGTATGATTGTGATTGTATGATTATGATTGTATGATTGTGATTGTCTGATTGTGGTTGTGCGATTGTGATTGTGCGATTGTGATTGTACGATTGTGATAGAATGATTGTGATTGTATGATTGTGATTGTATGACTGTGATTGTATGATTGTGATTGTATGATTGTGATGGTATGACTGTGATTGTATGATTGCGATAGTATGATTGTGATTGTATGATTGTGATTGTATGATTGCGATTGTATGATTGTGATTGTATGATTATGATTGTATGATTGTGATTGTATGATTATGATTGTATGGTTGTGACTGTATGATTGTGATGGTATGATTGCGATTGTATGATATTGATTGTATGATTGTGATTGTATGATTGTGATTGTATGATTGTCATTGTATGATTATGATTGTATGATTGTGATTGCATGATTGTGATTGTATGATTGAGATTGCATCATTTTGTATGTATGATTGTGATTGTATGACTGTGATTGTATGATTGTGATTGTATGATTGTGATTGTATGATTGTGATAGTATGATTGTGATTGTATGATTGTGATTGTATGACTGTGATTGTATGATTGTGATTGTGCGATTGTGATTGTACGATTGTGATTGTATGATTGTCATTGTATGATTATGATTGAATGATTGTGATTGCATGATTGTGATTGTATGATTGTGATTGCATGATTTTGAATGTATGATTGTGATTGTATGATTGTGATTGTATGATTGTGATTGTATGATTGTGATAGTATGATTGTGATTGTAAGATTGTGATTGTATGAATGTGATTGTATGATTGTGATTGTATGATTGTGATTGTATGATTATGATTGTATGATTGTGATTGTATGATTGTGATGGTATGATTGTGTTTGTATGATTGCGATCGTATGATTGTGATTGTATGATTATGATTGTATGATTGTGATTGTATGATTGCGATTGTATGATTGTGATGGTATGATTATGATTGTATTTTTGTGATTGTATGATTGTGATTGTATGATTGCGATTGTATTATTGTGATTGTATGATTGCGATAGTATGGTTGTGATTGTATGATTGTGATTGTATGATTGCGATTGTATGATTGTAATTGTATGATTGTGATTGTATGATTGTGATTGTATGATTGTGATTGTATGATTGTGATTGTATGATTGTGATTGTATGATTGTGATTGTATGATTGTGATTGTATGATTGTGATTGTATGATTGTGATTGTGTGATTGTATTTGGGAGATTGTAATTGTATGATTGCGATTTTATGATTGCGATTGTATTCTGGTGACTGTATTATTGTGATTGTATGATTGTGATTTTATGATTGTGATTGTATGATTTTGATTTGCATGATTGTGATTGTATGATTGTGATTGTATGATTGTGATTGTATGATTGTGATAGTATGATTGTGATTGTATGATTGTGATTGTATGACTGTGATTGTATGATTGTGATTGTATGATTGTGATTGTATGAATGTGATAGTATGATTGTGATTGTATGATTGTGATTGTATGACTGTGATTGTATGATTGTGATTGTGCGATTGTGATTGTACGATTGTGATTGTACGATTGTGATTGCATGATTGTAATTGTATGATTGAGATTGCATGATTTTGTATGTATGATTGTGATTGTATGATTGTGATTGTATGATTGTGATTGTATGATTGTGATTGTATGATTGTGATTGTATGATTGTGATTGTATGATTGTGATTGTATGATTGTGATTGTATGATTGTGATTGTATGATTGTGATTGTATGATTGTGATGGTATGATTGTGATTGTATGATTGCGATAGTATGATTGCGATTGTATGATATTGATTGTATGATTGTGATTGTATGATTGTGATTGTATGATTGTGATTGTACGATTGTGATTGTATGATTGTGATTGTATGATTGTGATTGTATGATTGTGATTGTATGATTGTGATTGTATGATTGTGATTGTCTGATTGTGGTTGTATGATTGTGATTGTATGATTGTGATTGTATGATTGTGATTGTATGATTGTGATTGTATGATTGTGATTGTATGATTGTGATTGTATGATTGTGATGGTATGACTGTGATTGTATGATTGCGATAGTATGATTGCGATTGTATGATATTGATTGTATGATTGTGATTCTATGATTGTGATTGTATGATTGTGATTGTATGATTGTGATTGTATGATTGTGATTGTATGATTGTGATTGTCTGATTGTGGTTGTATGATTGTGATTGTATGATTGTGATTGTATGATTGTGATTGTACGATTGTGATTGTGCGATTGTGATTGTACGATTGTGATTGTACGATTGTGATTGTATGATTGCGATAGTATGATTGCGATTGTAAGATTGTGATTGTATGACTGTGATTGTATGATTGTGATTGTATGATTGTCATTGTATGATTATGATTGTATGATTGTGATTGCATGATTGTGATTGTATGATTGAGATTGCATGATTTTGTATGTATGATTGTGATTGTATGATTGTGATTGTATGATTGTGATTGTATGATTGTGATTGTATGACTGTGATTGTATGATTGTGATTGTATGATTGTGATTGTATGAATGTGATAGTATGATTGTGATTGTATGATTGTGATTGTATGACTGTGATTGTATGATTGTGATTGTGCGATTGTGATTGTACGATTGTGATTGTACGATTTCGATTGTATGATTGTGATTGTATGATTGTGATTGTATGACTGTGATTGTATGATTGTTATTGTGCGATTGTGATTGTACGATTGTTATTGTACGATTGTGATTGTATGATTGTGATTGTATGATTATGATTGAACGATTGTGATTGCATGACTGTGATTGTATGATTGTGATTGCATGATTTTGAATGTATGATTGTGATTGTATGATTGTGATTGTATGATTGTGATTGTATGACTGTGATTGTATGATTGTGAATGTATGATTTTCATTGTATGATTATGATTGTATGATTGTGCTTGCAAGATTGTGATTGTATGATTGAGATTGCATGATTTTGTATGTATGATTGTGATTGTATGATTGTGATTGTATGATTGTGATTGTATGATTGTGATTGTATGATTGTGATTGTATGATTGTGATTGTATGATTGTGATTGTATGATTGTATTTGGGAGATTGTGTTTGGGAGATTGTAGTTGTATGATTGCGATTGTATGATTGTGATTGTATGATTGTGATGTATGATTGTAATTGTATGATTATGATTGTATGATTGTGATTGTATGATTGTGATGGTATGATTGTGATTGTATGATTGCGATCGTATGATTGTGATTGTATGATTATGATTGTATGATTGTGATTGTATGATTTCGATTGTATGATTGTGATTGTATGATTGTGATTGTATGACTGTGATTGTATGATTGTTATTGTGCGATTGTGATTGTACGATTGTTATTGTACGATTGTGATTGTATGATTGTGATTGTATGATTATGATTGAACGATTGTGATTGCATGATTGTGATTGTATGATTGTGATTGCATGATTTTGATTGTATGATTGTGATTGGATGATTATGATTGTATGATTGTGATTGTATGATTGTGATTGTATGATTGTGATTGTATGATTGTGATTGTATGATTGTGATTGTATGACTGTGATTGTATGATTGTGATTGTGCGATTGTGATTGTGCGATTGTGATTGTACGATATTGATTGTATAATTGTGATTGTATGATTGTGATTGTATGATTGTGATAGTACGATTGTGATTGTATGATTGTGATTGTATGACTGTGATTGTATGATTGTGATTGTGCGATTGTGATTGTACGATTGTGATTGTACGATTGTGATTGCATGATTGTGATTGTATGATTGAGATTGCATGATTTTGTATGTATGATTGTGATTGTATGATTGTGATTGTATGATTGTGATTGTATGATTGTGATTGTATGATTGTGATTGTATGATTATGATTGTATGATTGTGATTGTATGATTGTGATGGTATGATTGTGATTGTATGATTGCGATAGTATGATTGCGATTGTATGATATTGATTGTATGATTGTGATTGTATAATTGTGATTGTATGATTGTGATTGTATGATTGTGATTGTGTGATTGTATTTGGGAGATTGTAATTGTATGATTGCGATTTTATGATTGCGATTGTATGCTGGTGACTGTATTATTGTGATTGTATGATTGTGATTTTATGATTGTGATTGTATGATTTTGATTGCATGATTGTGATTTTGTGATTGTGATTGTATGATTGTGATTGTATGATTGTGATTGTATGATTGTGATTGTATGATTGTGATTGTACGATTGTGATTGTATGATTGTGATTGTATGATTGTGATTGTGTGATTGTGATTGTATGATTGTGATTGTATGATTGCGAGTGTATGATTGTGATTCTATGATTGTGATTGTATGATTGTGATCGTATGGTTGTGATTGTTCGATTGCGATTGTACGATTGCGATTGTATTATTGTGATTGTATGATTGTGATAGTATGGTTGTGAAAGTATGATTGTGATAGTATGATTGTGATTGTATGATTGTGATTGTATGATTGTGATTGTATGATTGTGATTGTATGATTGTGATTGTCTGATTGTGGTTGTGCGATTGTGATTGTGCGATTGTGATTGTACGATTGTGATAGAATGATTGTGATTGTATGATTGTGATTGTGTGATTGTGATTGTATGATTGTGATTGTATGATTGTGATTGTATGATTGTGATGGTATGACTGTGATTGTATGATTGCGATAGTATGATTGTGATTGTATAATTGTGATTGTATGATTGCGATTGTATGATTGTGATTGTATGATTATGATTGTATGATTGTGATTGTATGATTATGATTGTAAGGTTGTGACTGTATGATTGTGATGGTATGATTGCGATTGTATGATATTGATTATATGATTGTGATTGTATGATTGTGATTGTATGATTGTCATTGTATGATTATGATTGTATGATTGTGATTGCATGATTGTGATTGTATGATTGAGATTGCATGATTTTGTATGTATGATTGTGATTGTATGACTGTGATTGTATGATTGTGATTGTATGATTGTGATTGTATGATTGTGATAGTATGATTGTGATTGTATGTTTGTGATTGTATGACTGTGATTGTATGATTGTGATTGTGCGATTGTGATTGTACGATTGTGATTGTATGATTGTCATTGTATGATTATGATTGAATGATTGTGATTGCATGATTGTGATTGTATGATTGTGATTGCATGATTTTGAATGTATGACTGTGATTGTATGATTGTGATTGTATGATTGTGATTGTATGATTGTGATAGTATGATTGTGATTGTAAGATTGTGACTGTATGAATGTGATTGTATGATTGTGATTGAATGATTATGATTGTATTTTTGTGATTGTATGATTGTGATTGTATGATTGTGATTGTATAATTGTGATTGTATGATTGTGATTGTGTGATTGTATTTGGGAGATTGTAATTGTATGATTGCGATTGTATGCTGGTGACTGTATTATTGTGATTGTATGATTGTGATTTTATGATTGTGATTGTATGATTTTGATTTGCATGATTGTGATTGTATGATTGTGATTGTATGATTGTGAAAGTATTATTGTGATTGTATGATTGTGATAGTGTGGTTGTGATTGTATGATTGTGATTGTATGATTGCGATTGTATGATTGTAATTGTATGATTGTGATTGTATGATTGTGATTGTATGATTGTGATTGTATGATTGTGATTGTATGATTGTGATTGTATGATTGTGATTGTATGATTGTGATTGTATGATTGTGATTGTGTGATTGTATTTGGGAGATTGTAATTGTATGATTGCGATTTTATGATTGCGATTGTATGCTGGTGACTGTATTATTGTGATTGTATGATTGTGATTTTATGATTGTGATTGTATGATTTTGATTTGCATGATTGTGATTGTATGATTGTGATTGTATGATTGTGATTGTATGATTGTGAAAGTATGATTGTGATTGTATGATTGTGATTGTGTGATTGTGATTGTATGATTGTGATTGTATGATTGTGATTGTATGACTGTGATTGTATGATTGTGATTGTGCGATTGTGATTGTGCGATTGTGATTGTACGATTGTGATTGTACGATTGCGATTGCATGAATGCGATTGTATAATTGTGATTGCATGATTGTGATTGTATGATTGTGATTGTATGATATTGATTGTATAATTGTGATTGTATGATTGTGATTGTATGATTGTGATTGTATGATTGTGATTGTATGATTGTGATTGTATGATTGTAATTGTATGATTGTGATTGTATGATTGCGATAGTATGATTGCGATTGTAAGATTGTGATTGTATGACTGTGATTGTATGATTGTGATTGTATGATTGTCATTGTATGATTACGATTGTATGATTGTGATTGCATGATTGTGATTGTATGATTGAGATTGCATGATTTTGTATGTATAATTGTGATTGTATGATTGTGATTGTATGATTGTGATTGTATGATTGTGATTGTATGACTGTGATTGTATGATTGTGATTGTATGATTGTGATTGTATGAATGTGATAGTATGATTGTGATTGTATGATTGTGATTGTATGACTGTGATTGTATGATTGTGATTGTGCGATTGTGATTGTACGATTGTGATTATACGATTGTGATTGCATGATTGTGATTGTATGATTGAGATTGCATGATTTTGCATGTATGATTGTGATTGTATGATTGTGATTGTATGATTGTGATTGTATGATTGTGCTTGTATGATTGTGATTGTATGATTGTGATTGTATGATTATGATTGTATGATTGTGATTGTATGATTGTGATGGTATGATTGTGATTGTATGATTGCGATAGTATGATTGCGATTGTATGATATTGATTGTATGATTGTGATTGTATGATTGTGATTGTATGATTGTGATTGTATGATTGTGATTGTATGATTGTGATTGCATGATTGTGATTGTATGATTGAGATTGCATGATTTTGTATGTATGATTGTGATTGTATGATTGTGATTGTATGATTGTGATAGTATGATTGTGATTGTATGATTGTGATTGTATGACTGTGATTGTATGATTGTGATTGTATGATTGTGATTGTATGAATGTGATAGTATGATTGTGATTGTAAGATTGTGATTGTATGACTGTGATTGTATGATTGTGATTGTATGATTGTGATTGTATGATTGTGATTGTATGATTGTGATTGTATGATTGCGATAGTATGATTGCGATTGTAAGATTGTGATTGTATGACTGTGTTTGTATGATTGTGATTGTATGATTGTCATTGTATGATTACGATTGTATGATTGTGATTGCATGATTGTGATTGTATGATTGAGATTGCATGATTTTGTATGTATAATTGTGATTGTATGATTGTGATTGTATGATTGTGATTGTATGATTGTGATTGTATGACTGTGATTGTATGATTGTGATTGTATGATTGTGATTGTATGAATGTGATAGTATGATTGTGATTGTATGATTGTGATTGTATGACTGTGATTGTATGATTGTGATTGTGCGATTGTGATTGTACGATTGTGATTATACGATTGTGATTGCATGATTGTGATTGTATGATTGAGATTGCATGATTTTGCATGTATGATTGTGATTGTATGATTGTGATTGTATGATTGTGATTGTATGATTGTGCTTGTATGATTGTGATTGTATGATTGTGATTGTATGATTATGATTGTATGATTGTGATTGTATGATTGTGATGGTATGATTGTGATTGTATGATTGCGATAGTATGATTGCGATTGTATGATATTGATTGTATGATTGTGATTGTATGATTGTGATTGTATGATTGTGATTGTATGATTGTGATTGTATGATTGTGATTGCATGATTGTGATTGTATGATTGAGATTGCATGATTTTGTATGTATGATTGTGATTGTATGATTGTGATTGTATGATTGTGATAGTATGATTGTGATTGTATGATTGTGATTGTATGACTGTGATTGTATGATTGTGATTGTATGATTGTGATTGTATGAATGTGATAGTATGATTGTGATTGTAAGATTGTGATTGTATGACTGTGATTGTATGATTGTGATTGTATGATTGTCATTGTATGATTATGATTGTATGATTGTGATTGCATGATTGTGATTGTATGATTGAGATTGCATGATTTTGTATGTATGATTGTGATTGTATGATTGTGATTGTATGATTGTGATAGTATGATTGTGATTGTATGATTGTGATTGTATGACTGTGATTGTATGATTGTGATTGTATGATTGTGATTGTATGAATGTGATAGTATGATTGTTATTGTATGATTGTGATTGTATGACTGTGATTGTATGATTGTGATTGCGCGATTGTGATTGTACGATTGTGATTGTACGATTGTGATTGCATGATTGTGATTGTATGATTGAGATTGCATGATTTTGTATGTATGATTGTGATTGTATGATTGTGATTGTATGATTGTGATTGTATGATTGTGATTGTATGATTGTGATTGTTTGATTGTGATTGTATGATTATGATTGTATGATTGTGATTGTATGATTGTGATGGTATGATTGTGATGGTATGATTGTGATTGTATGATTGCGATTATATGATTGCGATTGTATGATATTGATTGTATGATTGTGATTGTATGATTGTGATTGTATGATTGTGATTGTATGATTGTGATTGTATGATTGTGATTGTATGATTGTGATTGTCTGATTGTGGTTGTATGATTGTGATTGTATGATTGTGATTGTATGATTGTGATTGTATGATTGTGATTGTATGATTGTGATTGTATGATTGTGATTGTATGATTGTGATTGTATGATTGTAATTGTATGATTGTGATTGTCTGATTGTGGTTGTATGATTGTGATTGTGTGATTGTGATTGTGTGATTGCGATTGTATGAATGCGATTGTATGATTGTGATTGTATGATTGTGATTGTATGATTGTGATTGTATGATTGTGATTGTATGATTGTGATTGTATGATTGTGATTGTATGATTGTGATTGTATGATTGTGATTGTATGATTGTGATTGTATGATTGTGATTGTATGATTGTGATAGTATGATTGTGATTGTATGATTGTGATTGTATGATTATGATCGAATGATTGTGATTGCATGATTGTGATTATATGATTGTGATTGCATGATTTTGAATGTATGATTGTGATTGCATGATTGTGATTGTATGATTGTGACTGCATGATTTTGAATGTATGATTGTGATTGTATGATTGTGATTGTATGATTGTGATTGTATGATTGTGATTGTATGATTGTGATTGTATGATTGTGATTGTATGATTGTGATTGTGTGATTGTGATTGTATGATTGTGATTGTATGATTGTGATTGTATGACTGTGATTGTATGATTGTGATTGTGCGATTGTGATTGTGCGATTGTGATTGTACGATTGTGATTGTACGATTGCGATTGTATGAATGCGATTGTATAATTGTGATTGCATGATTGTGATTGTATGATTGTGCTTGTATGATATTGATTGTATAATTGTGATTGTATGATTGTGATTGTATGATTGTGATTGTATAATTGTGATTGTATGATTGTGATAGTGTGATTGTATTTGGGAGATTGTAATTGTATGATTGCGATTTTATGATTGCGATTTTATGATTGCGATTGTATGCTGGTGACTGTATTATTGTGATTGTATGATTGTGATTTTATGATTGTGATTGTATGATTTTGATTGCATGATTGTGATTTTATGATTGTGATTGTATGATTGTGATTGTATGATTGTGATTGTATGATTGTGATTGTATGATTGTGATTGTATGATTGTGATTGTGTGATTGTGATTGTATGATTGTGATTGTATGATTGCGAGTGTATGATTGTGATTCTATGATTGTGGTTGTATGATTGTGATTGTATGATTGTGATTGTATGATTGTGATTGTATGATTGTGATTGTATGATTGTGATTGTATGATTGTGATTGTATGATTGTAATTGTATGATTGTGATTGTCTGATTGTGGTTGTATGATTGTGATTGTGTGATTGTGATTGTGTGATTGTGATTGTATGATTGCGATTGTATGAATGCGATTGTATGATTGTGATTGTATGATTGTGATTGTATGATTGTGATTGTATGATTGTGATTGTATGATTGTGATTGTATGATTGTGATTGTATGATTGTGATTGTATGATTGTGATTGTATTATTGCGATTGTATGAATGCGATTGTATGATTGTGATTGCATGATTGTGATTGTATGATTGTGATTGTATGATATTGATTGTATGATTGTGATTGTATGATTGTGATAGTATGATTGTGATTGTATGATTGTGATTGTATGATTATGATCGAATGATTGTGATTGCATGATTGTGATTATATGATTGTGATTGCATGATTTTGAATGTATGATTGTGATTGCATGATTGTGATTGTATGATTGTGACTGCATGATTTTGAATGTATGATTGTGATTGTATGATTGTGATTGTATGATTGTGATTGTATGATTGTGATTGTATGATTGTGATAGTATGATTGTGATTGTATGAATGCGATTGTATGATTGTGATTGTATGATTATGATTGTACTTTTGTGATTGTATGATTGTGATTGTATGATTGTGATTGTATGATTGTGATTGTATGATTGTGATTGTATGAGTGCGATTGTGTGAATGCGATTGTATGATTGTGATTGCATGATTGTGATTGTATGATTGTGATTGTATGATTGTGATTGTATGATTATGATTGTATGATTGTGATTGTATGATTGTGATGGTATGATTGTGATTGTATGATTGCGATAGTATGATTGCGATTGTATGATATTGATTGTATGATTGTGATTGTATGATTGTGATTGTATGATTGTGATTGTATAATTGTGATTGTATGATTGTGATAGTGTGATTGTATTTGGGAGATTGTAATTGTATGATTGCGATTTTATGATTGCGATTGTATGCTGGTGACTGTATTATTGTGATTGTATGATTGTGATTTTATGATCGTGATTGTATGATTTTGATTGCATGATTGTGATTTTATGATTGTGATTGTATGATTGTGATTGTATGATTGTGATTGTATGATTGTGATTGTATGATTGTGATTGTATGATTGTGATTGTATGATTGTGATTGTATGATTGTGATTGTATGATTGTGATTGTATGATTGTGATTGTATGATTATGATTGTATGATTGTGATTGTGTGATTGCGATTGTATGATTGGGATTGTATGATTATGATTGTATGATTGTGATTGTATGATTATGATTGTATGGTTGGGACTGTATGATTGTGATGGTATGATTGCGATTGTATGATATTGATTGTATGATTGTGATTGTATGATTGTGATTGTATGATTGTGATTGTATGATTGTCATTGTATGATTATGATTGTATGATTGTGATTGCATGATTGTGATTGTATGATTGAGATTGCATGATTTTGTATGTATGATTGTGATTGTATGACTGTGATTGTATGATTGTGATTGTATGATTGTGATTGTATGATTGTGATAGTATGATTGTGATTGTATGATTGTGATTGTATGACTGTGATTGTATGATTGTGATTGTGCGATTGTGATTGTACGATTGTGATTGTATGATTGTCATTGTATGATTATGATTGAATGATTGTGATTGCATGATTGTGATTGTATGATTGTGATTGCATGATTTTGAATGTATGATTGTGATTGTATGATTGTGATTGTATGATTGTGATTGTATGATTGTGATAGTATGATTGTGATTGTAAGATTGTGATTGTATGATTGTGATTGTATGATTGTGATTGTATGATTGTGATTGTATGATTATGATTGTATGATTGTGATTGTATGATTGTGATGGTATGATTGTGATTGTATGATTGCGATCGTATGATTGTGATTGTATGATTATGATTGTATGATTGTGATTGTATGATTGCGATTGTGTGATTGTGATTGTATGATTATGATTGTATTTTTGAGATTGTATGATTGTGATTGTATGATTGCGATTGTATTATTGTGATTGTATGATTGTGATAGTATGGTTGTGATTGTATGATTGTGATTGTATGATTGCGATTGTATGATTGTAATTGTATGATTGTGATTGTATGATTGTGATTGTATGATTGTGATTGTATGATTGTGATTGTATGATTGTGATTCTATGATTGTGATTGTATGATTGTGATTGTGTGATTGTATTTGGGAGATTGTAATTGTATGATTGCGATTTTATGATTGCGATTGTATGCTGGTGACTGTATTATTGTGATTGTATGATTGTGATTTTATGATTGTGATTGAATGATTTTGATTTGCATGATTGTGATTGTATGATTGTGATTGTATGATTGTGAAAGTATTATTGTGATTGTATGATTGTGATAGTATGGTTGTGATTGTATGATTGTGATTGTATGATTGTGATTGTATGATTGTGATTGTATGATTGTGATTGTGTGATTGTATTTGGGAGATTGTAATTGTATGATTGCGATTTTATGATTGCGATTGTATGCTGGTGACTGTATTATTGTGATTGTATGATTGTGATTTTATGATTGTGATTGTATGATTTTGATTTGCATGATTGTGATTGTATGATCGTGAAAGTATGATTGTGATTGTATGATTGTGATTGTATGATTGTGATTGTGTGATTGTGATTGTATGATTGTGATTGTATGATTGTGATTGTATGACTGTGATTGTATGATTGTGATTGTGCGATTGTGATTGTGCGATTGTGATTGTACGATTGTGATTGTACGATTGCGATTGTATGAATGTGATTGTATAATTGTGATTGCATGATTGTGATTGTATGATTGTGATTGTATGATATTGATTGTATAATTGTAATTGTATGATTGTGATTGTATGATTGTGATTGTATGATTGTGATTGTATGATTGTGATTGTATGATTGTGATTGTATGATTGCGATAGTATGATTGCGATTGTAAGATTGTGATTGTATGACTGTGATTGTATGATTGTGATTGTATGATTGTCATTGTATGATTATGATTGTATGATTGTGATTGCATGATTGTGATTGTATGATTGAGATTGCATGATTTTGTATGTATGATTGTGATTGTATGATTGTGATTGTATGATTGTGATTGTATGATTGTGATTGTATGACTGTGATTGTATGATTGTGATTGTATGATTGTGATTGTATGAATGTGATAGTATGATTGTGATTGTATGATTGTGATTGTATGACTGTGATTGTATGATTGTGATTGTGCGATTGTGATTGTACGATTGTGATTGTACGATTGTGATTGCATGATTGTGATTGTATGATTGAGATTGCATGATTTTGCATGTATGATTGTGATTGTATGATTGTGATTGTATGATTGTGATTGTATGATTGTGCTTGTATGATTGTGATTGTATGATTGTGATTGTATGATTATGATTGTATGATTGTGATTGTATGATTGTGATGGTATGATTGTGATTGTATGATTGCGATGGTATGATTGCGATTGTATGATATGGATTGTATGATTGTGATTGTATGATTGTGATTGTATGATTGTGATTGTATGATTGTGATTGTATGATTGTGATAGTATGATTGTGATTGTATGATTATGATTGTATGATTGTGATTGTCTGATTGTGGTTGTGCGATTGTGATTGTGCGATTGTGATTGTACGATTGTGATAGAATGATTGTGATTGTATGATTGTGATTGTATGACTGTGATTGTATGATTGTGATTGTATGATTGTGATGGTATGACTGTGATTGTATGATTGCGATAGTATGATTGTGATTGTATGATTGTGATTGTATGATTGCGATTGTATGATTGTGATTGTATGATTATGATTGTATGATTGTGATTGTATGATTATGATTGTATGGTTGTGACTGTATGATTGTGATGGTATGATTGCGATTGTATGATATTGATTGTATGATTGTGATTGTATGATTGTGATTGTATGATTGTCATTGTATGATTATGATTGTATGATTGTGATTGCATGATTGTGATTGTATGATTGAGATTGCATCATTTTGTATGTATGATTGTGATTGTATGACTGTGATTGTATGATTGTGATTGTATGATTGTGATTGTATGATTGTGATAGTATGATTGTGATTGTATGATTGTGATTGTATGACTGTGATTGTATGATTGTGATTGTGCGATTGTGATTGTACGATTGTGATTGTATGATTGTCATTGTATGATTATGATTGAATGATTGTGATTGCATGATTGTGATTGTATGATTGTGATTGCATGATTTTGAATGTATGATTGTGATTGTATGATTGTGATTGTATGATTGTGATTGTATGATTGTGATAGTATGATTGTGATTGTAAGATTGTGATTGTATGAATGTGATTGTATGATTGTGATTGTATGATTGTGATTGTATGATTATGATTGTATGATTGTGATTGTATGATTGTGATGGTATGATTGTGTTTGTATGATTGCGATCGTATGATTGTGATTGTATGATTATGATTGTATGATTGTGATTGTATGATTGCGATTGTATGATTGTGATGGTATGATTATGATTGTATTTTTGTGATTGTATGATTGTGATTGTATGATTGCGATTGTATTATTGTGATTGTATGATTGCGATAGTATGGTTGTGATTGTATGATTGTGATTGTATGATTGCGATTGTATGATTGTAATTGTATGATTGTGATTGTATGATTGTGATTGTATGATTGTGATTGTATGATTGTGATTGTATGATTGTGATTGTATGATTGTGATTGTATGATTGTGATTGTATGATTGTGATTGTATGATTGTGATTGTGTGATTGTATTTGGGAGATTGTAATTGTATGATTGCGATTTTATGATTGCGATTGTATTCTGGTGACTGTATTATTGTGATTGTATGATTGTGATTTTATGATTGTGATTGTATGATTTTGATTTGCATGATTGTGATTGTATGATTGTGATTGTATGATTGTGATTGTATGATTGTGATAGTATGATTGTGATTGTATGATTGTGATTGTATGACTGTGATTGTATGATTGTGATTGTATGATTGTGATTGTATGAATGTGATAGTATGATTGTGATTGTATGATTGTGATTGTATGACTGTGATTGTATGATTGTGATTGTGCGATTGTGATTGTACGATTGTGATTGTACGATTGTGATTGCATGATTGTAATTGTATGATTGAGATTGCATGATTTTGTATGTATGATTGTGATTGTATGATTGTGATTGTATGATTGTGATTGTATGATTGTGATTGTATGATTGTGATTGTATGATTGTGATTGTATGATTGTGATTGTATGATTGTGATTGTATGATTGTGATTGTATGATTGTGATTGTATGATTGTGATTGTATGATTGTGATGGTATGATTGTGATTGTATGATTGCGATAGTATGATTGCGATTGTATGATATTGATTGTATGATTGTGATTGTATGATTGTGATTGTATGATTGTGATTGTATGATTGTGATTGTATGATTGTGATTGTATGATTGTGATTGTATGATTGTGATTGTATGATTGTGATTGTATGATTGTGATTGTCTGATTGTGGTTGTATGATTGTGATTGTATGATTGTGATTGTATGATTGTGATTGTATGATTGTGATTGTATGATTGTGATTGTATGATTGTGATTGTATGATTGTGATGGTATGACTGTGATTGTATGATTGCGATAGTATGATTGCGATTGTATGATATTGATTGTATGATTGTGATTCTATGATTGTGATTGTATGATTGTGATTGTATGATTGTGATTGTCTGATTGTGGTTGTATGATTGTGATTGTATGATTGTGATTGTGTGATTGCGATTGTATGATTGCGATTGTATGAATGCGATTGTATGATTGTGATTGTATGATTGTGATTGTATGATTGTGACTGTATGATTGTGATTGTATGATTGTGATTGTATGATTGTGATTGTATGATTGTGATTGTATGATTGTGATTGTATGATTGTGATTGTATGATTGTGATTGTATGATTGTGATTGTATGACTGTGATTGTATGATTGTGATTGTATGATTGTGATTGTATGATTGTGATAGTATGATTGTGATTGTATGATTGTGATTGTATGACTGTGATTGTATGATTGTGATTGTGCGATTGTGATTGTGCGATTGTGATTGTACGATTGTGATTGTACGATTGTGATTGTATGATTGTGATTGTATGATTGTGATTGTATGATTATGATTGTGTGATTGTGATTGTATGATTGTATTTGGGAGATTGTATTTTGGAGATTGTAATTGTGGGATTGCAATTGTATGATTGTGATTGTATGATTGTGATTGTATGATTGTGATTGTATGATTGTGATTGTATGATTGTGATTGTATGATTGTGATTGTATGATTGTGATTGTATGATTGTGATTGTATGATTATGATTGTATGATTGTGATGGTATGATTGTGATTGTATGATTGTGATTGTATGATTGTATTTGGGAGATTGTATTTGGGAGATTGTAGTTGTATGATTGCGATTTTATGATTGTGATTGTATGATTGTGATGTATGATTGTAATTGTATGATTATGATTGTATGATTGTGATTGTATGATTGTGATGGTAAGATTGTGATTGTATGATTGCGATCGTATGATTGTGATTGTATGATTATGATTGTATGATTGTGATTGTATGATTGCGATTGTATGATTGTGATTGTATGATTATGATTGTATTTTGGTGATTCTATGATTGTGATTGTATGATTGTGATTGTATGATTGTGATTGTATGATTGTGATTGTATGATTGTGATTGTATGATTGTGATTGTATGATTGTGATTGTATGATTGTGATTGTATGATTGTGATTGTATTATTGCGATTGTATGAATGCGATTGTATGATTGTGATTGCATGATTGTGATTGTATGATTGTGATTGTATGATATTGATTGTATGATTGTGATTGTATGATTGTGATAGTATGATTGTGATTGTATGATTGTGATTGTATGATTATGATTGAATGATTGTGATTGCATGATTGTGATTATATGATTGTGATTGCATGATTTTGAATGTATGATTGTGATTGCATGATTGTGATTGTATGATTGTGACTGCATGATTTTGAATGGATGATTGTGATTGTATGATTGTGATTGTATGATTGTGATTGTATGATTGTGATTGTATGATTGTGATTGTATGATTGTGATAGTATGATTGTGATTGTATGAATGCGATTGTATGATTGTGATTGTATGATTATGATTGTACTTTTGTGATTGTATGATTGTGATTGTATGATTGCGATTGTATGATTGTGATTGTATGAGTGCGATTGTATGAATGCGATTGTATGATTGTGATTGCATGATTGTGATTGTATGATATTGATTGTATGATTGTGATTGTATGATTGTGATTGTACGATTGTGATTGTACGATTGTGATTGTATGATTGTGATTGTCTGATTGTGGTTGTATGATTGTGATTGTATGATTGTGATTGTATGATTGCGATAGTATGATTGCGATTGTAAGATTGTGATTGTATGACTGTGATTGTATGATTGTGATTGTATGATTGCCATTGTATGATTATGATTGTATGATTGTGATTGCATGATTGTGATTGTATGATTGAGATTGCATGATTTTGTATGTATGATTGTGATTGTATGATTGTGATTGTATGATTGTGATAGTATGATTGTGATTGTATGATTGTGATTGTATGATTGTGATTGTATGAATGTGATTGTATGATTGCGATAGTATGATTGCGATTGTAAGATTGTGATTGTATGACTGTGATTGTATGATTGTGATTGTATGATTGTCATTGTATGATTATGATTGTATGATTGTGATTGCATGATTGTGATTGTATGATTGAGATTGCATGATTTTGTATGTATGATTGTGATTGTATGATTGTGATTGTATGATTGTGATTGTATGATTGTGATTGTATGACTGTGATTGTATGATTGTGATTGTATGATTGTGATTGTATGAATGTGATAGTATGATTGTGATTGTATGATTGTGATTGTATGACTGTGATTGTATGATTGTGATTGTGCGATTGTGATTGTACGATTGTGATTGTACGATTGTGATTGCATGATTGTGATTGTATGATTGAGATTGCATGATTTTGCATGTATGATTGTGATTGTATGATTGTGATTGTATGATTGTGATTGTATGATTGTGCTTGTATGATTGTGATTGTATGATTGTGATTGTATGATTATGATTGTATGATTGTGATTGTATGATTGTGATGGTATGATTGTGATTGTATGATTGCGATAGTATGATTGCGATTGTATGATTGTGATTGTATGATTGTGATTGTCTGATTGTGGTTGTATGATTGTGATTGTATGATTGTGATTGTATGATTGTGATTGTATGATTGTGATTGTATGATTGTGATTGTATGATTGTGATTGTATGATTGTGATTGTATGATTGTGATTGTATGATTGTGATTGTCTGATTGTGGTTGTATGATTGTGATTGTATGATTGTGATTGTGTGATTGCGATTGTATGATTGCGATTGTATGAATGCGATTGTATGATTGCGATTGTATGATTGTGATTGTATGATTGTGATTGTATGATTGTGACTGTATGATTGTGATTGTATGATTGTGATTGTATGATTGTGATTGTATGATTGTGATTGTATGATTGTGATTGTATGATTGTGATTGTATGATTGTGATTGTATGATTGTGATAGTATGATTGTGATTGTATGATTGTGATTGTATGACTGTGATTGTATGATTGTGATTGTATTATTGTGATTGTATGATTGTGATAGTATGATTGTGATTGTATGATTGTGATTGTATGACTGTGATTGTATGATTGTGATTGTGCGATTGTGATTGTGCGATTGTGATTGTGCGATTGTGATTGTACGATTGTGATTGTACGATTGTGATTGTACGATTGTGATTGTATGATTGTGATTGTATGATTATGATTGTGTGATTGTGATTGTATGATTGTATTTGGGAGATTGTATTTTGGAGATTGTAATTGTGGGATTGCAATTGTATGATTGTGATTGTATGATTGTGATTGTATGATTGTGATTGTATGATTGTGATTGTATGATTGTGATTGTATGATTGTGATTGTATGATTGTGATTGTATGATTGTGATTGTATGATTGTGATTGTATGATTGTGATTGTATGATTATGATTGTATGATTGTGATGGTATGATTGTGATTGTATGATTGTGATTGTATGATTGTATTTGGGAGATTGTATTTGGGAGATTGTAGTTGTATGATTGCGATTGTATGATTGTGATTGTATGATTATGATTGTATTTTGGTGATTCTATGATTGTGATTGTATGATTGTGATTGTATGATTGTGATTGTATGATTGTGATTGTATGATTGTGATTGTATGATTGTGATTGTATGATTGTGATTGTATGATTGTGATTGTATGATTGTGATTGTATGATTGTGATTGTATGATTGTGATTGTATGATTGTGATTGTATGATTGTGATTGTATGATTGTGATAGTATGATTGTGATTGTATGAATGCGATTGTATGATTGTGATTGTATGATTACGATTGTACTTTTGTGATTGTATGATTGTGATTGTATGATTGTGATTGTATGATTGTGATTGTATGAGTGCGATTGTATGAATGCGATTGTATGATTGTGATTGCATGATTGTGATTGTATGATTGTGATTGTATGATATTGATTGTATGATTGTGATTGTATGATTGTGATTGTATGATTGTGATTGTATGATTGTGATTGTCTGATTGTGGTTGTATGATTGTGATTGTATGATTGTGATTGTATGATTGTGATTGTATGACTGTGATTGTATGATTCTGATTGTGCGATTGTGATTGTGCGATTGTGATTGGACGATTGTGATTGTACGATTGCGATTGTGTGATTGTGATTGCATGATTGTGATTGTATGATTGTGATTGTATGATATTGATTGTATGATTGTGATTGTATGATTGTGATTGTATGATTGTGATTGTATGATTGTGATTGTATGATTGTGATTGTCTGATTGTGGTTGTATGATTGTGATTGTATGATTGTGATTGTATGATTGTGATTGTATGACTGTGATTGTATGATTGTGATTGTGCGATTGTGATTGTGCGATTGTGATTGTACGATTGTGATTGTACGATTGCGATTGTATGAATGCGATTGTATGATTGTGATTGCATGATTGTGATTGTATGTTTGTGATTGTATGATATTGATTGTATAATTGTGATTGTATGATTGTGATTGTATGATTGTGATTGTATGATTGTGATTGTATGATTGTGATTGTATGATTGCGATAGTATGATTGCGATTGTAAGATTGTGATTGTATGACTGTGATTGTATGATTGTGATTGTATGATTGTCATTGTATGATTATGATTGTATGATTGTGATTGCATGATTGTGATTGTATGATTGAGATTGCATGATTTTGTATGTATGATTGTGATTGTATGATTGTGATTGTATGATTGTGATAGTATGATTGTGATTGTATGATTGTGATTGTATGACTGTGATTGTATGATTGTGATTGTGCGATTGTGATTGTACGATTGTGATTGTATGATTGTCATTGTATGATTATGTTTGAATGATTGTGATTGCATGATTGTGATTGTATGATTGTGATTGCATGATTTTGAATGTATGATTGTGATTGTATGATTGTGATTGTATGATTGTGATTGTATGATTGTGATAGTATGATTGTGATTGTAAGATTGTGATTGTATGAATGTGATTGTATGATTGTGATTGTATGATTGTGATTGTATGATTATGATTGTATGATTGTGATTGTATGATTGTGATGGTATGATTGTGTTTGTATGATTGCGATCGTATGATTGTGATTGTATGATTATGATTGTATGATTGTGATTGTATGATTGCGATTGTATGATTGTGATTGTATGATTATGATTGTATTTTTGTGATTGTATGATTGTGATTGTATGATTGCGATTTTATTATTGTGATTGTATGATTGTGATAGTATGGTTGTGATTGTATGATTGTGATTGTATGATTGCGATTGTATGATTGTAGTTGTATGATTGTGATTGTATGATTGTGATTGTGTGATTGTGATTGTATGATTGTGATTGTATGATTGTGATTGTGTGATTGTATTTGGGAGATTGTAATTGTATGATTGCGATTTTATGATTGCGATTGTATGCTGGTGACTGTATTATTGTGATTGTATGATTGTGATTTTATGATTGTGATTGTATGATTTTGATTTGCATGATTGTGATTGTATGATTGTGAAAGTATTATTGTGATTGTATGATTGTGATAGTATGGTTGTGATTGTATGATTGTGATTGTATGATTGCGATTGTATGATTGTAATTGTATGATTGTGATTGTATGATTGTGATTGTATGATTGTGATTGTATGATTGTGATTGTATGATTGTGAGTGTATGATTGTGATTGTGTGATTGTATTTGGGAGATTGTAATTGTATGATTGCGATTTTATGATTGCGATTGTATGCTGGTGACTGTATTATTGTGATTGTATGATTGTGATTTTATGATTGTGATTGTATGATTTTGATTTGCATGATTGTGATTGTATGATTGTGATTGTATGATTGTGAAAGTATGATTGTGATTGTATGATTGTGATTGTATGATTGTGATTGTGTGATTGTGATTGTATGATTGTGATTGTATGATTGTGATTCTATGACTGTGATTGTATGATTGTGATTGTGCGATTGTGATTGTGCGATTGTGATTGTACGATTGTGATTGTACGATTGCGATTGTATGAATGCGATTGTATAATTGTGATTGCATGATTGTGATTGTATGATTGTGCTTGTATGATATTGATTGTATAATTGTGATTGTATGATTGTGAATGTATGATTGTGATTGTATGATTGTGATTGTATGATTGTGATTGTATGATTGCGATAGTATGATTGCGATTGCAAGATTGTGATTGTATGACTGTGATTGTATGATTGTGATTGTATGATTGTGATTATATGATTGCGATTTTATTATTGTGATTGTATGATTGTGATAGTATGGTTGTGATTGTATGATTGTGATTGTATGATTGCGATTGTATGATTGTAATTGTATGATTGTGATTGTATGATTGTGATTGTATGATTGTGATTGTATGATTGTGATTGTATGATTGTGATTGTATGATTGTGATTGTGTGATTGTATTTGGGAGATTGTAATTGTATGATTGCGATTTTATGATTGCGATTGTATGCTGGTGACTGTATTATTGTGATTGTATGATTGTGATTTTATGATTGTGATTGTATGATTTTGATTTGCATGATTGTGATTGTATGATTGTGATTGAATGATTGTGAAAGTATTATTGTGATTGTATGATTGTGATAGTATGGTTGTGATTGTATGATTGTGATTGTATGATTGCGATTGTATGATTGTAATTGTATGATTGTGATTGTATGATTGTGATTGTATGATTGTGATTGTATGATTGTGATTGTATGATTGTGATTGTATGATTGTGATTGTGTGATTGTATTTGGGAGATTGTAATTGTATGATTGCGATTTTATGATTGCGATTGTATGCTGGTGACTGTATTATTGTGATTGTATGATTGTGATTTTATGATTGTGACTGTATGATTTTGATTTGCATGATTGTGATTGTATGATTGTGATTGTATGATTGTGAAAGTATGATTGTGATTGTATGATTGTGATTGTATGATTGTGATTGTGTGATTGTGATTGTATGATTGTGATTGTATGATTGTGATTGTATGACTGTGATTGTATGATTGTGATTGTGCGATTGTGATTGTGCGATTGTGATTGTACGATTGTGATTGTACGATTGCGATTGTATGAATGCGATTGTATAATTGTGATTGCATGATTGTGATTGTATGATTGTGCTTGTATGATATTGATTGTATAATTGTGATTGTATGATTGTGATTGTATGATTGTGATTGTATGATTGTGATTGTATGATTGTGATTGTATGATTGCGATAGTATGATTGCGATTGTAAGATTGTGATTGTATGACTGTGATTGTATGATTGTGATTGTATGATTGTCATTGTATGATTATGATTGTATGATTGTGATTGCATGATTGTGATTGTATGATTGAGATTGCATGATTTTGTATGTATGATTGTGATTGAATGATTGTGATTGTATGATTGTGATTGTATGATTGTGATTGTATGATTGCGATAGTATGATTGCGATTGCAAGATTGTGATTGTATGACTGTGATTGTATGATTGTGATTGTATGATTGTGATTATATGATTGCGATTTTATTATTGTGATTGTATGATTGTGATAGTATGGTTGTGATTGTATGATTGTGATTGTATGATTGCGATTGTATGATTGTAATTGTATGATTGTGATTGTATGATTGTGATTGTATGATTGTGATTGTATGATTGTGATTGTATGATTGTGATTGTATGATTGTGATTGTGTGATTGTATTTGGGAGATTGTAATTGTATGATTGCGATTTTATGATTGCGATTGTATGCTGGTGACTGTATTATTGTGATTGTATGATTGTGATTTTATGATTGTGATTGTATGATTTTGATTTGCATGATTGTGATTGTATGATTGTGATTGTATGATTGTGAAAGTATTATTGTGATTGTATGATTGTGATAGTATGGTTGTGATTGTATGATTGTGATTGTATGATTGCGATTGTATGATTGTA
This sequence comes from Megachile rotundata, assembly GCF_050947335.1. NCBI lineage: Eukaryota > Metazoa > Arthropoda > Insecta > Hymenoptera > Megachilidae > Megachile > Megachile rotundata. The sequence continues at coordinate 2,220,825 of NW_027473323.1, read as the reverse complement.
ATTGTATGATTGTGATTGTATGATTGTGATTGTATGATTGTGATTGTATGATTGTGATTGTATGATTGTGATTGTATGATTGTGATTGTGTGATTGTATTTGGGAGATTGTAATTGTATGATTGCGATTTTATGATTGCGATTGTATGCTGGTGACTGTATTATTGTGATTGTATGATTGTGATTTTATGATTGTGACTGTATGATTTTGATTTGCATGATTGTGATTGTATGATTGTGATTGTATGATTGTGAAAGTATGATTGTGATTGTATGATTGTGATTGTATGATTGTGATTGTGTGATTGTGATTGTATGATTGTGATTGTATGATTGTGATTGTATGACTGTGATTGTATGATTGTGATTGTGCGATTGTGATTGTGCGATTGTGATTGTACGATTGTGATTGTACGATTGCGATTGTATGAATGCGATTGTATAATTGTGATTGCATGATTGTGATTGTATGATTGTGCTTGTATGATATTGATTGTATAATTGTGATTGTATGATTGTGATTGTATGATTGTGATTGTATGATTGTGATTGTATGATTGTGATTGTATGATTGTGATTGTATGATTGCGATAGTATGATTGCGATTGTAAGATTGTGATTGTATGACTGTGATTGTATGATTGTGATTGTATGATTGTCATTGTATGATTATGATTGTATGATTGTGATTGCATGATTGTGATTGTATGATTGAGATTGCATGATTTTGTATGTATGATTGTGATTGAATGATTGTGATTGTATGATTGTGATTGTATGATTGTGATTGTATGATTGCGATAGTATGATTGCGATTGCAAGATTGTGATTGTATGACTGTGATTGTATGATTGTGATTGTATGATTGTGATTATATGATTGCGATTTTATTATTGTGATTGTATGATTGTGATAGTATGGTTGTGATTGTATGATTGTGATTGTATGATTGCGATTGTATGATTGTAATTGTATGATTGTGATTGTATGATTGTGATTGTATGATTGTGATTGTATGATTGTGATTGTATGATTGTGATTGTATGATTGTGATTGTATGATTGTGATTGTGTGATTGTATTTGGGAGATTGTAATTGTATGATTGCGATTTTATGATTGCGATTGTATGCTGGTGACTGTATTATTGTGATTGTATGATTGTGATTTTATGATTGTGATTGTATGATTTTGATTTGCATGATTGTGATTGTATGATTGTGATTGTATGATTGTGAAAGTATTATTGTGATTGTATGATTGTGATAGTATGGTTGTGATTGTATGATTGTGATTGTATGATTGCGATTGTATGATTGTAATTGTATGATTGTAATTGTATGATTGCGATTTTATGATTGCGATTGTATGCTGGTGACTGTATTATTGTGATTGTATGATTGTGATTTTATGATTGTGATTGTATGATTTTGATTTGCATGATTGTGATTGTATGATTGTGATTGTATGATTGTGATTGTATGATTGTGAAAGTATGATTGTGATTGTATGATTGTGATTGTGTGATTGTGATTGTATGATTGTGATTGTATGATTGTGATTGTATGACTGTGATTGTATGATTGTGATTGTGCGATTGTGATTGTGCGATTGTGATTGTACGATTGTGATTGTACGATTGCGATTGTACGAATGCGATTGTATAATTGTGATTGCATGATTGTGATTGTATGATTGTGATTGTATGATATTGATTGTATAATTGTGATTGTATGATTGTGATTGTATGATTGTGATTGTATGATTGTGATTGTATGATTGTGATTGTATGATTGCGATAGTATGATTGCGATTGTAAGATTGTGATTGTATGACTGTGATTGTATGATTGTGATTGTATGATTGTCATTGTATGATTACGATTGTATGATTGTGATTGCATGATTGTGATTGTATGATTGAGATTGCATGATTTTGTATGTATAATTGTGATTGTATGATTGTGATTGTATGATTGTGATTGTATGATTGTGATTGTATGACTGTGATTGTATGATTGTGATTGTATGATTGTGATTGTATGAATGTGATAGTATGATTGTGATTGTATGATTGTGATTGTATGACTGTGATTGTATGATTGTGATTGTGCGATTGTGATTGTACGATTGTGATTATACGATTGTGATTGCATGATTGTGATTGTATGATTGAGATTGCATGATTTTGCATGTATGATTGTGATTGTATGATTGTGATTGTATGATTGTGATTGTATGATTGTGCTTGTATGATTGTGATTGTATGATTGTGATTGTATGATTATGATTGTATGATTGTGATTGTATGATTGTGATGGTATGATTGTGATTGTATGATTGCGATAGTATGATTGCGATTGTATGATATTGATTGTATGATTGTGATTGTATGATTGTGATTGTATGATTGTGATTGTATGATTGTGATTGTATGATTGTGATTGCATGATTGTGATTGTATGATTGAGATTGCATGATTTTGTATGTATGATTGTGATTGTATGATTGTGATTGTATGATTGTGATAGTATGATTGTGATTGTATGATTGTGATTGTATGACTGTGATTGTATGATTGTGATTGTATGATTGTGATTGTATGAATGTGATAGTATGATTGTGATTGTAAGATTGTGATTGTATGACTGTGATTGTATGATTGTGATTGTATGATTGTCATTGTATGATTATGATTGTATGATTGTGATTGCATGATTGTGATTGTATGATTGAGATTGCATGATTTTGTATGTATGATTGTGATTGTATGATTGTGATTGTATGATTGTGATAGTATGATTGTGATTGTATGATTGTGATTGTATGACTGTGATTGTATGATTGTGATTGTATGATTGTGATTGTATGAATGTGATAGTATGATTGTTATTGTATGATTGTGATTGTATGACTGTGATTGTATGATTGTGATTGCGCGATTGTGATTGTACGATTGTGATTGTACGATTGTGATTGCATGATTGTGATTGTATGATTGAGATTGCATGATTTTGTATGTATGATTGTGATTGTATGATTGTGATTGTATGATTGTGATTGTATGATTGTGATTGTATGATTGTGATTGTTTGATTGTGATTGTATGATTGTGATTGTATGATTGTGATTGTATGATTGTGATTGTCTGATTGTGGTTGTATGATTGTGATTGTATGATTGTGATTGTATGATTGTGATTGTATGATTGTGATTGTATGATTGTGATTGTCTGATTGTGGTTGTATGATTGTGATTGTGTGATTGTGATTGTGTGATTGCGATTGTATGAATGCGATTGTATGATTGTGATTGTATGATTGTGATTGTATGATTGTGATTGTATGATTGTGATTGTATGATTGTGATTGTATGATTGTGATTGTATGATTGTGATTGTATGATTGTGATTGTATGATTGTGATTGTATGATTGTGATTGTATGATTGTGATTGTATGATTGTGATAGTATGATTGTGATTGTATGATTGTGATTGTATGATTATGATCGAATGATTGTGATTGCATGATTGTGATTATATGATTGTGATTGCATGATTTTGAATGTATGATTGTGATTGCATGATTGTGATTGTATGATTGTGACTGCATGATTTTGAATGTATGATTGTGATTGTATGATTGTGATTGTATGATTGTGATTGTATGATTGTGATTGTATGATTGTGATTGTATGATTGTGATTGTATGATTGTGATTGTATAATTGTGATTGTATGATTGTGATAGTGTGATTGTATTTGGGAGATTGTAATTGTATGATTGCGATTTTATGATTGCGATTGTATGCTGGTGACTGTATTATTGTGATTGTATGATTGTGATTTTATGATTGTGATTGTATGATTTTGATTGCATGATTGTGATTGTGTGATTGTGATTGTATGATTGCGATTGTATGAATGCGATTGTATGATTGTGATTGTATGATTGTGATTGTATGATTGTGATTGTATGATTGTGATTGTATGATTGTGATTGTATGATTGTGATTGTATGATTGTGATTGTATGATTGTGATTGTATTATTGCGATTGTATGAATGCGATTGTATGATTGTGATTGCATGATTGTGATTGTATGATTGTGATTGTATGATATTGATTGTATGATTGTGATTGTATGATTGTGATAGTATGATTGTGATTGTATGATTGTGATTGTATGATTATGATCGAATGATTGTGATTGCATGATTGTGATTATATGATTGTGATTGCATGATTCTGAATGTATGATTGTGATTGCATGATTGTGATTGTATGATTGTGACTGCATGATTTTGAATGTATGATTGTGATTGTATGATTGTGATTGTATGATTGTGATTGTATGATTGTGATTGTATGATTGTGATAGTATGATTGTGATTGTATGAATGCGATTGTATGATTGTGATTGTATGATTATGATTGTACTTTTGTGATTGTATGATTGTGATTGTATGATTGTGATTGTATGATTGTGATTGTATGATTGTGATTGTATGAGTGCGATTGTGTGAATGCGATTGTATGATTGTGATTGCATGATTGTGATTGTATGATTGTGATTGTATGATTGTGATTGTATGATTATGATTGTATGATTGTGATTGTATGATTGTGATGGTATGATTGTGATTGTATGATTGCGATAGTATGATTGCGATTGTATGATATTGATTGTATGATTGTGATTGTATGATTGTGATTGTATGATTGTGATTGTATAATTGTGATTGTATGATTGTGATAGTGTGATTGTATTTGGGAGATTGTAATTGTATGATTGCGATTTTATGATTGCGATTGTATGCTGGTGACTGTATTATTGTGATTGTATGATTGTGATTTTATGATCGTGATTGTATGATTTTGATTGCATGATTGTGATTTTATGATTGTGATTGTATGATTGTGATTGTATGATTGTGATTGTATGATTGTGATTGTATGATTGTGATTGTATGATTGTGATTGTATGATTGTGATTGTATGATTGTGATTGTATGATTGTGATTGTATGATTGTGATTGTATAATTGTGATTGTATGATTATGATTGTATGATTGTGATTGTGTGATTGCGATTGTATGATTGGGATTGTATGATTATGATTGTATGATTGTGATTGTATGATTATGATTGTATGGTTGGGACTGTATGATTGTGATGGTATGATTGCGATTGTATGATATTGATTGTATGATTGTGATTGTATGATTGTGATTGTATGATTGTCATTGTATGATTATGATTGTATGATTGTGATTGCATGATTGTGATTGTATGATTGAGATTGCATGATTTTGTATGTATGATTGTGATTGTATGACTGTGATTGTATGATTGTGATTGTATGATTGTGATTGTATGATTGTGATAGTATGATTGTGATTGTATGATTGTGATTGTATGACTGTGATTGTATGATTGTGATTGTGCGATTGTGATTGTACGATTGTGATTGTATGATTGTCATTGTATGATTATGATTGAATGATTGTGATTGCATGATTGTGATTGTATGATTGTGATTGCATGATTTTGAATGTATGATTGTGATTGTATGATTGTGATTGTATGATTGTGATTGTATGATTGTGATTGTATGATTGTGATAGTATGATTGTGATTGTAAGATTGTGATTGTATGATTGTGATTGTATGATTGTGATTGTATGATTGTGATTGTATGATTATGATTGTATGATTGTGATTGTATGATTGTGATGGTATGATTGTGATTGTATGATTGCGATCGAATGATTGTGATTGTATGATTATGATTGTATGATTGTGATTGTATGATTGCGATTGTGTGATTGTGATTGTATGGTTATGATTGTATTTTTGTGATTGTATGATTGTGATTGTATGATTGCGATTGTATTATTGTGATTGTATGATTGTGATAGTATGGTTGTGATTGTATGATTGTGATTGTATGATTGCGATTGTATGATTGTAATTGTATGATTGTGATTGTATGATTGTGATTGTATGATTGTGATTGTATGATTGTGATTGTATGATTGTGATTCTATGATTGTGATTGTATGATTGTGATTGTGTGATTGTATTTGGGAGATTGTAATTGTATGATTGCGATTTTATGATTGCGATTGTATGCTGGTGACTGTATTATTGTGATTGTATGATTGTGATTTTATGATTGTGATTGAATGATTTTGATTTGCATGATTGTGATTGTATGATTGTGATTGTATGATTGTGAAAGTATTATTGTGATTGTATGATTGTGATAGTATGGTTGTGATTGTATGATTGTGATTGTATGATTGTGATTGTATGATTGTGATTGTATGATTGTGATTGTGTGATTGTATTTGGGAGATTGTAATTGTATGATTGCGATTTTATGATTGCGATTGTATGCTGGTGACTGTATTATTGTGATTGTATGATTGTGATTTTATGATTGTGATTGTATGATTTTGATTTGCATGATTGTGATTGTATGATCGTGAAAGTATGATTGTGATTGTATGATTGTGATTGTATGATTGTGATTGTGTGATTGTGATTGTATGATTGTGATTGTATGATTGTGATTGTATGACTGTGATTGTATGATTGTGATTGTGCGATTGTGATTGTGCGATTGTGATTGTACGATTGTGATTGTACGATTGCGATTGTATGAATGTGATTGTATAATTGTGATTGCATGATTGTGATTGTATGATTGTGATTGTATGATATTGATTGTATAATTGTAATTGTATGATTGTGATTGTATGATTGTGATTGTATGATTGTGATTGTATGATTGTGATTGTATGATTGTGATTGTATGATTGCGATAGTATGATTGCGATTGTAAGATTGTGATTGTATGACTGTGATTGTATGATTGTGATTGTATGATTGTCATTGTATGATTATGATTGTATGATTGTGATTGCATGATTGTGATTGTATGATTGAGATTGCATGATTTTGTATGTATGATTGTGATTGTATGATTGTGATTGTATGATTGTGATTGTATGATTGTGATTGTATGACTGTGATTGTATGATTGTGATTGTATGATTGTGATTGTATGAATGTGATAGTATGATTGTGATTGTATGATTGTGATTGTATGACTGTGATTGTATGATTGTGATTGTGCGATTGTGATTGTACGATTGTGATTGTACGATTGTGATTGCATGATTGTGATTGTATGATTGAGATTGCATGATTTTGCATGTATGATTGTGATTGTATGATTGTGATTGTATGATTGTGATTGTATGATTGTGCTTGTATGATTGTGATTGTATGATTGTGATTGTATGATTATGATTGTATGATTGTGATTGTATGATTGTGATGGTATGATTGTGATTGTATGATTGCGATGGTATGATTGCGATTGTATGATATGGATTGTATGATTGTGATTGTATGATTGTGATTGTATGATTGTGATTGTATGATTGTGATTGTATGATTGTGATAGTATGATTGTGATTGTATGATTATGATTGTATGATTGTGATTGTCTGATTGTGGTTGTGCGATTGTGATTGTGCGATTGTGATTGTACGATTGTGATAGAATGATTGTGATTGTATGATTGTGATTGTATGACTGTGATTGTATGATTGTGATTGTATGATTGTGATGGTATGACTGTGATTGTATGATTGCGATAGTATGATTGTGATTGTATGATTGTGATTGTATGATTATGATTGTATGATTGTGACTGTATGATTGCGATTGTATGATTGCGATTGTATGATTGTGATGGTATGATTATGATTGTATTTTTGTGATTGTATGATTGTGATTGTATGATTGCGATTGTATTATTGTGATTGTATGATTGCGATAGTATGGTTGTGATTGTATGATTGTGATTGTATGATTGCGATTGTATGATTGTAATTGTATGATTGTGATTGTATGATTGTGATTGTATGATTGTGATTGTATGATTGTGATTGTATGATTGTGATTGTATGATTGTGATTGTATGATTGTGATTGTATGATTGTGATTGTATGATTGTGATTGTGTGATTGTATTTGGGAGATTGTAATTGTATGATTGCGATTTTATGATTGCGATTGTATTCTGGTGACTGTATTATTGTGATTGTATGATTGTGATTTTATGATTGTGATTGTATGATTTTGATTTGCATGATTGTGATTGTATGATTGTGATTGTATGATTGTGAAAGTATGATTGTGATTGTATGATTGTGATTGTATGATTGTGATTGTGTGATTGTGATTGTATGATTGTGATTGTATGGTTGTGATTGTATGACTGTGATTGTATGATTGTGATTGTGCGATTGTGATTGTGCGATTGTGATTGTACGATTGTGATTGTACGATTGCGATTGTATGAATGCGATTGTATAATTGTGATTGCATGATTGTGATTGTATGATTGTGATTGTATGATATTGATTGTATAATTGTGATTGTATGATTGTGATTGTATGATTGTGATTGTATGATTGTGATTGTATGATTGTGATTGTATGATTGTGATTGTATGATTGCGATAGTATGATTGCGATTGTAAGATTGTGATTGTATGACTGTGATTGTATGATTGTGATTGTATGATTGTCATTGTATGATTATGATTGTATGATTGTGATTGCATGATTGTGATTGTATGATTGAGATTGCATGATTTTGTATGTATGATTGTGATTGTATGATTGTGATTGTATGATTGTGATTGTATGATTGTGATTGTATGACTGTGATTGTATGATTGTGATTGTATGATTGTGATTGTATGAATGTGATAGTATGATTGTGATTGTATGATTGTGATTGTATGACTGTGATTGTATGATTGTGATTGTGCGATTGTGATTGTACGATTGTGATTGTACGATTGTGATTGCATGATTGTGATTGTATGATTGAGATTGCATGATTTTGCATGTATGATTGTGATTGTATGATTGTGATTGTATGATTGTGATTGTATGACTGTGATTGTATGATTGTGATTGTATGATTGTGATTGTATGAATGTGATAGTATGATTGTGATTGTAAGATTGTGATTGTATGACTGTGATTGTATGATTGTGATTGTATGATTGTCATTGTATGATTATGATTGTACGATTGTGATTGCATGATTGTGATTGTATGATTGAGATTGCATGATTTTGTATGTATGATTGTGATTGTATGATTGTGATTGTATGATTGTGATAGTATGATTGTGATTGTATGATTGTGATTGTATGACTGTGATTGTATGATTGTGATTGTATGATTGTGATTGTATGAATGTGATAGTATGATTGTGATTGTATGATTGTGATTGTATGACTGTGATTGTATGATTGTGATTGTGCGATTGTGATTGTACGATTGTGATTGTACGATTGTGATTGCATGATTGTAATTGTATGATTGAGATTGCATGATTTTGTATGTATGATTGTGATTGTATGATTGTGATTGTATGATTGTGATTGTATGATTGTGATTGTATGATTGTGATTGTATGATTGTGATTGTATGATTGTGATTGTATGATTGTGATTGTATGATTGTGATTGTATGATTGTGATTGTATGATTGTGATTGTATGATTGTGATTGTATGATTGTGATTGTATGATTGTGATGGTATGATTGTGATTGTATGATTGCGATAGTATGATTGCGATTGTATGATATTGATTGTATGATTGTGATTGTATGATTGTGATTGTATGATTGTGATTGTATGATTGTGATTGTATGATTGTGATTGTATGATTGTGATTGTATGATTGTGATTGTATGATTGTGATTGTATGATTGTGATTGTATGATTGTGATTGTCTGATTGTGGTTGTATGATTGTGATTGTATGATTGTGATTGTATGATTGTGATTGTATGATTGTGATTGTATGATTGTGATTGTATGATTGTGATTGTATGATTGTGATGGTATGATTGTGATTGTATGATTGCGATAGTATGATTGCGATTGTATGATATTGATTGTATGATTGTGATTCTATGATTGTGATTGTATGATTGTGATTGTATGATTGTGATTGTCTGATTGTGGTTGTATGATTGTGATTGTATGATTGTGATTGTGTGATTGCGATTGTATGATTGCGATTGTATGAATGCGATTGTATGATTGTGATTGTATGATTGTGATTGTATGATTGTGACTGTATGATTGTGACTGTATGATTGTGATTGTATGATTGTGATTGTATGATTGTGATTGTATGATTGTGATTGTATGATTGTGATTGTATGATTGTGATTGTATGATTGTGATTGTATGACTGTGATTGTATGATTGTGATTGTATGATTGTGATTGTATGATTGTGATAGTATGATTGTGATTGTATGATTGTGATTGTATGACTGTGATTGTATGATTGTGATTGTGCGATTGTGATTGTGCGATTGTGATTGTACGATTGTGATTGTACGATTGTGATTGTATGATTGTGATTGTATGATTGTGATTGTATGATTATGATTGTGTGATTGTGATTGTATGATTGTATTTGGGAGATTGTATTTTGGAGATTGTAATTGTCGAATTGCAATTGTATGATTGTGATTGTATGATTGTGATTGTATGATTGTGATTGTATGATTGTGATTGTATGATTGTGATTGTATGATTGTGATTGTATGATTGTGATTGTATGATTGTGATTGTATGATTGTGATTGTATGATTGTGATTGTATGATTATGATTGTATGATTGTGATGGTATGATTGTGATTGTATGATTGTGATTGTATGATTGTATTTGGGAGATTGTATTTGGGAGATTGTAGTTGTATGATTGCGATTTTATGATTGTGATTGTATGATTGTGATGTATGATTGTAATTGTATGATTATGATTGTATGATTGTGATTGTATGATTGTGATGGTAAGATTGTGATTGTATGATTGCGATCGTATGATTGTGATTGTATGATTATGATTGTATGATTGTGATTGTATGATTGCGATTGTATGATTGTGATTGTATGATTATGATTGTATTTTGGTGATTCTATGATTGTGATTGTATGATTGTGATTGTATGATTGTGATTGTATGATTGTGATTGTATGATTGTGATTGTATGATTGTGATTGTATGATTGTGATTGTATGATTGTGATTGTATGATTGTGATTGTATTATTGCGATTGTATGAATGCGATTGTATGATTGTGATTGCATGATTGTGATTGTATGATTGTGATTGTATGATATTGATTGTATGATTGTGATTGTATGATTGTGATAGTATGATTGTGATTGTATGATTGTGATTGTATGATTATGATTGAATGATTGTGATTGCATGATTGTGATTATATGATTGTGATTGCATGATTTTGAATGTATGATTGTGATTGCATGATTGTGATTGTATGATTGTGACTGCATGATTTTGAATGGATGATTGTGATTGTATGATTGTGATTGTATGATTGTGATTGTATGATTGTGATTGTATGATTGTGATTGTATGATTGTGATAGTATGATTGTGATTGTATGAATGCGATTGTATGATTGTGATTGTATGATTATGATTGTACTTTTGTGATTGTATGATTGTGATTGTATGATTGTGATTGTATGATTGTGATTGTATGAGTGCGATTGTATGAATGCGATTGTATGATTGTGATTGCATGATTGTGATTGTATGATATTGATTGTATGATTGTGATTGTATGATTGTGATTGTACGATTGTGATTGTACGATTGTGATTGTATGATTGTGATTGTCTGATTGTGGTTGTATGATTGTGATTGTATGATTGTGATTGTATGATTGCGATAGTATGATTGCGATTGTAAGATTGTGATTGTATGACTGTGATTGTATGATTGTGATTGTATGATTGCCATTGTATGATTATGATTGTATGATTGTGATTGCATGATTGTGATTGTATGATTGAGATTGCATGATTTTGTATGTATGATTGTGATTGTATGATTGTGATTGTATGATTGTGATTGTATGATTGTGATAGTATGATTGTGATTGTATGATTGTGATTGTATGATTGTGATTGTATGAATGTGATTGTATGATTGCGATAGTATGATTGCGATTGTAAGATTGTGATTGTATGACTGTGATTGTATGATTGTGATTGTATGATTGTCATTGTATGATTATGATTGTATGATTGTGATTGCATGATTGTGATTGTATGATTGAGATTGCATGATTTTGTATGTATGATTGTGATTGTATGATTGTGATTGTATGATTGTGATTGTATGATTGTGATTGTATGACTGTGATTGTATGATTGTGATTGTATGATTGTGATTGTATGAATGTGATAGTATGATTGTGATTGTATGATTGTGATTGTATGACTGTGATTGTATGATTGTGATTGTGCGATTGTGATTGTACGATTGTGATTGTACGATTGTGATTGCATGATTGTGATTGTATGATTGAGATTGCATGATTTTGCATGTATGATTGTGATTGTATGATTGTGATTGTATGATTGTGATTGTATGATTGTGATTGTATGATTGTGCTTGTATGATTGTGATTGTATGATTGTGATTGTATGATTATGATTGTATGATTGTGATTGTATGATTGTGATGGTATGATTGTGATTGTATGATTGCGATAGTATGATTGCGATTGTATGATTGTGATTGTATGATTGTGATTGTCTGATTGTGGTTGTATGATTGTGATTGTATGATTGTGATTGTATGATTGTGATTGTATGATTGTGATTGTATGATTGTGATTGTATGATTGTGATTGTATGATTGTGATTGTATGATTGTGATTGTCTGATTGTGGTTGTATGATTGTGATTGTATGATTGTGATTGTGTGATTGCGATTGTATGATTGCGATTGTATGAATGCGATTGTATGATTGCGATTGTATGATTGTGATTGTATGATTGTGATTGTATGATTGTGACTGTATGATTGTGATTGTATGATTGTGATTGTATGATTGTGATTGTATGATTGTGATTGTATGATTGTGATTGTATGATTGTGATTGTATGATTGTGATTGTATGATTGTGATAGTATGATTGTGATTGTATGATTGTGATTGTATGACTGTGATTGTATGATTGTGATTGTATGATTGTGATTGTATGATTGTGATAGTATGATTGTGATTGTATGATTGTGATTGTATGACTGTGATTGTATGATTGTGATTGTGCGATTGTGATTGTGCGATTGTGATTGTACGATTGTGATTGTACGATTGTGATTGTACGATTGTGATTGTATGATTGTGATTGTATGATTATGATTGTGTGATTGTGATTGTATGATTGTATTTGGGAGATTGTATTTTGGAGATTGTAATTGTGGGATTGCAATTGTATGATTGTGATTGTATGATTGTGATTGTATGATTGTGATTGTATGATTGTGATTGTATGATTGTGATTGTATGATTGTGATTGTATGATTGTGATTGTATGATTGTGATTGTATGATTGTGATTGTATGATTATGATTGTATGATTGTGATGGTATGATTGTGATTGTATGATTGTGATTGTATGATTGTATTTGGGAGATTGTATTTGGGAGATTGTAGTTGTATGATTGCGATTGTATGATTGTGATTGTATGATTATGATTGTATTTTGGTGATTCTATGATTGTGATTGTATGATTGTGATTGTATGATTGTGATTGTATGATTGTGATTGTATGATTGTGATTGTATGATTGTGATTGTATGATTGTGATTGTATGATTGTGATTGTATGATTGTGATTGTATGATTGTGATTGTATGATTGTGATTGTATGATTGTGATTGTATGATTGTGATTGTATGATTGTGATTGTATGATTGTGATTGTATGATTGTGATAGTATGATTGTGATTGTATGAATGCGATTGTATGATTGTGATTGTATGATTACGATTGTACTTTTGTGATTGTATGATTGTGATTGTATGATTGTGATTGTATGATTGTGATTGTCTGATTGTGGTTGTATGATTGTGATTGTATGATTGTGATTGTATGATTGTGATTGTATGACTGTGATTGTATGATTCTGATTGTGCGATTGTGATTGTGCGATTGTGATTGGACGATTGTGATTGTACGATTGCGATTGTGTGATTGTGATTGCATGATTGTGATTGTATGATTGTGATTGTATGATATTGATTGTATGATTGTGATTGTATGATTGTGATTGTATGATTGTGATTGTATGATTGTGATTGTATGATTGTGATTGTCTGATTGTGGTTGTATGATTGTGATTGTATGACTGTGATTGTATGATTGTGATTGTATGACTGTGATTGTATGATTGTGATTGTGCGATTGTGATTGTGCGATTGTGATTGTACGATTGTGATTGTACGATTGCGATTGTATGAATGCGATTGTATGATTGTGATTGCATGATTGTGATTGTATGTTTGTGATTGTATGATATTGATTGTATAATTGTGATTGTATGATTGTGATTGTATGATTGTGATTGTATGATTGTGATTGTATGATTGTGATTGTATGATTGCGATAGTATGATTGCGATTGTAAGATTGTGATTGTATGACTGTGATTGTATGATTGTGATTGTATGATTGTCATTGTATGATTATGATTGTATGATTGTGATTGCATGATTGTGATTGTATGATTGAGATTGCATGATTTTGTATGTATGATTGTGATTGTATGATTGTGATTGTATGATTGTGATAGTATGATTGTGATTGTATGATTGTGATTGTATGACTGTGATTGTATGATTGTGATTGTGCGATTGTGATTGTACGATTGTGATTGTATGATTGTCATTGTATGATTATGTTTGAATGATTGTGATTGCATGATTGTGATTGTATGATTGTGATTGCATGATTTTGAATGTATGATTGTGATTGTATGATTGTGATTGTATGATTGTGATTGTATGATTGTGATAGTATGATTGTGATTGTAAGATTGTGATTGTATGAATGTGATTGTATGATTGTGATTGTATGATTGTGATTGTATGATTATGATTGTATGATTGTGATTGTATGATTGTGATGGTATGATTGTGTTTGTATGATTGCGATCGTATGATTGTGATTGTATGATTATGATTGTATGATTGTGATTGTATGATTGCGATTGTATGATTGTGATTGTATGATTATGATTGTATTTTTGTGATTGTATGATTGTGATTGTATGATTGCGATTTTATTATTGTGATTGTATGATTGTGATAGTATGGTTGTGATTGTATGATTGTGATTGTATGATTGCGATTGTATGATTGTAGTTGTATGATTGTGATTGTATGATTGTGATTGTATGATTGTGATTGTATGATTGTGATTGTATGATTGTGATTGTATGATTGTGATTGTGTGATTGTATTTGGGAGATTGTAATTGTATGATTGCGATTTTATGATTGCGATTGTATGCTGGTGACTGTATTATTGTGATTGTATGATTGTGATTTTATGATTGTGATTGTATGATTTTGATTTGCATGATTGTGATTGTATGATTGTGATTGTATGATTGTGAAAGTATTATTGTGATTGTATGATTGTGATAGTATGGTTGTGATTGTATGATTGTGATTGTATGATTGCGATTGTATGATTGTAATTGTATGATTGTGATTGTATGATTGTGATTGTATGATTGTGATTGTATGATTGTGATTGTATGATTGTGAGTGTATGATTGTGATTGTGTGATTGTATTTGGGAGATTGTAATTGTATGATTGCGATTTTATGATTGCGATTGTATGCTGGTGACTGTATTATTGTGATTGTATGATTGTGATTTTATGATTGTGATTGTATGATTTTGATTTGCATGATTGTGATTGTATGATTGTGATTGTATGATTGTGAAAGTATGATTGTGATTGTATGATTGTGATTGTATGATTGTGATTGTGTGATTGTGATTGTATGATTGTGATTGTATGATTGTGATTGTATGACTGTGATTGTATGATTGTGATTGTGCGATTGTGATTGTGCGATTGTGATTGTACGATTGTGATTGTACGATTGCGATTGTATGAATGCGATTGTATAATTGTGATTGCATGATTGTGATTGTATGATTGTGCTTGTATGATATTGATTGTATAATTGTGATTGTATGATTGTGAATGTATGATTGTGATTGTATGATTGTGATTGTATGATTGTGATTGTATGATTGCGATAGTATGATTGCGATTGCAAGATTGTGATTGTATGACTGTGATTGTATGATTGTGATTGTATGATTGTGATTATATGATTGCGATTTTATTATTGTGATTGTATGATTGTGATAGTATGGTTGTGATTGTATGATTGTGATTGTATGATTGCGATTGTATGATTGTAATTGTATGATTGTGATTGTATGATTGTGATTGTATGATTGTGATTGTATGATTGTGATTGTATGATTGTGATTGTATGATTGTGATTGTGTGATTGTATTTGGGAGATTGTAATTGTATGATTGCGATTTTATGATTGCGATTGTATGCTGGTGACTGTATTATTGTGATTGTATGATTGTGATTTTATGATTGTGATTGTATGATTTTGATTTGCATGATTGTGATTGTATGATTGTGATTGTATGATTGTGAAAGTATTATTGTGATTGTATGATTGTGATAGTATGGTTGTGATTGTATGATTGTGATTGTATGATTGCGATTGTATGATTGTAATTGTATGATTGTGATTGTATGATTGTGATTGTATGATTGTGATTGTATGATTGTGATTGTATGATTGTGATTGTATGATTGTGATTGTGTGATTGTATTTGGGAGATTGTAATTGTATGATTGCTATTTTATGATTGCGATTGTATGCTGGTGACTGTATTATTGTGATTGTATGATTGTGATTTTATGATTGTGACTGTATGATTTTGATTTGCATGATTGTGATTGTATGATTGTGATTGTATGATTGTGAAAGTATGATTGTGATTGTATGATTGTGATTGTATGATTGTGATTGTGTGATTGTGATTGTATGATTGTGATTGTATGATTGTGATTGTATGACTGTGATTGTATGATTGTGATTGTGCGATTGTGATTGTGCGATTGTGATTGTACGATTGTGATTGTACGATTGCGATTGTATGAATGCGATTGTATAATTGTGATTGCATGATTGTGATTGTATGATTGTGCTTGTATGATATTGATTGTATAATTGTGATTGTATGATTGTGATTGTATGATTGTGATTGTATGATTGTGATTGTATGATTGTGATTGTATGATTGCGATAGTATGATTGCGATTGTAAGATTGTGATTGTATGACTGTGATTGTATGATTGTGATTGTATGATTGTCATTGTATGATTATGATTGTATGATTGTGATTGCATGATTTTGATTGTATGATTGAGATTGCATGATTTTGTATGTATGATTGTGATTGAATGATTGTGATTGTATGATTGTGATTGTATGATTGTGATTGTATGATTGCGATAGTATGATTGCGATTGCAAGATTGTGATTGTATGACTGTGATTGTATGATTGTGATTGTATGATTGTGATTATATGATTGCGATTTTATTATTGTGATTGTATGATTGTGATAGTATGGTTGTGATTGTATGATTGTGATTGTATGATTGCGATTGTATGATTGTAATTGTATGATTGTGATTGTATGATTGTGATTGTATGATTGTGATTGTATGATTGTGATTGTATGATTGTGATTGTATGATTGTGATTGTGTGATTGTATTTGGGAGATTGTAATTGTATGATTGCGATTTTATGATTGCGATTGTATGCTGGTGACTGTATTATTGTGATTGTATGATTGTGATTTTATGATTGTGATTGTATGATTTTGATTTGCATGATTGTGATTGTATGATTGTGATTGTATGATTGTGAAAGTATTATTGTGATTGTATGATTGTGATAGTATGGTTGTGATTGTATGATTGTGATTGTATGATTGCGATTGTATGATTGTAATTGTATGATTGTGATTGTATGATTGTGATTGTATGATTGTGATTGTATGATTGTGATTGTATGATTGTGATTGTATGATTGTGATTGTGTGATTGTATTTGGGAGGTTGTAATTGTATGATTGCGATTTTATGATTGCGATTGTATGCTGGTGACTGTATTATTGTGATTGTATGATTGTGATTTTATGATTGTGACTGTATGATTTTGATTTGCATGATTGTGATTGTATGATTGTGATTGTATGATTGTGAAAGTATGATTGTGATTGTATGATTGTGATTGTATGATTGTGATTGTGTGATTGTGATTGTATGATTGTGATTGTATGATTGTGATTGTATGACTGTGATTGTATGATTGTGATTGTGCGATTGTGATTGTGCGATTGTGATTGTACGATTGTGATTGTACGATTGCGATTGTATGAATGCGATTGTATAATTGTGATTGCATGATTGTGATTGTATGATTGTGCTTGTATGATATTGATTGTATAATTGTGATTGTATGATTGTGATTGTATGATTGTGATTGTATGATTGTGATTGTATGATTGTGATTGTATGATTGCGATAGTATGATTGCGATTGTAAGATTGTGATTGTATGACTGTGATTGTATGATTGTGATTGTATGATTGTCATTGTATGATTATGATTGTATGATTGTGATTGCATGATTGTGATTGTATGATTGAGATTGCATGATTTTGTATGTATGATTGTGATTGAATGATTGTGATTGTATGATTGTGATTGTATGATTGTGATTGTATGACTGTGATTGTATGATTGTGATTGTATGATTCTGATTGTATGAATGTGATAGTATGATTGTGATTGTATGTTTGTGATTGTATGACTGTGATTGTATGATTGTGATTGTGCGATTGTGATTGTACGATTGTGATTGTACGATTGTGATTGCATGATTGTGATTGTATGATTGAGATTGCAAGATTTTGCATGTATGATTGTGATTGTATGATTGTGATTGTATGATTGTGATTGTATGATTGTGCTTGTATGATTATGATTGTATGATTGTGATTGTATGATTGTGATTGCATGATTGTGATTGTATGATTGAGATTGCATGATTTTGTATGTATGATTGTGATTGTATGATTGTGATAGTATGATTGTGATTGTATGATTGTGATTGTATGACTGTGATTGTATGATTGTGATTGTATGATTGTGATTGTATGAATGTGATAGTATGATTGTGATTGTAAGATTGTGATTGTATGACTGTGATTGTATGATTGTGATTGTATGATTGTCATTGTATGATTATGATTGTACGATTGTGATTGCATGATTGTGATTGTATGATTCAGATTGCATGATTTTGTATGTATGATTGTGATTGTATGATTGTGATTGTATGATTGTGATAGTATGATTGTGATTGTATGATTGTGATTGTATGACTGTGATTGTATGATTGTGATTGTATGATTGTGATTGTATGAATGTGATAGTATGATTGTGATTGTATGATTGTGATTGTATGACTGTGATTGTATGATTGTGATTGTGCGATTGTGATTGTACGATTGTGATTGTACGATTGTGATTGCATGATTGTAATTGTATGATTGAGATTGCATGATTTTGTATGTATGATTGTGATTGTATGATTGTGATTGTATGATTGTGATTGTATGATTGTGATTGTATGATTATGATTGTATGATTGTGATTGTATGATTGTGATGGTATGATTGCGATTGTATGATTGCGATAGTATGATTGCGATTGTATGATATTGATTGTATGATTGTGATTGTATGATTGTGATTGTATGATTGTGATTGTATGATTGTGATTGTATGATTGTGATTGTATGATTGTGATTGTATGATTGTGATTGTATGATTGTGATTGTATGATTGTGATTGTCTGATTGTGGTTGTATGATTGTGATTGTATGATTGTGATTGTGTGATTGCGATTGTATGATTGCGATTGTATGAATGCGATTGTATGATTGTGATTGTATGATTGTGATTGTATGATTGTGATTGTATGATTGTGATTGTATGATTGTGATTGTCTGATTGTGGTTGTATGATTGTGATTGTATGATTGTGATTGTGTGATTGCGATTGTATGATTGCGATTGTATGAATGCGATTGTATGATTGTGATTGTATGATTGTGATTGTATGATTGTGATTGTATGATTGTGATTGTATGATTGTGATTGTATGATTGTGATTGTATGATTGTGATTGTATGATTGTGATTGTATGATTGTGATTGTATTATTGCGATTGTATGAATGCGATTGTATGATTGTCATTGTATGATTATGATTGTGTGATTGTGATTGCATGATTGTGATTGTATGATTGAGATTGCAAGATTTTGCATGTATGATTGTGATTGTATGATTGTGATTGTATGATTGTGATTGTATGATTGTGCTTGTATGATTGTGATTGTATGATTGTGATTGTATGATTATGATTGTATGATTGTGATTGTATGATTGTGATGGTATGATTGTGATTGTATGATTGCGATAGTATGATTGCGATTGTATGATATCGATTGTATGATTGTGATTGTATGATTGTGATTGTATGATTGTGATTGTATGATTGTGATTGTATGACTGTGATTGTATGATTGTGATTGTATGATTGTGATTGTCTGATTGTGGTTGTATGATTGTGATTGTATGATTGTGATTGTATGATTGTGATTGTATGATTGTGATGTATGATTGTGATTGTATGATTGTAATTGCATGATTATGATTGTATGATTGTGATTGTATGATTGTGATTGCATGATTGTGATTGTATGATTGAGATTGCATGATTTTGTATGTATGATTGTGATTGTATGATTGTGATAGTATGATTGTGATTGTATGATTGTGATTGTATGACTGTGATTGTATGATTGTGATTGTATGATTGTGATTGTATGAATGTGATAGTATGATTGTGATTGTAAGATTGTGATTGTATGACTGTGATTGTATGATTGTGATTGTATGATTGTCATTGTATGATTATGATTGTACGATTGTGATTGCATGATTGTGATTGTATGATTCAGATTGCATGATTTTGTATGTATGATTGTGATTGTATGATTGTGATTGTATGATTGTGATAGTATGATTGTGATTGTATGATTGTGATTGTATGACTGTGATTGTATGATTGTGATTGTATGATTGTGATTGTATGAATGTGATAGTATGATTGTGATTGTATGATTGTGATTGTATGACTGTGATTGTATGATTGTGATTGTGCGATTGTGATTGTACGATTGTGATTGTACGATTGTGATTGCATGATTGTAATTGTATGATTGAGATTGCATGATTTTGTATGTATGATTGTGATTGTATGATTGTGATTGTATGATTGTGATTGTATGATTGTGATTGTATGATTATGATTGTATGATTGTGATTGTATGATTGTGATGGTATGATTGTGATTGTATGATTGCGATAGTATGATTGCGATTGTATGATATTGATTGTATGATTGTGATTGTATGATTGTGATTGTATGATTGTGATTGTATGATTGTGATTGTATGATTGTGATTGTATGATTGTGATTGTATGATTGTGATTGTATGATTGTGATTGTCTGATTGTGGTTGTATGATTGTGATTGTATGATTGTGATTGTGTGATTGCGATTGTATGATTGCGATTGTATGAATGCGATTGTATGATTGTGATTGTATGATTGTGATTGTATGATTGTGATTGTATGAATGTGATAGTATGATTGTGATTGTAAGATTGTGATTGTATGACTGTGATTGTATGATTGTGATTGTATGATTGTCATTGTATGATTATGATTGTACGATTGTGATTGCATGATTGTGATTGTATGATTCAGATTGCATGATTTTGTATGTATGATTGTGATTGTATGATTGTGATTGTATGATTGTGATAGTATGATTGTGATAGTATGATTGTGATTGTATGATTGTGATTGTATGACTGTGATTGTATGATTGTGATTGTGCGATTGTGATTGTACGATTGTGATTGTATGATTGTCATTGTATGATTATGATTGAATGATTGTGATTGCATGATTGTGATTGTATGATTGTGATTGCATGATTTTGAATGTATGATTGTGATTGTATGATTGTGATTGTATGATTGTGATTGTATGATTGTGATAGTATGATTGTGATTGTAAGATTGTGATTGTATGAATGTGATTGTATGATTGTGATTGTATGATTGTGATTGTATGAGTATGATTGTATGATTGTAATTGTATGATTGTGATTTTATGATTGTGTTTGTATGATTGCGATCGTATGATTGTGATTGTATGATTATGATTGTATGATTGTGATTGTATGATTGCGATTGTATGATTGTGATGGTATGATTATGATTGTATTTTTGTGATTGTATGATTGTGATTGTATGATTGCGATTGTATTATTGTGATTGTATGATTGTGATAGTATGGTTGTGATTGTATGATTGTGATTGTATGATTGCGATTGTATGATTGTAATTGTATGATTGTGATTGTATGACTGTGATTGTATGATTGTGATTGTATGATTGTGATTGTATGAATGTGATAGTATGATTGTGATTGTATGATTGTGATTGTATGACTGTGATTGTATGGTTGTGATTGTGCGATTGTGATTGTACGATTGTGATTGTACGATTGTGATTGCATGATTGTGATTGTATGATTGAGATTGCATGATTTTGCATGTATGATTGTGATTGTATGATTGTGATTGTATGATTGTGATTGTATGATTGTGCTTGTATGATTGTGATTGTATGATTGTGATTGTATGATTATGATTGTATGATTGTGATTGTATGATTGTGATGGTATGATTGTGATTGTATGATTGCGATAGTATGATTGCGATTGTATGATATTGATTGTATGATTGTGATTGTATGATTGTGATTGTATGATTGTGATTGTATGATTGTGATTGTATGACTGTGATTGTATGATTGTGATTGTATGATTGTGATTGTCTGATTGTGGTTGTATGATTGTGATTGTATGATTGTGATTGTATGATTGTGATTGTATGATTGTGATTGTATGATTGTGATGTATGATTGTGATTGTATGATTGTGATTGCATGATTGTGATTGTATGATTGTGATTGCATGATTGTGATTGTATGATTGAGATTGCATGATTTTGTATGTATGATTGTGATTGTATGATTGTGATTGTATGATTGTGATTGTATGATTGTGATTGTATGATTGTGATGTATGATTGTGATTGTATGATTGTGATTGCATGATTGTGATTGTATGATTGTGATTGCATGATTGTGATTGTATGATTGAGATTGCATGATTTTGTATGTATGATTGTGATTGTATGATTGTGATTGTATGATTGTGATTGTATGATTGTGATAGTATGATTGTGATTGTATGATTGTGATTGTATGACTGTGATTGTATGATTGTGATTGTACGATTGTGATTGTACGATTGTGATTGCATGATTGTAATTGTATGATTGAGATTGCATGATTTTGTATGTATGATTGTGATTGTATGATTGTGATTGTATGATTGTGATTGTATGATTGTGATTGTATGATTATGATTGTATGATTGTGATTGTATGATTGTGATGGTATGATTGCGATTGTATGATTGCGATAGTATGATTGCGATTGTATGATATTGATTGTATGATTGTGATTGTATGATTGTGATTGTATGATTGTGATTGTATGATTGTGATTGTATGATTGTGATTGTATGATTGTGATTGTATGATTGTGATTGTATGATTGTGATTGTCTGATTGTGGTTGTATGATTGTGATTGTATGATTGTGATTGTGTGATTGCGATTGTATGATTGCGATTGTATGAATGCGATTGTATGATTGTGATTGTATGATTGTGATTGTATGATTGTGATTGTATGATTGTGATTGTATGATTGTGATTGTCTGATTGTGGTTGTATGATTGTGATTGTATGATTGTGATTGTGTGATTGCGATTGTATGATTGCGATTGTATGAATGCGATTGTATGATTGTGATTGTATGATTGTGATTGTATGATTGTGATTGTATGATTGTGATTGTATGATTGTGATTGTATGATTGTGATTGTATGATTGTGATTGTATGATTGTGATTGTATGATTGTGATTGTATTATTGCGATTGTATGAATGCGATTGTATGATTGTCATTGTATGATTATGATTGTATGATTGTGATTGCATGATTGTGATTGTATGATTGAGATTGCAAGATTTTGCATGTATGATTGTGATTGTATGATTGTGATTGTATGATTGTGATTGTATGATTGTGCTTGTATGATTGTGATTGTATGATTGTGATTGTATGATTATGATTGTATGATTGTGATTGTATGATTGTGATGGTATGATTGTGATTGTATGATTGCGATAGTATGATTGCGATTGTATGATATCGATTGTATGATTGTGATTGTATGATTGTGATTGTATGATTGTGATTGTATGATTGTGATTGTATGACTGTGATTGTATGATTGTGATTGTATGATTGTGATTGTCTGATTGTGGTTGTATGATTGTGATTGTATGATTGTGATTGTATGATTGTGATTGTATGATTGTGATGTATGATTGTGATTGTATGATTGTAATTGCATGATTATGATTGTATGATTGTGATTGTATGATTGTGATTGCATGATTGTGATTGTATGATTGAGATTGCATGATTTTGTATGTATGATTGTGATTGTATGATTGTGATAGTATGATTGTGATTGTATGATTGTGATTGTATGACTGTGATTGTATGATTGTGATTGTATGATTGTGATTGTATGAATGTGATAGTATGATTGTGATTGTAAGATTGTGATTGTATGACTGTGATTGTATGATTGTGATTGTATGATTGTCATTGTATGATTATGATTGTACGATTGTGATTGCATGATTGTGATTGTATGATTCAGATTGCATGATTTTGTATGTATGATTGTGATTGTATGATTGTGATTGTATGATTGTGATAGTATGATTGTGATTGTATGATTGTGATTGTATGACTGTGATTGTATGATTGTGATTGTATGATTGTGATTGTATGAATGTGATAGTATGATTGTGATTGTATGATTGTGATTGTATGACTGTGATTGTATGATTGTGATTGTGCGATTGTGATTGTACGATTGTGATTGTACGATTGTGATTGCATGATTGTAATTGTATGATTGAGATTGCATGATTTTGTATGTATGATTGTGATTGTATGATTGTGATTGTATGATTGTGATTGTATGATTGTGATTGTATGATTATGATTGTATGATTGTGATTGTATGATTGTGATGGTATGATTGTGATTGTATGATTGCGATAGTATGATTGCGATTGTATGATATTGATTGTATGATTGTGATTGTATGATTGTGATTGTATGATTGTGATTGTATGATTGTGATTGTATGATTGTGATTGTATGATTGTGATTGTATGATTGTGATTGTATGATTGTGATTGTCTGATTGTGGTTGTATGATTGTGATTGTATGATTGTGATTGTGTGATTGCGATTGTATGATTGCGATTGTATGAATGCGATTGTATGATTGTGATTGTATGATTGTGATTGTATGATTGTGATTGTATGAATGTGATAGTATGATTGTGATTGTAAGATTGTGATTGTATGACTGTGATTGTATGATTGTGATTGTATGATTGTCATTGTATGATTATGATTGTACGATTGTGATTGCATGATTGTGATTGTATGATTCAGATTGCATGATTTTGTATGTATGATTGTGATTGTATGATTGTGATTGTATGATTGTGATAGTATGATTGTGATAGTATGATTGTGATTGTATGATTGTGATTGTATGACTGTGATTGTATGATTGTGATTGTGCGATTATGATTGTACGATTGTGATTGTATGATTGTCATTGTATGATTATGATTGAATGATTGTGATTGCATGATTGTGATTGTATGATTGTGATTGCATGATTTTGAATGTATGATTGTGATTGTATGATTGTGATTGTATGATTGTGATTGTATGATTGTGATAGTATGATTGTGATTGTAAGATTGTGATTGTATGAATGTGATTGTATGATTGTGATTGTATGATTGTGATTGTATGAGTATGATTGTATGATTGTAATTGTATGATTGTGATTTTATGATTGTGTTTGTATGATTGCGATCGTATGATTGTGATTGTATGATTATGATTGTATGATTGTGATTGTATGATTGCGATTGTATGATTGTGATGGTATGATTATGATTGTATTTTTGTGATTGTATGATTGTGATTGTATGATTGCGATTGTATTATTGTGATTGTATGATTGTGATAGTATGGTTGTGATTGTATGATTGTGATTGTATGATTGCGATTGTATGATTGTAATTGTATGATTGTGATTGTATGATTGTGATTGTATGATTGTGATTGTATGATTGTGATTGTATGATTGTGATTGTGTGATTGTGATTGTATTATTGTGATTGTATGATTGTGATTGTATGATTGTGATTGTGTGATTGTATTTGGGAGATTGTAATTGTATGATTGCGATTTTATGATTTCGATTGTATGCTGGTGACTGTATTATTGTGATTGTATGATTGTGATTTTATGATTGTGATTGTATGATTTTGATTTGCATGATTGTGATTGTATGATTGTGATTGTATGATTGTGAAAGTATTATTGTGATTGTATGATTGTGATAGTATGGTTGTGATTGTATGATTGTGATTGTATGATTGCGATTGTATGATTGTAATTGTATGATTGTGATTGTATGATTGTGATTGTATGATTGTGATTGTATGATTGTGATTGTATGATTGTGATTGTATGATTGTGATTGTATGTTTGTGATTGTGTGATTGTATTTGGGAGATTGTAATTGTATGATTGCGATTTTATGATTGCGATTGTATGCTGGTGACTGTATTATTGTGATTGTATGATTGTGATTTTATGATTGTGATTGTATGATTTTGATTTGCATGATTGTGATTGTATGATTGTGATTGTATGATTGTGAAAGTATGATTGTGATTGTATGATTGTGATTGTATGATTGTGATTGTG
This sequence comes from Megachile rotundata, assembly GCF_050947335.1. Taxonomy (NCBI): domain Eukaryota; kingdom Metazoa; phylum Arthropoda; class Insecta; order Hymenoptera; family Megachilidae; genus Megachile; species Megachile rotundata. Next base: position 2,193,678 of record NW_027473323.1, on the reverse strand, counting down.
TGATTGTGATTGTATGATTGTGATTGTATGGTTGTGATTGTATGACTGTGATTGTATGATTGTGATTGTGCGATTGTGATTGTGCGGTTGTGATTGTACGATTGTGATTGTACGATTGCGATTGTATGAATGCGATTGTATAATTGTGATTGCATGATTGTGATTGTATGATTGTGATTGTATGATATTGATTGTATAATTGTGATTGTATGATTGTGATTGTATGATTGTGATTGTATGATTGTGATTGTATGATTGTGATTGTATGATTGCGATAGTATGATTGCGATTGTAAGATTGTGATTGTATGACTGTGATTGTATGATTGTGATTGTATGATTGTCATTGTATGATTATGATTGTATGATTGTGATTGCATGATTGTGATTGTATGATTGAGATTGCATGATTTTGTATGTATGATTGTGATTGTATGATTGTGATTGTATGATTGTGATTGTATGATTGTGATTGTATGACTGTGATTGTATGATTGTGATTGTATGATTGTGATTGTATGAATGTGATAGTATGATTGTGATTGTATGATTGTGATTGTATGACTGTGATTGTATGATTGTGATTGTGCGATTGTGATTGTACGATTGTGATTGTACGATTGTGATTGCATGATTGTGATTGTATGATTGAGATTGCATGATTTTGCATGTATGATTGTGATTGTATGATTGTGATTGTATGATTGTGATTGTATGATTGTGCTTGTATGATTGTGATTGTATGATTGTGATTGTATGATTATGATTGTATGATTGTGATTGTATGATTGTGATGGTATGATTGTGATTGTATGATTGCGATAGTATGATTGCGATTGTATGATATTGATTGTATGATTGTGATTGTATGATTGTGATTGTATGATTGTGATTGTATGATTGTGATTGTATGACTGTGATTGTATGATTGTGATTGTATGATTGTGATTGTCTGATTGTGGTTGTATGATTGTGATTGTATGATTGTGATTGTATGATTGTGATTGTATGATTGTGATTGTATGATTGTGATGTATGATTGTGATTGTATGATTGTGATTGCATGATTGTGATTGTATGATTGTGATTGCATGATTGTGATTGTATGATTGAGATTGCATGATTTTGTATGTATGATTGTGATTGTATGATTGTGATTGTATGATTGTGATTGTATGATTGTGATAGTATGATTGTGATTGTATGATTGTGATTGTATGACTGTGATTGTATGATTGTGATTGTATGATTGTGATTGTATGAATGTGATAGTATGATTGTGATTGTAAGATTGTGATTGTATGACTGTGATTGTATGGTTGTGATTGTATGATTGTCATTGTATGATTATGATTGTACGATTGTGATTGCATGATTGTGATTGTATGATTGAGATTGCATGATTTTGTATGTATGATTGTGATTGTATGATTGTGATTGTATGATTGTGATTGTATGATTGTGATAGTATGATTGTGATTGTATGATTGTGATTGTATGATTGTGATTGTATGATTGTGATTGTATGATTGTGATTGTATGATTGTGATAGTATGATTGTGATTGTATGATTGTGATTGTATGACTGTGATTGTATGATTGTGATTGTATGATTGTGATTGTATGATTGTGATAGTATGATTGTGATTGTGTGATTGTGATTGTATGACTGTGATTGTATGATTGTGATTGTGCGATTGTGATTGTGCGATTGTGATTGTACGATTGTGATTGTACGATTGTGATTGTATGATTGTGATTGTATGATTGTGATTGTATGATTGTGATTGTATGATTATGATTGTGTGATTGTGATTGTATGATTGTATTTGGGAGATTGTATTTTGGAGATTGTAATTGTGGGATTGCAATTGTATGATTGTGATTGTATGATTGTGATTGTATGATTGTGATTGTATGATTGTGATTGTATGATTGTGATTGTATGATTGTGATTGTATGATTGTGATTGTATGATTGTGATTGTATGATTATGATTGTATGATTGTGATGGTATGATTGTGATTGTATGATTGTGATTGCATGATTGTATTTGGGAGATTGTATTTGGGAGATTGTAGTTGTATGATTGCGATTTTATGATTGTGATTGTATGATTGTGATGTATGATTGTAATTGTATGATTATGATTGTATGATTGTGATTGTATGATTGTGATGGTAAGATTGTGATTGTATGATTGCGATCGTATGATTGTGATTGTATGATTATGATTGTATGATTGTGATTGTATGATTGCGATTGTATGATTGTGATTGTATGATTATGATTGTATTTTGGTGATTCTATGATTGTGATTGTATGGTTGTGATTGTATGATTGTGATTGTATGATTGTGATTGTATGATTGTGATTGTATGATTGTGATTGTATGATTGTGATTGTATGATTGTGATTGTATGATTGTGATTGTATGATTGTGATTGTATTATTGCGATTGTATGAATGCGATTGTATGATTGTGATTGCATGGTTGTGATTGTATGATTGTGATTGTATGATATTGATTGTATGATTGTGATTGTATGATTGTGATAGTATGATTGTGATTGTATGATTGTGATTGTATGATTATGATTGAATGATTGTGATTGCATGATTGTGATTATATGATTGTGATTGCATGATTTTGAATGTATGATTGTGATTGCATGATTGTGATTGTATGATTGTGACTGCATGATTTTGAATGGATGATTGTGATTGTATGATTGTGATTGTATGATTGTGATTGTATGATTGTGATTGTATGATTGTGATAGTATGATTGTGATTGTATGAATGCGATTGTATGATTGTGATTGTATGATTATGATTGTACTTTTGTGATTGTATGATTGTGATTGTATGATTGTGATTGTATGATTGTGATTGTATGAGTGCGATTGTATGAATGCGATTGTATGATTGTGATTGCATGATTGTGATTGTATGATTGTGATTGTATGATATTGATTGTATGATTGTGATTGTATGATTGTGATTGTACGATTGTGATGGTACAATTGTGATTGTATGATTGTGATTGTCTGATTGTGGTTGTATGGTTGTGATTGTATGATTGTGATTGTATGATTGCGATAGTATGATTGCGATTGTAAGATTGTGATTGTATGACTGTGATTGTATGATTGTGATTGTATGATTGCCATTGTATGATTATGATTGTATGATTGTGATTGCATGATTGTGATTGTATGATTGAGATTGCATGATTTTGTATGTATGATTGTGATTGTATGATTGTGATTGTATGATTGTGATAGTATGATTGTGATTGTATGATTGTGATTGTATGACTGTGATTGTATGATTGTGATTGTATGATATTGATTGTATGATTGTGATTGTATGATTGTGATTGTACGATTGTGATTGTACGATTGTGATTGTATGATTGTGATTGTCTGATTGTGGTTGTATGATTGTGATTGTATGATTGTGATTGTATGATTGCGATAGTATGATTGCGATTGTAAGATTGTGATTGTATGACTGTGATTGTATGATTGTGATTGTATGATTGCCATTGTATGATTATGATTGTATGATTGTGATTGCATGATTGTGATTGTATGATTGAGATTGCATGATTTTGTATGTATGATTGTGATTGTATGATTGTGATTATATGATTGTGATAGTATGATTGTGATTGTATGATTGTGATTGTATGACTGTGATTGTATGATTGTGATTGTGCGATTGTGATTGTACGATTGTGATTGTACGATTGTGATTGCTTGATTGTGATTGTATGATTGAGATTGCATGATTTTGTATGCATGATTGTGATTGTATGATTGTGATTGTACGATTGTGATTGTACGATTGTGATTGTATGATTGTGATTGTATGATTATGATTGTATGATTGTGATTGTATGATTGTGATGGTATGATTGTGATTGTATGATTGCGATAGTATGATTGCGATTGTATGATATTGATTATATGATTGCGATTGTATGATTGTAATTGTATGATTGTGATTGTATGATTGTGATTGTATGATTGTGATTGTATGATTGTGATTGTATGATTGTGATTGTATGATTGTGATTGTATGATTGTGATTGTGTGATTGTATTTGGGAGATTGTAATTGTATGATTGCGATTTTATGATTGCGATTGTATGCTGGTGACTGTATTATTGTGATTGTATGATTGTGATTTTATGATTGTGACTGTATGATTTTGATTTGCATGATTGTGATTGTATGATTGTGATTGTATGATTGTGAAAGTATGATTGTGATTGTATGATTGTGATTGTATGATTGTGATTGTGTGATTGTGATTGTATGATTGTGATTGTATGATTGTGATTGTATGACTGTGATTGTATGATTGTGATTGTGCGATTGTGATTGTGCGATTGTGATTGTACGATTGTGATTGTACGATTGCGATTGTATGAATGCGATTGTATAATTGTGATTGCATGATTGTGATTGTATGATTGTGCTTGTATGATATTGATTGTATAATTGTGATTGTATGATTGTGATTGTATGATTGTGATTGTATGATTGTGATTGTATGATTGTGATTGTATGATTGCGATAGTATGATTGCGATTGTAAGATTGTGATTGTATGACTGTGATTGTATGATTGTGATTGTATGATTGTCATTGTATGATTATGATTGTATGATTGTGATTGCATGATTGTGATTGTATGATTGAGATTGCATGATTTTGTATGTATGATTGTGATTGAATGATTGTGATTGTATGATTGTGATTGTATGATTGTGATTGTATGATTGCGATAGTATGATTGCGATTGCAAGATTGTGATTGTATGACTGTGATTGTATGATTGTGATTGTATGATTGTGATTATATGATTGCGATTTTATTATTGTGATTGTATGATTGTGATAGTATGGTTGTGATTGTATGATTGTGATTGTATGATTGCGATTGTATGATTGTAATTGTATGATTGTGATTGTATGATTGTGATTGTATGATTGTGATTGTATGATTGTGATTGTATGATTGTGATTGTATGATTGTGATTGTGTGATTGTATTTGGGAGATTGTAATTGTATGATTGCGATTTTATGATTGCGATTGTATGCTGGTGACTGTATTATTGTGATTGTATGATTGTGATTTTATGATTGCGATTGTATGATTTTGATTTGCATGATTGTGATTGTATGATTGTGATTGTATGATTGTGAAAGTATTATTGTGATTGTATGATTGTGATAGTATGGTTGTGATTGTATGATTGTGATTGTATGATTGCGATTGTATGATTGTAATTGTATGATTGTGATTGTATGATTGTGATTGTATGATTGTGATTGTATGATTGTGATTGTATGATTGTGATTGTATGATTGTGATTGTGTGATTGTATTTGGGAGATTGTAATTGTATGATTGCGATTTTATGATTGCGATTGTATGCTGGTGACTGTATTATTGTGATTGTATGATTGTGATTTTATGATTGTGACTGTATGATTTTGATTTGCATGATTGTGATTGTATGATTGTGATTGTATGATTCTGATTGTATGATTGTGAAAGTATGATTGTGATTGTATGATTGTGATTGTATGATTGTGATTGTGTGATTGTGATTGTATGATTGTGATTGTATGATTGTGATTGTATGACTGTGATTGTATGATTGTGATTGTGCGATTGTGATTGTGCGATTGTGATTGTACGATTGTGATTGTACGATTGCGATTGTATGAATGCGATTGTATAATTGTGATTGCATGATTGTGATTGTATGATTGTGCTTGTATGATATTGATTGTATAATTGTGATTGTATGATTGTGATTGTATGATTGTGATTGTATGATTGTGATTGTATGATTGTGATTGTATGATTGCGATAGTATGATTGCGATTGTAAGATTGTGATTGTATGACTGTGATTGTATGATTGTGATTGTATGATTGTGATTGTATGAATGTGATAGTATGATTGTGATTGTATGTTTGTGATTGTATGACTGTGATTGTATGATTGTGATTGTGCGATTGTGATTGTACGATTGTGATTGTACGATTGTGATTGCATGATTGTGATTGTATGATTGAGATTGCAAGATTTTGCATGTATGATTGTGATTGTATGATTGTGATTGTATGATTGTGATTGTATGATTGTGCTTGTATGATTGTGATTGTATGATTGTGATTGTATGATTATGATTGTATGATTGTGATTGTATGATTGTGATGGTATGATTGTGATTGTATGATTGCGATAGTATGATTGCGATTGTATGATATCGATTGTATGATTGTGATTGTATGATTGTGATTGTATGATTGTGATTGTATGATTGTGATTGTATGACTGTGATTGTATGATTGTGATTGTATGATTGTGATTGTCTGATTGTGGTTGTATGATTGTGATTGTATGATTGTGATTGTATGATTGTGATTGTATGATTGTGATGTATGATTGTGATTGTATGATTGTAATTGCATGATTATGATTGTATGATTGTGATTGTATGATTGTGATTGCATGATTGTGATTGTATGATTGAGATTGCATGATTTTGTATGTATGATTGTGATTGTATGATTGTGATAGTATGATTGTGATTGTATGATTGTGATTGTATGACTGTGGTTGTATGATTGTGATTGTATGATTGTGATTGTATGAATGTGATAGTATGATTGTGATTGTAAGATTGTGATTGTATGACTGTGATTGTATGATTGTGATTGTATGATTGTCATTGTATGATTATGATTGTACGATTGTGATTCCATGATTGTGATTGTATGATTCAGATTGCATGATTTTGTATGTATGATTGTGATTGTATGATTGTGATTGTATGATTGTGATAGTATGATTGTGATTGTATGATTGTGATTGTATGACTGTGATTGTATGATTGTGATTGTATGATTGTGATTGTATGAATGTGATAGTATGATTGTGATTGTATGATTGTGATTGTATGACTGTGATTGTATGATTGTGATTGTGCGATTGTGATTGTACGATTGTGATTGTACGATTGTGATTGCATGATTGTAATTGTATGATTGAGATTGCATGATTTTGTATGTATGATTGTGATTGTATGATTGTGATTGTATGATTGTGATTGTATGATTGTGATTGTATGATTATGATTGTATGATTGTGATTGTATGATTGTGATGGTATGATTGTGATTGTATGATTGCGATAGTATGATTGCGATTGTATGATATTGATTGTATGATTGTGATTGTATGATTGTGATTGTATGATTGTGATTGTATGATTGTGATTGTATGATTGTGATTGTATGATTGTGATTGTATGATTGTGATTGTATGATTGTGATTGTATGATTGTGATTGTATGATTGTGATTGTCTGATTGTGGTTGTATGATTGTGATTGTATGATTGTGATTGTGTGATTGCGATTGTATGATTGCGATTGTATGAATGCGATTGTATGATTGTGATTGTATGATTGTGATTGTATGATTGTGATTGTATGAATGTGATAGTATGATTGTGATTGTAAGATTGTGATTGTATGACTGTGATTGTATGATTGTGATTGTATGATTGTCATTGTATGATTATGATTGTACGATTGTGATTGCATGATTGTGATTGTATGATTCAGATTGCATGATTTTGTATGTATGATTGTGATTGTATGATTGTGATTGTATGATTGTGATAGTATGATTGTGATAGTATGATTGTGATTGTATGATTGTGATTGTATGACTGTGATTGTATGATTGTGATTGTGCGATTGTGATTGTACGATTGTGATTGTATGATTGTCATTGTATGATTATGATTGAATGATTGTGATTGCATGATTGTGATTGTATGATTGTGATTGCATGATTTTGAATGTATGATTGTGATTGTATGATTGTGATTGTATGATTGTGATTGTATGATTGTGATAGTATGATTGTGATTGTAAGATTGTGATTGTATGAATGTGATTGTATGATTGTGATTGTATGATTGTGATTGTATGAGTATGATTGTATGATTGTAATTGTATGATTGTGATGGTATGATTGTGTTTGTATGATTGCGATCGTATGATTGTGATTGTATGATTATGATTGTATGATTGTGATTGTATGATTGCGATTGTATGATTGTGATGGTATGATTATGATTGTATTTTTGTGATTGTATGATTGTGATTGTATGATTGCGATTGTATTATTGTGATTGTATGATTGTGATAGTATGGTTGTGATTGTATGATTGTGATTGTATGATTGCGATTGTATGATTGTAATTGTATGATTGTGATTGTATGATTGTGATTGTATGATTGTGATTGTATGATTGTGATTGTATGATTGTGATTGTGTGATTGTGATTGTATTATTGTGATTGTATGATTGTGATTGTATGATTGTGATTGTGTGATTGTATTTGGGAGATTGTAATTGTATGATTGCGATTTTATGATTGCGATTGTATGCTGGTGACTGTATTATTGTGATTGTATGATTGTGATTTTATGATTGTGATTGTATGATTTTGATTTGCATGATTGTGATTGTATGATTGTGATTGTATGATTGTGAAAGTATGATTGTGATTGTATGATTGTGATTGTATGATTGTGATTGTGTGATTGTGATTGTATGATTGTGATTGTATGGTTGTGATTGTATGACTGTGATTGTATGATTGTGATTGTGCGATTGTGATTGTGCGGTTGTGATTGTACGATTGTGATTGTACGATTGCGATTGTATGAATGCGATTGTATAATTGTGATTGCATGATTGTGATTGTATGATTGTGATTGTATGATATTGATTGTATAATTGTGATTGTATGATTGTGATTGTATGATTGTGATTGTATGATTGTGATTGTATGATTGTGATTGTATGATTGCGATAGTATGATTGCGATTGTAAGATTGTGATTGTATGACTGTGATTGTATGATTGTGATTGTATGATTGTCATTGTATGATTATGATTGTATGATTGTGATTGCATGATTGTGATTGTATGATTGAGATTGCATGATTTTGTATGTATGATTGTGATTGTATGATTGTGATTGTATGATTGTGATTGTATGATTGTGATTGTATGACTGTGATTGTATGATTGTGATTGTATGATTGTGATTGTATGAATGTGATAGTATGATTGTGATTGTATGATTGTGATTGTATGACTGTGATTGTATGATTGTGATTGTGCGATTGTGATTGTACGATTGTGATTGTACGATTGTGATTGCATGATTGTGATTGTATGATTGAGATTGCATGATTTTGCATGTATGATTGTGATTGTATGATTGTGATTGTATGATTGTGATTGTATGATTGTGCTTGTATGATTGTGATTGTATGATTGTGATTGTATGATTATGATTGTATGATTGTGATTGTATGATTGTGATGGTATGATTGTGATTGTATGATTGCGATAGTATGATTGCGATTGTATGATATTGATTGTATGATTGTGATTGTATGATTGTGATTGTATGATTGTGATTGTATGATTGTGATTGTATGATTGTGATTGTATGACTGTGATTGTATGATTGTGATTGTATGATTGTGATTGTCTGATTGTGGTTGTATGATTGTGATTGTATGATTGTGATTGTATGATTGTGATTGTATGATTGTGATTGTATGATTGTGATGTATGATTGTGATTGTATGATTGTGATTGCATGATTGTGATTGTATGATTGTGATTGCATGATTGTGATTGTATGATTGAGATTGCATGATTTTGTATGTATGATTGTGATTGTATGATTGTGATTGTATGATTGTGATTGTATGATTGTGATAGTATGATTGTGATTGTATGATTGTGATTGTATGACTGTGATTGTATGATTGTGATTGTATGATTGTGATTGTATGAATGTGATAGTATGATTGTGATTGTAAGATTGTGATTGTATGACTGTGATTGTATGGTTGTGATTGTATGATTGTCATTGTATGATTATGATTGTACGATTGTGATTGCATGATTGTGATTGTATGATTGAGATTGCATGATTTTGTATGTATGATTGTGATTGTATGATTGTGATTGTATGATTGTGATAGTATGATTGTGATTGTATGATTGTGATTGTATGACTGTGATTGTATGATTGTGATTGTATGATTGTGATTGTATGAATGTGATAGTATGATTGTGATTGTATGATTGTGATTGTATGACTGTGATTGTATGATTGTGATTGTATGATTGTGATTGTATGATTGCGATTGTATGATTGTGATTGTATGATTGTGATTGTATGATTGTGATTGTATGATTGTGATTGTCTGATTGTGGTTGTATGATTGTGATTGTATGATTGTGATTGTATGATTGTGATTGTATGATTGTGATTGTATGATTGTGATTGTATGATTGTGATTGTATGATTGTGATTGTATGATTGTGATTGCATGATTGTGATTGTATGATTGTGATTGTATGATTGTGTTTGTATGATTGTGATTGTATGATTGTGATTGTATGATTGTGATAGTATGATTGTGATTGTATGATTGTGATTGTATGACTGTGATTGTATGATTGTGATTGTATGATTGTGATTGTATGATTGTGATAGTATGATTGTGATTGTATGATTGTGATTGTATGACTGTGATTGTATGATTGTGATTGTGCGATTGTGATTGTGCGATTGTGATTGTACGATTGTGATTGTACGATTGTGATTGTATGATTGTGATTGTATGATTGTGATTGTATGATTGTGATTGTATGATTATGATTGTGTGATTGTGATTGTATGATTGTATTTGGGAGATTGTATTTTGGAGATTGTAATTGTGGGATTGCAATTGTATGATTGTGATTGTATGATTGTGATTGTATGATTGTGATTGTATGATTGTGATTGTATGATTGTGATTGTATGATTGTGATTGTATGATTGTGATTGTATGATTGTGATTGTATGATTATGATTGTATGATTGTGATGGTATGATTGTGATTGTATGATTGTGATTGCATGATTGTATTTGGGAGATTGTATTTGGGAGATTGTAGTTGTATGATTGCGATTTTATGATTGTGATTGTATGATTGTGATGTATGATTGTAATTGTATGATTATGATTGTATGATTGTGATTGTATGATTGTGATGGTAAGATTGTGATTGTATGATTGCGATCGTATGATTGTGATTGTATGATTATGATTGTATGATTGTGATTGTATGATTGCGATTGTATGATTGTGATTGTATGATTATGATTGTATTTTGGTGATTCTATGATTGTGATTGTATGATTGTGATTGTATGATTGTGATTGTATGATTGTGATTGTATGATTGTGATTGTATGATTGTGATTGTATGATTGTGATTGTATGATTGTGATTGTATTATTGCGATTGTATGAATGCGATTGTATGATTGTGATTGCATGGTTGTGATTGTATGATTGTGATTGTATGATATTGATTGTATGATTGTGATTGTATGATTGTGATAGTATGATTGTGATTGTATGATTGTGATTGTATGATTATGATTGAATGATTGTGATTGCATGATTGTGATTATATGATTGTGATTGCATGATTTTGAATGTATGATTGTGATTGCATGATTGTGATTGTATGATTGTGACTGCATGATTTTGAATGGATGATTGTGATTGTATGATTGTGATTGTATGATTGTGATTGTATGATTGTGATTGTATGATTGTGATAGTATGATTGTGATTGTATGAATGCGATTGTATGATTGTGATTGTATGATTATGATTGTACTTTTGTGATTGTATGATTGTGATTGTATGATTGTGATTGTATGATTGTGATTGTATGAGTGCGATTGTATGAATGCGATTGTATGATTGTGATTGCATGATTGTGATTGTATGATTGTGATTGTATGATATTGATTGTATGATTGTGATTGTATGATTGTGATTGTACGATTGTGATGGTACGATTGTGATTGTATGATTGTGATTGTCTGATTGTGGTTGTATGGTTGTGATTGTATGATTGTGATTGTATGATTGCGATAGTATGATTGCGATTGTAAGATTGTGATTGTATGACTGTGATTGTATGATTGTGATTGTATGATTGCCATTGTATGATTATGATTGTATGATTGTGATTGCATGATTGTGATTGTATGATTGAGATTGCATGATTTTGTATGTATGATTGTGATTGTATGATTGTGATTGTATGATTGTGATAGTATGATTGTGATTGTATGATTGTGATTGTATGACTGTGATTGTATGATTGTGATTGTATGATATTGATTGTATGATTGTGATTGTATGATTGTGATTGTACGATTGTGATTGTACGATTGTGATTGTATGATTGTGATTGTCTGATTGTGGTTGTATGATTGTGATTGTATGATTGTGATTGTATGATTGCGATAGTATGATTGCGATTGTAAGATTGTGATTGTATGACTGTGATTGTATGATTGTGATTGTATGATTGCCATTGTATGATTATGATTGTATGATTGTGATTGCATGATTGTGATTGTATGATTGAGATTGCACGATTTTGTATGTATGATTGTGATTGTATGATTGTGATTATATGATTGTGATAGTATGATTGTGATTGTATGATTGTGATTGTATGACTGTGATTGTATGATTGTGATTGTATGATTGTGATTGTATGAATGTGATAGTATGATTGTGATTGTATGATTGTGATTGTATGACTGTGATTGTATGATTGTGATTGTGCGATTGTGATTGTACGATTGTGATTGTACGATTGTGATTGCATGATTGTGATTGTGTGATTGAGATTGCATGATTTTGTATGTATGATTGTGATTGTATTATTGTGATTGTATGATATTGATTGTATGATTGTGATTGTATTATTGCGATTGTATGAATGCGATTGTATGATTGTGATTGCATGGTTGTGATTGTATGATTGTGATTGTATGATATTGATTGTATGATTGTGATTGTATGATTGTGATAGTATGATTGTGATTGTATGATTGTGATTGTATGATTGTGATTGTATGATTATGATTGAATGATTGTGATTGCATGATTGTGATTATATGATTGTGATTGCATGATTTTGAATGTATGATTGTGATTGCATGATTGTGATTGTATGATTGTGACTGCATGATTTTGAATGGATGATTGTGATTGTATGATTGTGATTGTATGATTGTGATTGTATGATTGTGATTGTATGATTGTGATAGTATGATTGTGATTGTATGAATGCGATTGTATGATTGTGATTGTATGATTATGATTGTACTTTTGTGATTGTATGATTGTGATTGTATGATTGTGATTGTATGATTGTGATTGTATGAGTGCGATTGTATGAATGCGATTGTATGATTGTGATTGCATGATTGTGATTGTATGATTGTGATTGTATGATATTGATTGTATGATTGTGATTGTATGATTGTGATTGTACGATTGTGATGGTACGATTGTGATTGTATGATTGTGATTGTCTGATTGTGGTTGTATGGTTGTGATTGTATGATTGTGATTGTATGATTGCGATAGTATGATTGCGATTGTAAGATTGTGATTGTATGACTGTGATTGTATGATTGTGATTGTATGATTGCCATTGTATGATTATGATTGTATGATTGTGATTGCATGATTGTGATTGTATGATTGAGATTGCATGATTTTGTATGTATGATTGTGATTGTATGATTGTGATTGTATGATTGTGATAGTATGATTGTGATTGTATGATTGTGATTGTATGATATTGATTGTATGATTGTGATTGTATGATTGTGATTGTACGATTGTGATTGTACGATTGTGATTGTATGATTGTGATTGTCTGATTGTGGTTGTATGATTGTGATTGTATGATTGTGATTGTATGATTGCGATAGTATGATTGCGATTGTAAGATTGTGATTGTATGACTGTGATTGTATGATTGTGATTGTATGATTGCCATTGTATGATTATGATTGTATGATTGTGATTGCATGATTGTGATTGTATGATTGAGATTGCATGATTTTGTATGTATGATTGTGATTGTATGATTGTGATTATATGATTGTGATAGTATGATTGTGATTGTATGATTGTGATTGTATGACTGTGATTGTATGATTGTGATTGTATGATTGTGATTATATGAATGTGATAGTATGATTGTGATTGTATGATTGTGATTGTATGACTGTGATTGTATGATTGTGATTGTGCGATTGTGATTGTACGATTGTGATTGTACGATTGTGATTGCATGATTGTGATTGTATGATTGAGATTGCATGATTTTGTATGTATGATTGTGATTGTATTATTGTGATTGTATGATATTGATTGTATAATTGTGATTGTATGATTGTGATTGTATGATTGTGATTGTATGATTGTGATTGTATGATTGTGATTGTATGATTGCGATAGTATGATTGCGATTGTAAGATTGTGATTGTATGACTGTGATTGTATGATTGTGATTGTGTGATTGTCATTGTATGATTATGATTGTATGATTGTGATTGCATGATTGTGATTGTATGATTGAGATTGCATGATTTTGTATGTATGATTGTGATTGTATGATTGTGATTGTATGATTGTGATAGTATGATTGTGATTGTATGATTGTGATTGTATGACTGTGATTGTATGATTGTGATTGTATGATTGTGATTGTATGAATGTGATAGTATGATTGTGATTGTATGATTGTGATTGTATGACTGTGATTGTATGATTGTGATTGTGCGATTGTGATTGTACGATTGTGATTGTACGATTGTGATTGCATGATTGTGATTGTATGATTGAGATTGCATGATTTTGTATGTATGATTGTGATTGTATGATTGTGATTGTATGATTGTGATTGTATGATTGTGATTGTATGATTGTGATTGTATGATTGTGATTGTATGATTGTGATTGTATGACTGTGATTGTATGATTGTGATTGTATGATTGTGATTGTATGAATGTGATAGTATGATTGTGATTGTATGATTGTGATTGTATGACTGTGATTGTATGATTGTGATTGTGCGATTGTGATTGTACGATTGTGATTGTACGATTGTGATTGCTTGATTGTGATTGTATGATTGAGATTGCATGATTTTGTATGCATGATTGTGATTGTATGATTGTGATTGTACGATTGTGATTGTACGATTGTGATTGTATGATTGTGATTGTATGATTATGATTGTATGATTGTGATTGTATGATTGTGATGGTATGATTGTGATTGTATGATTGCGATAGTATGATTGCGATTGTATGATATTGATTATATGATTGTGATTGTATGATTGTGATTGTATGATTGTGATTGTATGATTGTGATTGAATGATTGTGATTGTATGATTGTGATTGTATGATTGTGATTGTATGATTGTGATTGTATGATTGTGATTGTATGATTGTGATTGTATGATTATGATTGTATGATTGTGATGGTATGATTGTGATTGAATGATTGTGATTGTATGATTGTATTTGGGAGATTGTATTTGGGAGATTGTAGTTGTATGATTGCGATTGTATGATTGTGATTGTATGATTGTGATGTATGTTTGTAATTGTATGATTATGATCGTATGATTGTGTTTGTATGATTGTGATGGTATGATTGTGATTGTATGATTGCGATCGTATGACTGTGATTGTATGATTGTGATTGTATGATTGCGATTGTATGATTGTGATTGTATGATTATGATTTTATGATTGTGATTGTATGATTGTGATGGTATGATTGTGTTTGTATGATTGCGATCGTATGATTTTGATTGTATGATTATGATTGTATGATTGTGATTGTATGATTGCGATTGTATGATTGTGATTGTATGATTATGATTGTATTTTTGTGGTTGTATGATTGTGATTGTATGATTGCGATTGTATTATTGTGATTGTATGATTGTGATAGTATGGTTGTGATTGTATGATTGTGATTGTATGATTGCGATTGTTTGATTGTAATTGTATGATTGTGATTGTATGATTGTGATTGTATGATTGTGATTGTATGATTGTGATTGTATGATTGTGATTGTATGATTGTGATTGTATGATTGTGATTGTATGATTGTGATTGTATGATTGTGATTGTATGATTGTGATTGTGTGATTGTATTTGGGAGATTGTAATTGTATGATTGCGATTTTATGATTGCGATTGTATGCTGGTGACTGTATTATTGTGATTGTATGATTGTGATTTTATGATTGTGATTGTATGATTTTGATTTGCATGATTGTGATTGTATGATTGTGATTGTATGATTGTGAAAGTATTATTGTGATTGTATGATTGTGATAGTATGGTTGTGATTGTATGATTGTGATTGTATGATTGCGATTGTATGATTGTAATTGTATGATTGTGATTGTATGATTGTGATTGTATGATTGTGATTGTATGATTGTGATTGTATGATTGTGATTGTATGATTGTGATTGTATGATTGTGATTGTATGATTGTGATTGTATGATTGTGATTGTGTGATTGTATTTGGGAGATTGTAATTGTATGATTGCGATTTTATGATTGCGATTGTATGCTGGTGACTGTATTATTGTGATTGTATGATTGTGATTGTATGAATGTGATAGTATGATTGTGATTGTATGATTGTGATTGTATGACTGTGATTGTATGATTGTGATTGTGCGATTGTGATTGTACGATTGTGATTGTACGATTGTGATTGCATGATTGTGATTGTATGATTGAGATTGCATGATTTTGTATGTATGATTGTGATTGTATGATTGTGATTGTATGATTGTGATTGTATGATTGTGATTGTATGATTATGATTGTATGATTGTGATTGTATGATTGTGATGGTATGATTGTGATTGTATGATTGCGATAGTATGATTGCGATTGTATGATATTGATTGTATGATTGTGATTGTATGATTGTGATTGTATGATTGTGATTGTATGATTGTGATTGTATGATTGTGATTGTATGATTGTGATTGTATGATTGTGATTGTATGATTGTGATTGTATGATTGTGATTGTATGATTGTGATTGTATGATTGTGATTGTATGATTGTGATTGTATGATTGTGATTGTATGATTGTGATTGTATGATTGTGATTGTATGATTGTGATTGTATGATTGTGATTGTCTGATTGTGGTTGTATGATTGTGATTGTATGATTGTGATTGTGTGATTGTGATTGTATGATTGCGATTGTATGAATGCGGTTGTATGAATGCGATTGTATGATTGTGATTGTATGATTGTGATTGTATGATTGTGATTGTATGATTGTGATTGTATGATTGTGATTGTATGATTGTGATTGTATGATTGGGATTGTATGATTGTGATTGTATGATTGTGATTGTATGATTGTGATAGTATGATTGTGATTGTATGATTGTGATTGTATGACTGTGATTGTATGATTGTGATTGTGCGATTGTGATTGTGCGATTGTGATTGTGCGATTGTGATTGTACGATTGTGATTGTACGATTGTGATTGTATGATTGTGATTGTATGATTATGATTGAATGATTGTGATTGCATGATTGTGATTGTATGATTGTGATTGCATGATTTTGAATGTATGATTGTGATTGTATGATTGTGATTGTATGATTGTGATTGTATGATTGTGATTGTATGATTATGATTGTGTGATTGTGATTGTATGATTGTATTTGGGAGATTGTATTTTGGAGATTGTAATTGTGGGATTGCGATTGTATGATTTTGATTGTATGATTGTGATTGTATGATTGTGATTGTATGATTGTGATTGTATGATTGTGATTGTGTGATTGTGAGTGTATGATTGTGATTGTATGATTATGATTGTATGATTGTGATGGTATGATTGTGATTGTATGATTGTGATTGTATGACTGTATTTGGGAGATTGTATTTGGGAGATTGTAGTTGTATGATTGCGATTGTATGATTGTGATTGTATGATTGTGATGTATGATTGTAATTGTATGATTATGATTGTATGATTGTGATTGTAT
Source organism: Megachile rotundata (assembly GCF_050947335.1). Lineage (NCBI taxonomy): Eukaryota > Metazoa > Arthropoda > Insecta > Hymenoptera > Megachilidae > Megachile > Megachile rotundata. The sequence goes on along the minus strand of NW_027473323.1, from coordinate 2,175,619 downwards.
GATTGTGATGGTAAGATTGTGATTGTATGATTGCGATCGTATGATTGTGATTGTATGATTATGATTGTATGATTGTGATTGTATGATTGCGATTGTATGATTGTGATTGTATGATTATGATTGTATTTTGGTGATTCTATGATTGTGATTGTATGATTGTGATTGTATGATTGTGATTGTATGATTGTGATTGTATGATTGTGATTGTATGATTGTGATTGTATGATTGTGATTGTATGATTGTGATTGTATGATTGTGATTGTATGATTGTGATTGTATGATTGTGATAGTATGATTGCGATTGTAAGATTGTGATTGTATGACTGTGATTGTATGATTGTGATTGTATGATTGCCATTGTATGATTATGATTGTATGATTGTGATTGCATGATTGTGATTGTATGATTGAGATTGCATGATTTTGTATGTATGATTGTGATTGTATGATTGTGATTGTATGATTGTGATAGTATGATTGTGATTGTATGATTGTGATTGTATGACTGTGATTGTATGATTGTGATTGTATGATATTGATTGTATGATTGTGATTGTATGATTGTGATTGTACGATTGTGATTGTACGATTGTGATTGTATGATTGTGATTGTCTGATTGTGGTTGTATGATTGTGATTGTATGATTGTGATTGTATGATTGCGATAGTATGATTGCGATTGTAAGATTGTGATTGTATGACTGTGATTGTATGATTGTGATTGTATGATTGCCATTGTATGATTATGATTGTATGATTGTGATTGCATGATTGTGATTGTATGATTGAGATTGCATGATTTTGTATGTATGATTGTGATTGTATGATTGTGATTATATGATTGTGATAGTATGATTGTGATTGTATGATTGTGATTGTATGACTGTGATTGTATGATTGTGATTGTATGATTGTGATTGTATGAATGTGATAGTATGATTGTGATTGTATGATTGTGATTGTATGACTGTGATTGTATGATTGTGATTGTGCGATTGTGATTGTACGATTGTGATTGTACGATTGTGATTGCATGATTGTGATTGTGTGATTGAGATTGCATGATTTTGTATGTATGATTGTGATTGTATTATTGTGATTGTATGATATTGATTGTATGATTGTGATTGTATTATTGCGATTGTATGAATGCGATTGTATGATTGTGATTGCATGGTTGTGATTGTATGATTGTGATTGTATGATATTGATTGTATGATTGTGATTGTATGATTGTGATAGTATGATTGTGATTGTATGATTGTGATTGTATGATTATGATTGAATGATTGTGATTGCATGATTGTGATTATATGATTGTGATTGCATGATTTTGAATGTATGATTGTGATTGCATGATTGTGATTGTATGATTGTGACTGCATGATTTTGAATGGATGATTGTGATTGTATGATTGTGATTGTATGATTGTGATTGTATGATTGTGATTGTATGATTGTGATAGTATGATTGTGATTGTATGAATGCGATTGTATGATTGTGATTGTATGATTATGATTGTACTTTTGTGATTGTATGATTGTGATTGTATGATTGTGATTGTATGAGTGCGATTGTATGAATGCGATTGTATGATTGTGATTGCATGATTGTGATTGTATGATTGTGATTGTATGATATTGATTGTATGATTGTGATTGTATGATTGTGATTGTACGATTGTGATGGTACGATTGTGATTGTATGATTGTGATTGTCTGATTGTGGTTGTATGGTTGTGATTGTATGATTGTGATTGTATGATTGCGATAGTATGATTGCGATTGTAAGATTGTGATTGTATGTCTGTGATTGTATGATTGTGATTGTATGATTGCCATTGTATGATTATGATTGTATGATTGTGATTGCATGATTGTGATTGTATGATTGAGATTGCATGATTTTGTATGTATGATTGTGATTGTATGATTGTGATTGTATGATTGTGATAGTATGATTGTGATTGTATGATTGTGATTGTATGACTGTGATTGTATGATTGTGATTGTATGATATTGATTGTATGATTGTGATTGTATGATTGTGATTGTACGATTGTGATTGTACGATTGTGATTGTATGATTGTGATTGTCTGATTGTGGTTGTATGATTGTGATTGTATGATTGTGATTGTATGATTGCGATAGTATGATTGCGATTGTAAGATTGTGATTGTATGACTGTGATTGTATGATTGTGATTGTATGATTGCCATTGTATGATTATGATTGTATGATTGTGATTGCATGATTGTGATTGTATGATTGAGATTGCATGATTTTGTATGTATGATTGTGATTGTATGATTGTGATTATATGATTGTGATAGTATGATTGTGATTGTATGATTGTGATTGTATGACTGTGATTGTATGATTGTGATTGTATGATTGTGATTGTATGAATGTGATAGTATGATTGTGATTGTATGATTGTGATTGTATGACTGTGATTGTATGATTGTGATTGTGCGATTGTGATTGTACGATTGTGATTGTACGATTGTGATTGCATGATTGTGATTGTATGATTGAGATTGCATGATTTTGTATGTATGATTGTGATTGTATTATTGTGATTGTATGATATTGATTGTATAATTGTGATTGTATGATTGTGATTGTATGATTGTGATTGTATGATTGTGATTGTATGATTGTGATTGTATGATTGCGATAGTATGATTGCGATTGTAAGATTGTGATTGTATGACTGTGATTGTATGATTGTGATTGTGTGATTGTCATTGTATGATTATGATTGTATGATTGTGATTGCATGATTGTGATTGTATGATTGAGATTGCATGATTTTGTATGTATGATTGTGATTGTATGATTGTGATTGTATGATTGTGATTGTATGATTGTGATAGTATGATTGTGATTGTATGATTGTGATTGTATGACTGTGATTGTATGATTGTGATTGTATGATTGTGATTGTATGAATGTGATAGTATGATTGTGATTGTATGATTGTGATTGTATGACTGTGATTGTATGATTGTGATTGTGCGATTGTGATTGTACGATTGTGATTGTACGATTGTGATTGCATGATTGTGATTGTATGATTGAGATTGCATGATTTTGTATGTATGATTGTGATTGTATGATTGTGATTGTATGATTGTGATTGTATGATTGTGATTGTATGATTGTGATTGTATGACTGTGATTGTATGATTGTGATTGTATGATTGTGATTGTATGAATGTGATAGTATGATTGTGATTGTATGATTGTGATTGTATGACTGTGATTGTATGATTGTGATTGTGCGATTGTGATTGTACGATTGTGATTGTACGATTGTGATTGCTTGATTGTGATTGTATGATTGAGATTGCATGATTTTGTATGCATGATTGTGATTGTATGATTGTGATTGTACGATTGTGATTGTACGATTGTGATTGTATGATTGTGATTGTATGATTATGATTGTATGATTGTGATTGTATGATTGTGATGGTATGATTGTGATTGTATGATTGCGATAGTATGATTGCGATTGTATGATATTGATTATATGATTGTGATTGTATGATTGTGATTGTATGATTGTGATTGTATGATTGTGATTGAATGATTGTGATTGTATGATTGTGATTGTATGATTGTGATTGTATGATTGTGATTGTATGATTGTGATTGTATGATTGTGATTGTATGATTATGATTGTATGATTGTGATGGTATGATTGTGATTGAATGATTGTGATTGTATGATTGTATTTGGGAGATTGTATTTGGGAGATTGTAGTTGTATGATTGCGATTGTATGATTGTGATTGTATGATTGTGATGTATGTTTGTAATTGTATGATTATGATCGTATGATTGTGTTTGTATGATTGTGATGGTATGATTGTGATTGTATGATTGCGATCGTATGACTGTGATTGTATGATTGTGATTGTATGATTGCGATTGTATGATTGTGATTGTATGATTATGATTGTATGATTGTGATTGTATGATTGTGATGGTATGATTGTGTTTGTATGATTGCGATCGTATGATTTTGATTGTATGATTATGATTGTATGATTGTGATTGTATGATTGCGATTGTATGATTGTGATTGTATGATTATGATTGTATTTTTGTGATTGTATGATTGTGATTGTATGATTGCGATTGTATTATTGTGATTGTATGATTGTGATAGTATGGTTGTGATTGTATGATTGTGATTGTATGATTGCGATTGTTTGATTGTAATTGTATGATTGTGATTGTATGATTGTGATTGTATGATTGTGATTGTATGATTGTGATTGTATGATTGTGATTGTATGATTGTGATTGTGCGATTGTGATTGTGCGATTGTGATTGTACGATTGTGATTGTACGATTGTGATTGTATGATTGTGATTGTATGATTATGATTGAATGATTGTGATTGCATGATTGTGATTGTATGATTGTGATTGCATGATTTTGAATGTATGATTGTGATTGTATGATTGTGATTGTATGATTGTGATTGTATGATTATGATTGTGTGATTGTGATTGTATGATTGTATTTGGGAGATTGTATTTTGGAGATTGTAATTGTGGGATTGCGATTGTATGATTTTGATTGTATGATTGTGATTGTATGATTGTGATTGTATGATTGTGATTGTATGATTGTGATTGTGTGATTGTGAGTGTATGATTGTGATTGTATGATTATGATTGTATGATTGTGATGGTATGATTGTGATTGTATGATTGTGATTGTATGACTGTATTTGGGAGATTGTATTTGGGAGATTGTAGTTGTATGATTGCGATTGTATGATTGTGATTGTATGATTGTGATGTATGATTGTAATTGTATGATTATGATTGTATGATTGTGATTGTATGATTGTGATGGTAAGATTGTGATTGTATGATTGCGATCGTATGATTGTGATTGTATGATTATGATTGTATGATTGTGATTGTATGATTGCGATTGTATGATTGTGATTGTATGATTATGATTGTATTTTGGTGATTCTATGATTGTGATTGTATGATTGTGATTGTATGATTGTGATTGTATGATTGTGATTGTATGATTGTGATTGTATGATTGTGATTGTATGATTGTGATTGTATGATTGTGATTGTATGATTGTGATTGTATGATTGTGATTGTATGATTGTGATTGTATGATTGTGATTGTATGATTGTGATTGTATGATTGTGATAGTATGATTGTGATTGTATGAATGCGATTGTATGATTGTGATTGTATGATTATGATTGTACTTTTGTGATTGTATGATTGTGATTGTATGATTGTGATTGTATGATTGTGATTGTATGAGTGCGATTGTATGAATGCGATTGTATGATTGTGATTGCATGATTGTGATTGTATGATTGTGATTGTATGATTGTGATTGTATGATATTGATTGTATGATTGTGATTGTATGATTGTGATTGTATGATTGTGATTGTATGATTGTGATTGTATGATTGTGATTGTCTGATTGTGGTTGTATGATTGTGATTGTATGACTGTGATTGTATGATTGTGATTGTATGACTGTGATTGTATGATTGTGATTGTGCGATTGTGATTGTGCGATTGTGATTGTACGATTGTGATTGTACGATTGTGATTGTCTGATTGTGATTGTATGATTGTCATTGTATGATTATGTTTGAATGATTGTGATTGCATGATTGTGATTGTATGATTGTGATTGCATGATTTTGAATGTATGATTGTGATTGCATGATTGTGATTGTATGATTGAGACTGCATGATTTTGTATGTATGATTGTGATTGTATGATTGTGATTGTATGATTGTGATAGTACGATTGTGATTGTATGATTGTGATTGTATGACTGTGATTGTATGAATGCGATTGTATGATTGTGATTGCATGATTGTGATTGTATGTTTGTGATTGTATGATATTGATTGTATAATTGTGATTGTATGATTGTGATTGTATGATTGTGATTGTATGATTGTGATTGTATGATTGCGATAGTATGATTGCGATTGTAAGATTGTGATTGTATGACTGTGATTGTATGATTGTGATTGTATGATTGTCATTGTATGATTATGATTGTATGATTGTGATTGCATGATTGTGATTGTATGATTGAGATTGCATGATTTTGTATGTATGATTGTGATTGTATGATTGTGATTGTATGATTGTGATAGTATGATTGTGATTGTATGATTGTGATTGTATGACTGTGATTGTATGATTGTGATTGTGCGATTGTGATTGTACGATTGTGATTGTATGATTGTCATTGTATGATTATGTTTGAATGATTGTGATTGCATGATTGTGATTGTATGATTGTGATTGCATGATTTTGAATGTATGATTGTGATTGCATGATTGTGATTGTATGATTGTGATTGTATGATTGTGATAGTATGATTGTGATTGTAAGATTGTGATTGTATGAATGTGATTGTATGATTGTGATTGTATGATTGTGATTGTATGATTATGATTGTATGATTGTGATTGTATGATTGTGATGGTATGATTGTGTTTGTATGATTGCGATCGTATGATTGTGATTGTATGATTATGATTGTATGATTGTGATTGTATGATTGCGATTGTATGATTGTGATTGTATGATTATGATTGTATTTTTGTGATTGTATGATTGTGATTGTATGATTGCGATTTTATTATTGTGATTGTATGATTGTGATAGTATGGTTGTGATTGTATGATTGTGATTGTATGATTGCGATTGTATGATTGTAATTGTATGATTGTGATTGTATGATTGTGATTGTATGATTGTGATTGTATGATTGTGATTGTATGATTGTGATTGTATGATTGTGATTGTATGATTGTGATTGTATGATTGTGATTGTATGATTGTGATTGTGTGATTGTATTTGGGAGATTGTAATTGTATGATTGCGATTTTATGTTTGCGATTGTATGCTGGTGACTGTATTATTGTGATTGTATGATTGTGATTTTATGATTGTGATTGTATGATTTTGATTTGCATGATTGTGATTGTATGATTGTGATTGTATGATTGTGAAAGTATTATTGTGATTGTATGATTGTGATAGTATGGTTGTGATTGTATGATTGTGATTGTATGATTGCGATTGTATGATTGTAATTGTATGATTGTGATTGTATGATTGTGATTGTATGATTGTGATTGTATGATTGTGATTGTATGATTGTGATTGTATGATTGTGATTGTATGATTGTGATTGTGTGATTGTGATTGTATGACTGTGATTGTATGATTGTGATTGTGCGATTGTGATTGTGCGATTGTGATTGTACGATTGTGATTGTACGATTGCGATTGTATGAATGCGATTGTATAATTGTGATTGCATGATTGTGATTGTATGATTGTGATTGTATGATTGCGATAGTATGATTGCGATTGTAAGATTGTGATTGTATGACTGTGATTGTATGATTGTGATTGTATGATTGTCATTGTATGATTATGATTGTATGATTGTGATTGCATGATTGTGATTGTATGATTGAGATTGCATGATTTTGTATGTATGATTGTGATTGGATGATTGTGATTGTATGATTGTGATTGTATGATTGTGATTGTATGACTGTGATTGTATGATTGTGATTGTATGATTGTGATTGTATGAATGTGATAGTATGATTGTGATTGTATGTTTGTGATTGTATGACTGTGATTGTATGATTGTGATTGTATGATTGTGATTGTATGATTGTGATTGTATGATTGTGATTTTATGATTGTGATTGTATGATTTTGATTTGCATGATTGTGATTGTATGATTGTGATTGTATGATTGTGAAAGTATGATTGTGATTGTATGATTGTGATTGTATGATTGTGATTGTGTGATTGTGATTGTATGATTGTGATTGTATGATTGTGATTGTATGACTGTGATTGTATGATTGTGATTGTGCGATTGTGATTGTGCGATTGTGATTGTACGATTGTGATTGTACGATTGCGATTGTATGAATGCGATTGTATAATTGTGATTGCATGATTGTGATTGTATGATTGTGCTTGTATGATATTGATTGTATAATTGTGATTGTATGATTGTGATTGCATGATTGTGATTGTATGATTGTGATTGTATGATTGTGATTGTATGATTGCGATAGTATGATTGCGATTGTAAGATTGTGATTGTATGACTGTGATTGTATGATTGTGATTGTATGATTGTCATTGTATGATTATGATTGTATGATTGTGATTGCATGATTGTGATTGTATGATTGAGATTGCATGATTTTGTATGTATGATTGTGATTGAATGATTGTGATTGTATGATTGTGATTGTATGATTGTGATTGTATGACTGTGATTGTATGATTGTGATTGTATGATTGTGATTGTATGAATGTGATAGTATGATTGTGATTGTATGTTTGTGATTGTATGACTGTGATTGTATGATTGTGATTGTGCGATTGTGATTGTACGATTGTGATTGTACGATTGTGATTGCATGATTGTGATTGTATGATTGAGATTGCAAGATTTTGCATGTATGATTGTGATTGTATGATTGTGATTGTATGATTGTGATTGTATGATTGTGCTTGTATGATTGTGATTGTATGATTGTGATTGCATGATTATGATTGTATGATTGTGATTGTATAATTGTGATGGTATGATTGTGATTGTATGATTGCGATAGTATGATTGCGATTGTATGATATCGATTGTATGATTGTGATTGTATGATTGTGATTGTATGATTGTGATTGTATGATTGTGATTGTATGACTGTGATTGTATGATTGTGATTGTATGATTGTGATTGTCTGATTGTGGTTGTATGATTGTGATTGTATGATTGTGATTGTATGATTGTGATTGTATGATTGTGATTGTATGATTGTGATGTATGATTGTGATTGTATGATTGTGATTGCATGATTATGATTGTATGATTGTGATTGTATGATTGTGATTGCATGATTGTGATTGTATGATTGAGATTGCATGATTTTGTATGTATGATTGTGATTGTATGATTGTGATAGTATGATTGTGATTGTAAGATTGTGATTGTATGACTGTGATTGTATGATTGTGATTGTATGATTGTCATTGTATGATTATGATTGTACGATTGTGATTGCATGATTGTGATTGTATGATTCAGATTGCATGATTTTGTATGTATGATTGTGATTGTATGATTGTGATTGTATGATTGTGATAGTATGATTGTGATTGTATGATTGTGATTGTATGACTGTGATTGTATGATCGTGATTGTATGATCGTGATTGTATGACTGTGATTGTATGATTGTGATTGTATGATTGTGATTGTCTGATTGTGGTTGTATGATTGTGATTGTATGATTGTGATTGTATGATTGTGATTGTATGATTGTGATTGTATGATTGTGATGTATGATTGTGATTGTATGATTGTGATTGTATGAGTGTGATTGTATGATTGTGCTTGTATGATTGTGATTGTATGATTGTGATTGTATGATTATGATTGTATGATTGTGATTGTATAATTGTGATGGTATGATTGTGATTGCATGATTGTGATTGTATGATTGTGATTGTATGATATTGATTGTATGATTGTGATTGTATGATTGTGATTGTATGATTGTGATTGTATGATTGTGATTGTATGATTGTGATTGTCTGATTGTGGTTGTATGACTGTGATTGTATGACTGTGATTGTATGACTGTGATTGTATGACTGTGATTGTATGATTGTGATTGTGCGATTGTGATTGTGCGATTGTGATTGTACGATTGTGATTGTACGATTGCGATTGTATGAATGCGATTGTATGATTGTGATTGCATGATTGTGATTGTATGTTTGTGATTGTATGATATTGATTGTATAATTGTGATTGTATGATTGTGATTGTATGATTGTGATTGTATGATTGTGATTGTATGATTGTGATTGTATGATTGCGATAGTATGATTGCGATTGTAAGATTGTGATTGTATGACTGTGATTGTATGATTGTGATTGTATGATTGTCATTGTATGATTATGATTGTATGATTGTGATTGCATGATTGTGATTGTATGATTGAGATTGCATGATTTTGTATGTATGATTGTGATTGTATGATTGTGATTGTATGATTGTGATAGTATGATTGTGATTGTATGATTGTGATTGTATGACTGTGATTGTATGATTGTGATTGTGCGATTGTGATTGTACGATTGTGATTGTATGATTGTCATTGTATGATTATGTTTGAATGATTGTGATTGCATGATTGTGATTGTATGATTGTGATTGTATGATTGTGATGGTATGATTGTGTTTGTATGATTGCGATCGTATGATTGTGATTGTATGATTATGATTGTATGATTGTGATTGTATGATTGCGATTGTATGATTGTGATTGTATGATTATGATTGTATTTTTGTGATTGTATGATTGTGATTGTATGATTGCGATTTTATTATTGTGATTGTATGATTGTGATAGTATGGTTGTGATTGTATGATTGTGATTGTATGATTGCGATTGTATGATTGTAATTGTATGATTGTGATTGTATGATTGTGATTGTATGATTGTGATTGTATGATTGTGATTGTATGATTGTGATTGTATGATTGTGATTGTATGATTGTGATTGTATGATTGTGATTGTGTGATTGTATTTGGGAGATTGTAATTGTATGATTGCGATTTTATGATTGCGATTGTATGCTGGTGACTGTATTATTGTGATTGTATGATTGTGATTTTATGATTGTGATTGTATGATTTTGATTTGCATGATTGTGATTGTATGATTGTGATTGTATGATTGTGAAAGTATTATTGTGATTGTATGATTGTGATAGTATGGTTGTGATTGTATGATTGTGATTGTATGATTGCGATTGTATGATTGTAATTGTATGATTGTGATTGTATGATTGTGATTGTATGATTGTGATTGTATGATTGTGATTGTATGATTGTGATTGTATGATTGTGATTGTATGATTGTGATTGTGTGATTGTGATTGTATGACTGTGATTGTATGATTGTGATTGTCTGATTGTGATTGTGCGATTGTGATTGTACGATTGTGATTGTACGATTGCGATTGTATGAATGCGATTGTATAATTGTGATTGCATGATTGTGATTGTATGATTGTGATTGTATGATTGCGATAGTATGATTGCGATTGTAAGATTGTGATTGTATGACTGTGATTGTATGATTGTGATTGTATGATTGTCATTGTATGATTATGATTGTATGATTGTGATTGCATGATTGTGATTGTATGATTGAGATTGCATGATTTTGTATGTATGATTGTGATTGAATGATTGTGATTGTATGATTGTGATTGTATGATTGTGATTGTATGACTGTGATTGTATGATTGTGATTGTATGATTGTGATTGTATGAATGTGATAGTATGATTGTGATTGTATGTTTGTGATTGTATGACTGTGATTGTATGATTGTGATTGTATGATTGTGATTGTATGATTGTGATTGTATGATTGTGATTTTATGATTGTGATTGTATGATTTTGATTTGCATGATTGTGATTGTATGATTGTGATTGTATGATTGTGAAAGTATGATTGTGATTGTATGATTGTGATTGTATGATTGTGATTGTGTGATTGTGATTGTATGATTGTGATTGTATGATTGTGATTGTATGACTGTGATTGTATGATTGTGATTGTGCGATTGTGATTGTGCGATTGTGATTGTACGATTGTGATTGTACGATTGCGATTGTATGAATGCGATTGTATGATTGTGATTGCATGATTATGATTGTATGATTGTGATTGTATGATTGTGATTGCATGATTGTGATTGTATGATTGAGATTGCATGATTTTGTATGTATGATTGTGATTGTATGATTGTGATAGTATGATTGTGATTGTATGATTGTGATTGTATGACTGTGATTGTATGATTGTGATTGTATGATTGTGATTATATGAATGTGATAGTATGATTGTGATTGTAAGATTGTGATTGTATGACTGTGATTGTATGATTGTGATTGTATGATTGTCATTGTATGATTATGATTGTATGATTGTGATTGCATGATTGTGATTGTATGATTGAGATTGCATGATTTTGTATGTATGATTGTGATTGAATGATTGTGATTGTATGATTGTGATTGTATGATTGTGATTGTATGACTGTGATTGTATGATTGTGATTGTATGATTGTGATTGTATGAATGTGATAGTATGATTGTGATTGTATGTTTGTGATTGTATGACTGTGATTGTATGATTGTGATTGTGCGATTGTGATTGTACGATTGTGATTGTACGATTGTGATTGCATGATTGTGATTGTATGATTGAGATTGCAAGATTTTGCATGTATGATTGTGATTGTATGATTGTGATTGTATGATTGTGATTGTATGATTGTGCTTGTATGATTGTGATTGTATGATTGTGATTGTATGATTATGATTGTATGATTGTGATTGTATAATTGTGATGGTATGATTGTGATTGTATGATTGCGATAGTATGATTGCGATTGTATGATATCGATTGTATGATTGTGATTGTATGATTGTGATTGTATGATTGTGATTGTATGATTGTGATTGTATGACTGTGATTGTATGATTGTGATTGTATGATTGTGATTGTCTGATTGTGGTTGTATGATTGTGATTGTATGATTGTGATTGTATGATTGTGATTGTATGGTTGTGATTGTATGATTGTGATGTATGATTGTGATTGTATGATTGTGATTGCATGATTATGATTGTATGATTGTGATTGTATGATTGTGATTGCATGATTGTGATTGTATGATTGAGATTGCATGATTTTGTATGTATGATTGTGATTGTATGATTGTGATAGTATGATTGTGATTGTAAGATTGTGATTGTATGACTGTGATTGTATGATTGTGATTGTATGATTGTCATTGTATGATTATGATTGTACGATTGTGATTGCATGATTGTGATTGTATGATTCAGATTGCATGATTTTGTATGTATGATTGTGATTGTATGATTGTGATTGTATGATTGTGATAGTATGATTGTGATTGTATGATTGTGATTGTATGACTGTGATTGTATGATCGTGATTGTATGATTGTGATTGTATGACTGTGATTGTATGACTGTGATTGTATGATTGTGATTGTATGATTGTGATTGTCTGATTGTGGTTGTATGATTGTGATTGTATGATTGTGATTGTATGATTGTGATTGTATGATTGTGATGTATGATTGTGATTGTATGATTGTGATTGTATGAGTGTGATTGTATGATTGTGCTTGTATGATTGTGATTGTATGATTGTGATTGTATGATTGTGATTGTATGATTGTGATTGTATAATTGTGATGGTATGATTGTGATTGCATGATTGTGATTGTATGATTGTGATTGTATGATATTGATTGTATGATTGTGATTGTATGATTGTGATTGTATGATTGTGATTGTATGATTGTGATTGTATGATTGTGATTGTATGATTGTGATTGTCTGATTGTGGTTGTATGACTGTGATTGTATGACTGTGATTGTATGACTGTGATTGTATGACTGTGATTGTATGATTGTGATTGTGCGATTGTGATTGTGCGATTGTGATTGTACGATTGTGATTGTACGATTGCGATTGTATGAATGCGATTGTATGATTGTGATTGCATGATTGTGATTGTATGTTTGTGATTGTATGATATTGATTGTATAATTGTGATTGTATGATTGTGATTGTATGATTGTGATTGTATGATTGTGATTGTATGATTGTGATTGTATGATTGCGATAGTATGATTGCGATTGTAAGATTGTGATTGTATGACTGTGATTGTATGATTGTGATTGTATGATTGTCATTGTATGATTATGATTGTATGATTGTGATTGCATGATTGTGATTGTATGATTGAGATTGCATGATTTTGTATGTATGATTGTGATTGTATGATTGTGATTGTATGATTGTGATAGTATGATTGTGATTGTATGATTGTGATTGTATGACTGTGATTGTATGATTGTGATTGTGCGATTGTGATTGTACGATTGTGATTGTATGATTGTCATTGTATGATTATGTTTGAATGATTGTGATTGCATGATTGTGATTGTATGATTGTGATTGTATGATTGTGATGGTATGATTGTGTTTGTATGATTGCGATCGTATGATTGTGATTGTATGATTATGATTGTATGATTGTGATTGTATGATTGCGATTGTATGATTGTGATTGTATGATTATGATTGTATTTTTGTGATTGTATGATTGTGATTGTATGATTGCGATTTTATTATTGTGATTGTATGATTGTGATAGTATGGTTGTGATTGTATGATTGTGATTGTATGATTGCGATTGTATGATTGTAATTGTATGATTGTGATTGTATGATTGTGATTGTATGATTGTGATTGTATGATTGTGATTGTATGATTGTGATTGTATGATTGTGATTGTATGATTGTGATTGTATGATTGTGATTGTGTGATTGTATTTGGGAGATTGTAATTGTATGATTGCGATTTTATGATTGCGATTGTATGCTGGTGACTGTATTATTGTGATTGTATGATTGTGATTTTATGATTGTGATTGTATGATTTTGATTTGCATGATTGTGATTGTATGATTGTGATTGTATGATTGTGAAAGTATTATTGTGATTGTATGATTGTGATAGTATGGTTGTGATTGTATGATTGTGATTGTATGATTGCGATTGTATGATTGTAATTGTATGATTGTGATTGTATGATTGTGATTGTATGATTGTGATTGTATGATTGTGATTGTATGATTGTGATTGTATGATTGTGATTGTATGATTGTGATTGTGTGATTGTGATTGTATGACTGTGATTGTATGATTGTGATTGTGCGATTGTGATTGTGCGATTGTGATTGTACGATTGTGATTGTACGATTGCGATTGTATGAATGCGATTGTATAATTGTGATTGCATGATTGTGATTGTATGATTGTGATTGTATGATTGCGATAGTATGATTGCGATTGTAAGATTGTGATTGTATGACTGTGATTGTATGATTGTGATTGTATGATTGTCATTGTATGATTATGATTGTATGATTGTGATTGCATGATTGTGATTGTATGATTGAGATTGCATGATTTTGTATGTATGATTGTGATTGAATGATTGTGATTGTATGATTGTGATTGTATGATTGTGATTGTATGACTGTGATTGTATGATTGTGATTGTATGATTGTGATTGTATGAATGTGATAGTATGATTGTGATTGTATGTTTGTGATTGTATGACTGTGATTGTATGATTGTGATTGTATGATTGTGATTGTATGAATGCGATTGTATGATTGTGATTGTATGATTGTGATTGTATGATTGTGATTGTATGATTGTGATTGTATGATTGTGATTGTATGATTGTGATTGTATGATTGTGATTGTATGATTGTGATTGTATGATTGTGATTGTATGATTGTGATTGTATGATTGTGATTGTATTATTGCGATTGTATGATTGTGATTGTATGACTGTGATTGTATGATTGTGATTGTGCGATTGTGATTGTGCGATTGTGATTGTACGATTGTGATTGTACGATTGCGATTGTATGAATGCGATTGTATGATTGTGATTGCATGATTATGATTGTATGATTGTGATTGTATGATTGTGATTGCATGATTGTGATTGTATGATTGAGATTGCATGATTTTGTATGTATGATTGTGATTGTATGATTGTGATAGTATGATTGTGATTGTATGATTGTGATTGTATGACTGCGATTGTATGATTGTGATTGTATGATTGTGATTGTATGAATGTGATAGTATGATTGTGATTGTAAGATTGTGATTGTATGACTGTGATTGTATGATTGTGATTGTATGATTGTGATTGTATGATTGTGATTGTATGATTATGATTGTATGATTGTGATTGTATGATTGTGATGGTATGATTGTGATTGTATGATTGCGATAGTATGATTGCGATTGTATGATATTGATTGTATGATTGTGATTGTATGATTGTGATTGTATGATTGTGATTGTATGATTGTGATTGTATGATTGTGATTGTATGATTGTGATTGTATGATTGTGATTGTATGATTGTGATTGTATGATTGCGATTGTATGATTGTGATTGTCTGATTGTGGTTGTATGATTGTGATTGTATGATTGTGATTGTGTGATTGCGATTGTATGATTGCGATTGTATGAATGCGATTGTATGATTGTGATTGTATTATTGCGATTGTATGAATGCGATTGTATGATTGTGATTGCATGATTGTGATTGTATGATTGTGATTGTATGATATTGATTGTATGATTGTGATTGTATGATTATGATTGAATGATTGTGATTGCATGATTGTGATTATATGATTGTGATTGCATGATTTTGAATGTATGATTGTGATTGCATGATTGTGATTGTATGATTGTGACTGCATGATTTTGAATGTATGATTGTGATTGTATGATTGTGATTGTATGATTGTGATTGTATGATTGTGATAGTATGATTGTGATTGTATGAATGCGATTGTATGATTGTGATTGTATGATTATGATTGTACTTTTGTGATTGTATGATTGTGATTGTATGATTGTGATTGTATGATTGTGATTGTATGATTGTGATTGTATGATTGTGATTGTATGATTGTGATTGTATGATTGTGATTGTATGATTGTGATTGTATGATTGTGATTGTATGATTGCGATAGTATGATTGCGATTGTAAGATTGTGATTGTATGACTGTGATTGTATGATTGTGATTGTATGATTGCCATTGTATGATTATGATTGTATGATTGTGATTGCATGATTGTGATTGTATGACTGAGATTGCATGATTTTGTATGTATGATTGTGATTGTATGATTGTGATTGTATGATTGTGATTGTATGATTGTGATAGTATGATTGTGATTGTGCGATTGTGATTGTACGATTGTGATTGTACGATTGTGATTGTATGATTGTGATTGTATGATTGTGATTGTATGATTGTGATAGTATGATTGTGATTGTATGATTGTGATTGTATGACTGTGATTGTATGATTGTGATTGTATGATTGTGATTGTATGATTGTGATAGTATGATTGTGATTGTATGTTTGTGATTGTATGACTGTGATTGTATGATTGTGATTGTGCGATTGCGATTGTGCGATTGTGATTGTACGATTGTGATTGTACGATTGTGATTGTATGATTGTGATTGTATGATTATGATTGAATGATTGTGATTGTATGATTGTGATTGTATGACTGTGATTGTATGATTGTGATTGTATGATTGTGATTGTATGAATGTGATAGTATGATTGTGATTGTAAGATTGTGATTGTATGACTGTGATTGTATGATTGTGATTGTATGATTGTCATTGTATGATTATGATTGTATGATTGTGATTGCATGATTGTGATTGTATGATTGAGACTGCATGATTTTGTATGTATGATTGTGATTGTATGATTGTGATTGTATGATTGTGATAGTATGATTGTGATTGTATGATTGTGATTGTATGACTGTGATTGTATGATTGTGATTGTATGATTGTGATTGTATGAATGTGATAGTATGATTGTGATTGTATGATTGTGATTGTATGACTGTGATTGTATGATTGTGATTGTGCGATTGTGATTGTACGATTGTGATTGTACGATTGTGATTGCTTGATTGTGATTGTATGATTGAGATTGCATGATTTTGTATGCATGATTGTGATTGTATGATTGTGATTGTACGATTGTGATTGTACGATTGTGATTGTATGATTGTGATTGTATGATTATGATTGTATGATTGTGATTGTATGATTGTGATGGTATGATTGTGATTGTGTGATTGCGATAGTATGATTGCGATTGTATGATATTGATTATATGATTGTGATTGTATGATTGTGATTGTATGATTGTGATTGTATGATTGTGATTGTATGATTGTGATTGTATGATTGTGATTGTATGATTGTGATTGTATGATTGTGATTGTATGATTGTGATTGTATGATTATGATTGTATGATTGTGATGGTATGATTGTGATTGAATGATTGTGATTGTATGATTGTATTTGGGAGATTGTATTTGGGAGATTGTAGTTGTATGATTGCGATTGTATGATTGTGATTGTATGATTGTGATGTATGTTTGTAATTGTATGATTATGATCGTATGATTGTGTTTGTATGATTGTGATGGTATGATTGTGATTGTATGATTGCGATCGTATGATTGTGATTGTATGATTATGATTGTATGATTGTGATTGTATGATTGCGATTGTATGATTGTGATTGTATGATTATGATTGTATGATTGTGATTGTATGATTGTGATTGTATGATTGCGATTGTATGATTGTGATTGTCTGATTGTGGTTGTATGATTGTGATTGTATGATTGTGATTGTGTGATTGCGATTGTATGATTGCGATTGTATGAATGCGATTGTATGATTGTGATTGTATTATTGCGATTGTATGAATGCGATTGTATGATTGTGATTGCATGATTGTGATTGTATGATTGTGATTGTATGATATTGATTGTATGATTGTGATTGTATGATTATGATTGAATGATTGTGATTGCATGATTGTGATTATATGATTGTGATTGCATGATTTTGAATGTATGATTGTGATTGCATGATTGTGATTGTATGATTGTGACTGCATGATTTTGAATGTATGATTGTGATTGTATGATTGTGATTGTATGATTGTGATTGTATGATTGTGATAGTATGATTGTGATTGTATGAATGCGATTGTATGATTGTGATTGTATGATTATGATTGTACTTTTGTGATTGTATGATTGTGATTGTATGATTGTGATTGTATGATTGTGATTGTATGATTGTGATTGTATGATTGTGATTGTATGATTGTGATTGTATGATTGTGATTGTATGATTGTGATTGTATGATTGTGATTGTATGATTGCGATAGTATGATTGCGATTGTAAGATTGTGATTGTATGACTGTGATTGTATGATTGTGATTGTATGATTGCCATTGTATGATTATGATTGTATGATTGTGATTGCATGATTGTGATTGTATGACTGAGATTGCATGATTTTGTATGTATGATTGTGATTGTATGATTGTGATTGTATGATTGTGATTGTATGATTGTGATAGTATGATTGTGATTGTGCGATTGTGATTGTACGATTGTGATTGTACGATTGTGATTGTATGATTGTGATTGTATGATTGTGATTGTATGATTGTGATAGTATGATTGTGATTGTATGATTGTGATTGTATGACTGTGATTGTATGATTGTGATTGTATGATTGTGATTGTATGATTGTGATAGTATGATTGTGATTGTATGTTTGTGATTGTATGACTGTGATTGTATGATTGTGATTGTGCGATTGCGATTGTGCGATTGTGATTGTACGATTGTGATTGTACGATTGTGATTGTATGATTGTGATTGTATGATTATGATTGAATGATTGTGATTGTATGATTGTGATTGTATGACTGTGATTGTATGATTGTGATTGTATGATTGTGATTGTATGAATGTGATAGTATGATTGTGATTGTAAGATTGTGATTGTATGACTGTGATTGTATGATTGTGATTGTATGATTGTCATTGTATGATTATGATTGTATGATTGTGATTGCATGATTGTGATTGTATGATTGAGACTGCATGATTTTGTATGTATGATTGTGATTGTATGATTGTGATTGTATGATTGTGATAGTATGATTGTGATTGTATGATTGTGATTGTATGACTGTGATTGTATGATTGTGATTGTATGATTGTGATTGTATGAATGTGATAGTATGATTGTGATTGTATGATTGTGATTGTATGACTGTGATTGTATGATTGTGATTGTGCGATTGTGATTGTACGATTGTGATTGTACGATTGTGATTGCTTGATTGTGATTGTATGATTGAGATTGCATGATTTTGTATGCATGATTGTGATTGTATGATTGTGATTGTACGATTGTGATTGTACGATTGTGATTGTATGATTGTGATTGTATGATTATGATTGTATGATTGTGATTGTATGATTGTGATGGTATGATTGTGATTGTATGATTGCGATAGTATGATTGCGATTGTATGATATTGATTATATGATTGTGATTGTATGATTGTGATTGTATGATTGTGATTGTATGATTGTGATTGTATGATTGTGATTGTATGATTGTGATTGTATGATTGTGATTGTATGATTGTGATTGTATGATTGTGATTGTATGATTATGATTGTATGATTGTGATGGTATGATTGTGATTGAATGATTGTGATTGTATGATTGTATTTGGGAGATTGTATTTGGGAGATTGTAGTTGTATGATTGCGATTGTATGATTGTGATTGTATGATTGTGATGTATGTTTGTAATTGTATGATTATGATCGTATGATTGTGTTTGTATGATTGTGATGGTATGATTGTGATTGTATGATTGCGATCGTATGATTGTGATTGTATGATTATGATTGTATGATTGTGATTGTATGATTGCGATTGTATGATTGTGATTGTATGATTATGATTGTATGATTGTGATTGTATGATTGTGATGGTATGATTGTGTTTGTATGATTGCGATCGTATGATTGTGATTGTATGATTATGATTGTATGATTGTGATTGTATGATTGCGATTGTATGATTGTGATTGTATGATTATGATTGTATTTTTGTGATTGTATGATTGTGATTGTATGATTGCGATTGTATTATTGTGATTGTATGATTGTGATAGTATGGTTGTGATTGTATGATTGTGATTGTATGATTGCGATTGTTTGATTGTAATTGTATGATTGTGATTGTATGATTGTGATTGTATGATTGTGATTGTATGATTGTGATTGTATGATTGTGATTGTATGATTGTGATTGTATGATTGTGATTGTATGATTGTGATTGTGTGATTGTATTTGGGAGATTGTAATTGTATGATTGCGATTTTATGATTGCGATTGTATGCTGGTGACTGTATTATTGTGATTGTATGATTGTGATTTTATGATTGTGATTGTATGATTTTGATTTGCATGATTGTGATTGTATGATTGTGATTGTATGATTGTGAAAGTATTATTGTGATTGTATGATTGTGATAGTATGGTTGTGATTGTATGATTGTGATTGTATGATTGCGATTGTATGATTGTAATTGTATGATTGTGATTGTATGATTGTGATTGTATGATTGTGATTGTATGATTGTGATAGTATGATTGTGATTGTATCATTGTGATTGTATGATTGTGATTGTATGATTGTGATTGTATGATTGTGATTGTATGATTGTGATTGTATGATTGTGATTGTATGATTGTGATTGTGTGATTGTATTTGGGAGATTGTAATTGTATGATTGCGATTTTATGATTGCGATTGTATGCTGGTGACTGTATTATTGTGATTGTATGATTGTGATTGTATGAATGTGATAGTATGATTGTGATTGTATGATTGTGATTGTATGACTGTGATTGTATTATTGTGATTGTGCGATTGTGATTGTACGATTGTGATTGTACGATTGTGATTGCATGATTGTGATTGTATGATTGAGATTGCATGATTTTGTATGTATGATTGTGATTGTATGATTGTGATTGTATGATTGTGATTGTATGATTGTGATTGTATGATTATGATTGTATGATTGTGATTGTATGATTGTGATGGTATGATTGTGATTGTATGATTGCGATAGTATGATTGCGATTGTATGATATTGATTGTATGATTGTGATTGTATGATTGTGATTGTATGATTGTGATTGTATGATTGTGATTGTATGATTGTGATTGTATGATTGTGATTGTCTGATTGTGGTTGTATGATTGTGATTGTATGATTGTGATTGTATGATTGTGATTGTATGATTGTGATTGTATGATTGTGATTGTATGATTGTGATTGTATGATTGTGATTGTATGATTGTGATTGTCTGATTGTTGTTGTATGATTGTGATTGTATGATTGTGATTGTGTGATTGTGATTGTATGATTGCGATTGTATGAATGCGATTGTATGAATGCGATTGTATGATTGTGATTGTATGATTGTGATTGTATGATTGTGATTGTATGATTGTGATTGTATGATTGTGATTGTATGATTGTGATTGTATGATTGTGATTGTATGATTGTGATTGTATGATTGTGATTGTATGATTGTGATAGTATGATTGTGATTGTATGATTGTGATTGTATGACTGTGATTGTATGATTGTGATTGTATGATTGTGATTGTATGATTGTGATAGTATGATTGTGATTGTATGATTGTGATTGTATGACTGTGATTGTATGATTGTGATTGTGCGATTGTGATTGTGCGATTGTGATTGTACGATTGTGATTGTACGATTGTGATTGTATGATTGTGATTGTATGATTATGATTGAATGATTGTGATTGCATGATTGTGATTGTATGATTGTGATTGCATGATTTTGAATGTATGATTGTGATTGTATGATTGTGATTGTATGATTGTGATTGTATGATTATGATTGTGTGATTGTGATTGTATGATTGTATTTGGGAGATTGTATTTTGGAGATTGTAATTGTGGGATTGCAATTGTATGATTGTGATTGTATGATTGTGATTGTATGATTGTGATTGTATGATTGTGATTGTATGATTGTGAGTGTATGATTGTGATTGTATGATTATGATTGTATGATTGTGATGGTATGATTGTGATTGTATGATTGTGATTGTATGACTGTATTTGGGAGATTGTATTTGGGAGATTGTAGTTGTATGATTGCGATTGTATGATTGTGATTGTATGATTGTGATGTATGATTGTAATTGTATGATTATGATTGTATGATTGTGATTGTATGATTGTGATGGTAAGATTGTGATTGTATGATTGCGATCGTATGATTGTGATTGTATGATTATGATTGTATGATTGTGATTGTATGATTGCGATTGTATGATTGTGATTGTATGATTATGATTGTATTTTGGTGATTCTATGATTGTGATTGTATGATTGTGATTGTATGATTGTGATTGTATGATTGTGATTGTATGATTGTGATTGTATGATTGTGATTGTATGATTGTGATTGTATGATTGTGATTGTATGATTGTGATTGTATGATTGTGATTGTATGATTGTGATTGTATGATTGTGATTGTATGATTGTGATAGTATGGTTGTGATTGTATGATTGTGATTGTCTGATTGCGATTGTATGATTGTCATTGTATGATTGTGATTGTATGATATTGATTGTATGATTGTGATTGTATGATTGTGATAGTATGATTGTGATTGTATGATTGTGATTGTATGATTGTGATTGTATGATTGTGATAGTATGGTTGTGATTGTATGATTGTGATTGTATGATTGCGATTGTATGATTGTAATTGTATGATTGTGATTGTATGATTGTGATTGTATGAATGCGATTGTATGATTGTGATTGTATGATTATGATTGTACTTTTGTGATTGTATGATTGTGATTGTATGATTGTGATTGTATGATTGTGATTGTATGAGTGCGATTGTATGAATGCGATTGTATGATTGTGATTGCATGATTGTGATTGTATGATTGTGATTGTATGATATTGATTGTATGATTGTGATTGTATGATTGTGATTGTATGATTGTGATTGTATGATTTTGATTTGCATGATTGTGATTGTATGATTGTGATTGTATGATTGTGAAAGTATGATTGTGATTGTATGATTGTGATTGTATGATTGTGATTGTGTGATTGTGATTGTATGATTGTGATTGTATGATTGTGATTGTATGACTGTGATTGTACGATTGTGATTGTGCGATTGTGATTGTGCGATTGTGATTGTACGATTGTGATTGTACGATTGCGATTGTATGAATGCGATTGTATAATTGTGATTGCGTGATTGCGATTGTAAGATTGTGATTGTATGATTGTGATTGTATGATTGTGATTGTATGATTGCGATAGTATGATTGCGATTGTAAGATTGTGATTGTATGACTGTGATTGTATGATTGTGATTGTATGATTGTCATTGTATGATTATGATTGTATGATTGTGATTGCATGATTGTGATTGTATGATTGAAATTGCATGATTTTGTATGTATGATTATGATTGTGTGATTGTGATTGTATGATTGTATTTGGGAGATTGTATTTTGGAGATTGTAATTGTGGGATTGCAATTGTATGATTGTGATTGTATGATTGTGATTGTATGATTGTGATTGTATGATTCTGATTGTATGATTGTGATTGTATGATTGTGATGGTAAGATTGTGATTGTATGATTGCGATCGTATGATTGTGATTGTATGATTATGATTGTATGATTGTGATTGTATGATTGCGATTGTATGATTGTGATTGTATGATTATGATTGTATTTTGGTGATTCTATGATTGTGATTGTATGATTGTGATTGTATGATTGTGATTGTATGATTGTGATTGTATGATTGTGATTGTATGATTGTGATTGTATGATTGTGATTGTATGATTGTGATTGTATGATTGTGATTGTATGATTGTGATTGTATGATTGTGATAGTATGGTTGTGATTGTATGATTGTGATTGTATGATTGCGATTGTATGATTGTCATTGTATGATTGTGATTGTATGATATTGATTGTATGATTGTGATTGTATGATTGTGATAGTATGATTGTGATTGTATGATTGTGATTGTATGATTGTGATAGTATGGTTGTGATTGTATGATTGTGATTGTATGATTGCGATTGTATGATTGTAATTGTATGATTGTGATTGTATGATTGTGATTGTATGATTGTGATTGTATGATTGTGATTGTATGATTGTGATTGTATGATTGTGATTGTATGATTGTGATTGTATGATTGTGATAGTATGATTGTGATTGTATGAATGCGATTGTATGATTGTGATTGTATGATTATGATTGTACTTTTGTGATTGTATGATTGTGATTGTATGATTGTGATTGTATGAATGCGATTGTATGATTGTGATTGCATGATTGTGATTGTATGATTGTGATTGTATGATATTGATTGTATGATTGTGATTGTATGATTGTGATTGTATGACTGTGATTGTCTGATTGTGGTTGTATGATTGTGATTGTATGATTGTGATTGTATGATTGTGATTGTATGACTGTGATTGTATGATTCTGATTGTGCGATTGTGATTGTGCGATTGTGATTGGACGATTGTGATTGTACGATTGCGATTGTGTGATTGTGATTGTATGATTGTGATTGTATGATTGTGATTGTATGATATTGATTGTATGATTGTGATTGTATGATTGTGATTGTATGATTGTGATTGTATGATTGTGATTGTATGATTGTGATTGTATGATTGTGATTGTATGATTGTGATTGTCTGATTGTGGTTGTATGATTGTGATTGTATGACTGTGATTGTATGATTGTGATTGTATGACTGTGATTGTATGATTGTGATTGTGCGATTGTGATTGTGCGATTGTGATTGTGCGATTGTGATTGTACGATTGTGATTGTACGATTGCGATTGTATGAATGCGATTGTATGATTGTGATTGCATGATTGTGATTGTATGTTTGTGATTGTATGATATTGATTGTATAATTGTGATTGTATGATTGTGATTGTATGATTGTGATTGTATGATTGTGATTGTATGATTGTGATTGTATGATTGCGATAGTATGATTGCGATTGTAAGATTGTGATTGTATGACTGTGATTGTATGATTGTGATTGTATGATTGTCATTGTATGATTATGATTGTATGATTGTGATTGCATGATTGTGATTGTATGATTGAGATTGCATGATTTTGTATGTATGATTGTGATTGTATGATTGTGATTGTATGATTGTGATAGTATGATTGTGATTGTATGATTGTGATTGTATGACTGTGATTGTATGATTGTGATTGTGCGATTGTGATTGTACGATTGTGATTGTATGATTGTCATTGTATGATTATGATTGAATGATTGTGATTGCATGATTGTGATTGTATGATTGTGATTGCATGATTTTGAATGTATGATTGTGATTGTATGATTGTGATTGTATGATTGTGATTGTATGATTGTGATAGTATGATTGTGATTGTAAGATTGTGATTGTATGAATGTGATTGTATGATTGTGATTGTATGATTGTGATTGTATGATTATGATTGTATGATTGTGATTGTATGATTGTGATGGTATGATTGTGTTTGTATGATTGCGATCGTATGATTGTGATTGTATGATTATGATTGTATGATTGTGATTGTATGATTGCGATTGTATGATTGTGATTGTATGATTATGATTGTATTTTTGTGATTGTATGATTGTGATTGTATGATTGCGATTTTATTATTGTGATTGTATGATTGTGATAGTATGGTTGTGATTGTATGATTGTGATTGTATGATTGCGATTGTATGATTGTAATTGTATGATTGTGATTGTATGATTGTGATTGTATGATTGTGATTGTATGATTGTGATTGTATGATTGTGATTGTATGATTGTGATTGTATGATTGTGATTGTGTGATTGTATTTGGGAGATTGTAATTGTATGATTGCGATTTTATGATTGCGATTGTATGCTGGTGACTGTATTATTGTGATTGTATGATTGTGATTTTATGATTGTGATTGTATGATTTTGATTTGCATGATTGTGATTGTATGATTGTGATTGTATGATTGTGAAAGTATCATTGTGATTGTATGATTGTGATTGTATGATTGTGATTGTATGATTGTGATAGTATGATTGTGATTGTATGATTGTGATTGTATGACTGTGATTGTATGATTGTGATTGTGCGATTGTGATTGTGCGATTGTGATTGTACGATTGTGATTGTACGATTGTGATTGTATGATTGTGATTGTATGATTATGATTGAATGATTGTGATTGCATGATTGTGATTGTATGATTGTGATTGCATGATTTTGAATGTATGATTGTGATTGTATGATTGTGATTGTATGATTGTGATTGTATGATTATGATTGTGTGATTGTGATTGTATGATTGTATTTGGGAGATTGTATTTTGGAGATTGTAATTGTGGGATTGCGATTGTATGATTGTGATTGTATGATTGTGATTGTATGATTGTGATTGTATGATTGTGATTGTATGATTGTGATTGTATGATTGTGATTGTGTGATTGTGAGTGTATGATTGTGATTGTATGATTATGATTGTATGATTGTGATGGTATGATTGTGATTGTATGATTGTGATTGTATGACTGTATTTGGGAGATTGTATTTGGGAGATTGTAGTTGTATGATTGCGATTGTATGATTGTGATTGTATGATTGTGATGTATGATTGTAATTGTATGATTATGATTGTATGATTGTGATTGTATGATTGTGATGGTAAGATTGTGATTGTATGATTGCGATCGTATGATTGTGATTGTATGATTATGATTGTATGATTGTGATTGTATGATTGCGGTTGTATGATTGTGATTGTATGATTATGATTGTATTTTGGTGATTCTATGATTGTGATTGTATGATTGTGATTGTATGATTGTGATTGTATGATTGTGATTGTATGATTGTGATTGTATGATTGTGATTGTATGATTGTGATTGTATGATTGTGATTGTATGATTGTGATTGTATGATTGTGATTGTATGATTGTGGTTGTATGATTGTGATAGTATGGTTGTGATTGTATGATTGTGATTGTATGATTGCGATTGTATGATTGTCATTGTATGATTGTGATTGTATGATATTGATTGTATGATTGTGATTGTATGATTGTGATAGTATGATTGTGATTGTATGATTGTGATTGTATGATTGTGATAGTATGGTTGTGATTGTATGATTGTGATTGTATGATTGCGATTGTATGATTGTAATTGTATGATTGTGATTGTATGATTGTGATTGTATGATTGTGATTGTATGATTGTGATTGTATGATTGTGATTGTATGATTGTGATTGTATGATTGTGATTGTATGATTGTGATTGTATGATTGTGATTGTATGATTGTGATTGTATGATTGTGATTGTATGATTGTGATTGTATGATTGTGATTGTATGATTGTGATTGTATGATTGTGATAGTATGATTGTGATTGTATGAATGCGATTGTATGATTGTGATTGTATGATTATGATTGTACTTTTGTGATTGTATGATTGTGATTGTATGATTGTGATTGTATGAATGCGATTGTATGATTGTGATTGCATGATTGTGATTGTATGATTGTGATTGTATGATATTGATTGTATGATTGTGATTGTATGATTGTGATTGTATGATTGTGATTGTCTGATTGTGGTTGTATGATTGTGATTGTATGATTGTGATTGTATGATTGTGATTGTATGAATGCGATTGTATGATTGTGATTGTATGATTATGATTGTACTTTTGTGATTGTATGATTGTGATTGTATGATTGTGATTGTATGATTGTGATTGTATGAGTGCGATTGTATGAATGCGATTGTATGATTGTGATTGCATGATTGTGATTGTATGATTGTGATTGTATGATATTGATTGTATGATTGTGATTGTATGATTGTGATTGTATGATTGTGATTGTATGATTTTGATTTGCATGATTGTGATTGTATGATTGTGATTGTATGATTGTGAAAGTATGATTGTGATTGTATGATTGTGATTGTATGATTGTGATTGTGTGATTGTGATTGTATGATTGTGATTGTATGATTGTGATTGTATGACTGTGATTGTACGATTGTGATTGTGCGATTGTGATTGTGCGATTGTGATTGTACGATTGTGATTGTACGATTGCGATTGTATGAATGCGATTGTATAATTGTGATTGCATGATTGCGATTGTAAGATTGTGATTGTATGATTGTGATTGTATGATTGTGATTGTATGATTGCGATAGTATGATTGCGATTGTAAGATTGTGATTGTATGACTGTGATTGTATGATTGTGATTGTATGATTGTCATTGTATGATTATGATTGTATGATTGTGATTGCATGATTGTGATTGTATGATTGAAATTGCATGATTTTGTATGTATGATTATGATTGTGTGATTGTGATTGTATGATTGTATTTGGGAGATTGTATTTTGGAGATTGTAATTGTGGGATTGCAATTGTATGATTGTGATTGTATGATTGTGATTGTATGATTGTGATTGTATGATTCTGATTGTATGATTGTGATTGTATGATTGTGATGGTAAGATTGTGATTGTATGATTGCGATCGTATGATTGTGATTGTATGATTATGATTGTATGATTGTGATTGTATGATTGCGATTGTATGATTGTGATTGTATGATTATGATTGTATTTTGGTGATTCTATGATTGTGATTGTATGATTGTGATTGTATGATTGTGATTGTATGATTGTGATTGTATGATTGTGATTGTATGATTGTGATTGTATGATTGTGATTGTATGATTGTGATTGTATGATTGTGATTGTATGATTGTGATTGTATGATTGTGATAGTATGGTTGTGATTGTATGATTGTGATTGTATGATTGCGATTGTATGATTGTCATTGTATGATTGTGATTGTATGATATTGATTGTATGATTGTGATTGTATGATTGTGATAGTATGATTGTGATTGTATGATTGTGATTGTATGATTGTGATAGTATGGTTGTGATTGTATGATTGTGATTGTATGATTGCGATTGTATGATTGTAATTGTATGATTGTGATTGTATGATTGTGATTGTATGATTGTGATTGTATGATTGTGATTGTATGATTGTGATTGTATGATTGTGATTGTATGATTGTGATTGTATGATTGTGATAGTATGATTGTGATTGTATGAATGCGATTGTATGATTGTGATTGTATGATTATGATTGTACTTTTGTGATTGTATG
The DNA here is from genome assembly GCF_050947335.1 of Megachile rotundata. Lineage (NCBI taxonomy): Eukaryota > Metazoa > Arthropoda > Insecta > Hymenoptera > Megachilidae > Megachile > Megachile rotundata. The sequence continues at coordinate 2,145,589 of NW_027473323.1, read as the reverse complement.
ATTGTGATTGTATGATTGTGATTGTATGAATGCGATTGTATGATTGTGATTGCATGATTGTGATTGTATGATTGTGATTGTATGATATTGATTGTATGATTGTGATTGTATGATTGTGATTGTATGATTGTGATTGTCTGATTGTGGTTGTATGATTGTGATTGTATGATTGTGATTGTATGATTGTGATTGTATGACTGTGATTGTATGATTCTGATTGTGCGATTGTGATTGTGCGATTGTGATTGGACGATTGTGATTGTACGATTGCGATTGTGTGATTGTGATTGTATGATTGTGATTGTATGATTGTGATTGTATGATATTGATTGTATGATTGTGATTGTATGATTGTGATTGTATGATTGTGATTGTATGATTGTGATTGTATGATTGTGATTGTATGATTGTGATTGTATGATTGTGATTGTCTGATTGTGGTTGTATGATTGTGATTGTATGACTGTGATTGTATGATTGTGATTGTATGACTGTGATTGTATGATTGTGATTGTGCGATTGTGATTGTGCGATTGTGATTGTGCGATTGTGATTGTACGATTGTGATTGTACGATTGCGATTGTATGAATGCGATTGTATGATTGTGATTGCATGATTGTGATTGTATGTTTGTGATTGTATGATATTGATTGTATAATTGTGATTGTATGATTGTGATTGTATGATTGTGATTGTATGATTGTGATTGTATGATTGTGATTGTATGATTGCGATAGTATGATTGCGATTGTAAGATTGTGATTGTATGACTGTGATTGTATGATTGTGATTGTATGATTGTCATTGTATGATTATGATTGTATGATTGTGATTGCATGATTGTGATTGTATGATTGAGATTGCATGATTTTGTATGTATGATTGTGATTGTATGATTGTGATTGTATGATTGTGATAGTATGATTGTGATTGTATGATTGTGATTGTATGACTGTGATTGTATGATTGTGATTGTGCGATTGTGATTGTACGATTGTGATTGTATGATTGTCATTGTATGATTATGATTGAATGATTGTGATTGCATGATTGTGATTGTATGATTGTGATTGCATGATTTTGAATGTATGATTGTGATTGTATGATTGTTATTGTATGATTGTGATTGTATGATTGTGATTGTATGACTGTGATTGTATGATTGTGATTGTATGATTGTGATTGTCTGATTGTGGTTGTATGATTGTGATTGTATGATTGTGATTGTATGATTGTGATTGTATGATTGTGATTGTATGATTGTGATGTATGATTGTGATTGTATGATTGTGATTGCATGATTATGATTGTATGATTGTGATTGTATGATTGTGATTGCATGATTGTGATTGTATGATTGAGATTGCATGATTTTGTATGTATGATTGTGATTGTATGATTGTGATAGTATGATTGTGATTGTATGATTGTGATTGTATGACTGTGATTGTATGATTGTGATTGTATGATTGTGATTGTATGAATGTGATAGTATGATTGTGATTGTAAGATTGTGATTGTATGACTGTGATTGTATGATTGTGATTGTATGATTGTCATTGTATGATTATGATTGTACGATTGTGATTGCATGATTGTGATTGTATGATTCAGATTGCATGATTTTGTATGTATGATTGTGATTGTATGATTGTGATTGTATGATTGTGATAGTATGATTGTGATTGTATGATTGTGATTGTATGACTGTGATTGTATGATTGTGATTGTATGATTGTGATTGTATGAATGTGATAGTATGATTGTGATTGTATGATTGTGATTGTATGACTGTGATTGTATGATTGTGATTGTGCGATTGTGATTGTACGATTGTGATTGTACGATTGTGATTGCATGATTGTAATTGTATGATTGAGATTGCATGATTTTGTATGTATGATTGTGATTGTATGATTGTGATTGTATGATTGTGATTGTATGATTGTGATTGTATGATTATGATTGTATGATTGTGATTGTATGATTGTGATGGTATGATTGTGATTGTATGATTGCGATAGTATGATTGCGATTGTATGATATTGATTGTATGATTGTGATTGTATGATTGTGATTGTATGATTGTGATTGTATGATTGTGATTGTATGATTGTGATTGTATGATTGTGATTGTATGATTGTGATTGTATGATTGTGATTGTATGATTGTGATTGTATGATTGTTATTGTATGATTGTGATTGTCTGATTGTGGTTGTATGATTGTGATTGTATGATTGTGATTGTGTGATTGGGATTGTATGATTGCGATTGTATGAATGCGATTGTATGATTGTGATTGTATGATTGTGATTGTATGATTGTGATTGTATGATTGTGATTGTATGATTGTGATTGTATGATTGTGATTGTATGATTGTGATTGTATGATTGTGATTGTATGATTGTGATTGTATTATTGCGATTGTATGAATGCGATTGTATGAATGCGATTGCATGATTGTGATTGTATGATTGTGATTGTATGATATTGATTGTATGATTGTGATTGTATGATTGTGATAGCATGATTGTGATTGTATGATTGTGATTGTATGATTATGATTGAATGATTGTGATTGCATGATTGTGATTATATGATTGTGATTGCATGATTTTGAATGTATGATTGTGATTGCATGATTGTGATTGTATGATTGTGACTGCATGATTTTGAATGTATGATTGTGATTGTATGATTGTGATTGTATGATTGTGATTGTATGATTGTGATTGTATGATTGTGATAGTATGATTGTGATTGTATGAATGCGATTGTATGATTGTGATTGTATGATTATGATTGTACTTTTGTGATTGTATGATTGTGATTGTATGATTGTGATTGTATGATTGTGATTGTATGAGTGCGATTGTATGAATGCGATTGTATGATTGTGATTGCATGATTGTGATTGTATGATTGTGATTGTATGATATTGATTGTATGATTGTGATTGTATGATTGTGATTGTACGATTGTGATTGTATGATTGTGATTGTCTGATTGTGGTTGTATGATTGTGATTGTATGATTGTGATTGTATGATTGTGATTGTATGACTGTGATTGTATGATTCTGATTGTGCGATTGTGATTGTGCGATTGTGATTGGACGATTGTGATTGTACGATTGCGATTGTGTGATTGTGATTGCATGATTGTGATTGTATGATTGTGATTGTATGATATTGATTGTATGATATTGATTGTATGATATTGATTGTATGATTGTGATTGTATGATTGTGATTGTATGATTGTGATTGTATGATTGTGATTGTATGATTGTGATTGTATGATTGTGATTGTCTGATTGTGATTGTATGACTGTGATTGTATGATTGTGATTGTGCGATTGTGATTGTGCGATTGTGATTGTACGATTGTGATTGTACGATTGCGATTGTATGAGTGCGATTGTATGATTGTGATTGCATGATTGTGATTGTATGTTTGTGATTGTATGATATTGATTGTATAATTGTGATTGTATGATTGTGATTGTATGATTGTGATTGTATGATTGTGATTGTATGATTGTGATTGTATGATTGTGATTGTATGATTGTGATTGTATGATTGCGATAGTATGATTGCGATTGTAAGATTGTGATTGTATGACTGTGATTGTATGATTGTGATTGTATGATTGTGATTGTATGATTGTGATTGTATGATTGTGATTGTATGATTGTGATTGTATGATTGTGATAGTATGATTGTGATTGTATGATTGTGATTGTATGACTGTGATTGTATGATTGTGATTGTGCGATTGTGATTGTATGACTGTGATTGTATGATTGTGATTGTATGATTGTGATTGTATGAATGTGATAGTATGATTGTGATTGTATGATTGTGATTGTATGACTGTGATTGTATGATTGTGATTGTATGATTGAGACTGCATGATTTTGTATGTGTGATTGTGATTGTATGATTGTGATTGTATGATTGTGATAGTATGATTGTGATTGTATGATTGTGATTGTATGACTGTGATTGTATGATTGTGATTGTATGATTGTGATTGTATGAATGTGATAGTATGATTGTGATTGTATGATTGTGATTGTATGACTGTGATTGTATGATTGTGATTGTGCGATTGTGATTGTACGATTGTGATTGTACGATTGTGATTGCTTGATTGTGATTGTATGATTGAGATTGCATGATTTTGTATGCATGATTGTGATTGTATGATTGTGATTGTACGATTGTGATTGTACGATTGTGATTGTATGATTGTGATTGTATGATTATGATCGTATGATTGTGATTGTATGATTGTGATGGTATGATTGTGATTGTATGATTGTCATTGTATGACTGTGATTGTATGATTGTGATTGTATGATTGTGATTGTATGAATGTGATAGTATGATTGTGATTGTAAGATTGTGATTGTATGACTGTGATTGTATGATTGTGATTGTATGATTGTCATTGTATGATTATGATTGTATGATTGTGATTGCATGATTGTGATTGTATGATTGAGACTGCATGATTTTGTATGTATGATTGTGATTGTATGATTGTGATTGTATGATTGTGATAGTATGATTGTGATTGTATGATTGTGATTGTATGACTGTGATTGTATGATTGTGATTGTATGATTGTGATTGTATGAATGTGATAGTATGATTGTGATTGTATGATTGTGATTGTATGACTGTGATTGTATGATTGTGATTGTGCGATTGTGATTGTACGATTGTGATTGTACGATTGTGATTGCTTGATTGTGATTGTATGATTGAGATTGCATGATTTTGTATGTATGATTGTGATTGTATGATTGTGATTGTATGATTGTGATTGTATGATTGTGATTGTATGATTATGATTGTATGATTGTGATTGTATGATTGTGATGGTATGATTGTGATTGTATGATTGCGATAGTATGATTGCGATTGTATGATATTGATTGTATGATTGTGATTGTATGATTGTGATTGTATGATTGTGGTTGTATGATTGTGATTGTATGATTGTGATTGTATGATTGTGATTGTATGATTGTGATTGTATGATTGTGATTGTATGATTGTGATTGTATTATTGCGACTGTATGAATGCGATTGTATGATTGTGATTGCATGATTGTGATTGTATGATTGTGATTGTATGATATTGATTGTATGATTGTGATTGTATGATTGTGATAGCATGATTGTGATTGTATGATTGTGATTGTATGATTATGATTGAATGATTGTGATTGCATGATTGTGATTATATGATTGTGATTGCATGATTTTGAATGTATGATTGTGATTGCATGATTGTGATTGTATGATTGTGACTGCATGATTTTGAATGTATGATTGTGATTGTATGATTGTGATTGTATGATTGTGATTGTATGATTGTGATTGTATGATTATGATTGTATTTTTGTGATTGTATGATTGTGATTGTATGATTGCGATTTTATTATTGTGATTGTATGATTGTGATAGTATGGTTGTGATTGTATGATTGTGATTGTATGATTGCGATTGTATGATTGTAATTGTATGATTGTGATTGTATGATTGTGATTGTATGATTGTGATTGTATGATTGTGATTGTATGATTGTGATTGTATGATTGTGATTGTATGATTGTGATTGTGTGATTGTATTTGGGAGATTGTAATTGTATGATTGCGATTTTATGATTGCGATTGTATGCTGGTGACTGTATTATTGTGATTGTATGATTGTGATTTTATGATTGTGATTGTATGATTTTGATTTGCATGATTGTGATTGTATGATTGTGATTGTATGATTGTGAAAGTATCATTGTGATTGTATGATTGTGATTGTATGATTGTGATTGTGTGATTGTGATTGTATGATTGTGATTGTATGAATGTGATTGTATGACTGTGATTGTATGATTGTGATTGTGCGATTGTGATTGTGCGATTGTGATTGTACGATTGTGATTGTACGATTGCGATTGTATGAATGCGATTGTATAATTGTGATTGCATGATTTTGTATGTATGATTGTGATTGTATGATTGTGATTGTATGATTGTGATTGTATGATTGTGATTGTATGACTGTGATTGTATGATTGTGATTGTATGATTGTGATTGTATGATTGTGATTGTATGATTGTGATTGTATGACTGTGATTGTATGATTGTGATTGTATGATTGTGATTGTCTGATTGTGGTTGTATGATTGTGATTGTATGATTGTGATTGTATGATTGTGATTGTATGATTGTGATTGTATGATTGTGATGTATGATTGTGATTGTATGATTGTGATTGCATGATTATGATTGTATGATTGTGATTGTATGATTGTGATTGCATGATTGTGATTGTATGATTGAGATTGCATGATTTTGTATGTATGATTGTGATTGTATGATTGTGATAGTATGATTGTGATTGTATGATTGTGATTGTATGACTGTGATTGTATGATTGTGATTGTATGATTGTGATTGTATGAATGTGATAGTATGATTGTGATTGTAAGATTGTGATTGTATGACTGTGATTGTATGATTGTGATTGTATGATTGTCATTGTATGATTATGATTGTACGATTGTGATTGCATGATTGTGATTGTATGATTCAGATTGCATGATTTTGTATGTATGATTGTGATTGTATGATTGTGATTGTATGATTGTGATAGTATGATTGTGATTGTATGATTGTGATTGTATGACTGTGATTGTATGATTGTGATTGTATGATTGTGATTGTATGAATGTGATAGTATGATTGTGATTGTATGATTGTGATTGTATGACTGTGATTGTATGATTGTGATTGTGCGATTGTGATTGTACGATTGTGATTGTACGATTGTGATTGCATGATTGTAATTGTATGATTGAGATTGCATGATTTTGTATGTATGATTGTGATTGTATGATTGTGATTGTATGATTGTGATTGTATGATTGTGATTGTATGATTATGATTGTATGATTGTGATTGTATGATTGTGATGGTATGATTGTGATTGTATGATTGCGATAGTATGATTGCGATTGTATGATATTGATTGTATGATTGTGATTGTATGATTGTGATTGTATGATTGTGATTGTATGATTGTGATTGTATGATTGTGATTGTATGATTGTGATTGTATGATTGTGATTGTATGATTGTGATTGTATGATTGTGATTGTATGATTGTTATTGTATGATTGTGATTGTCTGATTGTGGTTGTATGATTGTGATTGTATGATTGTGATTGTGTGATTGGGATTGTATGATTGCGATTGTATGAATGCGATTGTATGATTGTGATTGTATGATTGTGATTGTATGATTGTGATTGTATGATTGTGATTGTATGATTGTGATTGTATGATTGTGATTGTATGATTGTGATTGTATGATTGTGATTGTATGATTGTGATTGTATTATTGCGATTGTATGAATGCGATTGTATGAATGCGATTGCATGATTGTGATTGTATGATTGTGATTGTATGATATTGATTGTATGATTGTGATTGTATGATTGTGATAGCATGATTGTGATTGTATGATTGTGATTGTATGATTATGATTGAATGATTGTGATTGCATGATTGTGATTATATGATTGTGATTGCATGATTTTGAATGTATGATTGTGATTGCATGATTGTGATTGTATGATTGTGACTGCATGATTTTGAATGTATGATTGTGATTGTATGATTGTGATTGTATGATTGTGATTGTATGATTGTGATTGTATGATTGTGATAGTATGATTGTGATTGTATGAATGCGATTGTATGATTGTGATTGTATGATTATGATTGTACTTTTGTGATTGTATGATTGTGATTGTATGATTGTGATTGTATGATTGTGATTGTATGAGTGCGATTGTATGAATGCGATTGTATGATTGTGATTGCATGATTGTGATTGTATGATTGTGATTGTATGATATTGATTGTATGATTGTGATTGTATGATTGTGATTGTACGATTGTGATTGTATGATTGTGATTGTCTGATTGTGGTTGTATGATTGTGATTGTATGATTGTGATTGTATGATTGTGATTGTATGACTGTGATTGTATGATTCTGATTATGCGATTGTGATTGTGCGATTGTGATTGGACGATTGTGATTGTACGATTGCGATTGTGTGATTGTGATTGCATGATTGTGATTGTATGATTGTGATTGTATGATATTGATTGTATGATATTGATTGTATGATTGTGATTGTATGATTGTGATTGTATGATTGTGATTGTATGATTGTGATTGTATGATTGTGATTGTATGATTGTGATTGTCTGATTGTGATTGTATGACTGTGATTGTATGATTGTGATTGTGCGATTGTGATTGTGCGATTGTGATTGTACGATTGTGATTGTACGATTGCGATTGTATGAGTGCGATTGTATGATTGTGATTGCATGATTGTGATTGTATGTTTGTGATTGTATGATATTGATTGTATAATTGTGATTGTATGATTGTGATTGTATGATTGTGATTGTATGATTGTGATTGTATGATTGTGATTGTATGATTGTGATTGTATGATTGCGATAGTATGATTGCGATTGTAAGATTGTGATTGTATGACTGTGATTGTATGATTGTGATTGTATGATTGTGATTGTATGATTGTGATTGTATGATTGTGATTGTATGATTGTGATTGTATGATTGTGATAGTATGATTGTGATTGTATGATTGTGATTGTATGACTGTGATTGTATGATTGTGATTGTGCGATTGTGATTGTATGACTGTGATTGTATGATTGTGATTGTATGATTGTGATTGTATGAATGTGATAGTATGATTGTGATTGTATGATTGTGATTGTATGACTGTGATTGTATGATTGTGATTGTATGATTGAGACTGCATGATTTTGTATGTATGATTGTGATTGTATGATTGTGATTGTATGATTGTGATAGTATGATTGTGATTGTATGATTGTGATTGTATGACTGTGATTGTATGATTGTGATTGTATGATTGTGATTGTATGAATGTGATAGTATGATTGTGATTGTATGATTGTGATTGTATGACTGTGATTGTATGATTGTGATTGTGCGATTGTGATTGTACGATTGTGATTGTACGATTGTGATTGCTTGATTGTGATTGTATGATTGAGATTGCATGATTTTGTATGCATGATTGTGATTGTATGATTGTGATTGTACGATTGTGATTGTACGATTGTGATTGTATGATTGTGATTGTATGATTATGATCGTATGATTGTGATTGTATGATTGTGATGGTATGATTGTGATTGTATGATTGTCATTGTATGACTGTGATTGTATGATTGTGATTGTATGATTGTGATTGTATGAATGTGATAGTATGATTGTGATTGTAAGATTGTGATTGTATGACTGTGATTGTATGATTGTGATTGTATGATTGTCATTGTATGATTATGATTGTATGATTGTGATTGCATGATTGTGATTGTATGATTGAGACTGCATGATTTTGTATGTATGATTGTGATTGTATGATTGTGATTGTATGATTGTGATAGTATGATTGTGATTGTATGATTGTGATTGTATGACTGTGATTGTATGATTGTGATTGTATGATTGTGATTGTATGAATGTGATAGTATGATTGTGATTGTATGATTGTGATTGTATGACTGTGATTGTATGATTGTGATTGTGCGATTGTGATTGTACGATTGTGATTGTACGATTGTGATTGCTTGATTGTGATTGTATGATTGAGATTGCATGATTTTGTATGTATGATTGTGATTGTATGATTGTGATTGTATGATTGTGATTGTATGATTGTGATTGTATGATTATGATTGTATGATTGTGATTGTATGATTGTGATGGTATGATTGTGATTGTATGATTGCGATAGTATGATTGCGATTGTATGATATTGATTGTATGATTGTGATTGTATGATTGTGATTGTATGATTGTGGTTGTATGATTGTGATTGTATGATTGTGATTGTATGATTGTGATTGTATGATTGTGATTGTATGATTGTGATTGTATGATTGTGATTGTATTATTGCGACTGTATGAATGCGATTGTATGATTGTGATTGCATGATTGTGATTGTATGATTGTGATTGTATGATATTGATTGTATGATTGTGATTGTATGATTGTGATAGCATGATTGTGATTGTATGATTGTGATTGTATGATTATGATTGAATGATTGTGATTGCATGATTGTGATTATATGATTGTGATTGCATGATTTTGAATGTATGATTGTGATTGCATGATTGTGATTGTATGATTGTGACTGCATGATTTTGAATGTATGATTGTGATTGTATGATTGTGATTGTATGATTGTGATTGTATGATTGTGATTGTATGATTGTGATAGTATGATTGTGATTGTATGAATGCGATTGTATGATTGTGATTGTATGATTGTGATTGTCTGATTGTGGTTGTATGATTGTGATTGTATGATTGTGATTGTATGATTGTGATTGTATGATTGTGATTGTATGATTGTGATGTATGATTGTGATTGTATGATTGTGATTGCATGATTATGATTGTATGATTGTGATTGTATGATTGTGATTGCATGATTGTGATTGTATGATTGAGATTGCATGATTTTGTATGTATGATTGTGATTGTATGATTGTGATAGTATGATTGTGATTGTATGATTGTGATTGTATGACTGTGATTGTATGATTGTGATTGTATGATTGTGATTGTATGAATGTGATAGTATGATTGTGATTGTAAGATTGTGATTGTATGACTGTGATTGTATGATTGTGATTGTATGATTGTCATTGTATGATTATGATTGTACGATTGTGATTGCATGATTGTGATTGTATGATTCAGATTGCATGATTTTGTATGTATGATTGTGATTGTATGATTGTGATTGTATGATTGTGATAGTATGATTGTGATTGTATGATTGTGATTGTATGACTGTGATTGTATGATTGTGATTGTATGATTGTGATTGTATGAATGTGATAGTATGATTGTGATTGTATGATTGTGATTGTATGACTGTGATTGTATGATTGTGATTGTGCGATTGTGATTGTACGATTGTGATTGTACGATTGTGATTGCATGATTGTAATTGTATGATTGAGATTGCATGATTTTGTATGTATGATTGTGATTGTATGATTGTGATTGTATGATTGTGATTGTATGATTGTGATTGTATGATTATGATTGTATGATTGTGATTGTATGATTGTGATGGTATGATTGTGATTGTATGATTGCGATAGTATGATTGCGATTGTATGATATTGATTGTATGATTGTGATTGTATGATTGTGATTGTATGATTGTGATTGTATGATTGTGATTGTATGATTGTGATTGTATGATTGTGATTGTATGATTGTGATTGTATGATTGTGATTGTATGATTGTGATTGTATGATTGTTATTGTATGATTGTGATTGTCTGATTGTGGTTGTATGATTGTGATTGTATGATTGTGATTGTGTGATTGGGATTGTATGATTGCGATTGTATGAATGCGATTGTATGATTGTGATTGTATGATTGTGATTGTATGATTGTGATTGTATGATTGTGATTGTATGATTGTGATTGTATGATTGTGATTGTATGATTGTGATTGTATGATTGTGATTGTATGATTGTGATTGTATTATTGCGATTGTATGAATGCGATTGTATGAATGCGATTGCATGATTGTGATTGTATGATTGTGATTGTATGATATTGATTGTATGATTGTGATTGTATGATTGTGATAGCATGATTGTGATTGTATGATTGTGATTGTATGATTATGATTGAATGATTGTGATTGCATGATTGTGATTATATGATTGTGATTGCATGATTTTGAATGTATGATTGTGATTGCATGATTGTGATTGTATGATTGTGACTGCATGATTTTGAATGTATGATTGTGATTGTATGATTGTGATTGTATGATTGTGATTGTATGATTGTGATTGTATGATTGTGATAGTATGATTGTGATTGTATGAATGCGATTGTATGATTGTGATTGTATGATTATGATTGTACTTTTGTGATTGTATGATTGTGATTGTATGATTGTGATTGTATGATTGTGATTGTATGAGTGCGATTGTATGAATGCGATTGTATGATTGTGATTGCATGATTGTGATTGTATGATTGTGATTGTATGATATTGATTGTATGATTGTGATTGTATGATTGTGATTGTACGATTGTGATTGTATGATTGTGATTGTCTGATTGTGGTTGTATGATTGTGATTGTATGATTGTGATTGTATGATTGTGATTGTATGACTGTGATTGTATGATTCTGATTATGCGATTGTGATTGTGCGATTGTGATTGGACGATTGTGATTGTACGATTGCGATTGTGTGATTGTGATTGCATGATTGTGATTGTATGATTGTGATTGTATGATATTGATTGTATGATATTGATTGTATGATTGTGATTGTATGATTGTGATTGTATGATTGTGATTGTATGATTGTGATTGTATGATTGTGATTGTATGATTGTGATTGTCTGATTGTGATTGTATGACTGTGATTGTATGATTGTGATTGTGCGATTGTGATTGTGCGATTGTGATTGTACGATTGTGATTGTACGATTGCGATTGTATGAGTGCGATTGTATGATTGTGATTGCATGATTGTGATTGTATGTTTGTGATTGTATGATATTGATTGTATAATTGTGATTGTATGATTGTGATTGTATGATTGTGATTGTATGATTGTGATTGTATGATTGTGATTGTATGATTGTGATTGTATGATTGCGATAGTATGATTGCGATTGTAAGATTGTGATTGTATGACTGTGATTGTATGATTGTGATTGTATGATTGTGATTGTATGATTGTGATTGTATGATTGTGATTGTATGATTGTGATTGTATGATTGTGATAGTATGATTGTGATTGTATGATTGTGATTGTATGACTGTGATTGTATGATTGTGATTGTGCGATTGTGATTGTATGACTGTGATTGTATGATTGTGATTGTATGATTGTGATTGTATGAATGTGATAGTATGATTGTGATTGTATGATTGTGATTGTATGACTGTGATTGTATGATTGTGATTGTATGATTGAGACTGCATGATTTTGTATGTATGATTGTGATTGTATGATTGTGATTGTATGATTGTGATAGTATGATTGTGATTGTATGATTGTGATTGTATGACTGTGATTGTATGATTGTGATTGTATGATTGTGATTGTATGAATGTGATAGTATGATTGTGATTGTATGATTGTGATTGTATGACTGTGATTGTATGATTGTGATTGTGCGATTGTGATTGTACGATTGTGATTGTACGATTGTGATTGCTTGATTGTGATTGTATGATTGAGATTGCATGATTTTGTATGCATGATTGTGATTGTATGATTGTGATTGTACGATTGTGATTGTACGATTGTGATTGTATGATTGTGATTGTATGATTATGATCGTATGATTGTGATTGTATGATTGTGATGGTATGATTGTGATTGTATGATTGTCATTGTATGACTGTGATTGTATGATTGTGATTGTATGATTGTGATTGTATGAATGTGATAGTATGATTGTGATTGTAAGATTGTGATTGTATGACTGTGATTGTATGATTGTGATTGTATGATTGTCATTGTATGATTATGATTGTATGATTGTGATTGCATGATTGTGATTGTATGATTGAGACTGCATGATTTTGTATGTATGATTGTGATTGTATGATTGTGATTGTATGATTGTGATAGTATGATTGTGATTGTATGATTGTGATTGTATGACTGTGATTGTATGATTGTGATTGTATGATTGTGATTGTATGAATGTGATAGTATGATTGTGATTGTATGATTGTGATTGTATGACTGTGATTGTATGATTGTGATTGTGCGATTGTGATTGTACGATTGTGATTGTACGATTGTGATTGCTTGATTGTGATTGTATGATTGAGATTGCATGATTTTGTATGTATGATTGTGATTGTATGATTGTGATTGTATGATTGTGATTGTATGATTGTGATTGTATGATTATGATTGTATGATTGTGATTGTATGATTGTGATGGTATGATTGTGATTGTATGATTGCGATAGTATGATTGCGATTGTATGATATTGATTGTATGATTGTGATTGTATGATTGTGATTGTATGATTGTGGTTGTATGATTGTGATTGTATGATTGTGATTGTATGATTGTGATTGTATGATTGTGATTGTATGATTGTGATTGTATGATTGTGATTGTATTATTGCGACTGTATGAATGCGATTGTATGATTGTGATTGCATGATTGTGATTGTATGATTGTGATTGTATGATATTGATTGTATGATTGTGATTGTATGATTGTGATAGCATGATTGTGATTGTATGATTGTGATTGTATGATTATGATTGAATGATTGTGATTGCATGATTGTGATTATATGATTGTGATTGCATGATTTTGAATGTATGATTGTGATTGCATGATTGTGATTGTATGATTGTGACTGCATGATTTTGAATGTATGATTGTGATTGTATGATTGTGATTGTATGATTGTGATTGTATGATTGTGATTGTATGATTGTGATAGTATGATTGTGATTGTATGAATGCGATTGTATGATTGTGATTGTATGATTATGATTGTACTTTTGTGATTGTATGATTGTGATTGTATGATTGTGATTGTATGATTGTGATTGTATGAGTGCGATTGTATGAATGCGATTGTATGATTGTGATTGCATGATTGTGATTGTATGATTGTGATTGTATGATATTGATTGTATGATTGTGATTGTATGATTGTGATTGTACGATTGTGATTGTATGATTGTGATTGTCTGATTGTGGTTGTATGATTGTGATTGTATGATTGTGATTGTATGATTGTGATTGTATGACTGTGATTGTATGATTCTGATTGTGCGATTGTGATTGTGCGATTGTGATTGGACGATTGTGATTGTACGATTGCGATTGTGTGATTGTGATTGCATGATTGTGATTGTATGATTGTGATTGTATGATATTGATTGTATGATTGTGATTGTATGATTGTGATTGTATGATTGTGATTGTATGATTGTGATTGTATGATTGTGATTGTATGATTGTGATTGTCTGATTGTGATTGTATGACTGTGATTGTATGATTGTGATTGTGCGATTGTGATTGTGCGATTGTGATTGTACGATTGTGATTGTACGATTGCGATTGTATGAGTGCGATTGTATGATTGTGATTGCATGATTGTGATTGTATGTTTGTGATTGTATGATATTGATTGTATAATTGAGATTGTATGATTGTGATTGTATGATTGTGATTGTATGATTGTGATTGTATGATTGTGATTGTATGATTGTGATTGTATGATTGCGATAGTATGATTGCGATTGTAAGATTGTGATTGTATGACTGTGATTGTATGATTGTGATTGTATGATTGTGATTGTATGATTGTGATTGTATGATTGTGATTGTATGATTGTGATTGTATGATTGTGATAGTATGATTGTGATTGTATGATTGTGATTGTATGACTGTGATTGTATGATTGTGATTGTGCGATTGTGATTGTATGACTGTGATTGTATGATTGTGATTGTATGATTGTGATTGTATGAATGTGATAGTATGATTGTGATTGTATGATTGTGATTGTATGACTGTGATTGTATGATTGTGATTGTATGATTGAGACTGCATGATTTTGTATGTATGATTGTGATTGTATGATTGTGATTGTATGATTGTGATAGTATGATTGTGATTGTATGATTGTGATTGTATGACTGTGATTGTATGATTGTGATTGTATGATTGTGATTGTATGAATGTGATAGTATGATTGTGATTGTATGATTGTGATTGTATGACTGTGATTGTATGATTGTGATTGTGCGATTGTGATTGTACGATTGTGATTGTACGATTGTGATTGCTTGATTGTGATTGTATGATTGAGATTGCATGATTTTGTATGCATGATTGTGATTGTATGATTGTGATTGTACGATTGTGATTGTACGATTGTGATTGTATGATTGTGATTGTATGATTATGATTGTATGATTGTGATTGTATGATTGTGATGGTATGATTGTGATTGAATGATTGTGATTGTATGACTGTGATTGTATGATTATGATTGTATGATTGTGATTGTATGAATGTGATAGTATGATTGTGATTGTAAGATTGTGATTGTATGACTGTGATTGTATGATTGTGATTGTATGATTGTCATTGTATGATTATGATTGTATGATTGTGATTGCATGATTGTGATTGTATGATTGGGACTGCATGATTTTGTATGTATGATTGTGATTGTATGATTGTGATTGTATGATTGTGATAGTATGATTGTGATTGTATGATTGTGATTGTATGACTGTGATTGTATGATTGTGATTGTATGATTGTGATTGTATGAATGTGATAGTATGATTGTGATTGTATGATTGTGATTGTATGACTGTGATTGTATGATTGTGATTGTGCGATTGTGATTGTACGATTGTGATTGTACGATTGTGATTGCTTGATTGTGATTGTATGATTGAGATTGCATGATTTTGTATGCATGATTGTGATTGTATGATTGTGATTGTACGATTGTGATTGTACGATTGTGATTGTATGATTGTGATTGTATGATTATGATTGTATGATTGTGATTGTATGATTGTGATAGTATGATTGTGATTGTATGATGGCGATAGTATGATTGCGATTGTATGATATTGATTATATGATTGTGATTGTATGATTGTGATTGTATGATTGTGATTGTATGATTGTGATTGTATGATTGTGATTGTATGATTGTGATTGTATGATTATGATTGTATGATTGTGATGGTATGATTGTGATTGAATGATTGTGATTGTATGATTGTATTTGGGAGATTGTAGTTGTATGATTGCGATTGTATGATTGTGATTGTATGATTGTGATGTATGTTTGTAATTGTATGATTATGATCGTATGATTGTGTTTGTATGATTGTGATGGTATGATTGTGATTGTATGATTGCGATCGTATGATTGTGATTGTATGATTATGATTGTATGATTGTGATTGTATGATTGCGATTGTATGATTGTGATTGTATGATTATGATTGTATGATTGTGATTGTATGATTGTGATGGTATGATTGTGTTTGTATGATTGCGATCGTATGATTGTGATTGTATGATTATGATTGTATGATTGTGATTGTATGATTGCGATTGTATGATTGTGATTGTATGATTATGATTGTATTTTTGTGATTGTATGATTGTGATTCTATGATTGCGATTGTATTATTGTGATTGTATGATTGGGATAGTATGGTTGTGATTGTATGATTGTGATTGTATGATTGCGATTGTTTGATTGTAATTGTATGATTGTGATTGTATGATTGTGATTGTATGATTGTGATTGTATGATTGTGATTGTATGATTGGGATTGTATGATTGTGATTGTATGATTGTGATTGTATGATTGTGATTGTATGATTGTGATTGTGTGATTGTATTTGGGAGATTGTAATTGTATGATTGCGATTTTATGATTGCGATTGTATGCTGGTGACTGTATTATTGTGATTGTATGATTGTGATTTTATGATTGTGATTGTATGATTTTGATTTGCATGATTGTGATTGTATGATTGTGATTGTATGATTGTGAAAGTATTATTGTGATTGTATGATTGTGATAGTATGGTTGTGATTGTATGATTGTGATTGTATGATTGCGATTGTATGATTGTAATTGTATGATTGTGATTGTATGATTGCGATTGTATGATTGTAATTGTATGATTGTGATTGTATGATTGTGATTGTATGATTGTGATTGTATGATTGTGATTGTATGATTGTGATTGTATGATTGTGATTGTACGATTGTGATTGCATGATTGTGATTGTATGATTGAGATTGCATGATTTTGTATGTATGATTGTGATTGTATGATTGTGATTGTATGATTGTGATTGTATGATTGTGATTGTATGATTATGATTGTATGATTGTGATTGTATGATTGTGATGGTATGATTGTGATTGTATGATTGCGATAGTATGATTGCGATTGTATGATATTGATTGTATGATTGTGATTGTATGATTGTGATTGTATGATTGTGATTGTATGATTGTGATTGTATGATTGTGATTGTATGATTGTGATTGTATGATTGTGATTGTCTGATTGTGGTTGTATGATTGTGATTGTATGATTGTGATTGTATGATTGTGATTGTATGATTGTGATTGTATGATCGTGATTGTATGATTGTGATTGTATGATTGTGATTGTATGATTGTGATTGTCTGATTGTTGTTGTATGATTGTGATTGTATGATTGTGATTGTGTGATTGTGATTGTATGATTGCGATTGTATGAATGCGATTGTATGAATGCGATTGTATGATTGTGATTGTAGGATTGTGATTGTATGATTGTGATTGTATGATTGTGATTGTATGATTGTGATTGTATGATTGTGATTGTATGATTGTGATTGTATGATTGTGATTGTATGATTGTGATAGTATGATTGCGATTGTATGATTGTAATTGTATGATTGTGATTGTATGATTGTGATTGTATGATTGTGATTGTATGATTGTGATTGTATGATTGTGATTGTATGATTGTGATTGTATGATTGTGATTGTATGATTGTGATTGTATGATTGTGATTGTATGATTGTGATTGTACGATTGTGATTGTATGATTGTGATTGTATGATTGTGATAGTATGATTGTGATTGTATGAATGCGATTGTATGATTGTGATTGTATGATTATGATTGTACTTTTGTGATTGTATGATTGTGATTTTATGATTGTGATTGTATGAGTGCGATTGTATGAATGCGATTGTATGATTGTGATTGCATGATTGTGATTGTATGATTGTGATTGTATGATATTGATTGTATGATTGTGATTGTATGATTGTGATTGTATGATTGTGATTGTATGATTGTGATTGTCTGATTGTGGTTGTATGATTGTGATTGTATGATTGTGATTGTATGATTGTGATTGTATGACTGTGATTGTATGATTCTGATTGTGCGATTGTGATTGTGCGATTGTGATTGGACGATTGTGATTGTACGATTGCGATTGTGTGATTGTGATTGTATGATTGTGATTGTATGATTGTGATTGTATGATATTGATTGTATGATTGTGATTGTATGATTGTGATTGTATGATTGTGATTGTATGATTGTGATTGTATGATTGTGATTGTATGATTGTGATTGTCTGATTGTGGTTGTATGATTGTGATTGTATGACTGTGATTGTATGATTGTGATTGTATGACTGTGATTGTATGATTGTGATTGTGCGATTGTGATTGTGCGATTGTGATTGTACGATTGTGATTGTACGATTGCGATTGTATGAATGCGATTGTATGATTGTGATTGCATGATTGTGATTGTATGTTTGTGATTGTATGATATTGATTGTATAATTGTGATTGTATGATTGTGATTGTATGATTGTGATTGTATGATTGTGATTGTATGATTGTGATTGTATGATTGTGATTGTATGATTGCGATAGTATGATTGCGATTGTAAGATTGTCATTGTATGACTGTGATTGTATGATTGTGATTGTATGATTGTCATTGTATGATTATGATTGTATGATTGTGATTGCATGATTGTGATTGTATGATTGAGATTGCATGATTTTGTATGTATGATTGTGATTGTATGATTGTGATTGTATGATTGTGATAGTATGATTGTGATTGTATGATTGTGATTGTATGACTGTGATTGTATGATTGTGATTGTGCGATTGTGATTGTACGATTGTGATTGTATGATTGTCATTGTATGATTATGATTGAATGATTGTGATTGCATGATTGTGATTGTATGATTGTGATTGCATGATTTTGAATGTATGATTGTGATTGTATGATTGTGATTGTATGATTGTGATTGTATGATTGTGATAGTATGATTGTGATTGTAAGATTGTGATTGTATGAATGTGATTGTATGATTGTGATTGTATGATTGTGATTGTATGATTATGATTGTATGATTGTGATTGTATGATTGTGATGGTATGATTGTGTTTGTATGATTGCGATCGTATGATTGTGATTGTATGATTATGATTGTATGATTGTGATTGTATGATTGCGATTGTATGATTGTGATTGTATGATTATGATTGTATTTTTGTGATTGTATGATTGTGATTGTATGATTGCGATTTTATTATTGTGATTGTATGATTGTGATAGTGTGGTTGTGATTGTATGATTGTGATTGTATGATTGCGATTGTATGATTGTAATTGTATGATTGTGATTGTATGATTGTGATTGTATGATTGTGATTGTATGATTGTGATTGTATGATTGTGATTGTATGATTGTGATTGTATGATTGTGATTGTGTGATTGTATTTGGGAGATTGTAATTGTATGATTGCGATTTTATGATTGCGATTGTATGCTGGTGACTGTATTATTGTGATTGTATGATTGTGATTTTATGATTGTGATTGTATGATTTTGATTTGCATGATTGTGATTGTATGATTGTGATTGTATGATTGTGAAAGTATTATTGTGATTGTATGATTGTGATAGTATGGTTGTGATTGTATGATTGTGATTGTATGATTGCGATTGTATGATTGTAATTGTATGATTGTGATTGTATGATTGTGATTGTATGATTGTGATTGTATGATTGTGATTGTATGATTGTGATTGTACGATTGTGATTGTGTGATTGTATTTGGGAGATTGTAATTGTATGATTGCGATTTTATGATTGCGATTGTATGCTGGTGACTGTATTATTGTGATTGTATGATTGTGATTTTATGATTGTGATTGTATGATTGTGATTGTATGATTGTGATTGTATGATTGTGATTGTATGATTGTGATTGTATGATTGTGATAGTATGATTGTGATTGTATGAATGCGATTGTATGATTGTGATTGTATGATTATGATTGTACTTTTGTGATTGTATGATTGTGATTGTATGATTGTGATTGTATGAGTGCGATTGTATGAATGCGATTGTATGATTGTGATTGCATGATTGTGATTGTATGATTGCGATTGTGTGATTGTGATTGTATGATTGTGATTGTATGATTGTGATTGTATGATATTGATTGTATGATTGTGATTGTATGATTGTGATTGTATGATTGTGATTGTATGATTGTGATTGTATGATTGTGATTGTATGATTGTGATTGTCTGATTGTGATTGTATGATATTGATTGTATAATTGTGATTGTATGATTGTGATTGTATGATTGTGATTGTATGATTGTGATTGTATGATTGTGATTGTATGATTGCGATAGTATGATTGCGATTGTAAGATTGTGATTGTATGACTGTGATTGTATGATTGTGATTGTATGATTGTCATTGTATGATTATGATTGTATGATTGTGATTGCATGATTGTGATTGTATGATTGAGATTGCATGATTTTGTATGTATGATTGTGATTGTATGATTGTGATTGTATGATTGTGATAGTATGATTGTGATTGTATGATTGTGATTGTATGACTGTGATTGTATGATTGTGATTGTGCGATTGTGATTGTACGATTGTGATTGTATGATTGTCATTGTATGATTATGATTGAATGATTGTGATTGCATGATTGTGATTGTATGATTGTGATTGCATGATTTTGAATGTATGATTGTGATTGTATGATTGTGATTGTATGATTGTGATTGTATGATTGTGATAGTATGATTTTTATTGTAAGATTGTGATTGTATGAATGTGATTGTATGATCGTGATTGTATGATTGTGATTGTATGATTATGATTGTATGATTGTGATTGTATGATTGGGATGGTATGATTGTGTTTGTATGATTGCGATCGTATGATTGTGATTGTATGATTATGATTGTATGATTGTGATTGTATGATTGCGATTGTATGATTGTGATTGTATGATTATGATTGTATTTTTGTGATTGTATGATTGTGATTGTATGATTGCGATTTTATTATTGTGATTGTATGATTGTGATAGTATGGTTGTGATTGTATGATTGTGATTGTATGATTGCGATTGTATGATTGTAATTGTATGATTGTGATTGTATGATTGTGATTGTATGATTGTGATTGTATGATTGTGATTGTATGATTGTGATTGTATGATTGTGATTGTATGATTGTGATTGTATGATTGTGATTGTGTGATTGTATTTGGGAGATTGTAATTGTATGATTGCGATTTTATGATTGCGATTGTATGCTGGTGACTGTATTATTGTGATTGTATGATTGTGATTTTATGATTGTGATTGTATGATTTTGATTTGCATGATTGTGATTGTATGATTGTGATTGTATGATTGTGAAAGTATTATTGTGATTGTATGATTGGGATAGTATGGTTGTGATTGTATGATTGTGATTGTATGATTGCGATTGTATGATTGTAATTGTATGATTGTGATTGTATGATTGTGATTGTATGATTGTGATTGTATGATTGTGATTGTATGATTGTGATTGTATGATTGTGATTGTATGATTGTGATTGTATGATTGTGATTGTATGATTGTGATTGTATGATTGTGATTGTGTGATTGTATTTGGGAGATTGTAATTGTATGATTGCGATTTTATGATTGCGATTGTATGCTGGTGACTGTATTATTGTGATTGTATGATTGTGATTTTATGATTGTGATTTTATGATTGTGATTGTATGATTTTGATTTGCATGATTGTGATTGTATGATTGTGATTGTATGATTGTGAAAGTATCATTGTGATTGTATGATTGTGATTGTATGATTGTGATTGTGTGATTGTGATTGTATGATTGTGATTGTATGAATGTGATTGTATGACTGTGATTGTATGATTGTGATTGTGCGATTGTGATTGTGCGATTGTGATTGTACGATTGTGATTGTACGATTGCGATTGTATGAATGCGATTGTATAATTGTGATTGCATGATTGTGATTGTATGATTGTGGTTGTATGATATTGATTGTATAATTGTGATTGTATGATTGTGATTGTATGATTGTGATTGTATGATTGTGATTGTCTGATTGTGGTTGTATGATTGTGATTGTATGATTGTGATTGTATGATTGTGATTGTATGACTGTGATTGTATGATTGTGATTGTATGATTGTCATTGTATGATTATGATTGTATGATTGTGATTGCATGATTGTGATTGTATGATTGAGATTGCATGATTTTGTATGTATGATTGTGATTGTATGATTGTGATTGTATGATTGTGATTGTATGATTGTGATTGTATGACTGTGATTGTATGATTGTGATTATATGATTGTGATTGTATGAATGTGATAGTATGATTGTGATTGTATGTTTGTGATTGTATGACTGTGATTGTATGATTGTGATTGTGCGATTGTGATTGTACGATTGTGATTGTACGATTGTGATTGCATGATTGTGATTGTATGATTGAGATTGCAAGATTTTGCATGTAGGATTGTGATTGTATGATTGTGATTGTATGATTGTGATTGTATGATTGTGCTTGTATGATTGTGATTGTATGATTGTGATTGTATGATTATGATTGTATGATTGTGATTGTATGATTGTGATGGTATGATTGTGATTGTATGATTGCGATAGTATGATTGCGATTGTATGATATCGATTGTATGATTGTGATTGTATGATTGTGATTGTATGATTGTGATTGTATGATTGTGATTGTATGATTGTGATTGTATGACTGTGATTGTATGATTGTGATTGTATGATTGTGATTGTCTGATTGTGGTTGTATGATTGTGATTGTATGATTGTGATTGTATGATTGTGATTGTATGATTGTGATGTATGATTGTGATTGTATGATTGTGATTGCATGATTATGATTGTATGATTGTGATTGTATGATTGTGATTGCATGATTGTGATTGTATGATTGAGATTGCATGATTTTGTATGTATGATTGTGATTGTATGATTGTGATAGTATGATTGTGATTGTATGATTGTGATTGTATGACTGTGATTGTATGATTGTGATTGTATGATTGTGATTGTATGAATGTGATAGTATGATTGTGATTGTAAGATTGTGATTGTATGACTGTGATTGTATGATTGTGATTGTATGATTGTCATTGTATGATTATGATTGTACGATTGTGATTGCATGATTGTGATTGTATGATTCAGATTGCATGATTTTGTATGTATGATTGTGATTGTATGATTGTGATTGTATGATTGTGATAGTATGATTGTGATTGTATGATTGTGATTGTATGACTGTGATTGTATGATTGTGATTGTATGATTGTGATTGTATGAATGTGATAGTATGATTGTGATTGTATGATTGTGATTGTATGACTGTGATTGTATGATTGTGATTGTGCGATTGTGATTGTACGATTGTGATTGTACGATTGTGATTGCATGATTGTAATTGTATGATTGAGATTGCATGATTTTGTATGTATGATTGTGATTGTATGATTGTGATTGTATGATTGTGATTGTATGATTATGATTGTATGATTGTGATTGTATGATTGTGATGGTATGATTGTGATTGTATGATTGCGATAGTATGATTGCGATTGTATGATATTGATTGTATGATTGTGATTGTATGATTGTGATTGTATGATTGTGATTGTATGATTGTGATTGTATGATTGTGATTGTATGATTGTGATTGTATGATTGTGATTGTCTGATTGTGGTTGTATGATTGTGATTGTATGATTGTGATTGTGTGATTGCGATTGTGTGATTGCGATTGTATGAATGCGATTGTATGATTGTGATTGTATGATTGTGATTGTATGATTGTGATTGTATGATTGTGATTGTATGATTGTGATTGTATGATTGTGATTGTATGATTGTGATTGTATGATTGTGATTGTATGATTGTGATTGTATGATTGTGATTGTATGATTGTGATTGTATGATTGTGATTGTATGATTGTGATTGTATGATTGTGATTGTATTATTGCGATTGTATGAATGCGATTGTATGATTGTGATTGCATGATTGTGATTGTATGATTGTGATTGTATGATATTGATTGTATGATTGTGATTGTATGATTGTGATAGTATGATTGTGATTGTATGATTGTGATTGTATGATTATGATTGAATGATTGTGATTGCATGATTGTGATTATATGATTGTGATTGCATGATTTTGAATGTATGATTGTGATTGCATGATTGTGATTGTATGATTGTGACTGCATGATTTTGAATGTATGATTGTGATTGTATGATTGTGATTGTATGATTGTGATTGTATGATTGTGATTGTATGATTGTGATTGTATGATTGTGATTGTCTGATTGTGATTGTATGACTGTGATTGTATGATTGTGATTGTGCGATTGTGATTGTGCGATTGTGATTGTACGATTGTGATTGTACGATTGCGATTGTATGAGTGCGATTGTATGATTGTGATTGCATGATTGTGATTGTATGTTTGTGATTGTATGATATTGATTGTATAATTGTGATTGTATGATTGTGATTGTATGATTGTGATTGTATGATTGTGATTGTATGATTGTGATTGTATGATTGTGATTGTATGATTGCGATAGTATGATTGCGATTGTAAGATTGTGATTGTA
Organism: Megachile rotundata; assembly: GCF_050947335.1. Lineage (NCBI taxonomy): Eukaryota > Metazoa > Arthropoda > Insecta > Hymenoptera > Megachilidae > Megachile > Megachile rotundata. Next base: position 2,119,831 of record NW_027473323.1, on the reverse strand, counting down.
TGACTGTGATTGTATGATTGTGATTGTATGATTGCCATTGTATGATTATGATTGTATGATTGTGATTGCATGATTGTGATTGTATGATTGAGATTGCATGATTTTGTATGTATGATTGTGATTGTATGATTGTGATTGTATGATTGTGATAGTATGATTGTGATTGTATGATTGTGATTGTATGACTGTGATTGCATGATTGTGATTGTATGATTGTGATTGTATGAATGTGATAGTATGATTGTGATTGCATGATTGTGATTGTATGACTGTGATTGTATGATTGTGATTGTGCGATTGTGATTGTACGATTGTGATTGTACGATTGTGATTGCATGATTGTGATTGTATGATTGAGATTGCATGATTTTGTATGTATGATTGTGATTGTATGATTGTGATTGTATGATTGTGATTGTATGATTGTGATTGTATGATTGTGATAGTATGATTGTGATTGTATGATTGTGATTGTATGACTGTGATTGTATGATTGTGATTGTGCGATTGTGATTGTACGATTGTGATTGTATGATTGTGATTGTATGATTGTGATTGTATGATTGTGATTGTATGATTGTGATAGTATGATTGTGATTGTATGATTGTGATTGTATGACTGTGATTGTATGATTGTGATTGTATGATTGTGATTGTATGATTGTGATAGTATGATTGTGATTGTATGTTTGTGATTGTATGACTGTGATTGTATGATTGTGATTGTGCGATTGTGATTGTGCGATTGTGATTGTACGATTGTGATTGTACGATTGTGATTGTATGATTGTGATTGTATGATTATGATTGAATGATTGTGATTGTATGATTGTGATTGTATGACTGTGATTGTATGATTGTGATTGTATGATTGTGATTGTATGAATGTGATGGTATGATTGTGATTGTATGATTGTGATTGTATGACTGTGATTGTATGATTATGACTGTGCGATTGTGATTGTACGATTGTGATTGTACGATTGTGATTGCATGATTGTGATTGTATGATTGAGATTGCATGATTTTGTATGTATGATTGTGATTGTATGATTGTGATTGTACGATTGTGATTGTACGATTGTGATTGTATGATTGTGATTGTATGATTATGATTGTATGATTGTGATTGTATGATTGTGATGGTATGATTGTGATTGTATGATTGCGATAGTATGATTGCGATTGTATGATATTGATTATATGATTGTGATTGTATGATTGTGATTGTATGAATGTGATAGTATGATTGTGATTGTAAGATTGTGATTGTATGACTGTGATTGTATGATTGTCATTGTATGATTATGATTGTACGATTGTGATTGCATGATTGTGATTGTATGATTCAGATTGCATGATTTTGTATGTATGATTGTGATTGTATGATTGTGATTGTATGATTGTGATAGTATGATTGTGATTGTATGATTGTGATTGTATGACTGTGATTGTATGATTGTGATTGTATGATTGTGATTGTATGAATGTGATAGTATGATTGTGATTGTATGATTGTGATTGTATGACTGTGATTGTATGATTGTGATTGTGCGATTGTGATTGTACGATTGTGATTGTACGATTGTGATTGCATGATTGTAATTGTATGATTGAGATTGCATGATTTTGTATGTATGATTGTGATTGTATGATTGTGATTGTATGATTGTGATTGTATGATTGTGATTGTCTGATTGTGATTGTATGACTGTGATTGTATGATTGTGATTGTGCGATTGTGATTGTGCGATTGTGATTGTACGATTGTGATTGTACGATTGCGATTGTATGAGTGCGATTGTATGATTGTGATTGCATGATTGTGATTGTATGTTTGTGATTGTATGATATTGATTGTATAATTGTGATTGTATGATTGTGATTGTATGATTGTGATTGTATGATTGTGATTGTATGATTGTGATTGTATGATTGTGATTGTATGATTGCGATAGTATGATTGCGATTGTAAGATTGTGATTGTATGACTGTGATTGTATGATTGTGATTGTATGATTGCCATTGTATGATTATGATTGTATGATTGTGATTGCATGATTGTGATTGTATGATTGAGATTGCATGATTTTGTATGTATGATTGTGATTGTATGATTGTGATTGTATGATTGTGATAGTATGATTGTGATTGTATGATTGTGATTGTATGACTGTGATTGCATGATTGTGATTGTATGATTGTGATTGTATGAATGTGATAGTATGATTGTGATTGCATGATTGTGATTGTATGACTGTGATTGTATGATTGTGATTGTGCGATTGTGATTGTACGATTGTGATTGTACGATTGTGATTGCATGATTGTGATTGTATGATTGAGATTGCATGATTTTGTATGTATGATTGTGATTGTATGATTGTGATTGTATGATTGTGATTGTATGATTGTGATTGTATGATTGTGATAGTATGATTGTGATTGTATGATTGTGATTGTATGACTGTGATTGTATGATTGTGATTGTGCGATTGTGATTGTACGATTGTGATTGTATGATTGTGATTGTATGATTGTGATTGTATGATTGTGATTGTATGATTGTGATAGTATGATTGTGATTGTATGATTGTGATTGTATGACTGTGATTGTATGATTGTGATTGTATGATTGTGATTGTATGATTGTGATAGTATGATTGTGATTGTATGTTTGTGATTGTATGACTGTGATTGTATGATTGTGATTGTGCGATTGTGATTGTGCGATTGTGATTGTACGATTGTGATTGTACGATTGTGATTGTATGATTGTGATTGTATGATTATGATTGAATGATTGTGATTGTATGATTGTGATTGTATGACTGTGATTGTATGATTGTGATTGTATGATTGTGATTGTATGAATGTGATGGTATGATTGTGATTGTATGATTGTGATTGTATGACTGTGATTGTATGATTATGACTGTGCGATTGTGATTGTACGATTGTGATTGTACGATTGTGATTGCATGATTGTGATTGTATGATTGAGATTGCATGATTTTGTATGTATGATTGTGATTGTATGATTGTGATTGTACGATTGTGATTGTACGATTGTGATTGTATGATTGTGATTGTATGATTATGATTGTATGATTGTGATTGTATGATTGTGATGGTATGATTGTGATTGTATGATTGCGATAGTATGATTGCGATTGTATGATATTGATTATATGATTGTGATTGTATGATTGTGATTGTATGAATGTGATAGTATGATTGTGATTGTAAGATTGTGATTGTATGACTGTGATTGTATGATTGTCATTGTATGATTATGATTGTACGATTGTGATTGCATGATTGTGATTGTATGATTCAGATTGCATGATTTTGTATGTATGATTGTGATTGTATGATTGTGATTGTATGATTGTGATAGTATGATTGTGATTGTATGATTGTGATTGTATGACTGTGATTGTATGATTGTGATTGTATGATTGTGATTGTATGAATGTGATAGTATGATTGTGATTGTATGATTGTGATTGTATGACTGTGATTGTATGATTGTGATTGTGCGATTGTGATTGTACGATTGTGATTGTACGATTGTGATTGCATGATTGTAATTGTATGATTGAGATTGCATGATTTTGTATGTATGATTGTGATTGTATGATTGTGATTGTATGATTGTGATTGTATGATTGTGATTGTATGATTGTGATTGTATGATTTTGTATGTATGATTGTGATTGTATGATTGTGATTGTATGATTGTGATTGTATGATTGTGATTGTATGATTGTGATTGTATGATTGTGATTGTATGATTGTGATTGTATGATTGTGATAGTATGATTGTGATTGTATGATTGTGATTGTATGACTGTGATTGTATGATTGTGATTGTGCGATTGTGATTGTACGATTGTGCGATTGTGATTGTACGATTGTGATTGTATGATTGTGATTGTATGATTGTGATTGTATGATTGTGATTGTATGATTGTGATTGTATGATTATGATTGTATGATTGTGATTGTATGATTGTGATGGTATGATTGTGATTGTATGATTGCGATAGTATGATTGCGATTGTATGATATTGATTGTATGATTGTGATTGTATGATTGTGATTGTATGATTGTGATTGTATGATTGTGATTGTATGATTGTGATTGTATGATTGTGATTGTATGATTGTGATTGTCTGATTGTGGTTGTATGATCGTGATTGTATGATTGTGATTGTGTGATTGCGATTGTGTGATTGCGATTGTATGAATGCGATTGTATGATTGTGATTGTATGATTGTGATTGTATGATTGTGATTGTATGATTGTGATTGTATGATTGTGATTGTATGATTGTGATTGTATGATTGTGATTGTATGATTGTGATTGTATGATTGTGATTGTATGATTGTGATTGTATGACTGTGATTGTATGATTGTGATTGTATTATTGCGATTGTATGAATGCGATTGTATGATTGTGATTGCATGATTGTGATTGTATGATTGTGATTGTATGATTGTGATTGTATGAATGTGATGGTATGATTGTGATTGTATGATTGTGATTGTATGACTGTGATTGTATGATTATGATTGTGCGATTGTGATTGTACGATTGTGATTGTACGATTGTGATTGCATGATTGTGATTGTATGATTGAGATTGCATGATTTTGTATGTATGATTGTGATTGTATGATTGTGATTGTACGATTGTGATTGTACGATTGTGATTGTATGATTGTGATTGTATGATTATGATTGTATGATTGTGATTGTATGATTGTGATGGTATGATTGTGATTGTATGATTGCGATAGTATGATTGCGATTGTATGATATTGATTATATGATTGTGATTGTATGATTGTGATTGTATGATTGTGATTGTATGATTGTGATTGTATGATTGTGATTGTATGATTGTGATTGTATGATTGTGATTGTATGATTGTGATTGTATGATTGTGATTGTATGATTGTGGTTGTATGATTGTGATTGTATGATTGTGATTGTATTATTGTGATTGTATGATTGTGATTGTATGATTGTGATGTATGATTGTGATTGTATGATTGTGATTGTATGATTGTGATTGTATGATTGTGATTGTATGATTGTGATTGCATGATTGTGATTGTATGATTGTGATTGTATGATATTGATTGTATGATTGTGATTGCATGACTGTGATTGTATGATTGTGATAGTATGATTGTGATTGTATGATTGTGATTGTATGACTGTGATTGTATGATTGTGATTGTGCGATTGTGATTGTGCGATTGTGATTGTACGATTGTGATTGTATGATTGCGATTGTATGATTGTGATTGTATGATTATGATTGTATTTTTTGTGATTGTATGATTGTGATTGTATGATTGTGATTGTATGATTGTGATTGTATGATTGTGATTGTATGATTGTGATTGTATGATTGTGATTGTATGATTGCGATTGTATGAATGCGATTGTATGATTGTGATTGTATGATTGTGATAGTATGATTGTGATTGTATGATTGTGATTGTATGACTGTGATTGTATGATTGTGATTGTACGATTGTGATTGTATGATTATGATTGAATGATTGTGATTGTATGATTGTGATTGTATGGCTGTGATTGTATGATTGTGATTGTATGATTGTGATTGTATGAATGTGATAGTATGATTGTGATTGTAAGATTGTGATTGTATGACTGTGATTGTATGATTGTGATTGTATGATTGTCATTGTATGATTATGGTTGTAAGATTGTGATTGCATGATTGTGATTGTATGATTGAGACTGCATGATTTTGTATGTATGATTGTGATTGTATGATTGTGATTGTATGATTGTGATAGTATGATTGTGATTGTATGATTGTGATTGTATGACTGTGATTGTATGATTGTGATTGTATGATTGTGATTGTATGAATGCGATAGTATGATTGTGATTGCATGATTGTGATTGTATGATTGTGATTGTATGATATTGATTGTATGATTGTGATTGCATGACTGTGATTGTATGATTGTGATAGTATGATTGTGATTGTATGATTGTGATTGTATGACTGTGATTGTATGATTGTGATTGTGCGATTGTGATTGTGCGATCGTGATTGTACGATTGTGATTGTATGATTGCGATTGTATGATTGTGATTGTATGATTATGATTGTATTTTTTGTGATTGTATGATTGTGATTGTATGATTGTGATTGTATGATTGTGATTGTATGATTGTGGTTGTATGATTGCGATTGTATGAATGCGATTGTATGATTGTGATTGTATGATTGTGATTGAATGATTGTGATTGTATGATTGTAATTGTATGATTGTGATTGTACGATTGTGATTGTATGATTGTGATTGTATGATAGTGATTGTATGATTGTGATTGTATGATTGTGATAGTATGATTGTGATTGTATGATTGTGATTGTATGACTGTGATTGTATGATTGTGATTGTACGATTGTGATTGTATGATTATGATTGCATTTTGGTGATTCTATGATTGTGATTGTACTAATGTGATTGTATGATTGTGATTGTATGATTGTGATTGTATGATTGTGATTGTATGATTGTGATTGTATGATTGTGATTGTATGATTGTGATTGTATGATTGTGATTTTATGATTGTGATTGTATGATTATGATTGTGTGATTGTGATGGTATGATTGTGATTGTATGATTGTGATTGTATGATTGTATTTGGGAGATTGTATTTGGGAGATTGTAGCTGTATGATTGCGATTGTATGATTGTGATTGTATGATTGTGATGTATGTTTGTAATTGTATGATTATGATTGTATGATTGTGTTTGTATGCTTGTGATGGTATGTTTGTGATTGTATGATTGCGATCGTATGATTGTGATTGTATGATTATGATTGTATGATTGTGATTGTATGATTGCGATTGTATGATTGTGATTGTATGATTATGATTGTATGATTGTGATTGTATGATTGTGATTGTATGATTGTGATTGTATGATTATGATTGTATGATTGTGATGGTATGATTGTGATTGTATGATTGTGATTGTATGATTGTATTTGGGAGATTGTATTTGGGAGATTGTAGTTGTATGATTGCGATTGTATGATTGTGATGTATGTTTGTAATTGTATGATTATGATCGTATGATTGTGTTTGTATGATTGTGATGGTATGATTGTGATTGTATGATTGCGATCGTATGATTGTGATTGTATGATTATGATTGTATGATTGTGATTGTATGATTGCGATTGTATGATTGTGATTGCATGATTGTGATTGTATGATTGTGATTGTATGATTATGATTGTATGATTGTGATTGTATGATTGTGATGGTATGATTGTGTTTGTATGATTGCGATCGTATGATTGTGATTGTATGATTATGATTGTATGATTGTGATTGTATGATTGTGATTGTATGATTGTGATTGCATGATTGTGATTGTATGATTGTGATTGTATGATATTGATTGTATGATTGTGATTGCATGACTGTGATTGTATGATTGTGATAGTATGATTGTGATTGTATGATTGTGATTGTATGACTGTGATTGTATGATTGTGATTGTGCGATTGTGATTGTGCGATTGTGATTGTACGATTGTGATTGTATGATTGCGATTGTATGATTGTGATTGTATGATTATGATTGTATTTTTTGTGATTGTATGATTGTGATTGTATGATTGTGATTGTATGATTGTGATTGTATGATTGTGATTGTATGATTGTGATTGTATGATTGCGATTGTATGAATGCGATTGTATGATTGTGATTGTATGATTGTGATTGTATGATTGTGATTGTATGATTGTAATTGTATGATTGTGATTGTATGATTGTGATTGTATGATTGTGATTGTATGATAGTGATTGTATGATTGTGATTGTATGATTGTGATTGTATGATTGTGATTGTATGAATGTGATAGTATGATTGTGATTGTAAGATTGTGATTGTATGACTGTGATTGTATGATTGTGATTGTATGATTGTCATTGTATGATTATGGTTGTAAGATTGTGATTGCATGATTGTGATTGTATGATTGAGACTGCATGATTTTGTATGTATGATTGTGATTGTATGATTGTGATTGTATGATTGTGATAGTATGATTGTGATTGTATGATTGTGATTGTATGACTGTGATTGTATGATTGTGATTGTATGATTGTGATTGTATGAATGTGATAGTATGATTGTGATTGCATGATTGTGATTGTATGATTGTGATTGTATGATATTGATTGTATGATTGTGATTGCATGACTGTGATTGTATGATTGTGATAGTATGATTGTGATTGTATGATTGTGATTGTATGACTGTGATTGTATGATTGTGATTGTGCGATTGTGATTGTGCGATCGTGATTGTACGATTGTGATTGTATGATTGCGATTGTATGATTGTGATTGTATGATTATGATTGTATTTTTTGTGATTGTATGATTGTGATTGTATGATTGTGATTGTATGATTGTGATTGTATGATTGTGGTTGTATGATTGCGATTGTATGAATGCGATTGTATGATTGTGATTGTATGATTGTGATTGAATGATTGTGATTGTATGATTGTAATTGTATGATTGTGATTGTACGATTGTGATTGTATGATTGTGATTGTATGATAGTGATTGTATGATTGTGATTGTATGATTGTGATAGTATGATTGTGATTGTATGATTGTGATTGTATGACTGTGATTGTATGATTGTGATTGTACGATTGTGGTTGTATGATTATGATTGCATTTTGGTGATTCTATGATTGTGATTGTACTAATGTGATTGTATGATTGTGATTGTATGATTGTGATTGTATGATTGTGATTGTATGATTGTGATTGTATGATTGTGATTGTATGATTGTGATTGTATGATTGTGATTTTATGATTGTGATTGTATGATTATGATTGTGTGATTGTGATGGTATGATTGTGATTGTATGATTGTGATTGTATGATTGTATTTGGGAGATTGTATTTGGGAGATTGTAGCTGTATGATTGCGATTGTATGATTGTGATTGTATGATTGTGATGTATGTTTGTAATTGTATGATTATGATTGTATGATTGTGTTTGTATGCTTGTGATGGTATGTTTGTGATTGTATGATTGCGATCGTATGATTGTGATTGTATGATTATGATTGTATGATTGTGATTGTATGATTGCGATTGTATGATTGTGATTGTATGATTATGATTGTATGATTGTGATTGTATGATTGTGATTGTATGATTGTGATTGTATGATTATGATTGTATGATTGTGATGGTATGATTGTGATTGTATGATTGTGATTGTATGATTGTATTTGGGAGATTGTATTTGGGAGATTGTAGTTGTATGATTGCGATTGTATGATTGTGATTGTATGATTGTGATGTATGTTTGTAATTGTATGATTATGATCGTATGATTGTGTTTGTATGATTGTGATGGTATGATTGTGATTGTATGATTGCGATCGTATGATTGTGATTGTATGATTATGATTGTATGATTGTGATTGTATGATTGCGATTGTATGATTGTGATTGCATGATTGTGATTGTATTTTGGTGATTCTATGATTGTGATTGTATGATTGTGATTGTATGATTGTGATTGTATGATTGCGATTGTATGAATGCGATTGTATGATTGTGATTGCATGATTGTGATTGTATGATTGTGATTGTATGATATTGATTGTATGATTGTGATTGTATGATTGTGATTGTATGATTGTGATTGTATGATTGTGATTGTATGATTGTGATAGTATGATTGTGATTGTAAGATTGTGATTGTATGAATGTGATTGTATGATTGTGATTGTATGATTGTGATTGTATGATTATGATTGTATGATTGTGATTGTATGATTGTGATGGTATGATTGTGTTTGTATGATTGCGATCGTATGATTGTGATTGTATGATTATGATTGTATGATTGTGATTGTATGATTGCGATTGTATGATTGTGATTGTATGATTATGATTGTATTTTTGTGATTGTATGATTGTGATTGTATGATTGCGATTGTATTATTGTGATTGTATGATTGTGATAGTATGGTTGTGATTCTATGATTGTGATTGTATGATTGCGATTGTTTGATTGTAATTGTTTGATTGTGATTGTATGATTGTGATTGTATGATTGTGATTGTATGATTGTGATTGTATGATTGTGATTGTATGATTGTGATTGTATGATTGTGATTGTATGATTGTGATTGTATGATTGTGATTGTGTGATTGTATTTGGGAGATTGTAATTGTACGATTGCGATTTTATGATTGCGATTGTATGCTGGTGACTGTATTATTGTGATTGTATGATTGTGATTTTATGATTGTGATTGTATGATTTTGATTTGCATGATTGTGATTGTATGATTGTGATTGTATGATTGTGAAAGTATTATTGTGATTGTATGATTGTGATAGTATGGTTGTGATTTTATGATTGTGATTGTATGATTGACATTGTATGATTGTAATTGTATGATTGTGATTGTATGATTGTGATTGTATGATTGTGATTGTATGATTGTGATTGTATGATTGTGATTGTATGATTGTGATTGTATGATTGTGATTGTGTGATTGTATTTGGGAGATTGTAATTGTATGATTGCGATTTTATGATTGCGATTGTATGCTGGTGACTGTATTATTGTGATTGTATGATTGTGATTGTATGAATGTGATAGTATGATTGTGATTGTATGATTGTGATTGTATGACTGTGATTGTATGATTGTGATTGTGCGATTGTGATTGTACGATTGTGATTGTACGATTGTGATTGCATGATTGTGATTGTATGATTGAGATTGCATGATTTTGTATATATGATTGTGATTGTATGATTGTGATTGTATGATTGTGATTGTATGATTGTGATTGTATGATTATGATTGTATGATTGTGATTGTATGATTGTGATGGTATGATTGTGATTGTATGATTGCGATAGTATGATTGCAATTGTATGATATTGATTGTATGATTGTGATTGTATGATTGTGATTGTATGATTGTGATTGTATGATTGTGATTGTATGATTGTGATTGTCTGATTGTGGTTGTATGATTGTGATTGTATGATTGTGATTGTATGATTGTGATTGTATGATTGTGATTGTATGATTGTGATTGTATGATTGTGATTGTATGATTGTGATTGTATGATTGTGATTGTATGATTGTGATTGTCTGATTGTGGTTGTATGATTGTGATTATATGATTGTGATTGTGTGATTGCGATTGTATGATTGCGATTGTATGAATGCGATTGTATGAACGCGATTGTATGATTGGGATTGTATGATTGTGATTGTATGATTGTGATTGTATGATTGTGATTGTATGATTGTGATTGTATGATTGTGATTGTATGATTGTGATTGTATGATTGTGATTGTATGATTGTGATTGTATGATTGTGATTGTATGATTGTGATAGTATGATTGTGATTGTATGATTGTGATTGTATGACTGTGATTGTATGATTGTGATTGTATGATTGTGATAGTATGATTGTGATTGTATGATTGTGATTGTATGACTGTGATTGTGCGATTGTGATTGTGCGATTGTGATTGTGCGATTGTGATTGTACGATTGTGATTGTACGATTGTGATTGTATGATTGTGATTGTATGATTATGATTGAATGATTGTGATTGCATGATTGTGATTGTATGATTGTGATTGCATGATTTTGAATGTATGATTGTGATTGTATGATTGTGATTGTATGATTGTGATTGTATGATTATGATTGTGTGATTGTGATTGTATGATTGTATTTGGGAGATTGTATTTTGGAGATTGTAATTGTGGGATTGCAATTGTATGATTGTGATTGTATGATTGTGATTGTATGATTGTGATTGTATGATTGTGATGGTAAGATTGTGATTGTATGATTGCGATCGTATGATTGTGATTGTATGATTATGATTGTATGATTGTGATTGTATGATTGCGATTGTATGATTGTGATTGTATGATTATGATTGTATTTTGGTGATTGTATGATTGTGATTGTATGATTGTGATTGTATGATTGTGATTGTATGATTGTGATTGTATGATTGTGATTGTATGATTGTGATTGTATGATTGTGATTGTATGATTGTGATTGTATGATTGTGATTGTATGATTGTGATTGTATGATTGTGATTGTATGATTGTGATTGTATGATTGTGATTGTATGATTGTGATTGTATGATTGTGATTGTATGATTGTGATTGTATTATTGCGATTGTATGAATGCGATTGTATGAATGCGATTGTATGATTGTGATTGCATGATTGTGATTGTATGACTGTGATTGTATGATATTGATTGTATGATTGTGATTGTATGATTGTGATAGTATGATTGTGATTGTATGATTGTGATTGTATGATTGTGATAGTATGGTTGTGATTGTATGATTGTGATTGTATGATTGCGATTGTATGATTGTAATTGTATGACTGTGATTGTATGATTGTGATTGTATGATTGTGATTGTATGATTGTGATTGTATGATTGTGATTGTATGATTGTGATTGTATGATTGTGATAGTATGATTGTGATTGTATGAATGCGATTGTATGATTGTGATTGTATGATTATGATTGTACTTTTGTGATTGTATGATTGTGATTGTATGATTGTGATTGTATGATTGTGATTGTATGATTGTGATTGTATGAGTGCGATTGTATGAATGCGATTGTATGATTGTGATTGCATGATTGTGATTGTATGATTGTGATTGTATGATTGTGATTGTATGATATTGATTGTATGATTGTGATTGTATGATTGTGATTGTATGATTGTGATTGTATGATTGTGATTGTATGATTGTGATTGTCTGATTGTGGTTGTATGATTGTGATTGTATGATTGTGATTGTATGATTGTGATTGTATGACTGTGATTGTATGATTCTGATTGTGCGATTGTGATTGTGCGATTGTGATTGGACGATTGTGATTGTACGATTGCGATTTTGTGATTGTGATTGCATGATTGTGATTGTATGATTGTGATTGTATGATATTGATTGTATGATTGTGATTGTATGATTGTGATTGTATGATTGTGATTGTATGATTGTGATTGTATGATTGTGATTGTATGATTGTGATTGTATGATTGTGATTGTCTGATTGTGGTTGTATGATTGTGATTGTATGACTGTGATTGTATGATTGTGATTGTATGACTGTGATGGTATGATTGTGATTGTGCGATTGTGATTGTGCGATTGTGATTGTACGATTGTGATCGTACGATTGCGATTGAATGAATGCGATTGTATGATTGTGATTGCATGATTGTGATTGTATGTTTGTGATTGTATGATATTGATTGTATAATTGTGATTGTATGATTGTGATTGTATGATTGTGATTGTATGATTGTGATTGTATGATTGTGATTGTATGATTGCGATAGTATGATTGCGATTGTAAGATTGTGATTGTATGACTGTGATTGTATGATTGTGATTGTATGATTGTCATTGTATGATTATGATTGTATGATTGTGATTGCATGATTGTGATTGTATGATTGAGATTGCATGATTTTGTATGTATGATTGTGATTGTATGATTGTGATTGTATGATTGTGATAGTATGATTGTGATTGTATGATTGTGATTGTATGACTGTAATTGTATGATTGTGAATGTATGATTGTGATTGTATGAATGTGATAGTATGATTGTGATTGTATGATTGTGATTGTATGACTGTGATTGTATGATTGTGATTGTGCGATTGTGATTGTACGATTGTGATTGTACGATTGTGATTGCATGATTGTGATTGTATGATTGAGATTGCATGATTTTGTATGTATGATTGTGATTGTATGATTGTGATTGTATGATTGTGATTGTATGATTGTGATTGTATGATATTGATTGTATAATTGTGATTGTATGATTGTGATTGTATGATTGTGATTGTATGATTGTGATTGTATGATTGTGATTGTATGATTGCGATAGTATGATTGCGATTGTAAGATTGTGATTGTATGACTGTGATTGTATGATTGTGATTGTGTGATTGTCATTGTATGATTATGATTGTATGATTGTGATTGCATGATTGTGATTGTATGATTGAGATTGCATGATTTTGTATGTATGATTGTGATTGTATGATTGTGATTGTATGATTGTGATAGTATGATTGTGATTGTATGATTGTGATTGTATGACTGTGATTGTATGATTGTGATTGTATGATTGTGATTGTATGAATGTGATAGTATGATTGTGATTGTATGATTGTGATTGTATGACTGTGATTGTATGATTGTGATTGTATGATTGTGATTGTCTGTTTGTGGTCGTATGATTGTGATTGTATGATTGTGATTGTATGATTGTGATTGTATGATTGTGATTGTATGATTGTGATTGTATGATTGTGATGTATGATTGTGATTGTATGATTGTGATAGTATGATTGTGATTGTATGATTGTGATTGTATGACTGTGATTGTATGATTGTGATTGTATGATTGTGATTGTATGAATGTGATAGTATGATTGTGATTGTAAGATTGTGATTGTATGACTGTGATTGTATGATTGTGATTGTATGATTGTCATTGTATGATTATGATTGTACGATTGTGATTGCATGATTGTGATTGTATGATTCAGATTGCATGATTTTGTATGTATGATTGTGATTGTATGATTGTGATTGTATGATTGTGATAGTATGATTGTGATTGTATGATTGTGATTGTATGACTGTGATTGTATGATTGTGATTGTATGATTGTGATTGTATGAATGTGATAGTATGATTGTGATTGTATGATTGTGATTGTATGACTGTGATTGTATGATTGTGATTGTGCGATTGTGATTGTGCGATTGTGATTGTACGATTGTGATTGCATGATTGTAATTGTATGATTGAGATTGCATGATTTTGTATGTATGATTGTGATTGTATGATTGTGATTGTATGATTGTGATTGTATGATTGTGATTGTATGATTATGATTGTATGATTGTGATTGTATGATTGTGATGGTATGATTGTGATTGTATGATTGCGATAGTATGATTGCGATTGTATGATATTGATAGTATGATTGTGATTGTATGATTGTGATTGTATGACTGTGATTGTATGATTGTGATTGTGCGATTGTGATTGTACGATTGTGATTGTACGATTGTGATTGCATGATTGTGATTGTATGATTGAGATTGCATGATTTTGTATGTATGATTGTGATTGTATGATTGTGATTGTATGATTGTGATTGTATGATATTGATTGTATAATTGTGATTGTATGATTGTGATTGTATGATTGTGATTGTATGATTGTGATTGTATGATTGTGATTGTATGATTGTGATTGTATGATTGCGATAGTATGATTGCGATTGTAAGATTGTGATTGTATGACTGTGATTGTATGATTGTGATTGTGTGATTGTCATTGTATGATTATGATTGTATGATTGTGATTGCATGATTGTGATTGTATGATTGAGATTGCATGATTTTGTATGTATGATTGTGATTGTATGATTGTGATTGTATGATTGTGATAGTATGATTGTGATTGTATGATTGTGATTGTATGACTGTGATTGTATGATTGTGATTGTATGATTGTGATTGTATGAATGTGATAGTATGATTGTGATTGTATGATTGTGATTGTATGACTGTGATTGTATGATTGTGATTGTATGATTGTGATTGTCTGATTGTGGTCGTATGATTGTGATTGTATGATTGTGATTGTATGATTGTGATTGTATGATTGTGATTGTATGATTGTGATGTATGATTGTGATTGTATGATTGTGATTGCATGATTATGATTGTATGATTGTGATTGTATGATTGTGATTGTATGATTGTGATAGTATGATTGTGATTGTATGATTGTGATTGTATGACTGTGATTGTATGATAGTGATTGTATGATTGTGATTGTATGATTGTGATAGTATGATTGTGATTGTATGATTGTGATTGTATGACTGTGATTGTATGATTGTGATTGTACGATTGTGATTGTATGATTATGATTGAATGATTGTGATTGTATGATTGTGATTGTATGGCTGTGATTGTATGATTGTGATTGTATGATTGTGATTGTATGACTGTGATTGTATGATTGTGATTGTACGATTGTGATTGTATGATTATGATTGAATGATTGTGATTGTATGATTGTGATTGTATGGCTGTGATTGTATGATTGTGATTGTATGATTGTGATTGTATGAATGTGATAGTATGATTGTGATTGTAAGATTGTGATTGTATGACTGTGATTGTATGATTGTGATTGTATGATTGTCATTGTATGATTATGGTTGTAAGATTGTGATTGCATGATTGTGATTGTATGATTGAGACTGCATGATTTTGTATGTATGATTGTGATTGTATGATTGTGATTGTATGATTGTGATAGTATGATTGTGATTGTATGATTGTGATTGTATGACTGTGATTGTATGATTGTGATTGTATGATTGTGATTGTATGAATGTGATAGTATGATTGTGATTGCATGATTGTGATTGTATGATTGTGATTGTATGATATTGATTGTATGATTGTGATTGCATGACTGTGATTGTATGATTGTGATAGTATGATTGTGATTGTATGATTGTGATTGTATGACTGTGATTGTATGATTGTGATTGTGCGATTGTGATTGTGCGATCGTGATTGTACGATTGTGATTGTATGATTGCGATTGTATGATTGTGATTGTATGATTATGATTGTATTTTTTGTGATTGTATGATTGTGATTGTATGATTGTGATTGTATGATTGTGATTGTATGATTGTGATTGTATGATTGTGGTTGTATGATTGCGATTGTATGAATGCGATTGTATGATTGTGATTGTATGATTGTGATTGAATGATTGTGATTGTATGATTGTAATTGTATGATTGTGATTGTACGATTGTGATTGTATGATTGTGATTGTATGATAGTGATTGTATGATTGTGATTGTATGATTGTGATAGTATGATTGTGATTGTATGATTGTGATTGTATGACTGTGATTGTATGATTGTGATTGTACGATTGTGATTGTATGATTATGATTGCATTTTGGTGATTCTATGATTGTGATTGTACTAATGTGATTGTATGATTGTGATTGTATGATTGTGATTGTATGATTGTGATTGTATGATTGTGATTGTATGATTGTGATTGTATGATTGTGATTTTATGATTGTGATTGTATGATTATGATTGTGTGATTGTGATGGTATGATTGTGATTGTATGATTGTGATTGTATGATTGTATTTGGGAGATTGTATTTGGGAGATTGTAGCTGTATGATTGCGATTGTATGATTGTGATTGTATGATTGTGATGTATGTTTGTAATTGTATGATTATGATTGTATGATTGTGTTTGTATGCTTGTGATGGTATGATTGTGATTGTATGATTGCGATCGTATGATTGTGATTGTATGATTATGATTGTATGATTGTGATTGTATGATTGCGATTGTATGATTGTGATTGTATGATTATGATTGTATGATTGTGATTGTATGATTGTGATTGTATGATTGTGATTGTATGATTATGATTGTATGATTGTGATGGTATGATTGTGATTGTATGATTGTGATTGTATGATTGTATTTGGGAGATTGTATTTGGGAGATTGTAGTTGTATGATTGCGATTGTATGATTGTGATTGTATGATTGTGATGTATGTTTGTAATTGTATGATTATGATCGTATGATTGTGTTTGTATGATTGTGATGGTATGATTGTGATTGTATGATTGCGATCGTATGATTGTGATTGTATGATTATGATTGTATGATTGTGATTGTATGATTGCGATTGTATGATTGTGATTGCATGATTGTGATTGTATTTTGGTGATTCTATGATTGTGATTGTATGATTGTGATTGTATGATTGTGATTGTATGATTGCGATTGTATGAATGCGATTGTATGATTGTGATTGCATGATTGTGATTGTATGATTGTGATTGTATGATATTGATTGTATGATTGTGATTGTATGATTGTGATTGTATGATTGTGATTGTATGATTGTGATTGTATGATTGTGATAGTATGATTGTGATTGTAAGATTGTGATTGTATGAATGTGATTGTATGATTGTGATTGTATGATTGTGATTGTATGATTATGATTGTATGATTGTGATTGTATGATTGTGATGGTATGATTGTGTTTGTATGATTGCGATCGTATGATTGTGATTGTATGATTATGATTGTATGATTGTGATTGTATGATTGCGATTGTATGATTGTGATTGTATGATTATGATTGCATTTTTGTGATTGTATGATTGTGATTGTATGATTGCGATTGTATTATTGTGATTGTATGATTGTGATAGTATGGTTGTGATTCTATGATTGTGATTGTATGATTGCGATTGTTTGATTGTAATTGTATGATTGTGATTGTATGATTGTGATTGTATGATTGTGATTGTATGATTGTGATTGTATGATTGTGATTGTATGATTGTGATTGTATGATTGTGATTGTATGATTGTGATTGTATGATTGTGATTGTGTGATTGTATTTGGGAGATTGTAATTGTACGATTGCGATTTTATGATTGCGATTGTATGCTGGTGACTGTATTATTGTGATTGTATGATTGTGATTTTATGATTGTGATTGTATGATTTTGATTTGCATGATTGTGATTGTATGATTGTGATTGTATGATTGTGAAAGTATTATTGTGATTGTATGATTGTGATAGTATGGTTGTGATTTTATGATTGTGATTGTATGATTGACATTGTATGATTGTAATTGTATGATTGTGATTGTATGATTGTGATTGTATGATTGTGATTGTATGATTGTGATTGTATGATTGTGATTGTATGATTGTGATTGTATGATTGTGATTGTGTGATTGTATTTGGGAGATTGTAATTGTATGATTGCGATTTTATGATTGCGATTGTATGCTGGTGACTGTATTATTGTGATTGTATGATTGTGATTGTATGAATGTGATAGTATGATTGTGATTGTATGATTGTGATTGTATGACTGTGATTGTATGATTGTGATTGTGCGATTGTGATTGTACGATTGTGATTGTACGATTGTGATTGCATGATTGTGATTGTATGATTGAGATTGCATGATTTTGTATATATGATTGTGATTGTATGATTGTGATTGTATGATTGTGATTGTATGATTGTGATTGTATGATTATGATTGTATGATTGTGATTGTATGATTGTGATGGTATGATTGTGATTGTATGATTGCGATAGTATGATTGCAATTGTATGATATTGATTGTATGATTGTGATTGTATGATTGTGATTGTATGATTGTGATTGTATGATTGTGATTGTATGATTGTGATTGTCTGATTGTGGTTGTATGATTGTGATTGTATGATTGTGATTGTATGATTGTGATTGTATGATTGTGATTGTATGATTGTGATTGTATGATTGTGATTGTATGATTGTGATTGTATGATTGTGATTGTATGATTGTGATTGTCTGATTGTGGTTGTATGATTGTGATTATATGATTGTGATTGTGTGATTGCGATTGTATGATTGCGATTGTATGAATGCGATTGTATGAACGCGATTGTATGATTGGGATTGTATGATTGTGATTGTATGATTGTGATTGTATGATTGTGATTGTATGATTGTGATTGTATGATTGTGATTGTATGATTGTGATTGTATGATTGTGATTGTATGATTGTGATTATCTGATTGTGGTTGTATGATTGTGATTATATGATTGTGATTGTGTGATTGCGATTGTATGATTGCGATTGTATGAATGCGATTGTATGAACGCGATTGTATGATTGGGATTGTATGATTGTGATTGTATGATTGTGATTGTATGATTGTGATTGTATGATTGTGATTGTATGATTGTGATTGTATGATTGTGATTGTATGATTGTGATTGTATGATTGTGATTGTATGATTGTGATTGTATGATTGTGATTGTATGATTGTGATTGTATGATTGTGATAGTATGATTGTGATTGTATGATTGTGATTGTATGACTGTGATTGTATGATTGTGATTGTATGATTGTGATAGTATGATTGTGATTGTATGATTGTGATTGTATGACTGTGATTGTGCGATTGTGATTGTGCGATTGTGATTGTGCGATTGTGATTGTACGATTGTGATTGTACGATTGTGATTGTATGATTGTGATTGTATGATTATGATTGAATGATTGTGATTGCATGATTGTGATTGTATGATTGTGATTGCATGATTTTGAATGTATGATTGTGATTGTATGATTGTGATTGTATGATTGTGATTGTATGATTATGATTGTGTGATTGTGATTGTATGATTGTATTTGGGAGATTGTATTTTGGAGATTGTAATTGTGGGATTGCAATTGTATGATTGTGATTGTATGATTGTGATTGTATGATTGTGATTGTATGATTGTGATGGTAAGATTGTGATTGTATGATTGCGATCGTATGATTGTGATTGTATGATTATGATTGTATGATTGTGATTGTATGATTGCGATTGTATGATTGTGATTGTATGATTATGATTGTATTTTGGTGATTGTATGATTGTGATTGTATGATTGTGATTGTATGATTGTGATTGTATGATTGTGATTGTATGATTGTGATTGTATGATTGTGATTGTATGATTGTGATTGTATGATTGTGATTGTATGATTGTGATTGTATGATTGTGATTGTATGATTGTGATTGTATGATTGTGATTGTATGATTGTGATTGTATGATTGTGATTGTATGATTGTGATTGTATGATTGTGATTGTATGATTGTGATTGTATGATTGTGATTGTATTATTGCGATTGTATGAATGCGATTGTATGAATGCGATTGTATGATTGTGATTGCATGATTGTGATTGTATGACTGTGATTGTATGATATTGATTGTATGATTGTGATTGTATGATTGTGATAGTATGATTGTGATTGTATGATTGTGATTGTATGATTGTGATAGTATGGTTGTGATTGTATGATTGTGATTGTATGATTGCGATTGTATGATTGTAATTGTATGACTGTGATTGTATGATTGTGATTGTATGATTGTGATTGTATGATTGTGATTGTATGATTGTGATTGTATGATTGTGATTGTATGATTGTGATAGTATGATTGTGATTGTCTGATTGTGGTTGTATGATTGTGATTGTATGACTGTGATTGTATGATTGTGATTGTATGACTGTGATGGTATGATTGTGATTGTGCGATTGTGATTGTGCGATTGTGATTGTACGATTGTGATCGTACGATTGCGATTGAATGAATGCGATTGTATGATTGTGATTGCATGATTGTGATTGTATGATTGTGATTGTATGATTGTGATTGTATGATATTGATTGTATGATTGTGATTGTATGATTGTGATTGTATGATTGTGATTGTATGATTGTGATTGTATGATTGTGATTGTCTGATTGTGGTTGTATGATTGTGATTGTATGATTGTGATTGTATGATTGTGATTGTATGACTGTGATTGTATGATTCTGATTGTGCGATTGTGATTGTGCGATTGTGATTGGACGATTGTGATTGTACGATTGCGATTTTGTGATTGTGATTGCATGATTGTGATTGTATGATTGTGTTTGTATGATATTGATTGTATGATTGTGATTGTATGATTGTGATTGTATGATTGTGATTGTATGATTGTGATTGTATGATTGTGATTGTATGATTGTGATTGTATGATTGTGATTGTATGATTGTGATTGTCTGATTGTGGTTGTATGATTGTGATTGTATGACTGTGATTGTATGATTGTGATTGTATGACTGTGATGGTATGATTGTGATTGTGCGATTGTGATTGTGCGATTGTGATTGTACGATTGTGATCGTACGATTGCGATTGAATGAATGCGATTGTATGATTGTGATTGCATGATTGTGATTGTATGTTTGTGATTGTATGATATTGATTGTATAATTGTGATTGTATGATTGTGATTGTATGATTGTGATTGTATGATTGTGATTGTATGATTGTGATTGTATGATTGCGATAGTATGATTGCGATTGTAAGATTGTGATTGTATGACTGTGATTGTATGATTGTGATTGTATGATTGTGATTGTATGATTATGATTGTATGATTGTGATTGTATGATTGTGATGGTATGATTGTGATTGTATGATTGCGATAGTATGATTGCAATTGTATGATATTGATTGTATGATTGTGATTGTATGATTGTGATTGTATGATTGTGATTGTATGATTGTGATTGTATGATTGTGATTGTCTGATTGTGGTTGTATGATTGTGATTGTATGATTGTGATTGTATGATTGTGATTGTATGATTGTGATTGTATGATTGTGATTGTATGATTGTGATTGTATGATTGTGATTGTATGATTGTGATTGTATGATTGTGATTGTCTGATTGTGGTTGTATGATTGTGATTATATGATTGTGATTGTGTGATTGCGATTGTATGATTGCGATTGTATGAATGCGATTGTATGAACGCGATTGTATGATTGGGATTGTATGATTGTGATTGTATGATTGTGATTGTATGATTGTGATTGTATGATTGTGATTGTATGATTGTGATTGTATGATTGTGATTGTATGATTGTGATTGTATGATTGTGATTGTCTGATTGTGGTTGTATGATTGTGATTATATGATTGTGATTGTGTGATTGCGATTGTATGATTGCGATTGTATGAATGCGATTGTATGAACGCGATTGTATGATTGGGATTGTATGATTGTGATTGTATGATTGTGATTGTATGATTGTGATTGTATGATTGTGATTGTATGATTGTGATTGTATGATTGTGATTGTATGATTGTGATTGTATGATTGTGATTGTATGATTGTGATTGTATGATTGTGATTGTATGATTGTGATAGTATGATTGTGATTGTATGATTGTGATTGTATGACTGTGATTGTATGATTGTGATTGTATGATTGTGATAGTATGATTGTGATTGTATGATTGTGATTGTATGACTGTGATTGTGCGATTGTGATTGTGCGATTGTGATTGTGCGATTGTGATTGTACGATTGTGATTGTACGATTGTGATTGTATGATTGTGATTGTATGATTATGATTGAATGATTGTGATTGCATGATTGTGATTGTATGATTGTGATTGCATGATTTTGAATGTATGATTGTGATTGTATGATTGTGATTGTATGATTGTGATTGTATGATTATGATTGTGTGATTGTGATTGTATGATTGTATTTGGGAGATTGTATTTTGGAGATTGTAATTGTGGGATTGCAATTGTATGATTGTGATTGTATGATTGTGATTGTATGATTGTGATTGTATGATTGTGATGGTAAGATTGTGATTGTATGATTGCGATCGTATGATTGTGATTGTATGATTATGATTGTATGATTGTGATTGTATGATTGCGATTGTATGATTGTGATTGTATGATTATGATTGTATTTTGGTGATTGTATGATTGTGATTGTATGATTGTGATTGTATGATTGTGATTGTATGATTGTGATTGTATGATTGTGATTGTATGATTGTGATTGTATGATTGTGATTGTATGATTGTGATTGTATGATTGTGATTGTATGATTGTGATTGTATGATTGTGATTGTATGATTGTGATTGTATGATTGTGATTGTATGATTGTGATTGTATTATTGCGATTGTATGAATGCGATTGTATGAATGCGATTGTATGATTGTGATTGCATGATTGTGATTGTATGACTGTGATTGTATGATATTGATTGTATGATTGTGATTGTATGATTGTGATAGTATGATTGTGATTGTATGATTGTGATTGTATGATTGTGATAGTATGGTTGTGATTGTATGATTGTGATTGTATGATTGCGATTGTATGATTGTAATTGTATGACTGTGATTGTATGATTGTGATTGTATGATTGTGATTGTATGATTGTGATTGTATGATTGTGATTGTATGATTGTGATTGTATGATTGTGATAGTATGATTGTGATTGTCTGATTGTGGTTGTATGATTGTGATTGTATGACTGTGATTGTATGATTGTGATTGTATGACTGTGATGGTATGATTGTGATTGTGCGATTGTGATTGTGCGATTGTGATTGTACGATTGTGATCGTACGATTGCGATTGAATGAATGCGATTGTATGATTGTGATTGCATGATTGTGATTGTATGATTGTGATTGTATGATTGTGATTGTATGATATTGATTGTATGATTGTGATTGTATGATTGTGATTGTATGATTGTGATTGTATGATTGTGATTGTATGATTGTGATTGTCTGATTGTGGTTGTATGATTGTGATTGTATGATTGTGATTGTATGATTGTGATTGTATGACTGTGATTGTATGATTCTGATTGTGCGATTGTGATTGTGCGATTGTGATTGGACGATTGTGATTGTACGATTGCGATTTTGTGATTGTGATTGCATGATTGTGATTGTATGATTGTGATTGTATGATATTGATTGTATGATTGTGATTGTATGATTGTGATTGTATGATTGTGATTGTATGATTGTGATTGTATGATTGTGATTGTATGATTGTGATTGTATGATTGTGATTGTATGATTGTGATTGTCTGATTGTGGTTGTATGATTGTGATTGTATGACTGTGATTGTATGATTGTGATTGTATGACTGTGATGGTATGATTGTGATTGTGCGATTGTGATTGTGCGATTGTGATTGTACGATTGTGATCGTACGATTGCGATTGAATGAATGCGATTGTATGATTGTGATTGCATGATTGTGATTGTATGTTTGTGATTGTATGATATTGATTGTATAATTGTGATTGTATGATTGTGATTGTACGATTGTGATTGTATGATTGTGATTGTATGATTGTGATTGTATGATTGCGATAGTATGATTGCGATTGTAAGATTGTGATTGTATGACTGTGATTGTATGATTGTGATTGTATGATTGTCATTGTATGATTATGATTGTATGATTGTGATTGCATGATTGTGATTGTATGATTGAGATTGCATGATTTTGTATGTATGATTGTGATTGTATGATTGTGATTGTATGATTGTGATAGTATGATTGTGATTGTATGATTGTGATTGTATGACTGTAATTGTATGATTGTGAATGTATGATTGTGATTGTATGAATGTGATAGTATGATTGTGATTGTATGATTGTGATTGTATGACTGTGATTGTATGATTGTGATTGTGCGATTGTGATTGTACGATTGTGATTGTACGATTGTGATTGCATGATTGTGATTGTATGATTGAGATTGCATGATTTTGTATGTATGATTGTGATTGTATGATTGTGATTGTATGATTGTGATTGTATGATTGTGATTGTATGATATTGATTGTATAATTGTGATTGTATGATTGTGATTGTATGATTGTGATTGTATGATTGTGATTGTATGATTGTGATTGTATGATTGCGATAGTATGATTGCGATTGTAAGATTGTGATTGTATGACTGTGATTGTATGATTGTGATTGTGTGATTGTCATTGTATGATTATGATTGTATGATTGTGATTGCATGATTGTGATTGTATGATTGAGATTGCATGATTTTGTATGTATGATTGTGATTGTATGATTGTGATTGTATGATTGTGATAGTATGATTGTGATTGTATGATTGTGATTGTATGACTGTGATTGTATGATTGTGATTGTATGATTGTGATTGTTTGAATGTGATAGTATGATTGTGATTGTATGATTGTGATTGTATGACTGTGATTGTATGATTGTGATTGTATGATTGTGATTGTCTGTTTGTGGTCGTATGATTGTGATTGTATGATTGTGATTGTATGATTGTGATTGTATGATTGTGATTGTATGATTGTGATGTATGATTGTGATTGTATGATTGTGATTGCATGATTATGATTGTATGATTGTGATTGTATGATTGTGATTGCATGATTGTGATTGTATGATTGAGATTGCATGATTTTGTATGTATGATTGTGATTGTATGATTGTGATAGTATGATTGTGATTGTATGATTGTGATTGTATGACTGTGATTGTATGATTGTGATTGTATGATTGTGATTGTATGAATGTGATAGTATGATTGTGATTGTAAGATTGTGATTGTATGACTGTGATTGTATGATTGTGATTGTATGATTGTCATTGTATGATTATGATTGTACGATTGTGATTGCATGATTGTGATTGTATGATTCAGATTGCATGATTTTGTATGTATGATTGTGATTGTATGATTGTGATTGTATGATTGTGATAGTATGATTGTGATTGTATGATTGTGATTGTATGACTGTGATTGTATGATTGTGATTGTATGATTGTGATTGTATGAATGTGATAGTATGATTGTGATTGTATGATTGTGATTGTATGACTGTGATTGTATGATTGTGATTGTGCGATTGTGATTGTGCGATTGTGATTGTACGATTGTGATTGCATGATTGTAATTGTATGATTGAGATTGCATGATTTTGTATGTATGATTGTGATTGTATGATTGTGATTGTATGATTGTGATTGTATGATTGTGATTGTATGATTATGATTGTATGATTGTGATTGTATGATTGTGATGGTATGATTGTGATTGTATGATTGCGATAGTATGATTGCGATTGTATGATATTGATAGTATGATTGTGATTGTATGATTGTGATTGTATGACTGTGATTGTATGATTGTGATTGTGCGATTGTGATTGTACGATTGTGATTGTACGATTGTGATTGCATGATTGTGATTGTATGATTGAGATTGCATGATTTTGTATGTATGATTGTGATTGTATGATTGTGATTGTATGATTGTGATTGTATGATATTGATTGTATAATTGTGATTGTATGATTGTGATTGTATGATTGTGATTGTATGATTGTGATTGTATGATTGTGATTGTATGATTGCGATAGTATGATTGCGATTGTAAGATTGTGATTGTATGACTGTGATTGTATGATTGTGATTGTGTGATTGTCATTGTATGATTATGATTGTATGATTGTGATTGCATGATTGTGATTGTATGATTGAGATTGCATGATTTTGTATGTATGATTGTGATTGTATGATTGTGATTGTATGATTGTGATAGTATGATTGTGATTGTATGATTGTGATTGTATGACTGTGATTGTATGATTGTGATTGTATGATTGTGATTGTATGAATGTGATAGTATGATTGTGATTGTATGATTGTGATTGTATGACTGTGATTGTATGATTGTGATTGTATGATTGTGATTGTCTGATTGTGGTCGTATGATTGTGATTGTATGATTGTGATTGTATGATTGTGATTGTATGATTGTGATTGTATGATTGTGATGTATGATTGTGATTGTATGATTGTGATTGCATGATTATGATTGTATGATTGTGATTGTATGATTGTGATTGTATGATTGTGATAGTATGATTGTGATTGTATGATTGTGATTGTATGACTGTGATTGTATGATTGTGATTGTATGATTGTGATTGTATGAATGTGATAGTATGATTGTGATTGTAAGATTGTGATTGTATGACTGTGATTGTATGATTGTGATTGTATGATTGTCATTGTATGATTATGATTGTACGATTGTGATTGCATGATTGTGATTGTATGATTCAGATTGCATGATTTTGTATGTATGATTGTGATTGTATGATTGTGATTGTATGATTGTGATAGTATGATTGTGATTGTATGATTGTGATTGTATGACTGTGATTGTATGATTGTGATTGTATGATTATGATTGTATGAATGTGATAGTATGATTGTGATTGTATGATTGTGATTGTATGACTGTGATTGTATGATTGTGATTGTGCGATTGTGATTGTGCGATTGTGATTGTACGATTGTGATTGCATGATTGTAATTGTATGATTGAGATTGCATGATTTTGTATGTATGATTGTGATTGTATGATTGTGATTGTATGATTGTGATTGTATGATTGTGATTGTATGATTATGATTGTATGATTGTGATTGTATGATTGTGATGGTATGATTGTGATTGTATGATTGCGATAGTATGATTGCGATTGTATGATATTGATTGTATGATTGTGATTGTATGATTGTGATTGTATGATTGTGATTGTATGATTGTGATTGTATGATTGTGATTGTATGATTGTGATTGTATGATTGTGATTGTATGATTGTGATTGTCTGATTGTGATTGTATGACTGTGATTGTATGATTGTGATTGTGCGATTGTGATTGTACGATTGTGATTGTACGATTGTGATTGCATGATTGTGATTGTATGATTGAGATTGCATGATTTTGTATGTATGATTGTGATTGTATGATTGTGATTGTATGATATTGATTGTATAATTGTGATTGTATGATTGTGATTGTATGATTGCGATTGTATGATTGTGATTGTATGATTGTGATTGTATGATTGCGATAGTATGATTGCGATTGTAAGATTGTGATTGTATGACTGTGATTGTATGATTGTGATTGTGTGATTGTCATTGTATGATTATGATTGTATGATTGTGATTGCATGATTGTGATTGTATGATTGAGATTGCATGATTTTGTATGTATGATTGTGATTGTATGATTGTGATTGTATGATTGTGATAGTATGATTGTGATTGTATGATTGTGATTGTATGACTGTGATTGTATGATTGTGATTGTATGATTGTGATTGTATGAATGTGATAGTATGATTGTGATTGTATGATTGTGATTGTATGACTGTGATTGTATGATTGTGATTGTATGATTGTGATTGTCTGATTGTGGTTGTATGATTGTGATTGTATGATTGTGATTGTATGATTGTGATTGTATGATTGTGATTGTATGATTGTGATGTATGATTGTGATTGTATGATTGTGATTGCATGATTATGATTGTATGATTGTGATTGTATGATTGTGATTGCATGATTGTGATTGTATGATTGAGATTGCATGATTTTGTATTTATGATTGTGATTGTATGATTGTGATAGTATGATTGTGATTGTATGATTGTGATTGTATGACTGTGATTGTATGATTGTGATTGTATGATTGTGATTGTATGAATGTGATAGTATGATTGTGATTGTATGATTGTGATTGTATGATTGTGATTGTATGATTGCGATAGTATGATTGCGATTGTAAGATTGTGATTGTATGACTGTGATTGTATGATTGTGATTGTGTGATTGTCATTGTATGATTATGATTGTATGATTGTGATTGCATGATTGTGATTGTATGATTGAGATTGCATGATTTTGTATGTATGATTGTGATTGTATGATTGTGATTGTATGATTGTGATAGTATGATTGTGATTGTATGATTGTGATTGTATGACTGTGATTGTATGATTGTGATTGTATGATTGTGATTGTATGAATGTGATAGTATGATTGTGATTGTATGATTGTGATTGTATGACTGTGATTGTATGATTGTGATTGTATGATTGTGATTGTCTGATTGTGGTTGTATGATTGTGATTGTATGATTGTGATTGTATGATTGTGATTGTATGATTGTGATTGTATGATTGTGATGTATGATTGTGATTGTATGATTGTGATTGCATGATTATGATTGTATGATTGTGATTGTATGATTGTGATTGCATGATTGTGATTGTATGATTGAGATTGCATGATTTTGTATGTATGATTGTGATTGTATGATTGTGATAGTATGATTGTGATTGTATGATTGTGGTTGTATGACTGTGATTGTATGATTGTGATTGTATGATTGTGATTGTATGAATGTGATAGTATGATTGTGATTATAAGATTGTGATTGTATGACTGTGATTGTATGATTGTGATTGTATGATTGTCATTGTATGATTATGATTGTACGATTGTGATTGCATGATTGTGATTGTATGATTGTGATTGCATGATTGTGATTGTATGATTGAGATTGCATGATTTTGTATGTATGATTGTGATTGTATGATTGTGATAGTATGATTGTGATTGTATGATTGTGGTTGTATGACTGTGATTGTATGATTGTGATTGTATGATTGTGATTGTATGAATGTGATAGTATGATTGTGATTATAAGATTGTGATTGTATGACTGTGATTGTATGATTGTGATTGTATGATTGTCATTGTATGATTATGATTGTACGATTGTGATTGCATGATTGTGATTGTATGATTCAGATTGCATGATTTTGTATGTATGATTGTGATTGTATGATTGTGATTGTATGATTGTGATAGTATGATTGTGATTGTATGATTGTGATTTTATGACTGTGATTGTATGATTGTGATTGTATGATTGTGATTGTATGAATGTGATAGTATGATGGTGATTGTATGATTGTGATTGTATGACTGTGATTGTATGATTGTGATTGTGCGATTGTGATTGTACGATTGTGATTGTACGATTGTGATTGCATGATTGTAATTGTATGATTGAGATTGCATGATTTTGTATGTATGATTGTGATTGTATGATTGTGATTGTATGATTGTGATTGTATGATTGTGATTGTATGATTATGATTGTATGATTGTGATTGTATGATTGTGATGGTATGATTGTGATTGTATGATTGCGATAGTATGATTGCGATTGTATGATATTGATTGTATGATTGTGATTGTATGATTGTGATTGTATGATTGTGATTGTATGATTGTGATTGTATGATTGTGATTGTATGATTGTGATTGTATGATTGTGATTGTATGATTGTGATTGTATGATTGTGATTGTATGATTGTGATTGTATGATTGTGATTGTCTGATTGTGGTTGTATGACTGTGATTGTATGATTGTGATTGTATGATTGTGATTGTATGATTGTGATTGTATGATTGTGATTGTATGATTGTGATTGTATGATTGCGATAGTATGATTGCGATTGTAAGATTGTGATTGTATGACTGTGATTGTATGATTGTGATTGTGTGATTGTCATTGTATGATTATGATTGTATGATTGTGATTGCATGATTGTGATTGTATGATTGAGATTGCATGATTTTGTATGTATGATTGTGATTGTATGATTGTGATTGTATGATTGTGATAGTATGATTGTGATTGTATGATTGTGATTGTATGACTGTGATTGTATGATTGTGATTGTATGATTGTGATTGTATGAATGTGATAGTATGATTGTGATTGTATGATTGTGATTGTATGACTGTGATTGTATGATTGTGATTGTATGATTGTGATTGTCTGATTGTGGTTGTATGATTGTGATTGTATGATTGTGATTGTATGATTGTGATTGTATGATTGTGATTGTATGATTGTGATGTATGATTGTGATTGTATGATTGTGATTGCATGATTATGATTGTATGATTGTGATTGTATGATTGTGATTGCATGATTGTGATTGTATGATTGAGATTGCATGATTTTGTATGTATGATTGTGATTGTATGATTGTGATAGTATGATTGTGATTGTATGATTGTGATTGTATGACTGTGATTGTATGATTGTGATTGTGTGATTGTGATTGTATGAATGTGATAGTATGATTGTGATTGTAAGATTGTGATTGTATGACTGTGATTGTATGATTGTGATTGTATGATTGTCATTGTATGATTATGATTGTACGATTGTGATTGCATGATTGTGATTGTATGATTCAGATTGCATGATTTTGTATGTATGATTGTGATTGTATGATTGTGATTGTATGATTGTGATAGTATGATTGTGATTGTATGATTGTGATTGTATGACTGTGATTGTATGATTGTGATTGTATGATTGTGATTGTATGAATGTGATAGTATGATTGTGATTGTATGATTGTGATTGTATGACTGTGATTGTATGATTGTGATTGTGCGATTGTGATTGTACGATTGTGATTGTACGATTGTGATTGCATGATTGTAATTGTATGATTGAGATTGCATGATTTTGTATGTATGATTGTGATTGTATGAATGTAATAGTATGATTGTGATTGTATGATTGTGATTGTATGACTGTGATTGTATGATTGTGATTGTATGATTGTGATTGTCTGATTGTGGTTGTATGATTGTGATTGTATGATTGTGATTGTATGATTGTGATTGTATGATTGTGATTGTATGATTGTGATGTATGATTGTGATTGTATGATTGTGATTGCATGATTATGATTGTATGATTGTGATTGTATGATTGTGATTGCATGATTGTGATTGTATGATTGAGATTGCATGATTTTGTATGTATGATTGTGATTGTATGATTGTGATAGTATGATTGTGATTGTATGATTGTGATTGTATGACTGTGATTGTATGATTGTGATTGTATGATTGTGATTGTATGAATGTGATAGTATGATTGTGATTATAAGATTGTGATTGTATGACTGTGATTGTATGATTGTGATTGTATGATTGTCATTGTATGATTATGATTGTACGATTGTGATTGCATGATTGTGATTGTATGATTCAGATTGCATGATTTTGTATGTATGATTGTGATTGTATGATTGTGATTGTATGATTGTGATTGTATGATTGTGATGTATGATTGTGATTGTATGATTGTGATTGCATGATTATGATTGTATGATTGTGATTGTATGATTGTGATTGCATGATTGTGATTGTATGATTGAGATTGCATGATTTTGTATGTATGATTGTGATTGTATGATTGTGATTGTATGATTGTGATTGTATGATATTGATTGTATGATTGTGATTGTATGATTGTGATTGTATGATTGTGATTGTATGATTGTGATTGTATGATTGTGATTGTCTGATTGTGGTTGTATGATTGTGATTGTATGATTGTGATTGTATGATTGTGATTGTATGACTGTGATTGTATGATTCTGATTGTGCGATTGTGATTGTGCGATTGTGATTGGACGATTGTGATTGTACGATTGCGATTTTGTGATTGTGATTGCATGATTGTGATTGTATGATTGTGATTGTATGATATTGATTGTATGATTGTGATTGTATGATTGTGATTGTATGATTGTGATTGTATGATTGTGATTGTATGATTGTGATTGTATGATTGTGATTGTATGATTGTGATTGTATGATTGTGATTGTCTGATTGTGGTTGTATGATTGTGATTGTATGACTGTGATTGTATGATTGTGATTGTATGACTGTGATGGTATGATTGTGATTGTGCGATTGTGATTGTGCGATTGTGATTGTACGATTGTGATCGTACGATTGCGATTGAATGAATGCGATTGTATGATTGTGATTGCATGATTGTGATTGTATGTTTGTGATTGTATGATATTGATTGTATAATTGTGATTGTATGATTGTGATTGTATGATTGTGATTGTATGATTGTGATTGTATGATTGTGATTGTATGATTGCGATAGTATGATTGCGATTGTAAGATTGTGATTGTATGACTGTGATTGTATGATTGTGATTGTATGATTGTCATTGTATGATTATGACTGTATGATTGTGATTGCATGATTGTGATTGTATGATTGAGATTGCATGATTTTGTATGTATGATTGTGATTGTATGATTGTGATTGTATGATTGTGATAGTATGATTGTGATTGTATGATTGTGATTGTATGACTGTAATTGTATGATTGTGAATGTATGATTGTGATTGTATGAATGTGATAGTATGATTGTGATTGTATGATTGTGATTGTATGACTGTGATTGTATGATTGTGATTGTGCGATTGTGATTGTACGATTGTGATTGTACGATTGTGATTGCATGATTGTGATTGTATGATTGAGATTGCATGATTTTGTATGTATGATTGTGATTGTATGATTGTGATTGTATGATTGTGATTGTATGATTGTGATTGTATGATATTGATTGTATAATTGTGATTGTATGATTGTGATTGTATGATTGTGATTGTATGATTGTGATTGTATGATTGTGATTGTATGATTGCGATAGTATGATTGCGATTGTAAGATTGTGATTGTATGACTGTGATTGTATGATTGTGATTGTGTGATTGTCATTGTATGATTATGATTGTATGATTGTGATTGCATGATTGTGATTGTATGATTGAGATTGCATGATTTTGTATGTATGATTGTGATTGTATGATTGTGATTGTATGATTGTGATAGTATGATTGTGATTGTATGATTGTGATTGTATGACTGTGATTGTATGATTGTGATTGTATGATTGTGATTGTATGAATGTGATAGTATGATTGTGATTGTATGATTGTGATTGTATGACTGTGATTGTATGATTGTGATTGTATGATTGTGATTGTCTGTTTGTGGTCGTATGATTGTGATTGTATGATTGTGATTGTATGATTGTGATTGTATGATTGTGATTGTATGATTGTGATGTATGATTGTGATTGTATGATTGTGATTGCATGATTATGATTGTATGATTGTGATTGTATGATTGTGATTGCATGATTGTGATTGTATGATTGAGATTGCATGATTTTGTATGTATGATTGTGATTGTATGATTGTGACAGTATGATTGTGATTGTATGATTGTGATTGTATGACTGTGATTGTATGATTGTGATTGTATGATTGTGATTGTATGAATGTGATAGTATGATTGTGATTGTAAGATTGTGATTGTATGACTGTGATTGTATGATTGTGATTGTATGATTGTCATTGTATGATTATGATTGTACGATTGTGATTGCATGATTGTGATTGTATGATTCAGATTGCATGATTTTGTATGTATGATTGTGATTGTATGATTGTGATTGTATGATTGTGATAGTATGATTGTGATTGTATGATTGTGATTGTATGACTGTGATTGTATGATTGTGATTGTATGATTGTGATTGTATGAATGTGATAGTATGATTGTGATTGTATGATTGTGATTGTATGACTGTGATTGTATGATTGTGATTGTGCGATTGTGATTGTGCGATTGTGATTGTACGATTGTGATTGCATGATTGTAATTGTATGATTGAGATTGCATGATTTTGTATGTATGATTGTGATTGTATGATTGTGATTGTATGATTGTGATTGTATGATTGTGATTGTATGATTATGATTGTATGATTGTGATTGTATGATTGTGATGGTATGATTGTGATTGTATGATTGCGACAGTATGATTGCGATTGTATGATATTGATAGTATGATTGTGATTGTATGATTGTGATTGTATGACTGTGATTGTATGATTGTGATTGTGCGATTGTGATTGTACGATTGTGATTGTACGATTGTGATTGCATGATTGTGATTGTATGATTGAGATTGCATGATTTTGTATGTATGATTGTGATTGTATGATTGTGATTGTATGATTGTGATTGTATGATATTGATTGTATAATTGTGATTGTATGATTGTGATTGTATGATTGTGATTGTATGATTGTGATTGTATGATTGTGATTGTATGATTGCGATAGTATGATTGCGATTGTAAGATTGTGATTGTATGACTGTGATTGTATGATTGTGATTGTGTGATTGTCATTGTATGATTATGATTGTATGATTGTGATTGCATGATTGTGATTGTATGATTGAGATTGCATGATTTTGTATGTATGATTGTGATTGTATGATTGTGATTGTATGATTGTGATAGTATGATTGTGATTGTATGATTGTGATTGTATGACTGTGATTGTATGATTGTGATTGTATGATTGTGATTGTATGAATGTGATAGTATGATTGTGATTGTATGATTGTGATTGTATGACTGTGATTGTATGATTGTGATTGTATGATTGTGATTGTCTGTTTGTGGTCGTATGATTGTGATTGTATGATTGTGATTGTATGATTGTGATTGTATGATTGTGATTGTATGATTGTGATGTATGATTGTGATTGTATGATTGTGATTGCATGATTATGATTGTATGATTGTGATTGTATGATTGTGATTGCATGATTGTGATTGTATGATTGAGATTGCATGATTTTGTATGTATGATTGTGATTGTATGATTGTGATAGTATGATTGTGATTGTATGATTGTGATTGTATGACTGTGATTGTATGATTGTGATTGTATGATTGTGATTGTATGAATGTGATAGTATGATTGTGATTGTAAGATTGTGATTGTATGACTGTGATTGTATGATTGTGATTGTATGATTGTCATTGTATGATTATGATTGTACGATTGTGATTGCATGATTGTGATTGTATGATTCAGATTGCATGATTTTGTATGTATGATTGTGATTGTATGATTGTGATTGTATGATTGTGATAGTATGATTGTGATTGTATGATTGTGATTGTATGACTGTGATTGTATGATTGTGATTGTATGATTGTGATTGTATGAATGTGATAGTATGATTGTGATTGTATGATTGTGATTGTATGACTGTGATTGTATGATTGTGATTGTGCGATTGTGATTGTGCGATTGTGATTGTACGATTGTGATTGCATGATTGTAATTGTATGATTGAGATTGCATGATTTTGTATGTATGATTGTGATTGTATGATTGTGATTGTATGATTGTGATTGT
This sequence comes from Megachile rotundata, assembly GCF_050947335.1. Taxonomy (NCBI): domain Eukaryota; kingdom Metazoa; phylum Arthropoda; class Insecta; order Hymenoptera; family Megachilidae; genus Megachile; species Megachile rotundata. The sequence goes on along the minus strand of NW_027473323.1, from coordinate 2,083,155 downwards.
ATGATTGTGATTGTATGATTATGATTGTATGATTGTGATTGTATGATTGTGATGGTATGATTGTGATTGTATGATTGCGATAGTATGATTGCGATTGTATGATATTGATAGTATGATTGTGATTGTATGATTGTGATTGTATGACTGTGATTGTATGATTGTGATTGTGCGATTGTGATTGTACGATTGTGATTGTACGATTGTGATTGCATGATTGTGATTGTATGATTGAGATTGCATGATTTTGTATGTATGATTGTGATTGTATGATTGTGATTGTATGATTGTGATTGTATGATATTGATTGTATAATTGTGATTGTATGATTGTGATTGTATGATTGTGATTGTATGATTGTGATTGTATGATTGTGATTGTATGATTGCGATAGTATGATTGCGATTGTAAGATTGTGATTGTATGACTGTGATTGTATGATTGTGATTGTGTGATTGTCATTGTATGATTATGATTGTATGATTGTGATTGCATGATTGTGATTGTATGATTGAGATTGCATGATTTTGTATGTATGATTGTGATTGTATGATTGTGATTGTATGATTGTGATAGTATGATTGTGATTGTATGATTGTGATTGTATGACTGTGATTGTATGATTGTGATTGTATGATTGTGATTGTATGAATGTGATAGTATGATTGTGATTGTATGATTGTGATTGTATGACTGTGATTGTATGATTGTGATTGTATGATTGTGATTGTCTGATTGTGGTCGTATGATTGTGATTGTATGATTGTGATTGTATGATTGTGATTGTATGATTGTGATTGTATGATTGTGATGTATGATTGTGATTGTATGATTGTGATTGCATGATTATGATTGTATGATTGTGATTGTATGATTGTGATTGTATGATTGTGATAGTATGATTGTGATTGTATGATTGTGATTGTATGACTGTGATTGTATGATTGTGATTGTATGATTGTGATTGTATGAATGTGATAGTATGATTGTGATTGTAAGATTGTGATTGTATGACTGTGATTGTATGATTGTGATTGTATGATTGTCATTGTATGATTATGATTGTACGATTGTGATTGCATGATTGTGATTGTATGATTCAGATTGCATGATTTTGTATGTATGATTGTGATTGTATGATTGTGATTGTATGATTGTGATAGTATGATTGTGATTGTATGATTGTGATTGTATGACTGTGATTGTATGATTGTGATTGTATGATTATGATTGTATGAATGTGATAGTATGATTGTGATTGTATGATTGTGATTGTATGACTGTGATTGTATGATTGTGATTGTGCGATTGTGATTGTGCGATTGTGATTGTACGATTGTGATTGCATGATTGTAATTGTATGATTGAGATTGCATGATTTTGTATGTATGATTGTGATTGTATGATTGTGATTGTATGATTGTGATTGTATGATTGTGATTGTATGATTATGATTGTATGATTGTGATTGTATGATTGTGATGGTATGATTGTGATTGTATGATTGCGATAGTATGATTGCGATTGTATGATATTGATTGTATGATTGTGATTGTATGATTGTGATTGTATGATTGTGATTGTATGATTGTGATTGTATGATTGTGATTGTATGATTGTGATTGTATGATTGTGATTGTCTGATTGTGATTGTATGACTGTGATTGTATGATTGTGATTGTGCGATTGTGATTGTACGATTGTGATTGTACGATTGTGATTGCATGATTGTGATTGTATGATTGAGATTGCATGATTTTGTATGTATGATTGTGATTGTATGATTGTGATTGTATGATATTGATTGTATAATTGTGATTGTATGATTGTGATTGTATGATTGCGATTGTATGATTGTGATTGTATGATTGTGATTGTATGATTGCGATAGTATGATTGCGATTGTAAGATTGTGATTGTATGACTGTGATTGTATGATTGTGATTGTATGATTGTCATTGTATGATTATGATTGTACGATTGTGATTGCATGATTGTGATTGTATGATTCAGATTGCATGATTTTGTATGTATGATTGTGATTGTATGATTGTGATTGTATGATTGTGATAGTATGATTGTGATTGTATGATTGTGATTGTATGACTGTGATTGTATGATTGCGATTGTATGATATTGATTGTATGATTGTGATTGTATGATTGTGATTGTATGATTGTGATAGTATGATTGTGATTGTATGATTGTGATTGTATGATTGTGATTGTATGATTGTGATTGTCTGATTGTGATTGTATGACTGTGATTGTATGATTGTGATTGTATGATTGTGATTGTATGATTGTGATAGTATGATTGTGATTGTATGATTGTGATTGTATGACTGTGATTGTATGATTGTGATTGTATGATTGTGATTGTATGAATGTGATAGTATGATTGTGATTGTATGATTGTGATTGTATGACTGTGATTGTATGATTGTGATTGTATGATTGTGATTGTATGAATGTGATAGTATGATTGTGATTGTATGATTGTGATTGTATGATTGTGATTGTATGATTGCGATAGTATGATTGCGATTGTAAGATTGTGATTGTATGACTGTGATTGTATGATTGTGATTGTATGAATGTGATAGTATGATTGTGATTGTATGATTGTGATTGTATGATTGTGATTGTATGATTGCGATAGTATGATTGCGATTGTAAGATTGTGATTGTATGACTGTGATTGTATGATTGTGATTGTGTGATTGTCATTGTATGATTATGATTGTATGATTGTGATTGCATGATTGTGATTGTATGATTGAGATTGCATGATTTTGTATGTATGATTGTGATTGTATGATTGTGATTGTATGATTGTGATAGTATGATTGTGATTGTATGATTGTGATTGTATGACTGTGATTGTATGATTGTGATTGTATGATTGTGATTGTATGAATGTGATAGTATGATTGTGATTGTATGATTGTGATTGTATGACTGTGATTGTATGATTGTGATTGTATGATTGTGATTGCATGATTGTGATTGTATGATTGAGATTGCATGATTTTGTATGTATGATTGTGATTGTATGATTGTGATAGTATGATTGTGATTGTATGATTGTGGTTGTATGACTGTGATTGTATGATTGTGATTGTATGATTGTGATTGTATGAATGTGATAGTATGATTGTGATTATAAGATTGTGATTGTATGACTGTGATTGTATGATTGTGATTGTATGATTGTCATTGTATGATTATGATTGTACGATTGTGATTGCATGATTGTGATTGTATGATTGTGATTGCATGATTGTGATTGTATGATTGAGATTGCATGATTTTGTATGTATGATTGTGATTGTATGATTGTGATAGTATGATTGTGATTGTATGATTGTGGTTGTATGACTGTGATTGTATGATTGTGATTGTATGATTGTGATTGTATGAATGTGATAGTATGATTGTGATTATAAGATTGTGATTGTATGACTGTGATTGTATGATTGTGATTGTATGATTGTCATTGTATGATTATGATTGTACGATTGTGATTGCATGATTGTGATTGTATGATTCAGATTGCATGATTTTGTATGTATGATTGTGATTGTATGATTGTGATTGTATGATTGTGATAGTATGATTGTGATTGTATGATTGTGATTGTATGACTGTGATTGTATGATTGTGATTGTATGATTGTGATTGTATGAATGTGATAGTATGATGGTGATTGTATGATTGTGATTGTATGACTGTGATTGTATGATTGTGATTGTGCGATTGTGATTGTACGATTGTGATTGTACGATTGTGATTGCATGATTGTAATTGTATGATTGAGATTGCATGATTTTGTATGTATGATTGTGATTGTATGATTGTGATTGTATGATTGTGATTGTATGATTGTGATTGTATGATTATGATTGTATGATTGTGATTGTATGATTGTGATGGTATGATTGTGATTGTATGATTGCGATAGTATGATTGCGATTGTATGATATTGATTGTATGATTGTGATTGTATGATTGTGATTGTATGATTGTGATTGTATGATTGTGATTGTATGATTGTGATTGTATGATTGTGATTGTATGATTGTGATTGTATGATTGTGATTGTATGATTGTGATTGTATGATTGTGATTGTATGATTGTGATTGTCTGATTGTGGTTGTATGACTGTGATTGTATGATTGTGATTGTGTGATTGCGATTGTATGATTGCGATTGTATGAATGCGATTGTATGATTGTGATTGTATGATTGTGATTGTATGATTGTGATTGTTTGATTGTGATTGTATGATATTGATTGTATAATTGTGATTGTATGATTGTGATTGTATGATTGTGATTGTATGATTGTGATTGTATGATTGTGATTGTATGATTGTGATTGTATGATTGTGATTGTATGATTGCGATAGTATGATTGCGATTGTAAGATTGTGATTGTATGACTGTGATTGTATGATTGTGATTGTGTGATTGTCATTGTATGATTATGATTGTATGATTGTGATTGCATGATTGTGATTGTATGATTGAGATTGCATGATTTTGTATGTATGATTGTGATTGTATGATTGTGATTGTATGATTGTGATAGTATGATTGTGATTGTATGATTGTGATTGTATGACTGTGATTGTATGATTGTGATTGTATGATTGTGATTGTATGAATGTGATAGTATGATTGTGATTGTATGATTGTGATTGTATGACTGTGATTGTATGATTGTGATTGTATGATTGTGATTGTCTGATTGTGGTTGTATGATTGTGATTGTATGATTGTGATTGTATGATTGTGATTGTATGATTGTGATTGTATGATTGTGATGTATGATTGTGATTGTATGATTGTGATTGCATGATTATGATTGTATGATTGTGATTGTATGATTGTGATTGCATGATTGTGATTGTATGATTGAGATTGCATGATTTTGTATGTATGATTGTGATTGTATGATTGTGATAGTATGATTGTGATTGTATGATTGTGATTGTATGACTGTGATTGTATGATTGTGATTGTGTGATTGTGATTGTATGAATGTGATAGTATGATTGTGATTGTAAGATTGTGATTGTATGACTGTGATTGTATGATTGTGATTGTATGATTGTCATTGTATGATTATGATTGTACGATTGTGATTGCATGATTGTGATTGTATGATTCAGATTGCATGATTTTGTATGTATGATTGTGATTGTATGATTGTGATTGTATGATTGTGATTGTATGATTGTGATAGTATGATTGTGATTGTATGATTGTGATTGTATGACTGTGATTGTATGATTGTGATTGTATGATTGTGATTGTATGAATGTGATAGTATGATTGTGATTGTATGATTGTGATTGTATGACTGTGATTGTATGATTGTGATTGTGCGATTGTGATTGTACGATTGTGATTGTACGATTGTGATTGCATGATTGTAATTGTATGATTGAGATTGCATGATTTTGTATGTATGATTGTGATTGTATGAATGTAATAGTATGATTGTGATTGTATGATTGTGATTGTATGACTGTGATTGTATGATTGTGATTGTATGATTGTGATTGTCTGATTGTGGTTGTATGATTGTGATTGTATGATTGTGATTGTATGATTGTGATTGTATGATTGTGATTGTATGATTGTGATGTATGATTGTGATTGTATGATTGTGATTGCATGATTATGATTGTATGATTGTGATTGTATGATTGTGATTGCATGATTGTGATTGTATGATTGAGATTGCATGATTTTGTATGTATGATTGTGATTGTATGATTGTGATAGTATGATTGTGATTGTATGATTGTGATTGTATGACTGTGATTGTATGATTGTGATTGTATGATTGTGATTGTATGAATGTGATAGTATGATTGTGATTATAAGATTGTGATTGTATGACTGTGATTGTATGATTGTGATTGTATGATTGTCATTGTATGATTATGATTGTACGATTGTGATTGCATGATTGTGATTGTATGATTCAGATTGCATGATTTTGTATGTATGATTGTGATTGTATGATTGTGATTGTATGATTGTGATTGTATGATATTGATTGTATAATTGTGATTGTATGATTGTGATTGTATGATTGTGATTGTATGATTGTGATTGTATGATTGTGATTGTATGATTGCGATAGTATGATTGCGATTGTAAGATTGTGATTGTATGACTGTGATTGTATGATTGTGATTGTGTGATTGTCATTGTATGATTATGATTGTATGATTGTGATTGCATGATTGTGATTGTATGATTGAGATTGCATGATTTTGTATGTATGATTGTGATTGTATGATTGTGATTGTATGATTGTGATAGTATGATTGTGATTGTATGATTGTGATTGTATGACTGTGATTGTATGATTGTGATTGTATGATTGTGATTGTATGAATGTGATAGTATGATTGTGATTGTATGATTGTGATTGTATGACTGTGATTGTATGATTGTGATTGTATGATTGTGATTGTCTGATTGTGGTCGTATGATTGTGATTGTATGATTGTGATTGTATGATTGTGATTGTATGATTGTGATTGTATGATTGTGATGTATGATTGTGATTGTATGATTGTGATTGCATGATTATGATTGTATGATTGTGATTGTATGATTGTGATTGTATGATTGTGATAGTATGATTGTGATTGTATGATTGTGATTGTATGACTGTGATTGTATGATTGTGATTGTATGATTGTGATTGTATGAATGTGATAGTATGATTGTGATTGTAAGATTGTGATTGTATGACTGTGATTGTATGATTGTGATTGTATGATTGTCATTGTATGATTATGATTGTACGATTGTGATTGCATGATTGTGATTGTATGATTCAGATTGCATGATTTTGTATGTATGATTGTGATTGTATGATTGTGATTGTATGATTGTGATAGTATGATTGTGATTGTATGATTGTGATTGTATGACTGTGATTGTATGATTGTGATTGTATGATTATGATTGTATGAATGTGATAGTATGATTGTGATTGTATGATTGTGATTGTATGACTGTGATTGTATGATTGTGATTGTGCGATTGTGATTGTGCGATTGTGATTGTACGATTGTGATTGCATGATTGTAATTGTATGATTGAGATTGCATGATTTTGTATGTATGATTGTGATTGTATGATTGTGATTGTATGATTGTGATTGTATGATTGTGATTGTATGATTATGATTGTATGATTGTGATTGTATGATTGTGATGGTATGATTGTGATTGTATGATTGCGATAGTATGATTGCGATTGTATGATATTGATTGTATGATTGTGATTGTATGATTGTGATTGTATGATTGTGATTGTATGATTGTGATTGTATGATTGTGATTGTATGATTGTGATTGTATGATTGTGATTGTATGATTGTGATTGTCTGATTGTGATTGTATGACTGTGATTGTATGATTGTGATTGCATGATTGTGATTGTATGATTGAGATTGCATGATTTTGTATGTATGATTGTGATTGTATGATTGTGATTGTATGATATTGATTGTATAATTGTGATTGTATGATTGTGATTGTATGATTGCGATTGTATGATTGTGATTGTATGATTGTGATTGTATGATTGCGATAGTATGATTGCGATTGTAAGATTGTGATTGTATGACTGTGATTGTATGATTGTGATTGTGTGATTGTCATTGTATGATTATGATTGTATGATTGTGATTGCATGATTGTGATTGTATGATTGAGATTGCATGATTTTGTATGTATGATTGTGATTGTATGATTGTGATTGTATGATTGTGATAGTATGATTGTGATTGTATGATTGTGATTGTATGACTGTGATTGTATGATTGTGATTGTATGATTGTGATTGTATGAATGTGATAGTATGATTGTGATTGTATGATTGTGATTGTATGACTGTGATTGTATGATTGTGATTGTATGATTGTGATTGTATGAATGTGATAGTATGATTGTGATTGTATGATTGTGATTGTATGATTGTGATTGTATGATTGCGATAGTATGATTGCGATTGTAAGATTGTGATTGTATGACTGTGATTGTATGATTGTGATTGTATGAATGTGATAGTATGATTGTGATTGTATGATTGTGATTGTATGATTGTGATTGTATGATTGCGATAGTATGATTGCGATTGTAAGATTGTGATTGTATGACTGTGATTGTATGATTGTGATTGTGTGATTGTCATTGTATGATTATGATTGTATGATTGTGATTGCATGATTGTGATTGTATGATTGAGATTGCATGATTTTGTATGTATGATTGTGATTGTATGATTGTGATTGTATGATTGTGATAGTATGATTGTGATTGTATGATTGTGATTGTATGACTGTGATTGTATGATTGTGATTGTATGATTGTGATTGTATGAATGTGATAGTATGATTGTGATTGTATGATTGTGATTGTATGACTGTGATTGTATGATTGTGATTGTATGATTGTGATTGCATGATTGTGATTGTATGATTGAGATTGCATGATTTTGTATGTATGATTGTGATTGTATGATTGTGATAGTATGATTGTGATTGTATGATTGTGGTTGTATGACTGTGATTGTATGATTGTGATTGTATGATTGTGATTGTATGAATGTGATAGTATGATTGTGATTATAAGATTGTGATTGTATGACTGTGATTGTATGATTGTGATTGTATGATTGTCATTGTATGATTATGATTGTACGATTGTGATTGCATGATTGTGATTGTATGATTGTGATTGCATGATTGTGATTGTATGATTGAGATTGCATGATTTTGTATGTATGATTGTGATTGTATGATTGTGATAGTATGATTGTGATTGTATGATTGTGGTTGTATGACTGTGATTGTATGATTGTGATTGTATGATTGTGATTGTATGAATGTGATAGTATGATTGTGATTATAAGATTGTGATTGTATGACTGTGATTGTATGATTGTGATTGTATGATTGTCATTGTATGATTATGATTGTACGATTGTGATTGCATGATTGTGATTGTATGATTCAGATTGCATGATTTTGTATGTATGATTGTGATTGTATGATTGTGATTGTATGATTGTGATAGTATGATTGTGATTGTATGATTGTGATTGTATGACTGTGATTGTATGATTGTGATTGTATGATTGTGATTGTATGAATGTGATAGTATGATGGTGATTGTATGATTGTGATTGTATGACTGTGATTGTATGATTGTGATTGTGCGATTGTGATTGTACGATTGTGATTGTACGATTGTGATTGCATGATTGTAATTGTATGATTGAGATTGCATGATTTTGTATGTATGATTGTGATTGTATGATTGTGATTGTATGATTGTGATTGTATGATTGTGATTGTATGATTATGATTGTATGATTGTGATTGTATGATTGTGATGGTATGATTGTGATTGTATGATTGCGATAGTATGATTGCGATTGTATGATATTGATTGTATGATTGTGATTGTATGATTGTGATTGTATGATTGTGATTGTATGATTGTGATTGTATGATTGTGATTGTATGATTGTGATTGTATGATTGTGATTGTATGATTGTGATTGTATGATTGTGATTGTATGATTGTGATTGTCTGATTGTGGTTGTATGACTGTGATTGTATGATTGTGATTGTGTGATTGCGATTGTATGATTGCGATTGTATGAATGCGATTGTATGATTGTGATTGTATGATTGTGATTGTATGATTGTGATTGTTTGATTGTGATTGTATGATATTGATTGTATAATTGTGATTGTATGATTGTGATTGTATGATTGTGATTGTATGATTGTGATTGTATGATTGTGATTGTATGATTGTGATTGTATGATTGCGATAGTATGATTGCGATTGTAAGATTGTGATTGTATGACTGTGATTGTATGATTGTGATTGTGTGATTGTCATTGTATGATTATGATTGTATGATTGTGATTGCATGATTGTGATTGTATGATTGAGATTGCATGATTTTGTATGTATGATTGTGATTGTATGATTGTGATTGTATGATTGTGATAGTATGATTGTGATTGTATGATTGTGATTGTATGACTGTGATTGTATGATTGTGATTGTATGATTGTGATTGTATGAATGTGATAGTATGATTGTGATTGTATGATTGTGATTGTATGACTGTGATTGTATGATTGTGATTGTATGATTGTGATTGTCTGATTGTGGTTGTATGATTGTGATTGTATGATTGTGATTGTATGATTGTGATTGTATGATTGTGATTGTATGATTGTGATGTATGATTGTGATTGTATGATTGTGATTGCATGATTATGATTGTATGATTGTGATTGTATGATTGTGATTGCATGATTGTGATTGTATGATTGAGATTGCATGATTTTGTATGTATGATTGTGATTGTATGATTGTGATAGTATGATTGTGATTGTATGATTGTGATTGTATGACTGTGATTGTATGATTGTGATTGTGTGATTGTGATTGTATGAATGTGATAGTATGATTGTGATTGTAAGATTGTGATTGTATGACTGTGATTGTATGATTGTGATTGTATGATTGTCATTGTATGATTATGATTGTACGATTGTGATTGCATGATTGTGATTGTATGATTCAGATTGCATGATTTTGTATGTATGATTGTGATTGTATGATTGTGATTGTATGATTGTGATTGTATGATTGTGATAGTATGATTGTGATTGTATGATTGTGATTGTATGACTGTGATTGTATGATTGTGATTGTATGATTGTGATTGTATGAATGTGATAGTATGATTGTGATTGTATGATTGTGATTGTATGACTGTGATTGTATGATTGTGATTGTGCGATTGTGATTGTACGATTGTGATTGTACGATTGTGATTGCATGATTGTAATTGTATGATTGAGATTGCATGATTTTGTATGTATGATTGTGATTGTATGAATGTAATAGTATGATTGTGATTGTATGATTGTGATTGTATGACTGTGATTGTATGATTGTGATTGTATGATTGTGATTGTCTGATTGTGGTTGTATGATTGTGATTGTATGATTGTGATTGTATGATTGTGATTGTATGATTGTGATTGTATGATTGTGATGTATGATTGTGATTGTATGATTGTGATTGCATGATTATGATTGTATGATTGTGATTGTATGATTGTGATTGCATGATTGTGATTGTATGATTGAGATTGCATGATTTTGTATGTATGATTGTGATTGTATGATTGTGATAGTATGATTGTGATTGTATGATTGTGATTGTATGACTGTGATTGTATGATTGTGATTGTATGATTGTGATTGTATGAATGTGATAGTATGATTGTGATTATAAGATTGTGATTGTATGACTGTGATTGTATGATTGTGATTGTATGATTGTCATTGTATGATTATGATTGTACGATTGTGATTGCATGATTGTGATTGTATGATTCAGATTGCATGATTTTGTATGTATGATTGTGATTGTATGATTGTGATTGTATGATTGTGATTGTATGATTGTGATGTATGATTGTGATTGTATGATTGTGATTGCATGATTATGATTGTATGATTGTGATTGTATGATTGTGATTGCATGATTGTGATTGTATGATTGAGATTGCATGATTTTGTATGTATGATTGTGATTGTATGATTGTGATAGTATGATTGTGATTGTATGATTGTGATTGTATGACTGTGATTGTATGATTGTGATTGTATGATTGTGATTGTATGAATGTGATAGTATGATTGTGATTATAAGATTGTGATTGTATGACTGTGATTGTATGATTGTGATTGTATGATTGTCATTGTATGATTATGATTGTACGATTGTGATTGCATGATTGTGATTGTATGATTCAGATTGCATGATTTTGTATGTATGATTGTGATTGTATGATTGTGATTGTATGATTGTGATAGTATGATTGTGATTGTATGATTGTGATTGTATGACTGTGATTGTATGATTGTGATTGTATGATTGTGATTGTATGAATGTGATAGTATGATTGTGATTGTATGATTGTGATTGTATGACTGTGATTGTATGATTGTGATTGTGCGATTGTGATTGTACGATTGTGATTGTACGATTGTGATTGCATGATTGTAATTGTATGATTGAGATTGCATGATTTTGTATGTATGATTGTGATTGTATGATTGTGATTGTATGATTGTGATTGTATGATTGTGATTGTATGATTATGATTGTATGATTGTGATTGTATGATTGTGATGGTATGATTGTGATTGTATGATTGCGATAGTATGATTGCGATTGTATGATATTGATTGTATGATTGTGATTGTATGATTGTGATTGTATGATTGTGATTGTATGATTGTGATTGTATGATTGTGATTGTATGGTTGTGATTGTATGATTGTGATTGTATGATTGTGATTGTATGATTGTGATTGTCTGATTGTGGTTGTATGATTGTGATTGTATGATTGTGATTGTGTGATTGCGATTGTATGATTGCGATTGTATGAATGCGATTGTATGATTGTGACTGTATGATTGTGATTGTATGATTGTGATTGTTTGATTGTGATTGTAGGATTGTGATTGTAGGATTGTGATTGTATGATTGTGATTGTATGATTGTGATTGTATGATTGCGATTGTATGATTGTGATTGTATGATTGTGATTGTATGATTGTGATAGTATGATTGTGATTGTATGATTGTGATTGTATGACTGTGATTGTATGATTGTGATTGTATGATTGTGATTGTATGATTGTGATAGTATGATTGTGATTGTATGATTGTGATTGTATGACTGTGATTGTATGATTGTGATTGTGCGATTGTGATTGTGCGATTGTGATTGTACGATTGTGATTGTACGATTGTGATTGTATGATTGTGATTGTATGATTATGATTGAATGATTGTGATTGCATGATTGTGATTGTATGATTGTGATTGCATGATTTTGAATGTATGATTGTGATTGTATGATTGTGATTGTATGATTGTGATTGTATGATTGTGATTGTATGATTATGATTGTGTGATTGTGATTGTATGATTGTATTTGGGAGATTGTATTTTGGAGATTGTAATTGTGGGATTGCAATTGTATGATTGTGATTGTATGATTGTGATTGTATGATTGTGATTGTATGATTGTGATTGTATGAATGTGATAGTATGATTGTGATTGTATGATTGTGATTGTATGACTGTGATTGTATGATTGTGAATGTATGATTGTGATTGTATGAATGTGATAGTATGATTGTGATTGTATGATTGTGATTGTATGACTGTGATTGTATGATTGTGATTGTGCGATTGTGATTGTACGATTGTGATTGTACGATTGTGATTGCATGATTGTGATTGTATGATTGAGATTGCATGATTTTGTATGTATGATTGTGATTGTATGATTGTGATTGTATGATATTGATTGTATAATTGTGATTGTATGATTGTGATTGTATGATTGTGATTGTATGATTGTGATTGTATGATTGTGATTGTATGATTGTGATTGTATGATTGCGATAGTATGATTGCGATTGTAAGATTGTGATTGTATGACTGTGATTGTATGATTGTGATTGTGTGATTGTCATTATATGATTATGATTGTATGATTGTGATTGCATGATTGTGATTGTATGATTGAGATTGCATGATTTTGTATGTATGATTGTGATTGTATGATTGTGATTGTATGATTGTGATAGTATGATTGTGATTGTATGATTGTGATTGTATGACTGTGATTGTATGATTGTGATTGTATGATTGTGATTGTATGAATGTGATAGTATGATTGTGATTGTATGATTGTGATTGTATGACTGTAATTGTATGATTGTGATTGTATGATTGTGATTGTCTGATTGTGGTTGTATGATTGTGATTGTATGATTGTGATTGTATGATTGTGATTGTATGATTGTGATTGTATGATTGTGATGTATGATTGTGATTGTATGATTGTGATTGCATGATTATGATTGTATGATTGTGATTGTATGATTGTGATTGTATGAATGTGATAGTATGATTGTGATTGTAAGATTGTGATTGTATGACTGTGATTGTATGATTGTGATTGTATGATTGTCATTGTATGATTATGATTGTATGATTGTGATTGCATGATTGTGATTGTATGATTGAGACTGCATGATTTTGTATGTATGATTGTGATTGTATGATTGTGATTGTATGATTGTGATAGTATGATTGTGATTGTATGATTGTGATTGTATGACTGTGATTGTATGATTGTGATTGTATGATTGTGATTGTATGAATGTGATAGTATGATTGTGATTGTATGATTGTGATTGTATGACTGTGATTGTATGATTGTGATTGTGCGATTGTGATTGTACGATTGTGATTGTACGATTGTGATTGCATGATTGTGATTGTATGATTGAGATTGCATGATTTTGTATGTATGATTGTGATTGTATGATTGTGATTGTACGATTGTGATTGTACGATTGTGATTGTATGATTGTGATTGTATGATTATGATTGTATGATTGTGATTGTATGATTGTGATGGTATGATTGCGATTGTATGATTGCGATAGTATGATTGCGATTGTATGATATTGATTATATGATTGTGATTGTATGATTGTGATTGTATGATTGTGATTGTATGATTGTGATTGTATGATTGTGATTGTATGATTGTGATTGTATGATTGTGATTGTATGATTGTGATTGTATGATTGTGATTGTATGATTGTGATTGTATGATTGTGATTATCTGATTGTGGTTGTATGATTGTGATTGTATGATTGTGATTGTATGATTGTGATTGTATGATTGTGATTGTATGATTGTGATGTATGATTGTGATTGTATGATTGTGATTGTGCGATTGTGATTGTGCGATTGTGATTGTACGATTGTGATTGTACGATTGTGATTGTATGATTGTGATTGTATGATTATGATTGAATGATTGTGATTGCATGATTGTGATTGTATGATTGTGATTGCATGATTTTGAATGTATGATTGTGATTGTATGATTGTGATTGTATGATTGTGATTGTATGATTGTGATTGTATGATTATGATTGTGTGATTGTGATTGTATGATTGTATTTGGGAGATTGTATTTTGGAGATTGTAATTGTGGGATTGCAATTGTATGATTGTGATTGTATGATTGTGATTGTATGATTGTGATTGTATGATTGTGATTGTATGAATGTGATAGTATGATTGTGATTGTATGATTGTGATTGTATGACTGTGATTGTATGATTGTGAATGTATGATTGTGATTGTATGAATGTGATAGTATGATTGTGATTGTATGATTGTGATTGTATGACTGTGATTGTATGATTGTGATTGTGCGATTGTGATTGTACGATTGTGATTGTACGATTGTGATTGCATGATTGTGATTGTATGATTGAGATTGCATGATTTTGTATGTATGATTGTGATTGTATGATTGTGATTGTATGATATTGATTGTATAATTGTGATTGTATGATTGTGATTGTATGATTGTGATTGTATGATTGTGATTGTATGATTGTGATTGTATGATTGTGATTGTATGATTGCGATAGTATGATTGCGATTGTAAGATTGTGATTGTATGACTGTGATTGTATGATTGTGATTGTGTGATTGTCATTATATGATTATGATTGTATGATTGTGATTGCATGATTGTGATTGTATGATTGAGATTGCATGATTTTGTATGTATGATTGTGATTGTATGATTGTGATTGTATGATTGTGATAGTATGATTGTGATTGTATGATTGTGATTGTATGACTGTGATTGTATGATTGTGATTGTATGATTGTGATTGTATGAATGTGATAGTATGATTGTGATTGTATGATTGTGATTGTATGACTGTAATTGTATGATTGTGATTGTATGATTGTGATTGTCTGATTGTGGTTGTATGATTGTGATTGTATGATTGTGATTGTATGATTGTGATTGTATGATTGTGATTGTATGATTGTGATGTATGATTGTGATTGTATGATTGTGATTGCATGATTATGATTGTATGATTGTGATTGTATGATTGTGATTGTATGAATGTGATAGTATGATTGTGATTGTAAGATTGTGATTGTATGACTGTGATTGTATGATTGTGATTGTATGATTGTCATTGTATGATTATGATTGTATGATTGTGATTGCATGATTGTGATTGTATGATTGAGACTGCATGATTTTGTATGTATGATTGTGATTGTATGATTGTGATTGTATGATTGTGATAGTATGATTGTGATTGTATGATTGTGATTGTATGACTGTGATTGTATGATTGTGATTGTATGATTGTGATTGTATGAATGTGATAGTATGAATGTGATAGTATGATTGTGATTGTATGATTGTGATTGTATGACTGTGATTGTATGATTGTGATTGTGCGCTTGTGATTGTACGATTGCGATTGTACGATTGTGATTGCATGATTGTGATTGTATGATTGAGATTGCATGATTTTGTATGTATGATTGTGATTGTATGATTGTGATTGTACGATTGTGATTGTACGATTGTGATTGTATGATTGTGGTTGTATGATATTGATTATATGATTGTGATTGTATGATTGTGATTGTATGATTGTGATTGTATGATTGTGATTGTATGATTGTGATTGTATGATTGTGATAGTATGATTGTGATTGTATGAATGCGATTGTATGATTGTGATTGTATGATTATGATTGTACTTTTGTGATTGTATGATTGTGATTGTATGATTGTGATTGTATGATTGTGATTGTATGAGTGCGATTGTATGAATGCGATTGTATGATTGTGATTGCATCATTGTGATTGTATGATTGTGATTGTATGATATTGATTGTATGATTGTGATTGTATGATTGTGATTGTATGATTGTGATAGTATGATTGTGATTGTATGATTGTGATTGTATGACTGTGATTGTATGATTGTGATTGTAGGATTGTGATTGTATGATTATGATTGAATGATTGTGATTGTATGATTGTGATTGTATGACTGTGATTGTATGATTGTGATAGTATGATTGTGATTGTAAGATTGTGATTGTATGACTGTGATTGTATGATTGTGATTGTATGATTGTCATTGTATGATTATGGTTGTATGATTGTGATTGCATGATTGTGATTGTATGATTGAGACTGCATGATTTTGTATGTATGATTGTGATTGTATGATTGTGATTGTATGATTGTGATAGTATGATTGTGATTGTATGATTGTGATTGTATGACTGTGATTGTATGATTGTGATTGTATGATTGTGATTGTATGAATGTGATAGTATGATTGTGATTGTATGATTGTGATTGTATGACTGTGATTGTATGATTGTGATTGTGCGATTGTGATTGTACGATAGTGATTGTACGATTGTGATTGCATGATTGTGATTGTATGATTGAGATTGCATGATTTTGTATGTATGATTGTGATTGTATGATTGTGATTGTACGATTGTGATTGTACGATTGTGATTGTATGATTGTGGTTGTATGATTATGATTGTATGATTGTGATTGTATGATTGTGATGGTATGATTGTGATTGTATGATTGCGATAGTATGATTGCGATTGTATGATATTGATTATATGATTGTGATTGTATGATTGTGATTGTATGATTGTGATTGTATGATTGTGATTGTATGATTGTGATGTATGATTGTGATTGTATGATTGTGATTGTTTGATTGTGATTGTATGATTGTGATTGTATGATTGTGATTGCATGATTGTGATTGTATGATTGTGATTGTATGAATGTGATAGTATGATTGTGATTGTATGATTGTGATTGTATGACTGTGATTGTATGATTGTGATTGTATGATTGTGATTGTATGATTGTGATTGTATGATTGTGATTGTCTGATTGTGGTTGTATGATTGTGATTGTATGATTGTGATTGTATGATTGTGATTGTATGATTGTGATTGTATGATTGTGATGTATGATTGTGATTGTATGATTGTGATAGTATGATTGTGATTGTATGATTGTGACTGTATGATTGTGATAGTATGGTTGTGATTGTATGATTGTGATTGTATGATTGCGATTGTTTGATTGTAATTGTATGATTGTGATTGTATGATTGTGATTGTATGATTGTGATTGTATGATTGTGATTGTATGATTGTGATTGTATGGTTGTGATTGTATGATTGTGATTGTATGATTGTGATTGTATGATTGTGATTGTATGATTGTGATTGTATGATTGTGATTGTCTGATTGTGGTTGTATGATTGTGATTGTATGATTGTGATTGTATGATTGTGATTGTATGATTGTGATTGTATGATTGTGATTGTATGATTGTGATTGTATGATTGTGATTGTATGAATGTGATAGTATGATTGTGATTGTATGATTGTGATTGTATGACTGTGATTGTATGAATGTGATAGTATGATTGTGATTGTATGATTGTGATTGTATGACTGTGATTGTATGATTGTGATTGTGCGATTTTGATTGTACGATTGTGATTGTACGATTGTGATTGCATGATTGTGATTGTATGATTATGATTGTATTTTTTGTGATTGTATGATTGTGATTGTATGATTGTGATTGTTTGATTGTGATTGTATGATTGTGATTGTATGATTGTGATTGCATGATTGTGATTGTATGATTGTGATTGTATGATATTGATTGTATGATTGTGATTGCATGACTGTGATTGTATGATTGTGATAGTATGATTGTGATTGTATGATTGTGATTGTATGACTGTGATTGTATGATTGTGATTGTGCGATTGTGATTGTGCGATTGTGATTGTACGATTGTGATTGTATGATTGCGATTGTATGATTGTGATTGTATGATTATGATTGTATTTTTTGTGATTGTATGATTGTGATTGTATGATTGTGATTGTATGATTGTGATTGTATGATTGTGATTGTATGACTGTGATTGTATGATTGTGATTGTATGATTGTGATTGTATGAATGTGATAGTATGATTGTGATTGTATGATTGTGATGGTATGATTGTGATTGTATGATTGCGATAGTATGATTGCGATTGTATGATATTGATTATATGATTGTGATTGTATGATTGTGATTGTATGATTGTGATTGTATGATTGTGATTGTATGATTGTGATTGTATGATTGTGATTGTATGATTGTGATTGTATGATTGTGATTGTATGATTGTGATTGTATGATTGTGATTGTATGATTGTGATTGTATGATTGTGATTATCTGATTGTGGTTGTATGATTGTGATTGTATGATTGTGATTGTATGATTGTGATAGTATGATTGTGATTGTATGTTTGTGATTGTATGACTGTGATTGTATGATTGTGATTGTGCGATTGTGATTGTGCGATTGTGATTGTACGATTGTGATTGTACGATTGTGATTGTACGATTGTGATTGTATGATTGTGATTGTATGATTGCGATTGTATGAATGCGATTGTATGATTGTGATTGTATGATTGTGATTGTATGATTGTAATTGTATGATTGTGATTGTATGATTGTGATTGTATGATTGTGATTGTATGATAGTGATTGTATGATTGTGATTGTATGATTGTGATAGTATGATTGTGATTGTATGATTGTGATTGTATGACTGTGATTGTATGATTGTTATTGTACGATTGTGATTGTATGATTGTGATTGTATGATTGTGATTGTATGATTGTGATTGTATGATTGTGATAGTATGATTGTGATTGTATGATTGTGATTGTATGACTGTGATTGTATGATTGTGATTGTTTGATTGTGATTGTATGATTGTGATAGTATGATTGTGATTGTATGATTGTGATTGTATGACTGTGATTGTATGATTGTGATTGTGCGATTGTGATTGTGCGATTGTGATTGTACGATTGTGATTGTACGATTGTGATTGTACGATTGTGATTGTATGATTGTGATTGTATGATTATGATTGAATGATTGTGATTGCATGATTGTGATTGTATGATTGTGATTGCATGATTTTGAATGTATGATTGTGATTGTATGATTGTGATTGTATGATTGTGATTGTATGATTGTGATTGTATGATTGTGATTGTATGATTATGATTGTGTGATTGTGATTGTATGATTGTATTTGGGAGATTGTATTTTGGAGATTGTAATTGTGGGATTGCAATTGTATGATTGTGATTGTACGATTGTGATTGTACGATTGTGATTGCATGATTGTGATTGTATGATTGAGATTGCATGATTTTGTATGTATGATTGTGATTGTATGATTGTGATTGTATGATTGTGATTGTATGATTATGATTGTATGATTGTGATTGTATGATTATGATTGTATGATTGTGATTGTATGATTGTGATGGTATGATTGTGATTGTATGATTGCGATAGTATGATTGCGATTGTATGATATTGATTATATGATTGTGATTGTATGATTGTGATTGTATGATTGTGATTGAATGATTGTGATTGCATGATTGTGATTGTATTATTGTGATTGCATGATTTTGAATGTATGATTGTGATTGTATGATTGTGATTGTATGATTGTGATTGTATGATTGTGATTGTATGATTGTGATTGTATGATTATGATTGTGTGATTGTGATTGTATGATTGTATTTGGGAGATTGTATTTTGGAGATTGTAATTGTGGGATTGCAATTGTATGATTGTGATTGTATGATTGTGATTGTATGATTGTGATTGTATGATTGTGATTGTATGATTGTGATTGTATGATTGTGATTGTATGATTATGATTGTATGATTGTGATGGTATGATTGTGATTGTATGATTGTGATTGTATGATTGTATTTGGGAGATTGTATTTGGGAGATTGTAGTTGTATGATTGCGATTGTATGATTGTGATTGTATGATTGTGATGTATGATTGTAATTGTATGATTATGATTGTATGATTGTGATTGTATGATTGTGATGGTAAGATTGTGATTGTATGATTGCGATCGTATGATTGTGATTGTATGATTATGATTGTATGATTGTGATTGTATGATTGCGATTGTATGATTGTGATTGTATGATTATGATTGTATTTTGGTCATTCTATGATTGTGATTGTATGATTGTGATTGTATGATTGTGATTGTATGATTGTGATTGTATGATTGTGATTGTATGATTGTGATTGTATGATTGTGATTGTATGATTGTGATTGTATGATTGTGATTGTATGATTGTGATTGTATGATTGTGATTGTATGATTGTGATTGTATGATTGTGATTGTATGATTGTGATTGTATGATTGTGATTGTATGATTGTGATTGTATTACTGCGATTGTATGAATGCGATTGTATGAATGCGATTGTATGATTGTGATTGCATGATTGTGATTGTATGATTGTGATTGTATGATACTGATTGTATGATTGTGATTGTATGATTGTGATTGTATGAATGCGATTGTATGATTGTGATTGTATGATTATGATTGTACTTTTGTGATTGTATGATTGTGATTGTATGATTGTGATTGTATGATTGTGATTGTATGAGTGCGATTGTATGAATGCGATTGTATGATTGTGATTGCATGATTGTGATTGTATGATATTGATTGTATGATTGTGATTGTATGATTGTGACTGTCTGGTTGTGGTTGTATGACAGTGATTGTATGATTGTGATTGTATGACTGTGATTGTATGATTGTGATTGTGCGATTGTGATTGTGCGATTGTGATTGTACGATTGTGATCGTACGATTGCGATTGTATGAATGCGATTGTATGATTGGGATTGCATGATTGTGATTGTATGTTTGTGATTGTATGATATTGATTGTATAATTGTGATTGTATGATTGTGATAGTATGATTGTGATTGTATGATTGTGATTGTATGACTGTGATTGTATGATTGTGAATGTATGATTGTGATTGTATGAATGTGATAGTATGATTCTGATTGTATGATTGTGATTGTATGACTGTGATTGTATGATTGTGATTGTGCGATTGTGATTGTACGATTGTGATTGTACGATTGTGATTGCATGATTGTGATTGTATGATTGAGATTGCATGATTTTGTATGTATGATTGTGATTGTATGATTGTGATTCTATGATATTGATTGTATAATTGTGATTGTATGATTGTGATTGCATGATTGTGATTGTATGATTGAGATTGCATGATTTTGTATGTATGATTGTGATTGTATGATTGTGATTGTATGATTGTGATAGTATGATTGTGATTGTATGATTGTGATTGTATGACTGTGATTGTATGATTGTGATTGTATGATTGTGATTGTATGAATGTTATAGTATGATTGTGATTGTATGATTGTGATTGTATGACTGTGATTGTATGATTGTGATTGTGCGATTGTGATTGTAAGATTGTGATTGTACGATTGTGGTTGCATGATTGTGATTGTATGATTGAGATTGCATGATTTTGTATGTATGATTGTGATTGTATGATTGTGATTGTACGATTGTGATTGTACGATTGTGATTGTATGATTGTGATTGTATGATTATGATTGTATGATTGTGATTGTATGATTGTGATGTTATGATTGTGATTATATGATTGCGATAGTATGATTGCGATTGTATGATACTGATTGTATGATTGTGATTGTATGATTGTGATTGTATGATTGTGATTGTATGATTGTGATTGTATGATTGTGATTGTATGACTGTGATTGTATGATTGTGATTGTATGATTGTGATTGTATGAATGTGATAGTATGATTGTGATTGTATGATTGTGATGGTATGATTGTGATTGTATGATTGCGATAGTATGATTGCGATTGTATGATATTGATTATATGATTGTGATTGTATGATTGTGATTGTATGATTGTGATTGTATGATTGTGATTGTATGATTGTGATTGTATGATTGTGATTGTATGATTGTGATTGTATGATTGTGATTGTATGATTGTGATTGTATGATTGTGATTGTATGATTGTGATTGTATGATTGTGATTATCTGATTGTGGTTGTATGATTGTGATTGTATGATTGTGATTGTATGATTGTGATAGTATGATTGTGATTGTATGTTTGTGATTGTATGACTGTGATTGTATGATTGTGATTGTGCGATTGTGATTGTGCGATTGTGATTGTACGATTGTGATTGTACGATTGTGATTGTACGATTGTGATTGTATGATTGTGATTGTATGATTGCGATTGTATGAATGCGATTGTATGATTGTGATTGTATGATTGTGATTGTATGATTGTAATTGTATGATTGTGATTGTATGATTGTGATTGTATGATTGTGATTGTATGATAGTGATTGTATGATTGTGATTGTATGATTGTGATAGTATGATTGTGATTGTATGATTGTGATTGTATGACTGTGATTGTATGATTGTTATTGTACGATTGTGATTGTATGATTGTGATTGTATGATTGTGATTGTATGATTGTGATTGTATGATTGTGATAGTATGATTGTGATTGTATGATTGTGATTGTATGACTGTGATTGTATGATTGTGATTGTTTGATTGTGATTGTATGATTGTGATAGTATGATTGTGATTGTATGATTGTGATTGTATGACTGTGATTGTATGATTGTGATTGTGCGATTGTGATTGTGCGATTGTGATTGTACGATTGTGATTGTACGATTGTGATTGTACGATTGTGATTGTATGATTGTGATTGTATGATTATGATTGAATGATTGTGATTGCATGATTGTGATTGTATGATTGTGATTGCATGATTTTGAATGTATGATTGTGATTGTATGATTGTGATTGTATGATTGTGATTGTATGATTGTGATTGTATGATTGTGATTGTATGATTATGATTGTGTGATTGTGATTGTATGATTGTATTTGGGAGATTGTATTTTGGAGATTGTAATTGTGGGATTGCAATTGTATGATTGTGATTGTACGATTGTGATTGTACGATTGTGATTGCATGATTGTGATTGTATGATTGAGATTGCATGATTTTGTATGTATGATTGTGATTGTATGATTGTGATTGTATGATTGTGATTGTATGATTATGATTGTATGATTGTGATTGTATGATTATGATTGTATGATTGTGATTGTATGATTGTGATGGTATGATTGTGATTGTATGATTGCGATAGTATGATTGCGATTGTATGATATTGATTATATGATTGTGATTGTATGATTGTGATTGTATGATTGTGATTGAATGATTGTGATTGCATGATTGTGATTGTATTATTGTGATTGCATGATTTTGAATGTATGATTGTGATTGTATGATTGTGATTGTATGATTGTGATTGTATGATTGTGATTGTATGATTGTGATTGTATGATTATGATTGTGTGATTGTGATTGTATGATTGTATTTGGGAGATTGTATTTTGGAGATTGTAATTGTGGGATTGCAATTGTATGATTGTGATTGTATGATTGTGATTGTATGATTGTGATTGTATGATTGTGATTGTATGATTGTGATTGTATGATTGTGATTGTATGATTATGATTGTATGATTGTGATGGTATGATTGTGATTGTATGATTGTGATTGTATGATTGTATTTGGGAGATTGTATTTGGGAGATTGTAGTTGTATGATTGCGATTGTATGATTGTGATTGTATGATTGTGATGTATGATTGTAATTGTATGATTATGATTGTATGATTGTGATTGTATGATTGTGATGGTAAGATTGTGATTGTATGATTGCGATCGTATGATTGTGATTGTATGATTATGATTGTATGATTGTGATTGTATGATTGCGATTGTATGATTGTGATTGTATGATTATGATTGTATTTTGGTCATTCTATGATTGTGATTGTATGATTGTGATTGTATGATTGTGATTGTATGATTGTGATTGTATGATTGTGATTGTATGATTGTGATTGTATGATTGTGATTGTATGATTGTGATTGTATGATTGTGATTGTATGATTGTGATTGTATGATTGTGATTGTATGATTGTGATTGTATGATTGTGATTGTATGATTGTGATTGTATGATTGTGATTGTATGATTGTGATTGTATTACTGCGATTGTATGAATGCGATTGTATGAATGCGATTGTATGATTGTGATTGCATGATTGTGATTGTATGATTGTGATTGTATGATACTGATTGTATGATTGTGATTGTATGATTGTGATTGTATGAATGCGATTGTATGATTGTGATTGTATGATTATGATTGTACTTTTGTGATTGTATGATTGTGATTGTATGATTGTGACTGTATGATTGTGATTGTATGAGTGCGATTGTATGAATGCGATTGTATGATTGTGATTGCATGATTGTGATTGTATGATATTGATTGTATGATTGTGATTGTATGATTGTGACTGTCTGGTTGTGGTTGTATGACAGTGATTGTATGATTGTGATTGTATGACTGTGATTGTATGATTGTGATTGTGCGATTGTGATTGTGCGATTGTGATTGTACGATTGTGATCGTACGATTGCGATTGTATGAATGCGATTGTATGATTGGGATTGCATGATTGTGATTGTATGTTTGTGATTGTATGATATTGATTGTATAATTGTGATTGTATGATTGTGATAGTATGATTGTGATTGTATGATTGTGATTGTATGACTGTGATTGTATGATTGTGAATGTATGATTGTGATTGTATGAATGTGATAGTATGATTGTGATTGTATGATTGTGATTGTATGACTGTGATTGTATGATTGTGATTGTGCGATTGTGATTGTACGATTGTGATTGTACGATTGTGATTGCATGATTGTGATTGTATGATTGAGATTGCATGATTTTGTATGTATGATTGTGATTGTATGATTGTGATTCTATGATATTGATTGTATAATTGTGATTGTATGATTGTGATTGCATGATTGTGATTGTATGATTGAGATTGCATGATTTTGTATGTATGATTGTGATTGTATGATTGTGATTGTATGATTGTGATAGTATGATTGTGATTGTATGATTGTGATTGTATGACTGTGATTGTATGATTGTGATTGTATGATTGTGATTGTATGAATGTTATAGTATGATTGTGATTGTATGATTGTGATTGTATGACTGTGATTGTATGATTGTGATTGTGCGATTGTGATTGTACGATTGTGATTGTACGATTGTGGTTGCATGATTGTGATTGTATGATTGAGATTGCATGATTTTGTATGTATGATTGTGATTGTATGATTGTGATTGTACGATTGTGATTGTACGATTGTGATTGTATGATTGTGATTGTATGATTATGATTGTATGATTGTGATTGTATGATTGTGATGTTATGATTGTGATTATATGATTGCGATAGTATGATTGCGATTGTATGATACTGATTGTATGATTGTGATTGTATGATTGTGATTGTATGATTGTGATTGTATGATTGTGATTGTATGATTGTGATTGTATGATTGTGATTGTATGATTGTGATTGTATGATTGTGATTGTATGGTTGTGATTGTCTGATTGTGGTTGTATGATTGTGATTGTATGATTGTGATTGTATGATTGTGATTGTATGATTGTGATTGTATGATTGTGATGTATGATTGTGATTGTATGATTGTGATTGTATGATTGTGATTGTATGATTGTGATTGTATGATTGTGATTGCATGATTGTGATTGTATGATTGTGATTGTATGATATTGATTGTATGATTGTGATTTTATGACTGTGATTGTATGATTGTGATAGTATGATTGTGATTGTATGATTGTGATTGTATGACTGTGATTGTATGATTGTGATTGTGCGATTGTGATTGTGCGATTGTGATTGTACGATTGTGATTGTATGATTGCGATTGTATGATTGTGATTGTATGATTATGATTGTATTTTTTGTGATTGTATGATTGTGATTGTATGATTGTGATTGTATGATTGTGATTGTATGATTGTGATTGTATGATTGTGATTGTATGATTGTGATTGTATGATTGCGATTGTATGAATGCGATTGTATGATTGTGATTGTATGATTGTGATTGTATGATTGTAATTGTATGATTGTGATTGTATGATTGTGATTGTATGATTGTGATTGTATGATAGTGATTGTATGATTGTGATTGTATGATTGTGATAGTATGATTGTGATTGTATGATTGTGATTGTATGACTGTGATTGTATGATTGTGATTGTACGATTGTGATTGTATGATTATGATTGTATTTTGGTGATTCTATGATTGTGATTGTATGATTGTGATTGTATGATTGTGATTGTATGATTGTGATTGTATGATTGTGATTGTATGATTGTGATTGTATGATTGTGATTGTATGATTATGATTGTATGATTGTGATGGTATGATTGTGATTGTATGATTGTGATTGTATGATTGTATTTGGGAGATTGTATTTGGGAGATTGTAGTTGTATGATTGCGATTGTATGATTGTGATTGTATGATTGTGATGTATGTTTGTAATTGTATGATTATGATTGTATGATTGTGTTTGTATGATTGTGATGGTATGATTATGATTGTATGATTGCGATCGTATGATTATGATTGTACGATTATGATTGTATGATTGTGATTGTATGATTGCGATTGTATGATTGTGATTGCATGATTATGATTGTATTTTGGTGATTCTATGATTGTGATTGTATGATTGTGATTGTATGATTGTGATTGTATGATTGTGATTGTATGATTGTGATTGTATGATTGCGATTGTATGAATGCGATTGTATGATTGTGATTGCATGATTGTGATTGTATGATTGTGATTGTATGATATTGATTGTATGATTGTGATTGTATGATTGTGATTGTATGATTGTGATTGTATGATTGTGATTGTATGATTGTGATTGTATGATTGTGATTGTCTGATTGTGGTTGTATGATTGTGATTGTATGATTGTGATTGTATGATTGTGATTGTATGACTGTGATTGTATGATTGTGATTGTGCGATTGTGATTGTGCGATTGTGATTGTACGATTGTGATTGTACGATTGCGATTGTATGAATGCGATTGTATGATTGTGATTGCATGACTTTGAATGTATGATTGTGATTGTACGATTGTGATTGTATGATGGTGATTGTATGATTGTGATAGTATGATTGTGATTGTAAGATTGTGATTGTATGACTGTGATTGTATGATTGTGATTGTATGATTGTCATTGTATGATTGTGATTGTATGATTGTGATTGTATGATTGCGATTGTATGAATGCGATTGTATGATTGTGATTGTATGATTGTGATTGTATGATTGTGACTGTATGATTGTGATTGTATGATTGCGATTGTATGAATGCGATTGTATGATTGTGATTGCATGATTGTGATTGTATGATTGTGATTGTATGATATTGATTGTATGATTGTGATTGTATGATTGTGATTGTATGATTGTGATAGCATGATTGTGATTGTATGATTGTGATTGTATGAATGTGATTGTATGATTGTGATTGTATGATTGTGATTGTATGATTGTGATGGTATGATTGTGATTGTATGATTGCGATAGTATGATTGCGATTGTATGATATTGATTATATGATTGTGATTGTATGATTGTGATTGTATGATTGTGATTGTATGATTGTGATTGTATGATTGTGATTGAATGATTGTGATTGCATGATTGTGATTGTATTATTGTGATTGCATGATTTTGAATGTATGATTGTGATTGTATGATTGTGATTGTATGATTGTGATTGTATGATTGTGATTGTATGATTGTGATTGTATGATTATGATTGTGTGATTGTGATTGTATGATTGTATTTGGGAGATTGTATTTTGGAGATTGTAATTGTGGGATTGCAATTGTATGATTGTGATTGTATGATTGTGATTGTATGATTGTGATTGTATGATTGTGATTGTATGATTGTGATTGTATGATTGTGATTGTATGATTGTGATTGTATGATTATGATTGTATGATTGTGATGGTATGATTGTGATTGTATGATTGTGATTGTATGATTGTATTTGGGAGATTGTATTTGGGAGATTGTAGTTGTATGATTGCGATTGTATGATTGTGATTGTATGATTGTGATGTATGATTGTAATTGTATGATTATGATTGTATGATTGTGATTGTATGATTGTGATGGTAAGATTGTGATTGTATGATTGCGATCGTATGATTGTGATTGTATGATTATGATTGTATGATTGTGATTGTATGATTGCGATTGTATGATTGTGATTGTATGATTATGATTGTATTTTGGTCATTCTATGATTGTGATTGTATGATTGTGATTGTATGATTGTGATTGTATGATTGTGATTGTATGATTGTGATTGTATGATTGTGACTGTATGATTGTGATTGTATGATTGTGATTGTATGATTGTGATTGTATGATTGTGATTGTATGATTGTGATTGTATGATTGTGATTGTATGATTGTGATTGTATGATTGTGATTGTATTACTGCGATTGTATGAATGCGATTGTATGAATGCGATTGTATGATTGTGATTGCATGATTGTGATTGTATGATTGTGATTGTATGATATTGATTGTATGATTGTGATTGTATGATTGTGATAGTATGATTGTGATTGTATGATTTTGACTGTATGATTGTGATAGTATGGTTGTGATTGTATGATTGTGATTGTATGATTGCGATTGCATGATTGTAATTGTATGATTGTGACTGTCTGGTTGTGGTTGTATGACAGTGATTGTATGATTGTGATTGTATGACTGTGATTGTATGATTGTGATTGTGCGATTGTGATTGTGCGATTGTGATTGTACGATTGTGATCGTACGATTGCGATTGTATGAATGCGATTGTATGATTGGGATTGCATGATTGTGATTGTATGTTTGTGATTGTATGATATTGATTGTATAATTGTGATTGTAGGATTGTGATAGTATGATTGTGATTGTATGATTGTGATTGTATGACTGTGATTGTATGATTGTGAATGTATGATTGTGATTGTATGAATGTGATAGTATGATTGTGATTGTATGATTGTGATTGTATGATTGTGATTGTGCGATTGTGATTGTACGATTGTGATTGTACGATTGTGATTGCATGATTGTGATTGTATGATTGAGATTGCATGATTTTGTATGTATGATTGTGATTGTATGATTGTGATTCTATGATATTGATTGTATAATTGTGATTGTATGATTGTGATTGCATGATTGTGATTGTATGATTGAGATTGCATGATTTTGTATGTATGATTGTGATTGTATGATTGTGATTGTATGATTGTGATAGTATGATTGTGATTGTATGATTGTGATTGTATGACTGTGATTGTATGATTGTGATTGTATGATTGTGATTGTATGAATGTTATAGTATGATTGTGATTGTATGATTGTGATTGTATGACTGTGATTGTATGATTGTGATTGTGCGATTGTGATTGTACGATTGTGATTGTACGATTGTGGTTGCATGATTGTGATTGTATGATTGAGATTGCATGATTTTGTATGTATGATTGTGATTGTATGATTGTGATTGTACGATTGTGATTGTACGATTGTGATTGTATGATTGTGATTGTATGATTATGATTGTATGATTGTGATTGTATGATTGTGATGTTATGATTGTGATTATATGATTGCGATAGTATGATTGCGATTGTATGATACTGATTGTATGATTGTGATTGTATGATTGTGATTGTATGATTGTGATTGTATGATTGTGATTGTATGATTGTGATTGTATGATTGTGATTGTATGATTGTGATTGTATGATTGTGATTGTATGGTTGTGATTGTCTGATTGTGGTTGTATGATTGTGATTGTATGATTGTGATTGTATGATTGTGATTGTATGATTGTGATTGTATGATTGTGATGTATGATTGTGATTGTATGATTGTGATTGTATGATTGTGATTGTATGATTGTGATTGTATGATTGTGATTGCATGATTGTGATTGTATGATTGTGATTGTATGATATTGATTGTATGATTGTGATTTTATGACTGTGATTGTATGATTGTGATAGTATGATTGTGATTGTATGATTGTGATTGTATGACTGTGATTGTATGATTGTGATTGTGCGATTGTGATTGTGCGATTGTGATTGTACGATTGTGATTGTATGATTGCGATTGTATGATTGTGATTGTATGATTATGATTGTATTTTTTGTGATTGTATGATTGTGATTGTATGATTGTGATTGTATGATTGTGATTGTATGATTGTGATTGTATGATTGTGATTGTATGATTGTGATTGTATGATTGTGATTGTATGATTGTGATTGTATGATTGTGATTGTATGATTGCGATTGTGTGAATGCGATTGTATGATTGTGATTGTATGATTGTGATTGTATGATTGTAATTGTATGATTGTGATAGTATGATTGTGATTGTAAGATTGTGATTGTATGACTGTGATTGTATGATTGTGATTGTATGATTGTCATTGTATGATTGTGATTGTATGATTGTGATTGTATGATTGCGATTGTATGAATGCGATTGTATGATTGTGATTGTATGATTGTGATTGTATGATTGTGATTGTATGATTGTGATTGTATGATTGCGATTGTATGAATGCGATTGTATGATTGTGATTGTGCGATTGTGATTGTATGATTGTGATTGTATGATTGTGATTGTATGATTATGATTGAATGATTGTGATTGCATGATTGTGATTGTATGATTGTGACTGCATGATTTTGAATGTATGATTGTGATTGTATGATTGTGATTGTATGATTGTGATTGTATGATTGTGGTTGTATGATTGTGATAGTATGATTGTGATTGTATGAATGCGATTGTATGATTGTGATTGTATGATTATGATTGTACTTTTGTGATTGTATGATTGTGATTGTATGATTGTGATTGTATGATTGTGAT
This sequence comes from Megachile rotundata, assembly GCF_050947335.1. NCBI lineage: Eukaryota > Metazoa > Arthropoda > Insecta > Hymenoptera > Megachilidae > Megachile > Megachile rotundata. The sequence goes on along the minus strand of NW_027473323.1, from coordinate 2,051,182 downwards.
TGTATGATTGCGATTGCATGAATGCGATTGTATGATTGTGATTGCATGATTGTTATTGTATGATTGTGATTGTATGATATTGATTGTATGATTGTGATTGTATGATTGCGATTGCATGAATGCGATTGTATGATTGTGATTGCATGATTGTTATTGTATGATTGTGATTGTATGATATTGATAGTATGATTGTGATTGTATGATTGTGATTGTATGATTGTGATTGTATGATTGTGATTGTATGATTGTGATAGTATGATTGTGATTGTATGATTGTGATTGTATGACTGTGATTGTATGATTGTGATTGTATGATTGTGATTGTATGATTGTGATAGTATGATTGTGATTGTATGATTGTGATTGTATGACTGTGATTGTATGATTGTGATTGTGCGATTGTGATTGTGCGATTGTGATTGTACGATTGTGATTGTACGATTGCGATTGTGTGATTGTGATTGCATGATTGTGATTGTATGATTGTGATTGTATGATATTGATTGTATGATTGTGATTGTATGATTGTGATTGTATGATTGTGATTGTATGATTGTGATTGTATGATTGTGATTGTATGATTGTGATTGTCTGATTGTGGTTGTATGATTGTGATTGTATGACTGTGGTTGTATGATTGTGATTGTATGACTGTGATTGTATGATTGTGATTGTGCGATTGTGATTGTGCGATTGTGATTGTACGATTGTGATCGTACGATTGCGATTGTATGAATGCGATTGTATGATTGTGATTGCATGATTGTGATTGTATGTTTGTGATTGTATGATATTGATTGTATAATTGTGATTGTATGATTGTGATTGTATGATTGTGATTGTATGATTGTGATTGTATGATTGTGATTGTATGATTGCGATAGTATGATTGCGATTGTAAGATTGTGATTGTATGACTGTGATTGTATGATTGTGATTGTATGATTGTCATTGTATGATTATGATTGTATGATTGTGATTGCATGATTGTGATTGTATGATTGAGATTGCATGATTTTGTATGTATGATTGTGATTGTATGATTGTGATTGTATGATTGTGATAGTATGATTGTGATTGTATGATTGTGATTGTATGACTGTGATTGTATGATTGTGATTGTGCGATTGTGATTGTACGATTGTGATTGTACGATTGTGATTGCATGATTGTGATTGTATGATTGAGATTGCATGATTTTGTATGTATGATTGTGATTGTATGATTGTGATTGTACGATTGTGATTGTACGATTGTGATTGTATGATTGTGATTGTATGATTATGATTGTATGATTGTGATTGTATGATTGTGATGTTATGATTGTGATTATATGATTGCGTTAGTATGATTGCGATTGTATGATATTGATTGTATGATTGTGATTGTATGATTGTGATTGTATGATTGTGATTGTATGATTGTGATTGTATGATTGTGATTGTATGATTGTGATTGTATGATTGTGATTGTATGATTGTGATGGTATGATTGTGATTGTATGATTGTGATTGTATGATAGTGATTGTATGATTGTAATTGTATGATTGTGATAGTATGATTGTGATTGTATGATTGTGATTGTATGACTGTGATTGTATGATTGTGATTGTACGATTGTGATTGTATGATTCTGATTGAATGATTGTGATTGTATGATTGTGATTGTATGACTGTGATTGTATGATTGTGATTGTATGATTGTGATTGTATGAATGTGATAGTATGATTGTGATTGTAAGATTGTGATTGTATGACTGTGATTGTATGATTGTGATTGTATGATTGTCATTGTATGATTATGATTGTATGATTGTGATTGCATGATTGTGATTGTATGATTGAGACTGCATGATTTTGTATGTATGATTGTGATTGTATGATTGTGATTGTATGATTGTGATAGTATGATTGTGATTGTATGATTGTGATTGTATGACTGTGATTGTATGATTGTGATTGTATGATTGTGATTGTATGAATGTGATAGTATGATTGTGATTGTATGATTGTGATTGTATGACTGTGATTGTATGATTGTGATTGTGCGATTGTGATTGTACGATTGTGATTGTACGATTGTGATTGCATGATTGTGATTGTATGATTGAGATTGCATGATTTTGTATGTATGATTGTGATTGTATGATTGTGATTGTACGATTGTGATTGTACGATTGTGATTGTATGATTGTGGTTGTATGATTATGATTGTATGATTGTGATTGTATGATTGTGATGGTATGATTGTGATTGTATGATTGCGATAGTATGATTGCGATTGTATGATATTGATTATAATATTGTGATTGTATGATTCTGATTGTATGATTGTGATTGTATGATTGTGATAGTATGATTGTGATTGTATGATTGTGATTGTATGACTGTGATTGTATGATTGTGATTGTGCGATTGTGATTGTGCGATTGTGATTGTACGATTGTGATTGTATGATTGCGATTGTATGATTGTGATTGTATGATTATGATTGTATTTTTTGTGATTGTATGATTGTGATTGTATGATTGTGATTGTATGATTGTGATTGTATGATTGTGATTGTATGACTGTGATTGTATGATTGTGATTGTATGATTGTGATTGTATGAATGTGATAGTATGATTGTGATTGTATGATTGTGATTGTATGACTGTGATTGTATGATTGTGATTGTGCGATTGTGATTGTACGATTGTGATTGTACGATTGTGATTGTATGAATGTGATAGTATGATTGTGATTGTATGATTGTGATTGTATGACTGTGATTGTATGATTGTGATTGTGCGATTGTGATTGTACGATTGTGATTGTACGATTGTGATTGCATGATTGTGATTGTATGATTGAGATTGCATGATTTTGTATGTATGATTGTGATTGTATGATTGTGATTGTACGATTGTGATTGTACGATTGTGATTGTATGATTGTGATTGTATGATTATGATTGTATGATTGTGATTGTATGATTGTGATGGTATGATTGTGATTGTATGATTGCGATAGTATGATTGCGATTGTATGATATTGATTATATGATTGTGATTGTATGATTGTGATTGTATGATTGTGATTGTATGATTGTGATTGTATGATTGTGATTGTATGATTGTGATTGTATGATTGTGATTGTATGATTGTGATTGTATGATTGTGATTGTATAATTGTGATTGTATGATTGTGATTGTCTGATTGTGGTTGTATGATTGTGATTGTATGATTGTGATTGTATGATTGTGATTGTATGACTGTGATTGTATGATTGTGATTGTGCGATTGTGATTGTGCGATTGTGATTGTACGATTGTGATTGTACGATTGCGATTGTATGAATGCGATTGTATGATTGTGATTGCATGACTTTGAATGTATGATTGTGATTGTACGATTGTGATTGTATGATGGTGATTGTATGATTGTGATAGTATGATTGTGATTGTAAGATTGTGATTGTATGACTGTGATTGTATGATTGTGATTGTATGATTGTCATTGTATGATTGTGATTGTATGATTGTGATTGTATGATTGTGATTGTATGATTGCGATTGTATGAATGCGATTGTATAATTGTGATTGTATGATTGTGATTGTATGATTGTGATTGTATGATTGTGATTGTATGATTGCGATTGTATGAATGCGATTGTATGATTGTGATTGCATGATTGTGATTGTATGATTGTGATTGTATGATATTGATCGTATGATTGTGATTGTATGATTGTGATTGTATGATTGTGATTGTATGATTGTGATAGCATGATTGTGATTGTATGATTGTGATTGTATGACTGTGATTGTATGATTGTGATTGTGCGATTGTGATTGTATGATTGTGATTGTATGATTGTGATTGTATGATTATGATTGAATGATTGTGATTGCATGATTGTGATTGTATGATTGTGACTGCATGATTTTGAATGTATGATTGTGATTGTATGATTGTGATTGTATGATTGCGATTGCATGAATGCGATTGTATGATTGTGATTGCATGATTGTTATTGTATGATTGTGATTGTGCGATTGTGATTGTGCGATTGTGATTGTACGATTGTGATCGTACGATTGCGATTGTATGAATGCGATTGTATGATTGTGATTGCATGATTGTGATTGTATGTTTGTGATTGTATGATATTGATTGTATAATTGTGATTGTATGATTGTGATTGTATGATTGTGATTGTATGATTGTGATTGTATGATTGCGATAGTATGATTGCGATTGTAAGATTGTGATTGTATGACTGTGATTGTATGATTGTGATTGTGTGATTGTCATTGTATGATTATGATTGTATGATTGTGATTGCATGATTGTGATTGTATGATTGAGATTGCATGATTTTGTATGTATGATTGTGATTGTATGATTGTGATTGTATGATTGTGATAGTATGATTGTGATTGTATGATTGTGATTGTATGACTGTGATTGTATGATTGTGATTGTATGATTGTGATTGTATGAATGTGATAGTATGATTGTGATTGTATGATTGTGATTGTATTACTGTGATTGTATGATTGTGATTGTGCGATTGTGATTGTACGATTGTGATTGTACGATTGTGATTGTATGATTGTGATTGTATGATTATGATTGAATGATTGTGATTGTATGATTGTGATTGTATGACTGTGATTGTATGATTGTGATTGTATGATTGTGATGTTATGATTGTGATTATATGATTGCGATAGTATGATTGCGATTGTATGATATTGATTGTATTATTGTGATTGTATGATTGTGATTCTATGATTGTGATTGTATGATTGTGATTGTATGATTGTGATTGTATGATTGTGATTGTATGATTGTGATTGTATGATTGTGATTGTATGATTGTGATTGTATGATTGTGATTGTATGATTGTGATTGTATGATTGTGATTGTCTGATTGTGGTTGTATGATTGTGATTGTATGATTGTGATTGTATGATTGTGATTGTATGATTGCGATTGTATGATTGTGATTGTATGATTATGATTGTATTTTTTGTGATTGTATGATTGTGATTGTATGATTGTGATTGTATGATTGTGATTGTATGATTGTGATTGTATGATTGTGATTGTATGATTGTGATTGTATGATTGCGATTGTATGAATGCGATAGTATGATTGCGATTGTATGATATTGATTGTATGATTGTGATTGTATGATTGTGATTGTATGATTGTGATTGTATGATTGTGATTGTATGATTGTGATTGTATGATTGTGATTGTATGATTATAATTGTATGATTGTGATGGTATGATTCTGATTGTATGATTGTGATTGTATGATTGTGATTGTATGATTGTGATTGTATGATTGTATTTGGGAGATTGTATTTGGGAGATTGTAGTTGTATGATTGCGATTGTATGATTGTGATTGTATGATTGTGATGTATGTTTGTAATTGTATGATTATGATTGTATGATTGTGTTTGTATGATTGTGATGGTATGATTATGATTGTATGATTGCGATCGTATGATTGTGATTGTACGATTATGATTGTATGATTGTGATTGTATGATTGCGATTGTATGATTGTGATTGCATGATTATGATTGTATTTTGGTGATTCTATGATTGTGATTGTATGATTGTGATTGTATGATTGTGATTGTATGATTGTGATTGTATGATTGCGATTGTATGAATGCGATTGTATGATTGTGATTGCATGATTGTGATTGTATGATTGTGATTGTATGATATTCATTGTATGATTGTGATTGTATGATTGTGATTGTATGATTGTGATTGTCTGATTGTGGTTGTATGATTGTGATTGCATGATTGTGATTGTATGATTGTGATAGTATGATTGTGATTGTATGATTGTGATTGTATGACTGTGATTGTATGATTGTGATTGTACGATTGTGATTGTATGATTATGATTGTATTTTGGTGATTCTATGATTGTGATTGTATGATTGTGATTGTATGATTGTGATTGTATGATTGTGATTGTATGATTGTGATTGTATGATTGTGATTGTATGATTGTGATTGTATGATTGTGATTGTATGATTGTGATTGTATGATTGTGATTGTATGATTATGATTGTATGATTGTGATGGTATGATTGTGATTGTATGATTGTGATTGTATGATTGTATTTGGGAGATTGTATTTGGGAGATTGTAGTTGTATGATTGCGATTGTATGATTGTGATTGTATGATTGTGATGTATGTTTGTAATTGTATGATTATGATTGTATGATTGTGTTTGTATGATTGTGATGGTATGATTGTGATTGTATGATTGCGATCGTATGATTGTGATTGTATGATTATGATTGTATGATTGTGATTGTATGATTGCGATTGTATGATTGTGATTGTATGATTATGATTGTATTTTGGTGATTCTATGATTGTGATTGTATGATTGTGATTCTATGATTGTGATTGTATGATTCTGATTGTATGATTGTGATTGTATGATTGTGATTGTATGATTGTGATTGTATGATTGTGATTGTATGATTGTGATTGTATGATTATGATTGTATGATTGTGATGGTATGATTGTGATTGTATGATTGTGATTGTATGATTGTGATTGTATGATTGTGATTGTATGATTGTATTTGGGAGATTGTATTTGGGAGATTGTAGTTGTATGATTGCGATTGTATGATTGTGATTGTATGATTGTGATGTATGTTTGTAATTGTATGATTATGATTGTATGATTGTGTTTGTATGATTGTGATGGTATGATTATGATTGTATGATTGCGATCGTATGATTGTGATTGTACGATTATGATTGTATGATTGTGATTGTATGATTGCGATTGTATGATTGTGATTGCATGATTATGATTGTATTTTGGTGATTCTATGATTGTGATTGTATGATTGTGATTGTATGATTGTGATTGTATGATTGTGATTGTATGATTGCGATTGTATGAATGCGATTGTATGATTGTGATTGCATGATTGTGATTGCATGATTGTGATTGTATGATATTCATTGTATGATTGTGATTGTATGATTGTGATTGTATGATTGTGATTGTATGATTGTGATTGTATGATTGTGATTGTATGATTGTGATTGTCTGATTGTGGTTGTATGATTGTGATTGTATGATTGTGATTGTATGATTGTGATTGTATGATTGTGATTGTATGATTGCGATTGTATGAATGCGATTGTATGATTGTGATTGCATGATTGTGATTGTATGATTGTGATTGTATGATATTGATTGTATGATTGTGATTGTATGATTGTGATTGTATGATTGTGATAGTATGATTGTGACTGTATGATTGTGATTGTATGACTGTGATTGTATGATTGTGATTGTGCGATTGTGATTGTATGATTGTGATTGTATGATTGTGATTGAATGATTATGATTGAATGATTGTGATTGCATGATTGTGATTGTATGATTGTGACTGCATGATTTTGAATGTATGATTGTGATTGTATGATTGTGATTGTATGATTGTGATTGTATGATTGTGGTTGTATGATTGTGATAGTATGATTGTGATTGTATGAATGCGATTGTATGATTGTGATTGTATGATTATGATTGTACTTTTGTGATTGTATGATTGTGATTGTATGATTGTGATTGTATGATTGCGATTGCATGAATGCGATTGTATGATTGTGATTGCATGATTGTTATTGTATGATTGTGATTGTATGATATTGATTGTATGATTGTGATTGTATGATTGCGATTGCATGAATGCGATTGTATGATTGTGATTGCATGATTGTTATTGTATGATTGTGATTGTATGATATTGATTGTATGATTGTGATTGTATGATTGTGATTGTATGATTGTGATTGTATGATTGTGATAGTATGATTGTGATTGTATGATTGTGATTGTATGACTGTGATTGTATGATTGTGATTGTATGATTGTGATAGTATGATTGTCATTGTATGATTGTGATTGTATGACTGTGATTGTATGATTGTGATTGTGCGATTGTGATTGTGCGATTGTGATTGTACGATTGTGATTGTACGATTGTGATTGTATGATTGTGATTGTATGATTATGATTGAATGATTGTGATTGCATGATTGTGATTGTATGATTGTGATTGCATGATTTTGAATGTATGATTGTGATTGTATGATTGTGATTGTATGATTGTGATTGTATGATTATGATTGTGTGATTGTGATTGTATGATTGTATTTGGGAGATTGTATTTTGGAGATTGTAATTGTGGGGTTGCAATTGTATGATTGTGATTGTATGATTGTGATTGTATGATTGTGATTGTATAATTGTGATTGTATGATTGTGATTGTATGATTGTGATTGAATGATTGTGATTGTATGATTGTGATTGTATGATTGTGATGTATGATTGTAATTGTATGATTATGATTGTATGATTGTGATTGTATGATTGTGATGGTATGATTGTGATGGTATGATTGCGATCGTATGATTGTGATTGTATGATTATGATTGTATGATTGCGATTGTATGATTGCGATTGTATGATTGTGATTGTATGATTATGATTGTATTTTGGTGATTCTATGATTGTGATTGCATGATTGTGATTGTATGACTGTGATTGTATGATTGTGATTGTATGATTGTGATTGTATGATTGTGATTGTATGATTGTGATTGTATGATTGTGGTTGTATGATTGCGATTGTATGAATGCGATTGTATGATTGTGATTGTATGATTGTGATTGTATGATTGTGATTGTATGATTGTGATTGTATGATTGCGATTGTATGAATGCGATTGTATGATTGTGATTGCATGATTGTGATTGTATGATTGTGATTGTATGATATTGATTGTATGATTGTGATTGTATGATTGTGATAGTATGATTGTGATTGTATGATTGTGATTGTATGACTGTGATTGTATGATTGTGATTGTGCGATTGTGATTGTAGGATTGTGATTGTACGATTGCGATTGTACGACTGTGATTGTACGATTGTGATTGTATGATTATGATTGAATGATTGTGATTGCATGATTGTGATTGTATGATTGTGACGGCATGATTTTGAATGTATGATTGTGATTGTATGATTGTGATTGTATGATTGTGATTGTATGATTGTGATTGTATGATTGTGATTGTATGATTGTGATTGTATGATTGTGATAGTATGATTGTGATTGTATGAATGCGATTGTATGATTGTGATTGTATGATTATGATTGTACTTTTGTGATTGTATGATTGTGATTGTATGATTGTGATTGTATTTTTTGTGATTGTATGATTGTGATTGTATGATTGTGATTGTATGATTGTAATTGTATGATTGTGATTGTATGATTGTGATTGTATGATTGTGATTGTATGATTGTGATTGTATGATTGTGATTGTATGATTGTGATTGTATGATTGTAATTGTATGATTGTGATTGTATGATTGTGATTGTATGATTGTGATTGTAGGATTGTGATTGTACGATTGCGATTGTACGACTGTGATTGTATGATTGTGATTGTATGATTATGATTGAATGATTGTGATTGCATGATTGTGATTGTATGATTGTGACTGCATGATTTTGAATGTATGATTGTGATTGTATGATTGTGATTGTATGATTGTGATTGTATGATTGTGATTGTATGATTGTGATTGTATGATTGTGATTGTATGATTGTGATAGTATGATTGTGATTGTATGAATGCGATTGTATGATTGTGATTGTATGATTATGATTGTACTTTTGTGATTGTATGATTGTGATTGTATGATTGTGATTGTATTTTTTGTGATTGTATGATTGTGATTGTATGATTGTGATTGTATGATTGTGATTGTATGATTGTGATTGTATGATTGTGATTGTATGATTGTGATTGTATGATTGTGATTGTATGATTGTGATTGTATGATTGCGATTGTATGAATGCGATTGTATGATTGTGATTGTATGATTGTGATTGTATGATTGTGATTGTATGATTGTAATTGTATGATTGTGATTGTATGATTATGATTGTATGATTGCGATCGTATGATTGTGGTTGTATGATTGTGATTGCATGATTGTGATTGTATGATTGTGATTGCATGATTTTGTATGTATGATTGTGATTGTATGATTGTGATTGTATGATTGTGATTGTATGATTGTGATTGTATGATTGTGATTGTATGATTGTGATTGTATGATTATGATTGTGTGATTGTGATTGTATGATTGTATTTGGGAGATTGTATTTTGGAGATTGTAATTGTGGGATTGCAATTGTATGATTGTGATTGTATGATTGTGGTTGTATGATTGTGATTGTATGATTGTAATTGTATGATTATGATTGTATGATTGTGATTGTATGATTGTGATGGTAAGATTGTGATTGTATGATTGCGATCGTATGATTGTGATTGTATGATTATGATTGTATGATTGTGATTGTATGATTGCGATCGTATGATTGTGGTTGTATGATTGTGATTGCATGATTGTGATTGTATGATTGTGATTGCATGATTTTGTATGTATGATTGTGATTGTATGATTGTGATTGTATGATTGTGATTGTATGATTGTGATTGTATGATTGTGATTGTATGATTATGATTGTATGATTGTGATGGTATGATTGTGATTGTATGATTGTGATTGTATGATTGTATTTGGGAGATTGTATTTGGGAGATTGTAGTTGTATGATTGCGATTGTATGATTGTGATTGTATGATTGTGATGTATGATTGTAATTGTATGATTATGATTGTATGATTGTGATTGTATGATTGTGATGGTAAGATTGTGATTGTATGATTGCGATCGTATGATTGTGATTGTATGATTATGATTGTATGATTGTGATTCTATGATTGCGATTGTATGATTGTGATTGTATGATTGTGATTGTATGATTGTGATTGTATGATTGTGATTGTATTATTGCGATTGTATGAATGCGATTGTATGAATGCGATTGTATGATTGTGATTGCATGATTGTGATTGTATGATATTGATTGTATGATTGTGATTGTATGATTGTGATAGTATGATTGTGATTGTATGATTGTGATTGTATGATTGTGATTGTATGATTGTGATGGTAAGATTGTGATTGTATGATTGTGATGGTATGATTGTGATTGTATGATTGTGATTGTATGATTGTATTTGGGAGATTGTATTTGGGAGATTGTAGTTGTATGATTGCGATTGTATGATTGTGATTGTATGATTGTGATGTATGATTGTAATTGTATGATTATGATTGTATGATTGTGATTGTATGATTGTGATTGTATGAATGTGATTGTATGATTGTGATTGTATGATTGTGATTGTATGATTGTGATTGTATGATTGTGATTGTATGATTGTGATTGTATGATTGTGATTGTATGATTGTGATTGTATTATTGCGATTGTATGAATGCGATTGTATGAATGCGATTGTATGATTGTGATTGCATGATTGTGATTGTATGATTGTGATTGTATGATATTGATTGTATGATTGTGATTGTATGATTGTGATAGTATGATTGTGATTGTATGATTGTGATTGTATGATTGTGATAGTATGGTCGTGATTGTATGAATGCGATTGTATGATTGTGATTGTATGATTATGATTGTACTTTTGTGATTGTAAGATTGTGATTGTATGATTGTGATTGTATGATTGTGATTGTATGAGTGCGATTGTATGAATGCGATTGTATGATTGTGATTGCATGATTGTGATTGTATGATTGTGATTGTATGATATTGATTGTATGATTGTGATTGTATGATTGTGATTGTATGATTGTGATTGTATGATTGTGATTGTCTGATTGTGGTTGTATGATTGTGATTGTATGATTGTGATTGTATGATTGTGATTGTATGACTGTGATTGTATGATTCTGATTGTGCGATTGTGATTGTGCGATTGTGATTGGACGATTGTGATTGTACGATTGCGATTGTGTGATTGTGTTTGCATGATTGTGATTGTATGATTATGATTGTATGATATTGATTGTATGATTGTGATTGTATGATTGTGATTGTATGATTGTGATTGTATGATTGTGATTGTATGATTGTGATTGTATGATTGTGATTGTATGATTGTGATTGTCTGATTGTGGTTGTATGATTGTGATTGTATGTCTGTGATTGTATGATTGTGATTGTATGACTGTGATTGTATGATTGTGATTGTGCGATTGTGATTGTGCGATTGTGATTGTACGATTGTGATCGTACGATTGCGATTGTATGAATGCGATTGTATGATTGTGATTGCATGATTGTGATTGTATGTTTGTGATTGTATGATATTGATTGTATAATTGTGATTGTATGATTGTGATTGTATGATTGTGATTGTATGATTGTGATTGTATGATTGTGATTGTATGATTGTGATTGTATGATTGCGATAGTATGATTGCGATTGTAAGATTGTGATTGTATGACTGTGATTGTATGATTGTGATTGTATGATTGTCATTGTATGATTATGATTGTATGATTGTGATTGCATGATTGTGATTGTATGATTGAGATTGCATGATTTTGTATGTATGATTGTGATTGTATGATTGTGATTGTATGATTGTGATAGTATGATTGTGATTGTATGATTGTGATTGTATGACTGTGATTGTATGATTGTGAATGTATGATTGTGATTGTATGAATGTGATAGTATGATTGTGATTGTATGATTGTGATTGTATGACTGTGATTGTATGATTGTGATTGTGCGATTGTGATTGTACGATTGTGATTGTACGATTGTGATTGCATGATTGTGATTGTATGATTGAGATTGCATGATTTTGTATGTATGATTGTGATTGTATGATTGTGATTGTATGATATTGATTGTATAATTGTGATTGTATGATTGTGAGTGTATGATTGTGATTGTATGATTGTGATTGTATGATTGTGATTGTATGATTGCGATAGTATGATTGCGATTGTAAGATTGTGATTGTATGACTGTGATTGTATGATTGTGATTGTGTGATTGTCATTGTATGATTATGATTGTATGATTGTGATTGCATGATTGTGATTGTATGATTGAGATTGCATGATTTTGTATGTATGATTGTGATTGTATGATTGTGATTGTATGATTGTGATAGTATGATTGTGATTGTATGATTGTGATTGTATGACTGTGATTGTATGATTGTGAATGTATGATTGTGATTGTATGAATGTGATAGTATGATTGTGATTGTATGATTGTGATTGTATGACTGTGATTGTATGATTGTGATTGTGCGATTGTGATTGTACGATTGTGATTGTACGATTGTGATTGCATGATTGTGATTGTATGATTGAGATTGCATGATTTTGTATGTATGATTGTGATTGTATGATTGTGATTGTATGATATTGATTGTATAATTGTGATTGTATGATTGTGATTGTATGATTGTGATTGTATGATTGTGATTGTATGATTGTGATTGTATGATTGCGATAGTATGATTGCGATTGTAAGATTGTGATTGTATGACTGTGATTGTATGATTGTGATTGTATTATTGCGATTGTATGAATGCGATTGTATGAATGCGATTGTATGATTGTGATTGCATGATTGTGATTGTATGATTGTGATTGTATGATTGTGATTGTATGATATTGATTGTATGATTGTGATTGTATGATTCTGATAGTATGATTGTGATTGTATGATTGTGATTGTATGATTGTGATTGTATGATTGTGATGGTAAGATTGTGATTGTATGATTGTGATGGTATGATTGTGATTGTATGATTGTGATTGTATGATTGTATTTGGGAGATTGTATTTGGGGGATTGTAGTTGTATGATTGCGATTGTATGATTGTGATTGTATGATTGTGATGTATGATTGTAATTGTATGATTATGATTGTATGATTGTGATTGTATGATTGTGATTGTATGAATGTGATTGTATGATTGTGATTGTATGATTGTGATTGTATGATTGTGATTGTATGATTGTGATTGTATGATTGTGATTGTATGATTGTGATTGTATGATTGGGATTGTATTATTGCGATTGTATGAATGCGATTGTATGAATGCGATTGTATGATTGTGATTGCATGATTGTGATTGTATGATTGTGATTGTATGATATTGATTGTATGATTGTGATTGTATGATTGTGATAGTATGATTGTGATTGTATGATTGTGATTGTATGATTGTGATAGTATGGTCGTGATTGTATGAATGCGATTGTATGATTGTGATTGTATGATTATGATTGTACTTTTGTGATTGTATGATTGTGATTGTATGATTGTGATTGTATGATTGTGATTGTATGAGTGCGATTGTATGAATGCGACTGTATGATTGTGATTGCATGATTGTGATTGTATGATTGTGATTGTATGATATTGATTGTATGATTGTGATTGTATGATTGTGATTGTATGATTGTGATTGTATGATTGTGATTGTCTGATTGTGGTTGTATGATTGTGATTGTATGATTGTGATTGTATGATTGTGATTGTATGACTGTGATTGTATGATTCTGATTGTGCGATTGTGATTGTGCGATTGTGATTGGACGATTGTGATTGTACGATTGCGATTGTGTGATTGTGATTGCATGATTGTGATTGTATGATTATGATTGTATGATATTGATTGTATGATTGTGATTGTATGATTGTGATTGTATGATTGTGATTGTATGATTGTGATTGTATGATTGTGATTGTATGATTGTGATTGTATGATTGTGATTGTATGATTGTGATTGTCTGATTGTGGTTGTATGATTGTGATTGTATGTCTGTGATTGTATGATTGTGATTGTATGACTGTGATTGTATGATTGTGATTGTGCGATTGTGATTGTGCGATTGTGATTGTACGATTGTGATCGTACGGTTGCGATTGTATGAATGCGATTGTATGATTGTGATTGCATGATTGTGATTGTATGATTGTGATTGTATGATTGCGATTGTATGAATGCGATTGTATGATTGTGATTGCATGATTGTGATTGTATGATTGTGATTGTATGATATTGATTGTATGATTGTGATTGTATGATTGTGATTGTATGATTGTGATAGAATGATTGTGACTGTATGATTGTGATTGTATGACTGTGATTGTATGATTGTGATTGTACGATTGCGATTGTATGATTGTGATTGTATGATTATGATTGTATTTTGGTGATTCTATGATTGTGATTGTATGATTGTGATTCTATGATTGTGATTGTATGATTCTGATTGTATGATTGTGATTGTATGATTGTGATTGTATGATTGTGATGTATGTTTGTAATTGTATGATTATGATTGTATGATTGTGTTTGTATGATTGTGATGGTATGATTATGATTGTATGATTGCGATCGTATGATTGTGATTGTACGATTATGATTGTATGATTGTGATTGTAAGATTGCGATTGTATGATTGTGATTGCATGATTATGATTGTATTTTGGTGATTCTATGATTGTGATTGTATGATTGTGATTGTATGATTGTGATTGTATGATTGTGATTGTATGATTGCGATTGTATGAATGCGATTGTATGATTGTGATTGCATGATTGTGATTGCATGATTGTGATTGTATGATATTCATTGTATGATTGTGATTGTATGATTGTGATTGTATGATTGTGATTGTATGATTGTGATTGTATGATTGTGATTGTATGATTGTGATTGTATGATTGTGATTGTCTGATTGTGGTTGTATGATTGTGATTGTATGATTGTGATTGTATGATTGTGATTGTATGATTGTGATTGTATGATTGCGATTGTATGAATGCGATTGTATGATTGTGATTGCATGATTGTGATTGTATGATTGTGATTGTATGATATTGATTGTATGATTGTGATTGTATGATTGTGATTGTATGATTGTGATAGTATGATTGTGACTGTATGATTGTGATTGTATGACTGTGATTGTATGATTGTGATTGTGCGATTGTGATTGTATGATTGTGATTGTATGATTGTGATTGAATGATTATGATTGAATGATTGTGATTGCATGATTGTGATTGTATGATTGTGACTGCATGATTTTGAATGTATGATTGTGATTGTATGATTGTGATTGTATGATTGTGATTGTATGATTGTGGTTGTATGATTGTGATAGTATGATTGTGAATGTATGAATGCGATTGTATGATTGTGATTGTATGATTATGATTGTACTTTTGTGATTGTATGATTGTGATTGTATGATTGTGATTGTATGATTGCGATTGCATGAATGCGATTGTATGATTGTGATTGCATGATTGTTATTGTATGATTGTGATTGTATGATATTGATTGTATGATTGTGATTGTATGATTGCGATTGCATGAATGCGATTGTATGATTGTGATTGCATGATTGTTATTGTATGATTGTGATTGTATGATATTGATTGTATGATTGTGATTGTATGATTGTGATTGTATGATTGTGATTGTATGATTGTGATAGTATGATTGTGATTGTATGATTGTGATTGTATGACTGTGATTGTATGATTGTGATTGTATGATTGTGATAGTATGATTGTGATTGTATGATTGTGATTGTATGACTGTGATTGTATGATTGTGATTGTGCGATTGTGATTGTGCGATTGTGATTGCACGATTGTGATTGTACGATTGTGATTGTATGATTGTGATTGTATGATTATGATTGAATGATTGTGATTGCATGATTGTGATTGTATGATTGTGATTGCATGATTTTGAATGTATGATTGTGATTGTATGATTGTGATTGTATGATTGTGATTGTATGATTATGATTGTGTGATTGTGATTGTATGATTGCGATTGTATGATTGTGATTGTATGATTATGATTGTATTTTGGTGATTCTATGATTGTGATTGTATGATTGTGATTGTATGATTGTGATTGTATGATTGTGATTGTATGACTGTGATTGTATGATTGTGATTGTATGATTGTGATTGTATGATTGTGATTGTATGATTGTGATTGTATGATTGCGATTGTATGAATGCGATTGTATGATTGTGATTGTATGATTGTGATTGTATGATTGTGATTGTATGATTGTGATTGTATGATTGCGATTGTATGAATGCGATTGTATGATTGTGATTCCATGATTGTGATTGTATGATTGTGATTGTATGATATTGATTGTATGATTGTGATTGTATGATTGTGATAGTATGATTGTGATTGTATGATTGTGATTGTATGACTGTGATTGTATGATTGTGATTGTGCGATTGTGATTGTAGGATTGTGATTGTACGATTGCGATTGTACGACTGTGATTGTATGATTGCGATTGTATGATTGTGATTGTATGATTGTGATTGTATGATTGTGATTGTATGATTGTGATTGTATTATTGCGATTGTATGAATGCGATTGTATGAATGCGATTGTATGATTGTGATTGCATGATTGTGATTGTATGATTGTGATTGTATGATATTGATTGTATGATTGTGATTGTATGATTGTGATAGTATGATTGTGATTGTATGATTGTGATTGTATGATTGTGATTGTATGATTGTGATGGTAAGATTGTGATTGTATGATTGTGATGGTATGATTGTGATTGTATGATTGTGATTGTATGATTGTATTTGGGAGATTGTATTTGGGAGATTGTAGTTGTATGATTGCGATTGTATGATTGTGATTGTATGATTGTGATGTATGATTGTAATTGTATGATTATGATTGTATGATTGTGATTGTATGATTGTGATTGTATGAATGTGATTGTATGATTGTGATTGTATGATTGTGATTGTATGATTGTGATTGTATGATTGTGATTGTATGATTGTGATTGTATGATTGTGATTGTATGATTGTGATTGTATTATTGCGATTGTATGAATGCGATTGTATGAATGCGATTGTATGATTGTGATTGTATGATTGTGATAGTATGATTGTGATTGTATGATTGTGATTGTATGACTGTGATTGTATGATTGTGATTGTATGATTGTGATTGTATGAATGTGATAGTATGATTGTGATTGTATGATTGTAATTGTATGATTGTGATAGTATGATTGTGATTGTATGATTGTGATTGTATGATTGTGATGTATGATTGTAATTGTATGATTATGATTGTATGATTGTGATTGTATGATTGTGATGGTAAGATTGTGATTGTATGATTGCGATCGTATGATTGTGATTGTATGATTATGATTGTATGATTGTGATTGTATGATTGCGATTGTATGATTGTGATTGTATGATTGTGATTGTATGATTGTGATTGTATGATTGTGATTGTATTATTGCGATTGTATGAATGCGATTGTATGAATGCGATTGTATGATTGTGATTGCATGATTGTGATTGTATGATTGTGATTGTATGATATTGATTGTATGATTGTGATTGTATGATTCTGATAGTATGATTGTGATTGTATGATTGTGATTGTATGATTGTGATTGTATGATTGTGATGGTAAGATTGTGATTGTATGATTGTGATGGTATGATTGTGATTGTATGATTGTGATTGTATGATTGTATTTGGGAGATTGTATTTGGGGGATTGTAGTTGTATGATTGCGATTGTATGATTGTGATTGTATGATTGTGATGTATGATTGTAATTGTATGATTATGATTGTATGATTGTGATTGTATGATTGTGATTGTATGAATGTGATTGTATGATTGTGATTGTATGATTGTGATTGTATGATTGTGATTGTATGATTGTGATTGTATGATTGTGATTGTATGATTGTGATTGTATGATTGTGATTGTATTATTGCGATTGTATGAATGCGATTGTATGAATGCGATTGTATGATTGTGATTGCATGATTGTGATTGTATGATTGTGATTGTATGATATTGATTGTATGATTGTGATTGTATGATTGTGATAGTATGATTGTGATTGTATGATTGTGATTGTATGATTGTGATAGTATGGTCGTGATTGTATGAATGCGATTGTATGATTGTGATTGTATGATTATGATTGTACTTTTGTGATTGTATGATTGTGATTGTATGATTGTGATTGTATGATTGTGATTGTATGATTGTGATTGTATGAGTGCGATTGTATGAATGCGATTGTATGATTGTGATTGCATGATTGTGATTGTATGATTGTGATTGTATGATATTGATTGTATGATTGTGATTGTATGATTGTGATTGTATGATTGTGATTGTATGATTGTGATTGTCTGATTGTGGTTGTATGATTGTGATTGTATGATTGTGATTGTATGATTGTGATTGTATGACTGTGATTGTATGATTCTGATTGTGCGATTGTGATTGTGCGATTGTGATTGGACGATTGTGATTGTACGATTGCGATTGTGTGATTGTGATTGCATGATTGTGATTGTATGATTATGATTGTATGATATTGATTGTATGATTGTGATTGTATGATTGTGATTGTATGATTGTGATTGTATGATTGTGATTGTATGATTGTGATTGTATGATTGTGATTGTATGATTGTGATTGTCTGATTGTGGTTGTATGATTGTGATTGTATGTCTGTGATTGTATGATTGTGATTGTATGACTGTGATTGTATGATTGTGATTGTGCGATTGTGATTGTGCGATTGTGATTGTACGATTGTGATCGTACGGTTGCGATTGTATGAATGCGATTGTATGATTGTGATTGCATGATTGTGATTGTATGATTGTGATTGTATGATTGCGATTGTATGAATGCGATTGTATGATTGTGATTGCATGATTGTGATTGTATGATTGTGATTGTATGATATTGATTGTATGATTGTGATTGTATGATTGTGATTGTATGATTGTGATAGAATGATTGTGACTGTATGATTGTGATTGTATGACTGTGATTGTATGATTGTGATTGTATGATTGCGATTGTATGATTGTGATTGTATGATTATGATTGTATTTTGGTGATTCTATGATTGTGATTGTATGATTGTGATTCTATGATTGTGATTGTATGATTCTGATTGTATGATTGTGATTGTATGATTGTGATTGTATGATTGTGATTGTATGATTGTGATTGTATGATTGTGATTGTATGATTATGATTGTATGATTGTGATGGTATGATTGTGATTGTATGATTGTGATTGTATGATTGTGATTGTATGATTGTGATTGTATGATTGTATTTGGGAGATTGTATTTGGGAGATTGTAGTTGTATGATTGCGATTGTATGATTGTGATTGTATGATTGTGATGTATGTTTGTAATTGTATGATTATGATTGTATGATTGTGTTTGTATGATTGTGATGGTATGATTATGATTGTATGATTGCGATCGTATGATTGTGATTGTACGATTATGATTGTATGATTGTGATTGTAAGATTGCGATTGTATGATTGTGATTGCATGATTATGATTGTATTTTGGTGATTCTATGATTGTGATTGTATGATTGTGATTGTATGATTGTGATTGTATGATTGTGATTGTATGATTGCGATTGTATGAATGCGATTGTATGATTGTGATTGCATGACTGTGATTGCATGATTGTGATTGTATGATATTCATTGTATGATTGTGATTGTATGATTGTGATTGTATGATTGTGATTGTATGATTGTGATTGTATGATTGTGATTGTATGATTGTGATTGTCTGATTGTGGTTGTATGATTGTGATTGTATGATTGTGATTGTATGATTGTGATTGTATGATTGTGATTGTATGATTGCGATTGTATGAATGCGATTGTATGATTGTGATTGCATGATTGTGATTGTATGATTGTGATTGTATGATATTGATTGTATGATTGTGATTGTATGATTGTGATTGTATGATTGTGATAGTATGATTGTGACTGTATGATTGTGATTGTATGACTGTGATTGTATGATTGTGATTGTGCGATTGTGATTGTATGATTGTGATTGTATGATTGTGATTGAATGATTATGATTGAATGATTGTGATTGCATGATTGTGATTGTATGATTGTGACTGCATGATTTTGAATGTATGATTGTGATTGTATGATTGTGATTGTATGATTGTGATTGTATGATTGTGGTTGTATGATTGTGATAGTATGATTGTGATTGTATGAATGCGATTGTATGATTGTGATTGTATGATTATGATTGTACTTTTGTGATTGTATGATTGTGATTGTATGATTGTGATTGTATGATTGCGATTGCATGAATGCGATTGTATGATTGTGATTGCAGGATTGTTATTGTATGATTGTGATTGTATGATATTGATTGTATGATTGTGATTGTATGATTGCGATTGCATGAATGCGATTGTATGATTGTGATTGCATGATTGTTATTGTATGATTGTGATTGTATGATATTGATTGTATGATTGTGATTGTATGATTGTGATTGTATGATTGTGATTGTATGATTGTGATAGTATGATTGTGATTGTATGATTGTGATTGTATGACTGTGATTGTATGATTGTGATTGTATGATTGTGATAGTATGATTGTGATTGTATGATTGTGATTGTATGACTGTGATTGTATGATTGTGATTGTGCGATTGTGATTGTGCGATTGTGATTGTACGATTGTGATTGTACGATTGTGATTGTATGATTGTGATTGTATGATTATGATTGAATGATTGTGATTGCATGATTGTGATTGTATGATTGTGATTGCATGATTTTGAATGTATGATTGTGATTGTATGATTGTGATTGTATGATTGTGATTGTATGATTATGATTGTGTGATTGTGATTGTATGATTGCGATTGTATGATTGTGATTGTATGATTATGATTGTATTTTGGTGATTCTATGATTGTGATTGTATGATTGTGATTGTATGATTGTGATTGTATGATTGTGATTGTATGACTGTGATTGTATGATTGTGATTGTATGATTGTGATTGTATGATTGTGATTGTATGATTGTGATTGTATGATTGCGATTGTATGAATGCGATTGTATGATTGTGATTGTATGATTGTGATTGTATGATTGTGATTGTATGATTGTGATTGTATGATTGCGATTGTATGAATGCGATTGTATGATTGTGATTGCATGATTGTGATTGTATGATTGTGATTGTATGATATTGATTGTATGATTGTGATTGTATGATTGTGATAGTATGATTGTGATTGTATGATTGTGATTGTATGACTGTGATTGTATGATTGTGATTGTGCGATTGTGATTGTAGGATTGTGATTGTACGATTGCGATTGTACGACTGTGATTGTATGATTGTGATTGTATGATTATGATTGAATGATTGTGATTGCATGATTGTGATTGTATGATTGTGACTGCATGATTTTGAATGTATGATTGTGATTGTATGATTGTGATTGTATGATTGTGATTGTATGATTGTGATTGTATGATTGTGATTGTATGATTGTGATTGTATGATTGTGATAGTATGATTGTGATTGTATGAATGCGATTGTATGATTGTGATTGTATGATTGTGATTGTACGATTGCGATTGTACGACTGTGATTGTATGATTGTGATTGTATGATTATGATTGAATGATTGTGATTGCATGATTGTGATTGTATGATTGTGATTGTATGATTGTGACTGCATGATTTTGAATGTATGATTGTGATTGTATGATTGTGATTGTATGATTGTGATTGTATGATTGTGATTGTATGATTGTGATTGTATGATTGTGATTGTATGATTTTGATAGTATGATTGTGATTGTATGAATGCGATTGTATGATTGTGATTGTATGATTATGATTGTACTTTTGTGATTGTATGATTGTGATTGTATGATTGTGATTGTATTTTTTGTGATTGTATGATTGTGATTGTATGATTGTGATTGTATGATTGTGATTGTATGATTGTGATTGTATGATTGTGATTGTATGATTGTGATTGTATGATTGTGATTGTATGATTGTGATTGTATGATTGTGATTGTATGATTGCGATTGTATGAATGCGATTGTATGATTGTGATTGTATGATTGTGATTGTATGATTGTGATTGTATGATTGTAATTGTATGATTGTGATTGTATGATTATGATTGTATGATTGCGATCGTATGATTGTGGTTGTATGATTGTGATTGCATGATTGTGATTGTATGATTGTGATTGCATGATTTTGTATGTATGATTGTGATTGTATGATTGTGATTGTATGATTGTGATTGTATGATTGTGATTGTATGATTGTGATTGTATGATTGTGATTGTATGATTATGATTGTGTGATTGTGATTGTATGATTGTATTTGGGAGATTGTATTTTGGAGATTGTAATTGTGGGATTGCAATTGTATGATTGTGATTGTATGATTGTGATTGTATGATTGTGATTGTATGATTGCGATTGTATAATTGTGATTGTATGATTGTGATTGTATGATTGTGATTGTATGATTATGATTGTATGATTGTGATGGTATGATTGTGATTGTATGATTGTGATTGTATGATTGTATTTGGGAGATTGTATTTGGGAGATTGTAGTTGTATGATTGCGGTTGTATGATTGTGATTGTATGACTGTGATGTATGATTGTAATTGTATGATTATGATTGTATGATTGTAATTGTATGATTGTGATGGTAAGATTGTGATTGTATGATTGCGATCGTATGATTGTGATTGTATGATTATGATTGTATGATTGTGATTGTATGATTGCGATTGTATGATTGTGATTGTATGATTGTGATTGTATGATTGTGATTGTATGATTGTGATTGTATTATTGCGATTGTATGAATGCGATTGTATGAATGCGATTGTATGATTGTGATTGCATGATTGTGATTGTATGATTGTGGTTGTATGATATTGATTGTATGATTGTGATTGTATGATTGTGATAGTATGATTGTGATTGTATGATTGTGATTGTATGATTGTGATTGTATGATTGTGATGGTAAGATTGTGATTGTATGATTGTGATGGTATGATTGTGATTGTATGATTGTGATTGTATGATTGTATTTGGGAGATTGTATTTGGGAGATTGTAGTTGTATGATTGCGATTGTATGATTGTGATTGTATGATTGTGATGTATGATTGTAATTGTATGATTATGATTGTATGATTGTGATTGTATGATTGTGATTGTATGAATGTGATTGTATGATTGTGATTGTATGATTGTGATTGTATGATTGTGATTGTATGATTGTGATTGTATGATTGTGATTGTATGATTGTGATTGTATGATTGTGATTGTATGATTGTGATTGTATTATTGCGATTGTATGAATGCGATTGTATGAATGCGATTGTATGATTGTGATTGCATGATTGCGATTGTATGATTGTGATTGTATGATATTGATTGTATGACTGTGACTGTATGATTGTGATAGTATGATTGTGATTGTATGATTGTGATTGTATGATTGTGATAGTATGGTCGTGATTGTATGAATGCGATTGTATGATTGTGATTGTATGATTATGATTGTACTTTTGTGATTGTATGATTGTGATTGTATGATTGTGATTGTATGAGTGCGATTGTATGAATGCGATTGTATGATTGTGATTGCATGATTGTGATTGTATGATTGTGATTGTATGATATTGATTGTATGATTGTGATTGTATGATTGTGATTGTATGATTGTGATTGTATGATTGTGATTGTCTGATTGTGGTTGTATGATTGTGATTATATGATTGTGATTGTATGATTGTGATTGTATGACTGTGATTGTATGATTCTAATTGTGCGATTGTGATTGTGCGATTGTGATTGGACGATTGTGATTGTACGATTGCGATTGTGTGATTGTGATTGCATGATTGTGATTGTATGATTATGATTGTATGATATTGATTGTATGATTGTGATTGTATGATTGTGATTGTATGATTGTGATTGTATGATTGTGATTGTATGATTGTGATTGTATGATTGTGATTGTCTGATTGTGGTTGTATGATTGTGATTGTATGTCTGTGATTGTATGATTGTGATTGTATGACTGTGATTGTATGATTGTGATTGTGCGATTGTGATTGTGCGATTGTGATTGTACGATTGTGATCGTACGATTGCGATTGTATGAATGCGATTGTATGATTGTGATTGCATGATTGTGATTGTATGTTTGTGATTGTATGATATTGATTGTATAATTGTGATTGTATGATTGTGATTGTATGATTGTGATTGTATGATTGTGATTGTATGATTGTGATAGTATGATTGTGATTGTATGATTGTGATTGTATGACTGTGATTGTATGATTGTGAATGTATGATTGTGATTGTATGAATGTGATAGTATGATTGTGATTGTATGATTGTGATTGTATGACTGTGATTGTATGATTGTGATTGTGCGATTGTGATTGTACGATTGTGATTGTACGATTGTGATTGCATGATTGTGATTGTATGATTGAGATTGCATGATTTTGTATGTATGATTGTGATTGTATGATTGTGATTGTATGATATTGATTGTATAATTGTGATTGTATGATTGTGATTGTATGATTGTGATTGTATGATTGTGATTGTATGATTGTGATTGTATGATTGTGATTGTATGATTGCGATAGTATGATTGCGATTGTAAGATTGTGATTGTATGACTGTGATTGTATGATTGTGATTGTGTGATTGTCATTGTATGATTATGATTGTATGATTGTGATTGCATGATTGTGATTGTATGATTGAGATTGCATGATTTTGTATGTATGATTGTGATTGTATGATTGTGATTGTATGATTGTGATAGTATGATTGTGATTGTATGATTGTGATTGTATGACTGTGATTGTATGATTGTGATTGTATGATTGTGATTGTATGAATGTGATAGTATGATTGTGATTGTATGATTGTAATTGTATGATTGTGATAGTATGATTGTGATTGTATGATTGTGATTGTATGATTGTGATGTATGATTGTAATTGTATGATTATGATTGTATGATTGTGATTGTATGATTGTGATGGTAAGATTGTGATTGTATGATTATGATTGTATGATTGCGATCGTATGATTGTGGTTGTATGATTGTGATTGCATGATTGTGATTGTATGATTGTGATTGCATGATTTTGTATGTATGATTGTGATTGTATGATTGTGATTGTATGATTGTGATTGTATGATTGTGATTGTATGATTGTGATTGTATGATTGTGATTGTATGATTGTGATTGTATGATTATGATTGTGTGATTGTGATTGTATGATTGTATTTGGGAGATTGTATTTTGGAGATTGTATTTTGGAGATTGTAATTGTGGGATTGCAATTGTATGATTGTGATTGTATGATTGTGATTGTATGATTGTGATTGTATGATTGCGATTGTATAATTGTGATTGTATGATTGTGATTGTATGATTGTGATTGTATGATTATGATTGTATGATTGTGATGGTATGATTGTGATTGTATGATTGTGATTGTATGATTGTATTTGGGAGATTGTATTTGGGAGATTGTAGTTGTATGATTGCGATTGTATGATTGTGATTGTATGACTGTGATGTATGATTGTAATTGTATGATTATGATTGTATGATTGTGATTGTATGATTGTGATGGTAAGATTGTGATTGTATGATTGCGATCGTATGATTGTGATTGTATGATTATGATTGTATGATTGTGATTGTATGATTGCGATTGTATGATTGTGATTGCATGATTGTGATTGTATGATTATGATTGTATGATTGTGATGGTATGATTGTGATTGTATGATTGTGATTGTATGATTGTATTTGGGAGATTGTATTTGGGAGATTGTAATTGTATGATTGCGATTGTATGATTGTGATTGTATGACTGTGATGTATGATTGTAATTGTATGATTATGATTGTATGATTGTGATTGTATGATTGTGATGGTAAGATTGTGATTGTATGATTGCGATCGTATGATTGTGATTGTATGATTATGATTGTATGATTGTGATTGTATGATTGCGATTGTATGATTGTGATTTTATGATTGTGATTGTATGATTGTGATTGTATGATTGTGATTGTATTATTGCGATTGTATGAATGCGATTGTATGAATGCGATTGTATGATTGTGATTGCATGATTGTGATTGTATGATTGTGATTGTATGATATTGATTGTATGATTGTGATTGTATGATTGTGATAGTATGATTGTGATTGTATGATTGTGATTGTATGATTGTGATTGTATGATTGTGATTGTATGATTGTGATGGTAAGATTGTGATTGTATGATTGTGATGGTATGATTGTGATTGTATGATTGTGATTGTATGATTGTATTTGGGAGATTGTATTTGGGAGATTGTAGTTGTGTGATTGCGATTGTATGATTGTGATTGTATGATTGTGATGTATGATTGTAATTGTATGATTATGATTGTATGATTGTGATTGTATGATTGTGATTGTATGAATGTGATTGTATGATTGTGATTGTATGATTGTGATTGTATGATTGTGATTGTATGATTGTGATTGTATGATTGTGATTGTATGATTGTGATTGTATGATTGTGATTGTATTATTGCGATTGTATGAATGCGATTGTATGAATGCGATTGTATGATTGTGATTGCATGATTGCGATTGTATGATTGTGATTGTATGATATTGATTGTATGACTGTGACTGTATGATTGTGATAGTATGATTGTGATTGTATGATTGTGATTGTATGATTGTGATAGTATGGTCGTGATTGTATGAATGCGATTGTATGATTGTGATTGTATGATTATGATTGTACTTTTGTGATTGTATGATTGTGATTGTATGATTGTGATTGTATGATTGTGATTGTATGAGTGCGATTGTATGAATGCGATTGTATGATTGTGATTGCATGATTGTGATTGTATGATTGTGATTGTATGATATTGATTGTATGATTGTGATTGTATGATTGTGATTGTATGATTGTGATTGTATGATTGTGATTGTCTGATTGTGGTTGTATGATTGTGATTGTATGATTGTGATTGTATGATTGTGATTGTATGACTGTGATTGTATGATTCTGATTGTGCGATTGTGATTGTGCGATTGTGATTGGACGATTGTGATTGTACGATTGCGATTGTGTGATTGTGATTGCATGATTGTGATTGTATGATTATGATTGTATGATATTGATTGTATGATTGTGATTGTATGATTGTGATTGTATGATTGTGATTGTATGATTGTGATTGTATGATTGTGATTGTATGATTGTGATTGTATGATTGTGATTGTATGATTGTGATTGTCTGATTGTGGTTGTATGATTGTGATTGTATGTCTGTGATTGTATGATTGTGATTGTATGACTGTGATTGTATGATTGTGATTGTGCGATTGTGATTGTGCGATTGTGATTGTACGATTGTGATCGTGCGATTGCGATTGTATGAATGCGATTGTATGATTGTGATTGCATGATTGTGATTGTATGTTTGTGATTGTATGATATTGATTGTATAATTGTGATTGTATGATTGTGATTGTATGATTGTGATTGTATGATTGTGATTGTATGATTGTGATAGTATGATTGTGATTGTATGATTGTGATTGTATGACTGTGATTGTATGATTGTGAATGTATGATTGTGATTGTATGAATGTGATAGTATGATTGTGATTGTATGATTGTGATTGTATGACTGTGATTGTATGATTGCGATTGTGCGATTGTGATTGTACGATTGTGATTGTACGATTGTGATTGCATGATTGTGATTGTATGATTGAGATTGCATGATTTTGTATGTATGATTGTGATTGTATGATTGTGATTGTATGATATTGATTGTATAATTGTGATTGTATGATTGTGATTGTATGATTGTGATTGTATGATTGTGATTGTATGTTTGTGATTGTATGATATTGATTGTATGATTGTGATTGTATGATTGTGATAGTATGATTGTGATTGTATGATTGTGTTTGTATGATTGTGATAGTATGGTCGTGATTGTATGAATGCGATTGTATGATTGTGATTGTATGATTATGATTGTACTTTTGTGATTGTATGATTGTGATTGTATGATTGTGATTGTATGATTGTGATTGTATGAGTGCGATTGTATGAATGCGATTGTATGATTGTGATTGCATGATTGTGATTGTATGATTGTGATTGTATGATATTGATTGTATGATTGTGATTGTATGATTGTGATTGTATGATTGTGATTGTATGATTGTGATTGTCTGATTGTGGTTGTATGATTGTGATTGTATGATTGTGATTGTATGATTGTGATTGTATGACTGTGATTGTATGATTCTGATTGTGCGATTGTGATTGTGCGATTGTGATTGGACGATTGTGATTGTACGATTGCGATTGTGTGATTGTGATTGCATGATTGTGATTGTATGATTATGATTGTATGATATTGATTGTATGATTGTGATTGTATGATTGTGATTGTATGATTGTGATTGTATGATTGTGATTGTATGATTGTGATTGTATGATTGTGATTGTATGATTGTGATTGTCTGATTGTGGTTGTATGATTGTGATTGTATGTCTGTGATTGTATGATTGTGATTTTATGACTGTGATTGTATGATTGTGATTGTGCGATTGTGATTGTGCGATTGTGATTGTACGATTGTGATCGTACGATTGCGATTGTATGAATGCGATTGTATGATTGTGATTGCATGATTGTGATTGTATGTTTGTGATTGTATGATATTGATTGTATAATTGTGATTGTATGATTGTGATTGTATGATTGTGATTGTATGATTGTGATTGTATGATTGTGATTGTATGATTGTGATTGTATGATTGCGATAGTATGATTGCGATTGTAAGATTGTGATTGTATGACTGTGATTGTATGATTGTGATTGTATGATTGTCATTGTATGATTATGATTGTATGATTGTGATTGCATGATTGTGATTGTATGATTGAGATTGCATGATTTTGTATGTATGATTGTGATTGTATGATTGTGATTGTATGATTGTGATAGTATGATTGTGATTGTATGATTGTGATTGTATGACTGTGATTGTATGATTGTGAATGTATGATTGTGATTGTATGAATGTGATAGTATGATTGTGATTGTATGATTGTGATTGTATGACTGTGATTGTATGATTGTGATTGTGCGATTGTGATTGTACGATTGTGATTGTACGATTGTGATTGCATGATTGTGATTGTATGATTGAGATTGCATGATTTTGTATGTATGATTGTGATTGTATGATTGTGATTGTATGATATTGATTGTATAATTGTGATTGTATGATTGTGAGTGTATGATTGTGATTGTATGATTGTGATTGTATGATTGTGATTGTATGATTGCGATAGTATGATTGCGATTGTAAGATTGTGATTGTATGACTGTGATTGTATGATTGTGATTGTGTGATTGTCATTGTATGATTATGATTGTATGATTGTGATTGCATGATTGTGATTGTATGATTGAGATTGCATGATTTTGTATGTATGATTGTGATTGTATGATTGTGATTGTATGATTGTGATAGTATGATTGTGATTGTATGATTGTGATTGTATGATTGTGATTGTATGATTGTGATTGTATGATTATGATTGTATGATTGTGATGGTATGATTGTGATTGTATGATTGTGATTGTATGATTGTATTTGGGAGATTGTATTTGGGAGATTGTAGTTGTATGATTGCGATTGTATGATTGTGATTGTATGATTGTGATGTATGTTTGTAATTGTATGATTATGATTGTATGATTGTGTTTGTATGATTGTGATGGTATGATTGTGATTGTATGATTGCGATCGTATGATTGTGATTGTATGATTATGATTGTATGATTGTGATTGTATGATTGCGATTGTATGATTGTGATTGTATGATTATGATTGTATTTTGGTGATTCTATGATTGTGATTGTATGATTGTGATTGTATGATTGTCATTGTATGATTATGATTGTATGATTGTGATTGCATGATTGTGATTGTATGATTGAGATTGCATGACTTTGTATGTATGATTGTGATTGTATGATTGTGATTGTATGATTGTGATAGTATGATTGTGATTGCATGATTGTGATTGTATGATTGAGATTGCATGATTTTGTATGTATGATTGTGATTGTATGATTGTGATTGTATGATTGTGATAGTATGATTGTGATTGTATGATTGTGATTGTATGACTGTGATTGTATGATTGTGAATGTATGATTGTGATTGTATGAATGTGATAGTATGATTGTGATTGTATGATTGTGATTGTATGACTGTGATTGTATGATTGTGATTGTGCGATTGTGATTGTACGATTGTGATTGTACGATTGTGATTGCATGATTGTGATTGTATGATTGAGATTGCATGATTTTGTATGTATGATTGTGATTGTATGATTGTGATTGTATGATATTGATTGTATAATTGTGATTGTATGATTGTGAGTGTATGATTGTGATTGTATGATTGTGATTGTATGATTGTGATTGTATGGTTGCGATAGTATGATTGCGATTATAAGATTGTGATTGTATGACTGTGATTGTATGATTGTGATTGTGTGATTGTCATTGTATGATTATGATTGTATGATTGTGATTGCATGATTGTGATTGTATGATTGAGATTGCATGATTTTGTATGTATGATTGTGATTGTATGATTGTGATTGTATGATTGTGATAGTATGATTGTGATTGTATGATTGTGATTGTATGACTGTGATTGTATGATTGTGAATGTATGATTGTGATTGTATGAATGTGATAGTATGATTGTGATTGTATGATTGTGATTGTATGACTGTGATTGTATGATTGTGATTGTGCGATTGTGATTGTACGATTGTGATTGTACGATTGTGATTGCATGATTGTGATTGTATGATTGAGATTGCATGATTTTGTATGTATGATTGTGATTGTATGATTGTGATTGTATGATATTGATTGTATAATTGTGATTGTATGATTGTGATTGTATGATTGTGATTGTATGATTGTGATTGTATGATTGTGATTGTATGATTGCGATAGTATGATTGCGATTGTAAGATTGTGATTGTATGACTGTGATTGTATGATTGTGATTGTGTGATTGTCATTGTATGATTATGATTGTATGATTGTGATTGCATGATTGTGATTGTATGATTGAGATTGCATGATTTTGTATGTATGATTGTGATTGTATGATTGTGATTGTATGATTGTGATAGTATGATTGTGATTGTATGATTGTGATTGTATGACTGTGATTGTATGATTGTGATTGTATGATTGTGATTGTATGAATGTGATAGTATGATTGTGATTGTATGATTGTAATTGTATGATTGTGATAGTATGATTGTGATTGTATGATTGTGATTGTATGACTGTGATTGTATGATTGTGATTGTACGATTGTGATTGTATGATTATGATTGTATTTTGGTGATTCTATGATTGTGATTGTATGATTGTGATTGTATGATTGTGATTGTATGATTGTGATTGTATGATTGTGATTGTATGATTGTGATTGTATGATTGTGATTGTATGATTGTGATTGTATGATTATGATTGTATGATTGTGATGGTATGATTGTGATTGTATGATTGTGATTGTATGATTGTATTTGGGAGATTGTATTTGGGAGATTGTAGTTGTATGATTGCGATTGTATGATTGTGATTGTATGATTGTGATGTATGTTTGTAATTGTATGATTATGATTGTATGATTGTGTTTGTATGATTGTGATGGTATGATTGTGATTGTATGATTGCGATCGTATGATTGTGATTGTATGATTATGATTGTATGATTGTGATTGTATGATTGCGATTGTATGATTGTGATTGTATGATTATGATTGTATTTTGGTGATTCTATGATTGTGATTGTATGATTGTGATTGTATGATTGTGATTGTATGATTGTGATTGTATGATTGTGATTGTATGATTGTGATTGTATGATTGTGATTGTATGATTGTGATTGTATGATTGTGATTGTATGATTGTGATTGTATGATTGTGATTGTATGATTGTGATTGTATGATTGTGATTGTATGATTGTGATTGTATGATTGTGATTGTATTATTGCGATTGTATGAATGCGATTGTATGAATGCGATTGTATGATTGTGATTGCATGATTGTGATTGTATGATTGTGATTGTATGATACTGATTGTATGATTGTGATTGTATGATTGTGATAGTATGATTGTGATTGTATGATTGTGATTGTATGATTGTGATAGTATGGTTGCGATTGTATGAATGCGATTGTATGATTATGATTGTACTTTTGTGATTGTATGATTGTGATTGTATGATTGTGATTGTATGATTGTGATTGTATGAGTGCGATTGTATGAATGCGATTGTATGATTGTGATTGCATGATTGTGATTGTATGATTGTGATTGTATGATATTGATTGTATGATTGTGATTGTATGATTGTGATTGTATGATTGTGATTGTCTGATTGTGGTTGTATGATTGTGATTGTATGATTGTGATTGTATGATTGTGATTGTATGACTGTGATTGTATGATTCTGATTGTGCGATTGTGATTGTGCGATTGTGATTGGACGATTGTGATTGTACGATTGCGATTGTGTGATTGTGATTGCATGATTGTGATTGTATGATTGTGATTGTATGATATTGATTGTATGATTGTGATTGTATGATTGTGATTGTATGATTGTGATTGTATGATTGTGATTGTATGATTGTGATTGTATGATTGTGATTGTATGATTGTGATTGTCTGATTGTGGTTGTATGATTGTGATTGTATGACTGTGATTGTATGATTGTGATTGTATGATTGTGATTGTATGATTGTGATTGTATGATTGCGATAGTATGATTGCGATTGTAAGATTGTGATTGTATGACTGTGATTGTATGATTGTGATTGTATGATTGTCATTGTATGATTATGATTGTATGATTGTGATTGCATGATTGTGATTGTATGATTGAGATTGCATGACTTTGTATGTATGATTGTGATTGTATGATTGTGATTGTATGATTGTGATAGTATGATTGTGATTGTATGATTGTGATTGTATGACTGTGATTGTATGATTGTGAATGTATGATTGTGATTGTATGAATGTGATAGTATGATTGTGATTGTATGATTGTGATTGTATGACTGTGATTGTATGATTGTGATTGTGCGATTGTGATTGTACGATTGTGATTGTACGATTGTGATTGCATGATTGTGATTGTATGATTGAGATTGCATGATTTTGTATGTATGATTGTGATTGTATGATTGTGATTGTATGATATTGATTGTATAATTGTGATTGTATGATTGTGAGTGTATGATTGTGATTGTATGATTGTGATTGTATGATTGTGATTGTATGATTGCGATAGTATGATTGCGATTGTAAGATTGTGATTGTATGACTGTGATTGTATGATTGTGATTGTGTGATTGTCATTGTATGATTATGATTGTATGATTGTGATTGCATGATTGTGATTGTATGATTGAGATTGCATGATTTTGTATGTATGATTGTGATCGTATGATTGTGATTGTATGATTGTGATAGTATGATTGTGATTGTATGATTGTGATTGTATGACTGTGATTGTATGATTGTGATTGTATGATTGTGATTGTATGAATGTGATAGTATGATTGTGATTGTATGATTGTGATTGTATGACTGTGATTGTATGATTGTGATTGTGCGATTGTGATTGTACGATTGTGATTGCATGATTGTGATTGTATGATTGAGATTGCATGATTTTGTATGTATGATTGTGATTGTATGATTGTGATTGTATGATTGTGATTGTATGATTGTGATTGTATGATTGTGATTGTATGATTGTGATTGTATGATTGTGATAGTATGATTGTGATTGTATGATTGTGATTGTATGACTGTGATTGTATGATTGTGATTGTATGATTGTGATTGTATGATTGTGATAGTATGATTGTGATTGTATGTTTGTGATTGTATGATATTTATTGTATAATTGTGATTGTATGATTGTGATTGTATGATTGTGATTGCATGATTGTGATTGTATGATTGTGATAGTATGATTGTGATTGTATGATTGTGATTGTATGATTGTGATAGTATGGTTGTGATTGTATGATTGTGATTGTATGATTGCGATTGTATGATTGTAATTGTATGATTGTGATTGTATGATTGTGATTGTATGATTGTGATTGTATGATTGTGATTGTATGATTGTGATTGTATGATTGTGATTGTATGATTGTGATTGTATGATTGTGATTGTATGATTGTGATAGTATGATTGTGATTGTATGAATGCGATTGTATGATTGTGATTGTATGATTATGATTGTACTCTTGTGATTGTATGATTGTGATTGTATGATTGTGATTGTATGATTGTGAATGTATGATTGTGATTGTATGAATGTGATAGTATGATTGTGATTGTATGATTGTGATTGTATGACTGTGATTGTATGATTGTGATTGTGCGATTGTGATTGTACGATTGTGATTGTACGATTGTGATTGCATGATTGTGATTGTATGATTGAGATTGCATGATTTTGTATGTATGATTGTGATTGTATGATTGTGATTGTATGATATTGATTGTATAATTGTGATTGTATGAATGTGATTGTATGATTGTGATTGTATGATTGTGATTGTATGATTGTGATTGTATGATTGCGATAGTATGATTGCGATTGTAAGATTGTGATTGTATGACTGTGATTGTATGATTGTGATTGTGTGATTGTCATTGTATGATTATGATTGTATGATTGTGATTGCATGATTGTGATTGTATGATTGAGATTGCATGATTTTGTATGTATGATTGTGATTGTATGATTGTGATTGTATGATTGTGATAGTATGATTGTGATTGTATGATTGTGATTGTATGACTGTGATTGTATGATTGTGATTGTATGATTGTGATTGTATGAATGTGATAGTATGATTGTGATTGTATGATTGTAATTGTATGATTGTGATAGTATGATTGTGATTGTATGATTGTGATTGTATGACTGTGATTGTATGATTGTGATTGTACGATTGTGATTGTATGATTATGATTGTATTTTGGTGATTCTATGATTGTGATTGTATGATTGTGATTGTATGATTGTGATTGTATGATTGTGATTGTATGATTGTGATTGTATGATTGTGATTGTATGATTGTGATTGTATGATTGTGATTGTATGATTATGATTGTATGATTGTGATGGTATGATTGTGATTGTATGATTGTGATTGTATGATTGTATTTGGGAGATTGTATTTGGGAGATTGTAGTTGTATGATTGCGATTGTATGATTGTGATTGTATGATTGTGATGTATGTTTGTAATTGTATGATTATGACTGTATGATTGTGTTTGTATGATTGTGATGGTATGATTGTGATTGTATGATTGCGATCGTATGATTGTGATTGTATGATTATGATTGTATGATTGTGATTGTATGATTGCGATTGTATGATTGTGATTGTATGATTATGATTGTATTTTGGTGATTCTATGATTGTGATTGTATGATTGTGATTGTATGATTGTGATTGTATGATTGTGATTGTATGATTGTGATTGTATGATTGTGATTGTATGATTGTGATTGTATGATTGTTATTGTATGATTGTGATTGTATGATTGTGATTGTATGATTGTGATTGTATGATTATGATTGTATGATTGTGATGGTATGATTCTGATTGTATGATTGTGATTGTATGATTGTGATTGTATGATTGCGATTGTATGAATGCGATTGTATGATTGTGATTGCATGATTGTGATTGTATGATTGTGATTGTATGATATTGATTGTATGATTGTGATTGTATGATTGTGATAGTATGATTGTGATTGTATGATTGTGATTGTATGACTGTGATTGTATGATTGTGATTGTGCGATTGTGATTGTAGGATTGTGATTGTACGATTGCGATTGTACGATTGTGATTGTATGATTGTGATTGTATGATTATGATTGAATGATTGTGATTGCATGATTGTGATTGTATGATTGTGACTGCATGATTTTGAATGTATGATTGTGATTGTATGATTGTGATTGTATGATTGTGATTGTATGATTGTGATTGTATGATTGCGATTGTATGAATGCGATTGTATGATTGTGATTGTATGATTGTGATTGTATGATTGTGATTGCATGATTGTGATTGTATGATTGTGATTGCATGATTTTGTATGTATGATTGTGATTGTATGATTGTGATTGTATGATTGTGATTGTATGATTGTGATTGTATGATTGTGATTGTATGATTATGATTGTGTGATTGTGATTGTATGATTGTATTTGGGAGATTGTATTTTGGAGATTGTAATTGTGGGATTGCAATTGTATGATTGTGATTGTATGATTGTGATTGTATGATTGTGATTGTATGATTGCGATTGTATGATTGTGATTGTATGATTGTGATTGTATGATTGTGATTGTATGATTATGATTGTATGATTGTGATGGTATGATTGTGATTGTATGATTGTGATTGTATGATTGTATTTGGGAGATTGTATTTGGGAGATTGTAGTTGTATGATTGCGATTGTATGATTGTGATTGTATGATTGTGATGTATGATTGTAATTGTATGATTATGATTGTATGATTGTGATTGTATGATTGTGATGGTAAGATTGTGATTTTATGATTGCGATCGTATGATTGTGATTGTATGATTATGATTGTATGATTGTGATTGTATGATTGCGATTGTATGATTGTGATTGTATGATTATGATTGTATTTTGGTGATTCTATGATTGTGATTGTATGATTGTGATTGTATGATTGTGATTGTATGATTGTGATTGTATGATTGTGATTGTATGATTGTGATTGTATGATTGTGATTGTATGATTGTGATTGTATGATTGTGATTGTATGATTGTGATTGTATGATTGTGATTGTATGATTGTGATTGTATTATTGCGATTGTATGAATGCGATTGTATGAATGCGATTGTATGATTGTGATTGCATGATTGTGATTGTATGATTGTGATTGTATGATATTGATTGTATGATTGTGATTGTATGATTGTGATAGTATGATTGTGATTGTATGATTGTGATTGTATGATTGTGATAGTATGGTTGTGATTGTATGAATGCGATTGTATGATTGTGATTGTATGATTATGATTGTACTTTTGTGATTGTATGATTGTGATTGTATGATTGTGATTGTATGATTGTGATTGTATGAGTGCGATTGTATGAATGCGATTGTATGATTGTGATTGCATGATTGTGATTGTATGATTGTGATTGTATGATATTGATTGTATGATTGTGATTGTATGATTGTGATTGTATGATTGTGATTGTATGATTGTGATTGTCTGATTGTGGTTGTATGATTGTGATTGTATGATTGTGATTGTATGATTGTGATTGTATGACTGTGATTGTATGATTCTGATTGTGCGATTGTGATTGTGCGATTGTGATTGGACGATTGTGATTGTACGATTGCGATTGTGTGATTGTGATTGCATGATTGTGATTGTATGATTGTGATTGTATGATATTGATTGTATGATTGTGATTGTCTGATTGTGGTTGTATGATTGTGATTGTATGACTGTGATTGTATGATTGTGATTGTATGACTGTGATTGTATGATTGTGATTGTGCGATTGTGATTGTGCGATTGTGATTGTACGATTGTGATCGTACGATTGCGATTGTATGAATGCGATTGTATGATTGTGATTGCATGATTGTGATTGTATGTTTGTGATTGTATGATATTGATTGTATAATTGTGATTGTATGATTGTGATTGTATGATTGTGATTGTATGATTGTGATTGTATGATTGTGATTGTATGATTGTGATTGTATGATTGCGATAGTATGATTGCGATTGTAAGATTGTGATTGTATGATTGTGATTGTATGATTGTCATTGTATGATTATGATTGTATGATTGTGATTGTATGATTGTGATTGTGCGATTGTGATTGTGCGATTGTGATTGTACGATTGTGATCGTACGATTGCGATTGTATGAATGCGATTGTATGATTGTGATTGCATGATTGTGATTGTATGTTTGTGATTGTATGATATTGATTGTATAATTGTGATTGTATGATTGTGATTGTATGATTGTGATTGTATGATTGTGATTGTATGATTGTGATTGTATGATTGCGATAGTATGATTGCGATTGTAAGATTGTGATTGTATGACTGTGATTGTATGATTGTGATTGTATGATTGTCATTGTATGATTATGATTGTATGATTGTGATTGCATGATTGTGATTGTATGATTGAGATTGCATGATTTTGTATGTATGATTGTGATTGTATGATTGTGATTGTATGATTGTGATTGTATGATTGTGATTGTATGATTGTGATTGTATGATTGCGATAGTATGATTGCGATTGTAAGATTGTGATTGTATGACTGTGATTGTATGATTGTGATTGTGTGATTGTCATTGTATGATTATGATTGTATGATTGTGATTGCATGATTGTGATTGTATGATTGAGATTGCATGATTTTGTATGTATGATTGTGATTGTATGACTGTGATTGTATGATTGTGATTGTATGATTGTGATTGTATGAATGTGATAGTATGATTGTGATTGTATGATTGTGATTGTATGACTGTGATTGTATGATTGTGATTGTGCGATTGTGATTGTACGATTGTGATTGCATGATTGTGATTGTATGATTGAGATTGCATGATTTTGTATGTATGATTGTGATTGTATGATTGTGATTGTATGATTGTGATTGTATGATTGTGATTGTATGATTGTGATTGTATGATTGTGATAGTATGATTGTGATTGTATGATTGTGATTGTATGACTGTGATTGTATGATTGTGATTGTATGATTGTGATTGTATGATTGTGATAGTATGATTGTGATTGTATGTTTGTGATTGTATGATATTGATTGTATAATTGTGATTGTATGATTGTGATTGTATGATTGTGATTGCATGATTGTGATTGTATGATTGTGATAGTATGATTGTGATTGTATGATTGTGATTGTATGATTGTGATAGTATGGTTGTGATTGTATGATTGTGATTGTATGATTGCGATTGTATGATTGTAATTGTATGATTGTGATTGTATGATTGTGATTGTATGATTGTGATTGTATGATTGTGATTGTATGATTGTGATTGTATGATTGTGATTGTATGATTGTGATTGTATGATTGTGATAGTATGATTGTGATTGTATGAATGCGATTGTATGATTGTGATTGTATGAATATGATTGTACTTTTGTGATTGTATGATTGTGATTGTATGATTGTGATTGTATGATTGTGAATGTATGATTGTGATTGTATGAATGTGATAGTATGATTGTGATTGTATGATTGTGATTGTATGACTGTGATTGTATGATTGTGATTGTGCGATTGTGATTGTACGATTGTGATTGTACGATTGTGATTGCATGATTGTGATTGTATGATTGAGATTGCATGATTTTGTATGTATGATTGTGATTGTATGATTGTGATTGTATGATATTGATTGTATAATTGTGATTGTATGATTGTGATTGTATGATTGTGATTGTATGATTGTGATTGTATGATTGTGATTGTATGATTGTGATTGTATGATTGTGATTGTATGATTGCGATAGTATGATTGCGATTGTAAGATTGTGATTGTATGACTGTGATTGTATGATTGTGATTGTGTGATTGTCATTGTATGATTATGATTGTATGATTGTGATTGCATGATTGTGATTGTATGATTGAGATTGCATGATTTTGTATGTATGATTGTGATTGTATGATTGTGATTGTATGATTGTGATAGTATGATTGTGATTGTATGATTGTGATTGTATGACTGTGATTGTATGATTGTGATTGTATGATTGTGATTGTATGAATGTGATAGTATGATTGTGATTGTATGATTGTAATTGTAAGATTGTGATAGTATGATTGTGATTGTATGATTGTGATTGTATGACTGTGATTGTATGATTGTGATTGTACGATTGTGATTGTATGATTATGATTGTATTTTGGTGATTCTATGATTGTGATTGTATGATTGTGATTGTATGATTGTGATTGTATGATTGTGATTGTATGATTGTGATTGTATGATTGTGATTGTATGATTGTGATAGTATGATTGTGATTGTATGATTGTGATTGTATGACTGTGATTGTATGATTGTGATTGTATGATTGTGATTGTATGATTGTGATAGTATGATTGTGATTGTATGTTTGTGATTGTATGATATTGATTGTATAATTGTGATTGTATGATTGTGATTGTATGATTGTGATTGCATGATTGTGATTGTATGATTGTGATTGTATGATTGTGATTGTATGATTGTGATTGTATGATTGTGATTGTATGAATGTGATAGTATGTTTGTGATTGTATGATTGTGATTGTATGACTGTGATTGTATGATTGTGATTGTGCGATTGTGATTGTACGATTGTGATTGTACGATTGTGATTGCATGATTGTGATTGTATGATTGAGATTGCATGATTTTGTATGTATGATTGTGATTGTATGATTGTGATTGTATGATTGTGATTGTATGATTGTGATTGTATGATTGTGATTGTATGATTGTGATTGTATGATTGTGATAGTATGATTGTGATTGTATGATTGTGATTGTATGACTGTGATTGTATGATTGTGATTGTATGATTGTGATTGTATGATTGTGATAGTATGATTGTGATTGTATGTTTGTGATTGTATGATATTGATTGTATAATTGTGATTGTATGATTGTGATTGTATGATTGTGATTGCATGATTGTGACTGTATGATTGTGATAGTATGATTGTGATTGTATGATTGTGATTGTATGATTGTGATAGTATGGTTGTGATTGTATGATTGTGATTGTATGATTGCGATTGTATGATTGTAATTGTATGATTGTGATTGTATGATTGTGATTGTATGATTGTGATTGTATGATTGTGATTGCATGATTGTGATTGTATGATTGTGATTGTATGATATTGATTGTATGATTGTGATTTTATGACTGTGATTGTATGATTGTGATAGTATGATTGTGATTGTATGATTGTGATTGTATGACTGTGATTGTATGATTGTGATTGTGGGATTGTGATTGTGCGATTGTGATTGTACGATTGTGATTGTATGATTGCGATTGTATGATTGTGATTGTATGATTATGATTGTATTTTGTGTGATTGTATGATTGTGATTGTATGATTGTGATTGTATGATTGTGATTGTATGATTGTGATTGTATGATTGTGATTGTATGATTGTGATTGTATGATTGTGATTGTATGATTGCGATTGTATGAATGCGATTGTATGATTGTGATTGTATGATTGTGATTGTATGATTGTGATTGTATGATTGTGATTGTATGATTGTGATTGTATGATTGTGATTGTATGATTGTGATTGTATGATAGTGATTGTATGATTGTGATTGTATGATTGTGATAGTATGATTGTGATTGTATGATTGTGATTGTATGACTGTGATTGTATGATTGTGATTGTACGATTGTGATTGTATGATTATGATTGTATTTTGGTGATTCTATGATTGTGATTGTATGATTGTGATTGTATGATTGTGATTGTATGATTGTGATTGTATGATTGTGATTGTATGATTGTGATTGTATGATTGTGATTGTATGATTGTGATTGTATGATTGTGATTGTATGATTGTGATTGTATGATTGTGATTGTATGATTGTGATTGTATGATTGTATTTGGGAGATTGTATTTGGGAGATTGTAGTTGTATGATTGCGATTGTATGATTGTGATTGTATGATTGTGATGTATGTTTGTAATTGTATGATTATGATTGTATGATTGTGTTTGTATGATTGTGATGGTATGATTGTGATTGTATGATTGCGATCGTATGATTGTGATTGTATGATTATGATTGTATGATTGTGATTGTATGATTGCGATTGTATGATTGTGATTGTATGATTATGATTGTATTTTGGTGATTGTATGATTGTGATTGTATGATTGGGATTGTATGATTGTGATTGTATGATTGTGATTGTATGATTGTGATTGTATGATTGTGATTGTATGATTATGATTGTATGATTGTGATGGTATGTTTGTGATTGTATGATTGTGATTGTATGATTGTGATTGTATGATTGTGATTGTATGATTATGATTGTATGATTGTGATTGTATGATTGTGATGTATGTTTGTAATTGTATGATTATGATTGTATGATTGTGTTTGTATGATTGTGATGGTATGATTATGATTGTATGATTGCGATCGTATGATTGTGATTGTACGATTATGATTGTATGATTGTGATTGTATGATTGCGATTGTATGATTGTGATTG
The DNA here is from genome assembly GCF_050947335.1 of Megachile rotundata. Lineage (NCBI taxonomy): Eukaryota > Metazoa > Arthropoda > Insecta > Hymenoptera > Megachilidae > Megachile > Megachile rotundata. Next base: position 2,007,686 of record NW_027473323.1, on the reverse strand, counting down.
CATGATTATGATTGTATTTTGGTGATTCTATGATTGTGATTGTATGATTGTGATTGTATGATTGTGATTGTATGATTGTGATTGTATGATTGTGATTGTATGATTGTGATTGTATGATTGCGATTGTATGAATGCGATTGTATGATTGTGATTGCATGATTGTGATTGTATGATTGTGATTGTATGATATTGATTGTATGATTGTGATTGTATGATTGTGATTGTATGATTGTGATTGTATGATTGTGATTGTATGATTGTGGTTGTATGATTGTGATTGTATGATTGTGATTGTATGATTGTGATTGTATGACTGTGATTGTATGATTGTGATTGTGCGATTGTGATTGTGCGATTGTGATTGTACGATTGTGATTGTACGATTGCGATTGTATGAATGCGATTGTATGATTGTGATTGCATGACTTTGAATGTATGATTGTGATTGTACGATTGTGATTGTATGATGGTGATTGTATGATTGTGATAGTATGATTGTGATTGTATGACTGTGATTGTATGAATGTGATTGTGCGATTGTGATTGTATGATTGTGATTGTATGATTGTGATTGTATGATTATGATTGAATGATTGTGATGGTATGATTCTGATTGTATGATTGTGATTGTATGATTGTGATTGTATGATTGCGATTGTATGAATGCGATTGTATGATTGTGATTGCATGATTGTGATTGTATGATTGTGATTGTATGATATTGATTGTATGATTGTGATTGTATGACTGTGATTGTATGATTGTGATTGTATGATTGTCATTGTATGATTATGATTGTATGATTGTGATTGCATGATTGTGATTGTATGATTGAGATTGCATGATTTTGTATGTATGATTGTGATTGTATGATTGTGATTGTATGATTGTGATTGTATGATTGCGATAGTATGATTGCGATTGTAAGATTGTCCTTGTATGACTGTGATTGTATGATTGTGATTGTGTGATTGTCATTGTATGATTATGATTGTATGATTGTGATTGCATGATTGTGATTGTATGATTGAGATTGCATGATTTTGTATGTATGATTGTGATTGTATGATTGTGATTGTATGATTGTGATAGTATGATTGTGATTGTATGATTGTGATTGTATGACTGTGATTGTATGATTGTGATTGTATGATTGTGATTGTATGAATGTGATAGTATGATTGTGATTGTATGATTGTGATTGTATGACTGTGATTGTATGATTGTGATTGTGCGATTGTGATTGTACGATTGTGATTGCACGATTGTGATTGTATGATTGAGATTGCATGATTTTGTATGTATGATTGTGATTGTATGATTGTGATTGTATGATTGTGATTGTATGATTGTGATTGTATGATTGTGATTGTATGATTGTGATTGTATGATTGTGATAGTATGATTGTGATTGTATGATTGTGATTGTATGACTGTGATTGTATGATTGTGATTGTATGATTGTGATTGTATGATTGTGATAGTATGATTGTGATTGTATGTTTGTGATTGTATGATATTGATTGTATAATTGTGATTGTATGATTGTGATTGTATGATTGTGATTGCATGATTGTGATTGTATGATTGTGATAGTATGATTGTGATTGTATGATTGTGATTGTATGATTGTGATAGTATGGTTGTGATTGTATGATTGTGATTGTATGATTGCGATTGTATGATTGTAATTGTATGATTGTGATTGTATGATTGTGATTGTATGATTGTGATTGTATGATTGTGATTGTATGATTGTGATTGTATGATTGTGATTGTATGATTGTGATTGTATGATTGTGATAGTATGATTGTGATTGTATGAATGCGATTGTATGATTGTGATTGTATGATTATGATTGTACTTTTGTGATTGTATGATTGTGATTGTATGATTGTGATTGTATGATTGTGATTGTATGATTGTGAATGTATGATTGTGATTGTATGAATGTGATAGTATGATTGTGATTGTATGATTGTGATTGTATGACTGTGATTGTATGATTGTGATTGTGCGATTGTGATTGTACGATTGTGATTGTACGATTGTGATTGCATGATTGTGATTGTATGATTGAGATTGCATGATTTTGTATGTATGATTGTGATTGTATGATTGGATTGTATGATTGCGATTGTAAGATTGTGATTGTATGACTGTGATTGTATGATTGTTGATTGTGTGATTGTCATTGTATGATTATGATTGTATGATTGTGATTGCTGATTGTGATTGTATGATTGAGATTGCATGATTTTGTATTGTATATGATTGTGATTGTATGATTGTGATTGTATGATTGTGATTGTATGATTGTGATTGTATGATTGTGATTGTATGATTGTGATGTATGATGTGATTGTATGATTGTGATTGTATGAATGTGATGATGATTGTATGATGTGTAATTGTATGATTGTGAAGTATGATTGTGATTGTATGATTGTGATTGTATGACTGTGTTGTATGATTGTGATTGTAAGATTGTGATTGTATGATTATGATTGTATTTGGTGATTTATGATTGTGATTGTATGATGGTGATTGTATGATTGTGATTGTATGATTGTGATTGTATGATTGTGATTGTATGATTGTGATTGTATGATTGTGATTGTATGATTGTGATTGTATGATTTTGTGATTGTATGATTATGATTGTATGATTGTGATGGTATGATTGCGATAGTATGAATTGTATGATTGTGATTGTATGATTGTGATTGTATGATTGTGATTGTATGATTGTGATTGTATGATTATGATTGTATGATTGTGATGGTATGATTGCGATAGTATGATTGCGATTGTAAGATTGTGATTGTATGACTGTGATTGTATGATTGTGATTGTATGATTGTCATTGTATGATTATGATTGTATGATTGTGATTGTATGATTGTGATTGTGCGATTGTGATTGTGCGATTGTGATTGTACGATTGTGATCGTACGATTGCGATTGTATGAATGCGATTGTATGATTGTGATTGCATGATTGTGATTGTATGTTTGTGATTGTATGATATTGATTGTATAATTGTGATTGTATGATTGTGATTGTATGATTGTGATTGTATGATTGTGATTGTATGATTGTGATTGTATGATTGCGATAGTATGATTGCGATTGTAAGATTGTGATTGTATGACTGTGATTGTATGATTGTGATTGTATGATTGTCATTGTATGATTATGATTGTATGATTGTGATTGCATGATTGTGATTGTATGATTGAGATTGCATGATTTTGTATGTATGATTGTGATTGTATGATTGTGATTGTATGATTGTGATAGTATGATTGTGATTGTATGATTGTGATTGTATGACTGTGATTGTATGATTGTGATTGTATGATTGTGATTGTATGATTGTGATTGTATGAATGTGATAGTATGATTGTGATTGTATGATTGTAATTGTAAGATTGTGATAGTATGATTGTGATTGTATGATTGTGATTGTATGACTGTGATTGTATGATTGTGATTGTACGATTGTGATTGTATGATTATGATTGTATTTTGGTGATTCTATGATTGTGATTGTATGATTGTGATTGTATGATTGTGATTGTATGATTGTGATTGTATGATTGTGATTGTATGATTGTGATTGTATGACTGTGATTGTATGATTCTGATTGTGCGATTGTGATTGTACGATTGTGATTGTATGAATGTGATAGTATGATTGTGATTGTGCGATTGTGATTGTATGATTGTGATTGTATGATTGTGATTGTATGATTATGATTGAATGATTGTGATTGCATGATTGTGATTGTATGATTGTGACTGCATGATTTTGAATGTATGATTGTGATTGTATGATTGTGATTGTATGATTGCGATTGCATGAATGCGATTGTATGATTGTGAATGCATGATTGTTATTGTATGATTGTGATTGTGCGATTGTGATTGTGCGATTGTGATTGTACGATTGTGATCGTACGATTGCGATTGTATGAATGCGATTGTATGATTGTGATTGCATGATTGTGATTGTATGTTTGTGATTGTATGATATTGATTGTATAATTGTGATTGTATGATTGTGATTGTATGATTGTGATTGTATGATTGTGATTGTATGATTGTGATTGTATGATTGCGATAGTATGATTGCGATTGTAAGATTGTGATTGTATGACTGTGATTGTATGATTGTGATTGTATGATTGTCATTGTATGATTATGATTGTATGATTGTGATTGCATGATTGTGATTGTATGATTGAGATTGCATGATTTTGTATGTATGATTGTGATTGTATGATTGTGATTGTATGATTGTGATAGTATGATTGTGATTGTATGATTGTGATTGTATGACTGTGATTGTATGATTGTGAATGTATGATTGTGATTGTATGAATGTGATAGTATGATTGTGATTGTATGATTGTGATTGTATGACTGTGATTGTATGATTGTGATTGTGCGATTGTGATTGTACGATTGTGATTGTACGATTGTGATTGCATGATTGTGATTGTATGATTGAGATTGCATGATTTTGTATGTATGATTGTGATTGTATGATTGTGATTGTATGATATTGATTGTATAATTGTGATTGTATGATTGTGATTGTATGATTGTGATTGTATGATTGTGATTGTATGATTGCGATAGTATGATTGCGATTGTAAGATTGTGATTGTATGACTGTGATTGTATGATTGTGATTGTGTGATTGTCATTGTATGATTATGATTGTATGATTGTGATTGCATGATTGTGATTGTATGATTGAGATTGCATGATTTTGTATGTATGATTGTGATTGTATGATTGTGATTGTATGATTGTGATAGTATGATTGTGATTGTATGATTGTGATTGTATGACTGTGATTGTATGATTGTGATTGTATGATTGTGATTGTATGAATGTGATAGTATGATTGTGATTGTATGATTGTGATTGTATTACTGTGATTGTATGATTGTGATTGTGCGATTGTGATTGTACGATTGTGATTGTACGATTGTGATTGTACGATTGTGATTGCATGATTGTGATTGTATGATTGAGATTGCATGATTTTGTATGTATGATTGTGATTGTATGATTGTGATTGTATGATTGTGATTGTATGGTTGTGATTGTATGATTGTGATTGTATGATTGTGATTGTATGATTGTGATTGTATGATTGTGATAGTACGATTGTGATTGTATGATTGTGATTGTATGACTGTGATTGTATGATTGTGATTGTATGATTGTGATTGTATGATTGTGATAGTATGATTGTGATTGTATGTTTGTGATTGTATGACTGTGATTGTATCATTGTGATTGTGCGATTGTGATTGTGCGATTGTGATTGTACGATTGTGATTGTACGATTGTGATTGTATGATTGTGATTGTATGATTATGATTGAATGATTGTGATTGTATGACTGTGATTGTATGATTGTGATTGTATGATTGTGATGTTATGATTGTGATTATATGATTGTGATAGTATGATTGCGATTGTATGATATTGATTGTATTATTGTGATTGTATGATTGTGATTCTATGATTGTGATTGTATGATTGTGATTGTATGATTGTGATTGTATGATTGTGATTGTATGATTGTGATTGTATGATTGTGATTGTATGATTGTGATTGTATGATTGTGATTGTCTGATTGTGGTTGTATGATTGTGATTGTATGATTGTGATTGTATGATTGTGATTGTATGATTGCGATTGTATGATTGTGATTGTATGATTATGATTGTATTTTTTGTGATTGTATGATTGTGATTGTATGATTGTGATTGTATGATTGTGATTGTATGATTGTGATTGTATGATTGTGATTGTATGATTGTGATTGTATGATTGCGATTGTATGAATGCGATAGTATGATTGCGATTGTATGATATTGATTGTATGATTGTGATTGTATGATTGTGATTGTATGATTGTGATTGTATGATTGTGATTGTATGATTGTGATTGTATGATTGTGATTGTATGATTATAATTGTATGATTGTGATGGTATGATTCTGATTGTATGATTGTGATTGTATGATTGTGATTGTATGATTGTGATTGTATGATTGTATTTGGGAGATTGTATTTGGGAGATTGTAGTTGTATGATTGCGATTGTATGATTGTGATTGTATGATTGTGATGTATGTTTGTAATTGTATGATTATGATTGTATGATTGTGTTTGTATGATTGTGATGGTATGATTATGATTGTATGATTGCGATCGTATGATTGTGATTGTACGATTATGATTGTATGATTGTGATTGTATGATTGCGATTGTATGATTGTGATTGCATGATTATGATTGTATTTTGGTGATTCTATGATTGTGATTGTATGATTGTGATTGTATGATTGTGATTGTATGATTGTGATTGTATGATTGCGATTGTATGAATGCGATTGTATGATTGTGATTGCATGATTGTGATTGTATGATTGTGATTGTATGATATTCATTGTATGATTGTGATTGTATGATTGTGATTGTATGATTGTGATTGTCTGATTGTGGTTGTATGATTGTGATTGCATGATTGTGATTGTATGATTGTGATAGTATGATTGTGATTGTATGATTGTGATTGTATGACTGTGATTGTATGATTGTGATTGTACGATTGTGATTGTATGATTATGATTGTATTTTGGTGATTCTATGATTGTGATTGTATGATTGTGATTGTATGATTGTGATTGTATGATTGTGATTGTATGATTGTGATTGTATGATTGTGATTGTATGATTGTGATTGTATGATTGTGATTGTATGATTATGATTGTATGATTGTGATGGTATGATTGTGATTGTATGATTGTGATTGTATGATTGTATTTGGGAGATTGTATTTGGGAGATTGTAGTTGTATGATTGCGATTGTATGATTGTGATTGTATGATTGTGATGTATGTTTGTAATTGTATGATTATGATTGTATGATTGTGTTTGTATGATTGTGATGGTATGATTGTGATTGTATGATTGCGATCGTATGATTGTGATTGTATGATTATGATTGTATGATTGTGATTGTATGATTGCGATTGTATGATTGTGATTGTATGATTATGATTGTATTTTGGTGATTCTATGATTGTGATTGTATGATTGTGATTCTATGATTGTGATTGTATGATTCTGATTGTATGATTGTGATTGTATGATTGTGATTGTATGATTGTGATTGTATGATTGTGATTGTATGATTGTGATTGTATGATTATGATTGTATGATTGTGATGGTATGATTGTGATTGTATGATTGTGATTGTATGATTGTGATTGTATGATTGTGATTGTATGATTGTATTTGGGAGATTGTATTTGGGAGATTGTAGTTGTATGATTGCGATTGTATGATTGTGATTGTATGATTGTGTTGTATGTTTGTAATTGTATGATTATGATTGTATGATTGTGTTTGTATGATTGTGATGGTATGATTATGATTGTATGATTGCGATCGTATGATTGTGATTGTACGATTATGATTGTATGATTGTGATTGTATGATTGCGATTGTATGATTGTGATTGCATGATTATGATTGTATTTTGGTGATTCTATGATTGTGATTGTATGATTGTGATTGTATGATTGTGATTGTATGATTGTGATTGTATGATTGCGATTGTATGAATGCGATTGTATGATTGTGATTGCATGATTGTGATTGCATGATTGTGATTGTATGATATTCATTGTATGATTGTGATTGTATGATTGTGATTGTATGATTGTGATTGTATGATTGTGATTGTATGATTGTGATTGTATGATTGTGATTGTCTGATTGTGGTTGTATGATTGTGATTGTATGATTGTGATTGTATGATTGTGATTGTATGATTGTGATTGTATGATTGCGATTGTATGAATGCGATTGTATGATTGTGATTGCATGATTGTGATTGTATGATTGTGATTGTATGATATTGATTGTATGATTGTGATTGTATGATTGTGATTGTATGATTGTGATAGTATGATTGTGACTGTATGATTGTGATTGTATGACTGTGATTGTATGATTGTGATTGTGCGATTGTGATTGTATGATTGTGATTGTATGATTGTGATTGAATGATTATGATTGAATGATTGTGATTGCATGATTGTGATTGTATGATTGTGACTGCATGATTTTGAATGTATGATTGTGATTGTATGATTGTGATTGTATGATTGTGATTGTATGATTGTGGTTGTATGATTGTGATAGTATGATTGTGATTGTATGAATGCGATTGTATGATTGTGATTGTATGATTATGATTGTACTTTTGTGATTGTATGATTGTGATTGTATGATTGTGATTGTATGATTGCGATTGCATGAATGCGATTGTATGATTGTGATTGCATGATTGTTATTGTATGATTGTGATTGTATGATATTGATTGTATGATTGTGATTGTATGATTGCGATTGCATGAATGCGATTGTATGATTGTGATTGCATGATTGTTATTGTATGATTGTGATTGTATGATATTGATTGTATGATTGTGATTGTATGATTGTGATTGTATGATTGTGATTGTATGATTGTGATAGTATGATTGTGATTGTATGATTGTGATTGTATGACTGTGATTGTATGATTGTGATTGTATGATTGTGATAGTATGATTGTCATTGTATGATTGTGATTGTATGACTGTGATTGTATGATTGTGATTGTGCGATTGTGATTGTGCGATTGTGATTGTACGATTGTGATTGTACGATTGTGATTGTATGATTGTGATTGTATGATTATGATTGAATGATTGTGATTGCATGATTGTGATTGTATGATTGTGATTGCATGATTTTGAATGTATGATTGTGATTGTATGATTGTGATTGTATGATTGTGATTGTATGATTATGATTGTGTGATTGTGATTGTATGATTGTATTTGGGAGATTGTATTTTGGAGATTGTAATTGTGGGGTTGCAATTGTATGATTGTGATTGTATGATTGTGATTGTATGATTGTGATTGTATAATTGTGATTGTATGATTGTGATTGTATGATTGTGATTGAATGATTGTGATTGTATGATTGTGATTGTATGATTGTGATGTATGATTGTAATTGTATGATTATGATTGTATGATTGTGATTGTATGATTGTGATGGTATGATTGTGATGGTATGATTGCGATCGTATGATTGTGATTGTATGATTATGATTGTATGATTGCGATTGTATGATTGCGATTGTATGATTGTGATTGTATGATTATGATTGTATTTTGGTGATTCTATGATTGTGATTGTATGATTGTGATTGTATGATTGTGATTGTATGACTGTGATTGTATGATTGTGATTGTATGATTGTGATTGTATGATTGTGATTGTATGATTGTGATTGTATGATTGTGATTGTATGATTGCGATTGTATGAATGCGATTGTATGATTGTGATTGTATGATTGTGATTGTATGATTGTGATTGTATGATTGTGATTGTATGATTGCGATTGTATGAATGCGATTGTATGATTGTGATTGCATGATTGTGATTGTATGATTGTGATTGTATGATATTGATTGTATGATTGTGATTGTATGATTGTGATAGTATGATTGTGATTGTATGATTGTGATTGTATGACTGTGATTGTATGATTGTGATTGTGCGATTGTGATTGTAGGATTGTGATTGTACGATTGCGATTGTACGACTGTGATTGTACGATTGTGATTGTATGATTATGATTGAATGATTGTGATTGCATGATTGTGATTGTATGATTGTGACGGCATGATTTTGAATGTATGATTGTGATTGTATGATTGTGATTGTATGATTGTGATTGTATGATTGTGATTGTATGATTGTGATTGTATGATTGTAATTGTATGATTGTGATTGTATGATTGTGATTGTATGATTGTGATTGTATGATTGTGATTGTATGATTGTGATTGTATGATTGTGATTGTATGATTGTAATTGTATGATTGTGATTGTATGATTGTGATTGTATGATTGTGATTGTAGGATTGTGATTGTACGATTGCGATTGTACGACTGTGATTGTATGATTGTGATTGTATGATTATGATTGAATGATTGTGATTGCATGATTGTGATTGTATGATTGTGACTGCATGATTTTGAATGTATGATTGTGATTGTATGATTGTGATTGTATGATTGTGATTGTATGATTGTGATTGTATGATTGTGATTGTATGATTGTGATTGTATGATTGTGATAGTATGATTGTGATTGTATGAATGCGATTGTATGATTGTGATTGTATGATTATGATTGTACTTTTGTGATTGTATGATTGTGATTGTATGATTGTGATTGTATTTTTTGTGATTGTATGATTGTGATTGTATGATTGTGATTGTATGATTGTGATTGTATGATTGTGATTGTATGATTGTGATTGTATGATTGTGATTGTATGATTGTGATTGTATGATTGTGATTGTATGATTGCGATTGTATGAATGCGATTGTATGATTGTGATTGTATGATTGTGATTGTATGATTGTGATTGTATGATTGTAATTGTATGATTGTGATTGTATGATTATGATTGTATGATTGCGATCGTATGATTGTGGTTGTATGATTGTGATTGCATGATTGTGATTGTATGATTGTGATTGCATGATTTTGTATGTATGATTGTGATTGTATGATTGTGATTGTATGATTGTGATTGTATGATTGTGATTGTATGATTGTGATTGTATGATTGTGATTGTATGATTATGATTGTGTGATTGTGATTGTATGATTGTATTTGGGAGATTGTATTTTGGAGATTGTAATTGTGGGATTGCAATTGTATGATTGTGATTGTATGATTGTGGTTGTATGATTGTGATTGTATGATTGTAATTGTATGATTATGATTGTATGATTGTGATTGTATGATTGTGATGGTAAGATTGTGATTGTATGATTGCGATCGTATGATTGTGATTGTATGATTATGATTGTATGATTGTGATTGTATGATTGCGATCGTATGATTGTGGTTGTATGATTGTGATTGCATGATTGTGATTGTATGATTGTGATTGCATGATTTTGTATGTATGATTGTGATTGTATGATTGTGATTGTATGATTGTGATTGTATGATTGTGATTGTATGATTATGATTGTATGATTGTGATGGTATGATTGTGATTGTATGATTGTGATTGTATGATTGTATTTGGGAGATTGTATTTGGGAGATTGTAGTTGTATGATTGCGATTGTATGATTGTGATTGTATGATTGTGATGTATGATTGTAATTGTATGATTATGATTGTATGATTGTGATTGTATGATTGTGATGGTAAGATTGTGATTGTATGATTGCGATCGTATGATTGTGATTGTATGATTATGATTGTATGATTGTGATTGTATGATTGCGATTGTATGATTGTGATTGTATGATTGTGATTGTATGATTGTGATTGTATGATTGTGATTGTATTATTGCGATTGTATGAATGCGATTGTATGAATGCGATTGTATGATTGTGATTGCATGATTGTGATTGTATGATATTGATTGTATGATTGTGATTGTATGATTGTGATAGTATGATTGTGATTGTATGATTGTGATTGTATGATTGTGATTGTATGATTGTGATGGTAAGATTGTGATTGTATGATTGTGATTGTATGATTGTGATTGTATGATTGTGATTGTATGAATGTGATTGTATGATTGTGATTGTATGATTGTGATTGTATGATTGTGATTGTATGATTGTGATTGTATGATTGTGATTGTATGATTGTGATTGTATGATTGTGATTGTATTATTGCGATTGTATGAATGCGATTGTATGAATGCGATTGTATGATTGTGATTGCATGATTGTGATTGTATGATTGTGATTGTATGATATTGATTGTATGATTGTGATTGTATGATTGTGATAGTATGATTGTGATTGTATGATTGTGATTGTATGATTGTGATAGTATGGTCGTGATTGTATGAATGCGATTGTATGATTGTGATTGTATGATTATGATTGTACTTTTGTGATTGTATGATTGTGATTGTATGATTGTGATTGTATGATTGTGATTGTATGAGTGCGATTGTATGAATGCGATTGTATGATTGTGATTGCATGATTGTGATTGTATGATTGTGATTGTATGATATTGATTGTATGATTGTGATTGTATGATTGTGATTGTATGATTGTGATTGTATGATTGTGATTGTCTGATTGTGGTTGTATGATTGTGATTGTATGATTGTGATTGTATGATTGTGATTGTATGACTGTGATTGTATGATTCTGATTGTGCGATTGTGATTGTGCGATTGTGATTGGACGATTGTGATTGTACGATTGCGATTGTGTGATTGTGATTGCATGATTGTGATTGTATGATTATGATTGTATGATATTGATTGTATGATTGTGATTGTATGATTGTGATTGTATGATTGTGATTGTATGATTGTGATTGTATGATTGTGATTGTATGATTGTGATTGTATGATTGTGATTGTCTGATTGTGGTTGTATGATTGTGATTGTATGTCTGTGATTGTATGATTGTGATTGTATGACTGTGATTGTATGATTGTGATTGTGCGATTGTGATTGTGCGATTGTGATTGTACGATTGTGATCGTACGATTGCGATTGTATGAATGCGATTGTATGATTGTGATTGCATGATTGTGATTGTATGTTTGTGATTGTATGATATTGATTGTATAATTGTGATTGTATGATTGTGATTGTATGATTGTGATTGTATGATTGTGATTGTATGATTGTGATTGTATGATTGTGATTGTATGATTGCGATAGTATGATTGCGATTGTAAGATTGTGATTGTATGACTGTGATTGTATGATTGTGATTGTATGATTGTCATTGTATGATTATGATTGTATGATTGTGATTGCATGATTGTGATTGTATGATTGAGATTGCATGATTTTGTATGTATGATTGTGATTGTATGATTGTGATTGTATGATTGTGATAGTATGATTGTGATTGTATGATTGTGATTGTATGACTGTGATTGTATGATTGTGAATGTATGATTGTGATTGTATGAATGTGATAGTATGATTGTGATTGTATGATTGTGATTGTATGACTGTGATTGTATGATTGTGATTGTGCGATTGTGATTGTACGATTGTGATTGTACGATTGTGATTGCATGATTGTGATTGTATGATTGAGATTGCATGATTTTGTATGTATGATTGTGATTGTATGATTGTGATTGTATGATATTGATTGTATAATTGTGATTGTATGATTGTGAGTGTATGATTGTGACTGTATGATTGTGATTGTATGATTGTGATTGTATGATTGCGATAGTATGATTGCGATTGTAAGATTGTGATTGTATGACTGTGATTGTATGATTGTGATTGTGTGATTGTCATTGTATGATTATGATTGTATGATTGTGATTGCATGATTGTGATTGTATGATTGAGATTGCATGATTTTGTATGTATGATTGTGATTGTATGATTGTGATTGTATGATTGTGATAGTATGATTGTGATTGTATGATTGTGATTGTATGACTGTGATTGTATGATTGTGAATGTATGATTGTGATTGTATGAATGTGATAGTATGATTGTGATTGTATGATTGTGATTGTATGACTGTGATTGTATGATTGTGATTGTGCGATTGTGATTGTACGATTGTGATTGTACGATTGTGATTGCATGATTGTGATTGTATGATTGAGATTGCATGATTTTGTATGTATGATTGTGATTGTATGATTGTGATTGTATGATATTGATTGTATAATTGTGATTGTATGATTGTGATTGTATGATTGTGATTGTATGATTGTGATTGTATGATTGCGATAGTATGATTGCGATTGTAAGATTGTGATTGTATGACTGTGATTGTATGATTGTGATTGTGTGATTGTCATTGTATGATTATGATTGTATGATTGTGATTGCATGATTGTGATTGTATGATTGAGATTGCATGATTTTGTATGTATGATTGTGATTGTATGATTGTGATTGTATGATTGTGATAGTATGATTGTGATTGTATGATTGTGATTGTATGACTGTGATTGTATGATTGTGATTGTATGATTGTGATTGTATGAATGTGATAGTATGATTGTGATTGTATGATTGTAATTGTATGATTGTGATAGTATGATTGTGATTGTATGATTGTGATTGTATGATTGTGATGTATGATTGTAATTGTATGATTATGATTGTATGATTGTGATTGTATGATTGTGATGGTAAGATTGTGATTGTATGATTGCGATCGTATGATTGTGATTGTATGATTATGATTGTATGATTGTGATTGTATGATTGCGATTGTATGATTGTGATTGTATGATTGTGATTGTATGATTGTGATTGTATGATTGTGATTGTATTATTGCGATTGTATGAATGCGATTGTATGAATGCGATTGTATGATTGTGATTGCATGATTGTGATTGTATGATTGTGATTGTATGATTGTGATTGTATGATATTGATTGTATGATTGTGATTGTATGATTCTGATAGTATGATTGTGATTGTATGATTGTGATTGTATGATTGTGATTGTATGATTGTGATGGTAAGATTGTGATTGTATGATTGTGATGGTATGATTGTGATTGTATGATTGTGATTGTATGATTGTATTTGGGAGATTGTATTTGGGGGATTGTAGTTGTATGATTGCGATTGTATGATTGTGATTGTATGATTGTGATGTATGATTGTAATTGTATGATTATGATTGTATGATTGTGATTGTATGATTGTGATTGTATGAATGTGATTGTATGATTGTGATTGTATGATTGTGATTGTATGATTGTGATTGTATGATTGTGATTGTATGATTGTGATTGTATGATTGTGATTGTATGATTGTGATTGTATTATTGCGATTGTATGAATGCGATTGTATGAATGCGATTGTATGATTGTGATTGCATGATTGTGATTGTATGATTGTGATTGTATGATATTGATTGTATGATTGTGATTGTATGATTGTGATAGTATGATTGTGATTGTATGATTGTGATTGTATGATTGTGATAGTATGGTCGTGATTGTATGAATGCGATTGTATGATTGTGATTGTATGATTATGATTGTACTTTTGTGATTGTATGATTGTGATTGTATGATTGTGATTGTATGATTGTGATTGTATGAGTGCGATTGTATGAATGCGACTGTATGATTGTGATTGCATGATTGTGATTGTATGATTGTGATTGTATGATATTGATTGTATGATTGTGATTGTATGATTGTGACTGTATGATTGTGATTGTATGATTGTGATTGTCTGATTGTGGTTGTATGATTGTGATTGTATGATTGTGATTGTATGATTGTGATTGTATGACTGTGATTGTATGATTCTGATTGTGCGATTGTGATTGTGCGATTGTGATTGGACGATTGTGATTGTACGATTGCGATTGTGTGATTGTGATTGCATGATTGTGATTGTATGATTATGATTGTATGATATTGATTGTATGATTGTGATTGTATGATTGTGATTGTATGATTGTGATTGTATGATTGTGATTGTATGATTGTGATTGTATGATTGTGATTGTATGATTGTGATTGTCTGATTGTGGTTGTATGATTGTGATTGTATGTCTGTGATTGTATGATTGTGATTGTATGACTGTGATTGTATGATTGTGATTGTGCGATTGTGATTGTGCGATTGTGATTGTACGATTGTGATCGTACGGTTGCGATTGTATGAATGCGATTGTATGATTGTGATTGCATGATTGTGATTGTATGATTGTGATTGTATGATTGCGATTGTATGAATGCGATTGTATGATTGTGATTGCATGATTGTGATTGTATGATTGTGATTGTATGATATTGATTGTATGATTGTGATTGTATGATTGTGATTGTATGATTGTGATAGAATGATTGTGACTGTATGATTGTGATTGTATGACTGTGATTGTATGATTGTGATTGTATGATTGCGATTGTATGATTGTGATTGTATGATTATGATTGTATTTTGGTGATTCTATGATTGTGATTGTATGATTGTGATTCTATGATTGTGATTGTATGATTCTGATTGTATGATTGTGATTGTATGATTGTGATTGTATGATTGTGATTGTATGATTGTGATTGTATGATTGTGATTGTATGATTGTGATTGTATGATTATGATTGTATGATTGTGATGGTATGATTGTGATTGTATGATTGTGATTGTATGATTGTGATTGTATGATTGTGATTGTATGATTGTATTTGGGAGATTGTATTTGGGAGATTGTAGTTGTATGATTGCGATTGTATGATTGTGATTGTATGATTGTGATGTATGTTTGTAATTGTATGATTATGATTGTATGATTGTGTTTGTATGATTGTGATGGTATGATTATGATTGTATGATTGCGATCGTATGATTGTGATTGTACGATTATGATTGTATGATTGTGATTGTAAGATTGCGATTGTATGATTGTGATTGCATGATTATGATTGTATTTTGGTGATTCTATGATTGTGATTGTATGATTGTGATTGTATGATTGTGATTGTATGATTGTGATTGTATGATTGCGATTGTATGAATGCGATTGTATGATTGTGATTGCATGATTGTGATTGCATGATTGTGATTGTATGATATTCATTGTATGATTGTGATTGTATGATTGTGATTGTATGATTGTGATTGTATGATTGTGATTGTATGATTGTGATTGTATGATTGTGATTGTATGATTGTGATTGTCTGATTGTGGTTGTATGATTGTGATTGTATGATTGTGATTGTATGATTGTGATTGTATGATTGTGATTGTATGATTGCGATTGTATGAATGCGATTGTATGATTGTGATTGCATGATTGTGATTGTATGATTGTGATTGTATGATATTGATTGTATGATTGTGATTGTATGATTGTGATTGTATGATTGTGATAGTATGATTGTGACTGTATGATTGTGATTGTATGACTGTGATTGTATGATTGTGATTGTGCGATTGTGATTGTATGATTGTGATTGTATGATTGTGATTGAATGATTATGATTGAATGATTGTGATTGCATGATTGTGATTGTATGATTGTGACTGCATGATTTTGAATGTATGATTGTGATTGTATGATTGTGATTGTATGATTGTGATTGTATGATTGTGGTTGTATGATTGTGATAGTATGATTGTGATTGTATGAATGCGATTGTATGATTGTGATTGTATGATTATGATTGTACTTTTGTGATTGTATGATTGTGATTGTATGATTGTGATTGTATGATTGCGATTGCATGAATGCGATTGTATGATTGTGATTGCATGATTGTTATTGTATGATTGTGATTGTATGATATTGATTGTATGATTGTGATTGTATGATTGCGATTGCATGAATGCGATTGTATGATTGTGATTGCATGATTGTTATTGTATGATTGTGATTGTATGATATTGATTGTATGATTGTGATTGTATGATTGTGATTGTATGATTGTGATTGTATGATTGTGATAGTATGATTGTGATTGTATGATTGTGATTGTATGACTGTGATTGTATGATTGTGATTGTATGATTGTGATAGTATGATTGTGATTGTATGATTGTGATTGTATGACTGTGATTGTATGATTGTGATTGTGCGATTGTGATTGTGCGATTGTGATTGTACGATTGTGATTGTACGATTGTGATTGTATGATTGTGATTGTATGATTATGATTGAATGATTGTGATTGCATGATTGTGATTGTATGATTGTGATTGCATGATTTTGAATGTATGATTGTGATTGTATGATTGTGATTGTATGATTGTGATTGTATGATTATGATTGTGTGATTGTGATTGTATGATTGCGATTGTATGATTGTGATTGTATGATTATGATTGTATTTTGGTGATTCTATGATTGTGATTGTATGATTGTGATTGTATGATTGTGATTGTATGATTGTGATTGTATGATTGTGATTGTATGACTGTGATTGTATGATTGTGATTGTATGATTGTGATTGTATGATTGTGATTGTATGATTGTGATTGTATGATTGCGATTGTATGAATGCGATTGTATGATTGTGATTGTATGATTGTGATTGTATGATTGTGATTGTATGATTGTGATTGTATGATTGCGATTGTATGAATGCGATTGTATGATTGTGATTGCATGATTGTGATTGTATGATTGTGATTGTATGATATTGATTGTATGATTGTGATTGTATGATTGTGATAGTATGATTGTGATTGTATGATTGTGATTGTATGACTGTGATTGTATGATTGTGATTGTGCGATTGTGATTGTAGGATTGTGATTGTACGATTGCGATTGTACGACTGTGATTGTATGATTGCGATTGTATGATTGTGATTGTATGATTGTGATTGTATGATTGTGATTGTATGATTGTGATTGTATTATTGCGATTGTATGAATGCGATTGTATGAATGCGATTGTATGATTGTGATTGCATGATTGTGATTGTATGATTGTGATTGTATGATATTGATTGTATGATTGTGATTGTATGATTGTGATAGTATGATTGTGATTGTATGATTGTGATTGTATGATTGTGATTGTATGATTGTGATGGTAAGATTGTGATTGTATGATTGTGATGGTATGATTGTGATTGTATGATTGTGATTGTATGATTGTATTTGGGAGATTGTATTTGGGAGATTGTAGTTGTATGATTGCGATTGTATGATTGTGATTGTATGATTGTGATGTATGATTGTAATTGTATGATTATGATTGTATGATTGTGATTGTATGATTGTGATTGTATGAATGTGATTGTATGATTGTGATTGTATGATTGTGATGTATGATTGTAATTGTATGATTATGATTGTATGATTGTGATTGTATGATTGTGATGGTAAGATTGTGATTGTATGATTGCGATCGTATGATTGTGATTGTATGATTATGATTGTATGATTGTGATTGTATGATTGCGATTGTATGATTGTGATTGTATGATTGTGATTGTATGATTGTGATTGTATGATTGTGATTGTATTATTGCGATTGTATGAATGCGATTGTATGAATGCGATTGTATGATTGTGATTGCATGATTGTGATTGTATGATTGTGATTGTATGATTGTGATTGTATGATATTGATTGTATGATTGTGATTGTATGATTCTGATAGTATGATTGTGATTGTATGATTGTGATTGTATGATTGTGATTGTATGATTGTGATGGTAAGATTGTGATTGTATGATTGTGATGGTATGATTGTGATTGTATGATTGTGATTGTATGATTGTATTTGGGAGATTGTATTTGGGGGATTGTAGTTGTATGATTGCGATTGTATGATTGTGATTGTATGATTGTGATGTATGATTGTAATTGTATGATTATGATTGTATGATTGTGATTGTATGATTGTGATTGTATGAATGTGATTGTATGATTGTGATTGTATGATTGTGATTGTATGATTGTGATTGTATGATTGTGATTGTATGATTGTGATTGTATGATTGTGATTGTATGATTGTGATTGTATTATTGCGATTGTATGAATGCGATTGTATGAATGCGATTGTATGATTGTGATTGCATGATTGTGATTGTATGATTGTGATTGTATGATATTGATTGTATGATTGTGATTGTATGATTGTGATAGTATGATTGTGATTGTATGATTGTGATTGTATGATTGTGATAGTATGGTCGTGATTGTATGAATGCGATTGTATGATTGTGATTGTATGATTATGATTGTACTTTTGTGATTGTATGATTGTGATTGTATGATTGTGATTGTATGATTGTGATTGTATGAGTGCGATTGTATGAATGCGACTGTATGATTGTGATTGCATGATTGTGATTGTATGATTGTGATTGTATGATATTGATTGTATGATTGTGATTGTATGATTGTGACTGTATGATTGTGATTGTATGATTGTGATTGTCTGATTGTGGTTGTATGATTGTGATTGTATGATTGTGATTGTATGATTGTGATTGTATGACTGTGATTGTATGATTCTGATTGTGCGATTGTGATTGTGCGATTGTGATTGGACGATTGTGATTGTACGATTGCGATTGTGTGATTGTGATTGCATGATTGTGATTGTATGATTATGATTGTATGATATTGATTGTATGATTGTGATTGTATGATTGTGATTGTATGATTGTGATTGTATGATTGTGATTGTATGATTGTGATTGTATGATTGTGATTGTATGATTGTGATTGTCTGATTGTGGTTGTATGATTGTGATTGTATGTCTGTGATTGTATGATTGTGATTGTATGACTGTGATTGTATGATTGTGATTGTGCGATTGTGATTGTGCGATTGTGATTGTACGATTGTGATCGTACGGTTGCGATTGTATGAATGCGATTGTATGATTGTGATTGCATGATTGTGATTGTATGATTGTGATTGTATGATTGCGATTGTATGAATGCGATTGTATGATTGTGATTGCATGATTGTGATTGTATGATTGTGATTGTATGATATTGATTGTATGATTGTGATTGTATGATTGTGATTGTATGATTGTGATAGAATGATTGTGACTGTATGATTGTGATTGTATGACTGTGATTGTATGATTGTGATTGTATGATTGCGATTGTATGATTGTGATTGTATGATTATGATTGTATTTTGGTGATTCTATGATTGTGATTGTATGATTGTGATTCTATGATTGTGATTGTATGATTCTGATTGTATGATTGTGATTGTATGATTGTGATTGTATGATTGTGATTGTATGATTGTGATTGTATGATTGTGATTGTATGATTGTGATTGTATGATTATGATTGTATGATTGTGATGGTATGATTGTGATTGTATGATTGTGATTGTATGATTGTGATTGTATGATTGTGATTGTATGATTGTATTTGGGAGATTGTATTTGGGAGATTGTAGTTGTATGATTGCGATTGTATGATTGTGATTGTATGATTGTGATGTATGTTTGTAATTGTATGATTATGATTGTATGATTGTGTTTGTATGATTGTGATGGTATGATTATGATTGTATGATTGCGATCGTATGATTGTGATTGTACGATTATGATTGTATGATTGTGATTGTAAGATTGCGATTGTATGATTGTGATTGCATGATTATGATTGTATTTTGGTGATTCTATGATTGTGATTGTATGATTGTGATTGTATGATTGTGATTGTATGATTGTGATTGTATGATTGCGATTGTATGAATGCGATTGTATGATTGTGATTGCATGATTGTGATTGCATGATTGTGATTGTATGATATTCATTGTATGATTGTGATTGTATGATTGTGATTGTATGATTGTGATTGTATGATTGTGATTGTATGATTGTGATTGTATGATTGTGATTGTATGATTGTGATTGTCTGATTGTGGTTGTATGATTGTGATTGTATGATTGTGATTGTATGATTGTGATTGTATGATTGTGATTGTATGATTGCGATTGTATGAATGCGATTGTATGATTGTGATTGCATGATTGTGATTGTATGATTGTGATTGTATGATATTGATTGTATGATTGTGATTGTATGATTGTGATTGTATGATTGTGATAGTATGATTGTGACTGTATGATTGTGATTGTATGACTGTGATTGTATGATTGTGATTGTGCGATTGTGATTGTATGATTGTGATTGTATGATTGTGATTGAATGATTATGATTGAATGATTGTGATTGCATGATTGTGATTGTATGATTGTGACTGCATGATTTTGAATGTATGATTGTGATTGTATGATTGTGATTGTATGATTGTGATTGTATGATTGTGGTTGTATGATTGTGATAGTATGATTGTGATTGTATGAATGCGATTGTATGATTGTGATTGTATGATTATGATTGTACTTTTGTGATTGTATGATTGTGATTGTATGATTGTGATTGTATGATTGCGATTGCATGAATGCGATTGTATGATTGTGATTGCATGATTGTTATTGTATGATTGTGATTGTATGATATTGATTGTATGATTGTGATTGTATGATTGCGATTGCATGAATGCGATTGTATGATTGTGATTGCATGATTGTTATTGTATGATTGTGATTGTATGATATTGATTGTATGATTGTGATTGTATGATTGTGATTGTATGATTGTGATTGTATGATTGTGATAGTATGATTGTGATTGTATGATTGTGATTGTATGACTGTGATTGTATGATTGTGATTGTATGATTGTGATAGTATGATTGTGATTGTATGATTGTGATTGTATGACTGTGATTGTATGATTGTGATTGTGCGATTGTGATTGTGCGATTGTGATTGTACGATTGTGATTGTACGATTGTGATTGTATGATTGTGATTGTATGATTATGATTGAATGATTGTGATTGCATGATTGTGATTGTATGATTGTGATTGCATGATTTTGAATGTATGATTGTGATTGTATGATTGTGATTGTATGATTGTGATTGTATGATTATGATTGTGTGATTGTGATTGTATGATTGCGATTGTATGATTGTGATTGTATGATTATGATTGTATTTTGGTGATTCTATGATTGTGATTGTATGATTGTGATTGTATGATTGTGATTGTATGATTGTGATTGTATGACTGTGATTGTATGATTGTGATTGTATGATTGTGATTGTATGATTGTGATTGTATGATTGTGATTGTATGATTGCGATTGTATGAATGCGATTGTATGATTGTGATTGTATGATTGTGATTGTATGATTGTGATTGTATGATTGTGATTGTATGATTGCGATTGTATGAATGCGATTGTATGATTGTGATTGCATGATTGTGATTGTATGATTGTGATTGTATGATATTGATTGTATGATTGTGATTGTATGATTGTGATAGTATGATTGTGATTGTATGATTGTGATTGTATGACTGTGATTGTATGATTGTGATTGTGCGATTGTGATTGTAGGATTGTGATTGTACGATTGCGATTGTACGACTGTGATTGTATGATTGCGATTGTATGATTGTGATTGTATGATTGTGATTGTATGATTGTGATTGTATGATTGTGATTGTATTATTGCGATTGTATGAATGCGATTGTATGAATGCGATTGTATGATTGTGATTGCATGATTGTGATTGTATGATTGTGATTGTATGATATTGATTGTATGATTGTGATTGTATGATTGTGATAGTATGATTGTGATTGTATGATTGTGATTGTATGATTGTGATTGTATGATTGTGATGGTAAGATTGTGATTGTATGATTGTGATGGTATGATTGTGATTGTATGATTGTGATTGTATGATTGTATTTGGGAGATTGTATTTGGGAGATTGTAGTTGTATGATTGCGATTGTATGATTGTGATTGTATGATTGTGATGTATGATTGTAATTGTATGATTATGATTGTATGATTGTGATTGTATGATTGTGATTGTATGAATGTGATTGTATGATTGTGATTGTATGATTGTGATTGTATGATTGTGATTGTATGATTGTGATTGTATGATTGTGATTGTATGATTGTGATTGTATGATTGTGATTGTATTATTGCGATTGTATGAATGCGATTGTATGAATGCGATTGTATGATTGTGATTGCATGATTGTGATTGTATGATTGTGATTGTATGATATTGATTGTATGATTGTGATTGTATGATTGTGATAGTATGATTGTGATTGTATGATTGTGATTGTATGATTGTGATAGTATGGTCGTGATTGTATGAATGCGATTGTATGATTGTGATTGTATGATTATGATTGTACTTTTGTGATTGTATGATTGTGATTGTATGATTGTGATTGTATGATTGTGATTGTATGAGTGCGATTGTATGAATGCGATTGTATGATTGTGATTGCATGATTGTGATTGTATGATTGTGATTGTATGATATTGATTGTATGATTGTGATTGTATGATTGTGATTGTATGATTGTGATTGTATGATTGTGATTGTCTGATTGTGGTTGTATGATTGTGATTGTATGATTGTGATTGTATGATTGTGATTGTATGACTGTGATTGTATGATTCTGATTGTGCGATTGTGATTGTGCGATTGTGATTGGACGATTGTGATTGTACGATTGCGATTGTGTGATTGTGATTGCATGATTGTGATTGTATGATTATGATTGTATGATATTGATTGTATGATTGTGATTGTATGATTGTGATTGTATGATTGTGATTGTATGATTGTGATTGTATGATTGTGATTGTATGATTGTGATTGTATGATTGTGATTGTCTGATTGTGGTTGTATGATTGTGATTGTATGTCTGTGATTGTATGATTGTGATTGTATGACTGTGATTGTATGATTGTGATTGTGCGATTGTGATTGTGCGATTGTGATTGTACGATTGTGATCGTACGATTGCGATTGTATGAATGCGATTGTATGATTGTGATTGCATGATTGTGATTGTATGTTTGTGATTGTATGATATTGATTGTATAATTGTGATTGTATGATTGTGATTGTATGATTGTGATTGTATGATTGTGATTGTATGATTGTGATTGTATGATTGTGATTGTATGATTGCGATAGTATGATTGCGATTGTAAGATTGTGATTGTATGACTGTGATTGTATGATTGTGATTGTATGATTGTCATTGTATGATTATGATTGTATGATTGTGATTGCATGATTGTGATTGTATGATTGAGATTGCATGATTTTGTATGTATGATTGTGATTGTATGATTGTGATTGTATGATTGTGATAGTATGATTGTGATTGTATGATTGTGATTGTATGACTGTGATTGTATGATTGTGAATGTATGATTGTGATTGCATGAATGTGATAGTATGATTGTGATTGTATGATTGTGATTGTATGACTGTGATTGTATGATTGTGATTGTGCGATTGTGATTGTACGATTGTGATTGTACGATTGTGATTGCATGATTGTGATTGTATGATTGAGATTGCATGATTTTGTATGTATGATTGTGATTGTATGATTGTGATTGTATGATTGTGATTGTATGATATTGATTGTATAATTGTGATTGTATGATTGTGAGTGTATGATTGTGATTGTATGATTGTGATTGTATGATTGTGATTGTTTGATTGCGATAGTATGATTGCGATTGTAAGATTGTGATTGTATGACTGTGATTGTATGATTGTGATTGTGTGATTGTCATTGTATGATTATGATTGTATGATTGTGATTGCATGATTGTGATTGTATGATTGAGATTGCATGATTTTGTATGTATGATTGTGATTGTATGATTGTGATTGTATGATTGTGATAGTATGATTGTGATTGTATGATTGTGATTGTATGACTGTGATTGTATGATTGTGAATGTATGATTGTGATTGTATGAATGTGATAGTATGATTGTGATTGTATGATTGTGATTGTATGACTGTGATTGTATGATTGTGATTGTGCGATTGTGATTGTACGATTGTGATTGTACGATTGTGATTGCATGATTGTGATTGTATGATTGAGATTGCATGATTTTGTATGTATGATTGTGATTGTATGATTGTGATTGTATGATATTGATTGTATAATTGTGATTGTATGATTGTGATTGTATGATTGTGATTGTATGATTGTGATTGTATGATTGTGATTGTATGATTGCGATAGTATGATTGCGATTGTAAGATTGTGATTGTATGACTGTGATTGTATGATTGTGATTGTGTGATTGTCATTGTATGATTATGATTGTATGATTGTGATTGCATGATTGTGATTGTATGATTGAGATTGCATGATTTTGTATGTATGATTGTGATTGTATGATTGTGATTGTATGATTGTGATAGTATGATTGTGATTGTATGATTGTGATTGTATGACTGTGATTGTATGATTGTGATTGTATGATTGTGATTGTATGAATGTGATAGTATGATTGTGATTGTATGATTGTAATTGTATGATTGTGATAGTATGATTGTGATTGTATGATTGTGATTGTATGATTGTGATGTATGATTGTAATTGTATGATTATGATTGTATGATTGTGATTGTATGATTGTGATGGTAAGATTGTGATTGTATGATTGCGATCGTATGATTGTGATTGTATGATTATGATTGTATGATTGTGATTGTATGATTGCGATTGTATGATTGTGATTGTATGATTGTGATTGTATGATTGTGATTGTATGATTGTGATTGTATTATTGCGATTGTATGAATGCGATTGTATGAATGCGATTGTATGATTGTGATTGCATGATTGTGATTGTATGATTGTGATTGTATGATATTGATTGTATGATTGTGATTGTATGATTCTGATAGTATGATTGTGATTGTATGATTGTGATTGTATGATTGTGATTGTATGATTGTGATGGTAAGATTGTGATTGTATGATTGTGATGGTATGATTGTGATTGTATGATTGTGATTGTATGATTGTATTTGGGAGATTGTATTTGGGGGATTGTAGTTGTATGATTGCGATTGTATGATTGTGATTGTATGATTGTGATGTATGATTGTAATTGTATGATTATGATTGTATGATTGTGATTGTATGATTGTGATTGTATGAATGTGATTGTATGATTGTGATTGTATGATTGTGATTGTATGATTGTGATTGTATGATTGTGATTGTATGATTGTGATTGTATGATTGTGATTGTATGATTGTGATTGTATTATTGCGATTGTATGAATGCGATTGTATGAATGCGATTGTATGATTGTGATTGCATGATTGTGATTGTATGATTGTGATTGTATGATATTGATTGTATGATTGTGATTGTATGATTGTGATAGTATGATTGTGATTGTATGATTGTGATTGTATGATTGTGATAGTATGGTCGTGATTGTATGAATGCGATTGTATGATTGTGATTGTATGATTATGATTGTACTTTTGTGATTGTATGATTGTGATTGTATGATTGTGATTGTATGATTGTGATTGTATGAGTGCGATTGTATGAATGCGATTGTATGATTGTGATTGCATGATTGTGATTGTATGATTGTGATTGTATGATATTGATTGTATGATTGTGATTGTATGATTGTGATTGTATGATTGTGATTGTATGATTGTGATTGTCTGATTGTGGTTGTATGATTGTGATTGTATGATTGTGATTGTATGATTGTGATTGTATGACTGTGATTGTATGATTCTGATTGTGCGATTGTGATTGTGCGATTGTGATTGGACGATTGTGATTGTACGATTGCGATTGTGTGATTGTGATTGCATGATTGTGATTGTATGATTATGATTGTATGATATTGATTGTATGATTGTGATTGTATGATTGTGATTGTATGATTGTGATTGTATGATTGTGATTGTATGATTGTGATTGTATGATTGTGATTGTATGATTGTGATTGTATGATTGTGATTGTCTGATTGTGGTTGTATGATTGTGATTGTATGTCTGTGATTGTATGATTGTGATTGTATGACTGTGATTGTATGATTGTGATTGTGCGATTGTGATTGTGCGATTGTGATTGTACGATTGTGATCGTACGGTTGCGATTGTATGAATGCGATTGTATGATTGTGATTGCATGATTGTGATTGTATGATTGTGATTGTATGATTGCGATTGTATGAATGCGATTGTATGATTGTGATTGCATGATTGTGATTGTATGATTGTGATTGTATGATATTGATTGTATGATTGTGATTGTATGATTGTGATTGTATGATTGTGATAGAATGATTGTGACTGTATGATTGTGATTGTATGACTGTGATTGTATGATTGTGATTGTATGATTGCGATTGTATGATTGTGATTGTATGATTATGATTGTATTTTGGTGATTCTATGATTGTGATTGTATGATTGTGATTCTATGATTGTGATTGTATGATTCTGATTGTATGATTGTGATTGTATGATTGTGATTGTATGATTGTGATTGTATGATTGTGATTGTATGATTGTGATTGTATGATTATGATTGTATGATTGTCATGGTATGATTGTGATTGTATGATTGTGATTGTATGATTGTGATTGTATGATTGTGATTGTATGATTGTATTTGGGAGATTGTATTTGGGAGATTGTAGTTGTATGATTGCGATTGTATGATTGTGATTGTATGATTGTGATGTATGTTTGTAATTGTATGATTATGATTGTATGATTGTGTTTGTATGATTGTGATGGTATGATTATGATTGTATGATTGCGATCGTATGATTGTGATTGTACGATTATGATTGTATGATTGTGATTGTAAGATTGCGATTGTATGATTGTGATTGCATGATTATGATTGTATTTTGGTGATTCTATGATTGTGATTGTATGATTGTGATTGTATGATTGTGATTGTATGATTGTGATTGTATGATTGCGATTGTATGAATGCGATTGTATGATTGTGATTGCATGATTGTGATTGCATGATTGTGATTGTATGATATTCATTGTATGATTGTGATTGTATGATTGTGATTGTATGATTGTGATTGTATGATTGTGATTGTATGATTGTGATTGTATGATTGTGATTGTCTGATTGTGGTTGTATGATTGTGATTGTATGATTGTGATTGTATGATTGTGATTGTATGATTGTGATTGTATGATTGCGATTGTATGAATGCGATTGTATGATTGTGATTGCATGATTGTGATTGTATGATTGTGATTGTATGATATTGATTGTATGATTGTGATTGTATGATTGTGATTGTATGATTGTGATAGTATGATTGTGACTGTATGATTGTGATTGTATGACTGTGATTGTATGATTGTGATTGTGCGATTGTGATTGTATGATTGTGATTGTATGATTGTGATTGAATGATTATGATTGAATGATTGTGATTGCATGATTGTGATTGTATGATTGTGACTGCATGATTTTGAATGTATGATTGTGATTGTATGATTGTGATTGTATGATTGTGATTGTATGATTGTGGTTGTATGATTGTGATAGTATGATTGTGATTGTATGAATGCGATTGTATGATTGTGATTGTATGATTATGATTGTACTTTTGTGATTGTATGATTGTGATTGTATGATTGTGATTGTATGATTGCGATTGCATGAATGCGATTGTATGATTGTGATTGCATGATTGTTATTGTATGATTGTGATTGTATGATATTGATTGTATGATTGTGATTGTATGATTGCGATTGCATGAATGCGATTGTATGATTGTGATTGCATGATTGTTATTGTATGATTGTGATTGTATGATATTGATTGTATGATTGTGATTGTATGATTGTGATTGTATGATTGTGATTGTATGATTGTGATAGTATGATTGTGATTGTATGATTGTGATTGTATGACTGTGATTGTATGATTGTGATTGTATGATTGTGATAGTATGATTGTGATTGTATGATTGTGATTGTATGACTGTGATTGTATGATTGTGATTGTGCGATTGTGATTGTGCGATTGTGATTGTACGATTGTGATTGTACGATTGTGATTGTATGATTGTGATTGTATGATTATGATTGAATGATTGTGATTGCATGATTGTGATTGTATGATTGTGATTGCATGATTTTGAATGTATGATTGTGATTGTATGATTGTGATTGTATGATTGTGATTGTATGATTATGATTGTGTGATTGTGATTGTATGATTGCGATTGTATGATTGTGATTGTATGATTATGATTGTATTTTGGTGATTCTATGATTGTGATTGTATGATTGTGATTGTATGATTGTGATTGTATGATTGTGATTGTATGACTGTGATTGTATGATTGTGATTGTATGATTGTGATTGTATGATTGTGATTGTATGATTGTGATTGTATGATTGCGATTGTATGAATGCGATTGTATGATTGTGATTGTATGATTGTGATTGTATGATTGTGATTGTATGATTGTGATTGTATGATTGCGATTGTATGAATGCGATTGTATGATTGTGATTGCATGATTGTGATTGTATGATTGTGATTGTATGATATTGATTGTATGATTGTGATTGTATGATTGTGATAGTATGATTGTGATTGTATGATTGTGATTGTATGACTGTGATTGTATGATTGTGATTGTGCGATTGTGATTGTAGGATTGTGATTGTACGATTGCGATTGTACGACTGTGATTGTATGATTGTGATTGTATGATTATGATTGAATGATTGTGATTGCATGATTGTGATTGTATGATTGTGACTGCATGATTTTGAATGTATGATTGTGATTGTATGATTGTGATTGTATGATTGTGATTGTATGATTGTGATTGTATGATTGTGATTGTATGATTGTGATTGTATGATTGTGATTGTATGATTGCGATAGTATGATTGTGATTGTATGAATGCGATTGTATGATTGTGATTGTATGATTATGATTGTACTTTTGTGATTGTATGATTGTGATTGTATGATTGTGATTGTATTTTTTGTGATTGTATGATTGTGATTGTATGATTGTGATTGTATGATTGTGATTGTATGATTGTGATTGTATGATTGCGATTGTATGAATGCGATTGTATGATTGTGATTGTATGATTGTGATTGTATGATTGTGATTGTATGATTGTAATTGTATGATTGTGATTGTATGATTGTGATTGTATGATTGTGATTGTATGATTGTGATTGTATGATTGTGATTGTATGATTGTGATTGTATGATTGTGATTGTATGATTGTGATTGTATGATTGTAATTGTATGATTGTGATTGTATGATTGTGATTGTATGATTGTGATTGTAGGATTGTGATTGTACGATTGCGATTGTACGACTGTGATTGTATGATTGTGATTGTATGATTATGATTGAATGATTGTGATTGCATGATTGTGATTGTATGATTGTGATTGTATGATTGTGACTGCATGATTTTGAATGTATGATTGTGATTGTATGATTGTGATTGTATGATTGTGATTGTATGATTGTGATTGTATGATTGTGATTGTATGATTGTGATTGTATGATTTTGATAGTATGATTGTGATTGTATGAATGCGATTGTATGATTGTGATTGTATGATTATGATTGTACTTTTGTGATTGTATGATTGTGATTGTATGATTGTGATTGTATTTTTTGTGATTGTATGATTGTGATTGTATGATTGTGATTGTATGATTGTGATTGTATGATTGTGATTGTATGATTGTGATTGTATGATTGTGATTGTATGATTGTGATTGTATGATTGTGATTGTATGATTGTGATTGTATGATTGCGATTGTATGAATGCGATTGTATGATTGTGATTGTATGATTGTGATTGTATGATTGTGATTGTATGATTGTAATTGTATGATTGTGATTGTATGATTATGATTGTATGATTGCGATCGTATGATTGTGGTTGTATGATTGTGATTGCATGATTGTGATTGTATGATTGTGATTGCATGATTTTGTATGTATGATTGTGATTGTATGATTGTGATTGTATGATTGTGATTGTATGATTGTGATTGTATGATTGTGATTGTATGATTGTGATTGTATGATTATGATTGTGTGATTGTGATTGTATGATTGTATTTGGGAGATTGTATTTTGGAGATTGTAATTGTGGGATTGCAATTGTATGATTGTGATTGTATGATTGTGATTGTATGATTGTGATTGTATGATTGCGATTGTATAATTGTGATTGTATGATTGTGATTGTATGATTGTGATTGTATGATTATGATTGTATGATTGTGCTGGTATGATTGTGATTGTATGATTGTGATTGTATGATTGTATTTGGGAGATTGTATTTGGGAGATTGTAGTTGTATGATTGCGATTGTATGATTGTGATTGTATGACTGTGATGTATGATTGTAATTGTATGATTATGATTGTATGATTGTGATTGTATGATTGTGATGGTAAGATTGTGATTGTATGATTGCGATCGTATGATTGTGATTGTATGATTATGATTGTATGATTGTGATTGTATGATTGCGATTGTATGATTGTGATTGTATGATTGTGATTGTATGATTGTGATTGTATGATTGTGATTGTATTATTGCGATTGTATGAATGCGATTGTATGAATGCGATTGTATGATTGTGATTGCATGATTGTGATTGTATGATTGTGATTGTATGATATTGATTGTATGATTGTGATTGTATGATTGTGATAGTATGATTGTGATTGTATGATTGTGATTGTATGATTGTGATTGTATGATTGTGATTGTATGATTGTGATGGTAAGATTGTGATTGTATGATTGTGATGGTATGATTGTGATTGTATGATTGTGATTGTATGATTGTATTTGGGAGATTGTATTTGGGAGATTGTAGTTGTATGATTGCGATTGTATGATTGTGATTGTATGATTGTGATGTATGATTGTAATTGTATGATTATGATTGTATGATTGTGATTGTATGATTGTGATTGTATGAATGTGATTGTATGATTGTGATTGTATGATTGTGATTGTATGATTGTGATTGTATGATTGTGATTGTATGATTGTGATTGTATGATTGTGATTGTATGATTGTGATTGTATGATTGTGATTGTATTATTGCGATTGTATGAATGCGATTGTATGAATGCGATTGTATGATTGTGATTGCATGATTGCGATTGTATGATTGTGATTGTATGATATTGATTGTATGACTGTGACTGTATGATTGTGATAGTATGATTGTGATTGTATGATTGTGATTGTATGATTGTGATAGTATGGTCGTGATTGTATGAATGCGATTGTATGATTGTGATTGTATGATTATGATTGTACTTTTGTGATTGTATGATTGTGATTGTATGATTGTGATTGTATGAGTGCGATTGTATGAATGCGATTGTATGATTGTGATTGCATGATTGTGATTGTATGATTGTGATTGTATGATATTGATTGTATGATTGTGATTGTATGATTGTGATTGTATGATTGTGATTGTATGATTGTGATTGTCTGATTGTGGTTGTATGATTGTGATTATATGATTGTGATTGTATGATTGTGATTGTATGACTGTGATTGTATGATTCTAATTGTGCGATTGTGATTGTGCGATTGTGATTGGACGATTGTGATTGTACGATTGCGATTGTGTGATTGTGATTGCATGATTGTGATTGTATGATTATGATTGTATGATATTGATTGTATGATTGTGATTGTATGATTGTGATTGTATGATTGTGATTGTATGATTGTGATTGTATGATTGTGATTGTATGATTGTGATTGTCTGATTGTGGTTGTATGATTGTGATTGTATGTCTGTGATTGTATGATTGTGATTGTATGACTGTGATTGTATGATTGTGATTGTGCGATTGTGATTGTGCGATTGTGATTGTACGATTGTGATCGTACGATTGCGATTGTATGAATGCGATTGTATGATTGTGATTGCATGATTGTGATTGTATGTTTGTGATTGTATGATATTGATTGTATAATTGTGATTGTATGATTGTGATTGTATGATTGTGATTGTATGATTGTGATTGTATGATTGTGATAGTATGATTGTGATTGTATGATTGTGATTGTATGACTGTGATTGTATGATTGTGAATGTATGATTGTGATTGTATGAATGTGATAGTATGATTGTGATTGTATGATTGTGATTGTATGACTGTGATTGTATGATTGTGATTGTGCGATTGTGATTGTACGATTGTGATTGTACGATTGTGATTGCATGATTGTGATTGTATGATTGAGATTGCATGATTTTGTATGTATGATTGTGATTGTATGATTGTGATTGTATGATATTGATTGTATAATTGTGATTGTATGATTGTGATTGTATGATTGTGATTGTATGATTGTGATTGTATGATTGTGATTGTATGATTGCGATAGTATGATTGCGATTGTAAGATTGTGATTGTATGACTGTGATTGTATGATTGTGATTGTGTGATTGTCATTGTATGATTATGATTGTATGATTGTGATTGCATGATTGTGATTGTATGATTGAGATTGCATGATTTTGTATGTATGATTGTGATTGTATGATTGTGATTGTATGATTGTGATAGTATGATTGTGATTGTATGATTGTGATTGTATGACTGTGATTGTATGATTGTGATTGTATGATTGTGATTGTATGAATGTGATAGTATGATTGTGATTGTATGATTGTAATTGTATGATTGTGATAGTATGATTGTGATTGTATGATTGTGATTGTATGATTGTGATGTATGATTGTAATTGTATGATTATGATTGTATGATTGTGATTGTATGATTGTGATGGTAAGATTGTGATTGTATGATTATGATTGTATGATTGCGATCGTATGATTGTGGTTGTATGATTGTGATTGCATGATTGTGATTGTATGATTGTGATTGCATGATTTTGTATGTATGATTGTGATTGTATGATTGTGATTGTATGATTGTGATTGTATGATTGTGATTGTATGATTGTGATTGTATGATTGTGATTGTATGATTGTGATTGTATGATTGTGATTGTATGATTATGATTGTGTGATTGTGATTGTATGATTGTATTTGGGAGATTGTATTTTGGAGATTGTAATTGTGGGATTGCAATTGTATGATTGTGATTGTATGATTGTGATTGTATGATTGTGATTGTATGATTGCGATTGTATAATTGTGATTGTATGATTGTGATTGTATGATTGTGATTGTATGATTATGATTGTATGATTGTGATGGTATGATTGTGATTGTATGATTGTGATTGTATGATTGTATTTGGGAGATTGTATTTGGGAGATTGTAGTTGTATGATTGCGATTGTATGATTGTGATTGTATGACTGTGATGTATGATTGTAATTGTATGATTATGATTGTATGATTGTGATTGTATGATTGTGATGGTAAGATTGTGATTGTATGATTGCGATCGTATGACTGTGATTGTATGATTATGATTGTATGATTGTGATTGTATGATTGCGATTGTATGATTGTGATTGTATGATTGTGATTGTATGATTATGATTGTATGATTGTGATGGTATGATTGTGATTGTATGATTGTGATTGTATGATTGTATTTGGGAGATTGTATTTGGGAGATTGTAATTGTATGATTGCGATTGTATGATTGTGATTGTATGACTGTGATGTATGATTGTAATTGTATGATTATGATTGTATGATTGTGATTGTATGATTGTGATGGTAAGATTGTGATTGTATGATTGCGATCGTATGATTGTGATTGTATGATTATGATTGTATGATTGTGATTGTATGATTGCGATTGTATGATTGTGATTGTATGATTGTGATTGTATGATTGTGATTGTATGATTGTGATTGTATTATTGCGATTGTATGAATGCGATTGTACGAATGCGATTGTATGATTGTGATTGCATGATTGTGATTGTATGATTGTGATTGTATGATATTGATTGTATGATTGTGATTGTATGATTGTGATAGTATGATTGTGATTGTATGATTGTGATTGTATGATTGTGATTGTATGATTGTGATTGTATGATTGTGATGGTAAGATTGTGATTGTATGATTGTGATGGTATGATTGTGATTGTATGATTGTGATTGTATGATTGTATTTGGGAGATTGTATTTGGGAGATTGTAGTTGTGTGATTGCGATTGTATGATTGTGATTGTATGATTGTGATGTATGATTGTAATTGTATGATTATGATTGTATGATTGTGATTGTATGATTGTGATTGTATGAATGTGATTGTATGATTGTGATTGTATGATTGTGATTGTATGATTGTGATTGTATGATTGTGATTGTATGATTGTGATTGTATGATTGTGATTGTATGATTGTGATTGTATTATTGCGATTGTATGAATGCGATTGTATGAATGCGATTGTATGATTGTGATTGCATGATTGCGATTGTATGATTGTGATTGTATGATATTGATTGTATGACTGTGACTGTATGATTGTGATAGTATGATTGTGATTGTATGATTGTGATTGTATGATTGTGATAGTATGGTCGTGATTGTATGAATGCGATTGTATGATTGTGATTGTATGATTATGATTGTACTTTTGTGATTGTATGATTGTGATTGTATGATTGTGATTGTATGATTGTGATTGTATGAGTGCGATTGTATGAATGCGATTGTATGATTGTGATTGCATGATTGTGATTGTATGATTGTGATTGTATGATATTGATTGTATGATTGTGATTGTATGATTGTGATTGTATGATTGTGATTGTATGATTGTGATTGTCTGATTGTGGTTGTATGATTGTGATTGTATGATTGTGATTGTATGATTGTGATTGTATGACTGTGATTGTATGATTCTGATTGTGCGATTGTGATTGTGCGATTGTGATTGGACGATTGTGATTGTACGATTGCGATTGTGTGATTGTGATTGCATGATTGTGATTGTATGATTATGATTGTATGATATTGATTGTATGATTGTGATTGTATGATTGTGATTGTATGATTGTGATTGTATGATTGTGATTGTATGACTGTGATTGTATGATTGCGATTGTGCGATTGTGATTGTACGATTGTGATTGTACGATTGTGATTGCATGATTGTGATTGTATGATTGAGATTGCATGATTTTGTATGTATGATTGTGATTGTATGATTGTGATTGTATGATATTGATTGTATAATTGTGATTGTATGATTGTGATTGTATGATTGTGATTGTATGATTGTGATTGTAGGATTGTGATTGTATGATATTGATTGTATGATTGTGATTGTATGATTGTGATAGTATGATTGTGATTGTATGATTGTGATTGTATGATTGTGATAGTATGGTCGTGATTGTATGAATGCGATTGTATGATTGTGATTGTATGATTATGATTGTACTTTTGTGATTGTATGATTGTGATTGTATGATTGTGATTGTATGATTGTGATTGTATGAGTGCGATTGTATGAATGCGATTGTATGATTGTGATTGCATGATTGTGATTGTATGATTGTGATTGTATGATATTGATTGTATGATTGTGATTGTATGATTGTGATTGTATGATTGTGATTGTATGATTGTGATTGTCTGATTGTGGTTGTATGATTGTGATTGTATGATTGTGATTGTATGATTGTGATTGTATGACTGTGATTGTATGATTCTGATTGTGCGATTGTGATTGTGCGATTGTGATTGGACGATTGTGATTGTACGATTGCGATTGTGTGATTGTGATTGCATGATTGTGATTGTATGATTATGATTGTATGATATTGATTGTATGATTGTGATTGTATGATTGTGATTGTATGATTGTGATTGTATGATTGTGATTGTATGATTGTGATTGTATGATTGTGATTGTATGATTGTGATTGTATGATTGTGATTGTCTGATTGTGGTTGTATGATTGTGATTGTATGTCTGTGATTGTATGATTGTGATTTTATGACTGTGATTGTATGATTGTGATTGTGCGATTGTGATTGTGCGATTGTGATTGTACGATTGTGATCGTACGATTGCGATTGTATGAATGCGATTGTATGATTGTGATTGCATGATTGTGATTGTATGTTTGTGATTGTATGATATTGATTGTATAATTGTGATTGTATGATTGTGATTGTATGATTGTGATTGTATGATTGTGATTGTATGATTGTGATTGTATGATTGTGATTGTATGATTGTGATTGTATGATTGCGATAGTATGATTGCGATTGTAAGATTGTGATTGTATGACTGTGATTGTATGATTGTGATTGTATGATTGTCATTGTATGATTATGATTGTATGATTGTGATTGCATGATTGTGATTGTATGATTGAGATTGCATGATTTTGTATGTATGATTGTGATTGTATGATTGTGATTGTATGATTGTGATAGTATGATTGTGATTGTATGATTGTGATTGTATGACTGTGATTGTATGATTGTGAATGTATGATTGTGATTGTATGAATGTGATAGTATGATTGTGATTGTATGATTGTGATTGTATGACTGTGATTGTGTGATTGTGATTGTGCGATTGTGATTGTACGATTGTGATTGTACGATTGTGATTGCATGATTGTGATTGTATGATTGAGATTGCATGATTTTGTATGTATGATTGTGATTGTATGATTGTGATTGTATGATATTGATTGTATAATTGTGATTGTATGATTGTGAGTGTATGATTGTGATTGTGTGATTGTGATTGTATGATTGTGATTGTATGATTGCGATAGTATGATTGCGATTGTAAGATTGTGATTGTATGACTGTGATTGTATGATTGTGATTGTGTGATTGTCATTGTATGATTATGATTGTATGATTGTGATTGCATGATTGTGATTGTATGATTGAGATTGCATGATTTTGTATGTATGATTGTGATTGTATGATTGTGATTGTATGATTGTGATAGTATGATTGTGATTGTATGATTGTGATTGTATGACTGTGATTGTATGATTGTGAATGTATGATTGTGATTGTATGAATGTGATAGTATGATTGTGATTGTATGATTGTGATTGTATGACTGTGATTGTATGATTGTGATTGTGCGATTGTGATTGTACGATTGTGATTGTACGATTGTGATTGCATGATTGTGATTGTATGATTGAGATTGCATGATTTTGTATGTATGATTGTGATTGTATGATTGTGATTGTATGATATTGATTGTATAATTGTGATTGTATGATTGTGATTGTATGATTGTGATTGTATGATTGTGATTGTATGATTATGATTGTATGATTGTGATTGTATGATTGTGATGGTAAGATTGTGATTGTATGATTGCGATCGTATGATTGTGATTGTATGATTATGATTGTATGATTGTGATTGTATGATTGCGATTGTATGATTGTGATTGTATGATTGTGATTGTATGATTGTGATTGTATGATTGTGATTGTATTATTGCGATTGTATGAATGCGATTGTATGAATGCGATTGTATGATTGTGATTGCATGATTGTGATTGTATGATTGTGATTGTATGATATTGATTGTATGATTGTGATTGTATGATTGTGATAGTATGATTGTGATTGTATGATTGTGATTGTATGATTGTGATTGTATGATTGTGATGGTAAGATTGTGATTGTATGATTGTGATGGTATGATTGTGATTGTATGATTGTGATTGTATGATTGTATTTGGGAGATTGTATTTGGGAGATTGTAATTGTATGATTGCGATTGTATGATTGTGATTGTATGATTGTGATGTATGATTGTAATTGTATGATTATGATTGTATGATTGTGATTGTATGATTGTGATTGTATGAATGTGATTGTATGATTGTGATTGTATGATTGTGATTGTATGATTGTGATTGTATGATTGTGATTGTATGATTGTGATTGTATGATTGTGATTGTATGATTGTGATTGTATGATTGTGATTGTATTATTGCGATTGTATGAATGCGATTGTATGAATGCGATTGTATGATTGTGATTGCATGATTGCGATTGTATGATTGTGATTGTATGATATTGATTGTATGACTGTGACTGTATGATTGTGATAGTATGATTGTGATTGTATGATTGTGATTGTATGATTGTGATAGTATGGTCGTGATTGTATGAATGCGATTGTATGATTGTGATTGTATGATTATGATTGTACTTTTGTGATTGTATGATTGTGATTGTATGATTGTGATTGTATGAGTGCGATTGTATGAATGCGATTGTATGATTGTGATTGCATGATTGTGATTGTATGATTGTGATTGTATGATATTGATTGTATGATTGTGATTGTATGATTGTGATTGTATGATTGTGATTGTATGATTGTGATTGTCTGATTGTGGTTGTATGATTGTGATTATATGATTGTGATTGTATGATTGTGATTGTATGACTGTGATTGTATGATTCTAATTGTGCGATTGTGATTGTGCGATTGTGATTGGACGATTGTGATTGTACGATTGCGATTGTGTGATTGTGATTGCATGATTGTGATTGTATGATTATGATTGTATGATATTGATTGTATGATTGTGATTGTATGATTGTGATTGTATGATTGTGATTGTATGATTGTGATTGTATGATTGTGATTGTATGATTGTGATTGTCTGATTGTGGTTGTATGATTGTGATTGTATGTCTGTGATTGTATGATTGTGATTGTATGACTGTGATTGTATGATTGTGATTGTGCGATTGTGATTGTGCGATTGTGATTGTACGATTGTGATCGTACGATTGCGATTGTATGAATGCGATTGTATGATTGTGATTGCATGATTGTGATTGTATGTTTGTGATTGTATGATATTGATTGTATAATTGTGATTGTATGATTGTGATTGTATGATTGTGATTGTATGATTGTGATTGTATGATTGTGATAGTATGATTGTGATTGTATGATTGTGATTGTATGACTGTGATTGTATGATTGTGAATGTATGATTGTGATTGTATGAATGTGATAGTATGATTGTGATTGTATGATTGTGATTGTATGACTGTGATTGTATGATTGTGATTGTGCGATTGTGATTGTACGATTGTGATTGTACGATTGTGATTGCATGATTGTGATTGTATGATTGAGATTGCATGATTTTGTATGTATGATTGTGATTGTATGATTGTGATTGTATGATATTGATTGTATAATTGTGATTGTATGATGGTGATTGTATGATTGTGATTGTATGATTGTGATTGTATGATTGTGATTGTATGATTGCGATAGTATGATTGCGATTGTAAGATTGTGATTGTATGACTGTGATTGTATGATTGTGATTGTGTGATTGTCATTGTATGATTATGATTGTATGATTGTGATTGCATGATTGTGATTGTATGATTGAGATTGCATGATTTTGTATGTATGATTGTGATTGTATGATTGTGATTGTATGATTGTGATAGTATGATTCTGATTGTATGATTGTGATTGTATGACTGTGATTGTATGATTGTGATTGTATGATTGTGATTGTATGAATGTGATAGTATGATTGTGATTGTATGATTGTAACTGTATGATTGTGATAGTATGATTGTGATTGTATGATTGTGATTGTATGATTGTGATGTATGATTGTAATTGTATGATTATGATTGTATGATTGTGATTGTATGATTGTGATGGTAAGATTGTGATTGTATGATTATGATTGTATGATTGCGATCGTATGATTGTGGTTGTATGATTGTGATTGCATGATTGTGATTGTATGATTGTGATTGCATGATTTTGTATGTATGATTGTGATTGTATGATTGTGATTGTATGATTGTGATTGTATGATTGTGATTGTATGATTGTGATTGTATGATTGTGATTGTATGATTGTGATTGTATGATTGTGATTGTATGATTATGATTGTGTGATTGTGATTGTATGATTGTATTTGGGAGATTGTATTTTGGAGATTGTAATTGTGGGATTGCAATTGTATGATTGTGATTGTATGATTGTGATTGTATGATTGTGATTGTATGATTGCGATTGTATAATTGTGATTGTATGATTGTGATTGTATGATTGTGATTGTATGATTATGATTGTATGATTGTGATGGTATGATTGTGATTGTATGATTGTGATTGTATGATTGTATTTGGGAGATTGTATTTGGGAGATTGTAGTTGTATGATTGCGATTGTATGATTGTGATTGTATGACTGTGATGTATGATTGTAATTGTATGATTATGATTGTATGATTGTGATTGTATGATTGTGATGGTAAGATTGTGATTGTATGATTGCGATCGTATGACTGTGATTGTATGATTATGATTGTATGATTGTGATTGTATGATTGCGATTGTATGATTGTGATTGTATGATTGTGATTGTATGATTATGATTGTATGATTGTGATGGTATGATTGTGATTGTATGATTGTGATTGTATGATTGTATTTGGGAGATTGTATTTGGGAGATTGTAATTGTATGATTGCGATTGTATGATTGTGATTGTATGACTGTGATGTATGATTGTAATTGTATGATTATGATTGTATGATTGTGATTGTATGATTGTGATGGTAAGATTGTGATTGTATGATTGCGATCGTATGATTGTGATTGTATGATTATGATTGTATGATTGTGATTGTATGATTGCGATTGTATGATTGTGATTGTATGATTGTGATTGTATGATTGTGATTGTATGATTGTGATTGTATTATTGCGATTGTATGAATGCGATTGTATGAATGCGATTGTATGATTGTGATTGCATGATTGTGATTGTATGATTGTGATTGTATGATATTGATTGTATGATTGTGATTGTATGATTGTGATAGTATGATTGTGATTGTATGATTGTGATTGTATGATTGTGATTGTATGATTGTGATTGTATGATTGTGATGGTAAGATTGTGATTGTATGATTGTGATGGTATGATTGTGATTGTATGATTGTGATTGTATGATTGTATTTGGGAGATTGTATTTGGGAGATTGTAGTTGTGTGATTGCGATTGTATGATTGTGATTGTATGATTGTGATGTATGATTGTAATTGTATGATTATGATTGTATGATTGTGATTGTATGATTGTGATTGTATGAATGTGATTGTATGATTGTGATTGTATGATTGTGATTGTATGATTGTGATTGTATGATTGTGATTGTATGATTGTGATTGTATGATTGTGATTGTATGATTGTGATTGTATTATTGCGATTGTATGAATGCGATTGTATGAATGCGATTGTATGATTGTGATTGCATGATTGCGATTGTATGATTGTGATTGTATGATATTGATTGTATGACTGTGACTGTATGATTGTGATAGTATGATTGTGATTGTATGATTGTGATTGTATGATTGTGATAGTATGGTCGTGATTGTATGAATGCGATTGTATGATTGTGATTGTATGATTATGATTGTACTTTTGTGATTGTATGATTGTGATTGTATGATTGTGATTGTATGATTGTGATTGTATGAGTGCGATTGTATGAATGCAATTGTATGATTGTGATTGCATGATTGTGATTGTATGATTGTGATTGTATGATATTGATTGTATGATTGTGATTGTATGATTGTGATTGTATGATTGTGATTGTATGATTGTGATTGTCTGATTGTGGTTGTATGATTGTGATTGTATGATTGTGATTGTATGATTGTGATTGTATGACTGTGATTGTATGATTCTGATTGTGCGATTGTGATTGTGCGATTGTGATTGGACGATTGTGATTGTACGATTGCGATTGTGTGATTGTGATTGCATGATTGTGATTGTATGATTATGATTGTATAATATTGATTGTATGATTGTGATTGTATGATTGTGATTGTATGATTGTGATTGTATGATTGTGATTGTATGATTGTGATTGTATGATTGTGATTGTATGATTGTGATTGTCTGATTGTGGTTGTATGATTGTGATTGTATGTCTGTGATTGTATGATTGTGATTGTATGACTGTGATTGTATGATTGTGATTGTGCGATTGTGATTGTGCGATTGTGATTGTACGATTGTGATCGTACGATTGCGATTGTATGAATGCGATTGTATGATTGTGATTGCATGATTGTGATTGTATGTTTGTGATTGTATGATATTGATTGTATAATTGTGATTGTATGATTGTGATTGTATGATTGTGATTGTATGATTGTGATTGTATGATTGTGATAGTATGATTGTGATTGTATGATTGTGATTGTATGACTGTGATTGTATGATTGTGAATGTATGATTGTGATTGTATGAATGTGATAGTATGATTGTGATTGTATGATTGTGATTGTATGACTGTGATTGTATGATTGCGATTGTGCGATTGTGATTGTACGATTGTGATTGTACGATTGTGATTGCATGATTGTGATTGTATGATTGAGATTGCATGATTTTGTATGTATGATTGTGATTGTATGATTGTGATTGTATGATATTGATTGTATAATTGTGATTGTATGATTGTGATTGTATGATTGTGATTGTATGATTGTGATTGTATGATTGTGATTGTATGATATTGATTGTATGATTGTGATTGTATGATTGTGATAGTATGATTGTGATTGTATGATTGTGATTGTATGATTGTGATAGTATGGTCGTGATTGTATGAATGCGATTGTATGATTGTGATTGTATGATTATGATTGTACTTTTGTGATTGTATGATTGTGATTGTATGATTGTGATTGTATGATTGTGATTGTATGAGTGCGATTGTATGAATGCGATTGTATGATTGTGATTGCATGATTGTGATTGTATGATTGTGATTGTATGATATTGATTGTATGATTGTGATTGTATGATTGTGATTGTATGATTGTGATTGTATGATTGTGATTGTCTGATTGTGGTTGTATGATTGTGATTGTATGATTGTGATTGTATGATTGTGATTGTATGACTGTGATTGTATGATTCTGATTGTGCGATTGTGATTGTGCGATTGTGATTGGACGATTGTGATTGTACGATTGCGATTGTGTGATTGTGATTGCATGATTGTGATTGTATGATTATGATTGTATGATATTGATTGTATGATTGTGATTGTATGATTGTGATTGTATGATTGTGATTGTATGATTGTGATTGTATGATTGTGATTGTATGATTGTGATTGTATGATTGTGATTGTATGATTGTGATTGTCTGA
Organism: Megachile rotundata; assembly: GCF_050947335.1. Classification (NCBI taxonomy): domain Eukaryota; kingdom Metazoa; phylum Arthropoda; class Insecta; order Hymenoptera; family Megachilidae; genus Megachile; species Megachile rotundata. The sequence goes on along the minus strand of NW_027473323.1, from coordinate 1,962,946 downwards.
TTGTGGTTGTATGATTGTGATTGTATGTCTGTGATTGTATGATTGTGATTTTATGACTGTGATTGTATGATTGTGATTGTGCGATTGTGATTGTGCGATTGTGATTGTACGATTGTGATCGTACGATTGCGATTGTATGAATGCGATTGTATGATTGTGATTGCATGATTGTGATTGTATGTTTGTGATTGTATGATATTGATTGTATAATTGTGATTGTATGATTGTGATTGTATGATTGTGATTGTATGATTGTGATTGTATGATTGTGATTGTATGATTGTGATTGTATGATTGCGATAGTATGATTGCGATTGTAAGATTGTGATTGTATGACTGTGATTGTATGATTGTGATTGTATGATTGTCATTGTATGATTATGATTGTATGATTGTGATTGCATGATTGTGATTGTATGATTGAGATTGCATGATTTTGTATGTATGATTGTGATTGTATGATTGTGATTGTATGATTGCGATAGTATGGTTGTGATTGTATGATTGTGATTGTATGACTGTGATTGTATGATTGTGAATGTATGATTGTGATTGTATGAATGTGATAGTATGATTGTGATTGTATGATTGTGATTGTATGACTGTGATTGTATGATTGTGATTGTGCGATTGTGATTGTACGATTGTGATTGTACGATTGTGATTGCATGATTGTGATTGTATGATTGAGATTGCATGATTTTGTATGTATGATTGTGATTGTATGATTGTGATTGTATGATATTGATTGTATAATTGTGATTGTATGATTGTGAGTGTATGATTGTGATTGTATGATTGTGATTGTATGATTGTGATTGTATGATTGCGATAGTATGATTGCGATTGTAAGATTGTGATTGTATGACTGTGATTGTATGATTGTGATTGTGTGATTGTCATTGTATGATTATGATTGTATGATTGTGATTGCATGATTGTGATTGTATGATTGAGATTGCATGATTTTGTATGTATGATTGTGATTGTATGATTGTGATTGTATGATTGTGATAGTATGATTGTGATTGTATGATTGTGATTGTATGACTGTGATTGTATGATTGTGAATGTATGATTGTGATTGTATGAATGTGATAGTATGATTGTGATTGTATGATTGTGATTGTATGACTGTGATTGTATGATTGTGATTGTGCGATTGTGATTGTACGATTGTGATTGTACGATTGTGATTGCATGATTGTGATTGTATGATTGAGATTGCATGATTTTGTATGTATGATTGTGATTGTATGATTGTGATTGTATGATATTGATTGTATAATTGTGATTGTATGATTGTGATTGTATGATTGTGATTGTATGATTGTGATTGTATGATTGTGATTGTATGATTGCGATAGTATGATTGCGATTGTAAGATTGTGATTGTATGACTGTGATTGTATGATTGTGATTGTGTGATTGTCATTGTATGATTATGATTGTATGATTGTGATTGCATGATTGTGATTGTATGATTGAGATTGCATGATTTTGTATGTATGATTGTGATTGTATGATTGTGATTGTATGATTGTGATAGTATGATTGTGATTGTATGATTGTGATTGTATGACTGTGATTGTATGATTGTGATTGTATGATTGTGATTGTATGAATGTGATAGTATGATTGTGATTGTATGATTGTAATTGTATGATTGTGATAGTATGATTGTGATTGTATGATTGTGATTGTATGACTGTGATTGTATGATTGTGATTGTACGATTGTGATTGTATGATTATGATTGTATTTTGGTGATTCTATGATTGTGATTGTATGATTGTGATTGTATGATTGTGATTGTATGATTGTGATTGTATGATTGTGATTGTATGATTGTGATTGTATGATTGTGATTGTATGATTATGATTGTATGATTGTGATGGTATGATTGTGATTGTATGATTGTGATTGTATGATTGTATTTGGGAGATTGTATTTGGGAGATTGTAGTTGTATGATTGCGATTGTATGATTGTGATTGTATGATTGTGATGTATGTTTGTAATTGTATGATTATGATTGTATGATTGTGTTTGTATGATTGTGATGGTATGATTGTGATTGTATGATTGCGATCGTATGATTGTGATTGTATGATTATGATTGTATGATTGTGATTGTATGATTGCGATTGTATGATTGTGATTGTATGATTATGATTGTATTTTGGTGATTCTATGATTGTGATTGTATGATTGTGATTGTATGATTGTGATTGTATGATTGTGATTGTATGATTGTGATTGTATGATTGTGATTGTATGATTGTGATTGTATGATTGTGATTGTATGATTGTGATTGTATGATTGTGATTGTATGATTGTGATTGTATGATTGTGATTGTATGATTGTGATTGTATGATTGTGATTGTATTATTGCGATTGTATGAATGCGATTGTATGAATGCGATTGTATGATTGTGATTGCATGATTGTGATTGTATGATTGTGATTGTATGATATTGATTGTATGATTGTGATTGTATGATTGTGATAGTATGATTGTGATTGTATGATTGTGATTGTATGATTGTGATAGTATGGTTGCGATTGTATGAATGCGATTGTATGATTATGATTGTACTTTTGTGATTGTATGATTGTGATTGTATGATTGTGATTGTATGATTGTGATTGTATGAGTGCGATTGTATGAATGCGATTGTATGATTGTGATTGCATGATTGTGATTGTATGATTGTGATTGTATGATATTGATTGTATGATTGTGATTGTATGATTGTGATTGTATGATTGTGATTGTCTGATTGTGGTTGTATGATTGTGATTGTATGATTGTGATTGTATGATTGTGATTGTATGACTGTGATTGTATGATTCTGATTGTGCGATTGTGATTGTGCGATTGTGATTGGACGATTGTGATTGTACGATTGCGATTGTGTGATTGTGATTGCATGATTGTGATTGTATGATTGTGATTGTATGATATTGATTGTATGATTGTGATTGTATGATTGTGATTGTATGATTGTGATTGTATGATTGTGATTGTATGATTGTGATTGTATGATTGTGATTGTATGATTGTGATTGTCTGATTGTGGTTGTATGATTGTGATTGTATGACTGTGATTGTATGATTGTGATTGTATGATTGTGATTGTATGATTGTGATTGTATGATTGCGATAGTATGATTGCGATTGTAAGATTGTGATTGTATGACTGTGATTGTATGATTGTGATTGTATGATTGTCATTGTATGATTATGATTGTATGATTGTGATTGCATGATTGTGATTGTATGATTGAGATTGCATGATTTTGTATGTATGATTGTGATTGTATGATTGTGATTGTATGATTGTGATTGTATGATTGTGATAGTATGATTGTGATTGTATGATTGTGATTGTATGACTGTGATTGTATGATTGTGATTGTATGATTGTGATTGTATGATTGTGATTGTATGATTGTGATTGTATGATTGTGATTGTATGATTGTGATTGTATGATTGTGATTGTATTATTGCGATTGTATGAATGCGATTGTATGAATGCGATTGTATGATTGTGATTGCATGATTGCGATTGTATGATTGTGATTGTATGATATTGATTGTATGACTGTGACTGTATGATTGTGATAGTATGATTGTGATTGTATGATTGTGATTGTATGATTGTGATAGTATGGTCGTGATTGTATGAATGCGATTGTATGATTGTGATTGTATGATTATGATTGTACTTTTGTGATTGTATGATTGTGATTGTATGATTGTGATTGTATGATTGTGATTGTATGAGTGCGATTGTATGAATGCAATTGTATGATTGTGATTGCATGATTGTGATTGTATGATTGTGATTGTATGATATTGATTGTATGATTGTGATTGTATGATTGTGATTGTATGATTGTGATTGTATGATTGTGATTGTCTGATTGTGGTTGTATGATTGTGATTGTATGATTGTGATTGTATGATTGTGATTGTATGACTGTGATTGTATGATTCTGATTGTGCGATTGTGATTGTGCGATTGTGATTGGACGATTGTGATTGTACGATTGCGATTGTGTGATTGTGATTGCATGATTGTGATTGTATGATTATGATTGTATGATATTGATTGTATGATTGTGATTGTATGATTGTGATTGTATGATTGTGATTGTATGATTGTGATTGTATGATTGTGATTGTATGATTGTGATTGTATGATTGTGATTGTATGATTGTGATTGTCTGATTGTGGTTGTATGATTGTGATTGTATGTCTGTGATTGTATGATTGTGATTGTATGACTGTGATTGTATGATTGTGATTGTGCGATTGTGATTGTGCGATTGTGATTGTACGATTGTGATCGTACGATTGCGATTGTATGAATGCGATTGTATGATTGTGATTGCATGATTGTGATTGTATGTTTGTGATTGTATGATATTGATTGTATAATTGTGATTGTATGATTGTGATTGTATGATTGTGATTGTATGATTGTGATTGTATGATTGTGATAGTATGATTGTGATTGTATGATTGTGATTGTATGACTGTGATTGTATGATTGTGAATGTATGATTGTGATTGTATGAATGTGATAGTATGATTGTGATTGTATGATTGTGATTGTATGACTGTGATTGTATGATTGCGATTGTGCGATTGTGATTGTACGATTGTGATTGTACGATTGTGATTGCATGATTGTGATTGTATGATTGAGATTGCATGATTTTGTATGTATGATTGTGATTGTATGATTGTGATTGTATGATATTGATTGTATAATTGTGATTGTATGATTGTGATTGTATGATTGTGATTGTATGATTGTGATTGTATGATTGTGATTGTATGATATTGATTGTATGATTGTGATTGTATGATTGTGATAGTATGATTGTGATTGTATGATTGTGATTGTATGATTGTGATTGTATGATTGTGATTGTATGATTGTGATTGTATGATTGCGATAGTATGATTGCGATTGTAAGATTGTGATTGTATGACTGTGATTGTATGATTGTGATTGTATGATTGTCATTGTATGATTATGATTGTATGATTGTGATTGCATGATTGTGATTGTATGATTGAGATTGCATGATTTTGTATGTATGATTGTGATTGTATGATTGTGATTGTATGATTGTGATTGTATGATTGTGATAGTATGATTGTGATTGTATGATTGTGATTGTATGACTGTGATTGTATGATTGTGATTGTATGATTGTGATTGTATGATTGTGATTGTATGATTGTGATTGTATGATTGTGATTGTATGATTGTGATTGTATGATTGTGATTGTATTATTGCGATTGTATGAATGCGATTGTATGAATGCGATTGTATGATTGTGATTGCATGATTGCGATTGTATGATTGTGATTGTATGATATTGATTGTATGACTGTGACTGTATGATTGTGATAGTATGATTGTGATTGTATGATTGTGATTGTATGATTGTGATAGTATGGTCGTGATTGTATGAATGCGATTGTATGATTGTGATTGTATGATTATGATTGTACTTTTGTGATTGTATGATTGTGATTGTATGATTGTGATTGTATGATTGTGATTGTATGAGTGCGATTGTATGAATGCAATTGTATGATTGTGATTGCATGATTGTGATTGTATGATTGTGATTGTATGATATTGATTGTATGATTGTGATTGTATGATTGTGATTGTATGATTGTGATTGTATGATTGTGATTGTCTGATTGTGGTTGTATGATTGTGATTGTATGATTGTGATTGTATGATTGTGATTGTATGACTGTGATTGTATGATTCTGATTGTGCGATTGTGATTGTGCGATTGTGATTGGACGATTGTGATTGTACGATTGCGATTGTGTGATTGTGATTGCATGATTGTGATTGTATGATTATGATTGTATGATATTGATTGTATGATTGTGATTGTATGATTGTGATTGTATGATTGTGATTGTATGATTGTGATTGTATGATTGTGATTGTATGATTGTGATTGTATGATTGTGATTGTATGATTGTGATTGTCTGATTGTGGTTGTATGATTGTGATTGTATGTCTGTGATTGTATGATTGTGATTGTATGACTGTGATTGTATGATTGTGATTGTGCGATTGTGATTGTGCGATTGTGATTGTACGATTGTGATCGTACGATTGCGATTGTATGAATGCGATTGTATGATTGTGATTGCATGATTGTGATTGTATGTTTGTGATTGTATGATATTGATTGTATAATTGTGATTGTATGATTGTGATTGTATGATTGTGATTGTATGATTGTGATTGTATGATTGTGATAGTATGATTGTGATTGTATGATTGTGATTGTATGACTGTGATTGTATGATTGTGAATGTATGATTGTGATTGTATGAATGTGATAGTATGATTGTGATTGTATGATTGTGATTGTATGACTGTGATTGTATGATTGCGATTGTGCGATTGTGATTGTACGATTGTGATTGTACGATTGTGATTGCATGATTGTGATTGTATGATTGAGATTGCATGATTTTGTATGTATGATTGTGATTGTATGATTGTGATTGTATGATATTGATTGTATAATTGTGATTGTATGATTGTGATTGTATGATTGTGATTGTATGATTGTGATTGTATGATTGTGATTGTATGATATTGATTGTATGATTGTGATTGTATGATTGTGATAGTATGATTGTGATTGTATGATTGTGATTGTATGATTGTGATAGTATGGTCGTGATTGTATGAATGCGATTGTATGATTGTGATTGTATGATTATGATTGTACTTTTGTGATTGTATGATTGTGATTGTATGATTGTGATTGTATGATTGTGATTGTATGAGTGCGATTGTATGAATGCGATTGTATGATTGTGATTGCATGATTGTGATTGTATGATTGTGATTGTATGATATTGATTGTATGATTGTGATTGTATGATTGTGATTGTATGATTGTGATTGTATGATTGTGATTGTCTGATTGTGGTTGTATGATTGTGATTGTATGATTGTGATTGTATGATTGTGATTGTATGACTGTGATTGTATGATTCTGATTGTGCGATTGTGATTGTGCGATTGTGATTGGACGATTGTGATTGTACGATTGCGATTGTGTGATTGTGATTGCATGATTGTGATTGTATGATTATGATTGTATGATATTGATTGTATGATTGTGATTGTATGATTGTGATTGTATGATTGTGATTGTATGATTGTGATTGTATGATTGTGATTGTATGATTGTGATTGTATGATTGTGATTGTATGATTGTGATTGTATGATTGTGATTGTCTGATTGTGGTTGTATGATTGTGATTGTATGTCTGTGATTGTATGATTGTGATTTTATGACTGTGATTGTATGATTGTGATTGTGCGATTGTGATTGTGCGATTGTGATTGTACGATTGTGATCGTACGATTGCGATTGTATGAATGCGATTGTATGATTGTGATTGCATGATTGTGATTGTATGTTTGTGATTGTATGATATTGATTGTATAATTGTGATTGTATGATTGTGATTGTATGATTGTGATTGTATGATTGTGATTGTATGATTGTGATTGTATGATTGTGATTGTATGATTGCGATAGTATGATTGCGATTGTAAGATTGTGATTGTATGACTGTGATTGTATGATTGTGATTGTATGATTGTCATTGTATGATTATGATTGTATGATTGTGATTGCATGATTGTGATTGTATGATTGAGATTGCATGATTTTGTATGTATGATTGTGATTGTATGATTGTGATTGTATGATTGTGATAGTATGGTTGTGATTGTATGATTGTGATTGTATGACTGTGATTGTATGATTGTGAATGTATGATTGTGATTGTATGAATGTGATAGTATGATTGTGATTGTATGATTGTGATTGTATGACTGTGATTGTATGATTGTGATTGTGCGATTGTGATTGTACGATTGTGATTGTACGATTGTGATTGCATGATTGTGATTGTATGATTGAGATTGCATGATTTTGTATGTATGATTGTGATTGTATGATTGTGATTGTATGATATTGATTGTATAATTGTGATTGTATGATTGTGAGTGTATGATTGTGATTGTATGATTGTGATTGTATGATTGTGATTGTATGATTGCGATAGTATGATTGCGATTGTAAGATTGTGATTGTATGACTGTGATTGTATGATTGTGATTGTGTGATTGTCATTGTATGATTATGATTGTATGATTGTGATTGCATGATTGTGATTGTATGATTGAGATTGCATGATTTTGTATGTATGATTGTGATTGTATGATTGTGATTGTATGATTGTGATAGTATGATTGTGATTGTATGATTGTGATTGTATGACTGTGATTGTATGATTGTGAATGTATGATTGTGATTGTATGAATGTGATAGTATGATTGTGATTGTATGATTGTGATTGTATGACTGTGATTGTATGATTGTGATTGTGCGATTGTGATTGTACGATTGTGATTGTACGATTGTGATTGCATGATTGTGATTGTATGATTGAGATTGCATGATTTTGTATGTATGATTGTGATTGTATGATTGTGATTGTATGATATTGATTGTATAATTGTGATTGTATGATTGTGATTGTATGATTGTGATTGTATGATTGTGATTGTATGATTGTGATTGTATGATTGCGATAGTATGATTGCGATTGTAAGATTGTGATTGTATGACTGTGATTGTATGATTGTGATTGTGTGATTGTCATTGTATGATTATGATTGTATGATTGTGATTGCATGATTGTGATTGTATGATTGAGATTGCATGATTTTGTATGTATGATTGTGATTGTATGATTGTGATTGTATGATTGTGATAGTATGATTGTGATTGTATGATTGTGATTGTATGACTGTGATTGTATGATTGTGATTGTATGATTGTGATTGTATGAATGTGATAGTATGATTGTGATTGTATGATTGTAATTGTATGATTGTGATAGTATGATTGTGATTGTATGATTGTGATTGTATGACTGTGATTGTATGATTGTGATTGTACGATTGTGATTGTATGATTATGATTGTATTTTGGTGATTCTATGATTGTGATTGTATGATTGTGATTGTATGATTGTGATTGTATGATTGTGATTGTATGATTGTGATTGTATGATTGTGATTGTATGATTGTGATTGTATGATTATGATTGTATGATTGTGATGGTATGATTGTGATTGTATGATTGTGATTGTATGATTGTATTTGGGAGATTGTATTTGGGAGATTGTAGTTGTATGATTGCGATTGTATGATTGTGATTGTATGATTGTGATGTATGTTTGTAATTGTATGATTATGATTGTATGATTGTGTTTGTATGATTGTGATGGTATGATTGTGATTGTATGATTGCGATCGTATGATTGTGATTGTATGATTATGATTGTATGATTGTGATTGTATGATTGCGATTGTATGATTGTGATTGTATGATTATGATTGTATTTTGGTGATTCTATGATTGTGATTGTATGATTGTGATTGTATGATTGTGATTGTATGATTGTGATTGTATGATTGTGATTGTATGATTGTGATTGTATGATTGTGATTGTATGATTGTGATTGTATGATTGTGATTGTATGATTGTGATTGTATGATTGTGATTGTATGATTGTGATTGTATGATTGTGATTGTATGATTGTGATTGTATTATTGCGATTGTATGAATGCGATTGTATGAATGCGATTGTATGATTGTGATTGCATGATTGTGATTGTATGATTGTGATTGTATGATATTGATTGTATGATTGTGATTGTATGATTGTGATAGTATGATTGTGATTGTATGATTGTGATTGTATGATTGTGATAGTATGGTTGCGATTGTATGAATGCGATTGTATGATTATGATTGTACTTTTGTGATTGTATGATTGTGATTGTATGATTGTGATTGTATGATTGTGATTGTATGAGTGCGATTGTATGAATGCGATTGTATGATTGTGATTGCATGATTGTGATTGTATGATTGTGATTGTATGATATTGATTGTATGATTGTGATTGTATGATTGTGATTGTATGATTGTGATTGTCTGATTGTGGTTGTATGATTGTGATTGTATGATTGTGATTGTATGATTGTGATTGTATGACTGTGATTGTATGATTCTGATTGTGCGATTGTGATTGTGCGATTGTGATTGGACGATTGTGATTGTACGATTGCGATTGTGTGATTGTGATTGCATGATTGTGATTGTATGATTGTGATTGTATGATATTGATTGTATGATTGTGATTGTATGATTGTGATTGTATGATTGTGATTGTATGATTGTGATTGTATGATTGTGATTGTATGATTGTGATTGTATGATTGTGATTGTCTGATTGTGGTTGTATGATTGTGATTGTATGACTGTGATTGTATGATTGTGATTGTATGATTGTGATTGTATGATTGTGATTGTATGATTGCGATAGTATGATTGCGATTGTAAGATTGTGATTGTATGACTGTGATTGTATGATTGTGATTGTATGATTGTCATTGTATGATTATGATTGTATGATTGTGATTGCATGATTGTGATTGTATGATTGAGATTGCATGATTTTGTATGTATGATTGTGATTGTATGATTGTGATTGTATGATTGTGATAGTATGATTGTGATTGTATGATTGTGATTGTATGACTGTGATTGTATGATTGTGAATGTATGATTGTGATTGTATGAATGTGATAGTATGATTGTGATTGTATGATTGTGATTGTATGATTGTGATTGTATGATTGTGATTGTATGATTGTGATTGTATGATTATGATTGTATGATTGTGATGGTATGATTGTGATTGTATGATTGTGATTGTATGATTGTATTTGGGAGATTGTATTTGGGAGATTGTAGTTGTATGATTGCGATTGTATGATTGTGATTGTATGATTGTGATGTATGTTTGTAATTGTATGATTATGACTGTATGATTGTGTTTGTATGATTGTGATGGTATGATTGTGATTGTATGATTGCGATCGTATGATTGTGATTGTATGATTATGATTGTATGATTGTGATTGTATGATTGCGATTGTATGATTGTGATTGTATGATTATGATTGTATTTTGGTGATTCTATGATTGTGATTGTATGATTGTGATTGTATGATTGTGATTGTATGATTGTGATTGTATGATTGTGATTGTATGATTGTGATTGTATGATTGTGATTGTATGATTGTGATTGTATGATTGTTATTGTATGATTGTGATTGTATGATTGTGATTGTATGATTGTGATTGTATGATTATGATTGTATGATTGTGATGGTATGATTCTGATTGTATGATTGTGATTGTATGATTGTGATTGTATGATTGCGATTGTATGAATGCGATTGTATGATTGTGATTGCATGATTGTGATTGTATGATTGTGATTGTATGATATTGATTGTATGATTGTGATTGTATGATTGTGATAGTATGATTGTGATTGTATGATTGTGATTGTATGACTGTGATTGTATGATTGTGATTGTGCGATTGTGATTGTAGGATTGTGATTGTACGATTGCGATTGTACGATTGTGATTGTATGATTGTGATTGTATGATTATGATTGAATGATTGTGATTGCATGATTGTGATTGTATGATTGTGACTGCATGATTTTGAATGTATGATTGTGATTGTATGATTGTGATTGTATGATTGTGATTGTATGATTGTGATTGTATGATTGCGATTGTATGAATGCGATTGTATGATTGTGATTGTATGATTGTGATTGTATGATTGTGATTGCATGATTGTGATTGTATGATTGTGATTGCATGATTTTGTATGTATGATTGTGATTGTATGATTGTGATTGTATGATTGTGATTGTATGATTGTGATTGTATGATTGTGATTGTATGATTATGATTGTGTGATTGTGATTGTATGATTGTATTTGGGAGATTGTATTTTGGAGATTGTAATTGTGGGATTGCAATTGTATGATTGTGATTGTATGATTGTGATTGTATGATTGTGATTGTATGATTGCGATTGTATGATTGTGATTGTATGATTGTGATTGTATGATTGTGATTGTATGATTATGATTGTATGATTGTGATGGTATGATTGTGATTGTATGATTGTGATTGTATGATTGTATTTGGGAGATTGTATTTGGGAGATTGTAGTTGTATGATTGCGATTGTATGATTGTGATTGTATGATTGTGATGTATGATTGTAATTGTATGATTATGATTGTATGATTGTGATTGTATGATTGTGATGGTAAGATTGTGATTTTATGATTGCGATCGTATGATTGTGATTGTATGATTATGATTGTATGATTGTGATTGTATGATTGCGATTGTATGATTGTGATTGTATGATTATGATTGTATTTTGGTGATTCTATGATTGTGATTGTATGATTGTGATTGTATGATTGTGATTGTATGATTGTGATTGTATGATTGTGATTGTATGATTGTGATTGTATGATTGTGATTGTATGATTGTGATTGTATGATTGTGATTGTATGATTGTGATTGTATGATTGTGATTGTATGATTGTGATTGTATGATTGTGATTGTATTATTGCGATTGTATGAATGCGATTGTATGAATGCGATTGTATGATTGTGATTGCATGATTGTGATTGTATGATTGTGATTGTATGATATTGATTGTATGATTGTGATTGTATGATTGTGATAGTATGATTGTGATTGTATGATTGTGATTGTATGATTGTGATAGTATGGTTGTGATTGTATGAATGCGATTGTATGATTGTGATTGTATGATTATGATTGTACTTTTGTGATTGTATGATTGTGATTGTATGATTGTGATTGTATGATTGTGATTGTATGAGTGCGATTGTATGAATGCGATTGTATGATTGTGATTGCATGATTGTGATTGTATGATTGTGATTGTATGATATTGATTGTATGATTGTGATTGTATGATTGTGATTGTATGATTGTGATTGTATGATTGTGATTGTCTGATTGTGGTTGTATGATTGTGATTGTATGATTGTGATTGTATGATTGTGATTGTATGACTGTGATTGTATGATTCTGATTGTGCGATTGTGATTGTGCGATTGTGATTGGACGATTGTGATTGTACGATTGCGATTGTGTGATTGTGATTGCATGATTGTGATTGTATGATTGTGATTGTATGATATTGATTGTATGATTGTGATTGTCTGATTGTGGTTGTATGATTGTGATTGTATGACTGTGATTGTATGATTGTGATTGTATGACTGTGATTGTATGATTGTGATTGTGCGATTGTGATTGTGCGATTGTGATTGTACGATTGTGATCGTACGATTGCGATTGTATGAATGCGATTGTATGATTGTGATTGCATGATTGTGATTGTATGTTTGTGATTGTATGATATTGATTGTATAATTGTGATTGTATGATTGTGATTGTATGATTGTGATTGTATGATTGTGATTGTATGATTGTGATTGTATGATTGTGATTGTATGATTGCGATAGTATGATTGCGATTGTAAGATTGTGATTGTATGATTGTGATTGTATGATTGTCATTGTATGATTATGATTGTATGATTGTGATTGTATGATTGTGATTGTGCGATTGTGATTGTGCGATTGTGATTGTACGATTGTGATCGTACGATTGCGATTGTATGAATGCGATTGTATGATTGTGATTGCATGATTGTGATTGTATGTTTGTGATTGTATGATATTGATTGTATAATTGTGATTGTATGATTGTGATTGTATGATTGTGATTGTATGATTGTGATTGTATGATTGTGATTGTATGATTGCGATAGTATGATTGCGATTGTAAGATTGTGATTGTATGACTGTGATTGTATGATTGTGATTGTATGATTGTCATTGTATGATTATGATTGTATGATTGTGATTGCATGATTGTGATTGTATGATTGAGATTGCATGATTTTGTATGTATGATTGTGATTGTATGATTGTGATTGTATGATTGTGATTGTATGATTGTGATTGTATGATTGCGATAGTATGATTGCGATTGTAAGATTGTGATTGTATGACTGTGATTGTATGATTGTGATTGTGTGATTGTCATTGTATGATTATGATTGTATGATTGTGATTGCATGATTGTGATTGTATGATTGAGATTGCATGATTTTGTATGTATGATTGTGATTGTATGATTGTGATTGTATGATTGTGATCGTATGATTGTGATTGTATGATTGTGATTGTATGACTGTGATTGTATGATTGTGATTGTATGATTGTGATTGTATGAATGTGATAGTATGATTGTGATTGTATGATTGTGATTGTATGACTGTGATTGTATGATTGTGATTGTGCGATTGTGATTGTACGATTGTGATTGCATGATTGTGATTGTATGATTGAGATTGCATGATTTTGTATGTATGATTGTGATTGTATGATTGTGATTGTATGATTGTGATTCTATGATTGTGATTGTATGATTGTGATTGTATGATTGTGATAGTATGATTGTGATTGTATGATTGTGATTGTATGACTGTGATTGTATGATTGTGATTGTATGATTGTGATTGTATGATTGTGATAGTATGATTGTGATTGTATGTTTGTGATTGTATGATATTGATTGTATAATTGTGATTGTATGATTGTGATTGTATGATTGTGATTGCACGATTGTGATTGTATGATTGTGATAGTATGATTGTGATTGTATGATTGTGATTGTATGATTGTGATAGTATGGTTGTGATTGTATGATTGTGATTGTATGATTGCGATTGTATGATTGTAATTGTATGATTGTGATTGTATGATTGTGATTGTATGATTGTGATTGTATGATTGTGATTGTATGATTGTGATTGTATGATTGTGATTGTATGATTGTGATTGTATGATTGTGATAGTATGATTGTGATTGTATGAATGCGATTGTATGATTGTGATTGTATGAATATGATTGTACTTTTGTGATTGTATGATTGTGATTGTATGATTGTGATTGTATGATTGTGAATGTATGATTGTGATTGTATGAATGTGATAGTATGATTGTGATTGTATGATTGTGATTGTATGACTGTGATTGTATGATTGTGATTGTGCGATTGTGATTGTACGATTGTGATTGTACGATTGTGATTGCATGATTGTGATTGTATGATTGAGATTGCATGATTTTGTATGTATGATTGTGATTGTATGATTGTGATTGTATGATATTGATTGTATAATTGTGATTGTATGATTGTGATTGTATGATTGTGATTGTATGATTGTGATTGTATGATTGTGATTGTATGATTGTGATTGTATGATTGTGATTGTATGATTGCGATAGTATGATTGCGATTGTAAGATTGTGATTGTATGACTGTGATTGTATGATTGTGATTGTGTGATTGTCATTGTATGATTATGATTGTATGATTGTGATTGCATGATTGTGATTGTATGATTGAGATTGCATGATTTTGTATGTATGATTGTGATTGTATGATTGTGATTGTATGATTGTGATAGTATGATTGTGATTGTATGATTGTGATTGTATGACTGTGATTGTATGATTGTGATTGTATGATTGTGATTGTATGAATGTGATAGTATGATTGTGATTGTATGATTGTAATTGTAAGATTGTGATAGTATGATTGTGATTGTATGATTGTGATTGTATGACTGTGATTGTATGATTGTGATTGTACGATTGTGATTGTATGATTATGATTGTATTTTGGTGATTCTATGATTGTGATTGTATGATTGTGATTGTATGATTGTGATTGTATGATTGTGATTGTATGATTGTGATTGTATGATTGTGATTGTATGATTGTGATTGTATGATTGTGATTGTATGATTGTGATTGTATGATTGTGATTGTATGATTGTGATTGTATGATTGTGATTGTATGATTGTGATTGTATGATTGTGATTGTATGATTGTGATTGTATGATTGTGATTGTCTGATTGTGGTTGTATGATTGTGATTGTATGATTGTGATTGTATGATTGTGATTGTATGACTGTGATTGTATGATTCTGATTGTGCGATTGTGATTGTGCGATTGTGATTGGACGATTGTGATTGTACGATTGCGATTGTGTGATTGTGATTGCATGATTGTGATTGTATGATTGTGATTGTATGATATTGATTGTATGATTGTGATTGTATGATTGTGATTGTATGATTGTGATTGTATGATTGTGATTGTATGATTGTGATTGTATGATTGTGATTGTATGATTGTGATTGTCTGATTGTGGTTGTATGATTGTGATTGTATGACTGTGATTGTATGATTGTGATTGTATGACTGTGATTGTATGATTGTGATTGTGCGATTGTGATTGTGCGATTGTGATTGTACGATTGTGAT
This sequence comes from Megachile rotundata, assembly GCF_050947335.1. NCBI lineage: Eukaryota > Metazoa > Arthropoda > Insecta > Hymenoptera > Megachilidae > Megachile > Megachile rotundata. The sequence goes on along the minus strand of NW_027473323.1, from coordinate 1,946,507 downwards.
CGTACGATTGCGATTGTATGAATGCGATTGTATGATTGTGATTGCATGATTGTGATTGTATGTTTGTGATTGTATGATATTGATTGTATAATTGTGATTGTATGATTGTGATTGTATGATTGTGATTGTATGATTGTGATTGTATGATTGTGATTGTATGATTGCGATAGTATGATTGCGATTGTAAGATTGTGATTGTATGACTGTGATTGTATGATTGTGATTGTATGATTGTCATTGTATGATTATGATTGTATGATTGTGATTGCATGATTGTGATTGTATGATTGAGATTGCATGATTTTGTATGTATGATTGTGATTGTATGATTGTGATTGAATGAATGTGATAGTATGATTGTGATTGTATGATTGTGATTGTATGACTGTGATTGTATGATTGTGATTGTGCGATTGTGATTGTACGATTGTGATTGTACGATTGTGATTGCATGATTGTGATTGTATGATTGAGATTGCATGATTTTGTATGTATGATTGTGATTGTATGATTGTGATTGTATGATATTGATTGTATAATTGTGATTGTATGATTGTGATTGTATGATTGTGATTGTATGATTGTGATTGTATGATTGCGATAGTATGATTGCGATTGTAAGATTGTGATTGTATGACTGTGATTGTATGATTGTGATTGTGTGATTGTCATTGTATGATTATGATTGTATGATTGTGATTGCATGATTGTGATTGTATGATTGAGATTGCATGATTTTGTATGTATGATTGTGATTGTATGATTGTGATTGTATGATTGTGATAGTATGATTGTGATTGTATGATTGTGATTGTATGACTGTGATTGTATGATTGTGATTGTATGATTGTGATTGTATGAATGTGATAGTATGTTTGTGATTGTATGATTGTGATTGTATGACTGTGATTGTATGATTGTGATTGTGCGATTGTGATTGTACGATTGTGATTGTACGATTGTGATTGCATGATTGTGATTGTATGATTGAGATTGCATGATTTTGTATGTATGATTGTGATTGTATGATTGTGATTGTATGATTGTGATTGTATGATTGTGATTGTATGATTGTGATTGTATGATTGTGATTGTATGATTGTGATAGTATGATTGTGATTGTATGATTGTGATTGTATGACTGTGATTGTATGATTGTGATTGTATGATTGTGATTGTATGATTGTGATAGTATGATTGTGATTGTATGTTTGTGATTGTATGATATTGATTGTATAATTGTGATTGTATGATTGTGATTGTATGATTGTGATTGCATGATTGTGATTGTATGATTGTGATAGTATGATTGTGATTGTATGATTGTGATTGTATGATTGTGATAGTATGGTTGTGATTGTATGATTGTGATTGTATGATTGCGATTGTATGATTGTGATTGTATGATTGTGATTGTATGATTGTGATTGTATGATTGTGATTGTATGATTGTGATTGTATGATTGTGATTGTATGATTGTGATTGTATGATTGTGATAGTATGATTGTGATTGTATGAATGCGATTGTATGATTGTGATTGTATGATTATGATTGTACTTTTGTGATTGTATGATTGTGATTGTATGATTGTGATTGTATGATTGTGAATGTATGATTGTGATTGTATGAATGTGATAGTATGATTGTGATTGTATGATTGTGATTGTATGACTGTGATTGTATGATTGTGATTGTGCGATTGTGATTGTACGATTGTGATTGTACGATTGTGATTGCATGATTGTGATTGTATGATTGAGATTGCATGATTTTGTATGTATGATTGTGATTGTATGATTGTGATTGTATGATATTGATTGTATAATTGTGATTGTATGATTGTGATTGTATGATTGTGATTGTATGATTGTGATTGTATGATTGTGATTGTATGATTGCGATAGTATGATTGCGATTGTAAGATTGTGATTGTATGACTGTGATTGTATGATTGTTATTGTGTGATTGTCATTGTATGATTATGATTGTATGATTGTGATTGCATGATTGTGATTGTATGATTGAGATTGCATGATTTTGTATGTATGATTGTGATTGTATGATTGTGATTGTATGATTGTGATAGTATGATTGTGATTGTATGATTGTGATTGTATGACTGTGATTGTATGATTGTGATTGTATGATTGTGATTGTATGAATGTGATAGTATGATTGTGATTGTATGATTGTAATTGTATGATTGTGATAGTATGATTGTGATTGTATGATTGTGATTGTATGACTGTGATTGTATGATTGTGATTGTACGATTGTGATTGTATGATTATGATTGTATTTTGGTGATTCTATGATTGTGATTGTATGATTGTGATTGTATGATTGTGATTGTATGATTGTGATTGTATGATTGTGATTGTATGATTGTGATTGTATGATTGTGATTGTATGATTGTGATTGTATGATTATGATTGTATGATTGTGATGGTATGATTGCGATAGTATGATTGCGATTGTAAGATTGTGATTGTATGACTGTGATTGTATGATTGTGATTGTATGATTGTCATTGTATGATTATGATTGTATGATTGTGATTGTATGATTGTGATTGTGCGATTGTGATTGTGCGATTGTGATTGTACGATTGTGATCGTACGATTGCGATTGTATGAATGCGATTGTATGATTGTGATTGCATGATTGTGATTGTATGTTTGTGATTGTATGATATTGATTGTATAATTGTGATTGTATGATTGTGATTGTATGATTGTGATTGTATGATTGTGATTGTATGATTGTGATTGTATGATTGCGATAGTATGATTGCGATTGTAAGATTGTGATTGTATGACTGTGATTGTATGATTGTGATTGTATGATTGTCATTGTATGATTATGATTGTATGATTGTGATTGCATGATTGTGATTGTATGATTGAGATTGCATGATTTTGTATGTATGATTGTGATTGTATGATTGTGATTGTATGATTGTGATAGTATGATTGTGATTGTATGATTGTGATTGTATGACTGTGATTGTATGATTGTGATTGTATGATTGTGATTGTATGAATGAGATAGTATGATTGTGATTGTATGATTGTAATTGTATGATTGTGATAGTATGATTGTGATTGTATGATTGTGATTGTATGACTGTGATTGTATGATTGTGATTATACGATTGTGATTGTATGATTATGATTGTATTTTGGTGATTCTATGATTGTGATTGTATGATTGTGATTGTATGATTGTGATTGTATGATTGTGATTGTATGATTGTGATTGTATGATTGTGATTGTATGATTGTGATTGTATGATTGTGATTGTATGATTGTGATTGTATGATTGTGATTGTATGATTATGATTGTATGATTGTGATGGTATGATTGTGATTGTGTGATTGTGATTGTATGATTCCGATTGTATGATTGTGATTGTATGATTATGATTGTATTTTGGTGATTCTATGATTGTGATTGTATGATTGTGATTGTATGATTGTGATTGTATGATTGTGATTGTATGATTGTGATTGTATGATTGTGATTGTATGATTGTGATTGTATGATTGTGATTGTATGATTGTGATTGTATGATTGTGATTGTATGATTGTGATTGTATGATTATGATTGTATGATTGTGATGGTATGATTCTGATTGTATGATTGTGATTGTATGATTGTGATTGTATGATTGTGATTGTATGATTGTATTTGGGAGATTGTATTTGGGAGATTGTAGTTGTATGATTGCGATTGTATGATTGTGATTGTATGATTGTGATGTATGTTTGTAATTGTATGATTATGATTGTATGATTGTGTTTGTATGATTGTGATGGTATGATTATGATTGTATGATTGCGATCGTATGATTGTGATTGTACGATTATGATTGTATGATTGTGATTGTATGATTGCGATTGTATGATTGTGATTGCATGATTATGATTGTATTTTGGTGATTCTATGACTGTGATTGTATGATTGTGATTGTATGATTGTGATTGTATGATTGTGATTGTATGATTGCGATTGTATGAATGCGATTGTATGATTGTGATTGCATGATTGTGATTGTATGATTGTGATTGTATGATATTCATTGTATGATTGTGATTGTATGATTGTGATTGTATGATTGTGATTGTATGATTGTGATTGTATGATTGTGATTGTCTGATTGTGGTTGTATGATTGTGATTGTATGATTGTGATTGTATGATTGTGATAGTATGATTGTGATTGTATGATTGTGATTGTATGACTGTGATTGTATGATTGTGATTGTACGATTGTGATTGTATGATTATGATTGTATTTTGGTGATTCTATGATTGTGATTGTATGATTGTGATTGTATGATTGTGATTGTATGATTGTGATGGTATGATTGTGATTGTATGATTGTGATTGTATGATTGTGATTGTATGATTATGATTGCATGATTGTGATTGTATGATTGTGATTGTATGATATTGATTGTATGATTGTGATTGTATGATTGTGAAAGTATGATTGTGATTGTATGATTGTGATTGTATGATTGTGATAGTATGGTTGTGATTGTATGAATGCGATTGTATGATTGTGATTGTATGATCATGATTGTACTTTTGTGATTGTATGATTGTGATTGTATGATTGTGATTGTATGATTGTGATTGTATGAGTGCGATTGTATGAATGCGATTGTATGATTGTGATTGCATGATTGTGATTGTATGACTGTGATTGTATGATATTGATTGTATGATTGTGATTGTATGATTGTGATTGTATGATTGTGATTGTCTGATTGTGGTTGTATGATTGTGATTGTATGACTGTGATTGTATGATTGTGATTGCATGACTGTGATTGTATGATTGTGATTGTGCGATTGTGATTGTGCGATTGTGATTGTACGATTGTGATCGTACGATTGCGATTGTATGAATGCGATTGTATGATTGTGATTGCATGATTGTGATTGTATGTTTGTGATTGTATGATATTGATTGTATAATTGTGATTGTATGATTGTGATTGTATGATTGTGATTGTATGATTGTGATTGTATGATTGTGATTGTATGATTGCGATAGTATGATTGCGATTGTAAGATTGTGATTGTATGACTGTGATTGTATGATTGTGATTGTGTGATTGTCATTGTATGATTATGATTGTATGATTGTGATTGCATGATTGTGATTGTATGATTGAGATTGCATGATTTTGTATGTATGATTGTGATTGTATGATTGTGATTGTACGATTGTGATTGCATGATTGTGATTGTATGATTGAGATTGCATGATTTTGTATGTATGATTGTGATTGTATGATTGTGATTGTATGATTGTGATTGTATGATTGTGATTGTATGATTGTGATTGTATGATTGTGATAGTATGATTGTGATTGTATGATTGTGATTGTATGACTGTGATTGTATGATTGTGATTGTATGATTGTGATTGTATGATTGTGATAGTATGATTGTGATTGTATGTTTGTGATTGTATGATATTGATTGTATAATTGTGATTGTATGATTGTGATTGTATGATTGTGATTGTATGATTGTGATTGTATGATTGTGATAGTATGATTGTGATTGTATGATTGTGATTGTATGATTGTGATAGTATGGTTGTGATTGTATGATTGTGATTGTATGATTGCGATTGTATGATTGTAATTGTATGATTGTGATTGTATGATTGTGATTGTATGATTGTGATTGTATGATTGTGATTGTATGATTGTGATTGTATGATTGTGATTGTATGATTGTGATTGTATGATTGTGATAGTATGATTGTGATTGTATGAATGCGATTGTATGATTGTGATTGTATGATTATGATTGTACTTTTGTGATTGTATGATTGTGATTGTATGATTGTGATTGTATGATTGTGAATGTATGATTGTGATTGTATGAATGTGATAGTATGATTGTGATTGTATGATTGTGATTGTATGACTGTGAATGTATGATTGTGATTGTGCGATTGTGATTGTACGATTGTGATTGTACGATTGTGATTGCATGATTGTGATTGTATGATTGAGATTGCATGATTTTGTATGTATGATGGTGATTGTATGATTGTGATTGTATGATATTGATTGTATAATTGTGATTGTATGATTGTGATTGTATGATTGTGATTGTATGATTGTGATTGTATGATTGTGATTGTATGATTGCGATAGTATGATTGCGATTGTAAGATTGTGATTGTATGACTGTGATTGTATGATTGTTATTGTGTGATTGTCATTGTATGATTATGATTGTATGATTGTGATTGCATGATTGTGATTGTATGATTGAGATTGCATGATTTTGTATGTATGATTGTGATTGTATGATTGTGATTGTATGATTGTGATAGTATGATTGTGATTGTATGATTGTGATTGTATGACTGTGATTGTATGATTGTGATTGTATGATTGTGATTGTATGAATGTGATAGTATGATTGTGATTGTATGATTGTAATTGTATGATTGTGATAGTATGATTGTGATTGTATGATTGTGATTGTATGACTGTGATTGTATGATTGTGATTGTACGATTGTGATTGTATGATTATGATTGTATTTTGGTGATTCTATGATTGTGATTGTATGATTGTGATTGTATGATTGTGATTGTATGATTGTGATTGTATGATTGTGATTGTATGATTGTGATTGTATGATTATGATTGTATGATTGTGATGGTATGATTGCGATAGTATGATTGCGATTGTAAGATTGTGATTGTATGACTGTGATTGTATGATTGTGATTGTATGATTGTCATTGTATGATTATGATTGTATGATTGTGATTGTATAATTGTGATTGTGCGATTGTGATTGTGCGATTGTGATTGTACGATTGTGATCGTACGATTGCGATTGTATGAATGCGATTGTATGATTGTGATTGCATGATTGTGATTGTATGTTTGTGATTGTATGATATTGATTGTATAATTGTGATTGTATGATTGTGATTGTATGATTGTGATTGTATGATTGTGATTGTATGATTGTGATTGTATGATTGCGATAGTATGATTGCGATTGTAAGATTGTGATTGTATGACTGTGATTGTATGATTGTGATTGTATGATTGTCATTGTATGATTATGATTGTATGATTGTGATTGCATGATTGTGATTGTATGATTGAGATTGCATGATTTTGTATGTATGATTGTGATTGTATGATTGTGATTGTATGATTGTGATTGTATGATTGTGATTGTATGATTGCGATAGTATGATTGCGATTGTAAGATTGTGATTGTATGACTGTGATTGTATGATTGTGATTGTGTGATTGTCATTGTATGATTATGATTGTATGATTGTGATTGCATGATTGTGATTGTATGATTGAGATTGCATGATTTTGTATGTATGATTGTGATTGTATGATTGTGACTGTATGATTGTGATAGTATGATTGTGATTGTATGATTGTGATTGTATGACTGTGATTGTATGATTGTGATTGTATGATTGTGATTGTATGAATGTGATAGTATGATTGTGATTGTATGATTGTAATTGTATGATTGTGATAGTATGATTGTGATTGTATGATTGTGATTGTATGACTGTGATTGTATGATTGTGATTATACGATTGTGATTGTATGATTATGATTGTATTTTGGTGATTCTATGATTGTGATTGTATGATTGTGATTGTATGATTGTGATTGTATGATTGTGATTGTATGATTGTGATTGTATGATTGTGATTGTATGATTGTGATTGTATGATTGTGATTGTATGATTGTGATTGTATGATTGTGATTGTATGATTATGATTGTATGATTGTGATGGTATGATTGTGATTGTGTGATTGTGATTGTATGATTCCGATTGTATGATTGTGATTGTATGATTATGATTGTATTTTGGTGATTCTATGATTGTGATTGTATGATTGCGATTGTATGATTGTGATTGTATGATTGTGATGTATGTTTGTAATTGTATGATTATGATTGTATGATTGTGTTTGTATGATTGTGATGGTATGATTATGATTGTATGATTGCGATCGTATGATTGTGATTGTACGATTATGATTGTATGGTTGTGATTGTATGAATGCGATTGTATGATTGTGATTGTATGATCATGATTGTACTTCTGTGATTGTATGATTGTGATTGTATGATTGTGATGGTATGATTGTGATTGTATGAGTGCGATTGTATGAATGCGATTGTATGATTGTGATTGCATGATTGTGATTGTATGACTGTGATTGTATGATATTGATTGTATGATTGTGATTGTATGATTGTGATTGTATGATTGTGATTGTCTGATTGTGGTTGTATGATTGTGATTGTATGACTGTGATTGTATGATTGTGATTGTATGACTGTGATTGTATGATTGTGATTGTGCGATTGTGATTGTGCGATTGTGATTGTACGATTGTGATCGTACGATTGCGATTGTATGAATGCGATTGTATGATTGTGATTGCATGATTGTGATTGTATGTTTGTGATTGTATGATATTGATTGTATAATTGTGATTGTATGATTGTGATTGTATGATTGTGATTGTATGATTGTGATTGTATGATTGTGATTGTATGATTGCGATAGTATGATTGCGATTGTAAGATTGTGATTGTATGACTGTGATTGTATGATTGTGATTGTATGATTGTCATTGTATGATTATGATTGTATGATTGTGATTGCATGATTGTGCTTGTATGATTGAGATTGCATGATTTTGTATGTATGATTGTGATTGTATGATTGTGATTGTATGAATGTGATAGTATGATTGTGATTGTATGATTGTGATTGTATGACTGTGATTGTATGATTGTGATTGTGCGATTGTGATTGTACGATTGTGATTGTACGATTGTGATTGCATGATTGTGATTGTATGATTGAGATTGCATGATTTTGTATGTATGATTGTGATTGTATGATTGTGATTGTATAATTGTGATTGTATGATTGTGATTGTATGATTGTGATTGTATGATTGTTATTGTATGATTGCGATAGTATGATTGCGATTGTAAGATTGTGATTGTATGACTGTGATTGTATGATTGTGATTGTGTGATTGTCATTGTATGATTATGATTGTATGATTGTGATTGCATGATTGTGATTGTATGATTGAGATTGCATGATTTTGTATGTATGATTGTGATTGTATGATTGTGATTGTACGATTGTGATTGCATGATTGTGATTGTATGATTGAGATTGCATGATTTTGTATGTATGATTGTGATTGTATGATTGTGATTGTATGATTGTGATTGTATGATTGTGATTGTATGATTGTGATTGTATGATTGTGATAGTATGATTGTGATTGTATGATTGTGATTGTATGACTGTGATTGTATGATTGTGATTGTATGATTGTGATTGTATGATTGTGATAGTATGATTGTGATTGTATGTTTGTGATTGTATGATATTGATTGTATAATTGTGATTGTATGATTGTGATTGTATGATTGTGATTGCATGATTGTGATTGTATGATTGTGATAGTATGATTGTGATTGTATGATTGTGATTGTATGATTGTGATAGTATGGTTGTGATTGTATGATTGTGATTGTATGACTGTGATTGTATGATTGTGATTGTATGATTGTCATTGTATGATTATGATTGTATGATTGTGATTGCATGATTGTGATTGTATGATTGAGATTGCATGATTTTGTATGTATGATTGTGATTGTATGATTGTGATTGTATGAATGTGATAGTATGATTGTGATTGTATGATTGTGATTGTATGACTGTGATTGTATGATTGTGATTGTGCGATTGTGATTGTACGATTGTGATTGTACGATTGTGATTGCATGATTGTGATTGTATGATTGAGATTGCATGATTTTGTATGTATGATTGTGATTGTATGATTGTGATTGTATAATTGTGATTGTATGATTGTGATTGTATGATTGTGATTGTATGATTGATATTGTATGATTGCGATAGTATGATTGCGATTGTAAGATTGTGATTGTATGACTGTGATTGTATGATTGTGATTGTGTGATTGTCATTGTATGATTATGATTGTATGATTGTGATTGCATGATTGTGATTGTATGATTGAGATTGCATGATTTTGTATGTATGATTGTGATTGTATGATTGTGATTGTACGATTGTGATTGCATGATTGTGATTGTATGATTGAGATTGCATGATTTTGTATGTATGATTGTGATTGTATGATTGTGATTGTATGATTGTGATTGTATGATTGTGATTGTATGATTGTGATTGTATGATTGTGATTGTATGATTGTGATAGTATGATTGTGATTGTATGATTGTGATTGTATGACTGTGATTGTATGATTGTGATTGTATGATTGTGATTGTATGATTGTGATAGTATGATTGTGATTGTATGTTTGTGATTGTATGATATTGATTGTATAATTGTGATTGTATGATTGTGATTGTATGATTGTGATTGCATGATTGTGATTGTATGATTGTGATAGTATGATTGTGATTGTATGATTGTGATTGTATGATTGTGATAGTATGGTTGTGATTGTATGATTGTGATTGTATGATTGCGATTGTATGATTATGATTGTATGGTTGTGACTGTATGGTTGTGACTGTATGATTGTGATGGTATGATTGCGATTGTATGATTGTGATTGTATGATTGTGATTGTATGATTATGATTGTATGGTTGTGACTGTATGGTTGTGACTGTATGATTGTGATGGTATGATTGCGATTGTATGATTGCGATCGTATGATTGTGATTGTATGATTATGATTGTATGGTTGTGATTGTATGATTGTGATTGTATGATTGTGATAGTATGATTGTGATTGTAAGATTGTGATTGTATGACTGTGACTGTATGATTGCGATCGTATGATTGTGATTGTATGATTATGATTGTATGATTATGATTGTATGATTGTGATTGTATGATTGTGATTGTATGATTATGATTGTATGGTTGTGACTGTATGGTTGTGACTGTATGATTGTGATGGTATGATTGCGATTGTATGATTGCGATCGTATGATTGTGATTGTATGATTATGATTGTATGATTGTGATTGTATGATTGCGATTGTATGATTGTGGTTGTATGATTGTGATTGTATGATTGTGATTGTATGATTGTGACTGTATGATTGTGACTGTATGATTGTGATTGTATGATTGTGATTGTATGATTGTGATAGTATGATTGTGATTGTATGATTGTGATTGTATGATTAGGATTGTATGATTGTGATAGTATGATTGTGATTGTATGACTGTGATTGTATGATTGTGATTGTATGATTGTGATTGTATGATTGTGATAGTATGATTTTGATTGTATGATTGTGATTGTATGATGGTGATTGTATGATTGTGATTGTATGATTGTGATTGTATGATTGTAATTGTATGGTTGTGATTGTATGATTGTGATTGTATGATTGTGATAGTATGATTGTGATTGTAAGATTGTGATTGTATGACTGTGACTGTATGATTGCGATCGTATGATTGTGATTGTATGATTATGATTGTATGATTATGATTGTATGATTGTGATTGTATGATTGTGATTGTATGATTATGATTGTATGGTTGTGACTGTATGGTTGTGACTGTATGATTGTGATGGTATGATTGCGATTGTATGATTGCGATCGTATGATTGTGATTGTATGATTATGATTGTATGATTGTGATTGTATGATTGCGATTGTATGATTGTGGTTGTATGATTGTGATTGTATGATTGTGATTGTATGATTGTGATGGTTTGATTGTGATTGGATGATTGCGATATTATGATTGTGATTGTATGATTGTGATTGTATGATAGCGATTGTATGATTGTGATTGTATGATTATGATTGTATGATTGTGATTGTATGATTATGATTGTGTGGTTGTGATTGTATGATTTTAATGGTATGATTGCGATTGTATGATTGCGATAGTATGATTGAGATTGTATGATTGTGATTGTATGATTGTCATTGTCTGATTATGATTGTATGATTGTGATTGCATGATTGTGATTGTATGATTGTGATAGTATGATTGTGATTGTATGATTGTCATTGTATGATTGTGATTGTATGATTGTGATTGGATGATTGCGATATTATGATTGTGATTGTATGATTGTGATTGTATGATAGCGATTGTATGATTGTGATTGTATGATTATGATTGTATGATTGTGATTGTATGATTATGATTGTATGGTTGTGATTGTATGATTGTAATGGTATGATTGCGATTGTATGATTGCGATAGTATGATTGTGATTGTATGATTGTGATTGTATGATTGTCATTGTCTGATTATGATTGTATGATTGTGATTGCATGATTGTGATTGTATGATTGTGATAGTATGATTGTGATTGTATGATTGTGATTGTATGATTGTGATTGTATGATTGTGATAGTATGATTGTGATTGTATGCTTGTGATTGTATGATTGTGATTGTATGATTGTGATAATATGATTGTGAATGTATGATTGTGATTGTATGTCTGTGATTGTATGATTGTGATTGTATGATTGTCATTGTATGATTATGATTGTATGATTGTGATTGCATGATTGTGATTGTATGATTGAGATTGCATGATTTTGTATGTATGATTGTGATTGTATGGTTGTGACTGTATGATTGTGATGGTATGATTGCGATAGTATGATTGTGATTGTATGATTGTGATTGTATGATTGTGATAGTATGGTTGTGATTGTATGATTGTGATTGTATGATTGCGATTGTATGATTGTAATTGTATGATTGTGATTGTATGATTGTGATTGTATGATTGTGATTGTATGATTGTGATTGTATGATTGTGATTGTATGATTGTGATTGTATGATTGTGATTGTATGATTGTGATAGTATGATTGTGATTGTATGAATGCGATTGTATGATTGTGATTGTATGATTATGATTGTACTTTTGTGATTGTATGATTGTGATTGTATGATTGTGATTGTATGATTGTGAATGTATGATTGTGATTGTATGAATGTGATAGTATGATTGTGATTGTATGATTGTGATTGTATGACTGTGATTGTATGATTGTGATTGTGCGATTGTGATTGTACGATTGTGATTGTACGATTGTGATTGCATGATTGTGATTGTATGATTGAGATTGCATGATTTTGTATGTATGATGGTGATTGTATGATTGTGATTGTATGATATTGATTGTATAATTGTGATTGTATGATTGTGATTGTATGATTGTGATTGTATGATTGTGATTGTATGATTGTGATTGTATGATTGCGATAGTATGATTGCGATTGTAAGATTGTGATTGTATGACTGTGATTGTATGATTGTTATTGTGTGATTGTCATTGTATGATTATGATTGTATGATTGTAATTGTATGATTGTGATTGTATGATTGTGATTGTATGATTGTGATTGTATGATTGTGATTGTATGATTGTGATTGTATGATTGTGATTGTATGATTGTGATTGTATGATTGTGATAGTATGATTGTGATTGTATGAATGCGATTGTATGATTGTGATTGTATGATTATGATTGTACTTTTGTGATTGTATGATTGTGATAGTATGATTGTGATTGTATGATTGTGATTGTATGACTGTGATTGTATGATTGTGATTGTACGATTGTGATTGTATGATTATGATTGTATTTTGGTGATTCTATGATTGTGATTGTATGATTGTGATTGTATGATTGTGATTGTATGATTGTGATTGTATGATTGTGATTGTATGATTGTGATTGTATGATTATGATTGTATGATTGTGATGGTATGATTGCGATAGTATGATTGCGATTGTAAGATTGTGATTGTATGACTGTGATTGTATGATTGTGATTGTATGATTGTCATTGTATGATTATGATTGTATGATTGTGATTGTATGATTGTGATTGTGCGATTGTGATTGTGCGATTGTGATTGTACGATTGTGATCGTACGATTGCGATTGTATGAATGCGATTGTATGATTGTGATTGCATGATTGTGATTGTATGTTTGTGATTGTATGATATTGATTGTATAATTGTGATTGTATGATTGTGATTGTATGATTGTGATTGTATGATTGTGATTGTATGATTGTGATTGTATGATTGCGATAGTATGATTGCGATTGTAAGATTGTGATTGTATGACTGTGATTGTATGATTGTGATTGTATGATTGTCATTGTATGATTATGATTGTATGATTGTGATTGCATGATTGTGATTGTATGATTGAGATTGCATGATTTTGTATGTATGATTGTGATTGTATGATTGTGATTGTATGATTGTGATTGTATGATTGTGATTGTATGATTGCGATAGTATGATTGCGATTGTAAGATTGTGATTGTATGACTGTGATTGTATGATTGTGATTGTGTGATTGTCATTGTATGATTATGATTGTATGATTGTGATTGCATGATTGTGATTGTATGATTGAGATTGCATGATTTTGTATGTATGATTGTGATTGTATGATTGTGATTGTATGATTGTGATAGTATGATTGTGATTGTATGATTGTGATTGTATGACTGTGATTGTATGATTGTGATTGTATGATTGTGATTGTATGAATGTGATAGTATGATTGTGATTGTATGATTGTAATTGTATGATTGTGATAGTATGATTGTGATTGTATGATTGTGATTGTATGACTGTGATTGTATGATTGTGATTATACGATTGTGATTGTATGATTATGATTGTATTTTGGTGATTCTATGATTGTGATTGTATGATTGTGATTGTATGATTGTGATTGTATGATTGTGATTGTATGATTGAGATTGCATGATTTTGTATGTATGATTGTGATTGTATGATTGTGATTGTATGATTGTGATAGTATGATTGTGATTGTATGATTGTGATTGTATGACTGTGATTGTATGATTGTGATTGTATGATTGTGATTGTATGAATGTGATAGTATGATTGTGATTGTATGATTGTAATTGTATGATTGTGATAGTATGATTGTGATTGTATGATTGTGATTGTATGACTGTGATTGTATGATTGTGATTATACGATTGTGATTGTATGATTATGATTGTATTTTGGTGATTCTATGATTGTGATTGTATGATTGTGATTGTATGATTGTGATTGTATGATTGTGATTGTATGATTATGATTGTATGATTGTGATGGTATGATTGTGATTGTGTGATTGTGATTGTATGATTCCGATTGTATGATTGTGATTGTATGATTATGATTGTATTTTGGTGATTCTATGATTGTGATTGTATGATTGTGATTGTATGATTGTGATTGTATGATTGTGATTGTATGATTGTGATGGTATGATTGTGATTGTATGATTGTGATTGTATGATTGTGATTGTATGATTGTGATTGTATGATTGTGATTGTATGATTGTGATTGTATGATTGTGATTGCATGATTGTCATTGTATGATTATGATTGTATGATTGTGATTGCATGATTGTGATTGTATGATTGAGATTGCATGATTTTGTATGTATGATTGTGATTGTATGATTGTGATTGTATGATTGTGATTGTATGATTGTGATTGTATGATTGCGATAGTATGATTGCGATTGTAAGATTGTGATTGTATGACTGTGATTGTATGATTGTGATTGTGTGATTGTCATTGTATGATTATGATTGTATGATTGTGATTGCATGATTGTGATTGTATGATTGAGATTGCATGATTTTGTATGTATGATTGTGATTGTATGATTGTGATTGTATGATTGTGATAGTATGATTGTGATTGTATGATTGTGATTGTATGACTGTGATTGTATGATTGTGATTGTATGATTGTGATTGTATGAATGTGATAGTATGATTGTGATTGTATGATTGTAATTGTATGATTGTGATAGTATGATTGTGATTGTATGATTGTGATTGTATGACTGTGATTGTATGATTGTGATTATACGATTGTGATTGTATGATTATGATTGTATTTTGGTGATTCTATGATTGTGATTGTATGATTGTGATTGTATGATTGTGATTGTATGATTGTGATTGTATGATTGTGATTGTATGATTGAGATTGCATGATTTTGTATGTATGATTGTGATTGTATGATTGTGATTGTATGATTGTGATAGTATGATTGTGATTGTATGATTGTGATTGTATGACTGTGATTGTATGATTGTGATTGTATGATTGTGATTGTATGAATGTGATAGTATGATTGTGATTGTATGATTGTAATTGTATGATTGTGATAGTATGATTGTGATTGTATGATTGTGATTGTATGACTGTGATTGTATGATTGTGATTATACGATTGTGATTGTATGATTATGATTGTATTTTGGTGATTCTATGATTGTGATTGTATGATTGTGATTGTATGATTGTGATTGTATGATTGTGATTGTATGATTATGATTGTATGATTGTGATGGTATGATTGTGATTGTGTGATTGTGATTGTATGATTCCGATTGTATGATTGTGATTGTATGATTATGATTGTATTTTGGTGATTCTATGATTGTGATTGTATGATTGTGATTGTATGATTGTGATTGTATGATTGTGATTGTATGATTGTGATGGTATGATTGTGATTGTATGATTGTGATTGTATGATTGTGATTGTATGATTGTGATTGTATGATTGTGATTGTATGATTGTGATTGTATGATTGTGATTGTATGATTATGATTGTATGATTGTGATGGTATGATTCTGATTGTATGATTGTGATTGTATGATTGTGATTGTATGATTGTGATTGTATGATTGTATTTGGGAGATTGTATTTGGGAGATTGTAGTTGTATGATTGCGATTGTATGATTGTGATTGTATGATTGTGATGTATGTTTGTAATTGTATGATTATGATTGTATGATTGTGTTTGTATGATTGTGATGGTATGATTATGATTGTATGATTGCGATCGTATGATTGTGATTGTACGATTATGACTGTATGATTGTGATTGTATGATTGCGATTGTATGAATGTGATTGCATGATTATGATTGTATTTTGGTGATTCTATGACTGTGATTGTATGATTGTGATTGTATGATTGTGATTGTATGATTGTGATTGTATGATTGCGATTGTATGAATGCGATTGTATGATTGTGATTGCATGATTGTGATTGTATGATTGTGATTGTATGATTGTGATAGTATGATTGTGATAATATGATTGTGAATGTATGATTGTGATTGTATGTCTGTGATTGTATGATTGTGATTGTATGATTGTCATTGTATGATTATGATTGTATGATTGTGATTGCATGATTGTGATTGTATGATTGAGATTGCATGATTTTGTATGTATGATTGTGATTGTATGGTTGTGACTGTATGATTGTGATGGTATGATTGCGATAGTATGATTGTGATTGTATGATTGTGATTGTATGATTGTGATAGTATGGTTGTGATTGTATGATTGTGATTGTATGATTGCGATTGTATGATTGTAATTGTATGATTGTGATTGTATGATTGTGATTGTATGATTGTGATTGTATGATTGTGATTGTATGATTGTGATTGTATGATTGTGATTGTATGATTGTGATTGTATGGTTGTGACTGTATGATTGTGATGGTATGATTGCGATAGTATGATTGTGATTGTATGATTGTGATTGTATGATTGTGATAGTATGGTTGTGATTGTATGATTGTGATTGTATGATTGCGATTGTATGATTGTAATTGTATGATTGTGATTGTATGATTATGATTGTACTTTTGTGATTGTATGATTGTGATAGAATGATTGTGATTGTATGATTGTGATTGTATGACTGTGATTGTATGATTGTGATTGTACGATTGTGATTGTATGATTATGATTGTATTTTGGTGATTCTATGATTGTGATTGTATGATTGTGATTGTATGATTGTGATTGTATGATTGTGATTGTATGATTGTGATTGTATGATTGTGATTGTATGATTATGATTGTATGATTGTGATGGTATGATTGCGATAGTATGATTGCGATTGTAAGATTGTGATTGTATGACTGTGATTGTATGATTGTGATTGTATGATTGTCATTGTATGATTATGATTGTATGATTGTGATTGTATGATTGTGATTGTGCGATTGTGATTGTGCGATTGTGATTGTACGATTGTGATCGTACGATTGCGATTGTATGAATGCGATTGTATGATTGTGATTGCATGATTGTGATTGTATGTTTGTGATTGTATGATATTGATTGTATAATTGTGATTGTATGATTGTGATTGTATGATTGTGATTGTATGATTGTGATTGTATGATTGTGATTGTATGATTGCGATAGTATGATTGCGATTGTAAGATTGTGATTGTATGACTGTGATTGTATGATTGTGATTGTATGATTGTCATTGTATGATTATGATTGTATGATTGTGATTGCATGATTGTGATTGTATGATTGAGATTGCATGATTTTGTATGTATGATTGTGATTGTATGATTGTGATTGTATGATTGTGATTGTATGATTGTGATTGTATGATTGCGATAGTATGATTGCGATTGTAAGATTGTGATTGTATGACTGTGATTGTATGATTGTGATTGTGTGATTGTCATTGTATGATTATGATTGTATGATTGTGATTGCATGATTGTGATTGTATGATTGAGATTGCATGATTTTGTATGTATGATTGTGATTGTATGATTGTGATTGTATGATTGTGATAGTATGATTGTGATTGTATGATTGTGATTGTATGACTGTGATTGTATGATTGTGATTGTATGATTGTGATTGTATGAATGTGATAGTATGATTGTGATTGTATGATTGTAATTGTATGATTGTGATAGTATGATTGTGATTGTATGATTGTGATTGTATGACTGTGATTGTATGATTGTGATTATACGATTGTGATTGTATGATTATGATTGTATTTTGGTGATTCTATGATTGTGATTGTATGATTGTGATTGTATGATTGTGATTGTATGATTGTGATTGTATGATTGTGATTGTATGATTGTGATTGTATGATTGTGATTGTATGATTGTGATTGTATGATTGTGATTGTATGATTGTGATTGTATGATTGTGATTGTATGATTATGATTGTATGATTGTGATGGTATGATTGTGATTGTGTGATTGTGATTGTATGATTCCGATTGTATGATTGTGATTGTATGATTATGATTGTATTTTGGTGATTCTATGATTGTGATTGTATGATTGTGATTGTATGATTGTGATTGTATGATTGTGATTGTATGATTGTGATGGTATGATTGTGATTGTATGATTGTGATTGTATGATTGTGATTGTATGATTGTGATTGTATGATTGTGATTGTATGATTGTGATTGTATGATTGTGATTGTATGATTATGATTGTATGATTGTGATGGTATGATTCTGATTGTATGATTGTGATTGTATGATTGTGATTGTATGATTGTGATTGTATGATTGTATTTGGGAGATTGTATTTGGGAGATTGTAGTTGTATGATTGCGATTGTATGATTGTGATTGTATGATTGTGATGTATGTTTGTAATTGTATGATTATGATTGTATGATTGTGTTTGTATGATTGTGATGGTATGATTATGATTGTATGATTGCGATCGTATGATTGTGATTGTACGATTATGACTGTATGATTGTGATTGTATGATTGCGATTGTATGAATGTGATTGCATGATTATGATTGTATTTTGGTGATTCTATGACTGTGATTGTATGATTGTGATTGTATGATTGTGATTGTATGATTGTGATTGTATGATTGCGATTGTATGAATGCGATTGTATGATTGTGATTGCATGATTGTGATTGTATGATTGTGATTGTATGATATTCATTGTATGATTGTGATTGTATGATTGTGATTGTATGATTGTGATTGTATGATTGTGATTGTATGATTGTGATTGTCTGATTGTGGTTGTATGATTGTGATTGTATGATTGTGATTGTATGATTGTGATAGTATGATTGTGATTGTATGATTGTGATTGTATGACTGTGATTGTATGATTGTGATTGTACGATTGTGATTGTATGATTATGATTGTATTTTGGTGATTCTATGATTGTGATTGTATGATTGTGATTGTATGATTGTGATTGTATGATTGTGATTGTATGATTGTGATTGTATGATTCTGATTGTATGATTGTGATTGTATGATTGTGATTGTATGATTATGATTGCATGATTGTGATTGTATGATTGTGATTGTATGATATTGATTGTATGATTGTGATTGTATGATTGTGATAGTATGATTGTGATTGTATGATTGTGATTGTATGATTGTGATAGTATGGTTGTGATTGTATGAATGCGATTGTATGATTGTGATTGTATGATCATGATTGTACTTTTGTGATTGTATGATTGTGATTGTATGATTGTGATTGTATGATTGTGATTGTATGAGTGCGATTGTATGAATGCGATTGTATGATTGTGATTGCATGATTGTGATTGTATGACTGTGATTGTATGATATTGATTGTATGATTGTGATTGTATGATTGTGATTGTATGATTGTGATTGTCTGATTGTGGTTGTATGATTGTGATTGTATGACTGTGATTGTATGATTGTGATTGTATGACTGTGATTGTATGATTGTGATTGTGCGATTGTGATTGTGCGATTGTGATTGTACGATTGTGATCGTACGATTGCGATTGTATGAATGCGATTGTATGATTGTGATTGCATGATTGTGATTGTATGTTTGTGATTGTATGATATTGATTGTATAATTGTGATTGTATGATTGTGATTGTATGATTGTGATTGTATGATTATGATTGTATGATTGTGATTGTATGATTGCGATAGTATGATTGCGATTGTAAGATTGTGATTGTATGACTGTGATTGTATGATTGTGATTGTATGATTGTCATTGTATGATTATGATTGTATGATTGTGATTGCATGATTGTGATTGTATGATTGAGATTGCATGATTTTGTATGTATGATTGTGATTGTATGATTGTGATTGTATGATTGAGATTGCATGATTTTGTATGTATGATTGTGATTGTATGATTGTGATTGTATGATTGTGATTGTATGATTGTGATTGTATGATTGTGATTGTACGATTGTGATAGTATGATTGTGATTGTATGATTGTGATTGTATGACTGTGATTGTATGATTGTGATTGTGTGATTGTCATTGTATGATTATGATTGTATGATTGTGATTGCATGATTGTGATTGTATGATTGAGATTGCATGATTTTGTATGTATGATTGTGATTGTATGATTGTGATTGTACGATTGTGATTGCATGATTGTGATTGTATGATTGAGATTGCATGATTTTGTATGTATGATTGTGATTGTATGATTGTGATTGTATGATTGTGATTGTATGATTGTGATTGTATGATTGTGATTGTACGATTGTGATAGTATGATTGTGATTGTATGATTGTGATTGTATGACTGTGATTGTATGATTGTGATTGTATGATTGTGATTGTGTGATTGTGATAGTATGATTGTGATTGTATGTTTGTGATTGTATGATATTGATTGTATAATTGTGATTGTATGATTGTGATTGTATGATTGTGATTGCATGATTGTGATTGTATGATTGTGATAGTATGATTGTGATTGTATGATTGTGATTGTATGATTGTGATAGTATGGTTGTGATTGTATGATTGTGATTGTATGATTGCGATTGTATGATTGTAATTGTATGATTGTGATTGTATGATTGTGATTGTATGATTGTGATTGTATGATTGTGATTGTATGATTGTGATTGTATGATTGTGATTGTATGATTGTGATTGTATGATTGTGATAGTATGATTGTGATTGTATGAATGCGATTGTATGATTGTGATTGTATGATTATGATTGTACTTTTGTGATTGTATGATTGTGATTGTATGATTGTGATTGTATGATTGTGAATGTATGATTGTGATTGTATGAATGTGATAGTATGATTGTGATTGTATGATTGTGATTGTATAACTGTGATTGTATGATTGTGATTGTGCGATTGTGATTGTACGATTGTGATTGTACGATTGTGATTGCATGATTGTGATTGTATGATTGAGATTGCATGATTTTGTATGTATGATTGTGATTGTATGATTGTGATTGTATGATATTGATTGTATAATTGTGATGGTATGATTGTGATTGTATGATTGTGATTGTATGATTGTGATTGTATGATTGTGATTGTATGATTGTGATTGTATGATTGCGATAGTATGATTGCGATTGTAAGATTGTGATTGTATGACTGTGATTGTATGATTGTTATTGTGTGATTGTCATTGTATGATTATGATTGTATGATTGTGATTGCATGATTGTGATTGTATGATTGAGATTGCATGATTTTGTATGTATGATTGTGATTGTATGATTGTGATTGTATGATTGTGATAGTATGATTGTGATTGTATGATTGTGATTGTATGACTGTGATTGTATGATTGTGATTGTATGATTGGGATGGTATGAATGTGATAGTATGATTGTGATTGTATGATTGTAATTGTATGATTGTGATAGTATGATTGTGATTGTATGATTGTGATTGTATGACTGTGATTGTATGATTGTGATTGTGTGATTGTCATTGTATGATTATGATTGTATGATTGTGATTGCATGATTGTGATTGTATGATTGAGATTGCATGATTTTGTATGTATGATTGTGATTGTATGATTGTGATTGTATGATTGTGATAGTATGATTGTGATTGTATGATTGTGATTGTATGACTGTGATTGTATGATTGTGATTGTATGATTGTGATTGTATGAATGTGATAGTATGATTGTGATTGTATGATTGTAATTGTATGATTGTGATAGTATGATTGTGATTGTATGATTGTGATTGTATGACTGTGATTGTATGATTGTGATTATAGGATTGTGATTGTATGATTATGATTGTATTTTGGTGATTCTATGATTGTGATTGTATGATTGTGATTGTATGATTGTGATTGTATGATTGTGATTGTATGATTGTGATTGTATGATTGTGATTGTATGATTGTGATTGTATGATTGTGATTGTATGATTGTGATTGTATGATTATGATTGTATGATTGTGATGGTATGATTGTGATTGTGTGATTGTGATTGTATGATTCCGATTGTATGATTGTGATTGTATGATTATGATTGTATTTTGGTGATTCTATGATTGTGATTGTATGATTGTGATTGTATGATTGTGATTGTATGATTGTGATTGTATGATTGTGATTGTATGATTGTGATTGTATGATTGTGATTGTATGATTGTGATTGTATGATTGTGATTGTATGATTGTGATTGTATGATTGTGATTGTATGATTGTGATTGTATGATTGTGATTGTATGATTGTGATTGTATGATTATGATTGTATGATTGTGATGGTATGATTCTGAGTGTATGATTGTGATTGTATGATTGTGATTGTATGATTGTGATTGTATGATTGTATTTGGGAGATTGTATTTGGGAGATTGTAGTTGTATGATTGCGATTGTATGATTGTGATTGTATGATTGTGATGTATGTTTGTAATTGTATGATTATGATTGTATGATTGTGTTTGTATGATTGTGATGGTATGATTATGATTGTATGATTGCGATCGTATGATTGTGATTGTACGATTATGATTGTATGATTGTGATTGTATGATTGCGATTGTATGATTGTGATTGCATGATTATGATTGTATTTTGGTGATTCTATGACTGTGATTGTATGATTGTGATTGTATGATTGTGATTGTATGATTGTGATTGTATGATTGCGATTGTATGAATGCGATTGTATGATTGTGATTGCATGATTGTGATTGTATGATTGTGATTGTATGATATTCATTGTATGATTGTGATTGTATGATTGTGATTGTATGATTGTGATTGTATGATTGTGATTGTATGATTGTGATTGTATGATTGTGATTGTATGATTGTGATTGTCTGATTGTGGTTGTATGATTGTGATTGTATGATTGTGATTGTATGATTGTGATAGTATGATTGTGATTGTATGATTGTGATTGTATGACTGTGATTGTATGATTGTGATTGTACGATTGTGATTGTATGATTATGATTGTATTTTGGTGATTCTATGATTGTGATTGTATGATTGTGATTGTATGATTGTGATTGTATGATTGTGATTGTATGATTGTGATTGTATGATTGTGATTGTATGATTGTGATTGTATGATTGTGATTGTATGATTATGATTGCATGATTGTGATTGTATGATTGTGATTGTATGATATTGATTGTATGATTGTGATTGTATGATTGTGATAGTATGATTGTGATTGTATGATTGTGATTGTATGATTGTGATTGTATGATTGTGATTGTATGATTGCGATAGTATGATTGTGATTGTGCGATTGTGATTGTATGATTGTGTTTGTATGATTGTGATGGTATGATTGTGATTGTATGATTGCGATCGTATGATTGTGATTGTATGATTATGATTGTATGATTGTGATTGTATGATTGCGATTGTATGATTGTGATTGTATGATTATGATTGTATTTTGGTGATTCTATGATTGTGATTGTATGATTGTGATTGTATGATTGTGATTGTATGATTGTGATTGTATGACTGTGATTGTATGATTGTGATTGTACGATTGTGATTGTATGATTATGATTGTATTTTGGTGATTCTATGATTGTGATTGTATGATTGTGATTGTATGATTGTGATTGTATGATTGTGATTGTATGATTGTGATTGTATGATTGTGATTGTATGATTGTGATTGTATGATTGTGATTGTATGATTGTGATTGTATGATTGTGATTGTATGATTGTGATTGTATGATTGTGATTGTATGATTGTGATTGTATGATTGTGATTGTATGATTGTGATTGTATGATTATGATTGTATGATTGTGATGGTATGATTGTGATTGTATGATTGTGATTGTATGATTGTATTTGGGAGATTGTATTTGGGAGATTGTAGTTGTATGATTGCGATTGTATGATTGTGATTGTATGATTGTGATGTATGTTTGTAATTGTATGATTATGATTGTATGATTGTGTTTGTATGATTGTGATGGTATGATTGTGATTGTATGATTGCGATCGTATGATTGTGATTGTATGATTATGATTGTATGATTGTGATTGTATGATTGCGATTGTATGATTGTGATTGTATGATTATGATTGTATTTTGGTGATTCTATGATTGTGATTGTATGATTGTGATTGTATGATTGTGATTGTATGATTGTGATTGTATGATTGTGATTGTATGATTGTGATTGTATGATTGTGATTGTATGATTGTGATTGTATGATTGTGATTGTATGATTGTGATTGTATGATTGTGATTGTATGATTGTGATTGTATGATTGTGATTGTATGATTATGATTGTATGATTGTGATGGTATGTTTGTGATTGTATGATTGTGATTGTATGATTGTGATTGTATGATTGTGATTGTATGATTATGATTGTATGATTGTGATTGTATGATTGTGATGTATGTTTGTAATTGTATGATTATGATTGTATGATTGTGTTTGTATGATTGTGATGGTATGATTATGATTGTATGATTGCGATCGTATGATTGTGATTGTACGATTATGATTGTATGATTGTGATTGTATGATTGCGATTGTATGATTGTGATTGCATGATTATGATTGTATTTTGGTGATTCTATGATTGTGATTGTATGATTGTGATTGTATGATTGTGATTGTATGATTGTGATTGTATGATTGTGATTGTATGATTGTGATTGTATGATTGCGATTGTATGAATGCGATTGTATGATTGTGATTGCATGATTGTGATTGTATGATTGTGATTGTATGATATTGATTGTATGATTGTGATTGTATGATTGTGATTGTATGATTGTGATTGTATGATTGTGATTGTATGATTGTGATTGTATGATTGTGATTGTCTGATTGTGGTTGTATGATTGTGATTGTATGATTGTGATTGTATGATTGTGATTGTATGACTGTGATTGTATGATTGTGATTGTGCGATTGTGATTGTGCGATTGTGATTGTACGATTGTGATTGTACGATTGCGATTGTATGAATGCGATTGTATGATTGTGATTGCATGACTTTGAATGTATGATTGTGATTGTACGATTGTGATTGTATGATGGTGATTGTATGATTGTGATAGTATGATTGTGATTGTATGACTGTGATTGTATGATTGTGATTGTGCGATTGTGATTGTATGACTGTGATTGTATGATTGTGATTGTATGATTATGATTGAATGATTGTGATTGCATGATTGTGATTGTATGATTGTGACTGCATGATTTTGAATGTATGATTGTGATTGTATGATTGTGATTGTATGATTGTGATTGTATGATTGTGATTGTATGATTGTGATAGTATGATTGTGATTGTATGATTGTGATTGTATGACTGTGATTGTATGATTGTGATTGTATGATTGTGATTGTATGAATGTGATAGTATGATTGTGATTGTATGATTGTAATTGTATGATTGTGATAGTATGATTGTGATTGTATGATTGTGATTGTATGACTGTGATTGTATGATTGTGATTATAGGATTGTGATTGTATGATTATGATTGTATTTTGGTGATTCTATGATTGTGATTGTATGATTGTGATTGTATGATTGTGATTGTATGATTGTGATTGTATGATTGTGATTGTATGATTGTGATTGTATGATTGTGATTGTATGATTGTGATTGTATGATTGTGATTGTATGATTATGATTGTATGATTGTGATGGTATGATTGTGATTGTGTGATTGTGATTGTATGATTCCGATTGTATGATTGTGATTGTATGATTATGATTGTATTTTGGTGATTCTATGATTGTGATTGTATGATTGTGATTGTATGATTGTGATTGTATGATTGTGATTGTATGATTGTGATTGTATGATTGTGATTGTATGATTGTGATTGTATGATTGTGATTGTATGATTGTGATTGTATGATTGTGATTGTATGATTGTGATTGTATGATTGTGATTGTATGATTGTGATTGTATGATTGTGATTGTATGATTATGATTGTATGATTGTGATGGTATGATTCTGAGTGTATGATTGTGATTGTATGATTGTGATTGTATGATTGTGATTGTATGATTGTATTTGGGAGATTGTATTTGGGAGATTGTAGTTGTATGATTGCGATTGTATGATTGTGATTGTATGATTGTGATGTATGTTTGTAATTGTATGATTATGATTGTATGATTGTGTTTGTATGATTGTGATGGTATGATTATGATTGTATTATTGCGATCGTATGATTGTGATTGTACGATTATGATTGTATGATTGTGATTGTATGATTGCGATTGTATGATTGTGATTGCATGATTATGATTGTATTTTGGTGATTCTATGACTGTGATTGTATGATTGTGATTGTATGATTGTGATTGTATGATTGTGATTGTATGATTGCGATTGTATGAATGCGATTGTATGATTGTGATTGCATGATTGTGATTGTATGATTGTGATTGTATGATATTCATTGTATGATTGTGATTGTATGATTGTGATTGTATGATTGTGATTGTATGATTGTGATTGTATGATTGTGATTGTCTGATTGTGGTTGTATGATTGTGATTGTATGATTGTGATTGTATGATTGTGATAGTATGATTGTGATTGTATGATTGTGATTGTATGACTGTGATTGTATGATTGTGATTGTACGATTGTGATTGTATGATTATGATTGTATTTTGGTGATTCTATGATTGTGATTGTATGATTGTGATTGTATGATTGTGATTGTATGATTGTGATTGTATGATTGTGATTGTATGATTGTGATTGTATGATTGTGATTGTATGATTGTGATTGTATGATTATGATTGCATGATTGTGATTGTATGATTGTGATTGTATGATATTGATTGTATGATTGTGATTGTATGATTGTGATAGTATGATTGTGATTGTATGATTGTGATTGTATGATTGTGATTGTATGATTGTGATTGTATGATTGCGATAGTATGATTGTGATTGTGCGATTGTGATTGTATGATTGTGTTTGTATGATTGTGATGGTATGATTGTGATTGTATGATTGCGATCGTATGATTGTGATTGTATGATTATGATTGTATGATTGTGATTGTATGATTGCGATTGTATGATTGTGATTGTATGATTATGATTGTATTTTGGTGATTCTATGATTGTGATTGTATGATTGTGATTGTATGATTGTGATTGTATGATTGTGATTGTATGACTGTGATTGTATGATTGTGATTGTACGATTGTGATTGTATGATTATGATTGTATTTTGGTGATTCTATGATTGTGATTGTATGATTGTGATTGTATGATTGTGATTGTATGATTGTGATTGTATGATTGTGATTGTATGATTGTGATTGTATGATTGTGATTGTATGATTGTGATTGTATGATTGTGATTGTATGATTGTGATTGTATGATTGTGATTGTATGATTGTGATTGTATGATTGTGATTGTATGATTGTGATTGTATGATTGTGATTGTATGATTATGATTGTATGATTGTGATGGTATGATTGTGATTGTATGATTGTGATTGTATGATTGTATTTGGGAGATTGTATTTGGGAGATTGTAGTTGTATGATTGCGATTGTATGATTGTGATTGTATGATTGTGATGTATGTTTGTAATTGTATGATTATGATTGTATGATTGTGTTTGTATGATTGTGATGGTATGATTGTGATTGTATGATTGCGATCGTATGATTGTGATTGTATGATTATGATTGTATGATTGTGATTGTATGATTGCGATTGTATGATTGTGATTGTATGATTATGATTGTATTTTGGTGATTCTATGATTGTGATTGTATGATTGTGATTGTATGATTGTGATTGTATGATTGTGATTGTATGATTGTGATTGTATGATTGTGATTGTATGATTGTGATTGTATGATTGTGATTGTATGATTGTGATTGTATGATTGTGATTGTATGATTGTGATTGTATGATTGTGATTGTATGATTGTGATTGTATGATTATGATTGTATGATTGTGATGGTATGTTTGTGATTGTATGATTGTGATTGTATGATTGTGATTGTATGATTGTGATTGTATGATTATGATTGTATGATTGTGATTGTATGATTGTGATGTATGTTTGTAATTGTATGATTATGATTGTATGATTGTGTTTGTATGATTGTGATGGTATGATTATGATTGTATGATTGCGATCGTATGATTGTGATTGTACGATTATGATTGTATGATTGTGATTGTATGATTGCGATTGTATGATTGTGATTGCATGATTATGATTGTATTTTGGTGATTCTATGATTGTGATTGTATGATTGTGATTGTATGATTGTGATTGTATGATTGTGATTGTATGATTGTGATTGTATGATTGTGATTGTATGATTGTGATTGTATGATTGCGATTGTATGAATGCGATTGTATGATTGTGATTGCATGATTGTGATTGTATGATTGTGATTGTATGATATTGATTGTATGATTGTGATTGTATGATTGTGATTGTATGATTGTGATTGTATGATTGTGATTGTATGATTGTGATTGTATGATTGTGATTGTCTGATTGTGGTTGTATGATTGTGATTGTATGATTGTGATTGTATGATTGTGATTGTATGACTGTGATTGTATGATTGTGATTGTGCGATTGTGATTGTGCGATTGTGATTGTACGATTGTGATTGTACGATTGCGATTGTATGAATGCGATTGTATGATTGTGATTGCATGACTTTGAATGTATGATTGTGATTGTACGATTGTGATTGTATGATGGTGATTGTATGATTGTGATAGTATGATTGTGATTGTATGACTGTGATTGTATGATTGTGATTGTGCGATTGTGATTGTATGACTGTGATTGTATGATTGTGATTGTATGATTATGATTGAATGATTGTGATTGCATGATTGTGATTGTATGATTGTGACTGCATGATTTTGAATGTATGATTGTGATTGTATGATTGTGATTGTATGATTGTGATTGTATGATTGTGATTGTATGATTGTGATAGTATGATTGTGATTGTATGATTGTGATTGTATGACTGTGATTGTATGATTGTGATTGTATGATTGTGATTGTATGAATGTGATAGTATGATTGTGATTGTATGATTGTAATTGTATGATTGTGATAGTATGATTGTGATTGTATGATTGTGATTGTATGACTGTGATTGTATGATTGTGATTATAGGATTGTGATTGTATGATTATGATTGTATTTTGGTGATTCTATGATTGTGATTGTATGATTGTGATTGTATGATTGTGATTGTATGATTGTGATTGTATGATTGTGATTGTATGATTGTGATTGTATGATTGTGATTGTATGATTGTGATTGTATGATTGTGATTGTATGATTGTGATTGTATGATTATGATTGTATGATTGTGATGGTATGATTGTGATTGTGTGATTGTGATTGTATGATTCCGATTGTATGATTGTGATTGTATGATTATGATTGTATTTTGGTGATTCTATGATTGTGATTGTATGATTGTGATTGTATGATTGTGATTGTATGATTGTGATTGTATGATTGTGATTGTATGATTGTGATTGTATGATTGTGATTGTATGATTGTGATTGTATGATTGTGATTGTATGATTGTGATTGTATGATTGTGATTGTATGATTGTGATTGTATGATTGTGATTGTATGATTGTGATTGTATGATTATGATTGTATGATTGTGATGGTATGATTCTGAGTGTATGATTGTGATTGTATGATTGTGATTGTATGATTGTGATTGTATGATTGTATTTGGGAGATTGTATTTGGGAGATTGTAGTTGTATGATTGCGATTGTATGATTGTGATTGTATGATTGTGATGTATGTTTGTAATTGTATGATTATGATTGTATGATTGTGTTTGTATGATTGTGATGGTATGATTATGATTGTATGATTGCGATCGTATGATTGTGATTGTACGATTATGATTGTATGATTGTGATTGTATGATTGCGATTGTATGATTGTGATTGCATGATTATGATTGTATTTTGGTGATTCTATGACTGTGATTGTATGATTGTGATTGTATGATTGTGATTGTATGATTGTGATTGTATGATTGCGATTGTATGAATGCGATTGTATGATTGTGATTGCATGATTGTGATTGTATGATTGTGATTGTATGATATTCATTGTATGATTGTGATTGTATGATTGTGATTGTATGATTGTGATTGTATGATTGTGATTGTATGATTGTGATTGTATGATTGTGATTGTATGATTGTGATTGTCTGATTGTGGTTGTATGATTGTGATTGTATGATTGTGATTGTATGATTGTGATAGTATGATTGTGATTGTATGATTGTGATTGTATGACTGTGATTGTATGATTGTGATTGTACGATTGTGATTGTATGATTATGATTGTATTTTGGTGATTCTATGATTGTGATTGTATGATTGTGATTGTATGATTGTGATTGTATGATTGTGATTGTATGATTGTGATTGTATGATTGTGATTGTATGATTGTGATTGTATGATTGTGATTGTATGATTGTGATTGTATGATTATGATTGCATGATTGTGATTGTATGATTGTGATTGTATGATATTGATTGTATGATTGTGATTGTATGATTGTGATAGTATGATTGTGATTGTATGATTGTGATTGTATGATTGTGATTGTATGATTGTGATTGTATGATTGCGATAGTATGATTGTGATTGTGCGATTGTGATTGTATGATTGTGTTTGTATGATTGTGATGGTATGATTGTGATTGTATGATTGCGATCGTATGATTGTGATTGTATGATTATGATTGTATGATTGTGATTGTATGATTGCGATTGTATGATTGTGATTGTATGATTATGATTGTATTTTGGTGATTCTATGATTGTGATTGTATGATTGTGATTGTATGATTGTGATTGTATGATTGTGATTGTATGACTGTGATTGTATGATTGTGATTGTACGATTGTGATTGTATGATTATGATTGTATTTTGGTGATTCTATGATTGTGATTGTATGATTGTGATTGTATGATTGTGATTGTATGATTGTGATTGTATGATTGTGATTGTATGATTGTGATTGTATGATTGTGATTGTATGATTGTGATTGTATGATTGTGATTGTATGATTGTGATTGTATGATTGTGATTGTATGATTGTGATTGTATGATTGTGATTGTATGATTGTGATTGTATGATTGTGATTGTATGATTATGATTGTATGATTGTGATGGTATGATTGTGATTGTATGATTGTGATTGTATGATTGTATTTGGGAGATTGTATTTGGGAGATTGTAGTTGTATGATTGCGATTGTATGATTGTGATTGTATGATTGTGATGTATGTTTGTAATTGTATGATTATGATTGTATGATTGTGTTTGTATGATTGTGATGGTATGATTGTGATTGTATGATTGCGATCGTATGATTGTGATTGTATGATTATGATTGTATGATTGTGATTGTATGATTGCGATTGTATGATTGTGATTGTATGATTATGATTGTATTTTGGTGATTCTATGATTGTGATTGTATGATTGTGATTGTATGATTGTGATTGTATGATTGTGATTGTATGATTGTGATTGTATGATTGTGATTGTATGATTGTGATTGTATGATTGTGATTGTATGATTGTGATTGTATGATTGTGATTGTATGATTGTGATTGTATGATTGTGATTGTATGATTGTGATTGTATGATTATGATTGTATGATTGTGATGGTATGTTTGTGATTGTATGATTGTGATTGTATGATTGTGATTGTATGATTGTGATTGTATGATTATGATTGTATGATTGTGATTGTATGATTGTGATGTATGTTTGTAATTGTATGATTATGATTGTATGATTGTGTTTGTATGATTGTGATGGTATGATTATGATTGTATGATTGCGATCGTATGATTGTGATTGTACGATTATGATTGTATGATTGTGATTGTATGATTGCGATTGTATGATTGTGATTGCATGATTATGATTGTATTTTGGTGATTCTATGATTGTGATTGTATGATTGTGATTGTATGATTGTGATTGTATGATTGTGATTGTATGATTGTGATTGTATGATTGTGATTGTATGATTGCGATTGTATGAATGCGATTGTATGATTGTGATTGCATGATTGTGATTGTATGATTGTGATTGTATGATATTGATTGTATGATTGTGATTGTATGATTGTGATTGTATGATTGTGATTGTATGATTGTGATTGTATGATTGTGATTGTCTGATTGTGGTTGTATGATTGTGATTGTATGATTGTGATTGTATGATTGTGATTGTATGACTGTGATTGTATGATTGTGATTGTGCGATTGTGATTGTGCGATTGTGATTGTACGATTGTGATTGTACGATTGCGATTGTATGAATGCGATTGTATGATTGTGATTGCATGACTTTGAATGTATGATTGTGATTGTACGATTGTGATTGTATGATGGTGATTGTATGATTGTGATAGTATGATTGTGATTGTATGACTGTGATTGTATGATTGTGATTGTGCGATTGTGATTGTATGACTGTGATTGTATGATTGTGATTGTATGATTATGATTGAATGATTGTGATTGCATGATTGTGATTGTATGATTGTGACTGCATGATTTTGAATGTATGATTGTGATTGTATGATTGTGATTGTATGATTGTGATTGTATGATTGTGGTTGTATGATTGTGATAGTATGATTGTGATTGTATGAATGCGATTGTATGATTGTGATTGTATGATTATGATTGTACTTTTGTGATTGTATGATTATGATTGTATGATTGTGATTGTATGATTGTGATTGTATGATTGCGATTGCATGAATGCGATTGTATGATTGTGATTGCATGATTGTTATTGTATGATTGTGATTGTATGATTGTGATTGTATGACTGTGATTTTATGATTGTGATTGTGCGATTGTGATTGTGCGATTGTGATTGTATGATTGTGATTGTCTGATTGTGGTTGTATGATTGTGATTGTATGATTGTGATTGTATGATTGTGATTGTATGACTGTGATTTTATGATTGTGATTGTGCGATTGTGATTGTGCGATTGTGATTGTACGATTGTGATTGTACGATTGCGATTGTATGAATGCGATTGTATGATTGTGATTGCATGATTGTGATTGTATGATTGTGATTGTATGATATTGATTGTATGATTGTGATTGTATGATTGTGATTGTATGATTGTGATGGTATGATTGTGATTGTATGATTATGATTGTATGATTGTGATTGTATGATTGTGATTGCATGATTGTGATTGTATGATTGTGATAGTATGATTGTGATTGTATGATTGTGATTGTATGACTGTGATTGTATGATTGTGATTGTATGATTGTGATTGTATGATTGTGATTGTATGATTGTGATAGTATGATTGTGATTGTATGATTGTGATTGTATGACTGTGATTGTATGATTGTGATTGTGCGATTGTGATTGTGCGATTGTGATTGTACGATTGTGATTGTACGATTGTGATTGTATGATTGTGATTGTATGATTATGATTGAATGATTGTGATTGCATGATTGTGATTGTATGATTGTGATTGCATGATTTTGAATGTATGATTGTGATTGTATGATTGTGATTGTATGATTGTGATTGTATGATTATGATTGTGTGATTGTGATTGTATGATTGTATTTGGGAGATTGTATTTTGGAGATTGTAATTGTGGGGTTGCAATTGTATGATTGTGATTGTATGATTGTGATTGTATGATTGTGATTGTATGATTGTGATTGTATGATTGTGATTGTATGATTGTGATTGTATGATTGTGATGTATGATTGTAATTGTATGATTATGATTGTATGATTGTGATTGTATGATTGTGATGGTATGATTGTGATGGTATGATTACGATCGTATGATTGTGATTGTATGATTATGATTGTATGATTGCGATTGTATGATTGCGATTGTATGATTGTGATTGTATGATTATGATTGTATTTTGGTGATTCTATGATTGTGATTGTATGATTGTGATTGTATGATTGTGATTGTATGATTGTGATTGTATGACTGTGATTGTATGATTGTGATTGTATGATTGTGATTGTATGATTGTGATTGTATGATTGTGATTGTATGATTGCGATTGTATGAATGCGATTGTATGATTGTGATTGTATGATTGTGATTGTATGATTGTGATTGTATGATTGTGATTGTATGATTGCGATTGTATGAATGCGATTGTATGATTGTGATTGCATGATTGTGATTGTATGATTGTGATTGTATGATATTGATTGTATGATTGTGATTGTATGATTGTGATAATATGATTGTGATTGTATGATTGTGATTGTATGACTGTGATTGTATGATTGTGATTGTGCGATTGTGATTGTAGGATTGTGATTGTACGATTGCGATTGTACGATTGTGATTGTATGATTGTGATTGTATGATTGTGATTGTATGATTGCGACTGCATGAATGCGATTGTATGATTGTGATTGCATGATTGTTATTGTATGATTGTGATTGTATGATTGTGATTGTATGACTGTGATTTTATGATTGTGATTGTGCGATTGTGATTGTGCGATTGTGATTGTATGATTGTGATTGTCTGATTGTGGTTGTATGATTGTGATTGTATGATTGTGATTGTATGATTGTGATTGTATGACTGTGATTTTATGATTGTGATTGTGCGATTGTGATTGTGCGATTGTGATTGTACGATTGTGATTGTACGATTGCGATTGTGTGAATGCGATTGTATGATTGTGATTGCATGATTGTGATTGTATGATTGTGATTGTATGATATTGATTGTATGATTGTGATTGTATGATTGTGATTGTATGATTGTGACGGTATGATTGTGATTGTATGATTATGATTGTATGATTGTGATTGTATGATTGTGATTGCATGATTGTGATTGTATGATTGTGATAGTATGATTGTGATTTTATGATTGTGATTGTATGACTGTGATTGTATGATTGTGATTGTATGATTGTGATTGTATGATTGTGATAGTATGATTGTGATTGTATGATTGTGATTGTATGACTGTGATTGTATGATTGTGATTGTGCGATTGTGATTGTGCGATTGTGATTGTACGATTGTGATTGTACGATTGTGATTGTATGATTGTGATTGTATGATTATGATTGAATGATTGTGATTGCATGATTGTGATTGTATGATTGTGATTGCATGATTTTGAATGTATGATTGTGATTGTATGATTGTGATTGTATGATTGTGATTGTATGATTATGATTGTGTGATTGTGATTGTATGATTGTATTTGGGAGATTGTATTTTGGAGATTGTAATTGTGGGGTTGCAATTGTATGATTGTGATTGTATGATTGTGATTGTATGATTGTGATTGTATGATTGTGATTGTATGATTGTGATTGTATGATTGTGATTGTATGATTGTGATGTATGATTGTAATTGTATGATTATGATTGTATGATTGTGATTGTATGATTGTGATGGTATGATTGTGATGGTATGATTGCGATCGTATGATTGTGATTGTATGATTATGATTGTATGATTGCGATTGTATGATTGCGATTGTATGATTGTGATTGTATGATTATGATTGTATTTTGGTGATTCTATGATTGTGATTGTATGATTGTGATTGTATGATTGTGATTGTATGACTGTGATTGTATGATTGTGATTGTATGATTGTGATTGTATGATTGTGATTGTATGATTGTGATTGTATGATTGCGATTGTATGAATGCGATTGTATGATTGTGATTGTATGATTGTGATTGTATGATTGTGATTGTATGATTGTGATTGTATGATTGCGATTGTATGAATGCGATTGTATGATTGTGATTGCATGATTGTGATTGTATGATTGTGATTGTATGATATTGATTGTATGATTGTGATTGTATGATTGTGATAATATGATTGTGATTGTATGATTGTGATTGTATGATTGTGATTGTATGACTGTGATTGTATGATTGTGATTGTGCGATTGTGATTGTAGGACTGTGATTGTACGATTGCGATTGTACGATTGTGATTGTATGATTGTGATTGTATGATTGTGATTGTATGATTGCGATTGCATGAATGCGATTGTATGATTGTGATTGCATGATTGTTATTGTATGATTGTGATTGTATGATTGTGATTGTATGACTGTGATTTTATGATTGTGATTGTGCGATTGTGATTGTGCGATTGTGATTGTATGATTGTGATTGTCTGATTGTGGTTGTATGATTGTGATTGTATGATTGTGATTGTATGATTGTGATTGTATGACTGTGATTTTATGATTGTGATTGTGCGATTGTGATTGTGCGATTGTGATTGTACGATTGTGATTGTACGATTGCGATTGTATGAATGCGATTGTATGATTGTGATTGCATGATTGTGATTGTATGATTGTGATTGTATGATATTGATTGTATGATTGTGATTGTATGATTGTGATTGTATGATTGTGACGGTATGATTGTGATTGTATGATTATGATTGTATGATTGTGATTGTATGATTGTGATTGCATGATTGTGATTGTATGATTGTGATAGTATGATTGTGATTGTATGATTGTGATTGTATGACTGTGATTGTATGATTATGATTGTATGATTGTGATTGTATGATTGTGATAGTATGATTGTGATTGTATGATTGTGATTGTATGACTGTGATTGTATGATTGTGATTGTGCGATTGTGATTGTGCGATTGTGATTGTACGATTGTGATTGTACGATTGTGATTGTATGATTGTGATTGTATGATTATGATTGAATGATTGTGATTGCATGATTGTGATTGTATGATTGTGATTGCATGATTTTGAATGTATGATTGTGATTGTATGATTGTGATTGTATGATTGTGATTGTATGATTATGATTGTGTGATTGTGATTGTATGATTGTATTTGGGAGATTGTATTTTGGAGATTGTAATTGTGGGGTTGCAATTGTATGATTGTGATTGTACGATTGTGATTGTATGATTGTGATTGTATGATTGTCATTGTATGATTGTGATTGTATGATTGTGATTGTATGATTGGGATGTATGTTTGTAATTGTATGATTATGATTGTGTGATTGTGTTTGTATGATTGTGATGGTATGATTATGATTGTATGATTGCGATCGTATGATTGTGATTGTATGATTATGATTGTATGATTGTGATTGTATGATTGCGATTGTATGATTGTGATTGCATGATTATGATTGTATTTTGGTGATTCTATGATTGTGATTGTATGATTGTGATTGTATGATTGTGATTGTATGATTGTGATTGTATGATTGCGATTGTATGAATGCGATTGTATGATTGTGATTGCATGATTGTGATTGTATGATTGTGATTGTATGATATTGATTGTATGATTGTGATTGTATGATTGTGATTGTATGATTGTGATTGTATGATTGTGATTGTATGATTGTGATTGTATGATTGTGATTGTCTGATTGTGGTTGTATGATTGTGATTGTATGATTGTGATTGTATGATTGTGATTGTATGACTGTGATTGTATGATTGTGATTGTGCGATTGTGATTGTGCGATTGTGATTGTACGATTGTGATTGTACGATTGCGATTGTATGAATGCGATTGTATGATTGTGATTGCATGACTTTGAATGTATGATTGTGATTGTACGATTGTGATTGTATGATTGTGATGGTATGATTGTGATGGTATGATTGTGATTGTAAGATTGTGATTGTATGACTGTGATTGTATGATTGTGATTGTATGATTGTCATTGTATGATTGTGATTGTATGATTGTAATTGTATGATTGCGATTGTATGAATGCGATTGTATGATTGCGATAGTATGATTGTGATTGTATGACTGTGATTGTATGATTGTGATTGTGCGATTGTGATTGTAGGATTGTGATTGTACGATTGCGATTGTACGATTGTGATTGTATGATTGTGATTGTATGATTGTGATTGTATGATTGCGATTGCATGAATGCGATTGTATGATTGTGATTGCATGATTGTTATTGTATGATTGTGATTGTATGATTGTGATTGTATGACTGTGATTTTATGATTGTGATTGTGCGATTGTGATTGTGCGATTGTGATTGTATGATTGTGGTTGTATGATTGTGATTGTATGATTGTGATTGTATGATTGTGATTGTATGACTGTGATTTTATGATTGTGATTGTGCGATTGTGATTGTGCGATTGTGATTGTGCGATTGTGATTGTACGATTGTGATTGTACGATTGCGATTGTATGAATGCGATTGTATGATTGTGATTGCATGATTGTGATTGTATGATTGTGATTGTATGATATTGATTGTATGATTGTGATTGTATGATTGTGATTGTATGATTGTGACGGTATGATTGTGATTGTATGATTATGATTGTATGATTGTGATTGTATGATTGTGATTGCATGATTGTGATTGTATGATTGTGATAGTATGATTGTGATTGTATGATTGTGATTGTATGACTGTGACTGTATGATTGTGATTGTATGATTGTGATTGTATGATTGTGATAGTATGATTGTGATTGTATGATTGTGATTGTATGACTGTGATTGTATGATTGTGATTGTGCGATTGTGATTGTGCGATTGTGATTGTACGATTGTGATTGTACGATTGTGATTGTATGATTGTGATTGTATGATTATGATTGAATGATTGTGATTGCATGATTGTGATTGTATGATTGTGATTGCATGATTTTGAATGTATGATTGTGATTGTATGATTGTGATTGTATGATTGTGATTGTATGATTATGATTGTGTGATTGTGATTGTATGATTGTATTTGGGAGATTGTATTTTGGAGATTGTAATTGTGGGGTTGCAATTGTATGATTGTGATTGTACGATTGTGATTGTATGATTGTGATTGTATGATTGTCATTGTATGATTGTGATTGTATGATTGTGATTGTATGATTGTGATGTATGATTGTAATTGTATGATTATGATTGTATGATTGTGATTGTATGATTGTGATGGTATGATTGTGATGGTATGATTGCGATCGTATGATTGTGATTGTATGATTATGATTGTATGATTGCGATTGTATGATTGCGATTGTATGATTGTGATTGTATGATTATGATTGTATTTTGGTGACTCTATGATTGTGATTGTATGATTGTGATTGTATGATTGTGATTGTATGACTGTGATTGTATGATTGTGATTGTATGATTGTGATTGTATGATTGTGATTGTATGATTGTGATTGTATGATTGCGATTGTATGAATGCGATTGTAAGATTGTGATTGTATGATTGTGATTGTATGATTGTGATTGTATGATTGTGATTGTATGATTGCGACTGTATGAATGCGATTGTATGATTGTGATTGCATGATTGTGATTGTATGATTGTGATTGTATGATATTGATTGTATGATTGTGATTGTATGATTGTGATAATATGATTGTGATTGTATGATTGTGATTG
Source organism: Megachile rotundata (assembly GCF_050947335.1). NCBI lineage: Eukaryota > Metazoa > Arthropoda > Insecta > Hymenoptera > Megachilidae > Megachile > Megachile rotundata. Next base: position 1,905,768 of record NW_027473323.1, on the reverse strand, counting down.
TATGACTGTGATTGTATGATTGTGATTGTGCGATTGTGATTGTAGGATTGTGATTGTACGATTGCGATTGTACGATTGTGATTGTATGATTGTGATTGTATGATTATGATTGAATGATTGTGATTGCATGATTGTGATTGTATGATTGTGACTGCATGATTTTGAATGTATGATTGTGATTGTATGATTGTGATAGTATGATTGTGATTGTATGAATGCGATTGTATGATTGTGATTGTATGATTGTGATTGTATGATTATGATTGTACTTTTATGATTGTATGATTGTGATTGTATGATTGTGATTGTATGATTGTGATTGTATTTTTTGTGATTGTATAATTGTGATTGTATGATTGTGATTGTATGATTGTGATTGTATGATTGCGATTGTATGAATGCGATTGTATGAATGCGATTGTATGATTGTGATTGTATGATTGTGATTGTATGATTGTGATTGTATGATTGTGATTGTATGATTGTGATTGTATGATTGTGATTGTATGATTGTGATTGTATGATTGTGATTGTATGATTGTGATTGTATGATTGTGATTGTATGATTATGATTGTATGATTGTGATGGTATGATTGTGATTGTATGATTGTGATTGTATGATTGTATTTGGGAGATTGTATTTGGGAGATTGTAGTTGTATGATTGCGATTGTATGATTGTGATTGTATGATTGTGATGTATGTTTGTAATTGTATGATTATGATTGTATGATTGTGTTTGTATGATTGTGATGGTATGATTATGATTGTATGATTGCGATCGTATGATTGTGATTGTATGATTATGATTGTATGATTGTGATTGTATGATTGCGATTGTATGATTGTGATTGCATGATTATGATTGTATTTTGGTGATTCTATGATTGTGATTGTATGATTGTGATTGTATGATTATGATTGTATGATTGCGATTGTATGAATGCGATTGTATGATTGTGATTGCATGATTGTGATTGTATGATTGTGATTGTATGATATTGATTGTATGATTGTGATTGTATGATTGTGATTGTATGATTGTGATTGTATGATTGTGATTGTATGATTGTGATTGTCTGATTGTGGTTGTATGATTGTGATTGTATGATTGTGATTGTATGATTGTGATTGTACGATTGCGATTGTACGATTGTGATTGTATGATTGTGATTGTATGATTGTGATTGTATGATTGTGATTGTATGACTGTGATTGTATGATTGTGATTGTGCGATTGTGATTGTGCGATTGTGATTGTACGATTGTGATTGTACGATTGTGATTGTATGATTGTGATTGTATGATTATGATTGAATGATTGTGATTGCATGATTGTGATTGTATGATTGTGATTGCATGATTTTGAATGTATGATTGTGATTGTATGATTGTGATTGTATGATTGTGATTGTATGATTATGATTGTGTGATTGTGATTGTATGATTGTATTTGGGAGATTGTATTTTGGAGATTGTAATTGTGGGGTTGCAATTGTATGATTGTGATTGTACGATTGTGATTGTATGATTGTGATTGTATGATTGTCATTGTATGATTGTGATTGTATGATTGTGATTGTATGATTGTGATGTATGATTGTAATTGTATGATTATGATTGTATGATTGTGATTGTATGATTGTGATGGTATGATTGTGATGGTATGATTGCGATCGTATGATTGTGATTGTATGATTATGATTGTATGATTGCGATTGTATGATTGCGATTGTATGATTGTGATTGTATGATTATGATTGTATTTTGGTGACTCTATGATTGTGATTGTATGATTGTGATTGTATGATTGTGATTGTATGACTGTGATTGTATGATTGTGATTGTATGATTGTGATTGTATGATTGTGATTGTATGATTGTGATTGTATGATTGCGATTGTATGAATGCGATTGTAAGATTGTGATTGTATGATTGTGATTGTATGATTGTGATTGTATGATTGTGATTGTATGATTGCGATTGTATGAATGCGATTGTATGATTGTGATTGCATGATTGTGATTGTATGATTGTGATTGTATGATATTGATTGTATGATTGTGATTGTATGATTGTGATAATATGATTGTGATTGTATGATTGTGATTGTATGACTGTGATTGTATGATTGTGATTGTGCGATTGTGATTGTAGGATTGTGATTGTACGATTGCGATTGTACGTTTGTGATTGTATGATTGTGATTGTATGATTATGATTGAATGATTGTGATTGCATGATTGTGATTGTATGATTGTGACTGCATGATTTTGAATGTATGATTGTGATTGTATGATTGTGATAGTATGATTGTGATTGTATGAATGCGATTGTATGATTGTGATTGTATGATTGTGATTGTATGATTATGATTGTACTTTTATGATTGTATGATTGTGATTGTATGATTGTGATTGTATGATTGTGATTGTATTTTTTGTGATTGTATAATTGTGATTGTATGATTGTGATTGTATGATTGTGATTGTATGATTGCGATTGTATGAATGCGATTGTATGAATGCGATTGTATGATTGTGATTGTATGATTGTGATTGTATGATTGTGATTGTATGATTGTGATTGTATGATTGTGATTGTATGATTGTGATTGTATGATTGTGATTGTATGATTGTGATTGTATGATTGTGATTGTATGATTGTGATTGTATGATTATGATTGTATGATTGTGATGGTATGATTGTGATTGTATGATTGTGATTGTATGATTGTATTTGGGAGATTGTATTTGGGAGATTGTAGTTGTATGATTGCGATTGTATGATTGTGATGTATGTTTGTAATTGTATGATTATGATTGTATGATTGTGTTTGTATGATTGTGATGGTATGATTATGATTGTATGATTGCGATCGTATGATTGTGATTGTATGATTATGATTGTATGATTGTGATTGTATGATTGCGATTGTATGATTGTGATTGCATGATTATGATTGTATTTTGGTGATTCTATGATTGTGATTGTATGATTGTGATTGTATGATTGTGATTGTATGATTGTGATTGTATGATTGCGATTGTATGAATGCGATTGTATGATTGTGATTGCATGATTGTGATTGTATGATTGTGATTGTATGATATTGATTGTATGATTGTGATTGTATGATTGTGATTGTATGATTGTGATTGTATGATTGTGATTGTATGATTGTGATTGTCTGATTGTGGTTGTATGATTGTGATTGTATGATTGTGATTGTATGATTGTGATTGTATGACTGTGATTGTATGATTGTGATTGTGCGATTGTGATTGTGCGATTGTGATTGTACGATTGTGATTGTACGATTGCGATTGTATGAATGCGATTGTATGATTGTGATTGCATGACTTTGAATGTATGATTGTGATTGTACGATTGTGATTGTATGATTGTGATGGTATGATTGTGATGGTATGATTGTGATTGTAAGATTGTGATTGTATGACTGTGATTGTATGATTGTGATTGTATGATTGTCACTGTATGATTGTGATTGTATGATTGTAATTGTATGATTGCGATTGTATGAATGCGATTGTATGATTGTGATTGTATGATTGTGATTGTATGATTGTGATTGTATGATTGTGATTGTATGATTGCGATTGTATGAATGCGATTGTATGATTGTGATTGCATGATTGTGATTGTATGATTGTGATTGTATGATATTGATTGTATGATTGTGATTGTATGATTGTGATTGTATGATTGTGATAGTATGATTGTGATTGTATGATTGTGATTGTATGACTGTGATTGTATGATTGTGATTGTGCGATTGTGATTGTAGGATTGTGATTGTACGATTGCGATTGTACCATTGTGATTGTATGATTGTGATTGTATGATTATGATTGAATGATTGTGATTGCATGATTGTGATTGTATGATTGTGACTGCATGATTTTGAATGTATGATTGTGATTGTATGATTGTGATTGTATGATTGTGATTGTATGATTGTGGTTGTATGATTGTGATAGTATGATTGTGATTGTATGAATGCGATTGTATGATTGTGATTGTATGATTATGATTGTACTTTTGTGATTGTATGATTGTGATTGTATGATTGCGATTGCATGAATGCGATTGTATGATTGTGATTGCATGATTGTTATTGTATGATTGTGATTGTATGATATTGATTGTATGATTGTGATTGTATGATTGTGATTGTATGATTGTGATTGTATGATTGTGATTGTCTGATTGTGGTTGTATGATTGTGATTGTATGATTGTGATTGTATGATTGTGATTGTATGACTGTGATTGTATGATTGTGATTGTGCGATTGTGATTGTGCGATTGTGATTGTACGATTGTGATTGTACGATTGCGATTGTATGAATGCGATTGTATGATTGTGATTGCATGATTGTGATTGTATGATTGTGATTGTATGATATTGATTGTATGATTGTGATTGTATGATTGTGATTGTATGATTGTGATGGTATGATTGTGATTGTATGATTATGATTGTATGATTGTGATTGTATGATTGTGATTGCATGATTGTGATTGTATGATTGTGATAGTATGATTGTGATTGTATGATTGTGATTGTATGACTGTGATTGTATGATTGTGATTGTATGATTGTGATTGTATGATTGTGATAGTATGATTGTGATTGTATGATTGTGATTGTATGACTGTGATTGTATGATTGTGATTGTGCGATTGTGATTGTGCGATTGTGATTGTACGATTGTGATTGTGCGATTGTGATTGTATGATTGTGATTGTATGATTATGATTGAATGATTGTGATTGCATGATTGTGAGTGTATGATTGTGATTGCATGATTTTGAATGTATGATTGTGATTGTATGATTGTGATTGTATGATTGTGATTGTATGATTGTGATTGTATGATTATGATTGTGTGATTGTGATTGTATGATTGTATTTGGGAGATTGTATTTTGGAGATTGTAATTGTGGGATTGCAATTGTATGATTGTGATTGTATGATTGTGATTGTATGATTGTGATTGTATGATTGTGATTGTATGATTGTGATTGTATGATTGTGATTGTATGATTGTGATTGTATGATTGTGATTGTATGATTGTGATTGTATGATTGTGATGTATGATTGTAATTGTATGATTATGATTGTATGATTGTGATTGTATGATTGTGATGGTATGATTGTGATGGTATGATTGCGATCGTATGATTGTGATTGTATGATTATGATTGTATGATTGCGATTGTATGATTGCGATTGTATGATTGTGATTGTATGAGTATGATTGTATTTTGGTGATTCTATGATTGTGATTGTATGATTGTGATTGTATGATTGTGATTGTATGATTGTGATTGTATGATTGTGATTGTATGATTGTGATTGTATGATTGTGATTGTATGATTGTGATTGTATGATTGTGATTGTATGATTGTGATTGTATGATTGTGATTGTATGATTGTGATTGTATGATTGTGATTGTATGATTGTGATTGTATGATTGTGATTGTATGATTGTGATTGTATGATTGCGATTGTATGAATGCGATTGTATGATTGTGATTGTATGATTGTGATTGTATGATTGTGATTGTATGATTGTGATTGTATGATTGTGATTGTATGATTGCGATTGTATGAATGCGATTGTATGATTGTGATTGCATGATTGTGATTGTATGATTGTGATTGTATGATATTGATTGTATGATTGTGATTGTATGATTGTGATTGTATGATTGTGATAGTATGATTGTGATTGTATGATTGTGATTGTATGACTGTGAAAATATGATTGTGATTGTGCGATTGTGATTGTAGGATTGTGATTGTACGATTGCGATTGTACGATTGTGATTGTATGATTATGATTGAATGATTGTGATTGCATGATTGTGATTGTATGATTGTGACTGCATGATTTTGAATGTATGATTGTGATTGTATGATTGTGATTGTATGATTGTGATTGTATGATTGTGATTTTATGATTGTGATTGTATGATTGTGATAGTATGATTGTGATTGTATGAATGCGATTGTATGATTGTGATTGTATGATTATGATTGTACTTTTGTGATTGTATGATTGTGATTGTATGATTGTGATTGTATGATTGTGATTGTATGATTGCGATTGCATGAATGCGATTGTATGATTGTGATTGCATGATTGTGATTGTATGATTGTGATTGTATGATATTGATTGTATGATTGTGATTGTATGATTGTGATTGTATGATTGTGATTGTATGATTGTGATTGTCTGATTGTGGTTGTATGATTGTGATTGTATGATTGTGATTGTATGATTGTGATTGTATGACTGTGATTGTATGATTGTGATTGTGCGATTGTGATTGTGCGATTATGATTGTACGATTGTGATTGTACGATTGCGATTGTATGAATGCGATTGTATGATTGTGATTGCATGATTGTGATTGAATGATTGTGATTGTATGATATTGATTGTATGATTGTGATTGTATGATTGTGATTGTATGATTGTGATTGTATGATTGTGATGGTATGATTGTGATTGTATGATTATGATTGTATGATTGTGATTGTATGATTGTGATTGCATGACTTCGAATGTATGATTGTGATTGTACGATTGTGATTGTATGATTGTGATTGTATGATTGTGATTGTATGATTGCGATTGTATGAATGCGATTGTATGATTGTGATTGTATGATTGTGATTGTATGATTGTGATTGTATGATTGTGATTGTATGATTGCGATTGTATGAATGCGATTGTATGATTGTGATTGCATGATTGTGATTGTATGATTGTGATTGTATGATATTGATTGTATGATTGTGATTGTATGATTGTGATTGTATGATTGTGATAGTATGATTGTGATTGTATGATTGTGATTGTATGACTGTGAAAATATGATTGTGATTGTGCGATTGTGATTGTAGGATTGTGATTGTACGATTGCGATTGTACGATTGTGATTGTATGATTGTGATTGTATGATTATGATTGAATGATTGTGATTGCATGATTGTGATTGTATGATTGTGACTGCACGATTTTGAATGTATGATTGTGATTGTATGATTGTGATTGTATGATTGTGATTGTATGATTGTGATTTTATGATTGTGATTGTATGATTGTGATAGTATGATTGTGATTGTATGAATGCGATTGTATGATTGTGATTGTATGATTATGATTGTACTTTTGTGATTGTATGATTGTGATTGTATGATTGTGATTGTATGATTGTGATTGTATGATTGTGATTGTATGATTGCGATTGCATGAATGCGATTGTATGATTGTGATTGCATGATTGTGATTGTATGATTGCGATTGTATGATATTGATTGTATGATTGTGATTGTATGATTGTGATTGTATGATTGTGATTGTCTGATTGTGGTTGTATGATTGTGATTGTATGATTGTGATTGTATGATTGTGATTGTATGACTGTGATTGTATGATTGTGATTGTGCGATTGTGATTGTGCGATTGTGATTGTACGATTGTGATTGTACGATTGCGATTGTATGAATGCGATTGTATGATTGTGATTGCATGATTGTGATTGAATGATTGTGATTGTATGATATTGATTGTATGATTGTGATTGTATGATTGTGATTGTATGATTGTGATGGTATGATTGTGATTGTATGATTATGATTGTATGATTGTGATTGTATGATTGTGATTGCATGACTTTGAATGTATGATTGTGATTGTACGATTGTGATTGTATGATTGTGATTGTATGATTGTGATAGTATGATTGTGATTGTAAGATTGTGATTGTATGACTGTGATTGTATGATTGTGATTGTATGATTGTCATTGTATGATTATGATTGTATGATTGTAATTGCATGATTGTGATTGTATGATTGAGATTGCATGATTTTGTATGTATGATTGTGATTGTATGATTGTGATTGTATGATTGTGATTGTATGATTGTGATTGTATGGTTGTGATAGTATGATTGTGATTGTATGACTGTGATTGTATGGTTGTGATTGTATGATTGTGATTGTATGAATGTGATCGTATGATTGTGATCGTATGATTGTGATTGTATGACTGTGATTGTATGATTGTGATTGTGCGATTGTGATTGTACGATTGTGATTGTACGATTGTGATTGCATGATTGTGATTGTATGATTGAGATTGCATGATTTTGTATGTATGATTGTGATTGTATGATTGTGATTGTATGATTGTGATTGTATGATTGTGATTGTATGATTATGATTGTATGATTGTGATTGTATGATTGTGATGGTATGATTGTGATTGTATGATTGCGATAGTATGATTGCGATTGTATGATATTGATTGTATGATTGTGATTGTATGATTGTGATTGTATGATTGTGATTGTATGATTTTGATTGTATGATTGTGATTGTATGATTGTGATTGTCAGATTGTGGTTGTATGATTGTGATTGCATGATTGTGATTGTATGATTGTGATTGTATGATTGTGATTGTATGATTGTGATGTATGATTGTGATTGTATGATTGTGATTGCATGATATTGATTGTATGATTGTGATTGTATGATTGTGATTGTATGATTGTGATAGTATGATTGTCATTGTATGATTGTGGTTGCATGACTGTGATTGTATGATTGTGATTGTGCGATTGTGATTGTGCGATTGTGATTGTACGATTGTGATTGTATGATTGCGATTGTATGATTGTGATTGTATGATTATGATTGTATATTTGTGATTGTATGATTGTGATTGTATGATTGCGATTGTATGATTATGATTGTATTTTTGTGATTGTATGATTGTGATTGTATGATTGCGATTGTATTATTGTGATTCTATGATTGTGTAGTATGGTTGTGATTGTATGATTGTGATTGTATGATTGCGATTGTATGATTGTAATTGTATGATTGTGATTGTATGATTGTGGTTGTATGATTGTGATTGTGTGATTGTGATTGTATGATTGTGATTGTATGATTGTGATTGTATGATTGTGATTGTGTGATTGTATTTGGGAGATTGTAATTGTATGATTACGATTTTATGATTGCGTTTGTATGCTGGTGACTGTATTATTGTGATTGTGTGATTGTGATTGTATGATTGTGATTGTATGATTGTGATTGCATGATTGTGATCGTATGATTGTGTTTGTATGACTGTGATTGTATGATTGTGATTGTATGATTGTATTTGGGTGATTGTAATTGTATGATTGCGATTGTATGATTGTGATTGTATGATTGTTATCGTATGAGTGTGATTGTTTGACTGCGATTGTATGATTGTGCTTGTATGATTGTGATTGTGTGATTGTGATTGTATGATTATGATTGAATGATTGTGATTGCATGATTGCGATTGTATGATTGTGATTGCATGATTTTGAATGTATGATTGTGATTGTATGATTGTGATTGTATGATTGTGATTGTATGATTGTGATTGTATGATTGTGATAGTATGATTGTGATTGTTAGATTGTGATTGTATGACTGTGATTGTATGATTGTGATTGTATGATTGTGATTGTATGATTATGATTGTATGATTGTGATTGTATGATTGTGATGGTATGATTGTGATTGTATTATTGTGATTGTATGATTATGATTGTATGATTGTGATTGTATGATTGCGATTGTATGATTGTGATTGTATGATTGCGATTGTATGATTGTAATTGTATGATTGTGATTGTATGATTGCGATTGTATTATTGTGATTGTATGGTTGTGTAGTATGGTTGTGATTGTATGATTTTGATTGTATGATTGCGATTGTATGATTGTAATTGTATGATTGCGATTGTATGATTGTGATTGTATGATTGTTATCGTATGATTGTGATTGTTTGACTGCGATTGTATGATTGTGCTTGTATGATTGTGATTGTGTGATTGTGATTGTATGATTATGATTGAATGATTGTGATTGCATGATTGCGATTGTATGATTGTGATTTTATGATTGCGATTGTATGATTGTGATTGTATGATTATGGTTGTATTTTGGTGATTCTATGATTGTGATTGTATGATTGTGATTGTATGATTGTGATTGTATGATTGTGATTGTATGATTGTGATTGTATGATTGTGATTGTATGATTGTGATTGTATGATTGTGATTGTATGATTGTGATTGTATGATTATGATTGTGTGATTGTGATTGTATGATTGTATTTAGGAGATTGTATTTTGGAGATTGTAATTGTGGGATTGCAATTGTATGATTGTGATTGTATGATTGTGATTGTATGATTGTGATTGTATGATTGTGATTGTATGATTGTGATTGTATGATTGTGATTGTATGATTGTGATTGTATGATTGTGATTGTATGATTGTGATGGTATGATTGTGATGTATGATTGTAATTGTATGATTATGATTGTATGATTGTGATTGTATGATTGTGATGGTATGATTGTGATGGTATGATTGCGATCGTATGATTGTGATTGTATGATTATGATTGTGTGATTGCGATTGTATGATTGCGATTGTATGATTGTGATTGTATGAGTATGATTGTATTTTGGTGATTCTATGATTGTGATTGTATGAATGTGATTGTATGATTGTGATTGTATGATTGTGATTGTATGATTGTGATTGTATGATTGTGATTGTATGATTGTGATCGTATGATTGTGATTGTATGATTGTGATTGTATGATTGTGATTGTATGATTGTGATTGTATGATTGCGATTGTATGAATGCGATTGTATGATTGTGATTGTATGATTGTGATTGTATGATTGTGATTGTATGATTGTGATTGTATGATTGCGATTGTATGAATGCGATTGTATGATTGTGATTGCATGATTGTGATTGTATGATTGTGATTGTATGATATTGATTGTATGATTGTGATTGTATGATTGTGATTGTATGATTGTGATAGTATGATTGTGATTGTATGATTGTGATTGTATGACTGTGATTGTATGATTGTGATTGTACGATTGTGATTGTATGATTATGATTGTATTTTGGTGATTCTATGATTGTGATTGTATGATTGTGATTGTATGATTGTGATTGTATGATTGTGATTGTATGATTGTGATTGTATGATTGTGATTGTATGATTGTGATTGTATGATTGTGATTGTATGATTGTGATTGTATGATTGTGATTGTATGATTATGATTGTATGATTGTGATGGTATGATTGCGATAGTATGATTGCGATTGTAAGATTGTGATTGTATGACTGTGATTGTATGATTGTGATTGTATGATTGTCATTGTATGATTATGATTGTATGATTGTGATTGTATGATTGTGATTGTGCGATTGTGATTGTGCGATTGTGATTGTACGATTGTGATCGTACGATTGCGATTGTATGAATGCGATTGTATGATTGTGATTGCATGATTGTGATTGTATGTTTGTGATTGTATGATATTGATTGTATAATTGTGATTGTATGATTGTGATTGTATGATTGTGATTGTATGATTGTGATTGTATGATTGTGATTGTATGATTGCGATAGTATGATTGCGATTGTAAGATTGTGATTGTATGACTGTGATTGTATGATTCTGATTGTATGATTGTCATTGTATGATTATGATTGTATGATTGTGATTGTATGATTGAGATTGCATGATTTTGTATGTATGATTGTGATTGTATGATTGTGATTGTATGATTGTGATTGTATGATTGTGATTGTATGATTGTGATTGTATGATTGTGATTGTATGATTGTGATTGTATGATTATGATTGTATGATTGTGATGGTATGATTGCGATAGTATGATTGCGATTGTAAGATTGTGATTGTATGACTGTGATTGTATGATTGTGATTGTATGATTGTCATTGTATGATTATGATTGTATGATTGTGATTGTATGATTGTGATTGTGCGATTGTGATTGTGCGATTGTGATTGTACGATTGTGATCGTACGATTGTGATTGTATGATTGTGATTGTATGATTGTGATTGTATGATTGTGATTGTATGATTATGATTGTATGATTGTGATGGTATGATTGCGATAGTATGATTGCGATTGTAAGATTGTGATTGTATGACTGTGATTGTATGATTGTGATTGTATGATTGTCATTGTATGATTATGATTGTATGATTGTGATTGTATGATTGTGATTGTGCGATTGTGATTGTGCGATTGTGATTGTACGATTGTGATCGTACGATTGCGATTGTATGAATGCGATTGTATGATTCTGATTGCATGATTGTGATTGTATGTTTGTGATTGTATGATATTGATTGTATAATTGTGATTGTATGATTGTGATTGTATGATTGTGATTGTATGATTGTGATTGTATGATTGTGATTGTATGATTGCGATAGTATGATTGCGATTGTAAGATTGTGATTGTATGACTGTGATTGTATGATTGTGATTGTATGATTGTCATTGTATGATTATGATTGTATGATTGTGATTGTATGATTGAGATTGCATGATTTTGTATGTATGATTGTGATTGTATGATTGTGATTGTATGATTGTGATTGTATGATTGTGATTGTATGATTGCGATAGTATGATTGCGATTGTAAGATTGTGATTGTATGACTGTGATTGTATGATTGTGATTGTGTGATTGTCATTGTATGATTATGATTGTATGATTGTGATTGCATGATTGTGATTGTATGATTGAGATTGCATGATTTTGTATGTATGATTGTGATTGTATGATTGTGATTGTATGATTGTGATAGTATGATTGTGATTGTATGATTGTGATTGTATGATTGTGATTGTATGATTGTGATTGTATGACTGTGATTGTATGATTGTGATTGTACGATTGTGATTGTATGATTATGATTGTATGATTGTGATTGTATGACTGTGATTGTATGATTGTGATTGTACGATTGTGATTGTATGATTATGATTGTATTTTGGTGATTCTATGATTGTGATTGTATGATTGTGATTGTATGATTGTGATTGTATGTTTGTGATTGTATGATATTGATTGTATAATTGTGATTGTATGATTGTGATTGTATGATTGTGATTGTATGATTGTGATTGTATGATTATGATTGTATGATTGCGATAGTATGATTGCGATTGTAAGATTGTGATTGTATGACTGTGATTGTATGATTGTGATTGTATGATTGTCATTGTATGATTATGATTGTATGATTGTGATTGCATGATTGTGATTGTATGATTGAGATTGCATGATTTTGTATGTATGATTGTGATTGTATGATTGTGATTGTATGATTGTGATTGTATGATTGCGATAGTATGATTGCGATTGTAAGATTGTGATTGTATGACTGTGATTGTATGATTGTGATTGTGTGATTGTCATTGTATGATTATGATTGTATGATTGTGATTGCATGATTGTGATTGTATGATTGAGATTGCATGATTTTGTATGTATGATTGTGATTGTATGATTGTGATTGTATGATTGTGATAGTATGATTGTGATTGTATGATTGTGATTGTATGATTGTGATTGTATGATTGTGATTGTATGACTGTGATTGCATGATTGTGATTGTACGATTGTGATTGTATGATTATGATTGTATTTTGGTGATTCTATGATTGTGATTGTATGATTGTGATTGTATGATTGTGATTGTATGATTGTGATTGTATGATTGTGATTGTATGATTGTGATTGTATGATTGTGATTGTATGATTATGATTGTATGATTGTGATGGTATGATTGTGATTGTGTGATTGTGATTGTATGATTGTATTTGGGAGATTGTATTTGGGAGATTGTAGTTGTATGATTGCGATTGTATGATTGTGATTGTATGATTGTGATGTATGTTTGTAATTGTATGATTATGATTGTATGATTGTGTTTGTATGATTGTGATGGTATGATTGTGATTGTATGATTGCGATCGTATGATTGTGATTGTATGATTATGATTGTATGATTGTGATTGTATGATTGCGATTGTATGATTGTGATTGTATGATTATGATTGTATTTTGGTGATTCTATGATTGTGATTGTATGATTGTGATTGTATGATTGTGATTGTATGATTGTGATTGTATGATTGTGATTGTATGATTGTGATTGTATGATTGTGATTGTATGATTGTGATTGTATGATTGTGATTGTATGATTGTGATTGTATGATTGTGATTGTATGATTATGATTGTATGATTGTGATGGTATGATTCTGATTGTATGATTGTGATTGTATGATTGTGATTGTATGATTGTGATTGTATGATTGTGATTGTATGATTGCATTTGGGAGATTGTATTTGGGAGATTGTAGTTGTATGATTGCGATTGTATGATTGTGATTGTATGATTGTGATGTATGTTTGTAATTGTATGATTATGATTGTATGATTGTGTTTGTATGATTGTGATGGTATGATTATGATTGTATGATTGCGATCGTATGATTGTGATTGTACGATTATGATTGTATGATTGTGATTGTATGATTGCGATTGTATGATTGTGATTGCATGATTATGATTGTATTTTGGTGATTCTATGATTGTGATTGTATGATTGTGATTGTATGATTGTGATTGTATGATTGTGATTGTATGATTGCGATTGTATGAATGCGATTGTATGATTGTGATTGCATGATTGTGATTGTATGATTGTGATTGTATGATATTGATTGTATGTTGTGATTGTATGATTGTGATTGTATGATTGTGATAGTATGATTGTGATTGTATGATTGTGATTGTATGACTGTGATTGTATGGTTGTGATTGTACGATTGTGATTGTATGATTATGATTGTATTTTGGTGATTCTATGATTGTGATTGTATGATTGTGATTGTATGATTGTGATTGTATGATTGTGATTGTATGATTGTGATTGTATGATTGTGATTGTATGATTGTGATTGTATGATTGTGATTGTATGATTGTGATTGTATGATTATGATTGTATGATTGTGATGGTATGATTGCGATAGTATGATTGCGATTGTAAGATTGTGATTGTATGACTGTGATTGTATGATTGTGATTGTATGATTGTCATTGTATGATTATGATTGTATGATTGTGATTGTATGATTGTGATTGTGCGATTGTGATTGTGCGATTGTGATTGTACGATTGTGATCGTACGATTGCGATTGTATGAATGCGATTGTATGATTGTGATTGCATGATTGTGATTGTATGTTTGTGATTGTATGATATTGATTGTATAATTGTGATTGTATGATTGTGATTGTATGATTGTGATTGTATGATTGTGATTGTATGATTGTGATTGTATGATTGCGATAGTATGATTGCGATTGTAAGATTGTGATTGTATGACTGTGATTGTATGATTGTGATTGTATGATTGTCATTGTATGATTATGATTGTATGATTGTGATTGTATGATTGAGATTGCATGATTTTGTATGTATGATTGTGATTGTATGATTGTGATTGTATGATTGTGATTGTATGATTGTGATTGTATGATTGTGATTGTATGATTGCGATAGTATGATTGCGATTGTAAGATTGTGATTGTATGACTGTGATTGTATGATTGTGATTGTGTGATTGTCATTGTATGATTATGATTGTATGATTGTGATTGCATGATTGTGATTGTATGATTGAGATTGCATGATTTTGTATGTATGATTGTGATTGTATGATTGTGATTGTATGATTGTGATAGTATGATTGTGATTGTATGATTGTGATTGTATGATTGTGATTGTATGATTGTGATTGTATGACTGTGATTGTATGATTGTGATTGTACGATTGTGATTGTATGATTATGATTGTATTTTGGTGATTCTATGATTGTGATTGTATGATTGTGATTGTATGATTGTGATTGTATGATTGTGATTGTATGATTGTGATTGTATGATTGTGATTGTATGATTGTGATTGTATGATTGTGATTGTATGATTGTGATTGTATGATTGTGATTGTATGATTGTGATTGTATGATTGTGATTGTATGATTATGATTGTATGATTGTGATTGTATGACTGTGATTGTATGATTGTGATTGTACGATTGTGATTGTATGATTATGATTGTATTTTGGTGATTCTATGATTGTGATTGTATGATTGTGATTGTATGATTGTGATTGTATGATTGTGATTGTATGTTTGTGATTGTATGATATTGATTGTATAATTGTGATTGTATGATTGTGATTGTATGATTGTGATTGTATGATTGTGATTGTATGATTGTGATTGTATGATTGCGATAGTATGATTGCGATTGTAAGATTGTGATTGTATGACTGTGATTGTATGATTGTGATTGTATGATTGTCATTGTATGATTATGATTGTATGATTGTGATTGCATGATTGTGATTGTATGATTGAGATTGCATGATTTTGTATGTATGATTGTGATTGTATGATTGTGATTGTATGATTGTGATTGTATGATTGTGATTGTATGATTGCGATAGTATGATTGCGATTGTAAGATTGTGATTGTATGACTGTGATTGTATGATTGTGATTGTGTGATTGTCATTGTATGATTATGATTGTATGATTGTGATTGCATGATTGTGATTGTATGATTGAGATTGCATGATTTTGTATGTATGATTGTGATTGTATGATTGTGATTGTATGATTGTGATAGTATGATTGTGATTGTATGATTGT
This sequence comes from Megachile rotundata, assembly GCF_050947335.1. NCBI lineage: Eukaryota > Metazoa > Arthropoda > Insecta > Hymenoptera > Megachilidae > Megachile > Megachile rotundata. The sequence continues at coordinate 1,889,080 of NW_027473323.1, read as the reverse complement.
GATTGTATGATTGTGATTGTATGATTGTGATTGTATGACTGTGATTGTATGATTGTGATTGTACGATTGTGATTGTATGATTATGATTGTATTTTGGTGATTCTATGATTGTGATTGTATGATTGTGATTGTATGATTGTGATTGTATGATTGTGATTGTATGATTGTGATAGTATGATTGTGATTGTATGATTGTGATTGTATGACTGTGATTGTATGGTTGTGATTGCACGATTGTGATTGTATGATTATGATTGTATTTTGGTGATTCTATGATTGTGATTGTATGATTGTGATTGTATGATTGTGATTGTATGATTGTGATTGTATGATTGTGATTGTATGATTATGATTGTATGATTGTGATTGTATGATTGTGATTGTATGATTGTGATTGTATGATTATGATTGTATGATTGTGATGGTATGATTGCGATAGTATGATTGCGATTGTAAGATTGTGATTGTATGACTGTGATTGTATGATTGTGATTGTATGATTGTCATTGTATGATTATGATTGTATGATTGTGATTGTATGATTGTGATTGTGCGATTGTGATTGTGCGATTGTGATTGTACGATTGTGATCGTACGATTGCGATTGTATGAATGCGATTGTATGATTGTGATTGCATGATTGTGATTGTATGTTTGTGATTGTATGATATTGATTGTATAATTGTGATTGTATGATTGTGATTGTATGATTGTGATTGTATGATTGTGATTGTATGATTGTGATTGTATGATTGCGATAGTATGATTGCGATTGTAAGATTGTGATTGTATGACTGTGATTGTATGATTGTGATTGTATGATTGTCATTGTATGATTATGATTGTATGATTGTGATTGTATGATTGAGATTGCATGATTTTGTATGTATGATTGTGATTGTATGATTGTGATTGTATGATTGTGATTGTATGATTGTGATTGTATGATTGCGATAGTATGATTGCGATTGTAAGATTGTGATTGTATGACTGTGATTGTATGATTGTGATTGTGTGATTGTCATTGTATGATTATGATTGTATGATTGTGATTGCATGATTGTGATTGTATGATTGAGATTGCATGATTTTGTATGTATGATTGTGATTGTATGATTGTGATTGTATGATTGTGATAGTATGATTGTGATGGTATGATTGTGATTGTATGATTGTGATTGTATGATTGTGATTGTATGACTGTGATTGTATGATTGTGATTGTACGATTGTGATTGTATGATTATGATTGTATTTTGGTGATTCTATGATTGTGATTGTATGATTGTGATTGTATGATTGTGATTGTATGATTGTGATTGTATGATTGTGATTGTATGATTGTGATTGTATGATTGTGATTGTATGATTGTGATTGTATGATTATGATTGTATGATTGTGATGGTATGATTGTGATTGTGTGATTGTGATTGTATGATTGTATTTGGGAGATTGTATTTGGGAGATTGTAGTTGTATGATTGCGATTGTATGATTGTGATTGTATGATTGTGATTGTATGATTGCGATAGTATGATTGCGATTGTAAGATTGTGATTGTATGACTGTGATTGTATGATTGTGATTGTGTGATTGTCATTGTATGATTATGATTGTATGATTGTGATTGCATGATTGTGATTGTATGATTGAGATTGCATGATTTTGTATGTATGATTGTGATTGTATGATTGTGATTGTATGATTGTGATAGTATGATTGTGATTGTATGATTGTGATTGTATGATTGTGATTGTATGATTGTGATTGTATGACTGTGATTGCATGATTGTGATTGTACGATTGTGATTGTATGATTATGATTGTATTTTGGTGATTCTATGATTGTGATTGTATGATTGTGATTGTATGATTGTGATTGTATGATTGTGATTGTATGATTGTGATTGTATGATTGTGATTGTATGATTGTGATTGTATGATTATGATTGTATGATTGTGATGGTATGATTGTGATTGTGTGATTGTGATTGTATGATTGTATTTGGGAGATTGTATTTGGGAGATTGTAGTTGTATGATTGCGATTGTATGATTGTGATTGTATGATTGTGATGTATGTTTGTAATTGTATGATTATGATTGTATGATTGTGTTTGTATGATTGTGATGGTATGATTGTGATTGTATGATTGCGATCGTATGATTGTGATTGTATGATTATGATTGTATGATTGTGATTGTATGATTGCGATTGTATGATTGTGATTGTATGATTATGATTGTATTTTGGTGATTCTATGATTGTGATTGTATGATTGTGATTGTATGATTGTGATTGTATGATTGTGATTGTATGATTGTGATTGTATGATTGTGATTGTATGATTGTGATTGTATGATTGTGATTGTATGATTGTGATTGTATGATTGTGATTGTATGATTGTGATTGTATGATTATGATTGTATGATTGTGATGGTATGATTCTGATTGTATGATTGTGATTGTATGATTGTGATTGTATGATTGTGATTGTATGATTGTGATTGTATGATTGTGATTGTATGATTGCATTTGGGAGATTGTATTTGGGAGATTGTAGTTGTATGATTGCGATTGTATGATTGTGATTGTATGATTGTGATGTATGTTTGTAATTGTATGATTATGATTGTATGATTGTGTTTGTATGATTGTGATGGTATGATTATGATTGTATGATTGCGATCGTATGATTGTGATTGTACGATTATGATTGTATGATTGTGATTGTATGATTGCGATTGTATGATTGTGATTGCATGATTATGATTGTATTTTGGTGATTCTATGATTGTGATTGTATGATTGTGATTGTATGATTGTGATTGTATGATTGTGATTGTATGATTGCGATTGTATGAATGCGATTGTATGATTGTGATTGCATGATTGTGATTGTATGATTGTGATTGTATGATATTGATTGTATGTTGTGATTGTATGATTGTGATTGTATGATTGTGATAGTATGATTGTGATTGTATGATTGTGATTGTATGACTGTGATTGTATGGTTGTGATTGTACGATTGTGATTGTATGATTATGATTGTATTTTGGTGATTCTATGATTGTGATTGTATGATTGTGATTGTATGATTGTGATTGTATGATTGTGATTGTATGATTGTGATTGTATGATTGTGATTGTATGATTGTGATTGTATGATTGTGATTCTATGATTGTGATTGTATGATTATGATTGTATGATTGTGATGGTATGATTGCGATAGTATGATTGCGATTGTAAGATTGTGATTGTATGACTGTGATTGTATGATTGTGATTGTATGATTGTCATTGTATGATTATGATTGTATGATTGTGATTGTATGATTGTGATTGTGCGATTGTGATTGTGCGATTGTGATTGTACGATTGTGATCGTACGATTGCGATTGTATGAATGCGATTGTATGATTGTGATTGCATGATTGTGATTGTATGTTTGTGATTGTATGATATTGATTGTATAATTGTGATTGTATGATTGTGATTGTATGATTGTGATTGTATGATTGTGATTGTATGATTGTGATTGTATGATTGCGATAGTATGATTGCGATTGTAAGATTGTGATTGTATGACTGTGATTGTATGATTGTGATTGTATGATTGTCATTGTATGATTATGATTGTATGATTGTGATTGTATGATTGAGATTGCATGATTTTGTATGTATGATTGTGATTGTATGATTGTGATTGTATGATTGTGATTGTATGATTGTGATTGTATGATTGCGATAGTATGATTGCGATTGTAAGATTGTGATTGTATGACTGTGATTGTATGATTGTGATTGTGTGATTGTCATTGTATGATTATGATTGTATGATTGTGATTGCATGATTGTGATTGTATGATTGAGATTGCATGATTTTGTATGTATGATTGTGATTGTATGATTGTGATTGTATGATTGTGATAGTATGATTGTGATTGTATGATTGTGATTGTATGATTGTGATTGTATGATTGTGATTGTATGACTGTGATTGTATGATTGTGATTGTACGATTGTGATTGTATGATTATGATTGTATTTTGGTGATTCTATGATTGTGATTGTATGATTGTGATTGTATGATTGTGATTGTATGATTGTGATTGTATGATTGTGATTGTATGATTGTGATTGTATGATTGTGATTGTATGATTGTGATTGTATGATTGTGATTGTATGATTGTGATTGTATGATTGTGATTGTATGATTGTGATTGTATGATTATGATTGTATGATTGTGATTGTATGACTGTGATTGTATGATTGTGATTGTACGATTGTGATTGTATGATTATGATTGTATTTTGGTGATTCTATGATTGTGATTGTATGATTGTGATTGTATGATTGTGATTGTATGATTGTGATTGTATGTTTGTGATTGTATGATATTGATTGTATAATTGTGATTGTATGATTGTGATTGTATGATTGTGATTGTATGATTGTGATTGTATGATTGTGATTGTATGATTGCGATAGTATGATTGCGATTGTAAGATTGTGATTGTATGACTGTGATTGTATGATTGTGATTGTGTGATTGTCATTGTATGATTATGATTGTATGATTGTGATTGCATGATTGTGATTGTATGATTGAGATTGCATGATTTTGTATGTATGATTGTGATTGTATGATTGTGATTGTATGATTGTGATAGTATGATTGTGATTGTATGATTGTGATTGTATGATTGTGATTGTATGATTGTGATTGTATGACTGTGATTGTATGATTGTGATTGTACGATTGTGATTGTATGATTATGATTGTATTTTGGTGATTCTATGATTGTGATTGTATGATTGTGATTGTATGATTGTGATTGTATGATTGTGATTGTATGATTGTGATAGTATGATTGTGATTGTATGATTGTGATTGTATGACTGTGATTGTATGGTTGTGATTGCACGATTGTGATTGTATGATTATGATTGTATTTTGGTGATTCTATGATTGTGATTGTATGATTGTGATTGTATGATTGTGATTGTATGATTGTGATTGTATGATTGTGATTGTATGATTATGATTGTATGATTGTGATTGTATGATTGTGATTGTATGATTGTGATTGTATGATTATGATTGTATGATTGTGATGGTATGATTGCGATAGTATGATTGCGATTGTAAGATTGTGATTGTATGACTGTGATTGTATGATTGTGATTGTATGATTGTCATTGTATGATTATGATTGTATGATTGTGATTGTATGATTGTGATTGTGCGATTGTGATTGTGCGATTGTGATTGTACGATTGTGATCGTACGATTGCGATTGTATGAATGCGATTGTATGATTGTGATTGCATGATTGTGATTGTATGTTTGTGATTGTATGATATTGATTGTATAATTGTGATTGTATGATTGTGATTGTATGATTGTGATTGTATGATTGTGATTGTATGATTGTGATTGTATGATTGCGATAGTATGATTGCGATTGTAAGATTGTGATTGTATGACTGTGATTGTATGATTGTGATTGTATGATTGTCATTGTATGATTATGATTGTATGATTGTGATTGTATGATTGAGATTGCATGATTTTGTATGTATGATTGTGATTGTATGATTGTGATTGTATGATTGTGATTGTATGATTGTGATTGTATGATTGCGATAGTATGATTGCGATTGTAAGATTGTGATTGTATGACTGTGATTGTATGATTGTGATTGTGTGATTGTCATTGTATGATTATGATTGTATGATTGTGATTGCATGATTGTGATTGTATGATTGAGATTGCATGATTTTGTATGTATGATTGTGATTGTATGATTGTGATTGTATGATTGTGATAGTATGATTGTGATGGTATGATTGTGATTGTATGATTGTGATTGTATGATTGTGATTGTATGACTGTGATTGTATGATTGTGATTGTACGATTGTGATTGTATGATTATGATTGTATTTTGGTGATTCTATGATTGTGATTGTATGATTGTGATTGTATGATTGTGATTGTATGATTGTGATTGTATGATTGTGATTGTATGATTGTGATTGTATGATTGTGATTGTATGATTGTGATTGTATGATTATGATTGTATGATTGTGATTGTATGACTGTGATTGTATGATTGTGATTGTACGATTGTGATTGTATGATTATGATTGTATTTTGGTGATTCTATGATTGTGATTGTATGATTGTGATTGTATGATTGTGATTGTATGTTTGTGATTGTATGATATTGATTGTATAATTGTGATTGTATGATTGTGATTGTATGATTGTGATTGTATGATTGTGATTGTATGATTGTGATTGTATGATTGCGATAGTATGATTGCGATTGTAAGATTGTGATTGTATGACTGTGATTGTATGATTGTGATTGTATGATTGTCATTGTATGATTATGATTGTATGATTGTGATTGCATGATTGTGATTGTATGATTGAGATTGCATGATTTTGTATGTATGATTGTGATTGTATGATTGTGATTGTATGATTGTGATTGTATGATTGTGATTGTATGATTGCGATAGTATGATTGCGATTGTAAGATTGTGATTGTATGACTGTGATTGTATGATTGTGATTGTGTGATTGTCATTGTATGATTATGATTGTATGATTGTGGTTGCATGATTGTGATTGTATGATTGAGATTGCATGATTTTGTATGTATGATTGTGATTGTATGATTGTGATTGTATGATTGTGATAGTATGATTGTGATTGTATGATTGTGATTGTATGATTGTGATTGTATGATTGTGATTGTATGACTGTGATTGTATGATTGTGATTGTACGATTGTGATTGTATGATTATGATTGTATTTTGGTGATTCTATGATTGTGATTGTATGATTGTGATTGTATGATTGTGATTGTATGATTGTGATTGTATGATTGTGATTGTATGATTGTGATTGTATGATTGTGATTGTATGATTGTGATTGTATGATTGTGATTGTATGATTGTGATTGTATGATTATGATTGTATGATTGTGATGGTATGATTGTGATTGTGTGATTGTGATTGTATGATTGTATTTGGGAGATTGTATTTGGGAGATTGTAGTTGTATGATTGCGATTGTATGATTGTGATTGTATGATTGTGATGTATGTTTGTAATTGTATGATTATGATTGTATGATTGTGTTTGTATGATTGTGATGGTATGATTGTGATTGTATGATTGCGATCGTATGATTGTGATTGTATGATTATGATTGTATGATTGTGATTGTATGATTGCGATTGTATGATTGTGATTGTATGATTATGATTGTATTTTGGTGATTCTATGATTGTGATTGTATGATTGTGATTGTATGATTGTGATTGTATGATTGTGATTGTATGATTGTGATTGTATGATTGTGATTGTATGATTGTGATTGTATGATTGTGATTGTATGATTGTGATTGTATGATTATGATTGTATGATTGTGATGGTATGATTGTGATTGTATGATTATGATTGTATGATTGTGATGGTATGATTGTGATTGTGTGATTGTGATTGTATGATTGTATTTGGGAGATTGTATTTGGGAGATTGTAGTTGTATGATTGCGATTGTATGATTGTGATTGTATGATTGTGATGTATGTTTGTAATTGTATGATTATGATTGTATGATTGTGTTTGTATGATTGTGATGGTATGATTGTGATTGTATGATTGCGATCGTATGATTGTGATTGTATGATTATGATTGTATGATTGTGATTGTATGATTGCGATTGTATGATTGTGATTGTATGATTATGATTGTATTTTGGTGATTCTATGATTGTGATTGTATGATTGTGATTGTATGATTGTGATTGTATGATTGTGATTGTATGATTGTGATTGTATGATTGTGATTGTATGATTGTGATTGTATGATTGTGATTGTATGATTGTGATTGTATGATTGTGATTGTATGATTGTGATTGTATGATTATGATTGTATGATTGTGATGGTATGATTCTGATTGTATGATTGTGATTGTATGATTGTGATTGTATGATTGTGATTGTATGATTGTGATTGTATGATTGCATTTGGGAGATTGTATTTGGGAGATTGTAGTTGTATGATTGCGATTGTATGATTGTGATTGTATGATTGTGATGTATGTTTGTAATTGTATGATTATGATTGTATGATTGTGTTTGTATGATTGTGATGGTATGATTATGATTGTATGATTGCGATCGTATGATTGTGATTGTACGATTATGATTGTATGATTGTGATTGTATGATTGCGATTGTATGATTGTGATTGCATGATTATGATTGTATTTTGGTGATTCTATGATTGTGATTGTATGATTGTGATTGTATGATTGTGATTGTATGATTGTGATTGTATGATTGCGATTGTATGAATGCGATTGTATGATTGTGATTGCATGATTGTGATTGTATGATTGTGATTGTATGATATTGATTGTATGTTGTGATTGTATGATTGTGATTGTATGATTGTGATAGTATGATTGTGATTGTATGATTGTGATTGTATGACTGTGATTGTATGGTTGTGATTGTACGATTGTGATTGTATGATTATGATTGTATTTTGGTGATTCTATGATTGTGATTGTATGATTGTGATTGTATGATTGTGATTGTATGATTGTGATTGTATGATTGTGATTGTATGATTGTGATTGTATGATTGTGATTGTATGATTGTGATTGTATGATTGTGATTGTATGATTATGATTGTATGATTGTGATGGTATGATTGCGATAGTATGATTGCGATTGTAAGATTGTGATTGTATGACTGTGATTGTATGATTGTGATTGTATGATTGTCATTGTATGATTATGATTGTATGATTGTGATTGTATGATTGTGATTGTGCGATTGTGATTGTGCGATTGTGATTGTACGATTGTGATCGTACGATTGCGATTGTATGAATGCGATTGTATGATTGTGATTGCATGATTGTGATTGTATGTTTGTGATTGTATGATATTGATTGTATAATTGTGATTGTATGATTGTGATTGTATGATTGTGATTGTATGATTGTGATTGTATGATTGTGATTGTATGATTGCGATAGTATGATTGCGATTGTAAGATTGTGATTGTATGACTGTGATTGTATGATTGTGATTGTATGATTGTCATTGTATGATTATGATTGTATGATTGTGATTGTATGATTGAGATTGCATGATTTTGTATGTATGATTGTGATTGTATGATTGTGATTGTATGATTGTGATTGTATGATTGTGATTGTATGATTGTGATTGTATGATTGCGATAGTATGATTGCGATTGTAAGATTGTGATTGTATGACTGTGATTGTATGATTGTGATTGTGTGATTGTCATTGTATGATTATGATTGTATGATTGTGATTGCATGATTGTGATTGTATGATTGAGATTGCATGATTTTGTATGTATGATTGTGATTGTATGATTGTGATTGTATGATTGTGATAGTATGATTGTGATTGTATGATTGTGATTGTATGATTGTGATTGTATGATTGTGATTGTATGACTGTGATTGTATGATTGTGATTGTACGATTGTGATTGTATGATTATGATTGTATTTTGGTGATTCTATGATTGTGATTGTATGATTGTGATTGTATGATTGTGATTGTATGATTGTGATTGTATGATTGTGATTGTATGATTGTGATTGTATGATTGTGATTGTATGATTGTGATTGTATGATTGTGATTGTATGATTGTGATTGTATGATTGTGATTGTATGATTGTGATTGTATGATTATGATTGTATGATTGTGATTGTATGACTGTGATTGTATGATTGTGATTGTACGATTGTGATTGTATGATTATGATTGTATTTTGGTGATTCTATGATTGTGATTGTATGATTGTGATTGTATGATTGTGATTGTATGATTGTGATTGTATGTTTGTGATTGTATGATATTGATTGTATAATTGTGATTGTATGATTGTGATTGTATGATTGTGATTGTATGATTGTGATTGTATGATTGTGATTGTATGATTGCGATAGTATGATTGCGATTGTAAGATTGTGATTGTATGACTGTGATTGTATGATTGTGATTGTATGATTGTCATTGTATGATTATGATTGTATGATTGTGATTGCATGATTGTGATTGTATGATTGAGATTGCATGATTTTGTATGTATGATTGTGATTGTATGATTGTGATTGTATGATTGTGATTGTATGATTGTGATTGTATGATTGCGATAGTATGATTGCGATTGTAAGATTGTGATTGTATGACTGTGATTGTATGATTGTGATTGTGTGATTGTCATTGTATGATTATGATTGTATGATTGTGATTGCATGATTGTGATTGTATGATTGAGATTGCATGATTTTGTATGTATGATTGTGATTGTATGATTGTGATTGTATGATTGTGATAGTATGATTGTGATTGTATGATTGTGATTGTATGATTGTGATTGTATGATTGTGATTGTATGACTGTGATTGTATGATTGTGATTGTACGATTGTGATTGTATGATTATGATTGTATTTTGGTGATTCTATGATTGTGATTGTATGATTGTGATTGTATGATTGTGATTGTATGATTGTGATTGTATGATTGTGATAGTATGATTGTGATTGTATGATTGTGATTGTATGACTGTGATTGTATGGTTGTGATTGCACGATTGTGATTGTATGATTATGATTGTATTTTGGTGATTCTATGATTGTGATTGTATGATTGTGATTGTATGATTGTGATTGTATGATTGTGATTGTATGATTGTGATTGTATGATTATGATTGTATGATTGTGATTGTATGATTGTGATTGTATGATTGTGATTGTATGATTATGATTGTATGATTGTGATGGTATGATTGCGATAGTATGATTGCGATTGTAAGATTGTGATTGTATGACTGTGATTGTATGATTGTGATTGTATGATTGTCATTGTATGATTATGATTGTATGATTGTGATTGTATGATTGTGATTGTGCGATTGTGATTGTGCGATTGTGATTGTACGATTGTGATCGTACGATTGCGATTGTATGAATGCGATTGTATGATTGTGATTGCATGATTGTGATTGTATGTTTGTGATTGTATGATATTGATTGTATAATTGTGATTGTATGATTGTGATTGTATGATTGTGATTGTATGATTGTGATTGTATGATTGTGATTGTATGATTGCGATAGTATGATTGCGATTGTAAGATTGTGATTGTATGACTGTGATTGTATGATTGTGATTGTATGATTGTCATTGTATGATTATGATTGTATGATTGTGATTGTATGATTGAGATTGCATGATTTTGTATGTATGATTGTGATTGTATGATTGTGATTGTATGATTGTGATTGTATGATTGTGATTGTATGATTGCGATAGTATGATTGCGATTGTAAGATTGTGATTGTATGACTGTGATTGTATGATTGTGATTGTGTGATTGTCATTGTATGATTATGATTGTATGATTGTGATTGCATGATTGTGATTGTATGATTGAGATTGCATGATTTTGTATGTATGATTGTGATTGTATGATTGTGATTGTATGATTGTGATAGTATGATTGTGATGGTATGATTGTGATTGTATGATTGTGATTGTATGATTGTGATTGTATGACTGTGATTGTATGATTGTGATTGTACGATTGTGATTGTATGATTATGATTGTATTTTGGTGATTCTATGATTGTGATTGTATGATTGTGATTGTATGATTGTGATTGTATGATTGTGATTGTATGATTGTGATTGTATGATTGTGATTGTATGATTGTGATTGTATGATTGTGATTGTATGATTATGATTGTATGATTGTGATGGTATGATTGTGATTGTGTGATTGTGATTGTATGATTGTATTTGGGAGATTGTATTTGGGAGATTGTAGTTGTATGATTGCGATTGTATGATTGTGATTGTATGATTGTGATTGTATGATTGCGATAGTATGATTGCGATTGTAAGATTGTGATTGTATGACTGTGATTGTATGATTGTGATTGTGTGATTGTCATTGTATGATTATGATTGTATGATTGTGATTGCATGATTGTGATTGTATGATTGAGATTGCATGATTTTGTATGTATGATTGTGATTGTATGATTGTGATTGTATGATTGTGATAGTATGATTGTGATTGTATGATTGTGATTGTATGATTGTGATTGTATGATTGTGATTGTATGACTGTGATTGCATGATTGTGATTGTACGATTGTGATTGTATGATTATGATTGTATTTTGGTGATTCTATGATTGTGATTGTATGATTGTGATTGTATGATTGTGATTGTATGATTGTGATTGTATGATTGTGATTGTATGATTGTGATTGTATGATTGTGATTGTATGATTATGATTGTATGATTGTGATGGTATGATTGTGATTGTGTGATTGTGATTGTATGATTGTATTTGGGAGATTGTATTTGGGAGATTGTAGTTGTATGATTGCGATTGTATGATTGTGATTGTATGATTGTGATGTATGTTTGTAATTGTATGATTATGATTGTATGATTGTGTTTGTATGATTGTGATGGTATGATTGTGATTGTATGATTGCGATCGTATGATTGTGATTGTATGATTATGATTGTATGATTGTGATTGTATGATTGCGATTGTATGATTGTGATTGTATGATTATGATTGTATTTTGGTGATTCTATGATTGTGATTGTATGATTGTGATTGTATGATTGTGATTGTATGATTGTGATTGTATGATTGTGATTGTATGATTGTGATTGTATGATTGTGATTGTATGATTGTGATTGTATGATTGTGATTGTATGATTGTGATTGTATGATTGTGATTGTATGATTATGATTGTATGATTGTGATGGTATGATTCTGATTGTATGATTGTGATTGTATGATTGTGATTGTATGATTGTGATTGTATGATTGTGATTGTATGATTGTGATTGTATGATTGCATTTGGGAGATTGTATTTGGGAGATTGTAGTTGTATGATTGCGATTGTATGATTGTGATTGTATGATTGTGATGTATGTTTGTAATTGTATGATTATGATTGTATGATTGTGTTTGTATGATTGTGATGGTATGATTATGATTGTATGATTGCGATCGTATGATTGTGATTGTACGATTATGATTGTATGATTGTGATTGTATGATTGCGATTGTATGATTGTGATTGCATGATTATGATTGTATTTTGGTGATTCTATGATTGTGATTGTATGATTGTGATTGTATGATTGTGATTGTATGATTGTGATTGTATGATTGCGATTGTATGAATGCGATTGTATGATTGTGATTGCATGATTGTGATTGTATGATTGTGATTGTATGATATTGATTGTATGTTGTGATTGTATGATTGTGATTGTATGATTGTGATAGTATGATTGTGATTGTATGATTGTGATTGTATGACTGTGATTGTATGGTTGTGATTGTACGATTGTGATTGTATGATTATGATTGTATTTTGGTGATTCTATGATTGTGATTGTATGATTGTGATTGTATGATTGTGATTGTATGATTGTGATTGTATGATTGTGATTGTATGATTGTGATTGTATGATTGTGATTGTATGATTGTGATTCTATGATTGTGATTGTATGATTATGATTGTATGATTGTGATGGTATGATTGCGATAGTATGATTGCGATTGTAAGATTGTGATTGTATGACTGTGATTGTATGATTGTGATTGTATGATTGTCATTGTATGATTATGATTGTATGATTGTGATTGTATGATTGTGATTGTGCGATTGTGATTGTGCGATTGTGATTGTACGATTGTGATCGTACGATTGCGATTGTATGAATGCGATTGTATGATTGTGATTGCATGATTGTGATTGTATGTTTGTGATTGTATGATATTGATTGTATAATTGTGATTGTATGATTGTGATTGTATGATTGTGATTGTATGATTGTGATTGTATGATTGTGATTGTATGATTGCGATAGTATGATTGCGATTGTAAGATTGTGATTGTATGACTGTGATTGTATGATTGTGATTGTATGATTGTCATTGTATGATTATGATTGTATGATTGTGATTGTATGATTGAGATTGCATGATTTTGTATGTATGATTGTGATTGTATGATTGTGATTGTATGATTGTGATTGTATGATTGTGATTGTATGATTGCGATAGTATGATTGCGATTGTAAGATTGTGATTGTATGACTGTGATTGTATGATTGTGATTGTGTGATTGTCATTGTATGATTATGATTGTATGATTGTGATTGCATGATTGTGATTGTATGATTGAGATTGCATGATTTTGTATGTATGATTGTGATTGTATGATTGTGATTGTATGATTGTGATAGTATGATTGTGATTGTATGATTGTGATTGTATGATTGTGATTGTATGATTGTGATTGTATGACTGTGATTGTATGATTGTGATTGTACGATTGTGATTGTATGATTATGATTGTATTTTGGTGATTCTATGATTGTGATTGTATGATTGTGATTGTATGATTGTGATTGTATGATTGTGATTGTATGATTGTGATTGTATGATTGTGATTGTATGATTGTGATTGTATGATTGTGATTGTATGATTGTGATTGTATGATTGTGATTGTATGATTGTGATTGTATGATTGTGATTGTATGATTATGATTGTATGATTGTGATTGTATGACTGTGATTGTATGATTGTGATTGTACGATTGTGATTGTATGATTATGATTGTATTTTGGTGATTCTATGATTGTGATTGTATGATTGTGATTGTATGATTGTGATTGTATGATTGTGATTGTATGTTTGTGATTGTATGATATTGATTGTATAATTGTGATTGTATGATTGTGATTGTATGATTGTGATTGTATGATTGTGATTGTATGATTGTGATTGTATGATTGCGATAGTATGATTGCGATTGTAAGATTGTGATTGTATGACTGTGATTGTATGATTGTGATTGTGTGATTGTCATTGTATGATTATGATTGTATGATTGTGATTGCATGATTGTGATTGTATGATTGAGATTGCATGATTTTGTATGTATGATTGTGATTGTATGATTGTGATTGTATGATTGTGATAGTATGATTGTGATTGTATGATTGTGATTGTATGATTGTGATTGTATGATTGTGATTGTATGACTGTGATTGTATGATTGTGATTGTACGATTGTGATTGTATGATTATGATTGTATTTTGGTGATTCTATGATTGTGATTGTATGATTGTGATTGTATGATTGTGATTGTATGATTGTGATTGTATGATTGTGATAGTATGATTGTGATTGTATGATTGTGATTGTATGACTGTGATTGTATGGTTGTGATTGCACGATTGTGATTGTATGATTATGATTGTATTTTGGTGATTCTATGATTGTGATTGTATGATTGTGATTGTATGATTGTGATTGTATGATTGTGATTGTATGATTGTGATTGTATGATTATGATTGTATGATTGTGATTGTATGATTGTGATTGTATGATTGTGATTGTATGATTATGATTGTATGATTGTGATGGTATGATTGCGATAGTATGATTGCGATTGTAAGATTGTGATTGTATGACTGTGATTGTATGATTGTGATTGTATGATTGTCATTGTATGATTATGATTGTATGATTGTGATTGTATGATTGTGATTGTGCGATTGTGATTGTGCGATTGTGATTGTACGATTGTGATCGTACGATTGCGATTGTATGAATGCGATTGTATGATTGTGATTGCATGATTGTGATTGTATGTTTGTGATTGTATGATATTGATTGTATAATTGTGATTGTATGATTGTGATTGTATGATTGTGATTGTATGATTGTGATTGTATGATTGTCATTGTATGATTGCGATAGTATGATTGCGATTGTAAGATTGTGATTGTATGACTGTGATTGTATGATTGTGATTGTATGATTGTCATTGTATGATTATGATTGTATGATTGTGATTGTATGATTGAGATTGCATGATTTTGTATGTATGATTGTGATTGTATGATTGTGATTGTATGATTGTGATTGTATGATTGTGATTGTATGATTGCGATAGTATGATTGCGATTGTAAGATTGTGATTGTATGACTGTGATTGTATGATTGTGATTGTGTGATTGTCATTGTATGATTATGATTGTATGATTGTGATTGCATGATTGTGATTGTATGATTGAGATTGCATGATTTTGTATGTATGATTGTGATTGTATGATTGTGATTGTATGATTGTGATAGTATGATTGTGATGGTATGATTGTGATTGTATGATTGTGATTGTATGATTGTGATTGTATGACTGTGATTGTATGATTGTGATTGTACGATTGTGATTGTATGATTATGATTGTATTTTGGTGATTCTATGATTGTGATTGTATGATTGTGATTGTATGATTGTGATTGTATGATTGTGATTGTATGATTGTGATTGTATGATTGTGATTGTATGATTGTGATTGTATGATTGTGATTGTATGATTATGATTGTATGATTGTGATTGTATGACTGTGATTGTATGATTGTGATTGTACGATTGTGATTGTATGATTATGATTGTATTTTGGTGATTCTATGATTGTGATTGTATGATTGTGATTGTATGATTGTGATTGTATGTTTGTGATTGTATGATATTGATTGTATAATTGTGATTGTATGATTGTGATTGTATGATTGTGATTGTATGATTGTGATTGTATGATTGTGATTGTATGATTGCGATAGTATGATTGCGATTGTAAGATTGTGATTGTATGACTGTGATTGTATGATTGTGATTGTATGATTGTCATTGTATGATTATGATTGTATGATTGTGATTGCATGATTGTGATTGTATGATTGAGATTGCATGATTTTGTATGTATGATTGTGATTGTATGATTGTGATTGTATGATTGTGATTGTATGATTGTGATTGTATGATTGCGATAGTATGATTGCGATTGTAAGATTGTGATTGTATGACTGTGATTGTATGATTGTGATTGTGTGATTGTCATTGTATGATTATGATTGTATGATTGTGGTTGCATGATTGTGATTGTATGATTGAGATTGCATGATTTTGTATGTATGATTGTGATTGTATGATTGTGATTGTATGATTGTGATAGTATGATTGTGATTGTATGATTGTGATTGTATGATTGTGATTGTATGATTGTGATTGTATGACTGTGATTGTATGATTGTGATTGTACGATTGTGATTGTATGATTATGATTGTATTTTGGTGATTCTATGATTGTGATTGTATGATTGTGATTGTATGATTGTGATTGTATGATTGTGATTGTATGATTGTGATTGTATGATTGTGATTGTATGATTGTGATTGTATGATTGTGATTGTATGATTGTGATTGTATGATTGTGATTGTATGATTATGATTGTATGATTGTGATGGTATGATTGTGATTGTGTGATTGTGATTGTATGATTGTATTTGGGAGATTGTATTTGGGAGATTGTAGTTGTATGATTGCGATTGTATGATTGTGATTGTATGATTGTGATGTATGTTTGTAATTGTATGATTATGATTGTATGATTGTGTTTGTATGATTGTGATGGTATGATTGTGATTGTATGATTGCGATCGTATGATTGTGATTGTATGATTATGATTGTATGATTGTGATTGTATGATTGCGATTGTATGATTGTGATTGTATGATTATGATTGTATTTTGGTGATTCTATGATTGTGATTGTATGATTGTGATTGTATGATTGTGATTGTATGATTGTGATTGTATGATTGTGATTGTATGATTGTGATTGTATGATTGTGATTGTATGATTGTGATTGTATGATTGTGATTGTATGATTATGATTGTATGATTGTGATGGTATGATTGTGATTGTATGATTGTGATTGTATGATTGTATTTGGGAGATTGTATTTGGGAGATTGTAGTTGTATGATTGCGATTGTATGATTGTGATTGTATGATTGTGATGTATGTTTGTAATTGTATGATTATGATTGTATGATTGTGTTTGTATGATTGTGATGGTATGATTATGATTGTATGATTGCGATCGTATGATTGTGATTGTATGATTATGATTGTATGATTGTGATTGTATGATTGCGATTGTATGATTGTGATTGCATGATTATGATTGTATTTTGGTGATTCTATGATTGTGATTGTATGATTGTGATTGTATGATTGTGATTGTATGATTGTGATTGTATGATTGCGATTGTATGAATGCGATTGTATGATTGTGATTGCATGATTGTGATTGTATGATTGTGATTGTATGATATTGATTGTATGATTGTGATTGTATGATTGTGATTGTATGATTGTGATTGTATGATTGTGATTGTATGATTGTGATTGTCTGATTGTGGTTGTATGATTGTGATTGTATGATTGTGATTGTATGATTGTGATTGTATGACTGTGATTGTATGATTGTGATTGTGCGATTGTGATTGTGCGATTGTGATTGTACGATTGTGATTGTACGATCGCGATTGTATGAATGCGATTGTATGATTGTGATTGCATGACTTTGAATGTATGATTGTGATTGTACGATTGTGATTGTATGATTGTGATGGTATGATTGTGATGGTATGATTGTGATTGTAAGATTGTGATTGTATGACTGTGATTGTATGATTGTGATTGTATGATTGTCATTGTATGATTGTGATTGTATGATTGTGATTGTATGATTGCGATTGTATGAATGCGATTGTATGATTGTGATTGTATGATTGTGATTGTATGATTGTGATTGTATGATTGTGATTGTATGATTGCGATTGTATGAATGCGATTGTATGATTGTGATTGCATGATTGTGATTGTATGATTGTGATTGTATGATATTGATTGTATGATTGTGATTGTATGATTGTGATTGTATGATTGTGATAGTATGATTGTGATTGTATGATTGTGATTGTATGACTGTGATTGTATGATTGTGATTGTGCGATTGTGATTGTAAGATTGTGATTGTACGATTGCGATTGTACGATTGTGATTGTATGATTGTGATTGTATGATTATGATTGAATGATTGTGATTGCATGATTGTGATTGTATGATTGTGACTGCATGATTTTGAATGTATGATTGTGATTGTATGATTGTGATTGTATGATTGTGATTGTATGATTGTGGTTGTATGATTGTGATAGTATGATTGTGATTGTATGAATGCGATTGTATGATTGTGATGGTATGATTGTGATTGTATGATTATGATTGTATGATTGTGATTGTATGATTGTGATTGCATGATTGTGATTGTATGATTGTGATAGTATGATTGTGATTGTATGATTGTGATTGTATGACTGTGATTGTATGATTGTGATTGTATGATTGTGATTGTATGATTGTGATAGTATGATTGTGATTGTATGATTGTGATTGTATGACTGTGATTGTATGATTGTGATTGTGCGATTGTGATTGTGCGATTGTGATTGTACGATTGTGATTGTACGATTGTGATTGTATGATTGTGATTGTATGATTATGATTGAATGATTGTGATTGCATGATTGTGAGTGTATGATTGTGATTGCATGATTTTGAATGTATGATTGTGATTGTATGATTGTGATTGTATGATTGTGATTGTATGATTGCGATAGTATGATTGCGATTGTAAGATTGTGATTGTATGACTGTGATTGTATGATTGTGATTGTGTGATTGTCATTGTATGATTATGATTGTATGATTGTGGTTGCATGATTGTGATTGTATGATTGAGATTGCATGATTTTGTATGTATGATTGTGATTGTATGATTGTGATTGTATGATTGTGATAGTATGATTGTGATTGTATGATTGTGATTGTATGATTGTGATTGTATGATTGTGATTGTATGACTGTGATTGTATGATTGTGATTGTACGATTGTGATTGTATGATTATGATTGTATTTTGGTGATTCTATGATTGTGATTGTATGATTGTGATTGTATGATTGTGATTGTATGATTGTGATTGTATGATTGTGATTGTATGATTGTGATTGTATGATTGTGATTGTATGATTGTGATTGTATGATTGTGATTGTATGATTATGATTGTATGATTGTGATGGTATGATTGTGATTGTGTGATTGTGATTGTATGATTGTATTTGGGAGATTGTATTTGGGAGATTGTAGTTGTATGATTGCGATTGTATGATTGTGATTGTATGATTGTGATGTATGTTTGTAATTGTATGATTATGATTGTATGATTGTGTTTGTATGATTGTGATGGTATGATTGTGATTGTATGATTGCGATCGTATGATTGTGATTGTATGATTATGATTGTATGATTGTGATTGTATGATTACGATTGTATGATTGTGATTGTATGATTATGATTGTATTTTGGTGATTCTATGATTGTGATTGTATGATTGTGATTGTATGATTGTGATTGTATGATTGTGATTGTATGATTGTGATTGTATGATTGTGATTGTATGATTGTGATTGTATGATTGTGATTGTATGATTGTGATTGTATGATTATGATTGTATGATTGTGATGGTATGATTGTGATTGTATGATTGTGATTGTATGATTGTATTTGGGAGATTGTATTTGGGAGATTGTAGTTGTATGATTGCGATTGTATGATTGTGATTGTATGATTGTGATGTATGTTTGTAATTGTATGATTATGATTGTATGATTGTGTTTGTATGATTGTGATGGTATGATTATGATTGTATGATTGCGATCGTATGATTGTGATTGTATGATTATGATTGTATGATTGTGATTGTATGATTGCGATTGTATGATTGTGATTGCATGATTATGATTGTATTTTGGTGATTCTATGATTGTGATTGTATGATTGTGATTGTATGATTGTGATTGTATGATTGTGATTGTATGATTGCGATTGTATGAATGCGATTGTATGATTGTGATTGCATGATTGTGATTGTATGATTGTGATTGTATGATATTGATTGTATGATTGTGATTGTATGATTGTGATTGTATGATTGTGATTGTATGATTGTGATTGTATGATTGTGATTGTCTGATTGTGGTTGTATGATTGTGATTGTATGATTGTGATTGTATGATTGTGATTGTATGACTGTGATTGTATGATTGTGATTGTGCGATTGTGATTGTGCGATTGTGATTGTACGATTGTGATTGTACGATTGCGATTGTATGAATGCGATTGTATGATTGTGATTGCATGACTTTGAATGTATGATTGTGATTGTACGATTGTGATTGTATGATTGTGATGGTATGATTGTGATGGTATGATTGTGATTGTAAGATTGTGATTGTATGACTGTGATTGTATGATTGTGATTGTATGATTGTCATTGTATGATTGTGATTGTATGATTGTGATTGTATGATTGCGATTGTATGAATGCGATTGTATGATTGTGATTGTATGATTGTGATTGTATGATTGTGATTGTATGATTGTGATTGTATGATTGCGATTGTATGAATGCGATTGTATGATTGTGATTGCATGATTGTGATTGTATGATTGTGATTGTATGATATTGATTGTATGATTGTGATTGTATGATTGTGATTGTATGATTGTGATAGTATGATTGTGATTGTATGATTGTGATTGTATGACTGTGATTGTATGATTGTGATTGTGCGATTGTGATTGTAAGATTGTGATTGTACGATTGCGATTGTACGATTGTGATTGTATGATTGTGATTGTATGATTATGATTGAATGATTGTGATTGCATGATTGTGATTGTATGATTGTGACTGCATGATTTTGAATGTATGATTGTGATTGTATGATTGTGATTGTATGATTGTGATTGTATGATTGTGATTGTATGATTGTGATTGTATGATTGTGATTGTATGATTGTGATTGTATGATTGTGATTGTATGATTGTGATTGTATGATTGTGATTGTATGATTATGATTGTATGATTGTGATGGTATGATTGTGATTGTGTGATTGTGATTGTATGATTGTATTTGGGAGATTGTATTTGGGAGATTGTAGTTGTATGATTGCGATTGTATGATTGTGATTGTATGATTGTGATGTATGTTTGTAATTGTATGATTATGATTGTATGATTGTGTTTGTATGATTGTGATGGTATGATTGTGATTGTATGATTGCGATCGTATGATTGTGATTGTATGATTATGATTGTATGATTGTGATTGTATGATTGCGATTGTATGATTGTGATTGTATGATTATGATTGTATTTTGGTGATTCTATGATTGTGATTGTATGATTGTGATTGTATGATTGTGATTGTATGATTGTGATTGTATGATTGTGATTGTATGATTGTGATTGTATGATTGTGATTGTATGATTGTGATTGTATGATTATGATTGTATGATTGTGATGGTATGATTGTGATTGTATGATTGTGATTGTATGATTGTATTTGGGAGATTGTATTTGGGAGATTGTAGTTGTATGATTGCGATTGTATGATTGTGATTGTATGATTGTGATGTATGTTTGTAATTGTATGATTATGATTGTATGATTGTGTTTGTATGATTGTGATGGTATGATTATGATTGTATGATTGCGATCGTATGATTGTGATTGTATGATTATGATTGTATGATTGTGATTGTATGATTGCGATTGTATGATTGTGATTGCATGATTATGATTGTATTTTGGTGATTCTATGATTGTGATTGTATGATTGTGATTGTATGATTGTGATTGTATGATTGTGATTGTATGATTGCGATTGTATGAATGCGATTGTATGATTGTGATTGCATGATTGTGATTGTATGATTGTGATTGTATGATATTGATTGTATGATTGTGATTGTATGATTGTGATTGTATGATTGTGATTGTATGATTGTGATTGTATGATTGTGATTGTCTGATTGTGGTTGTATGATTGTGATTGTATGATTGTGATTGTATGATTGTGATTGTATGACTGTGATTGTATGATTGTGATTGTGCGATTGTGATTGTGCGATTGTGATTGTACGATTGTGATTGTACGATTGCGATTGTATGAATGCGATTGTATGATTGTGATTGCATGACTTTGAATGTATGATTGTGATTGTACGATTGTGATTGTATGATTGTGATGGTATGATTGTGATGGTATGATTGTGATTGTAAGATTGTGATTGTATGACTGTGATTGTATGATTGTGATTGTATGATTGTCATTGTATGATTGTGATTGTATGATTGTGATTGTATGATTGCGATTGTATGAATGCGATTGTATGATTGTGATTGTATGATTGTGATTGTATGATTGTGATTGTATGATTGTGATTGTATGATTGCGATTGTATGAATGCGATTGTATGATTGTGATTGCATGATTGTGATTGTATGATTGTGATTGTATGATATTGATTGTATGATTGTGATTGTATGATTGTGATTGTATGATTGTGATAGTATGATTGTGATTGTATGATTGTGATTGTATGACTGTGATTGTATGATTGTGATTGTGCGATTGTGATTGTAAGATTGTGATTGTACGATTGCGATTGTACGATTGTGATTGTATGATTGTGATTGTATGATTATGATTGAATGATTGTGATTGCATGATTGTGATTGTATGATTGTGACTGCATGATTTTGAATGTATGATTGTGATTGTATGATTGTGATTGTATGATTGTGATTGTATGATTGTGGTTGTATGATTGTGATAGTATGATTGTGATTGTATGAATGCGATTGTATGATTGTGATGGTATGATTGTGATTGTATGATTATGATTGTATGATTGTGATTGTATGATTGTGATTGCATGATTGTGATTGTATGATTGTGATAGTATGATTGTGATTGTATGATTGTGATTGTATGACTGTGATTGTATGATTGTGATTGTATGATTGTGATTGTATGATTGTGATAGTATGATTGTGATTGTATGATTGTGATTGTATGACTGTGATTGTATGATTGTGATTGTGCGATTGTGATTGTGCGATTGTGATTGTACGATTGTGATTGTACGATTGTGATTGTATGATTGTGATTGTATGATTATGATTGAATGATTGTGATTGCATGATTGTGAGTGTATGATTGTGATTGCATGATTTTGAATGTATGATTGTGATTGTATGATTGTGATTGTATGATTGTGATTGTATGATTATGATTGTGTGATTGTGATTGTATGATTGTATTTGGGAGATTGTATTTTGGAGATTGTAATTGTGGGATTGCAATTGTATGATTGTGATTGTATGATTGTGATTGTATGATTGTGATTGTATGATTGTGATTGTATGATTGTGATTGTATGATTGTGATTGTATGATTGTGATTGTATGATTGTGATTGTATGATTGTGATGTATGATTGTAATTGTATGATTATGATTGTATGATTGTGATTGTATGATTGTGATGGTATGATTGTGATGGTATGATTGCGATCGTATGATTGTGATTGTATGATTATGATTGTATGATTGCGATTGTATGATTGCGATTGTATGATTGTGATTGCATGAGTATGATTGTATTTTGGTGATTCTATGATTGTGATTGTATGATTGTGATTGTATGATTGTGATTGTATGATTGTGATTGTATGATTGTGATTGTATGATTGTGATTGTATGATTGTGATTGTATGATTGTGATTGTATGATTGTGATTGTATGATTGTGATTGTATGATTGTGATTGTATGATTGTGATTGTATGATTGTGATTGTATGATTGTGATTGTATGATTGCGATTGTATGAATGCGATTGTATGATTGTGATTGTATGATTGTGATTGTATGATTGTGATTGTATGATTGTGATTGTATGATTGCGATTGTATGAATGCGATTGTATGATTGTGATTGCATGATTGTGATTGTATGATTGTGATTGTATGATATTGATTGTATGATTGTGATTGTATGATTGTGATTGTATGATTGTGATAGTATGATTGTGATTGTATGATTGTGATTGTATGACTGTGAAAATATGATTGTGATTGTGCGATTGTGATTGTAGGATTGTGATTGTACGATTGCGATTGTACGATTGTGATTGTATGATTGTGATTGTATGATTATGATTGAATGATTGTGATTGCATGATTGTGATTGTATGATTGTGACTGCATGATTTTGAATGTATGATTGTGATTGTATGATTGTGATTGTATGATTGTGATTGTATGATTGTGATTTTATGATTGTGATTGTATGATTGTGATAGTATGATTGTGATTGTATGAATGCGATTGTATGATTGTGATTGTATGATTATGATTGTACTTTTGTGATTGTATGATTGTGATTGTATGATTGTGATTGTATGATTGTGATTGTATGATTGCGATTGCATGAATGCGATTGTATGATTGTGATTGCATGATTGTGATTGTATGATTGTGATTGTATGATATTGATTGTATGATTGTGATTGTATGATTGTGATTGTATGATTGTGATTGTCTGATTGTGGTTGTATGATTGTGATTGTATGATTGTGATTGTATGATTGTGATTGTATGACTGTGATTGTATGATTGTGATTGTGCGATTGTGATTGTGCGATTGTGATTGTACGATTGTGATTGTACGATTGCGATTGTATGAATGCGATTGTATGATTGTGATTGCATGACTTTGAATGTATGATTGTGATTGTACGATTGTGATTGTATGATTGTGATGGTATGATTGTGATGGTATGATTGTGATTGTAAGATTGTGATTGTATGACTGTGATTGTATGATTGTGATTGTATGATTGTCATTGTATGATTGTGATTGTATGATTGTGATTGTATGATTGCGATTGTATGAATGCGATTGTATGATTGTGATTGTATGATTGTGATTGTATGATTGTGATTGTATGATTGTGATTGTATGATTGTGATTGTATGATTGCGATTGTATGAATGCGATTGTATGATTGTGATTGCATGATTGTGATTGTATGATTGTGATTGTATGATATTGATTGTATGATTGTGATTGTATGATTGTAATTGTATGATTGTGATAGTATGATTGTGATTGTATGATTGTGATTGTATGACTGTGATTGTATGATTGTGATTGTGCGATTGTGATTGTAAGATTGTGATTGTACGATTGCGATTGTACGATTGTGATTGTATGATTGTGATTGTATGATTATGATTGAATGATTGTGATTGCATGATTGTGATTGTATGATTGTGACTGCATGATTTTGAATGTATGATTGTGATTGTATGATTGTGATTGTATGATTGTGATTGTATGATTGTGGTTGTATGATTGTGATAGTATGATTGTGATTGTATGAATGCGATTGTATGATTGTGATGGTATGATTGTGATTGTATGATTATGATTGTATGATTGTGATTGTATGATTGTGATTGCATGATTGTGATTGTATGATTGTGATAGTATGATTGTGATTGTATGATTGTGATTGTATGACTGTGATTGTATGATTGTGATTGTATGATTGTGATTGTATGATTGTGATAGTATGATTGTGATTGTATGATTGTGATTGTATGACTGTGATTGTATGATTGTGATTGTGCGATTGTGATTGTGCGATTGTGATTGTACGATTGTGATTGTACGATTGTGATTGTATGATTGTGATTGTATGATTATGATTGAATGATTGTGATTGCATGATTGTGAGTGTATGATTGTGATTGCATGATTTTGAATGTATGATTGTGATTGTATGATTGTGATTGTATGATTGTGATTGTATGATTATGATTGTGTGATTGTGATTGTATGATTGTATTTGGGAGATTGTATTTTGGAGATTGTAATTGTGGGATTGCAATTGTATGATTGTGATTGTATGATTGTGATTGTATGATTGTGATTGTATGATTGTGATTGTATGATTGTGATTGTGTGATTGTGATTGTATGATTGTGATTGTATGATTGTGATTGTATGATTGTGATTGTATGATTGTGATGTATGATTGTAATTGTATGATTATGATTGTATGATTGTGATTGTATGATTGTGATGGTATGATTGTGATGGTATGATTGCGATCGTATGATTGTGATTGTATGATTATGATTGTATGATTGCGATTGTATGATTGCGATTGTATGATTGTGATTGTATGAGTATGATTGTATTTTGGTGATTCTATGATTGTGATTGTATGATTGTGATTGTATGATTGTGATTGTATGATTGTGATTGTATGATTGTGATTGTATGATTGTGATTGTATGATTGTGATTGTATGATTATGATTGTATGATTGTGATTGTATGATTGTGATTGTATGATTGTGATTGTATGATTGTGATTGTATGATTGTGATTGTATGATTGTGATTGTATGATTGCGATTGTATGAATGCGATTGTATGATTGTGATTGTATGATTGTGATTGTATGATTGTGATTGTATGATTGTGATTGTATGATTGCGATTGTATGAATGCGATTGTATGATTGTGATTGCATGATTGTGATTGTATGATTGTGATTGTATGATATTGATTGTATGATTGTGATTGTATGATTGTGATTGTATGATTGTGATAGTATGATTGTGATTGTATGATTGTGATTGTATGACTGTGAAAATATGATTGTGATTGTGCGATTGTGATTGTAGGATTGTGATTGTACGATTGCGATTGTACGATTGTGATTGTATGATTGTGATTGTATGATTATGATTGAATGATTGTGATTGCATGATTGTGATTGTATGATTGTGACTGCATGATTTTGAATGTATGATTGTGATTGTATGATTGTGATTGTATGATTGTGATTGTATGATTGTGATTTTATGATTGTGATTGTATGATTGTGATAGTATGATTGTGATTGTATGAATGCGATTGTATGATTGTGATTGTATGATTATGATTGTACTTTTGTGATTGTATGATTGTGATTGTATGATTGTGATTGTATGATTGTGATTGTATGATTGTGATTGTATGATTGCGATTGCATGAATGCGATTGTATGATTGTGATTGCATGATTGTGATTGTATGATTGTGATTGTATGATATTGATTGTATGATTGTGATTGTATGATTGTGATTGTATGATTGTGATTGTCTGATTGTGGTTGTATGATTGTGATTGTATGATTGTGATTGTATGATTGTGATTGTATGACTGTGATTGTATGATTGTGATTGTGCGATTGTGATTGTGCGATTGTGATTGTACGATTGTGATTGTACGATTGCGATTGTATGAATGCGATTGTATGATTGTGATTGCATGATTGTGATTGAATGATTGTGATTGTATGATATTGATTGTATGATTGTGATTGTATGATTGTGATTGTATGATTGTGATGGTATGATTGTGATTGTATGATTATGATTGTATGATTGTGATTGTATGATTGTGATTGCATGACTTTGAATGTATGATTGTGATTGTACGATTGTGATTGTATGATTGTGATTGTATGATTGTGATAGTATGATTGTGATTGTAAGATTGTGATTGTATGACTGTGATTGTATGATTGCGATTGTATGATTGTCATTGTATGATTATGATTGTATGATTGTGATTGCATGATTGTGATTGTATGATTGAGATTGCATGATTTTGTATGTATGATTGTGATTTTATGATTGTGATTGTATGATTGTGATTGTATGATTGTGATTGTATGGTTGTGATAGTATGATTGTGATTGTATGACTGTGATTGTATGGTTGTGATTGTATGATTGTGATTGTATGAATGTGATCGTATGATTGTGATCGTATGATTGTGATTGTATGACTGTGATTGTATGATTGTGATTGTGCGATTGTGATTGTACGATTGTGATTGTACGATTGTGATTGCATGATTGTGATTGTATGATTGAGATTGCATGATTTTGTATGTATGATTGTGATTGTATGATTGTGATTGTATGATTGTGATTGTATGATTGTGATTGTATGATTATGATTGTATGATTGTGATTGTATGATTGTGATGGTATGATTGTGATTGTATGATTGCGATAGTATGATTGCGATTGTATGATATTGATTGTATGATTGTGATTGTATGATTGTGATTGTATGATTGTGATTGTATGATTTTGATTGTATGATTGTGATTGTATGATTGTGATTGTCAGATTGTGGTTGTATGATTGTGATTGCATGATTGTGATTGTATGATTGTGATTGTATGATTGTGATTGTATGATTGTGATGTATGATTGTGATTGTATGATTGTGATTGCATGATATTGATTGTATGATTGTGATTGTATGATTGTGATTGTATGATTGTGATAGTATGATTGTCATTGTATGATTGTGGTTGCATGACTGTGATTGTATGATTGTGATTGTGCGATTGTGATTGTGTGATTGTGATTGTATGATTATGATTGAATGATTGTGATTGCATGATTGCGATTGTATGATTGTGATTGCATGATTTTGAATGTATGATTGTGATTGTATGATTGTGATTGTATGATTGTGATTGTATGATTGTGATTGTATGATTGTGATAGTATGTTTGTGATTGTTAGATTGTGATTGTATGACTGTGATTGTATGATTGTGATTGTATGATTGTGATTGTATGATTATGATTGTATGATTGTGATTGTATGATTGTGATGGTATGATTGTGATTGTATTATTGTGATTGTATGATTATGATTGTATGATTGTGATTGTATGATTGCGATTGTATGATTGTGATTGTATGATTGCGATTGTATGATTGTAATTGTATGATTGTGATGATATGATTGCGATTGTATTATTGTGATTGTATGGTTGTGTAGTATGGTTGTGATTGTATGATTTTGATTGTATGATTGCGATTGTATGATTGTAATTGTATGATTGCGATTGTATGATTGTGATTGTATGATTGTTATCGTATGATTGTGATTGTTTGACTGCGATTGTATGATTGTGCTTGTATGATTGTGATTGTGTGATTGTGATTGTATGATTATGATTGAATGATTGTGATTGCATGATTGCGATTGTATGATTGTGATTTTATGATTGCGATTGTATGATTGTGATTGTATGATTATGATTGTATTTTGGTGATTCTATGATTGTGATTGTATGATTGTGATTGTATGATTGTGATTGTATGATTGTGATTGTATGATTGTGATTGTATGATTGTGATTGTATGATTGTGATTGTATGATTGTGATTGTATGATTATGATTGTGTGATTGTGATTGTATGATTGTATTTGCGAGATTGTATTTTGGAGATTGTAATTGTGGGATTGCAATTGTATGATTGTGATTGTATGATTATGATTGTATGATTGTGATTGTATGATTATGATTGTATGATTGCGATTGTATGATTGCGATTGTATGATTGTGATTGTATGAGTATGATTGTATTTTGGTGATTCTATGATTGTGATTGTATGAATGTGATTGTATGATTGTGATTGTATGATTGTGATTGTATGATTGTGATTGTATGATTGTGATTGTATGATTGTGATTGTATGATTGTGATTGTATGATTGTGATTGTATGATTGTGATTGTATGATTGTGATTGTATGATTGCGATTGTATGAATGCGATTGTATGATTGTGATTGTATGATTGTGATTGTATGATTGTGATTGTATGATTGTGATTGTATGATTGCGATTGTATGAATGCGATTGTATGATTGTGATTGCATGATTGTGATTGTATGATTGTGATTGTATGATATTGATTGTATGATTGTGATTGTATGATTGTGATTGTATGATTGTGATAGTATGATTGTGATTGTATGATGGTGATTGTATGACTGTGATTGTATGATTGTGATTGTACGATTGTGATTGTATGATTATGATTGTATTTTGGTGATTCTATGATTGTGATTGTATGATTGTGATTGTATGATTGTGATTGTATGATTGTGATTGTATGATTGTGATTGTATGATTGTGATTGTATGATTGTGATTGTATGATTGTGATTGTATGATTGTGATTGTATGATTGTGATTGTATGATTATGATTGTATGATTGTGATGGTATGATTGCGATAGTATGATTGCGATTGTAAGATTGTGATTGTATGACTGTGATTGTATGATTGTGATTGTATGATTGTCATTGTATGATTATGATTGTATGATTGTGATTGTATGATTGTGATTGTGCGATTGTGATTGTGCGATTGTGATTGTACGATTGTGATCGTACGATTGCGATTGTATGAATGCGATTGTATGATTGTGATTGCATGATTGTGATTGTATGTTTGTGATTGTATGATATTGATTGTATAATTGTGATTGTATGATTGTGATTGTATGATTGTGATTGTATG
The DNA here is from genome assembly GCF_050947335.1 of Megachile rotundata. NCBI lineage: Eukaryota > Metazoa > Arthropoda > Insecta > Hymenoptera > Megachilidae > Megachile > Megachile rotundata. Next base: position 1,857,703 of record NW_027473323.1, on the reverse strand, counting down.
ATTGTGATTGTATGATTGTGATTGTATGATTGCGATAGTATGATTGCGATTGTAAGATTGTGATTGTATGACTGTGATTGTATGATTGTGATTGTATGATTGTCATTGTATGATTATGATTGTATGATTGTGATTGTATGATTGAGATTGCATGATTTTGTATGTATGATTGTGATTGTATGATTGTGATTGTATGATTGTGATTGTATGATTGTGATTGTATGATTGTGATTGTATGATTGCGATAGTATGATTGCGATTGTAAGATTGTGATTGTATGACTGTGATTGTATGATTGTGATTGTGTGATTGTCATTGTATGATTATGATTGTATGATTGTGATTGCATGATTGTGATTGTATGATTCAGATTGCATGATTTTGTATGTATGATTGTGATTGTATGATTGTGATTGTATGATTGTGATAGTATGATTGTGATTGTATGATTGTGATTGTATGATTGTGATTGTATGATTGTGATTGTATGACTGTGATTGTATGATTGTGATTGTACGATTGTGATTGTATGATTATGATTGTATTTTGGTGATTCTATGATTGTGATTGTATGATTGTGATTGTATGATTGTGATTGTATGATTGTGATTGTATGATTGTGATTGTATGATTGTGATTGTATGATTGTGATTGTATGATTGTGATTGTATGATTATGATTGTATGATTGTGATTGTATGACTGTGATTGTATGATTGTGATTGTACGATTGTGATTGTATGATTATGATTGTATTTTGGTGATTCTATGATTGTGATTGTATGATTGTGATTGTATGATTGTGATTGTATGTTTGTGATTGTATGATATTGATTGTATAATTGTGATTGTATGATTGTGATTGTATGATTGTGATTGTATGATTGTGATTGTATGATTGTGATTGTATGATTGTGATTGTATGATTGTGATTGTATGATTGCGATAGTATGATTGCGATTGTAAGATTGTGATTGTATGACTGTGATTGTATGATTGTGATTGTATGATTGTCATTGTATGATTATGATTGTATGATTGTGATTGCATGATTGTGATTGTATGATTGAGATTGCATGATTTTGTATGTATGATTGTGATTGTATGATTGTGATTGTATGATTGTGATTGTATGATTGCGATAGTATGATTGCGATTGTAAGATTGTGATTGTATGACTGTGATTGTATGATTGTGATTGTGTGATTGTCATTGTATGATTATGATTGTATGATTGTGATTGCATGATTGTGATTGTATGATTGAGATTGCATGATTTTGTATGTATGATTGTGATTGTATGATTGTGATTGTATGATTGTGATAGTATGATTGTGATTGTATGATTGTGATTGTATGATTGTGATTGTATGATTGTGATTGTATGACTGTGATTGTATGATTGTGATTGTACGATTGTGATTGTATGATTATGATTGTATTTTGGTGATTCTATGATTGTGATTGTATGATTGTGATTGTATGATTGTGATTGTATGATTGTGATTGTATGATTGTGATTGTATGATTGTGATTGTATGATTGTGATTGTATGATTGTGATTGTATGATTGTGATTGTATGATTATGATTGTATGATTGTGATGGTATGATTGTGATTGTGTGATTGTGATAGTATGATTGTGATTGTATGATTGCGATTGTATGACTGTGATTGTATGATTGTGATTGTACGATTGTGATTGTATGATTATGATTGTATTTTGGTGATTCTATGATTGTGATTGTATGATTGTGATTGTATGATTGTGATTGTATGATTGTGATTGTATGATTGTGATTGTATGATTGTGATTGTATGATTGTGATTGTATGATTGTGATTGTATGATTGTGATTGTATGATTGTGATTGTATGATTATGATTGTATGATTGTGATGGTATGATTGCGATAGTATGATTGCGATTGTAAGATTGTGATTGTATGACTGTGATTGTATGATTGTGATTGTATGATTGTCATTGTATGATTATGATTGTATGATTGTGATTGTATGATTGTGATTGTGCGATTGTGATTGTGCGATTGTGATTGTACGATTGTGATCGTACGATTGCGATTGTATGAATGCGATTGTATGATTGTGATTGCATGATTGTGATTGTATGTTTGTGATTGTATGATATTGATTGTATAATTGTGATTGTATGATTGTGATTGTATGATTGTGATTGTATGATTGTGATTGTATGATTGTGATTGTATGATTGCGATAGTATGATTGCGATTGTAAGATTGTGATTGTATGACTGTGATTGTATGATTGTGATTGTATGATTGTCATTGTATGATTATGATTGTATGATTGTGATTGTATGATTGAGATTGCATGATTTTGTATGTATGATTGTGATTGTATGATTGTGATTGTATGATTGTGATTGTATGATTGTGATTGTATGATTGCGATAGTATGATTGCGATCGTAAGATTGTGATTGTATGACTGTGATTGTATGATTGTGATTGTGTGATTGTCATTGTATGATTATGATTGTATGATTGTGATTGCATGATTGTGATTGTATGATTGAGATTGCATGATTTTGTATGTATGATTGTGATTGTATGATTGTGATTGTATGATTGTGATAGTATGATTGTGATTGTATGATTGTGATTGTATGATTGTGATTGTATGATTGTGATTGTATGACTGTGATTGTATGATTGTGATTGTACGATTGTGATTGTATGATTATGATTGTATTTTGGTGATTCTATGATTGTGATTGTATGATTGTGATTGTATGATTGTGATTGTATGATTGTGATTGTATGATTGTGATTGTATGATTGTGATTGTATGATTGTGATTGTATGATTGTGATTGTATGATTGTGATTGTATGATTATGATTGTATGATTGTGATTGTATGACTGTGATTGTATGATTGTGATTGTACGATTGTGATTGTATGATTATGATTGTATTTTGGTGATTCTATGATTGTGATTGTATGATTGTGATTGCATGATTGTGATTGTATGTTTGTGATTGTATGATATTGATTGTATAATTGTGATTGTATGATTGTGATTGTATGATTGTGATTGTATGATTGTGATTGTATGATTGTGATTGTATGATTGCGATAGTATGATTGCGATTGTAAGATTGTGATTGTATGACTGTGATTGTATGATTGTGATTGTATGATTGTCATTGTATGATTATGATTGTATGATTGTGATTGCATGATTGTGATTGTATGATTGAGATTGCATGATTTTGTATGTATGATTGTGATTGTATGATTGTGATTGTATGATTGTGAATGTATGATTGTGATTGTATGAATGTGATAGTATGATTGTGATTGTATGATTGTGATTGTATGACTGTGATTGTATGATTGTGATTGTGCGATTGTGATTGTATGATTGTGGTTGTATGATTGTGATTGTATGATTGTGATTGTATGATTGTGATTGTATGATTGTGATGTATGATTGTGATTGTATGATTGTGATTGTATGATTGTGATTGTATGATTGTGATTGTATGATTGTGATTGCATGATTGTGATTGTATGATTGTGATTGTATGATATTGATTGTATGATTGTGATTTTATGACTGTGATTGTATGATTGTGATTGCATGATTGTGATTGTATGATTGAGATTGCATGATTTTGTATGTATGATTGTGATTGTATGATTGTGATTGTATGATTGTGATAGTATGATTGTGATTGTATGATTGTGATTGTATGACAGTGATTGTATGATTGTGATTGTATGATTGTGATTGTATGAATGTGATAGTATGATTGTGATTGTATGATTGTGATTGTCTGATTGTGGTTGTATGATTGTGATTGTATGATTGTGATTGTATGATTGTGATTGTTTGATTGTGATGTATGATTGTGATTGTATGATTGTGATTGTATGATTGTGATTGTATGATTGTGATTGTATGATTGTGATTGCATGATTGTGATTGTATGATTGTGATTGTATGATATTGATTGTATGATTGTGATTTTATGACTGTGATTGTATGATTGTGATAGTATGATTGTGATTGTATGATTGTGATTGTATGACTGTGATTGTATGATTGTGATTGTGCGATTGTGATTGTGCGATTGTGATTGTACGATTGTGATTGTATGATTGCGATTGTATGATTGTGATTGTATGATTATGATTGTATTTTGTGTGATTGTATGATTGTGATTGTATGATTGTGATTGTATGATTGTGATTGTATGATTGTGATTGTATGATTGTGATTGTATGATTGTGATTGTATGATTGTGATTGTATGATTGTGATTGAATGATTGCGATTGTATGAATGCGATTGTATGATTGTGATTGTATGATTGTGATTGTATGATTGTGATTGTATGATTGTAATTGTATGATTGTGATTGTATGATTGTGATTGTATGATTGTGATTGTATGATAGTGATTGTATGATTGTGATTGTATGATTGTGATAGTATGATTGTGATTGTATGATTGTGATTGTATGACTGTGATTGTATGATTGTGATTGTACGATTGTGATTGTATGATTATGATTGTATTTTGGTGATTCTATGATTGTGATTGTATGATTGTGATTGTATGATTGTGATTGTATGATTGTGATTGTATGATTGTGATTGTATGATTGTGATTGTATGATTGTGATTGTATGATTGTGATTGTATGATTGTGATTGTATGATTGTGATTGTATGATTGTGATTGTATGATTGCGATTGTATGATTGTGATTGTATGATTATGATTGTATTTTGGTGATTCTATGATTGTGATTGTATGATTGTGATTGTATGATTGTGATTGTATGATTGTGATTGTATGATTGTGATTGTATGATTGTGATTGTATGATTGTGATTGTATGATTGTGATTGTATGATTGTGATTGTATGATTGTGATTGTATGATTGTGATTGTATGATTGTGATTGTATGATTATGATTGTATGATTGTGATGGTATGTTTGTGATTGTATGATTGTGATTGTATGATTGTGATTGTATGATTGTGATTGTATGATTATGATTGTATGATTGTGATTGTATGATTGTGATGTATGTTTGTAATTGTATGATTATGATTGTATGATTGTGTTTGTATGATTGTGATGGTATGATTATGATTGTATGATTGTATTTGGGAGATTGTATTTGGGAGATTGTAGTTGTATGATTGCGATTGTATGATTGTGATTGTATGATTGTGATGTATGTTTGTAATTGTATGATTATGATTGTATGATTGTGTTTGTATGATTGTGATGGTATGATTGTGATTGTATGATTGCGATCGTATGATTGTGATTGTATGATTATGATTGTATGATTGTGATTGTATGATTGCGATTGTATGATTGTGATTGTATGATTATGATTGTATTTTGGTGATTCTATGATTGTGATTGTATGATTGTGATTGTATGATTGTGATTGTATGATTGTGATTGTATGATTGTGATTGTATGATTGTGATTGTATGATTGTGATTGTATGATTGTGATTGTATGATTGTGATTGTATGATTGTGATTGTATGATTGTGATTGTATGATTATGATTGTATGATTGTGATGGTATGTTTGTGATTGTATGATTGTGATTGTATGATTGTGATTGTATGATTGTGATTGTATGATTATGATTGTATGATTGTGATTGTATGATTGTGATGTATGTTTGTAATTGTATGATTATGATTGTATGATTGTGTTTGTATGATTGTGATGGTATGATTATGATTGTATGATTGCGATCGTATGATTGTGATTGTACGATTATGATTGTATGATTGTGATTGTATGATTGCGATTGTATGATTGTGATTGCATGATTATGATTGTATTTTGGTGATTCTATGATTGTGATTGTATGATTGTGATTGTATGATTGTGATTGTATGATTGTGATTGTATGATTGTGATTGTATGATTGTGATTGTATGATTGCGATTGTATGAATGCGATTGTATGATTGTGATTGCATGATTGTGATTGTATGATTGTGATTGTATGATATTGATTGTATGATTGTGATTGTATGATTGTGATTGTATGATTGTGATTGTATGATTGTGATTGTATGATTGTGATTGTCTGATTGTGGTTGTATGATTGTGATTGTATGATTGTGATTGTATGATTGTGATTGTATGACTGTGATTGTATGATTGTGATTGTGCGATTGTGATTGTGCGATTGTGATTGTACGATTGTGATTGTACGATTGCGATTGTATGAATGCGATTGTATGATTGTGATTGCATGACTTTGAATGTATGATTGTGATTGTACGATTGTGATTGTATGATTGTGATTGTATGATTGTGGTTGTATGATTGTGATAGTATGATTGTGATTGTATGAATGCGATTGTATGATTGTGATTGTATGATGATGATTGTACTTTTGTGATTGTATGATTATGATTGTATGATTGTGATTGTATGATTGTGATTGTATGATTGCGATTGCATGAATGCGATTGTATGATTGTGATTGCATGATTGTTATTGTATGATTGTGATTGTATGATTGTGATTGTATGACTGTGATTTTATGATTGTGATTGTGCGATTGTGATTGTGCGATTGTGATTGTATGATTGTGATTGTCTGATTGTGGTTGTATGATTGTGATTGTATGATTGTGATTGTATGATTGTGATTGTATGACTGTGATTTTATGATTGTGATTGTGCGATTGTGATTGTGCGATTGTGATTGTACGATTGTGATTGTACGATTGCGATTGTATGAATGCGATTGTATGATTGTGATTGCATGATTGTGATTGTATGATTGTGATTGTATGATATTGATTGTATGATTGTGATTGTATGATTGTGATTGTATGATTGTGATGGTATGATTGTGATTGTATGATTATGATTGTATGATTGTGATTTAATGATTGTGATTGCATGATTGTGATTGTATGATTGTGATAGTATGATTGTGATTGTATGATTGTGATTGTATGACTGTGATTGTATGATTGTGATTGTATGATTGTGATTGTATGATTGTGATAGTATGATTGTGATTGTATGATTGTGATTGTATGACTGTGATTGTATGATTGTGATTGTGCGATTGTGATTGTGCGATTGTGATTGTACGATTGTGATTGTACGATTGTGATTGTATGATTGTGATTGTATGATTATGATTGAATGATTGTGATTGCATGATTGTGATTGTATGACTGTGATTGCATGATTTTGAATGTATGATTGTGATTGTATGATTGTGATTGTATGATTGTGATTGTATGATTATGATTGTGTGATTGTGATTGTATGATTGTATTTGGGAGATTGTATTTTGGAGATTGTAATTGTGGGGTTGCAATTGTATGATTGTGATTGTATGATTGTGATTGTATGATTGTGATTGTATGATTGTGATTGTATGATTGTGATTGTATGATTGTGATTGTATGATTGTGATGTATGATTGTAATTGTATGATTATGATTGTATGATTGTGATTGTATGATTGTGATGGTATGATTGTGATGGTATGATTGCGATCGTATGATTGTGATTGTATGATTATGATTGTATGATTGCGATTGTATGATTGCGATTGTATGATTGTGATTGTATGATTATGATTGTATTTTGGTGATTCTATGATTGTGATTGTATGATTGTGATTGTATGATTGTGATGTATGTTTGTAATTGTATGATTATGATTGTATGATTGTGTTTGTATGATTGTGATGGTATGATTATGATTGTATGATAGCGATCGTATGATTGTGATTGTACGATTATGATTGTATGATTGTGATTGTATGATTGCAATTGTATGATTGTGATTGTATGATTATGATTGTATTTTGCTGATTCTATGATTGTGATTGTATGATTGTGATTGTATGATTGTGATTGTATGAATGCGATTGTATGATTGTGATTGCATGATTGTGATTGTATGATTGTGATTGTATGATATTCATTGTATGATTGTGATTGTATGATTGTGATTGTATGATTGTGATTGTATGATTGTGATTGTATGATTGTGATTGTATGATTGTGATTGTCTGATTGTGGTTGTATGATTGTGATTGTATGATTGTGATTGTATGATTGTGATAGTATGATTGTGATTGTATGATTGTGATTGTATGACTGTGATTGTATGATTGTGATTGTACGATTGTGATTGTATGATTATGATTGTATTTTGGTGATTCTATGATTGTGATTGTATGATTGTGATTGTATGATTGTGATTGTATGATTGTGATTGTATGATTGTGATTGTATGATTGTGATTGTATGATTGTGATTGTATGATTGTGATTGTATGATTATGATTGCATGATTGTGATTGTATGATTGTGATTGTATGATATTGATTGTATGATTGTGATTGTATGATTGTGATAGTATGATTGTGATTGTATGATTGTGATTGTATGATTGTGATAGTATGGTTGTGATTGTATGAATGCGATTGTATGATTGTGATTGTATGATTATGATTGTACTTTTGTGATTGTATGATTGTGATTGTATGATTGTGATTGTATGATTGTGATTGTATGAGTGCGATTGTATGAATGCGATTGTATGATTGTGATTGCATGATTGTGATTGTATGACTGTGATTGTATGATATTGATTGTATGATTGTGATTGTATGATTGTGATTGTATGATTGTGATTGTATGATTGTGATTGTATGATTGTGATTGTCTGATTGTGGTTGTATGATTGTGATTGTATGATTGTGATTGTATGATTATGATTGTATGACTGTGATTGTATGATTCTGATTGTGCGATTGTGATTGTGCGATTGTGATTGTGCGATTGTGATTGGACGATTGTGATTGTACGATTGCGATTGTGTGATTGTGATTGCATGATTGTGATTGTATGATTGTGATTGTATGATATTGATTGTATGATTGTGATTGTATGATTGTGATTGTATGATTGTGATTGTATGATTGTGATTGTATGATTGTGATTGTATGATTGTGATTGTATGATTGTGATTGTCTGATTGTGGTTGTATGATTGTGATTGTATGACTGTGATTGTATGATTGTGATTGTATGACTGTGATTGTATGATTGTGATTGTGCGATTGTGATTGTGCGATTGTGATTGTACGATTGTGATCGTACGATTGCGATTGTATGAATGCGATTGTATGATTGTGATTGCATGATTGTGATTGTATGTTTGTGATTGTATGATATTGATTGTATAATTGTGATTGTATGATTGTGATTGTATGATTGTGATTGTATGATTGTGATTGTATGATTGTGATTGTATGATTGCGATAGTATGATTGCGATTGTAAGATTGTGATTGTATGACTGTGATTGTATGATTGTGATTGTATGATTGTCATTGTATGATTATGATTGTATGATTGTGATTGCATGATTGTGATTGTATGATTGAGATTGCATGATTTTGTATGTATGATTGTGATTGTATGATTGTGATTGTATGAATGTGATAGTATGATTGTGATTGTACGATTGTGATTGTCTGATTGTGGTTGTATGATTGTGATTGTATGACTGTGATTGTATGATTGTGATTGTATGACTGTGATTGTATGATTGTGATTGTGCGATTGTGATTGTGCGATTGTGATTGTACGATTGTGATCGTACGATTGCGATTGTATGAATGCGATTGTATGATTGTGATTGCATGATTGTGATTGTATGTTTGTGATTGTATGATATTGATTGTATAATTGTGATTGTATGATTGTGATTGTATGATTGTGATTGTATGATTGTGATTGTATGATTGTGATTGTATGATTGTGATTGTATGATTGTGATTGTATGATTGCGATAGTATGATTGCGATTGTAAGATTGTGATTGTATGACTGTGATTGTATGATTGTGATTGTATGATTGTGATTGTATGATTGTGATTGTATGACTGTGATTGCATGATTGTGATTGTATGATTGTGATTGTATGATATTGATTGTATGATTGTGATTTTATGACTGTGATTGTATGATTGTGATAGTATGATTGTGATTGTATGATTGTGATTGTATGACTGTGATTGTATGATTGTGATTGTGCGATTGTGATTGTGCGATTGTGATTGTACGATTGTGATTGTATGATTGCGATTGTATGATTGTGATTGTATGATTATGATTGTATTTTGTGTGATTGTATGATTGTGATTGTATGATTGTGATTGTATGATTGCGATTGTATGAATGCGATTGTATGATTGTGATTGTATGATTGTGATTGTATGATTGTGATTGTATGATTGTGATTGTATGATTGCGATTGTATGAATGCGATTGTATGATTGTGATTGCATGATTGTGATTGTATGATTGTGATTGTATGATATTGATTGTATGATTGTGATTGTATGATTGTGATTGTATGATTGTGATAGTATGATTGTGATTGTATGATTGTGATTGTATGACTGTGATTGTATGATTGTGATTGTGCGATTGTGATCGTAGGATTGTGATTGTACGATTGCGATTGTACGATTGTGATGGTATGATTGTGATTGTATGATTATGATTGTATGATTGTGATTGTATGATTGTGATTGTATGATTGTGATTGTATGATTGTGATTGTATGATTATGATTGTATGATTGTGATTGTATGACTGTGATTGTATGATTGTGATTGTACGATTGTGATTGTATGATTATGATTGTATTTTGGTGATTCTATGATTGTGATTGTATGATTGTGATTGTATGATTGTGATTGTATGTTTGTGATTGTATGATATTGATTGTATAATTGTGATTGTATGATTGTGATTGTATGATTGTGATTGTATGATTGTGATTGTATGATTGTGATTGTATGATTGTGATTGTATGATTGTGATTGTATGATTGCGATAGTATGATTGCGATTGTAAGATTGTGATTGTATGACTGTGATTGTATGATTGTGATTGTATGATTGTCATTGTATGATTATGATTGTATGATTGTGATTGCATGATTGTGATTGTATGATTGAGATTGCATGATTTTGTATGTATGATTGTGATTGTATGATTGTGATTGTATGATTGTGATTGTATGATTGCGATAGTATGATTGCGATTGTAAGATTGTGATTGTATGACTGTGATTGTATGATTGTGATTGTGTGATTGTCATTGTATGATTATGATTGTATGATTGTGATTGCATGATTGTGATTGTATGATTGAGATTGCATGATTTTGTATGTATGATTGTGATTGTATGATTGTGATTGTATGATTGTGATAGTATGATTGTGATTGTATGATTGTGATTGTATGATTGTGATTGTATGATTGTGATTGTATGACTGTGATTGTATGATTGTGATTGTACGATTGTGATTGTATGATTATGATTGTATTTTGGTGATTCTATGATTGTGATTGTATGATTGTGATTGTATGATTGTGATTGTATGATTGTGATTGTATGATTGTGATTGTATGATTGTGATTGTATGATTGTGATTGTATGATTGTGATTGTATGATTATGATTGTATGATTGTGATGGTATGATTGTGATTGTGTGATTGTGATAGTATGATTGTGATTGTATGATTGCGATTGTATGACTGTGATTGTATGATTGTGATTGTGCGATTGTGATTGTATGATTATGATTGTATTTTGGTGATTCTATGATTGTGATTGTATGATTGTGATTGTATGATTGTGATTGTATGATTGTGATTGTATGATTGTGATTGTATGATTGTGATTGTATGATTGTGATTGTATGATTGTGATTGTATGATTGTGATTGTATGATTGTGATTGTATGATTATGATTGTATGATTGTGATGGTATGATTGCGATAGTATGATTGCGATTGTAAGATTGTGATTGTATGACTGTGATTGTATGATTGTGATTGTATGATTGTCATTGTATGATTATGATTGTATGATTGTGATTGTATGATTGTGATTGTGCGATTGTGATTGTGCGATTGTGATTGTACGATTGTGATCGTACGATTGCGATTGTATGAATGCGATTGTATGATTGTGATTGCATGATTGTGATTGTATGTTTGTGATTGTATGATATTGATTGTATAATTGTGATTGTATGATTGTGATTGTATGATTGTGATTGTATGATTGTGATTGTATGATTGTGATTGTATGATTGCGATAGTATGATTGCGATTGTAAGATTGTGATTGTATGACTGTGATTGTATGATTGTGATTGTATGATTGTCATTGTATGATTATGATTGTATGATTGTGATTGTATGATTGAGATTGCATGATTTTGTATGTATGATTGTGATTGTATGATTGTGATTGTATGATTGTGATTGTATGATTGTGATTGTATGATTGCGATAGTATGATTGCGATTGTAAGATTGTGATTGTATGACTGTGATTGTATGATTGTGATTGTGTGATTGTCATTGTATGATTATGATTGTATGATTGTGATTGCATGATTGTGATTGTATGATTGAGATTGCATGATTTTGTATGTATGATTGTGATTGTATGATTGTGATTGTATGATTGTGATAGTATGATTGTGATTGTATGATTGTGATTGTATGATTGTGATTGTATGATTGTGATTGTATGACTGTGATTGTATGATTGTGATTGTACGATTGTGATTGTATGATTATGATTGTATTTTGGTGATTCTATGATTGTGATTGTATGATTGTGATTGTATGATTGTGATTGTATGATTGTGATTGTATGATTGTGATTGTATGATTGTGATTGTATGATTGTGATTGTATGATTGTGATTGTATGATTGTGATTGTATGATTATGATTGTATGATTGTGATTGTATGACTGTGATTGTATGATTGTGATTGTACGATTGTGATTGTATGATTATGATTGTATTTTGGTGATTCTATGATTGTGATTGTATGATTGTGATTGTATGATTGTGATTGTATGTTTGTGATTGTATGATATTGATTGTATAATTGTGATTGTATGATTGTGATTGTATGATTGTGATTGTATGATTGTGATTGTATGATTGTGATTGTATGATTGCGATAGTATGATTGCGATTGTAAGATTGTGATTGTATGACTGTGATTGTATGATTGTGATTGTATGATTGTCATTGTATGATTATGATTGTATGATTGTGATTGCATGATTGTGATTGTATGATTGAGATTGCATGATTTTGTATGTATGATTGTGATTGTATGATTGTGATTGTATGATTGTGAATGTATGATTGTGATTGTATGAATGTGATAGTATGATTGTGATTGTATGATTGTGATTGTATGACTGTGATTGTATGATTGTGATTGTGCGATTGTGATTGTATGATTGTGGTTGTATGATTGTGATTGTATGATTGTGATTGTATGATTGTGATTGTATGATTGTGATGTATGATTGTGATTGTATGATTGTGATTGTATGATTGTGATTGTATGATTGTGATTGTATGATTGTGATTGCATGATTGTGATTGTATGATTGTGATTGTATGATATTGATTGTATGATTGTGATTTTATGACTGTGATTGTTTGATTGTGATGTATGATTGTGATTGTATGATTGTGATTGTATGATTGTGATTGTATGATTGTGATTGTATGATTGTGATTGCATGATTGTGATTGTATGATTGTGATTGTATGATATTGATTGTATGATTGTGATTTTATGACTGTGATTGTATGATTGTGATACTATGATTGTGATTGTATGATTGTGATTGTATGACTGTGATTGTATGATTGTGATTGTGCGATTGTGATTGTGCGATTGTGATTGTACGATTGTGATTGTATGATTGCGATTGTATGATTGTGATTGTATGATTATGATTGTATTTTGTGTGATTGTATGATTGTGATTGTATGATTGTGATTGTATGATTGTGATTGTATGATTGTGATTGTATGATTGTGATTGTATGATTGTGATTGTATGATTGTGATTGTATGATTGTGATTGTATGATTGTGATTGAATGATTGCGATTGTATGAATGCGATTGTATGATTGTGATTGTATGATTGTGATTGTATGATTGTGATTGTATGATTGTAATTGTATGATTGTGATTGTATGATTGTGATTGTATGATTGTGATTGTATGATAGTGATTGTATGATTGTGATTGTATGATTGTGATAGTATGATTGTGATTGTATGATTGTGATTGTATGACTGTGATTGTATGATTGTGATTGTACGATTGTGATTGTATGATTATGATTGTATTTTGGTGATTCTATGATTGTGATTGTATGATTGTGATTGTATGATTGTGATTGTATGATTGTGATTGTATGATTGTGATTGTATGATTGTGATTGTATGATTGTGATTGTATGATTGTGATTGTATGATTGTGATTGTATGATTGTGATTGTATGATTGTGATTGTATGATTGCGATTGTATGATTGTGATTGTATGATTATGATTGTATTTTGGTGATTCTATGATTGTGATTGTATGATTGTGATTGTATGATTGTGATTGTATGATTGTGATTGTATGATTGTGATTGTATGATTGTGATTGTATGATTGTGATTGTATGATTGTGATTGTATGATTGTGATTGTATGATTGTGATTGTATGATTGTGATTGTATGATTGTGATTGTATGATTGTGATTGTATGATTATGATTGTATGATTGTGATGGTATGTTTGTGATTGTATGATTGTGATTGTATGATTGTGATTGTATGATTGTGATTGTATGATTATGATTGTATGATTGTGATTGTATGATTGTGATGTATGTTTGTAATTGTATGATTATGATTGTATGATTGTGTTTGTATGATTGTGATGGTATGATTATGATTGTATGATTGTATTTGGGAGATTGTATTTGGGAGATTGTAGTTGTATGATTGCGATTGTATGATTGTGATTGTATGATTGTGATGTATGTTTGTAATTGTATGATTATGATTGTATGATTGTGTTTGTATGATTGTGATGGTATGATTGTGATTGTATGATTGCGATCGTATGATTGTGATTGTATGATTATGATTGTATGATTGTGATTGTATGATTGCGATTGTATGATTGTGATTGTATGATTATGATTGTATTTTGGTGATTCTATGATTGTGATTGTATGATTGTGATTGTATGATTGTGATTGTATGATTGTGATTGTATGATTGTGATTGTATGATTGTGATTGTATGATTGTGATTGTATGATTGTGATTGTATGATTGTGATTGTATGATTGTGATTGTATGATTGTGATTGTATGATTGTGATTGTATGATTATGATTGTATGATTGTGATGGTATGTTTGTGATTGTATGATTGTGATTGTATGATTGTGATTGTATGATTGTGATTGTATGATTATGATTGTATGATTGTGATTGTATGATTGTGATGTATGTTTGTAATTGTATGATTATGATTGTATGATTGTGTTTGTATGATTGTGATGGTATGATTATGATTGTATGATTGCGATCGTATGATTGTGATTGTACGATTATGATTGTATGATTGTGATTGTATGATTGCGATTGTATGATTGTGATTGCATGATTATGATTGTATTTTGGTGATTCTATGATTGTGATTGTATGATTGTGATTGTATGATTGTGATTGTATGATTGTGATTGTATGATTGTGATTGTATGATTGTGATTGTATGATTGCGATTGTATGAATGCGATTGTATGATTGTGATTGCATGATTGTGATTGTATGATTGTGATTGTATGATATTGATTGTATGATTGTGATTGTATGATTGTGATTGTATGATTGTGATTGTATGATTGTGATTGTATGATTGTGATTGTCTGATTGTGGTTGTATGATTGTGATTGTATGATTGTGATTGTATGATTGTGATTGTATGACTGTGATTGTATGATTGTGATTGTGCGATTGTGATTGTGCGATTGTGATTGTACGATTGTGATTGTACGATTGCGATTGTATGAATGCGATTGTATGATTGTGATTGCATGACTTTGAATGTATGATTGTGATTGTACGATTGTGATTGTATGATTGTGATTGTATGATTGTGGTTGTATGATTGTGATAGTATGATTGTGATTGTATGAATGCGATTGTATGATTGTGATTGTATGATGATGATTGTACTTTTGTGATTGTATGATTATGATTGTATGATTGTGATTGTATGATTGTGATTGTATGATTGCGATTGCATGAATGCGATTGTATGATTGTGATTGCATGATTGTTATTGTATGATTGTGATTGTATGATTGTGATTGTATGACTGTGATTTTATGATTGTGATTGTGCGATTGTGATTGTGCGATTGTGATTGTATGATTGTGATTGTCTGATTGTGGTTGTATGATTGTGATTGTATGATTGTGATTGTATGATTGTGATTGTATGACTGTGATTTTATGATTGTGATTGTGCGATTGTGATTGTGCGATTGTGATTGTACGATTGTGATTGTACGATTGCGATTGTATGAATGCGATTGTATGATTGTGATTGCATGATTGTGATTGTATGATTGTGATTGTATGATATTGATTGTATGATTGTGATTGTATGATTGTGATTGTATGATTGTGATGGTATGATTGTGATTGTATGATTATGATTGTATGATTGTGATTTAATGATTGTGATTGCATGATTGTGATTGTATGATTGTGATAGTATGATTGTGATTGTATGATTGTGATTGTATGACTGTGATTGTATGATTGTGATTGTATGATTGTGATTGTATGATTGTGATAGTATGATTGTGATTGTATGATTGTGATTGTATGACTGTGATTGTATGATTGTGATTGTGCGATTGTGATTGTGCGATTGTGATTGTACGATTGTGATTGTACGATTGTGATTGTATGATTGTGATTGTATGATTATGATTGAATGATTGTGATTGCATGATTGTGATTGTATGACTGTGATTGCATGATTTTGAATGTATGATTGTGATTGTATGATTGTGATTGTATGATTGTGATTGTATGATTATGATTGTGTGATTGTGATTGTATGATTGTATTTGGGAGATTGTATTTTGGAGATTGTAATTGTGGGGTTGCAATTGTATGATTGTGATTGTATGATTGTGATTGTATGATTGTGATTGTATGATTGTGATTGTATGATTGTGATTGTATGATTGTGATTGTATGATTGTGATGTATGATTGTAATTGTATGATTATGATTGTATGATTGTGATTGTATGATTGTGATGGTATGATTGTGATGGTATGATTGCGATCGTATGATTGTGATTGTATGATTATGATTGTATGATTGCGATTGTATGATTGCGATTGTATGATTGTGATTGTATGATTATGATTGTATTTTGGTGATTCTATGATTGTGATTGTATGATTGTGATTGTATGATTGTGATGTATGTTTGTAATTGTATGATTATGATTGTATAATTGTGTTTGTATGATTGTGATGGTATGATTATGATTGTATGATAGCGATCGTATGATTGTGATTGTACGATTATGATTGTATGATTGTGATTGTATGATTGCAATTGTATGATTGTGATTGTATGATTATGATTGTATTTTGCTGATTCTATGATTGTGATTGTATGATTGTGATTGTATGATTGTGATTGTATGAATGCGATTGTATGATTGTGATTGCATGATTGTGATTGTATGATTGTGATTGTATGATATTCATTGTATGATTGTGATTGTATGATTGTGATTGTATGATTGTGATTGTATGATTGTGATTGTATGATTGTGATTGTATGATTGTGATTGTCTGATTGTGGTTGTATGATTGTGATTGTATGATTGTGATTGTATGATTGTGATAGTATGATTGTGATTGTATGATTGTGATTGTATGACTGTGATTGTATGATTGTGATTGTACGATTGTGATTGTATGATTATGATTGTATTTTGGTGATTCTATGATTGTGATTGTATGATTGTGATTGTATGATTGTGATTGTATGATTGTGATTGTATGATTGTGATTGTATGATTGTGATTGTATGATTGTGATTGTATGATTGTGATTGTATGATTATGATTGCATGATTGTGATTGTATGATTGTGATTGTATGATATTGATTGTATGATTGTGATTGTATGATTGTGATAGTATGATTGTGATTGTATGATTGTGATTGTATGATTGTGATAGTATGGTTGTGATTGTATGAATGCGATTGTATGATTGTGATTGTATGATTATGATTGTACTTTTGTGATTGTATGATTGTGATTGTATGATTGTGATTGTATGATTGTGATTGTATGAGTGCGATTGTATGAATGCGATTGTATGATTGTGATTGCATGATTGTGATTGTATGACTGTGATTGTATGATATTGATTGTATGATTGTGATTGTATGATTGTGATTGTATGATTGTGATTGTATGATTGTGATTGTATGATTGTGATTGTCTGATTGTGGTTGTATGATTGTGATTGTATGATTGTGATTGTATGATTGTGATTGTATGACTGTGATTGTATGATTCTGATTGTGCGATTGTGATTGTGCGATTGTGATTGGACGATTGTGATTGTACGATTGCGATTGTGTGATTGTGATTGCATGATTGTGATTGTATGATTGTGATTGTATGATATTGATTGTATGATTGTGATTGTATGATTGTGATTGTATGATTGTGATTGTATGATTGTGATTGTATGATTGTGATTGTATGATTGTGATTGTATGATTGTGATTGTCTGATTGTGGTTGTATGATTGTGATTGTATGACTGTGATTGTATGATTGTGATTGTATGACTGTGATTGTATGATTGTGATTGTGCGATTGTGATTGTGCGATTGTGATTGTACGATTGTGATCGTACGATTGCGATTGTATGAATGCGATTGTATGATTGTGATTGCATGATTGTGATTGTATGTTTGTGATTGTATGATATTGATTGTATAATTGTGATTGTATGATTGTGATTGTATGATTGTGATTGTATGATTGCGATAGTATGATTGCGATTGTAAGATTGTGATTGTATGACTGTGATTGTATGATTGTGATTGTATGATTGTCATTGTATGATTGTGATTGTATGTTTGTGATTGTATGATATTGATTGTATAATTGTGATTGTATGATTGTGATTGTATGATTGTGATTGTATGATTGTGATTGTATGATTGTGATTGTATGATTGCGATAGTATGATTGCGATTGTAAGATTGTGATTGTATGACTGTGATTGTATGATTGTGATTGTATGATTGTCATTGTATGATTATGATTGTATGATTGTGATTGCATGATTGTGATTGTATGATTGAGATTGCATGATTTTGTATGTATGATTGTGATTGTATGATTGTGATTGTATGATTGTGAATGTATGATTGTGATTGTATGAATGTGATAGTATGATTGTGATTGTATGATTGTGATTGTATGACTGTGATTGTATGATTGTGATTGTGCGATTGTGATTGTATGATTGTGGTTGTATGATTGTGATTGTATGATTGTGATTGTATGATTGTGATTGTATGATTGTGATGTATGATTGTGATTGTATGATTGTGATTGTATGATTGTGATTGTATGATTGTGATTGTATGATTGTGATTGCATGATTGTGATTGTATGATTGTGATTGTATGATATTGATTGTATGATTGTGATTTTATGACTGTGATTGTATGATTGTGATTGCATGATTGTGATTGTATGATTGAGATTGCATGATTTTGTATGTATGATTGTGATTGTATGATTGTGATTGTATGATTGTGATAGTATGATTGTGATTGTATGATTGTGATTGTATGACAGTGATTGTATGATTGTGATTGTATGATTGTGATTGTATGAATGTGATAGTATGATTGTGATTGTATGATTGTGATTGTCTGATTGTGGTTGTATGATTGTGATTGTATGATTGTGATTGTATGATTGTGATTGTTTGATTGTGATGTATGATTGTGATTGTATGATTGTGATTGTATGATTGTGATTGTATGATTGTGATTGTATGATTGTGATTGCATGATTGTGATTGTATGATTGTGATTGTATGATATTGATTGTATGATTGTGATTTTATGACTGTGATTGTATGATTGTGATAGTATGATTGTGATTGTATGATTGTGATTGTATGACTGTGATTGTATGATTGTGATTGTGCGATTGTGATTGTGCGATTGTGATTGTACGATTGTGATTGTATGATTGCGATTGTATGATTGTGATTGTATGATTATGATTGTATTTTGTGTGATTGTATGATTGTGATTGTATGATTGTGATTGTATGATTGTGATTGTATGATTGTGATTGTATGATTGTGATTGTATGATTGTGATTGTATGATTGTGATTGTATGATTGTGATTGTATGATTGTGATTGAATGATTGCGATTGTATGAATGCGATTGTATGATTGTGATTGTATGATTGTGATTGTATGATTGTGATTGTATGATTGTAATTGTATGATTGTGATTGTATGATTGTGATTGTATGATTGTGATTGTATGATAGTGATTGTATGATTGTGATTGTATGATTGTGATAGTATGATTGTGATTGTATGATTGTGATTGTATGACTGTGATTGTATGATTGTGATTGTACGATTGTGATTGTATGATTATGATTGTATTTTGGTGATTCTATGATTGTGATTGTATGATTGTGATTGTATGATTGTGATTGTATGATTGTGATTGTATGATTGTGATTGTATGATTGTGATTGTATGATTGTGATTGTATGATTGTGATTGTATGATTGTGATTGTATGATTGTGATTGTATGATTGTGATTGTATGATTGCGATTGTATGATTGTGATTGTATGATTATGATTGTATTTTGGTGATTCTATGATTGTGATTGTATGATTGTGATTGTATGATTGTGATTGTATGATTGTGATTGTATGATTGTGATTGTATGATTGTGATTGTATGATTGTGATTGTATGATTGTGATTGTATGATTGTGATTGTATGATTGTGATTGTATGATTGTGATTGTATGATTATGATTGTATGATTGTGATGGTATGTTTGTGATTGTATGATTGTGATTGTATGATTGTGATTGTATGATTGTGATTGTATGATTATGATTGTATGATTGTGATTGTATGATTGTGATGTATGTTTGTAATTGTATGATTATGATTGTATGATTGTGTTTGTATGATTGTGATGGTATGATTATGATTGTATGATTGCGATCGTATGATTGTGATTGTACGATTATGATTGTATGATTGTGATTGTATGATTGCGATTGTATGATTGTGATTGCATGATTATGATTGTATTTTGGTGATTCTATGATTGTGATTGTATGATTGTGATTGTATGATTGTGATTGTATGATTGTGATTGTATGATTGTGATTGTATGATTGTGATTGTATGATTGCGATTGTATGAATGCGATTGTATGATTGTGATTGCATGATTGTGATTGTATGATTGTGATTGTATGATATTGATTGTATGATTGTGATTGTATGATTGTGATTGTATGATTGTGATTGTATGATTGTGATTGTATGATTGTGATTGTCTGATTGTGGTTGTATGATTGTGATTGTATGATTGTGATTGTATGATTGTGATTGTATGACTGTGATTGTATGATTGTGATTGTGCGATTGTGATTGTGCGATTGTGATTGTACGATTGTGATTGTACGATTGCGATTGTATGAATGCGATTGTATGATTGTGATTGCATGACTTTGAATGTATGATTGTGATTGTACGATTGTGATTGTATGATTGTGATTGTATGATTGTGGTTGTATGATTGTGATAGTATGATTGTGATTGTATGAATGCGATTGTATGATTGTGATTGTATGATGATGATTGTACTTTTGTGATTGTATGATTATGATTGTATGATTGTGATTGTATGATTGTGATTGTATGATTGCGATTGCATGAATGCGATTGTATGATTGTGATTGCATGATTGTTATTGTATGATTGTGATTGTATGATTGTGATTGTATGACTGTGATTTTATGATTGTGATTGTGCGATTGTGATTGTGCGATTGTGATTGTATGATTGTGATTGTCTGATTGTGGTTGTATGATTGTGATTGTATGATTGTGATTGTATGATTGTGATTGTATGACTGTGATTTTATGATTGTGATTGTGCGATTGTGATTGTGCGATTGTGATTGTACGATTGTGATTGTACGATTGCGATTGTATGAATGCGATTGTATGATTGTGATTGCATGATTGTGATTGTATGATTGTGATTGTATGATATTGATTGTATGATTGTGATTGTATGATTGTGATTGTATGATTGTGATGGTATGATTGTGATTGTATGATTATGATTGTATGATTGTGATTTAATGATTGTGATTGCATGATTGTGATTGTATGATTGTGATAGTATGATTGTGATTGTATGATTGTGATTGTATGACTGTGATTGTATGATTGTGATTGTATGATTGTGATTGTATGATTGTGATAGTATGATTGTGATTGTATGATTGTGATTGTATGACTGTGATTGTATGATTGTGATTGTGCGATTGTGATTGTGCGATTGTGATTGTACGATTGTGATTGTACGATTGTGATTGTATGATTGTGATTGTATGATTATGATTGAATGATTGTGATTGCATGATTGTGATTGTATGACTGTGATTGCATGATTTTGAATGTATGATTGTGATTGTATGATTGTGATTGTATGATTGTGATTGTATGATTATGATTGTGTGATTGTGATTGTATGATTGTATTTGGGAGATTGTATTTTGGAGATTGTAATTGTGGGGTTGCAATTGTATGATTGTGATTGTATGATTGTGATTGTATGATTGTGATTGTATGATTGTGATTGTATGATTGTGATTGTATGATTGTGATTGTATGATTGTGATTGTATGATTGTGATGTATGATTGTAATTGTATGATTATGATTGTATGATTGTGATTGTATGATTGTGATGGTATGATTGTGATGGTATGATTGCGATCGTATGATTGTGATTGTATGATTATGATTGTATGATTGCGATTGTATGATTGCGATTGTATGATTGTGATTGTATGATTATGATTGTATTTTGGTGATTCTATGATTGTGATTGTATGATTGTGATTGTATGATTGTGATGTATGTTTGTAATTGTATGATTATGATTGTATGATTGTGTTTGTATGATTGTGATGGTATGATTATGATTGTATGATAGCGATCGTATGATTGTGATTGTACGATTATGATTGTATGATTGTGATTGTATGATTGCAATTGTATGATTGTGATTGTATGATTATGATTGTATTTTGCTGATTCTATGATTGTGATTGTATGATTGTGATTGTATGATTGTGATTGTATGAATGCGATTGTATGATTGTGATTGCATGATTGTGATTGTATGATTGTGATTGTATGATATTCATTGTATGATTGTGATTGTATGATTGTGATTGTATGATTGTGATTGTATGATTGTGATTGTATGATTGTGATTGTCTGATTGTGGTTGTATGATTGTGATTGTATGATTGTGATTGTATGATTGTGATAGTATGATTGTGATTGTATGATTGTGATTGTATGACTGTGATTGTATGATTGTGATTGTACGATTGTGATTGTATGATTATGATTGTATTTTGGTGATTCTATGATTGTGATTGTATGATTGTGATTGTATGATTGTGATTGTATGATTGTGATTGTATGATTGTGATTGTATGATTGTGATTGTATGATTGTGATTGTATGATTGTGATTGTATGATTGTGATTGTATGATTATGATTGCATGATTGTGATTGTATGATTGTGATTGTATGATATTGATTGTATGATTGTGATTGTATGATTGTGATAGTATGATTGTGATTGTATGATTGTGATTGTATGATTGTGATAGTATGGTTGTGATTGTATGAATGCGATTGTATGATTGTGATTGTATGATTATGATTGTACTTTTGTGATTGTATGATTGTGATTGTATGATTGTGATTGTATGATTGTGATTGTATGAGTGCGATTGTATGAATGCGATTGTATGATTGTGATTGCATGATTGTGATTGTATGACTGTGATTGTATGATATTGATTGTATGATTGTGATTGTATGATTGTGATTGTATGATTGTGATTGTATGATTGTGATTGTATGATTGTGATTGTCTGATTGTGGTTGTATGATTGTGATTGTATGATTGTGATTGTATGATTGTGATTGTATGACTGTGATTGTATGATTCTGATTGTGCGATTGTGATTGTGCGATTGTGATTGGACGATTGTGATTGTACGATTGCGATTGTGTGATTGTGATTGCATGATTGTGATTGTATGATTGTGATTGTATGATATTGATTGTATGATTGTGATTGTATGATTGTGATTGTATGATTGTGATTGTATGATTGTGATTGTATGATTGTGATTGTATGATTGTGATTGTATGATTGTGATTGTCTGATTGTGGTTGTATGATTGTGATTGTATGACTGTGATTGTATGATTGTGATTGTATGACTGTGATTGTATGATTGTGATTGTGCGATTGTGATTGTGCGATTGTGATTGTACGATTGTGATCGTACGATTGCGATTGTATGAATGCGATTGTATGATTGTGATTGCATGATTGTGATTGTATGTTTGTGATTGTATGATATTGATTGTATAATTGTGATTG
Organism: Megachile rotundata; assembly: GCF_050947335.1. Classification (NCBI taxonomy): domain Eukaryota; kingdom Metazoa; phylum Arthropoda; class Insecta; order Hymenoptera; family Megachilidae; genus Megachile; species Megachile rotundata. The sequence goes on along the minus strand of NW_027473323.1, from coordinate 1,832,970 downwards.
TATGATTGTGATTGTATGATTGTGATTGTATGATTGTGATTGTATGATTGTGATTGTATGATTGTGATTGTATGATTGCGATAGTATGATTGCGATTGTAAGATTGTGATTGTATGACTGTGATTGTATGATTGTGATTGTATGATTGTCATTGTATGATTATGATTGTATGATTGTGATTGCATGATTGTGATTGTATGATTGAGATTGCATGATTTTGTATGTATGATTGTGATTGTATGATTGTGATTGTATGAATGTGATAGTATGATTGTGATTGTACGATTGTGATTGTCTGATTGTGGTTGTATGATTGTGATTGTATGACTGTGATTGTATGATTGTGATTGTATGACTGTGATTGTATGATTGTGATTGTGCGATTGTGATTGTGCGATTGTGATTGTACGATTGTGATCGTACGATTGCGATTGTATGAATGCGATTGTATGATTGTGATTGCATGATTGTGATTGTATGTTTGTGATTGTATGATATTGATTGTATAATTGTGATTGTATGATTGTGATTGTATGATTGTGATTGTATGATTGTGATTGTATGATTGTGATTGTATGATTGTGATTGTATGATTGTGATTGTATGATTGCGATAGTATGATTGCGATTGTAAGATTGTGATTGTATGACTGTGATTGTATGATTGTGATTGTATGATTGTGATTGTATGATTGTGATTGTATGACTGTGATTGCATGATTGTGATTGTATGATTGTGATTGTATGATATTGATTGTATGATTGTGATTTTATGACTGTGATTGTATGATTGTGATAGTATGATTGTGATTGTATGATTGTGATTGTATGACTGTGATTGTATGATTGTGATTGTGCGATTGTGATTGTGCGATTGTGATTGTACGATTGTGATTGTATGATTGCGATTGTATGATTGTGATTGTATGATTATGATTGTATTTTGTGTGATTGTATGATTGTGATTGTATGATTGTGATTGTATGATTGCGATTGTATGAATGCGATTGTATGATTGTGATTGTATGATTGTGATTGTATGATTGTGATTGTATGATTGTGATTGTATGATTGCGATTGTATGAATGCGATTGTATGATTGTGATTGCATGATTGTGATTGTATGATTGTGATTGTATGATATTGATTGTATGATTGTGATTGTATGATTGTGATTGTATGATTGTGATAGTATGATTGTGATTGTATGATTGTGATTGTATGACTGTGATTGTATGATTGTGATTGTGCGATTGTGATCGTAGGATTGTGATTGTACGATTGCGATTGTACGATTGTGATGGTATGATTGTGATTGTATGATTATGATTGTATGATTGTGATTGTATGATTGTGATTGCATGACTTTGAATGTATGATTGTGATTGTACGATTGTGATTGCATGATTGTGATCGTATGATTATGTTTGTATGACTGTGATTGTATGATTGTGATTGTATGATTGTATTTGGGTGATTGTAATTGTATGATTGCGATTGTATGATTGTGATTGTATGATTGTTATCGTATGATTGTGATAGTATGATTGTCATTGTATGATTGTGGTTGCATGACTGTGATTGTATGATTGTGATTGTGCGATTGTGATTGTGCGATTGTGATTGTACGATTGTGATTGTATGATTGCGATTGTATGATTGTGATTGTATGATTATGATTGTATATTTGTGATTGTATGATTGTGATTGTATGATTGCGATTGTATGATTATGATTGTATTTTTGTGATTGTATGATTGTGATTGTATGATTGCGATTGTATGATTGTGATTGTATGATTGTGATTGTATGATTGTGATTGTATGATTGTGATTGTATGATTGCGATTGTATGATTGTAATTGTATGATTGTGATTGTATGATTGTGGTTGTATGATTGTGATTGTGTGATTGTGATTGTATGATTGTGATTGTATGATTGTGATTGTATGATTGTGATTGTGTGATTGTATTTGGGAGATTGTAATTGTATGATTACGATTTTATGATTGCGTTTGTATGCTGGTGACTGTATTATTGTGATTGTGTGATTGTGATTGTATGATTGTGATTGTATGATTGTGATTGCATGATTGTGATCGTATGATTGTGTTTGTATGACTGTGATTGTATGATTGTGATTGTATGATTGTATTTGGGTGATTGTAATTGTATGATTGCGATTGTATGATTGGATTGTATGATTGTTATCGTATGATTGTGATTGTTTGACTGCGATTGTATGATTGTGCTTGTATGATTGTGATTGTGTGATTGTGATTGTATGATTATGATTGAATGATTGTGATTGCATGATTGCGATTGTATGATTGTGATTGCATGATTTTGAATGTATGATTGTGATTGTATGATTGTGATTGTATGATTGTGATTGTATGATTGTGATTGTATGATTGTGATTGTATGATTGTGATTGTATGATTGTGATAGTATGATTGTGATTGTTAGATTGTGATTGTATGACTGTGATTGTATGATTGTGATTGTATGATTGTGATTGTATGATTATGATTGTATGATTGTGATTGTATGATTGTGATGGTATGATTGTGATTGTATTATTGTGATTGTATGATTATGATTGTATGATTGTGATTGTATGATTGCGATTGTATGATTGTGATTGTATGATTGCGATTGTATGATTGTAATTGTATGATTGTGATTGTATGATTGCGATTGTATTATTGTGATTGTATGGTTGTGTAGTATGGTTGTGATTGTATGATTTTGATTGTATGATTGCGATTGTATGATTGTAATTGTATGATTGCGATTGTATGATTGTGATTGTATGATTGTTATCGTATGATTGTGATTGTTTGACGGCGATTGTATGATTGTGCTTGTATGATTGTGATTGTGTGATTGTGATTGTATGATTATGATTGAATGATTGTGATTGCATGATTGCGATTGTATGATTGTGATTTTATGATTGCGATTGTATGATTGTGATTGTATGATTATGATTGTATTTTGGTGATTCTATGATTGTGATTGTATGATTGTGATTGTATGATTGTGATTGTATGATTGTGATTGTATGATTGTGATTGTATGATTGTGATTGTATGATTGTGATTGTATGATTGTGATTGTATGATTGTGATTGTATGATTGTGATTGTATGATTGTGATTATATTATTGTGATTGTATGATTATGATTGTGTGATTGTGATTGTATGATTGTATTTGGGAGATTGTATTTTGGAGATTGTAATTGTGGGATTGCAATTGTATGATTGTGATTGTATGATTGTGATTGTATGATTGTGATTGTATGATTGTGATTGTATGATTGTGATTGTATGATTGTGATTGTATGATTGTGATGTATGATTGTAATTGTATGATTATGATTGTATGATTGTGATTGTATGATTGTGATGGTATGATTGTGATGGTATGATTGCGATCGTATGATTGTGATTGTATGATTATGATTGTATGATTGCGATTGTATGATTGCGATTGTATGATTGTGATTGTATGAGTATGATTGTATTTTGGTGATTCTATGATTGTGATTGTATGAATGTGATTGTATGATTGTGATTGTATGATTGTGATTGTATGATTGTGATTGTATGATTGTGATTGTATGATTGTGATTGTATGATTGTGATTGTATGATTGTGATTGTATGATTGTGATTGTATGATTGTGATTGTATGATTGCGATTGTATGAATGCGATTGTATGATTGTGATTGTATGATTGTGATTGTATGATTGTGATTGTATGATTGTGATTGTATGATTGCGATTGTATGAATGCGATTGTATGATTGTGATTGCATGATTGTGATTGTATGATTGTGATTGTATGATATTGATTGTATGATTGTGATTGTATGATTGTGATTGTATGATTGTGATAGTATGATTGTGATTGTATGATTGTGATTGTATGACTGTGAAAATATGATTGTGATTGTGCGATTGTGATTGTAGGATTGTGATTGTACGATTGCGATTGTACGATTGTGATTGTATGATTGTGATTGTATGATTATGATTGAATGATTGTGATTGCATGATTGTGATTGTATGATTGTGACTGCATGATTTTGAATGTATGATTGTGATTGTATGATTGTGATTGTATGATTGTGATTGTATGATTGTGATTTTATGATTGTGATTGTATGATTGTGATAGTATGATTGTGATTGTATGAATGCGATTGTATGATTGTGATTGTATGATTATGATTGTACTTTTGTGATTGTATGATTGTGATTGTATGATTGTGATTGTATGATTGTGATTGTATGATTGTGATTGTATGATTGTGATTGTATGATTGTGATTGTATGATTGTGATTGTATGATTGTGATTGTATGATTGTGATAGTATGATTGTGATTGTATGACTGTGATTGTATGATTGTGATTGTATGATTGTGATTGTATGAATGTGATCGTATGATTGTGATTGTATGATTGCGATTGTATGATTGTAATTGTATGATTGTGATTGTATGATTGTGGTTGTATGATTGTGATTGTGTGATTGTGATTGTATGATTGTGATTGTATGATTGTGATTGTATGATTGTGATAGTATGATTGTGATTGTTAGATTGTGATTGTATGACTGTGATTGTATGATTGTGATTGTATGATTGTGATTGTATGATTATGATTGTATGATTGTGATTGTATGATTGTGATGGTATGATTGTGATTGTATTATTGTGATTGTATGATTATGATTGTATGATTGTGATTGTATGATTGCGATTGTATGATTGTGATTGTATGATTGCGATTGTATGATTGTAATTGTATGATTGTGATTGTATGATTGCGATTGTATTATTGTGATTGTATGGTTGTGTAGTATGGTTGTGATTGTATGATTTTGATTGTATGATTGCGATTGTATGATTGTAATTGTATGATTGCGATTGTATGATTGTGATTGTATGATTGTTATCGTATGATTGTGATTGTTTGACGGCGATTGTATGATTGTGCTTGTATGATTGTGATTGTGTGATTGTGATTGTATGATTATGATTGAATGATTGTGATTGCATGATTGCGATTGTATGATTGTGATTTTATGATTGCGATTGTATGATTGTGATTGTATGATTATGATTGTATTTTGGTGATTCTATGATTGTGATTGTATGATTGTGATTGTATGATTGTGATTGTATGATTGTGATTGTATGATTGTGATTGTATGATTGTGATTGTATGATTGTGATTGTATGATTGTGATTGTATGATTGTGATTATATGATTGTGATTGTATGATTATGATTGTGTGATTGTGATTGTATGATTGTATTTGGGAGATTGTATTTTGGAGATTGTAATTGTGGGATTGCAATTGTATGATTGTGATTGTATGATTGTGATTGTATGATTGTGATTGTATGATTGTGATTGTATGATTGTGATTGTATGATTGTGATTGTATGATTGTGATGTATGATTGTAATTGTATGATTATGATTGTATGATTGTGATTGTATGATTGTGATGGTATGATTGTGATGGTATGATTGCGATCGTATGATTGTGATTGTATGATTATGATTGTATGATTGCGATTGTATGATTGCGATTGTATGATTGCGATTGTATGATTGTGATTGTATGAGTATGATTGTATTTTGGTGATTCTATGATTGTGATTGTATGAATGTGATTGTATGATTGTGATTGTATGATTGTGATTGTATGATTGTGATTGTATGATTGTGATTGTATGATTGTGATTGTATGATTGTGATTGTATGATTGTGATTGTATGATTGTGATTGTATGATTGTGATTGTATGATTGTGATTGTATGATTGCGATTGTATGAATGCGATTGTATGATTGTGATTGTATGATTGTGATTGTATGATTGTGATTGTATGATTGTGATTGTATGATTGCGATTGTATGAATGCGATTGTATGATTGTGATTGCATGATTGTGATTGTATGATTGTGATTGTATGATATTGATTGTATGATTGTGATTGTATGATTGTGATTGTATGATTGTGATAGTATGATTGTGATTGTATGATTGTGATTGTATGACTGTGAAAATATGATTGTGATTGTGCGATTGTGATTGTAGGATTGTGATTGTACGATTGCGATTGTACGATTGTGATTGTATGATTGTGATTGTATGATTATGATTGAATGATTGTGATTGCATGATTGTGATTGTATGATTGTGACTGCATGATTTTGAATGTATGATTGTGATTGTATGATTGTGATTGTATGATTGTGATTGTATGATTGTGATTTTATGATTGTGATTGTATGATTGTGATAGTATGATTGTGATTGTATGAATGCGATTGTATGATTGTGATTGTATGATTATGATTGTACTTTTGTGATTGTATGATTGTGATTGTATGATTGTGATTGTATGATTGTGATTGTATGATTGTGATTGTATGATTGTGATTGTATGATTGTGATTGTATGATTGTGATTGTATGATTGTGATTGTATGATTGTGATTGTATGATTGTGATAGTATGATTGTGATTGTATGACTGTGATTGTATGATTGTGATTGTATGATTGTGATTGTATGAATGTGATCGTATGATTGTGATTGTATGATTGCGATTGTATGATTGTAATTGTATGATTGTGATTGTATGATTGTGGTTGTATGATTGTGATTGTGTGATTGTGATTGTATGATTGTGATTGTATGATTGTGATTGTATGATTGTGATTGTGTGATTGTATTTGGGAGATTGTAATTGTATGATTACGATTTTATGATTGCGTTTGTATGCTGGTGACTGTATTATTGTGATTGTGTGATTGTGATTGTATGATTGTGATTGTATGATTGTGATTGCATGATTGTGATCGTATGATTGTGTTTGTATGACTGTGATTGTATGATTGTGATTGTATGATTGTATTTGGGTGATTGTAATTGTATGATTGCGATTGTATGATTGTGATTGTATGATTGTTATCGTATGATTGTGATTGTTTGACTGCGATTGTATGATTGTGCTTGTATGATTGTGATTGTGTGATTGTGATTGTATGATTATGATTGAATGATTGTGATTGCATGATTGCGATTGTATGATTGTGATTGCATGATTTTGAATGTATGATTGTGATTGTATGATTGTGATTGTATGATTGTGATTGTATGATTGTGATTGTATGATTGTGATAGTATGATTGTGATTGTTAGATTGTGATTGTATGACTGTGATTGCATGATTGTGATTGTATGATTGTGATTGTATGATATTGATTGTATGATTGTGATTGTATGATTGTGATTGTATGATTGTGATTGTATGATTGTGATTGTATGATTGTGATTGTATGATTGTGATTGCATGACTTTGAATGTATGATTGTGATTGTACGATTGTGATTGTATGATTGTGATTGTATGATTGTGATAGTATGATTGTGATTGTAAGATTGTGATTGTATGACTGTGATTGTATGATTGTGATTGTATGATTGTCATTGTATGATTATGATTGTATGATTGTGATTGTATGATTGTGATTGCATGACTTTGAATGTATGATTGTGATTGTACGATTGTGATTGTATGACTGTGATTGTATGATTGTGATTGTATGATTGTCATTGTACGATTATGATTGTATGATTGTGATTGCATGATTGTGATTGTATGATTGAGATTGCATGATTTTGTATGTATGATTGTGATTGTATGATTGTGATTGTATGATTGTGATTGTATGATTGTGATTGTATGATTGTGATAGTATGATTGTGATTGTATGACTGTGATTGTATGATTGTGATTGTATGATTGTGATTGTATGAATGTGATCGTATGATTGTGATCGTATGATTGTGATTGTATGACTGTGATTGTATGATTGTGATTGTGCGATTGTGATTGTACGATTGTGATTGTACGATTGTGATTGCATGATTGTGATTGTATGATTGAGATTGCATGATTTTGTATGTATGATTGTGATTGTATGATTGTGATTGTATGATTGTGATTGTATGATTGTGATTGTATGATTATGATTGTATGATTGTGATTGTATGATTGTGATGGTATGATTGTGACTGTATGATTGCGATAGTATGATTGCGATTGTATGATATTGATTGTATGATTGTGATTGTATGATTGTGATTGTATGATTTTGATTGTATGATTGTGATTGTATGATTGTGATTGTCTGATTGTGGTTGTATGATTGTGATTGTATGATTGTGATTGTATGATTGTGATTGTATGATTGTGATTGTATGATTGTGATGTATGATTGTGATTGTATGATTGTGATTGCATGATATTGATTGTATGATTGTGATTGTATGATTGTGATTGTATGATTGTGATAGTATGATTGTCATTGTATGATTGTGGTTGCATGACTGTGATTGTATGATTGTGATTGTGCGATTGTGATTGTGCGATTGTGATTGTACGATTGTGATTGTATGATTGCGATTGTATGATTGTGATTGTATGATTATGATTGTATATTTGTGATTGTATGATTGTGATTGTATGATTGCGATTGTATGATTATGATTGTATTTTTGTGATTGTATGATTGTGATTGTATGATTGCGATTGTATTATTGTGATTCTATGATTGTGTAGTATGGTTGTGATTGTATGATTGTGATTGTATGATTGCGATTGTATGATTGTAATTGTATGATTGTGATTGTATGATTGTGGTTGTATGATTGTGATTGTGTGATTGTGATTGTATGATTGTGATTGTATGATTGTGATTGTATGATTGTGATTGTGTGATTGTATTTGGGAGATTGTAATTGTATGATTACGATTTTATGATTGCGTTTGTATGCTGGTGACTGTATTATTGTGATTGTGTGATTGTGATTGTATGATTGTGATTGTATGATTGTGATTGCATGATTGTGATCGTATGATTGTGTTTGTATGACTGTGATTGTATGATTGTGATTGTATGATTGTATTTGGGTGATTGTAATTGTATGATTGCGATTGTATGATTGTGATTGTATGATTGTTATCGTATGATTGTGATTGTTTGACTGCGATTGTATGATTGTGCTTGTATGATTGTGATTGTGTGATTGTGATTGTATGATTATGATTGAATGATTGTGATTGCATGATTGCGATTGTATGATTGTGATTGCATGATTTTGAATGTATGATTGTGATTGTATGATTGTGATTGTATGATTGTGATTGTATGATATTGATTGTATGATTGTGATTGTATGATTGTGATTGTATGATTGTGATAGTATGATTGTGATTGTATGATTGTGATTGTATGACTGTGAAAATATGATTGTGATTGTGCGATTGTGATTGTAGGATTGTGATTGTACGATTGCGATTGTACGATTGTGATTGTATGAATGTGATTGTATGATTGTGATTGTATGATTGTGATTGTATGATTGTGATTGTATGATTGTGATTGTATGATTGTGATTGTATGATTGTGATTGTATGATTGTGATTGTATGATTGTGATTGTATGATTGTGATTGTATGATTGCGATTGTATGAATGCGATTGTATGATTGTGATTGTATGATTGTGATTGTATGATTGTGATTGTATGATTGTGATTGTATGATTGCGATTGTATGAATGCGATTGTATGATTGTGATTGCATGATTGTGATTGTATGATTGTGATTGTATGATATTGATTGTATGATTGTGATTGTATGATTGTGATTGTATGATTGTGATAGTATGATTGTGATTGTATGATTGTGATTGTATGACTGTGAAAATATGATTGTGATTGTGCGATTGTGATTGTAGGATTGTGATTGTACGATTGCGATTGTACGATTGTGATTGTATGATTGTGATTGTATGATTATGATTGAATGATTGTGATTGCATGATTGTGATTGTATGATTGTGACTGCATGATTTTGAATGTATGATTGTGATTGTATGATTGTGATTGTATGATTGTGATTGTATGATTGTGATTTTATGATTGTGATTGTATGATTGTGATAGTATGATTGTGATTGTATGAATGCGATTGTATGATTGTGATTGTATGATTATGATTGTACTTTTGTGATTGTATGATTGTGATTGTATGATTGTGATTGTATGATTGTGATTGTATGATTGTGATTGTATGATTGTGATTGTATGATTGTGATTGTATGATTGTGATTGTATGATTGTGATTGTATGATTGTGATTGTATGATTGTGATAGTATGATTGTGATTGTATGACTGTGATTGTATGATTGTGATTGTATGATTGTGATTGTATGAATGTGATCGTATGATTGTGATTGTATGATTGCGATTGTATGATTGTAATTGTATGATTGTGATTGTATGATTGTGATTGTATGATTGTGATTGCATGATTGTGATCGTATGATTGTGTTTGTATGACTGTGATTGTATGATTGTGATTGTATGATTGTATTTGGGTGATTGTAATTGTATGATTGCGATTGTATGATTGTGATTGTATGATTGTTATCGTATGATTGTGATTGTTTGACTGCGATTGTATGATTGTGCTTGTATGATTGTGATTGTGTGATTGTGATTGTATGATTATGATTGAATGATTGTGATTGCATGATTGCGATTGTATGATTGTGATTGCATGATTTTGAATGTATGATTGTGATTGTATGATTGTGATTGTATGATTGTGATTGTATGATTGTGATTGTATGATTGTGATAGTATGATTGTGATTGTTAGATTGTGATTGTATGACTGTGATTGCATGATTGTGATTGTATGATTGTGATTGTATGATATTGATTGTATGATTGTGATTGTATGATTGTGATTGTATGATTGTGATTGTATGATTGTGATTGTATGATTGTGATTGTATGATTGTGATTGCATGACTTTGAATGTATGATTGTGATTGTACGATTGTGATTGTATGATTGTGATTGTATGATTGTGATAGTATGATTGTGATTGTAAGATTGTGATTGTATGACTGTGATTGTATGATTGTGATTGTATGATTGTCATTGTATGATTATGATTGTATGATTGTGATTGTATGATTGTGATTGCATGACTTTGAATGTATGATTGTGATTGTACGATTGTGATTGTATGACTGTGATTGTATGATTGTGATTGTATGATTGTCATTGTACGATTATGATTGTATGATTGTGATTGCATGATTGTGATTGTATGATTGAGATTGCATGATTTTGTATGTATGATTGTGATTGTATGATTGTGATTGTATGATTGTGATTGTATGATTGTGATTGTATGATTGTGATAGTATGATTGTGATTGTATGACTGTGATTGTATGATTGTGATTGTATGATTGTGATTGTATGAATGTGATCGTATGATTGTGATCGTATGATTGTGATTGTATGACTGTGATTGTATGATTGTGATTGTGCGATTGTGATTGTACGATTGTGATTGTACGATTGTGATTGCATGATTGTGATTGTATGATTGAGATTGCATGATTTTGTATGTATGATTGTGATTGTATGATTGTGATTGTATGATTGTGATTGTATGATTGTGATTGTATGATTATGATTGTATGATTGTGATTGTATGATTGTGATGGTATGATTGTGACTGTATGATTGCGATAGTATGATTGCGATTGTATGATATTGATTGTATGATTGTGATTGTATGATTGTGATTGTATGATTTTGATTGTATGATTGTGATTGTATGATTGTGATTGTCTGATTGTGGTTGTATGATTGTGATTGTATGATTGTGATTGTATGATTGTGATTGTATGATTGTGATTGTATGATTGTGATGTATGATTGTGATTGTATGATTGTGATTGCATGATATTGATTGTATGATTGTGATTGTATGATTGTGATTGTATGATTGTGATAGTATGATTGTCATTGTATGATTGTGGTTGCATGACTGTGATTGTATGATTGTGATTGTGCGATTGTGATTGTGCGATTGTGATTGTACGATTGTGATTGTATGATTGCGATTGTATGATTGTGATTGTATGATTATGATTGTATATTTGTGATTGTATGATTGTGATTGTATGATTGCGATTGTATGATTATGATTGTATTTTTGTCATTGTATGATTGTGATTGTATGATTGCGATTGTATTATTGTGATTCTATGATTGTGTAGTATGGTTGTGATTGTATGATTGTGATTGTATGATTGCGATTGTATGATTGTAATTGTATGATTGTGATTGTATGATTGTGGTTGTATGATTGTGATTGTGTGATTGTGATTGTATGATTGTGATTGTATGATTGTGATTGTATGATTGTGATTGTGTGATTGTATTTGGGAGATTGTAATTGTATGATTACGATTTTATGATTGCGTTTGTATGCTGGTGACTGTATTATTGTGATTGTGTGATTGTGATTGTATGATTGTGATTGTATGATTGTGATTGCATGATTGTGATCGTATGATTGTGTTTGTATGACTGTGATTGTATGATTGTGATTGTATGATTGTATTTGGGTGATTGTAATTGTATGATTGCGATTGTATGATTGTGATTGTATGATTGTTATCGTATGATTGTGATTGTTTGACTGCGATTGTATGATTGTGCTTGTATGATTGTGATTGTGTGATTGTGATTGTATGATTATGATTGAATGATTGTGATTGCATGATTGCGATTGTATGATTGTGATTGCATGATTTTGAATGTATGATTGTGATTGTATGATTGTGATTGTATGATTGTGATTGTATGATTGTGATTGTATGATTGTGATTGTATGATTGTGATAGTATGATTGTGATTGTTAGATTGTGATTGTATGACTGTGATTGTATGATTGTGATTGTATGATTGTGATTGTATGATTATGATTGTATGATTGTGATTGTATGATTGTGATGGTATGATTGTGATTGTATTATTGTGATTGTATGATTATGATTGTATGATTGTGATTGTATGATTGCGATTGTATGATTGTGATTGTATGATTGCGATTGTATGATTGTAATTGTATGATTGTGATTGTATGATTGCGATTGTATTATTGTGATTGTATGGTTGTGTAGTATGGTTGTGATTGTATGATTTTGATTGTATGATTGCGATTGTATGATTGTAATTGTATGATTGCGATTGTATGATTGTGATTGTATGATTGTTATCGTATGATTGTGATTGTTTGACGGCGATTGTATGATTGTGCTTGTATGATTGTGATTGTGTGATTGTGATTGTATGATTATGATTGAATGATTGTGATTGCATGATTGCGATTGTATGATTGTGATTTTATGATTGCGATTGTATGATTGTGATTGTATGATTATGATTGTATTTTGGTGATTCTATGATTGTGATTGTATGATTGTGATTGTATGATTGTGATTGTATGATTGTGATTGTATGATTGTGATTGTATGATTGTGATTGTATGATTGTGATTGTATGATTGTGATTGTATGATTGTGATTGTATGATTGTGATTATATGATTGTGATTGTATGATTATGATTGTGTGATTGTGATTGTATGATTGTATTTGGGAGATTGTATTTTGGAGATTGTAATTGTGGGATTGCAATTGTATGATTGTGATTGTATGATTGTGATTGTATGATTGTGATTGTATGATTGTGATTGTATGATTGTGATTGTATGATTGTGATTGTATGATTGTGATGTATGATTGTAATTGTATGATTATGATTGTATGATTGTGATTGTATGATTGTGATGGTATGATTGTGATGGTATGATTGCGATCGTATGATTGTGATTGTATGATTATGATTGTATGATTGCGATTGTATGATTGCGATTGTATGATTGTGATTGTATGAGTATGATTGTATTTTGGTGATTCTATGATTGTGATTGTATGAATGTGATTGTATGATTGTGATTGTATGATTGTGATTGTATGATTGTGATTGTATGATTGTGATTGTATGATTGTGATTGTATGATTGTGATTGTATGATTGTGATTGTATGATTGTGATTGTATGATTGTGATTGTATGATTGCGATTGTATGAATGCGATTGTATGATTGTGATTGTATGATTGTGATTGTATGATTGTGATTGTATGATTGTGATTGTATGATTGCGATTGTATGAATGCGATTGTATGATTGTGATTGCATGATTGTGATTGTATGATTGTGATTGTATGATATTGATTGTATGATTGTGATTGTATGATTGTGATTGTATGATTGTGATAGTATGATTGTGATTGTATGATTGTGATTGTATGACTGTGAAAATATGATTGTGATTGTGCGATTGTGATTGTAGGATTGTGATTGTACGATTGCGATTGTACGATTGTGATTGTATGATTGTGATTGTATGATTATGATTGAATGATTGTGATTGCATGATTGTGATTGTATGATTGTGACTGCATGATTTTGAATGTATGATTGTGATTGTATGATTGTGATTGTATGATTGTGATTGTATGATTGTGATTTTATGATTGTGATTGTATGATTGTGATAGTATGATTGTGATTGTATGAATGCGATTGTATGATTGTGATTGTATGATTATGATTGTACTTTTGTGATTGTATGATTGTGATTGTATGATTGTGATTGTATGATTGTGATTGTATGATTGCGATTGCATGAATGCGATTGTATGATTGTGATTGCATGATTGTGATTGTATGATTGTGATTGTATGATATTGATTGTATGATTGTGATTGTATGATTGTGATTGTATGATTGTGATTGTCTGATTGTGGTTGTATGATTGTGATTGTATGATTGTGATTGTATGATTGTGATTGTATGACTGTGATTGTATGATTGTGATTGTGCGATTGTGATTGTGCGATTGTGATTGTACGATTGTGATTGTACGATTGCGATTGTATGAATGCGATTGTATGATTGTGATTGCATGATTGTGATTGAATGATTGTGATTGTATGATATTGATTGTATGATTGTGATTGTATGATTGTGATTGTATGATTGTGATGGTATGATTGTGATTGTATGATTATGATTGTATGATTGTGATTGCATGACTTTGAATGTATGATTGTGATTGTACGATTGTGATTGTATGATTGTGATTGTATGATTGTGATAGTATGATTGTGATTGTAAGATTGTGATTGTATGACTGTGATTGTATGATTGTGATTGTATGATTGTCATTGTATGATTATGATTGTATGATTGTGATTGCATGATTGTGATTGTATGATTGAGATTGCATGATTTTGTATGTATGATTGTGATTGTATGATTGTGATTGTATGATTGTGATTGTATGATTGTGATTGTATGATTGTGATAGTATGATTGTGATTGTATGACTGTGATTGTAGGATTGTGATTGTATGATTGTGATTGTATGAATGTGATCGTATGATTGTGATTGTATGATTGCGATTGTATGATTGTAATTGTATGATTGTGATTGTATGATTGTGGTTGTATGATTGTGATTGTGTGATTGTGATTGTATGATTGTGATTGTATGATTGTGATTGTATGATTGTGATTGTGTGATTGTATTTGGGAGATTGTAATTGTATGATTACGATTTTATGATTGCGTTTGTATGCTGGTGACTGTATTATTGTGATTGTGTGATTGTGATTGTATGATTGTGATTGTATGATTGTGATTGCATGATTGTGATCGTATGATTGTGTTTGTATGACTGTGATTGTATGATTGTGATTGTATGATTGTATTTGGGTGATTGTAATTGTATGATTGCGATTGTATGATTGTGATTGTATGATTGTTATCGTATGATTGTGATTGTTTGACTGCGATTGTATGATTGTGCTTGTATGATTGTGATTGTGTGATTGTGATTGTATGATTATGATTGAATGATTGTGATTGCATGATTGCGATTGTATGATTGTGATTGCATGATTTTGAATGTATGATTGTGATTGTATGATTGTGATTGTATGATTGTGATTGTATGATTGTGATTGTATGATTGTGATAGTATGATTGTGATTGTTAGATTGTGATTGTATGACTGTGATTGCATGATTGTGATTGTATGATTGTGATTGTATGATATTGATTGTATGATTGTGATTGTATGATTGTGATTGTATGATTGTGATTGTATGATTGTGATTGTATGATTGTGATTGTCTGATTGTGGTTGTATGATTGTGATTGTATGATTGTGATTGTATGATTGTGATTGTATGACTGTGATTGTATGATTGTGATTGTGCGATTGTGATTGTGCGATTGTGATTGTACGATTGTGATTGTACGATTGCGATTGTATGAATGCGATTGTATGATTGGGATTGCATGACTTTGAATGTATGATTGTGATTGTACGATTGTGATTGTATGATGGTGATTGTATGATTGTGATAGTATGGTTGTGATTGTAAGATTGTGATTGTATGACTGTGATTGTATGATTGTGATTGTATGATTGTCATTGTATGATTGTGATTGTATGATTGTGATTGTATGATTGCGATTGTATGAATGCGATTGTATGATTGTGATTGTATGATTGTGATTGTATGATTGTGATTGTATGATTGTGATTGTATGATTGCGATTGTATGAATGCGATTGTATGATTGTGATTGCATGATTGTGATTGTATGATTGTGATTGTATGATATTGATTGTATGATTGTGATTGTATGATTGTGATTGTATGATTGTGATAGTATGATTTTGATTGTATGATTGTGATTGTATGACTGTGATTGTATGATTGTGATTGTGCGATTGTGATTGTATGATTGTGATTGTATGATTGTGATTGTATGATTATGATTGAATGACTGTGATTGCATGATTGTGATTGTATGATTGTGACTGCATGATTTTGAATGTATGATTGTGATTGTATGATTGTGATTGTATGATTGTGATTGTATGATTGTGGTTGTATGATTGTGATAGTATGATTGTGATTGTATGAATGCGATTGTATGATTGTGATTGTATGATTATGATTGTACTTTTGTGATTGTATGATTGTGATTGTATGATTGTGATTGTATGATTGTGATTGTATGATTGCGATTGCATGAATGCGATTGTATGATTGTGATTGCATGATTGTTATTGTATGATTGTGATTGTATGATATTGATTGTATGATTGTGATTGTATAATTGTGATTGTATGATTGTGATTGTATGATTGTGATGGTATGATTGTGATTGTATGATTATTATTGTATGATTGTGATTGTATGATTGTGATTGCATGGTTGTGATTGTATGATTGTGATAGTATGATTGTGATTGTATGATTGTGATTGTATGACTGTGATTGTATGATTGTGATTGTATGATTGTGATAGTATGATTGTGATTGTATGATTGTGATTGTATGACTGTGATTGTATGATTGTGATTGTGCGATTGTGATTGTGCGATTGTGATTGTACGATTGTGATTGTACGATTGTGATTGTATGATTGTGATTGTATGATTGTGATTGTATGACTGTGATTGTATGATTGTGATTGTATGATTGTGATTGTATGATTGTGATAGTATGATTGTGATTGTATGACTGTGATTGTATGATTGTGATTGTATGATTGTGATTGTATGATTGTGATAGTATGATTGTGATTGTATGATTGTGATTGTATGACTGTGATTGTATGATTGCGATTGTATGATTGTGATTGTATGATTATGATTGTATTTTGGTGATTCTATGATTGTGAGTGTATGATTGTGATTGTATGATTGTGATTGTATGACTGTGATTGTATGATTGTGATTGTATGATTGTGATTGTATGATTGTGATTGTATGATTGTGATTGTATGATTGTGATTGTATGATTGCGATTGTATGATTGCGATTGTATGATTGTGATTGTATGATTGTGATTGTATGATTGTGATTGTATGATTGTGATTGTATGATTGCGATTGTATGAATGCGATTGTATGATTGTGATTGCATGATTGCGATTGTATGATTGTGATTGTATGATATTGATTGTATGATTGTGATTGTATGATTGTGATAGTATGATTGTGATTGTATGATTGTGATTGTATGACTGTGATTGTATGATTGTGATTGTGCGATTGTGATTGTAGGATTGTGATTGTACGATTGCGATTGTACGATTGTGATTGTATGATTGTGATTGTATGATTATGATTGAATGATTGTGATTGCATGATTGTGATTGTATGATTGTGACTAGATGATTTTGAATGTATGATTGTGATTGTATGATTGTGATTGTATGATTGTGATTGTATGATTGTGATTGTATGATTGTGATTGTATGATTGTGATAGTATGATTGTGATTGTATGAATGCGATTGTATGATTGTGATTGTATGATTATGATTGTACTTTTGTGATTGTATGATTGTGATTGTATGATTGTGATTGCATGATTGTGATTGTATATTTTGTGATTGTATGATTGTGATTGTATGATTGTGACTGTATGATTGTGATTGTATGATTGTGATTGTATGATTGCGATTGTATGAATGCGATTGTATGATTGTGATTGTATGATTGTGATTGTATGATTGTGATTGTATGATTGTAATTGTATGATTGTGATTGTATGATTGTGATTGTATGATTGTGATTGTATGACTGTGATTGTATGATTGTGATTGTATGATTGTGATTGTATGATTGTGATTGTATGATTGTGATTGTATGATTATGATTGTATGATTGTGATGGTATGATTGTGATTGTATGATTGTGATTGTATGATTGTATTTGGGAGATTGTATTTGGGAGATTGTAGTTGTATGATTGCGATTGTATGATTGTGATTGTATGATTGTGATGAATGTTTGTAATTGTATGATTATGATTGTATGATTGTGTTTGTATGATTGTGATGGTATGATTATGATTGTATGATTGCGATCGTATGATTGTGATTGTATGATTATGATTGTATGATTGTGATTGTATGATTGCGATTGTATGATTGTGATTGCATGATTATGATTGTATTTTGGTGATTCTATGATTGTGATTGTATGATTGTGATTGTATGATTGTGATTGTATGATTGTGATTGTATGATGGCGATTGTATGAATGCGATTGTATGATTGTGATTGCATGATTGTGATTGTATGATTGTGATTGTATGATATTGATTGTATGATTGTGATTGTATGATTGTGATTGTATGATTGTGATTGTATGATTGTGATTGTATGATTGTGATTGTCTGATTGTGGTTGTATGATTGTGATTGTATGATTGTGATTGTATGATTGTGATTGTATGACTGTGATTGTATGATTGTGATTGTGCGATTGTGATTGTGCGATTGTGATTGTACGATTGTGATTGTACGATTGCGATTGTATGAATGCGATTGTATGATTGTGATTGCATGACTTTGAATGTATGATTGTGATTGTACGATTGTGATTGTAGGATGGTGATTGTATGATTGTGATAGTATGATTGTGATTGTAAGATTGTGATTGTACGACTGTGATTGTATGATTGTGATTGTATGATTGTCATTGTATGATTGTGATTGTATGATTGTGATTGTATGATTGCGATTGTATGAATGCGATTGTATGATTGTGATTGTATGATTGTGATTGTATGATTGTGATTGTATGATTGTGATTGTATGATTGCGATTGTATGAATGCGATTGTATGATTGTGATTGCATGATTGTGATTGTATGATTGTGATTGTATGATATTGATTGTATGATTGTGATTGTATGATTGTGATTGTATGATTGTGATAGTATGATTGTGATTGTATGATTGTGATTGTATGACTGTGATTGTATGATTGTGATTGTGCGATTGTGATTGTAGGATTGTGATTGTACGATTGCGATTGTACGATTGTGATTGTATGATTGTGATTCTGTGATTATGATTGAATGATTGTGATTGCATGATTGTGATTGTATGATTGTGACTGCATGATTTTGAATGTATGATTGTGATTGTATGATTGTGATTGTATGATTGTGATTGTATGATTGTGGTTGTATGATTGTGATAGTATGATTGTGATTGTATGAATGCGATTGTATGATTGTGATTGTATGATTATGATTGTATGATTGTGATTGTATGATTGTGATTGTATGATTGCGATTGTATGAATGCGATTGTATGATTGTGATTGTATGATTGTGATTGTATGATTGTGATTGTATGATTGTGATTGTATGATTGCGATTGTATGAATGCGATTGTATGATTGTGATTGTATGATTGTGATTGTATGATTGTGATTGTATGATTGTGATTGTATGATTGCGATTGTATGAATGCGATTGTATGATTGTGATTGCATGATTGTGATTGTATGATTGTGATTGTATGATATTGATTGTATGATTGTGATTGTATGATTGTGATTGTATGATTGTGATAGTATGATTGTGATTGTATGATTGTGATTGTATGACTGTGAAAATATGATTGTGATTGTGCGATTGTGATTGTAGGATTGTGATTGTACGATTGCGATTGTACGATTGTGATTGTATGATTGTGATTGTATGATTATGATTGAATGAATGCGATTGTATGATTGTGATTGTATGATTGTGATTGTATGATTGTGATTGTATGATTGTGATTGTATGATTGCGATTGTATGAATGCGATTGTATGATTGTGATTGCATGATTGTGATTGTATGATTGTGATTGTATGATATTGATTGTATGATTGTGATTGTATGATTGTGATTGTATGATTGTGATAGTATGATTGTGATTGTATGATTGTGATTGTATGACTGTGAAAATATGATTGTGATTGTGCGATTGTGATTGTAGGATTGTGATTGTACGATTGCGATTGTACGATTGTGATTGTATGATTGTGATTGTATGATTATGATTGAATGATTGTGATTGCATGATTGTGATTGTATGATTGTGACTGCATGATTTTGAATGTATGATTGTGATTGTATGATTGTGATTGTATGATTGTGATTGTATGATTGTGATTTTATGATTGTGATTGTATGATTGTGATAGTATGATTGTGATTGTATGAATGCGATTGTATGATTGTGATTGTATGATTATGATTGTACTTTTGTGATTGTATGATTGTGATTGTATGATTGTGATTGTATGATTGTGATTGTATGATTGCGATTGCATGAATGCGATTGTATGATTGTGATTGCATGATTGTGATTGTATGATTGTGATTGTATGATATTGATTGTATGATTGTGATTGTATGATTGTGATTGTATGATTGTGATTGTCTGATTGTGGTTGTATGATTGTGATTGTATGATTGTGATTGTATGATTGTGATTGTATGACTGTGATTGTATGATTGTGATTGTGCGATTGTGATTGTGCGATTGTGATTGTACGATTGTGATTGTACGATTGCGATTGTATGAATGCGATTGTATGATTGTGATTGCATGATTGTGATTGAATGATTGTGATTGTATGATATTGATTGTATGATTGTGATTGTATGATTGTGATTGTATGATTGTGATGGTATGATTGTGATTGTATGATTATGATTGTATGATTGTGATTGCATGACTTTGAATGTATGATTGTGATTGTACGATTGTGATTGTATGATTGTGATTGTATGATTGTGATAGTATGATTGTGATTGTAAGATTGTGATTGTATGACTGTGATTGTATGATTGTGATTGTATGATTGTCATTGTATGATTATGATTGTATGATTGTGATTGCATGATTGTGATTGTATGATTGAGATTGCATGATTTTGTATGTATGATTGTGATTGTATGATTGTGATTGTATGATTGTGATTGTATGATTGTGATTGTATGATTGTGATAGTATGATTGTGATTGTATGACTGTGATTGTAGGATTGTGATTGTATGATTGTGATTGTATGAATGTGATCGTATGATTGTGATTGTATGATTGCGATTGTATGATTGTAATTGTATGATTGTGATTGTATGATTGTGGTTGTATGATTGTGATTGTGTGATTGTGATTGTATGATTGTGATTGTATGATTGTGATTGTATGATTGTGATTGTGTGATTGTATTTGGGAGATTGTAATTGTATGATTACGATTTTATGATTGCGTTTGTATGCTGGTGACTGTATTATTGTGATTGTGTGATTGTGATTGTATGATTGTGATTGTATGATTGTGATTGCATGATTGTGATCGTATGATTGTGTTTGTATGACTGTGATTGTATGATTGTGATTGTATGATTGTATTTGGGTGATTGTAATTGTATGATTGCGATTGTATGATTGTGATTGTATGATTGTTATCGTATGATTGTGATTGTTTGACTGCGATTGTATGATTGTGCTTGTATGATTGTGATTGTGTGATTGTGATTGTATGATTATGATTGAATGATTGTGATTGCATGATTGCGATTGTATGATTGTGATTGCATGATTTTGAATGTATGATTGTGATTGTATGATTGTGATTGTATGATTGTGATTGTATGATTGTGATTGTATGATTGTGATAGTATGATTGTGATTGTATGATTGTGATTGTATGACTGTGATTGTATGATTGTGATTGTGCGATTGTGATTGTGCGATTGTGATTGTACGATTGTGATTGTACGATTGTGATTGTATGATTGTGATTGTATGATTGTGATTGTATGACTGTGATTGTATGATTGTGATTGTATGATTGTGATTGTATGATTGTGATAGTATGATTGTGATTGTATGACTGTGATTGTATGATTGTGATTGTATGATTGTGATTGTATGATTGTGATAGTATGATTGTGATTGTATGATTGTGATTGTATGACTGTGATTGTATGATTGCGATTGTATGATTGTGATTGTATGATTATGATTGTATTTTGGTGATTCTATGATTGTGAGTGTATGATTGTGATTGTATGATTGTGATTGTATGACTGTGATTGTATGATTGTGATTGTATGATTGTGATTGTATGATTGTGATTGTATGATTGCGATTGTATGATTGCGATTGTATGATTGTGATTGTATGATTGTGATTGTATGATTGTGATTGTATGATTGTGATTGTATGATTGCGATTGTATGAATGCGATTGTATGATTGTGATTGCATGATTGCGATTGTATGATTGTGATTGTATGATATTGATTGTATGATTGTGATTGTATGATTGTGATAGTATGATTGTGATTGTATGATTGTGATTGTATGACTGTGATTGTATGATTGTGATTGTGCGATTGTGATTGTAGGATTGTGATTGTACGATTGCGATTGTACGATTGTGATTGTATGATTGTGATTGTATGATTATGATTGAATGATTGTGATTGCATGATTGTGATTGTATGATTGTGACTAGATGATTTTGAATGTATGATTGTGATTGTATGATTGTGATTGTATGATTGTGATTGTATGATTGTGATTGTATGATTGTGATTGTATGATTGTGATAGTATGATTGTGATTGTATGAATGCGATTGTATGATTGTGATTGTATGATTATGATTGTACTTTTGTGATTGTATGATTGTGATTGTATGATTGTGATTGCATGATTGTGATTGTATATTTTGTGATTGTATGATTGTGATTGTATGATTGTGACTGTATGATTGTGATTGTATGATTGTGATTGTATGATTGCGATTGTATGAATGCGATTGTATGATTGTGATTGTATGATTGTGATTGTATGATTGTGATTGTATGATTGTGATTGTATGATTGTAATTGTATGATTGTGATTGTATGATTGTGATTGTATGATTGTGATTGTATGACTGTGATTGTATGATTGTGATTGTATGATTGTGATTGTATGATTGTGATTGTATGATTGTGATTGTATGATTATGATTGTATGATTGTGATGGTATGATTGTGATTGTATGATTGTGATTGTATGATTGTATTTGGGAGATTGTATTTGGGAGATTGTAGTTGTATGATTGCGATTGTATGATTGTGATTGTATGATTGTGATGAATGTTTGTAATTGTATGATTATGATTGTATGATTGTGTTTGTATGATTGTGATGGTATGATTATGATTGTATGATTGCGATCGTATGATTGTGATTGTATGATTATGATTGTATGATTGTGATTGTATGATTGCGATTGTATGATTGTGATTGCATGATTATGATTGTATTTTGGTGATTCTATGATTGTGATTGTATGATTGTGATTGTATGATTGTGATTGTATGATTGTGATTGTATGATGGCGATTGTATGAATGCGATTGTATGATTGTGATTGCATGATTGTGATTGTATGATTGTGATTGTATGATATTGATTGTATGATTGTGATTGTATGATTGTGATTGTATGATTGTGATTGTATGATTGTGATTGTATGATTGTGATTGTCTGATTGTGGTTGTATGATTGTGATTGTATGATTGTGATTGTATGATTGTGATTGTATGACTGTGATTGTATGATTGTGATTGTGCGATTGTGATTGTGCGATTGTGATTGTACGATTGTGATTGTACGATTGCGATTGTATGAATGCGATTGTATGATTGTGATTGCATGACTTTGAATGTATGATTGTGATTGTACGATTGTGATTGTAGGATGGTGATTGTATGATTGTGATAGTATGATTGTGATTGTAAGATTGTGATTGTACGACTGTGATTGTATGATTGTGATTGTATGATTGTCATTGTATGATTGTGATTGTATGATTGTGATTGTATGATTGCGATTGTATGAATGCGATTGTATGATTGTGATTGTATGATTGTGATTGTATGATTGTGATTGTATGATTGTGATTGTATGATTGCGATTGTATGAATGCGATTGTATGATTGTGATTGCATGATTGTGATTGTATGATTGTGATTGTATGATATTGATTGTATGATTGTGATTGTATGATTGTGATTGTATGATTGTGATAGTATGATTGTGATTGTATGATTGTGATTGTATGACTGTGATTGTATGATTGTGATTGTGCGATTGTGATTGTAGGATTGTGATTGTACGATTGCGATTGTACGATTGTGATTGTATGATTGTGATTCTGTGATTATGATTGAATGATTGTGATTGCATGATTGTGATTGTATGATTGTGACTGCATGATTTTGAATGTATGATTGTGATTGTATGATTGTGATTGTATGATTGTGATTGTATGATTGTGGTTGTATGATTGTGATAGTATGATTGTGATTGTATGAATGCGATTGTATGATTGTGATTGTATGATTATGATTGTATGATTGTGATTGTATGATTGTGATTGTATGATTGCGATTGTATGAATGCGATTGTATGATTGTGATTGTATGATTGTGATTGTATGATTGTGATTGTATGATTGTGATTGTATGATTGCGATTGTATGAATGCGATTGTATGATTGTGATTGTATGATTGTGATTGTATGATTGTGATTGTATGATTGTGATTGTATGATTGCGATTGTATGAATGCGATTGTATGATTGTGATTGCATGATTGTGATTGTATGATTGTGATTGTATGATATTGATTGTATGATTGTGATTGTATGATTGTGATTGTATGATTGTGATAGTATGATTGTGATTGTATGATTGTGATTGTATGACTGTGAAAATATGATTGTGATTGTGCGATTGTGATTGTAGGATTGTGATTGTACGATTGCGATTGTACGATTGTGATTGTATGATTGTGATTGTATGATTATGATTGAATGATTGTGATTGCATGATTGTGATTGTATGATTGTGACTGCATGATTTTGAATGTATGATTGTGATTGTATGATTGTGATTGTATGATTGTGATTGTATGATTGTGATTTTATGATTGTGATTGTATGATTGTGATAGTATGATTGTGATTGTATGAATGCGATTGTATGATTGTGATTGTATGATTATGATTGTACTTTTGTGATTGTATGATTGTGATTGTATGATTGTGATTGTATGATTGTGATTGTATGATTGCGATTGCATGAATGCGATTGTATGATTGTGATTGCATGATTGTGATTGTATGATTGTGATTGTATGATATTGATTGTATGATTGTGATTGTATGATTGTGATTGTATGATTGTGATTGTCTGATTGTGGTTGTATGATTGTGATTGTATGATTGTGATTGTATGATTGTGATTGTATGACTGTGATTGTATGATTGTGATTGTGCGATTGTGATTGTGCGATTGTGATTGTACGATTGTGATTGTACGATTGCGATTGTATGAATGCGATTGTATGATTGTGATTGCATGATTGTGATTGAATGATTGTGATTGTATGATATTGATTGTATGATTGTGATTGTATGATTGTGATTGTATGATTGTGATGGTATGATTGTGATTGTATGATTATGATTGTATGATTGTGATTGCATGACTTTGAATGTATGATTGTGATTGTACGATTGTGATTGTATGATTGTGATTGTATGATTGTGATAGTATGATTGTGATTGTAAGATTGTGATTGTATGACTGTGATTGTATGATTGTGATTGTATGATTGTCATTGTATGATTATGATTGTATGATTGTGATTGCATGATTGTGATTGTATGATTGAGATTGCATGATTTTGTATGTATGATTGTGATTGTATGATTGTGATTGTATGATTGTGATTGTATGATTGTGATTGTATGATTGTGATAGTATGATTGTGATTGTATGACTGTGATTGTAGGATTGTGATTGTATGATTGTGATTGTATGAATGTGATCGTATGATTGTGATTGTATGATTGCGATTGTATGATTGTAATTGTATGATTGTGATTGTATGATTGTGGTTGTATGATTGTGATTGTGTGATTGTGATTGTATGATTGTGATTGTATGATTGTGATTGTATGATTGTGATTGTGTGATTGTATTTGGGAGATTGTAATTGTATGATTACGATTTTATGATTGCGTTTGTATGCTGGTGACTGTATTATTGTGATTGTGTGATTGTGATTGTATGATTGTGATTGTATGATTGTGATTGCATGATTGTGATCGTATGATTGTGTTTGTATGACTGTGATTGTATGATTGTGATTGTATGATTGTATTTGGGTGATTGTAATTGTATGATTGCGATTGTATGATTGTGATTGTATGATTGTTATCGTATGATTGTGATTGTTTGACTGCGATTGTATGATTGTGCTTGTATGATTGTGATTGTGTGATTGTGATTGTATGATTATGATTGAATGATTGTGATTGCATGATTGCGATTGTATGATTGTGATTGCATGATTTTGAATGTATGATTGTGATTGTATGATTGTGATTGTATGATTGTGATTGTATGATTGTGATTGTATGATTGTGATAGTATGATTGTGATTGTTAGATTGTGATTGTATGACTGTGATTGCATGATTGTGATTGTATGATTGTGATTGTATGATATTGATTGTATGATTGTGATTGTATGATTGTGATTGTATGATTGTGATTGTATGATTGTGATTGTATGATTGTGATTGTATGATTGTGATTGTCTGATTGTGGTTGTATGATTGTGATTGTATGATTGTGATTGTATGATTGTGATTGTATGACTGTGATTGTATGATTGTGATTGTGCGATTGTGATTGTGCGATTGTGATTGTACGATTGTGATTGTACGATTGCGATTGTATGAATGCGATTGTATGATTGGGATTGCATGACTTTGAATGTATGATTGTGATTGTACGATTGTGATTGTATGATGGTGATTGTATGATTGTGATAGTATGGTTGTGATTGTAAGATTGTGATTGTATGACTGTGATTGTATGATTGTGATTGTATGATTGTCATTGTATGATTGTGATTGTATGATTGTGATTGTATGATTGCGATTGTATGAATGCGATTGTATGATTGTGATTGTATGATTGTGATTGTATGATTGTGATTGTATGATTGTGATTGTATGATTGCGATTGTATGAATGCGATTGTATGATTGTGATTGCATGATTGTGATTGTATGATTGTGATTGTATGATATTGATTGTATGATTGTGATTGTATGATTGTGATTGTATGATTGTGATAGTATGATTTTGATTGTATGATTGTGATTGTATGACTGTGATTGTATGATTGTGATTGTGCGATTGTGATTGTATGATTGTGATTGTATGATTGTGATTGTATGATTATGATTGAATGATTGTGATTGCATGATTGTGATTGTATGATTGTGACTGCATGATTTTGAATGTATGATTGTGATTGTATGATTGTGATTGTATGATTGTGATTGTATGATTGTGGTTGTATGATTGTGATAGTATGATTGTGATTGTATGAATGCGATTGTATGATTGTGATTGTATGATTATGATTGTACTTTTGTGATTGTATGATTGTGATTGTATGATTGTGATTGTATGATTGTGATTGTATGATTGCGATTGCATGAATGCGATTGTATGATTGTGATTGCATGATTGTTATTGTATGATTGTGATTGTATGATATTGATTGTATGATTGTGATTGTATAATTGTGATTGTATGATTGTGATTGTATGATTGTGATTGTATGATTGTGATTGTCTGATTGTGGTTGTATGATTGTGATTGTATGATTGTGATTGTATGATTGTGATTGTATGACTGTGATTTTATGATTGTGATTGTGCGATTGTGATTGTGCGATTGTGATTGTACGATTGTGATTGTACGATTGCGATTGTACGATTGCGATTGTATGAATGCGATTGTATGATTGTGATTGCATGATTGTGATTGTATGATTGTGATTGTATGATATTGATTGTATGATTGTGATTGTATGATTGTGATTGTATGATTGTGATGGTATGATTGTGATTGTATGATTATTATTGTATGATTGTGATTGTATGATTGTGATTGCATGGTTGTGATTGTATGATTGTGATAGTATGATTGTGATTGTATGATTGTGATTGTATGACTGTGATTGTATGATTGTGATTGTATGATTGTGATAGTATGATTGTGATTGTATGATTGTGATTGTATGACTGTGATTGTATGATTGTGATTGTGCGATTGTGATTGTGCGATTGTGATTGTACGATTGTGATTGTACGATTGTGATTGTATGATTGTGATTGTATGATTGTGATTGTATGACTGTGATTGTATGATTGTGATTGTATGATTGTGATTGTATGATTGTGATAGTATGATTGTGATTGTATGACTGTGATTGTATGATTGTGATTGTATGATTGTGATTGTATGATTGTGATAGTATGATTGTGATTGTATGATTGTGATTGTATGACTGTGATTGTATGATTGCGATTGTATGATTGTGATTGTATGATTATGATTGTATTTTGGTGATTCTATGATTGTGAGTGTATGATTGTGATTGTATGATTGTGATTGTATGACTGTGATTGTATGATTGTGATTGTATGATTGTGATTGTATGATTGTGATTGTATGATTGTGATTGTATGATTGCGATTGTATGATTGCGATTGTATGATTGCGATTGTATGATTGTGATTGTATGATTGTGATTGTATGATTGTGATTGTATGATTGTGATTGTATGATTGCGATTGTATGAATGCGATTGTATGATTGTGATTGCATGATTGCGATTGTATGATTGTGATTGTATGATATTGATTGTATGATTGTGATTGTATGATTGTGATAGTATGATTGTGATTGTATGATTGTGATTGTATGACTGTGATTGTATGATTGTGATTGTGCGATTGTGATTGTAGGATTGTGATTGTACGATTGCGATTGTACGATTGTGATTGTATGATTGTGATTGTATGATTATGATTGAATGATTGTGATTGCATGATTGTGATTGTATGATTGTGACTAGATGATTTTGAATGTATGATTGTGATTGTATGATTGTGATTGTATGATTGTGATTGTATGATTGTGATTGTATGATTGTGATTGTATGATTGTGATAGTATGATTGTGATTGTATGAATGCGATTGTATGATTGTGATTGTATGATTATGATTGTACTTTTGTGATTGTATGATTGTGATTGTATGATTGTGATTGCATGATTGTGATTGTATATTTTGTGATTGTATGATTGTGATTGTATGATTGTGACTGTATGATTGTGATTGTATGATTGTGATTGTATGATTGCGATTGTATGAATGCGATTGTATGATTGTGATTGTATGATTGTGATTGTATGATTGTGATTGTATGATTGTAATTGTATGATTGTGATTGTATGATTGTGATTGTATGATTGTGATTGTATGACTGTGATTGTATGATTGTGATTGTATGATTGTGATTGTATGATTGTGATTGTATGATTGTGATTGTATGATTATGATTGTATGATTGTGATGGTATGATTGTGATTGTATGATTGTGATTGTATGATTGTATTTGGGAGATTGTATTTTGGAGATTGTAGTTGTATGATTGCGATTGTATGATTGTGATTGTATGATTGTGATGAATGTTTGTAATTGTATGATTATGATTGTATGATTGTGTTTGTATGATTGTGATGGTATGATTATGATTGTATGATTGCGATCGTATGATTGTGATTGTATGATTATGATTGTATGATTGTGATTGTATGATTGCGATTGTATGATTGTGATTGCATGATTATGATTGTATTTTGGTGATTCTATGATTGTGATTGTATGATTGTGATTGTATGATTGTGATTGTATGATTGTGATTGTATGATGGCGATTGTATGAATGCGATTGTATGATTGTGATTGCATGATTGTGATTGTATGATTGTGATTGTATGATATTGATTGTATGATTGTGATTGTATGATTGTGATTGTATGATTGTGATTGTATGATTGTGATTGTATGATTGTGATTGTCTGATTGTGGTTGTATGATTGTGATTGTATGATTGTGATTGTATGATTGTGATTGTATGACTGTGATTGTATGATTGTGATTGTGCGATTGTGATTGTGCGATTGTGATTGTACGATTGTGATTGTACGATTGCGATTGTATGAATGCGATTGTATGATTGTGATTGCATGACTTTGAATGTATGATTGTGATTGTACGATTGTGATTGTATGATGGTGATTGTATGATTGTGATAGTATGATTGTGATTGTAAGATTGTGATTGTACGACTGTGATTGTATGATTGTGATTGTATGATTGTCATTGTATGATTGTGATTGTATGATTGTGATTGTATGATTGCGATTGTATGAATGCGATTGTATGATTGTGATTGTATGATTGTGATTGTATGATTGTGATTGTATGATTGTGATTGTATGATTGCGATTGTATGAATGCGATTGTATGATTGTGATTGCATGATTGTGATTGTATGATTGTGATTGTATGATATTGATTGTATGATTGTGATTGTATGATTGTGATTGTATGATTGTGATAGTATGATTGTGATTGTATGATTGTGATTGTATGACTGTGATTGTATGATTGTGATTGTGCGATTGTGATTGTAGGATTGTGATTGTACGATTGCGATTGTACGATTGTGATTGTATGATTGTGATTCTGTGATTATGATTGAATGATTGTGATTGCATGATTGTGATTGTATGATTGTGACTGCATGATTTTGAATGTATGATTGTGATTGTATGATTGTGATTGTATGATTGTGATTGTATGATTGTGGTTGTATGATTGTGATAGTATGATTGTGATTGTATGAATGCGATTGTATGATTGTGATTGTATGATTATGATTGTACTTTTGTGATTGTATGATTGTGATTGTATGATTGTGATTGTATGATTGTGATTGTATGATTGTGATTGTATGATTGCGATTGCATGAATGCGATTGTATGATTGTGATTGCATGATTGTTATTGTATGATTGTGATTGTATGATATTGATTGTATGATTGTGATTGTATGATTGTGATTGTATGATTGTGATTGTATGATTGTGATTGTATGATTGTGATTGTCTGATTGTGGTTGTATGATTGTGATTGTATGATTGTGATTGTATGATTGTGGTTGTATGATTGTGATAGTATGATTGTGATTGTATGAATGCGATTGTATGATTGTGATTGTATGATTATGATTGTACTTTTGTGATTGTATGATTGCGATTGTATGAATGCGATTGTATGATTGTGATTGTATGATTGTGAT
The DNA here is from genome assembly GCF_050947335.1 of Megachile rotundata. Lineage (NCBI taxonomy): Eukaryota > Metazoa > Arthropoda > Insecta > Hymenoptera > Megachilidae > Megachile > Megachile rotundata. Next base: position 1,800,838 of record NW_027473323.1, on the reverse strand, counting down.
TGTATGATTGTGATTGTATGATTGTGATTGTATGATTGCGATTGTATGAATGCGATTGTATGATTGTGATTGCATGATTGTGATTGTATGATTGTGATTGTATGATATTGATTGTATGATTGTGATTGTATGATTGTGATTGTATGATTGTGATAGTATGATTGTGATTGTATGATTGTGATTGTATGACTGTGATTGTATGATTGTGATTGTGCGATTGTGATTGTAGGATTGTGATTGTACGATTGCGATTGTACGATTGTGATTGTATGATTGTGATTGTGTGATTATGATTGAATGATTGTGATTGCATGATTGTGATTGTATGATTGTGACTGCATGATTTTGAATGTATGATTGTGATTGTATGATTGTGATTGTATGATTGTGATTGTATGATTGTGGTTGTATGATTGTGATAGTATGATTGTGATTGTATGAATGCGATTGTATGATTGTGATTGTATGATTATGATTGTACTTTTGTGATTGTATGATTGTGATTGTATGATTGTGATTGTATGATTGTGATTGTATGATTGTGATTGTATGATTGCGATTGCATGAATGCGATTGTATGATTGTGATTGCATGATTGTTATTGTACGATTGTGATTGTATGATATTGATTGTATGATTGTGATTGTATGATTGTGATTGTATGACTGTGATTGTAGGATTGTGATTGTATGATTGTGATTGTATGAATGTGATCGTATGATTGTGATTGTATGATTGCGATTGTATGATTGTAATTGTATGATTGTGATTGTATGATTGTGGTTGTATGATTGTGATTGTGTGATTGTGATTGCATGATTGTGATTGTATGATTGTGATTGTATGATTGTGATTGTGTGATTGTATTTGGGAGATTGTAATTGTATGATTACGATTTTATGATTGCGTTTGTATGCTGGTGACTGTATTATTGTGATTGTGTGATTGTGATTGTATGATTGTGATTGTATGATTGTGATTGCATGATTGTGATCGTATGATTGTGTTTGTATGACTGTGATTGTATGATTGTGATTGTATGATTGTATTTGGGTGATTGTAATTGTATGATTGCGATTGTATGATTGTGATTGTATGATTGTTATCGTATGATTGTGATTGTTTGACTGCGATTGTATGATTGTGCTTGTATGATTGTGATTGTGTGATTGTGATTGTATGATTATGATTGAATGATTGTGATTGCATGATTGCGATTGTATGATTGTGATTGCATGATTTTGAATGTATGATTGTGATTGTATGATTGTGATTGTATGATTGTGATTGTATGATTGTGATTGTATGATTGTGATAGTATGATTGTGATTGTTAGATTGTGATTGTATGACTGTGATTGCATGATTGTGATTGTATGATTGTGATTGTATGATATTGATTGTATGATTGTGATTGTATGATTGTGATTGTATGATTGTGATTGTATGATTGTGATTGTATGATTGTGATTGTCTGATTGTGGTTGTATGATTGTGATTGTATGATTGTGATTGTATGATTGTGATTGTATGACTGTGATTGTATGATTGTGATTGTGCGATTGTGATTGTGCGATTGTGATTGTACGATTGTGATTGTACGATTGCGATTGTATGAATGCGATTGTATGATTGGGATTGCATGACTTTGAATGTATGATTGTGATTGTACGATTGTGATTGTATGATGGTGATTGTATGATTGTGATAGTATGGTTGTGATTGTAAGATTGTGATTGTATGACTGTGATTGTATGATTGTGATTGTATGATTGTCATTGTATGATTGTGATTGTATGATTGTGATTGTATGATTGCGATTGTATGAATGCGATTGTATGATTGTGATTGTATGATTGTGATTGTATGATTGTGATTGTATGATTGTGATTGTATGATTGCGATTGTATGAATGCGATTGTATGATTGTGATTGCATGATTGTGATTGTATGATTGTGATTGTATGATATTGATTGTATGATTGTGATTGTATGATTGTGATTGTATGATTGTGATAGTATGATTTTGATTGTATGATTGTGATTGTATGACTGTGATTGTATGATTGTGATTGTGCGATTGTGATTGTATGATTGTGATTGTATGATTGTGATTGTATGATTATGATTGAATGATTGTGATTGCATGATTGTGATTGTATGATTGTGACTGCATGATTTTGAATGTATGATTGTGATTGTATGATTGTGATTGTATGATTGTGATTGTATGATTGTGGTTGTATGATTGTGATAGTATGATTGTGATTGTATGAATGCGATTGTATGATTGTGATTGTATGATTATGATTGTACTTTTGTGATTGTATGATTGTGATTGTATGATTGTGATTGTATGATTGTGATTGTATGATTGCGATTGCATGAATGCGATTGTATGATTGTGATTGCATGATTGTTATTGTATGATTGTGATTGTATGATATTGATTGTATGATTGTGATTGTATAATTGTGATTGTATGATTGTGATTGTATGATTGTGATTGTATGATTGTGATTGTCTGATTGTGGTTGTATGATTGTGATTGTATGATTGTGATTGTATGATTGTGATTGTATGACTGTGATTTTATGATTGTGATTGTGCGATTGTGATTGTGCGATTGTGATTGTACGATTGTGATTGTACGATTGCGATTGTACGATTGCGATTGTATGAATGCGATTGTATGATTGTGATTGCATGATTGTGATTGAATGATTGTGATTGTATGATATTGATTGTATGATTGTGATTGTATGATTGTGATTGTATGATTGTGATGGTATGATTGTGATTGTATGATTATTATTGTATGATTGTGATTGTATGATTGTGATTGCATGGTTGTGATTGTATGATTGTGATAGTATGATTGTGATTGTATGATTGTGATTGTATGACTGTGATTGTATGATTGTGATTGTATGATTGTGATAGTATGATTGTGATTGTATGATTGTGATTGTATGACTGTGATTGTATGATTGTGATTGTGCGATTGTGATTGTGCGATTGTGATTGTACGATTGTGATTGTACGATTGTGATTGTATGATTGTGATTGTATGATTGTGATTGTATGACTGTGATTGTATGATTGTGATTGTATGATTGTGATTGTATGATTGTGATAGTATGATTGTGATTGTATGACTGTGATTGTATGATTGTGATTGTATGATTGTGATTGTATGATTGTGATAGTATGATTGTGATTGTATGATTGTGATTGTATGACTGTGATTGTATGATTGCGATTGTATGATTGTGATTGTATGATTATGATTGTATTTTGGTGATTCTATGATTGTGAGTGTATGATTGTGATTGTATGATTGTGATTGTATGACTGTGATTGTATGATTGTGATTGTATGATTGTGATTGTATGATTGTGATTGTATGATTGTGATTGTATGATTGCGATTGTATGATTGCGATTGTATGATTGTGATTGTATGATTGTGATTGTATGATTGTGATTGTATGATTGTGATTGTATGATTGCGATTGTATGAATGCGATTGTATGATTGTGATTGCATGATTGCGATTGTATGATTGTGATTGTATGATATTGATTGTATGATTGTGATTGTATGATTGTGATAGTATGATTGTGATTGTATGATTGTGATTGTATGACTGTGATTGTATGATTGTGATTGTGCGATTGTGATTGTAGGATTGTGATTGTACGATTGCGATTGTACGATTGTGATTGTATGATTGTGATTGTATGATTATGATTGAATGATTGTGATTGCATGATTGTGATTGTATGATTGTGACTAGATGATTTTGAATGTATGATTGTGATTGTATGATTGTGATTGTATGATTGTGATTGTATGATTGTGATTGTATGATTGTGATTGTATGATTGTGATAGTATGATTGTGATTGTATGAATGCGATTGTATGATTGTGATTGTATGATTATGATTGTACTTTTGTGATTGTATGATTGTGATTGTATGATTGTGATTGCATGATTGTGATTGTATATTTTGTGATTGTATGATTGTGATTGTATGATTGTGACTGTATGATTGTGATTGTATGATTGTGATTGTATGATTGCGATTGTATGAATGCGATTGTATGATTGTGATTGTATGATTGTGATTGTATGATTGTGATTGTATGATTGTAATTGTATGATTGTGATTGTATGATTGTGATTGTATGATTGTGATTGTATGACTGTGATTGTATGATTGTGATTGTATGATTGTGATTGTATGATTGTGATTGTATGATTGTGATTGTATGATTATGATTGTATGATTGTGATGGTATGATTGTGATTGTATGATTGTGATTGTATGATTGTATTTGGGAGATTGTATTTGGGAGATTGTAGTTGTATGATTGCGATTGTATGATTGTGATTGTATGATTGTGATGAATGTTTGTAATTGTATGATTATGATTGTATGATTGTGTTTGTATGATTGTGATGGTATGATTATGATTGTATGATTGCGATCGTATGATTGTGATTGTATGATTATGATTGTATGATTGTGATTGTATGATTGCGATTGTATGATTGTGATTGCATGATTATGATTGTATTTTGGTGATTCTATGATTGTGATTGTATGATTGTGATTGTATGATTGTGATTGTATGATTGTGATTGTATGATGGCGATTGTATGAATGCGATTGTATGATTGTGATTGCATGATTGTGATTGTATGATTGTGATTGTATGATATTGATTGTATGATTGTGATTGTATGATTGTGATTGTATGATTGTGATTGTATGATTGTGATTGTATGATTGTGATTGTCTGATTGTGGTTGTATGATTGTGATTGTATGATTGTGATTGTATGATTGTGATTGTATGACTGTGATTGTATGATTGTGATTGTGCGATTGTGATTGTGCGATTGTGATTGTACGATTGTGATTGTACGATTGCGATTGTATGAATGCGATTGTATGATTGTGATTGCATGACTTTGAATGTATGATTGTGATTGTACGATTGTGATTGTATGATGGTGATTGTATGATTGTGATAGTATGATTGTGATTGTAAGATTGTGATTGTACGACTGTGATTGTATGATTGTGATTGTATGATTGTCATTGTATGATTGTGATTGTATGATTGTGATTGTATGATTGCGATTGTATGAATGCGATTGTATGATTGTGATTGTATGATTGTGATTGTATGATTGTGATTGTATGATTGTGATTGTATGATTGCGATTGTATGAATGCGATTGTATGATTGTGATTGCATGATTGTGATTGTATGATTGTGATTGTATGATATTGATTGTATGATTGTGATTGTATGATTGTGATTGTATGATTGTGATAGTATGATTGTGATTGTATGATTGTGATTGTATGACTGTGATTGTATGATTGTGATTGTGCGATTGTGATTGTAGGATTGTGATTGTACGATTGCGATTGTACGATTGTGATTGTATGATTGTGATTCTGTGATTATGATTGAATGATTGTGATTGCATGATTGTGATTGTATGATTGTGACTGCATGATTTTGAATGTATGATTGTGATTGTATGATTGTGATTGTATGATTGTGATTGTATGATTGTGGTTGTATGATTGTGATAGTATGATTGTGATTGTATGAATGCGATTGTATGATTGTGATTGTATGATTATGATTGTACTTTTGTGATTGTATGATTGTGATTGTATGATTGTGATTGTATGATTGTGATTGTATGATTGTGATTGTATGATTGCGATTGCATGAATGCGATTGTATGATTGTGATTGCATGATTGTTATTGTATGATTGTGATTGTATGATATTGATTGTATGATTGTGATTGTATGATTGTGATTGTATGATTGTGATTGTATGATTGTGATTGTATGATTGTGATTGTCTGATTGTGGTTGTATGATTGTGATTGTATGATTGTGATTGTATGATTGTGGTTGTATGATTGTGATAGTATGATTGTGATTGTATGAATGCGATTGTATGATTGTGATTGTATGATTATGATTGTACTTTTGTGATTGTATGATTGCGATTGTATGAATGCGATTGTATGATTGTGATTGTATGATTGTGATTGTATGATTGTGATTGTATGATTGTGATTGTATGATTGCGATTGTATGAATGCGATTGTATGATTGTGATTGCATGATTGTGATTGTATGATTGTGATTGTATGATATTGATTGTATGATTGTGATTGTATGATTGTGATTGTATGATTGTGATAGTATGATTGTGATTGTATGATTGTGATTGTATGACTGTGATTGTATGATTGTGATTGTGCGATTGTGATTGTAGGATTGTGATTGTACGATTGCGATTGTACGATTGTGATTGTATGATTGTGATTGTGTGATTATGATTGAATGATTGTGATTGCATGATTGTGATTGTATGATTGTGACTGCATGATTTTGAATGTATGATTGTGATTGTATGATTGTGATTGTATGATTGTGATTGTATGATTGTGGTTGTATGATTGTGATAGTATGATTGTGATTGTATGAATGCGATTGTATGATTGTGATTGTATGATTATGATTGTACTTTTGTGATTGTATGATTGTGATTGTATGATTGTGATTGTATGATTGTGATTGTATGATTGTGATTGTATGATTGCGATTGCATGAATGCGATTGTATGATTGTGATTGCATGATTGTTATTGTACGATTGTGATTGTATGATATTGATTGTATGATTGTGATTGTATGATTGTGATTGTATGATTGTGATTGTATGATTGTGATTGTATGATTGTGATTGTATGATTGTGATTGTCTGATTGTGGTTGTATGATTGTGATTGTATGATTGTGATTGTATGATTGTGATTGTATGATTGTGATTGTATGACAGTGATTGTATGATTGTGATTGTGCGATTGTGATTGTGCGATTGTGATTGTACGATTGTGATTGTACGATTGCGATTGTATGAATGCGATTGTATGATTGTGATTGCATGATTGTGATTGTATGATTGTGATTGTATGATATTGATTGTATGATTGTGATTGTATGATTGTGATTGTATGATTGTGATGGTATGATTGTGATTGTATGATTATGATTGTATGATTGTGATTGTATGATTGTGATTGCATGATTGTGATTGTATGATTGTGATAGTATGATTGTGATTGTATGATTGTGATTGTATGACTGTGATTGTATGATTGTTATTGTATGATTGTGATTGTATGATTGTGATAGTATGATTGTGATTGTATGATTGTGATTGCATGATTGTGATTGTATGATCGTGATTGCATGATTTTGAATGTATGATTGTGATTGTATGATTGTGATTGTATGATTGTGATTGTATGATTATGATTGTGTGATTGTGATTGTATGATTGTATTTGGGAGATTGTATTTTGGAGATTGTAATTGTGGGATTGCAATTGTATGATTGTGATTGTATGATTGTGATTGTATGATTGTGATTGTATGATTGTGATTGTATGATTGTGATTGTATGATTGTGATTGTATGATTGTGATTGTATGATTGTGATTGTATGATTGTGATTGTATGATTGTGATTGTATGATTGTGATTGTATGATTGTGATTGTATGATTGTGATTGTATGATTGTGATTGTATGATTGTGATGTATGATTTTAATTGTATGATTATGATTGTATGATTGTGATTGTATGATTGTGATGGTATGATTGTGATGGTATGATTGTGATTGTGCGATTGTGATTGTAGGATTGTGATTGTACGATTGCGATTGTACGATTGTGATTGTACGATTGTGATTGTATGATTATGATTGAATGATTGTGATTGCATGATTGTGATTGTATGATTGTGACTGCATGATTTTGAATGTATGATTGTGATTGTATGATTGTGATTGTATGATTGTGATTGTATGATTGTGATTGTATGATTGTGATTGTATGATTGTGATAGTATGATTGTGATTGTATGAATGCGATTGTATGATTGTGATTGTATGATTATGACTGTACTTTTGTGATTGTATGATTGTGATTGTATGATTGTGATTGTATGATTGTGATTGTATGATTGTGATTGTATGATTGCGATTGCATGAATGCGATTGTATGATTGTGATTGCATGATTGTGATTGTATGATTGTGATTGTATGATATTGATTGTATGATTGTGATTGTATGATTGTGATTGTATGATTGTGATTGTATGATTGTGATTGTCTGATTGTGGTTGTATGATTGTGATTGTATGATTGTGATTGTATGATTGTGATTGTATGACTGTGATTGTATGATTGTGATTGTGCGATTGTGATTGTGCGATTGTGATTGTACGATTGTGATTGTACGATTGCGATTGTATGAATGCGATCGTATGATTGTGATTGCATGATTGTGATTGAATGATTGTGATTGTATGATATTGATTGTATGATTGTGATTGTATGATTGTGATTGTATGATTGTGATGGTATGATTGTGATTGTATGATTATGATTGTATGATTGTGATTGTATGATTGTGATTGCATGACTTTGAATGTATGATTGTGATTGTACGATTGTGATTGTATGATTGTGATTGTATGATTGTGATAGTATGATTGTGATTGTAAGATTGTGATTGTATGACTGTGATTGTATGATTGTGATTGTATGATTGTCATTGTATGATTATGATTGTATGATTGTGATTGCATGATTGTGATTGTATGATTGAGATTGCATGATTTTGTATGTATGATTGTGATTGTATGATTGTGATTGTATGATTGTGATTGTATGATTGTGATAGTATGATTGTGATTGTATGACTGTGATTGTATGATTGTGATTGTATGATTGTGATTGTATGAATGTGATCGTATGATTGTGATCGTATGATTGTGATTGTATGACTGTGATTGTATGATTGTGATTGTGCGATTGTGATTGTACGATTGTGATTGTACGATTGTGATTGCATGATTGTGATTGTATGATTGAGATTGCATGATTTTGTATGTATGATTGTGATTGTATGATTGTGATTGTATGATTGTGATTGTATGATTGTGATTGTATGATTATGATTGTATGTTTGTGATTGTATGATTGTGATGGTATGATTGTGATTGTATGATTGCGATCGTATGATTGTGATTGTATGATTATGATTGTATGATTGTGATTGTATGATTGTGATTGTATGATTGTGATTGTATGATATTGATGGTATGATTGTGATTGTATGATTGTGATTGTATGATTGTGATTGTATGATTGTGATAGTATGATTGTGATTGTATGATTGTGATTGTATGACTGTGATTGTATGATTGTGATTGTGCGATTGTGATTGTGCGATTGTGATTGTATGATTGTGATTGTATGATTGTGATTGTATGATTGTGATTGTATGATTGTGATTGTATGATTGTGATTGTATGATTGCGATTGTATGAATGCGATTGTATGATTGTGATTGCATGATTGTGATTGTATGATTGTGATTGTATGATATTGATTGTATGATTGTGAATGTATGATTGTGATTGTATGATTGTGATTGTATGATTGTATTTGGGAGATTGTATTTGTGAGATTGTAGTTGTATGATTGCGATTGTATGATTGTGATTGTATGATTGTGATGTATGATTGTAATTGTATGATTATGATTGTATGATTGTGATTGTATGATTGTGATGGTATGATTGTGATTGTATGATTGCGATCGTATGATTATGATTGTATGATTATGATTGTATGATTGTGATTGTATGATTATGATTGTATTTTTGTGATTGTATGATTGTGATTGTATGATTGTGATTGTATGATTGTGATTGTATGATTGTGATTGTATGATTGTGATTGTATGATTGGGATTGTATGATTGCGATTGTATGAATGCGATTGTATGATTGTGATTGCATGATTGTGATCGTATGATTGTGATTGTATGATATTGATTGTATGATTGTGATTGTATGATTGTGATAGTATGATTGTGATTGTATGATTGTGATTGTATGACTGTGATTGTATGATTATGATTGTATGAATGCGATTGTATGATTGTGATTGCATGATTGTGATTGTATGATTGTGATTGTATGATATTGATTGTATGATTGTGATTGTATGATTGTGATTGTATGATTGTGATTGTATGATTGTGATTGTATGATTGTGATTGTATGATTGTGATTGTCTGATTGTGGTTGTATGATTGTGATTGTATGATTGTGATTGTATGATTGTGATTGTATGACTGTGATTGTATGATTGTGATTGCGCGATTGTGATTGTATGATTGAGATTGTATGATATTGATTGTATGATTGTGATTGTATGATTGTGATTGTATGATTGTGATTGTATGATTATGATTGTATGATTGTGATTGTATGATTGTGATAGCATGACTTTGAATGTATGATTGTGATTGTACGATTGTGATTGTATGACTGTGATTGTATGATTGTGATTGTATGATTGTGATTGTATGAATGTGATAGTATGATTGTAATTGTATGATTGTGATTGTATGACTGTGATTGTATGATTGTGATTGTGCGATTGTGATTGTACGATTGTGATTGTACGATTGTAATTGCATGATTGTGATTGTATGATTGAGGTTGCATGATTTTGTATGTATGATTGTGATTGTATGATTGTGATTGTATGATTGTGATTGTATGATTGAGATTGCATGATTTTGTATGTCTGATTGTGGTTGTATGATTGTGATTGTATGATTGTGATTGTATGATTGTGATTGTATGATTGTGATTGTATGATTGTGAATGTATGATTGTGATTGTATGATTGTGATTGTATGATTGCGATTGTATGAATGCGATTGTATGATTGTGATTGCATGATTGTGATTGTATGATTGTGATTGTATGATATTGATTGTATGATTGTGATTGTATGATTGTGATTGTATGATTGTGATTGTATGATTGTGATAGTATGATTGTCATTGTATGGTTGTGATTGTATGATTGTGATGGTATGATTGTGATTGTATGATTGCGATCGTATGATTATGATCGTATGATTGTGATTGTATGATTGCGATTGTATGATTGTGATTGTATGATTATGATTGTATTTTTGTGATTGTATGATTGTGATTGTATGATTGTGATTGTATGATTGTGATTGTATGATTGTGATTGTATGATTGTGATTGTATGATTGTGATTGTATGATTGTGATTGTATGATTGTGATTGTATGATTGTGATTGTATGATTGTGATTGTATGATTGGGATTGTATGATTGCGATTGTATGAATGCGATTGTATGATTGTGATTGCATGATTGTGATTGTATGATTGTGATTGTATGATATTGATTGTACGATTGTGATTGTATGATTGTCATTGTATGATTATGATTGAATGATTGTGATTGCATGATTGTGATTGTATGATTGTGATTGCATGATTTTGAATGTATGATTGTGCTTGTATGATTGTGATTGTATGATTGTGATTGTAAGATTGTGATTGTATGAATGTGATTGTATGATTGTGATTGTATGATTGTGATTGTATGATTATGATTATATGATTGTGATTGTATGGTTGTGATGGTATGATTGTGATTGTATGATTGCGATCGTACGATTGTGATTGTATGATTATGATTGTATGATTGTGATTGTATGATTGCGATTGTATGATTGTGATTGTATGATTATGATTGTATTTTTGTGATTGTATGATTGTTATTGTATGATTGCGATTGTATTATTGTGGTTGTATGATTGTGATAGTATGGCTGCGATTGTATGATTGTGATTGTATGATTGCGATTGTATGGTTGTAATTGTATGATTGTGATTGTATGATTGTGATTGTATGGTTGTGATTGTATGATTGTGATTGTATGATTGTGATTGTATGATTGTGATTGTATGATTGTGATTGTGTGATTGTATTTGGGAGATTGTAATTGTATGATTGCGATTTTATGATTGCGATTGTATGCTGGTGACTGTATTATTGTGATTGTATGATTGTCATTTTATGATTGTGATTGTATGATTTTGATTTGCATGATTGTGGTTGTATGATTGTGATTGTATGATTGTGATTGTATGATTGTGATTGTATGATTGTGATTGTATGATTGTGATTGTATGATTGTGATTGTGTGATTGTAATTGTATGATTGTGATTGTATGATTGCGAGTGCATGATTGTGATTCTATGATTGTGATTGTATGATTGTGATCGTATGGTTGTGATTGTTCGATTGCGATTGTACGATTGCGATTGTATTATTGTGATTGTATGATTGTGATAGTATGGTTGTGAAAGTATGATTGTGATAGTATGATTGGGATTGTATAATTGTGATTGTATGATTGTGATTGTATGATTGTGATTGTATGATTGTGATTGTATGATTGTGATTGTCTGATTGTGGTTGTGCGATTGTGATTGTACGATTGTAATTGTACGATTGTGATAGAATGATTGTGATTGTATGATTGTGATTGTATGATTGTGATTGTATGATTGTGATTGTATGATTGTGATTGTATGATTGTGATTGTTTGATTGTATTTGGGAGATTGTATTTGGGAGATTGTAATTGTACGATTGTGATTGTATGATTGTGATGGTATGATTGTGATTGTATGATTGCGATAGTATGATTGCGAATGTATGATATTGATTGTATGATTGTGATTGTATGATTGTGATTGTATGATTGTGATTGTATGATAATGATTGTATGATTGTGATTGTCTGATTGTCATTGTATGATTATGATTGTATGATTGTGATTGCATGATTGTGATTGTATGATTGAGATTGCATGATTTTGTATGTATGATTGTGATTGTATGACTGTGATTGTATGATTGTGATTGTATGATTGTGATTGTATGATTGTGATTGTATGATTGTGATAGTATGATTGTGATTGTATGATTGTGATTGTATGACTGTGATTGTATGATTGCGATTGTGCGATTGTGATTGTACGATTGTGATTGTATGATTGTCATTGTATGATTATGATTGAATGATTGTGATTGCATGATTGTGATTGTATGATTGTGATTGCATGATTTTGAATGTATGATTGTGCTTGTATGATTGTGATTGTATGATTGTGATTGTAAGATTGTGATTGTATGAATGTGATTGTATGATTGTGATTGTATGATTGTGATTGTATGATTATGATTGTATGATTGTGATTGTATGGTTGTGATGGTATGATTGTGATTGTATGATTGCGATCGTATGATTGTGATTGTATGATTATGATTGTATGATTGTGATTGTATGATTGCGATTGTATGATTGTGATTGTATGATTATGATTGTATTTTTGTGATTGTATGATTGTTATTGTATGATTGCGATTGTATTATTGTGGTTGTATGATTGTGATAGTATGGCTGCGATTGTATGATTGTGATTGTATGATTGCGATTGTATGATTGTAATTGTATGATTGTGATTGTATGATTGTGATGGTATGGTTGTGATTGTATGATTGTGATTGTATGATTGTGATTGTATGATTGTGATTGTATGATTGTGATTGTGTGATTGTATTTGGGAGATTGTAATTGTATGATTGCGATTTTATGATTGCGATTGTATGCTGGTGACTGTATTATTGTGATTGTATGATTGTCATTTTATGATTGTGATTGTATGATTTTGATTTGCGTGATTGTGGTTGTATGATTGTGATTGTATGATTGTGATTGTATGATTGTGATTGTATGATTGTGATTGTATGATTGTGATTGTATGATTGTGATTGTATGATTGTGATTGTGTGATTGTGATTGTATGATTGTGATTGTATGATTGCGAGTGCATGATTGTGATTCTATGATTGTGATTGTATGATTGTGATCGTATGGTTGTGATTGTTCGATTGCGATTGTACGATTGCGATTGTATTATTGTGATTGTATGATTGTGATAGTATGGTTGTGAAAGTATGATTGTGATAGTATGATTGTGATTGTATAATTGTGATTGTATGATTGTGATTGTATGATTGTGATTGTATGATTGTGATTGTATGATTGTGATTATCTGATTGTGGTTGTGCGATTGTGATTGTACGATTGTGATTGTACGATTGTGATAGAATGATTGTGATTGTATGATTGTGATTGTATGATTGTGATTGTATGATTGGGATTGTATGATTGTGATTGTTTGATTGTATTTGGGAGATTGTATTTGGGAGATTGTAATTGTATGATTGCGATTGTATGATTGTGATTGTATGACTGTGATTGTATGATTGTGATTGTGAAACTGTGATTGTACGATTGTGATTGTATGATTGTGATTGTATGATTGTGATTGTATGATTGTGGTTGTATGATTGTGATTGTATGATTGTGATTGTATGATTGTGATTGTATGATTGCGATTGTATGAATGCGATTGTATGATTGTGATTGCATGATTGTGATTGTATGATTGAGATTGCATGATTTTGTATGTATGATTGTGATTGTATGATTGTGATTGTATGATTGTGATAGTATGATTGTGATTGTACGATTGTGATTGTATGACTGTGATTGTATGATTGTGATTGTATGATTGTGATTGTATGAATATGATAGTATGATTGTGATTGTATGATTGTGATTGTATGACTGTGATTGTATGATTGTGATTGTGCGATTGTGATTGTACGATTGTGATTGTATGATTGTGCTTGTATGATTGTGATTGTATGATTGTGATTGTATGATTATGATTGTATGATTGTGATTGTATGATTGTGATGGTATGATTGTGGTTGTATGATTGCGATAGTATGATTGCGATTGTATGATATTGATTGTATGATTGTGATTGTATGATTGTGATTGTATGATTGTGATTGTATGATTGTGATTGTATGATTGTGATTGTATGATTGTGATTGTATGATTGTGATTATATGATTGTGATTGTCTGATTGTGGTTGCATGATTGTGATTGTATGATTGTGATTGTATGATTGTGATTGTATGATTGTGATGTATGATTGTGATTGTATGATTGTGATTGCATGATTATGATTGTATGATTGTGATTGTATGACTGTGATTGCATGATTGTGATTGTATGATTGAGATTGCATGATTTTGTATGTATGATTGTGATTGTATGATTGTGATTGTATGATTGTGATAGTATGATTGTGATTGTATGATTGTGATTGTATGACTGTGATTGTATGATTGTGATTGTATGATTGTGATTGTATGAATGTGATAGTATGATTGTGATTGTAAGATTGTGATTGTATGACTGTGATTGTATGATTGTGATTGTATGATTGTCATTGTATGATTATGATTGTATGATTGTGATTGCATGATTGTGATTGTATGATTGAGATAGCATGATTTTGTATGTATGATTGTGATTGTATGATTGTGATTGTATGATTGTGATTGTATGATTATGATTGTATTTTTTGTGATTGTATGATTGTGATTGTATGACTGTGATTGTATGATTGTGATTGTGCGATTGTGATTGTGCGATTGTGATTGTACGATTGTGATTGTATGATTGCGATTGTATGATTGTGATTGTATGATTATGATTGTATTTTTTGTGATTGTATGATTGTGATTGTATGATTGTGATTGTATGATTGTGATTGTATGATTGTGATTGTATGATTGCGATTGTATGAATGCGATTGTATGATTGTGATTGTATGATTGTGATTGTATGATTGTGATTGTATGATTGTGATTGTATGATTGTGATTGTATGATTGTGATTGTATGATTGTGATTGTATGATTGTGATTGTATGATTGTGATTGTATGATTGTGATAGTATGATTGTGATTGTATGATTGTGATTGTATGACTGTGATTGTATGATTGTGATTGTACGATTGTGATTGTATGATTGTGATGGTATGATTGTGATGGTATGATTGCGATCGTATGATTGTGATTGTATGATTATGATTGTATGATTGCGATTGTATGATTGCGATTGTATGATTGTGATTGTATGATTATGATTGTATTTTGGTGATTCTATGATTGTGATTGTATGATTGTGATTGTATGATTGTGATTGCATGATTGTGATTGTATGATTGTGATTGTATGATATTGATTGTATGATTGTGATTGTATGACTGTGATTGTATGATTGTGATAGTATGATTGTGATTGTATGATTGTGATTGTATGACTGTGATTGTATGATTGTGATTGTGCGATTGTGATTGTGCGATTGTGATTGTACGATTGTGATTGTATGATTGCGATTGTATGATTGTGATTGTGTGATTATGATTGTATTTTTTGTGATTGTATTTTTTGTGATTGTATGATTGTGATTGTATGATTGTGATTGTATGATTGTGATTGTATGATTGTCATTGTATGATTGTGATTGTAAGATTGTGATTGTATGACTGTGATTGTATGATTGTGATTGTATGATTGTGATTGTATGATTGTGATTGTATGATTCTGATTGTATGATTGTGATTGTATGATTGTGATTGTATGATTGTGATTGTATGATTCTGATTGTATGATTGTGATTGTATGATTGTGATGGTATGATTGTGATTGTATGATTGCGATAGTATGATTGCGATTGTATGATATTGATTGTATGATTGTGATTGTATGATTGTGATTGTATGATTGTGATTGTATGATTGTGATTGTATGATTGTGATTGTATGATTGTGATTGTATGATTGTGATTGTATGATTGTGATTGTATGATTGTGATTGTCTGATTGTGGTTGTATGATTGTGATTGTATGATTGTGATTGTATGATTGTGATTGTATGATTGTGATTGTATGATTGTGATTGTATGATTGTGATTGTATGATTGTGATTGTATGATTGTGATTGTCTGATTGTGGTTGTATGATTGTGATTGTATGATTGTGATTGTGTGATTGTGATTGTATGATTGCGATTGTATGAATGCGATTGTATGATTGTGATTGTATGATTGTGATTGTATGATTGTGATTGTATGATTGTGATTGTATGATTGTGATTGTATGATTGTGATTGTCTGATTGTGGTTGTATGATTGTGATTGTATAATTGTAATTGTATGATTGTGATTGTATGATTGTGATTGTATGATTGTGATTGTATGACTGTGATTGTATGATTGTGATTGTATGATTGTGATTGTATGAATGTGATAGTATGATTGTGATTGTAAGATTGTGATTGTATGACTGTGATTGTATGATTGTGATTGTATGATTGTCATTGTATGATTATGATTGTATGATTGTGATTGCATGATTGTGATTGTATGATTGAGATAGCATGATTTTGTATGTATGATTGTGATTTTATGATTGTGATTGTATGATTGTGATAGTATGATTGTGATGGTATGATTGTGATTGTATGATTGCGATAGTATGATTGCGATTGTATGATATTGATTGTATGATTGTGATTGTATGACTGTGATTGTATGATTGTGATTGTATGATTGTGATTGTATGAATGTGATAGTATGATTGTGATTGTAAGATTGTGATTGTATGACTGTGATTGTATGATTGTGATTGTATGATTGTGATTGTATGATTGTGATTGTATGATTCTGATTGTATGATTGTGATTGTATGATTGTGATGGTATGATTGTGATTGTATGATTGTGATTGTATGATTGTGATTGTATGATTGTGATTGTATGATTGTGATTGTCTGATTGTGGTTGTATGATTGTGATTGTATGATTGTGATTGTATGATTGTGATTGTATATTGTGATTGTATGATTGTGATTGTATGATTGTGATTGTATGATTGTGATTGTATGATTGTGATTGTCTGATTGTGGTTGTATGATTGTGATTGTATGATTGTGATTGTGTGATTGTGATTGTATGATTGCGATTGTATGAATGCGATTGTATGATTGTGATTGTATGATTGTGATTGTATGATTGTGATTGTACGATTGTGATTGTACGATTGTGATTGTATGATTGTGATTGTATGATTGTGATTGTCTGATTGTGGTTGTATGATTGTGATTGTATGATTGTGATTGTATGATTGTGATTGTATGATTGTGATTGTATGATAATGATTGTATGATTGTGATTGTCTGATTGTCATTGTATGATTATGATTGTATGATTGTGATTGCATGATTGTGATTGTATGATTGAGATTGCATGATTTTGTATGTATGATTGTGATTGTATGACTGTGATTGTATGATTGTGATTGTATGATTGTGATTGTATGATTGTGATTGTATGATTGTGATAGTATGATTGTGATTGTATGATTGTGATTGTATGACTGTGATTGTATGATTGCGATTGTGCGATTGTGATTGTACGATTGTGATTGTATGATTGTCATTGTATGATTATGATTGAATGATTGTGATTGCATGATTGTGATTGTATGATTGTGATTGCATGATTTTGAATGTATGATTGTGCTTGTATGATTGTGATTGTATGATTGTGATTGTAAGATTGTGATTGTATGAATGTGATTGTATGATTGTGATTGTATGATTGTGATTGTATGATTATGATTGTATGATTGTGATTGTATGGTTGTGATGGTATGATTGTGATTGTATGATTGCGATCGTATGATTGTGATTGTATGATTATGATTGTATGATTGTGATTGTATGATTGCGATTGTATGATTGTGATTGTATGATTATGATTGTATTTTTGTGATTGTATGATTGTTATTGTATGATTGCGATTGTATTATTGTGGTTGTATGATTGTGATAGTATGGCTGCGATTGTATGATTGTGATTGTATGATTGCGATTGTATGATTGTAATTGTATGATTGTGATTGTATGATTGTGATTGTATGGTTGTGATTGTATGATTGTGATTGTATGATTGTGATTGTATGATTGTGATTGTATGATTGTGATTGTGTGATTGTATTTGGGAGATTGTAATTGTATGATTGCGATTTTATGATTGCGATTGTATGCTGGTGACTGTATTATTGTGATTGTATGATTGTCATTTTATGATTGTGATTGTATGATTTTGATTTGCGTGATTGTGGTTGTATGATTGTGATTGTATGATTGTGATTGTATGATTGTGATTGTATGATTGTGATTGTATGATTGTGATTGTATGATTGTGATTGTATGATTGTGATTGTGTGATTGTGATTGTATGATTGTGATTGTATGATTGCGAGTGCATGATTGTGATTCTATGATTGTGATTGTATGATTGTGATCGTATGGTTGTGATTGTTCGATTGCGATTGTACGATTGCGATTGTATTATTGTGATTGTATGATTGTGATAGTATGGTTGTGAAAGTATGATTGTGATAGTATGATTGTGATTGTATAATTGTGATTGTATGATTGTGATTGTATGATTGTGATTGTATGATTGTGATTGTATGATTGTGATTATCTGATTGTGGTTGTGCGATTGTGATTGTACGATTGTGATTGTACGATTGTGATAGAATGATTGTGATTGTATGATTGTGATTGTATGATTGTGATTGTATGATTGTGATTGTATGATTGTGATTGTTTGATTGTATTTGGGAGATTGTATTTGGGAGATTGTAATTGTATGATTGCGATTGTATGATTGTGATTGTATGACTGTGATTGTATGATTGTGATTGTGAAACTGTGATTGTACGATTGTGATTGTATGATTGTGATTGTATGATTGTGATTGTATGATTGTGGTTGTATGATTGTGATTGTATGATTGTGATTGTATGATTGTGATTGTATGATTGCGATTGTATGAATGCGATTGTATGATTGTGATTGCATGATTGTGATTGTATGATTGAGATTGCATGATTTTGTATGTATGATTGTGATTGTATGATTGTGATTGTATGATTGTGATAGTATGATTGTGATTGTACGATTGTGATTGTATGACTGTGATTGTATGATTGTGATTGTATGATTGTGATTGTATGAATATGATAGTATGATTGTGATTGTATGATTGTGATTGTATGACTGTGATTGTATGATTGTGATTGTGCGATTGTGATTGTACGATTGTGATTGTACGATTGTAATTGCATGATTGTGATTGTATGATTGAGAATGCATGATTTTGTATGTATGATTGTGATTGTATGATTGTGATTGTATGATTGTGATTGTATGATTGTGCTTGTATGATTGTGATTGTATGATTGTGATTGTATGATTATGATTGTATGATTGTGATTGTATGATTGTGATGGTATGATTGTGGTTGTATGATTGCGATAGTATGATTGCGATTGTATGATATTGATTGTATGATTGTGATTGTATGATTGTGATTGTATGATTGTGATTGTATGATTGTGATTGTATGATTGTGATTGTATGATTGTGATTGTATGATTGTGATTGTATGATTGTGATTGTCTGATTGTGGTTGTATGATTGTGATTGTATGATTGTGATTGTATGATTGTGATTGTATGATTGTGATGTATGATTGTGATTGTATGATTGTGATTGCATGATTATGATTGTATGATTGTGATTGTATGATTGTGATTGCATGATTGTGATTGTATGATTGAGATTGCATGATTTTGTATGTATGATTGTGATTGTATGATTGTGATTGTATGATTGTGATAGTATGATTGTGATTGTATGATTGTGATTGTATGACTGTGATTGTATGATTGTGATTGTATGATTGTGATTGTATGAATGTGATAGTATGATTGTGATTGTATGACTGTGATTGTATGATTGTGATTGTATGATTGTCATTGTATGATTATGATTGTATGATTGTGATTGCATGATTGTGATTGTATGATTGAGATAGCATGATTTTGTATGTATGATTGTGATTGTATGATTGTGATTGTATGATTGTGATTGTATGATTATGATTGTATTTTTTGTGATTGTATGATTGTGATTGTATGACTGTGATTGTATGATTGTGATTGTGCGATTGTGATTGTGCGATTGTGATTGTACGATTGTGATTGTATGATTGCGATTGTATGATTGTGATTGTATGATTATGATTGTATTTTTTGTGATTGTATGATTGTGATTGTATGATTGTGATTGTATGATTGTGATTGTATGATTGTGATTGTATGATTGCGATTGTATGAATGCGATTGTATGATTGTGATTGTATGATTGTGATTGTATGATTGTGATTGTATGATTGTGATTGTATGATTGTGATTGTATGATTGTGATTGTATGATGGTGATTGTATGATTGTGATTGTATGATTGTGATTGTATGATTGTGATAGTATGATTGTGATTGTATGATTGTGATTGTATGACTGTGATTGTATGATTGTGATTGTACGATTGTGATTGTATGATTGTGATGGTATGATTGTGATGGTATGATTGCGATCGTATGATTGTGATTGTATGATTATGATTGTATGATTGCGATTGTATGATTGCGATTGTATGATTGTGATTGTATGATTATGATTGTATTTTGGTGATTCTATGATTGTGATTGTATGATTGTGATTGTATGATTGTGATTGCATGATTGTGATTGTATGATTGTGATTGTATGATATTGATTGTATGATTGTGATTGTATGACTGTGATTGTATGATTGTGATAGTATGATTGTGATTGTATGATTGTGATTGTATGACTGTGATTGTATGATTGTGATTGTGCGATTGTGATTGTGCGATTGTGATTGTACGATTGTGATTGTATGATTGCGATTGTATGATTGTGATTGTGTGATTATGATTGTATTTTTTGTGATTGTATTTTTTGTGATTGTATGATTGTGATTGTATGATTGTGATTGTATGATTGTGATTGTATGATTGTCATTGTATGATTGTGATTGTAAGATTGTGATTGTATGACTGTGATTGTATGATTGTGATTGTATGATTGTGATTGTATGATTGTGATTGTATGATTCTGATTGTATGATTGTGATTGTATGATTGTGATTGTATGATTGTGATTGTATGATTCTGATTGTATGATTGTGATTGTATGATTGTGATGGTATGATTGTGATTGTATGATTGCGATAGTATGATTGCGATTGTATGATATTGATTGTATGATTGTGATTGTATGATTGTGATTGTATGATTGTGATTGTATGATTGTGATTGTATGATTGTGATTGTATGATTGTGATTGTATGATTGTGATTGTATGATTGTGATTGTATGATTGTGATTGTCTGATTGTGGTTGTATGATTGTGATTGTATGATTGTGATTGTATGATTGTGATTGTATGATTGTGATTGTATGATTGTGATTGTATGATTGTGATTGTATGATTGTGATTGTATGATTGTGATTGTCTGATTGTGGTTGTATGATTGTGATTGTATGATTGTGATTGTGTGATTGTGATTGTATGATTGCGATTGTATGAATGCGATTGTATGATTGTGATTGTATGATTGTGATTGTATGATTGTGATTGTATGATTGTGATTGTATGATTGTGATTGTATGATTGTGATTGTCTGATTGTGGTTGTATGATTGTGATTGTATGATTGTAATTGTATGATTGTGATTGTATGATTGTGATTGTATGATTGTGATTGTATGACTGTGATTGTATGATTGTGATTGTATGATTGTGATTGTATGAATGTGATAGTATGATTGTGATTGTAAGATTGTGATTGTATGACTGTGATTGTATGATTGTGATTGTATGATTGTCATTGTATGATTATGATTGTATGATTGTGATTGCATGATTGTGATTGTATGATTGAGATAGCATGATTTTGTATGTATGATTGTGATTGTATGATTGTGATTGTATGATTGTGATAGTATGATTGTGATGGTATGATTGTGATTGTATGATTGCGATAGTATGATTGCGATTGTATGATATTGATTGTATGATTGTGATTGTATGACTGTGATTGTATGATTGTGATTGTATGATTGTGATTGTATGAATGTGATAGTATGATTGTGATTGTAAGATTGTGATTGTATGACTGTGATTGTATGATTGTGATTGTATGATTGTGATTGTATGATTGTGATTGTATGATTCTGATTGTATGATTGTGATTGTATGATTGTGATGGTATGATTGTGATTGTATGATTGTGATTGTATGATTGTGATTGTATGATTGTGATTGTATGATTGTGATTGTCTGATTGTGGTTGTATGATTGTGATTGTATGATTGTGATTGTATGATTGTGATTGTATGATTGTGATTGTATGATTGTGATTGTATGATTGTGATTGTATGATTGTGATTGTATGATTGTGATTGTCTGATTGTGGTTGTATGATTGTGATTGTATGATTGTGATTGTGTGATTGTGATTGTATGATTGCGATTGTATGAATGCGATTGTATGATTGTGATTGTATGATTGTGATTGTATGATTGTGATTGTACGATTGTGATTGTACGATTGTGATTGTATGATTGTGATTGTATGATTGTGATTGTCTGATTGTGGTTGTATGATTGTGATTGTATGATTGTGATTGTATGATTGTGATTGTATGATTGTGATTGTATGATTGTGATTGTATGATTGTGATTGTATGATTGTGATTGTCTGATTGTGGTTGTATGATTGTGATTGCATGATTGTGATTGTGTGATTGTGATTGTATGATTGCGATTGTATGAATGCGATTGTATGATTGTGATTGTATGATTGTGATTGTATGATTGTGATTGTATGATTGTGATTGTATGATTGTGATTGTATGATTGTGATGTATGATTGTGATTGTATGATTGTGATTGTATGATTGTGATTGTATGATTGTGATTGTATGATTGCGATTGCATGATTGTGATTGTATGATTGTGATTGTATGATATTGATTGTATGATTGTGATTGTATGACTGTGATTGTATGATTGTGATAGTATGATTGTGATTGTATGATTGTGATTGTATGACTGTGATTGTATGATTGTGATTGTGCGATTGTGATTGTGCGATTGTGATTGTACGATTGTGATTGTATGATTGCGATTGTATGATTGTGATTGTATGATTATGATTGTATTTTTTGTGATTGTATGATTGTGATTGTATGATTGTGATTGTATGATTGTGATTGTATGATTGTGATTGTATGATTGCGATTGTATGATTGCGATTGTATGAATGCGATTGTATGATTGTGATTGTATGATTGTGATTGTATGATTGTGATTGTATGATTGTGATTGTATGATTGTGATTGTATGATTGTGATTGTATGATTGTGATTGTATGATTGTGATTGTATGATTGTGATAGTATGATTGTGATTGTATGATTGTGATTGTATGACTGTGATTGTATGATTGTGATTGTACGATTGTGATTGTATGATTGTGATGGTATGATTGTGATGGTATGATTGCGATCGTATGATTGTGATTGTATGATTATGATTGTATGATTGCGATTGTATGATTGCGATTGTATGATTGTGATTGTATGATTATGATTGTATTTTGGTGATTCTATGATTGTGATTGTATGATTGTGATTGTATGATTGTGATTGTATGATTGTGATTGCATGATTGTGATTGTATGATTGTGATTGTATGATATTGATTGTATGATTGTGATTGTATGACTGTGATTGTATGATTGTGATAGTATGATTGTGATTGTATGATTGTGATTGTATGACTGTGATTGTATGATTGTGATTGTGCGATTGTGATTGTGCGATTGTGATTGTACGATTGTGATTGTATGATTGCGATTGTATGATTGTGATTGTATGATTATGATTGTATTTTTTGTGATTGTATTTTTTGTGATTGTATGATTGTGATTGTATGATTGTGATTGTATGATTGTCATTGTATGATTGTGATTGTAAGATTGTGATTGTATGACTGTGATTGTATGATTGTGATTGTATGATTGTGATTGTATGATTGTGATTGTATGATTCTGATTGTATGATTGTGATTGTATGATTGTGATTGTATGATTGTGATTGTATGATTCTGATTGTATGATTGTGATTGTATGATTGTGATGGTATGATTGTGATTGTATGATTGCGATAGTATGATTGCGATTGTATGATATTGATTGTATGATTGTGATTGTATGATTGTGATTGTATGATTGTGATTGTATGATTGTGATTGTATGATTGTGATTGTATGATTGTGATTGTATGATTGTGATTGTATGATTGTGATTGTATGATTGTGATTGTCTGATTGTGGTTGTATGATTGTGATTGTATGATTGTGATTGTGTGATTGTGATTGTATGATTGCGATTGTATGAATGTGATAGTATGATTGTGATTGTAAGATTGTGATTGTATGATTGTGATTGTATGATTGTGATTGTATGATTGTGATTGTATGATTGTGATTGTATGATTGTGATTGTATGATTGTGATTGTATGATTGTGATTGTATGATTGTGATTGTCTGATTGTGGTTGTATGATTGTGATTGTATGATTGTGATTGTGTGATTGTGATTGTATGATTGCGATTGTATGAATGCGATTGTATGATTGTGATTGTATGATTGTGATTGTATGATTGTGATTGTATGATTGTGATTGTATGATTGTGATTGTCTGATTGTGGTTGTATGATTGTGATTGTATGATTGTGATTGTATGATTGTGATTGTATGATTGTGATTGTATGATAGTGATTGTATGACTGTGATTGTATGATTGTGATTGTATGATTGTGATTGTATGAATGTGATAGTATGATTGTGATTGTAAGATTGTGATTGTATGACTGTGATTGTATGATTGTGATTGTATGATTGTCATTGTATGATTATGATTGTATGATTGTGATTGCATGATTGTGATTGTATGATTGAGATAGCATGATTTTGTATGTATGATTGTGATTGTATGATTGTGATTGTATGATTGTGATAGTATGATTGTGATGGTATGATTGTGATTGTATGATTGCGATAGTATGATTGCGATTGTATGATATTGATTGTATGATTGTGATTGTATAACTGTGATTGTATGATTGTGATTGTATGATTGTGATTGTATGAATGTGATAGTATGATTGTGATTGTAAGATTGTGATTGTATGACTGTGATTGTATGATTGTGATTGTATGATTGTGATTGTATGATTGTGATTGTATGATTCTGATTGTATGATTGTGATTGTATGATTGTGATGGTATGATTGTGATTGTATGATTGCGATAGTATGATTGCGATTGTATGATATTGATTGTATGATTGTGATTGTATGATTGTGATGGTATGATTGTGATTGTATGATTGTGATTGTATGATTGTGATTGTATGATTGTGATTGTATGATTGTGATTGTCTGATTGTGGTTGTATGATTGTGATTGTATGATTGTGATTGTATGATTGTGATTGTATGATTGTGATTGTATGATTGTGATTGTATGATTGTGATTGTATGATTGTGATTGTATGATTGTGATTGTCTGATTGTGGTTGTATGATTGTGATTGTATGATTGTGATTGTGTGATTGTGATTGTATGATTGCGATTGTATGAATGCGATTGTATGATTGTGATTGTATGATTGTGATTGTATGATTGTGATTGTATGATTGTGATTGTCTGATTGTGGTTGTATGATTGTGATTGTATGATTGTGATTGTATGATTGTGATTGTATGATTGTGATTGTATGATTGTGATGTATGATTGTGATTGTATGATTGTGATTGTATGATTGTGATTGTATGATTGTGATTGTATGATTGTGATTGCATGATTGTGATTGTATGATTGTGATTGTATGATATTGATTGTATGATTGTGATTGTATGACTGTGATTGTATGATTGTGATAGTATGATTGTGATTGTATGATTGTGATTGTATGACTGTGATTGTATGATTGTGATTGTGCGATTGTGATTGTGCGATTGTGATTGTACGATTGTGATTGTATGATTGCGATTGTATGATTGTGATTGTATGATTATGATTGTATTTTTTGTGATTGTATGATTGTGATTGTATGATTGTGATTGTATGATTGTGATTGTATGATTGTGATTGTATGATTGCGATTGTATGAATGCGATTGTATGATTGTGATTGTATGATTGTGATTGTATGATTGTGATTGTATGATTGTGATTGTATGGTTGTGATTGTATGATTGTGATTGTATGATTGTGATTGTATGATTGTGATTGTATGATTGTGATTGTATGATTGTGATAGTATGATTGTGATTGTATGATTGTGATTGTATGACTGTGATTGTATGATTGTGATTGTACGATTGTGATTGTATGATTGTGATGGTATGATTGTGATGGTATGATTGCGATCGTATGATTGTGATTGTATGATTATGATTGTATGATTGCGATTGTATGATTGCGATTGTATGATTGTGATTGTATGATTATGATTGTATTTTGGTGATTCTATGATTGTGATTGTATGATTGTGATTGTATGATTGTGATTGCATGATTGTGATTGTATGATTGTGATTGTATGATATTGATTGTATGATTGTGATTGTATGACTGTGATTGTATGATTGTGATAGTATGATTGTGATTGTATGATTGTGATTGTATGACTGTGATTGTATGATTGTGATTGTGCGATTGTGATTGTGCGATTGTGATTGTACGATTGTGATTGTATGATTGCGATTGTATGATTGTGATTGTATGATTATGATTGTATTTTTTGTGATTGTATTTTTTGTGATTGTATGATTGTGATTGTATGATTGTGATTGTATGATTGTGATTGTATGATTGTCATTGTATGATTGTGATTGTAAGATTGTGATTGTATGACTGTGATTGTATGATTGTGATTGTATGATTGTGATTGTATGATTGTGATTGTATGATTCTGATTGTATGATTGTGATTGTATGATTGTGATTGTATGATTGTGATTGTATGATTCTGATTGTATGATTGTGATTGTATGATTGTGATGGTATGATTGTGATTGTATGATTGCGATAGTATGATTGCGATTGTATGATATTGATTGTATGATTGTGATTGTATGATTGTGATTGTATGATTGTGATTGTATGATTGTGATTGTATGATTGTGATTGTATGATTGTGATTGTATGATTGTGATTGTATGATTGTGATTGTATGATTGTGATTGTCTGATTGTGGTTGTATGATTGTGATTGTATGATTGTGATTGTATGATTGTGATTGTATGATTGTGATTGTATGATTGTGATTGTATGATTGTGATTGTATGATTGTGATTGTATGATTGTGATTGTATGATTGTGATTGTATGATTGTGATTGTCTGATTGTGGTTGTATGATTGTGATTGTATGATTGTGATTGTGTGATTGTGATTGTATGATTGCGATTGTATGAATGCGATTGTATGATTGTGATTGTATGATTGTGATTGTATGATTGTGATTGTATGATTGTGATTGTATGATTGTGATTGTCTGATTGTGGTTGTATGATTGTGATTGTATGATTGTGATTGTATGATTGTGACTGTATGATTGTGATTGTATGATTGTGATGTATGATTGTGATTGTATGATTGTGATTGTATGATTGTGATTGTATGATTGTGATTGTATGATTGTGATTGCATGATTGTGATTGTATGATTGTGATTGTATGATATTGATTGTATGATTGTGATTGTATGACTGTGATTGTATGATTGTGGTAGTATGATTGTGATTGTATGATTGTGATTGTATGACTGTGATTGTATGATTGTGATTGTGCGATTGTGATTGTGCGATTGTGATTGTACGATTGGGATTGTATGATTGCGATTGTATGATTGTGATTGTATGATTGTGATTGTATGATTCTGATTGTATGATTGTGATTGTATGATTGTGATGGTATGATTGTGATTGTATGATTGCGATAGTATGATTGCGATTGTATGATATTGATTGTATGATTGTGATTGTATGATTGTGATTGTATGATTGTGATTGTATGATTGTGATTGTATGATTGTGATTGTATGATTGTGATTGTATGATTGTGATTGTCTGATTGTGGTTGTATGATTGTGATTGTATGATTGTGATTGTATGATTGTGATTGTATGATTGTGATTGTATGATTGTGATTGTATGATTGTGATTGTATGATTGTGATTGTATGATTGTGATTGTATGATTGTGATTGTCTGATTGTGGTTGTATGATTGTGATTGTATGATTGTGATTGTGTGATTGTGATTGTATGATTGCGATTGTATGAATGCGATTGTATGATTGTGATTGTATGATTGTGATTGTATGATTGTGATTGTATGATTGTGATTGTATGATTGTGATTGTCTGATTGTGGTTGTATGATTGTGATTGTATGATTGTGATTGTATGATTGCGATTGTATGAATGCGATTGTATGATTGTGATTGTATGATTGTGATTGTATGATTGTGATTGTATGATTGCGATTGTATGAATGCGATTGTATGATTGTGATTGCATGATTGTGATTGTATGATTGTGATCGTATGATTGTGATTGTATGATTGTGATTGTATGATTGTGATCGTATGATTGTGATTGTATGATTGTGATTGTATGACTGTGATTGTATGATTGTGATTGTATGATTGTGATTGTATGAATGTGATAGTATGATTGTGATTGTAAGATTGTGATTGTATGACTGTGATTGTATGATTGTGATTGTATGATTGTGATTGTATGATTGTGATTGTATGATTCTGATTGTATGATTGTGATTGTATGATTGTGATGGTATGATTGTGATTGTATGATTGCGATAGTATGATTGCGATTGTATGATATTGATTGTATGATTGTGATTGTATGATTGTGATGGTATGATTGTGATTGTATGATTGTGATTGTATGATTGTGATTGTATGATTGTGATTGTATGATTGTGATTGTCTGATTGTGGTTGTATGATTGTGATTGTATGATTGTGATTGTATGATTGTGATTGTATGATTGTGATTGTATGATTGTGATTGTATGATTGTGATTGTATGATTGTGATTGTCTGATTGTGGTTGTATGATTGTGATTGTATGATTGTGATTGTGTGATTGTGATTGTATGATTGCGATTGTATGAATGTGATAGTATGATTGTGATTGTATTTTTTGTGATTGTATTTTTTGTGATTGTATGATTGTGATTGTATGATTGTGATTGTATGATTGTGATTGTATGATTGTCATTGTATGATTGTGATTGTAAGATTGTGATTGTATGACTGTGATTGTATGATTGTGATTGTATGATTGTGATTGTATGATTGTGATTGTATGATTCTGATTGTATGATTGTGATTGTATGATTGTGATTGTATGATTGTGATTGTATGATTCTGATTGTATGATTGTGATTGTATGATTGTGATGGTATGATTGTGATTGTATGATTGCGATAGTATGATTGCGATTGTATGATATTGATTGTATGATTGTGATTGTATGATTGTGATTGTATGATTGTGATTGTATGATTGTGATTGTATGATTGTGATTGTATGATTGTGATTGTATGATTGTGATTGTATGATTGTGATTGTATGATTGTGATTGTATGATTGTGATTGTCTGATTGTGGTTGTATGATTGTGATTGTATGATTGTGATTGTATGATTGTGATTGTATGATTGTGATTGTATGATTGTGATTGTATGATTGTGATTGTATGATTGTGATTGTATGATTGTGATTGTATGATTGTGATTGTATGATTGTGATTGTCTGATTGTGGTTGTATGATTGTGATTGTATGATTGTGATTGTGTGATTGTGATTGTATGATTGCGATTGTATGAATGCGATTGTATGATTGTGATTGTATGATTGTGATTGTATGATTGTGATTGTATGATTGTGATTGTATGATTGTGATTGTCTGATTGTGGTTGTATGATTGTGATTGTATGATTGTGATTGTATGATTGTGATTGTATGATTGTGATTGTATGATTGTGATGTATGATTGTGATTGTATGATTGTGATTGTATGATTGTGATTGTATGATTGTGATTGTATGATTGTGATTGCATGATTGTGATTGTATGATTGTGATTGTATGATATTGATTGTATGATTGTGATTGTATGACTGTGATTGTATGATTGTGGTAGTATGATTGTGATTGTATGATTGTGATTGTATGACTGTGATTGTATGATTGTGATTGTGCGATTGTGATTGTGCGATTGTGATTGTACGATTGGGATTGTATGATTGCGATTGTATGATTGTGATTGTATGATTGTGATTGTATGATTCTGATTGTATGATTGTGATTGTATGATTGTGATGGTATGATTGTGATTGTATGATTGCGATAGTATGATTGCGATTGTATGATATTGATTGTATGATTGTGATTGTATGATTGTGATTGTATGATTGTGATTGTATGATTGTGATTGTATGATTGTGATTGTATGATTGTGATTGTATGATTGTGATTGTCTGATTGTGGTTGTATGATTGTGATTGTATGATTGTGATTGTATGATTGTGATTGTATGATTGTGATTGTATGATTGTGATTGTATGATTGTGATTGTATGATTGTGATTGTATGATTGTGATTGTATGATTGTGATTGTCTGATTGTGGTTGTATGATTGTGATTGTATGATTGTGATTGTGTGATTGTGATTGTATGATTGCGATTGTATGAATGCGATTGTATGATTGTGATTGTATGATTGTGATTGTATGATTGTGATTGTATGATTGTGATTGTATGATTGTGATTGTCTGATTGTGGTTGTATGATTGTGATTGTATGATTGTGATTGTATGATTGCGATTGTATGAATGCGATTGTATGATTGTGATTGTATGATTGTGATTGTATGATTGTGATTGTATGATTGCGATTGTATGAATGCGATTGTATGATTGTGATTGCATGATTGTGATTGTATGATTGTGATCGTATGATTGTGATTGTATGATTGTGATTGTATGATTGTGATCGTATGATTGTGATTGTATGATTGTGATTGTATGACTGTGATTGTATGATTGTGATTGTATGATTGTGATTGTATGAATGTGATAGTATGATTGTGATTGTAAGATTGTGATTGTATGACTGTGATTGTATGATTGTGATTGTATGATTGTGATTGTATGATTGTGATTGTATGATTCTGATTGTATGATTGTGATTGTATGATTGTGATGGTATGATTGTGATTGTATGATTGCGATAGTATGATTGCGATTGTATGATATTGATTGTATGATTGTGATTGTATGATTGTGATGGTATGATTGTGATTGTATGATTGTGATTGTATGATTGTGATTGTATGATTGTGATTGTATGATTGTGATTGTCTGATTGTGGTTGTATGATTGTGATTGTATGATTGTGATTGTATGATTGTGATTGTATGATTGTGATTGTATGATTGTGATTGTATGATTGTGATTGTATGATTGTGATTGTATGATTGTGATTGTCTGATTGTGGTTGTATGATTGTGATTGTATGATTGTGATTGTGTGATTGTGATTGTATGATTGCGATTGTATGAATGTGATAGTATGATTGTGATTGTAAGATTGTGATTGTATGATTGTGATTGTATGATTGTGATTGTATGATTGTGATTGTATGATTGTGATTGTATGATTGTGATTGTATGATTGTGATTGTATGATTGTGATTGTCTGATTGTGGTTGTATGATTGTGATTGTATGATTGTGATTGTGTGATTGTGATTGTATGATTGCGATTGTATGAATGCGATTGTATGATTGTGATTGTTTGATTGTGATTGTATGATTGTGATTGTATGATTGTGATTGTATGATTGTGATTGTCTGATTGTGGTTGTATGATTGTGATTGTATGATTGTGATTGTATGATTGTGATTGTATGATTGTGATTGTATGATTGTGATTGTATGACTGTGATTGTATGATTGTGATTGTATGATTGTGATTGTATGAATGTGATAGTATGATTGTGATTGTAAGATTGTGATTGTATGACTGTGATTGTATGATTGTGATTGTATGATTGTCATTGTATGATTATGATTGTATGATTGTGATTGCATGATTGTGATTGTATGATTGAGATAGCATGATTTTGTATGTATGATTGTGATTGTATGATTGTGATTGTATGATTGTGATAGTATGATTGTGATGGTATGATTGTGATTGTATGATTGCGATAGTATGATTGCGATTGTATGATATTGATTGTATGATTGTGATTGTATGACTGTGATTGTATGATTGTGATTGTATGATTGTGATTGTATGAATGTGATAGTATGATTGTGATTGTAAGATTGTGATTGTATGACTGTGATTGTATGATTGTGATTGTATGATTGTGATTGTATGATTGTGATTGTATGATTGTGATTGTATGATTCTGATTGTATGATTGTGATTGTATGATTGTGATGGTATGATTGTGATTGTATGATTGCGCTAGTATGATTGCGATTGTATGATATTGATTGTATGATTGTGATTGTATGATTGTGATGGTATGATTGTGATTGTATGATTGTGATTGTATGATTGTGATTGTATGATTGTGATTGTATGATTGTGATTGTATGATTGTGATTGTCTGATTGTGATTGTCTGATTGTGGTTGTATGATTGTGATTGTATGATTGTGATTGTATGATTGTGATTGTATGATTGTGATTGTATGATTGTGATTGTATGATTGTGATTGTATGATTGTGATTGTCTGATTGTGGTTGTATGATTGTGATTGTATGATTGTGATTGTGTGATTGTGATTGTATGATTGCGATTGTATGAATGCGATTGTATGAATGCGATTGTATGATTGTGATTGTATGATTGTGATTGTATGATTGTGATTGTATGATTGTGATTGTATGATTGTGATTGTCTGATTGTGGTTGTATGATTGTGATTGTATGATTGTGATTGTATGATTGTGATTGTATGATTGTGATTGTATGATTGTGATGTATGATTGTGATTGTATGATTGTGATTGTATGATTGTGATTGTATGATTGTGATTGTATGATTGTGATTGCATGATTGTGATTGTATGATTGTGATTGTATGATATTGATTGTATGATTGTGATTGTATGACTGTGATTGTATGATTGTGATAGTATGATTGTGATTGTATGATTGTGATTGTATGACTGTGATTGTATGATTGTGATTGTGCGATTGTGATTGTGCGATTGTGATTGTACGATTGTGATTGTATGATTGCGATTGTATGATTGTGATTGTATGATTATGATTGTATTTTTTGTGATTGTATGATTGTGATTGTATGATTGTGATTGTATGATTGTGATTGTATGATTGTGATTGTATGATTGTGATTGTATGATTGTGATTGTATGATTGCGATTGTATGAATGCGATTGTATGATTGTGATTGTATGATTGTGATTGTATGATTGTGATTGTATGATTGTGATTGTATGATTGTGATTGTATGATTGTGATTGTATGATTGTGATTGTATGATTGTGATTGTATGATTGTGATTGTATGATTGTGATAGTATGATTGTGATTGTATGATTGTGATTGTATGACTGTGATTGTATGATTGTGATTGTACGATTGTGATTGTATGATTGTGATGGTATGATTGTGATGGTATGATTGCGATCGTATGATTGTGATTGTATGATTATGATTGTATGATTGCGATTGTATGATTGCGATTGTATGATTGTGATTGTATGATTATGATTGTATTTTGGTGATTCTATGATTGTGATTGTATGATTGTGATTGTATGATTGTGATTGCATGATTGTGATTGTATGATTGTGATTGTATGATATTGATTGTATGATTGTGATTGTATGACTGTGATTGTATGATTGTGATAGTATGATTGTGATTGTATGATTGTGATTGTATGACTGTGATTGTATGATTGTGATTGTGCGATTGTGATTGTGCGATTGTGATTGTACGATTGTGATTGTATGATTGCGATTGTATGATTGTGATTGTATGATTATGATTGTATTTTTTGTGATTGTATTTTTTGTGATTGTATGATTGTGATTGTATGATTGTGATTGTATGATTGTGATTGTATGATTGTGATTGTATGATTGTCATTGTATGATTGTGATTGTAAGATTGTGATTGTATGACTGTGATTGTATGATTGTGATTGTATGATTGTGATTGTATGATTGTGATTGTATGATTCTGATTGTATGATTGTGATTGTATGATTGTGATTGTATGATTGTGATTGTATGATTCTGATTGTATGATTGTGATTGTATGATTGTGATGGTATGATTGTGATTGTATGATTGCGATAGTATGATTGCGATTGTATGATATTGATTGTATGATTGTGATTGTATGATTGTGATTGTATGATTGTGATTGTATGATTGTGATTGTATGATTGTGATTGTATGATTGTGATTGTATGATTGTGATTGTATGATTGTGATTGTATGATTGTGATTGTATGATTGTGATTGTCTGATTGTGGTTGTATGATTGTGATTGTATGATTGTGATTGTATGATTGTGATTGTATGATTGTGATTGTATGATTGTGATTGTATGATTGTGATTGTATGATTGTGATTGTATGATTGTGATTGTATGATTGTGATTGTCTGATTGTGGTTGTATGATTGTGATTGTATGATTGTGATTGTGTGATTGTGATTGTATGATTGCGATTGTATGAATGCGATTGTATGATTGTGATTGTATGATTGTGATTGTATGATTGTGATTGTATGATTGTGATTGTATGATTGTGATTGTCTGATTGTGGTTGTATGATTGTGATTGTATGATTGTGATTGTATGATTGTGATTGTATGATTGTGATTGTATGATTGTGATGTATGATTGTGATTGTATGATTGTGATTGTATGATTGTGATTGTATGATTGTGATTGTATGATTGTGATTGCATGATTGTGATTGTATGATTGTGATTGTATGATATTGATTGTATGATTGTGATTGTATGACTGTGATTGTATGATTGTGGTAGTATGATTGTGATTGTATGATTGTGATTGTATGACTGTGATTGTATGATTGTGATTGTGCGATTGTGATTGTGCGATTGTGATTGTACGATTGTGATTGTACGATTGCGATTGTATGATTGTGATTGTATGATTGTGATTGTATGATTCTGATTGTATGATTGTGATTGTATGATTGTGATGGTATGATTGTGATTGTATGATTGCGATAGTATGATTGCGATTGTATGATATTGATTGTATGATTGTGATTGTATGATTGTGATTGTATGATTGTGATTGTATGATTGTGATTGTATGATTGTGATTGTATGATTGTGATTGTCTGATTGTGGTTGTATGATTGTGATTGTATGATTGTGATTGTATGATTGTGATTGTATGATTGTGATTGTATGATTGTGATTGTATGATTGTGATTGTATGATTGTGATTGTATGATTGTGATTGTATGATTGTGATTGTCTGATTGTGGTTGTATGATTGTGATTGTATGATTGTGATTGTGTGATTGTGATTGTATGATTGCGATTGTATGAATGCGATTGTATGATTGTGATTGTATGATTGTGATTGTATGATTGTGATTGTATGATTGTGATTGCATGATTGTGGTTGTATGATTGTGATTGTATGATATTGATTGTATGATTGTGATTGTATGACTGTGATTGTATGATTGTGATAGTATGATTGTGATTGTATGATTGTGATTGTATGACTGTGATTGTATGATTGTGATTGTGCGATTGTGATTGTGCGATTGTGATTGTACGATTGTGATTGTATGATTGCGATTGTATGATTGTGATTGTATGATTATGATTGTATTTTTTGTGATTGTATTTTTTGTGATTGTATGATTGTGATTGTATGATTGTGATTGTATGATTGTGATTGTATGATTGTCATTGTATGATTGTGATTGTAAGATTGTGATTGTATGACTGTGATTGTATGATTGTGATTGTATGATTGTGATTGTATGATTGTGATTGTATGATTCTGATTGTATGATTGTGATTGTATGATTGTGATTGTATGATTGTGATTGTATGATTCTGATTGTATGATTGTGATTGTATGATTGTGATGGTATGATTGTGATTGTATGATTGCGATAGTATGATTGCGATTGTATGATATTGATTGTATGATTGTGATTGTATGATTGTGATTGTATGATTGTGATTGTATGATTGTGATTGTATGATTGTGATTGTATGATTGTGATTGTATGATTGTGATTGTCTGATTGTGGTTGTATGATTGTGATTGTATGATTGTGATTGTATGATTGTGATTGTATGATTGTGATTGTATGATTGTGATTGTATGATTGTGATTGTATGATTGTGATGGTATGATTGTGATTGTATGATTGTGATTGTATGATTGTGATTGTATGATTGTGATTGTATGATTGTGATTGTCTGATTGTGGTTGTATGATTGTGATTGTATGATTGTGATTGTATGATTGCGATTGTATGAATGCGATTGTATGATTGTGATTGTATGATTGTGATTGTATGATTGTGATTGTATGATTGCGATTGTATGAATGCGATTGTATGATTGTGATTGCATGATTGTGATTGTATGATTGTGATTGTATGATATTGATTGTATGATTGTGATTGTATGATTGTGATGGTATGATTGTGATTGTATGATTATGATTGTATGATTGTGATTGTATGATTGTGATTGTATGATTGTGATTGTATGATTGTGATTGTATGATTGTGATTGTATGACTGTGATTGTATGATTGTGATTGTATGATTGTGATTGTATGAATGTGATAGTATGATTGTGATTGTAAGATTGTGATTGTATGACTGTGATTGTATGATTGTGATTGTATGATTGTGATTGTATGATTGTGATTGTATGATTCTGATTGTATGATTGTGATTGTATGATTGTGATGGTATGATTGTGATTGTATGATTGCGATAGTATGATTGCGATTGTATGATATTGATTGTATGATTGTGATTGTATGATTGTGATGGTATGATTGTGATTGTATGATTGTGATTGTATGATTGTGATTGTATGATTGTGATTGTATGATTGTGATTGTCTGATTGTGGTTGTATGATTGTGATTGTATGATTGTGATTGTATGATTGTGATTGTATGATTGTGATTGTATGATTGTGATTGTATGATTGTGATTGTATGATTGTGATTGTATGATTGTGATTGTATGATTGTGATTGTCTGATTGTGGTTGTATGATTGTGATTGTATGATTGTGATTGTATGATTGTGATTGTATGATTGTGATTGTATGATTGTGATTGTATGATTGTGATTGTATGATTGTGATTGTATGATTGTGATTGTCTGATTGTGGTTGTATGATTGTGATTGTATGATTGTGATTGTGTGATTGTGATTGTATGATTGCGATTGTATGAATGTGATAGTATGATTGTGATTGTAAGATTGTGATTGTATGATTGTGATTGTATGATTGTGATTGTATGATTGTGATTGTATGATTGTGATTGTATGATTGTGATTGTATGATTGTGATTGTATGATTGTGATTGTCTGATTGTGGTTGTATGATTGTGATTGTATGATTGTGATTGTGTGATTGTGATTGTATGATTGCGATTGTATGAATGCGATTGTATGATTGTGATTGTATGATTGTGATTGTATGATTGTGATTGTATGATTGTGATTGTATGATTGTGATTGTCTGATTGTGATTGTCTGATTGTGGTTGTATGATTGTGATTGTATGATTGTGATTGTATGATTGTGATTGTATGATTGTGATTGTATGATTGTGATTGTATGACTGTGATTGTATGATTGTGATTGTATGATTGTGATTGTATGAATGTGATAGTATGATTGTGATTGTAAGATTGTGATTGTATGACTGTGATTGTATGATTGTGATTGTATGATTGTCATTGTATGATTATGATTGTATGATTGTGATTGCATGATTGTGATTGTATGATTGAGATAGCATGATTTTGTATGTATGATTGTGATTGTATGATTGTGATTGTATGATTGTGATAGTATGATTGTGATGGTATGATTGTGATTGTATGATTGCGATAGTATGATTGCGATTGTATGATATTGATTGTATGATTGTGATTGTATGACTGTGATTGTATGATTGTGATTGTATGATTGTGATTGTATGAATGTGATAGTATGATTGTGATTGTAAGATTGTGATTGTATGACTGTGATTGTATGATTGTGATTGTATGATTGTGATTGTATGATTGTGATTGTATGATTCTGATTGTATGATTGTGATTGTATGATTGTGATGGTATGATTGTGATTGTATGATTGCGATAGTATGATTGCGATTGTATGATATTGATTGTATGATTGTGATTGTATGATTGTGATGGTATGATTGTGATTGTATGATTGTGATTGTATGATTGTGATTGTATGATTGTGATTGTATGATTGTGATTGTCTGATTGTGATTGTCTGATTGTGGTTGTATGATTGTGATTGTATGATTGTGATTGTATGATTGTGATTGTATGATTGTGATTGTATGATTGTGATTGTATGATTGTGATTGTATGATTGTGATTGTCTGATTGTGGTTGTATGATTGTGATTGTATGATTGTGATTGTGTGATTGTGATTGTATGATTGCGATTGTATGAATGCGATTGTATGAATGCGATTGTATGATTGTGATTATATGATTGTGATTGTATGATTGTGATTGTATGATTGTGATTGTATGATTGTGATTGTCTGATTGTGGTTGTATGATTGTGATTGTATGATTGTGATTGTATGATTGTGATTGTATGATTGTGATTGTATGATTGTGATGTATGATTGTGATTGTATGATTGTGATTGTATGATTGTGATTGTATGATTGTGATTGTATGATTGTGATTGCATGATTGTGATTGTATGATTGTGATTGTATGATATTGATTGTATGATTGTGATTGTATGATTGTGATTGTATGATTGTGATAGTATGATTGTGATTGTATGATTGTGATTGTATGACTGTGATTGTATGATTGTGATTGTGCGATTGTGATTGTGCGATTGTGATTGTACGATTGTGATTGTATGATTGCGATTGTATGATTGTGATTGTATGATTATGATTGTATTTTTTGTGATTGTATGATTGTGATTGTATGATTGTGATTGTATGATTGTGATTGTATGATTGTGATTGTATGATTGCGATTGTATGAATGCGATTGTATGATTGTGATTGTATGATTGTGATTGTATGATTGTGATTGTATGATTGTGATTGTATGATTGTGATTGTATGATTGTGATTGTATGATTGTGATTGTATGATTGTGATTGTATGATTGTGATTGTATGATTGTGATAGTATGATTGTGATTGTATGATTGTGATTGTATGACTGTGATTGTATGATTGTGATTGTACGATTGTGATTGTATGATTGTGATGGTATGATTGTGATGGTATGATTGCGATCGTATGATTGTGATTGTATGATTATGATTGTATGATTGCGATTGTATGATTGCGATTGTATGATTGTGATTGTATGATTATGATTGTATTTTGGTGATTCTATGATTGTGATTGTATGATTGTGATTGTATGATTGTGATTGCATGATTGTGATTGTATGATTGTGATTGTATGATATTGATTGTATGATTGTGATTGTATGACTGTGATTGTATGATTGTGATAGTATGATTGTGATTGTATGATTGTGATTGTATGACTGTGATTGTATGATTGTGATTGTGCGATTGTGATTGTGCGATTGTGATTGTACGATTGTGATTGTATGATTGCGATTGTATGATTGTGATTGTATGATTATGATTGTATTTTTTGTGATTGTATTTTTTGTGATTGTATGATTGTGATTGTATGATTGTGATTGTATGATTGTGATTGTATGATTGTGATTGTATGATTGTCATTGTATGATTGTGATTGTAAGATTGTGATTGTATGACTGTGATTGTATGATTGTGATTGTATGATTGTGATTGTATGATTGTGATTGTATGATTCTGATTGTATGATTGTGATTGTATGATTGTGATTGTATGATTGTGATTGTATGATTCTGATTGTATGATTGTGATTGTATGATTGTGATGGTATGATTGTGATTGTATGATTGCGATAGTATGATTGCGATTGTATGATATTGATTGTATGATTGTGATTGTATGATTGTGATTGTATGATTGTGATTGTATGATTGTGATTGTATGATTGTGATTGTATGATTGTGATTGTATGATTGTGATTGTATGATTGTGATTGTATGATTGTGATTGTATGATTGTGATTGTCTGATTGTGGTTGTATGATTGTGATTGTATGATTGTGATTGTATGATTGTGATTGTATGATTGTGATTGTATGATTGTGATTGTATGATTGTGATTGTATGATTGTGATTGTATGATTGTGATTGTCTGATTGTGGTTGTATGATTGTGATTGTATGATTGTGATTGTGTGATTGTGATTGTATGATTGCGATTGTATGAATGCGATTGTATGATTGTGATTGTATGATTGTGATTGTATGATTGTGATTGTATGATTGTGATTGTATGATTGTGATTGTCTGATTGTGGTTGTATGATTGTGATTGTATGATTGTGATTGTATGATTGTGATTGTATGATTGTGATTGTATGATTGTGATGTATGATTGTGATTGTATGATTGTGATTGTATGATTGTGATTGTATGATTGTGATTGTATGATTGTGATTGCATGATTGTGATTGTATGATTGTGATTGTATGATATTGATTGTATGATTGTGATTGTATGACTGTGATTGTATGATTGTGGTAGTATGATTGTGATTGTATGATTGTGATTGTATGACTGTGATTGTATGATTGTGATTGTGCGATTGTGATTGTGCGATTGTGATTGTACGATTGTGATTGTATGATTGCGATTGTATGATTGTGATTGTATGATTGTGATTGTATGATTCTGATTGTATGATTGTGATTGTATGATTGTGATGGTATGATTGTGATTGTATGATTGCGATAGTATGATTGCGATTGTATGATATTGATTGTATGATTGTGATTGTATGATTGTGATTGTATGATTGTGATTGTATGATTGTGATTGTATGATTGTGATTGTATGATTGTGATTGTATGATTGTGATTGTCTGATTGTGGTTGTATGATTGTGATTGTATGATTGTGATTGTATGATTGTGATTGTATGATTGTGATTGTATGATTGTGATTGTATGATTGTGATTGTATGATTGTGATTGTATGATTGTGATTGTATGATTGTGATTGTCTGATTGTGGTTGTATGATTGTGATTGTATGATTGTGATTGTGTGATTGTGATTGTATGATTGCGATTGTATGAATGCGATTGTATGATTGTGATTGTATGATTGTGATTGTATGATTGTGATTGTATGATTGTGATTGTATGATTGTGATTGTCTGATTGTGGTTGTATGATTGTGATTGTATGATTGTGATTGTATGATTGCGATTGTATGAATGCGATTGTATGATTGTGATTGTATGATTGTGATTGTATGATTGTGATTGTATGATTGCGATTGTATGAATGCGATTGTATGATTGTGATTGCATGATTGTGATTGTATGATTGTGATTGTATGATATTGATTGTATGATTGTGATTGTATGATTGTGATGGTATGATTGTGATTGTATGATTATGATTGTATGATTGTGATTGTATGATTGTGATTGTATGATTGTGATTGTATGATTGTGATTGTATGATTGTGATTGTATGACTGTGATTGTATGATTGTGATTGTATGATTGTGATTGTATGAATGTGATAGTATGATTGTGATTGTAAGATTGTGATTGTATGACTGTGATTGTATGATTGTGATTGTATGATTGTGATTGTATGATTGTGATTGTATGATTCTGATTGTATGATTGTGATTGTATGATTGTGATGGTATGATTGTGATTGTATGATTGCGATAGTATGATTGCGATTGTATGATATTGATTGTATGATTGTGATTGTATGATTGTGATGGTATGATTGTGATTGTATGATTGTGATTGTATGATTGTGATTGTATGATTGTGATTGTATGATTGTGATTGTCTGATTGTGGTTGTATGATTGTGATTGTATGATTGTGATTGTATGATTGTGATTGTATGATTGTGATTGTATGATTGTGATTGTATGATTGTGATTGTATGATTGTGATTGTATGATTGTGATTGTATGATTGTGATTGTATGATTGTGATTGTCTGATTGTGGTTGTGTGATTGTGATTGTATGATTGTGATTGTGTGATTGTGATTGTATGATTGCATTTGTATGAATGCGATTGTATGATTGTGATTGTATGATTGTGATTGTATGATTGTGATTGTATGATTGTGATTGTATGATTGTGATTGTATGATTGTGATTGTCTGATTGTGGTTGTATGATTGTGATTGTATGATTGTGATTGTATGATTGTGATTGTATGATTGTGATTGTATGATTGTGATGTATGATTGTGATTGTATGATTGTGATTGTATGATTGTGATTGTATGATTGTGATTGTATGATTGTGATTGCATGATTGTGATTGTATGATTGTGATTGTATGATATTGATTGTATGATTGTGATTGTATGACTGTGATTGTATGATTGTGATAGTATGATTGTGATTGTATGATTGTGATTGTATGACTGTGATTGTATGATTGTGATTGTGCGATTGTGATTGTGCGATTGTGATTGTACGATTGTGATTGTATGATTGCGATTGTATGATTGTGATTGTATGATTATGATTGTATTTTTTGTGATTGTATGATTGTGATTGTATGATTGTGATTGTATGATTGTGATTGTATGATTGTGATTGTATGATTGCGATTGTATGAATGCGATTGTATGATTGTGATTGTATGATTGTGATTGTATGATTGTGATTGTATGATTGTGATTGTATGATTGTGATTGTATGATTGTGATTGTATGATTGTGATAGTATGATTGTGATTGTATGATTGTGATTGTATGACTGTGATTGTATGATTGTGATTGTACGATTGTGATTGTATGATTGTGATGGTATGATTGTGATGGTATGATTGCGATCGTATGATTGTGATTGTATGATTATGATTGTATGATTGCGATTGTATGATTGCGATTGTATGATTGTGATTGTATGATTATGATTGTATTTTGGTGATTCTATGATTGTGATTGTATGATTGTGATTGTATGATTATGATTGTATGATTGTGATTGTATGATTGTGATTGTATGATTGTGATTGTATGATTGTGATTGTATGATTGTGATTGTATGATTGTGATTGTATGATTGTGATTGTCTGATTGTGGTTGTATGATTGTGATTGTATGATTGTGATTGTGTGATTGTGATTGTATGATTGCGATTGTATGAATGCGATTGTATGATTGTGATTGTATGATTGTGATTGTATGATTGTGATTGTATGATTGTGATTGTATGATTGTGATTGTATGATTGTGATTGTCTGATTGTGGTTGTATGATTGTGATTGTATGATTGTGATTGTATGATTGTGATTGTATGATTGTGATTGTATGATTGTGATGTATGATTGTGATTGTATGATTGTGATTGTATGATTGTGATTGTATGATTGTGATTGTATGATTGTGATTGCATGATTGTGATTGTATGATTGTGATTGTATGATATTGATTGTATGATTGTGATTGTATGACTGTGATTGTATGATTGTGATAGTATGATTGTGATTGTATGATTGTGATTGTATGACTGTGATTGTATGATTGTGATTGTGCGATTGTGATTGTGCGATTGTGATTGTACGATTGTGATTGTATGATTGCAATTGTATGATTGTGATTGTATGATTGTGATTGTATGATTGTGATTGTATGATTGTAATTGTATGA
This sequence comes from Megachile rotundata, assembly GCF_050947335.1. Taxonomy (NCBI): domain Eukaryota; kingdom Metazoa; phylum Arthropoda; class Insecta; order Hymenoptera; family Megachilidae; genus Megachile; species Megachile rotundata. Next base: position 1,755,850 of record NW_027473323.1, on the reverse strand, counting down.
TTGTGATTGTATGATTGTGATGTATGATTGTAATTGTATGATTATGATTGCATGATTGTGATTGTATGATTGTGATGGTATGATTGTGATGGTATGATTGCGATCGTATGATTGTGATTGTATGATTATGATTGTATGATTGCGATTGTATGATTGCGATTGTATGATTGTGATTGTATGACTATGATTGTATTTTGGTGATTCTATGATTGTGATTGTATGATTGTGATTGTATGATTGTGATTGTATGATTGTGATTGTATGATTGTGATTGTATGATTGTGATTGTATGATTGTGATTGTATGATTGTGATTGTATGATTGTGATTGTATGATTGTGATTGTATGATTGTGATTGTATGATTGTGATTGTATGATTGTGATTGTATGATTGCGATTGTATGAATGCGATTGTATGATTGTGATTGTATGATTGTGATTGTATGATTGTGATTGTATGATTGTGATTGTATGATTGCGATTGTATGAATGCGATTGTATGATTGTGATTGCATGATTGTGATTGTATGATTGTGATTGTATGATATTGATTGTATGATTGTGATTGTATGATTGTTATGGTATGATTGTGATTGTATGATTATGATTGTATGATTGTGATTGTATGATTGTGATTGCATGATTGTGATTGTATGATTGTGATGGTATGATTGTGATTGTATGATTGTGATTGTATGACTGTGATTGTATGACTGTGATTGTATGATTGTGATTGTGCGATTGTGATTGTGCGATTGTGATTGTACGATTGTGATTGTACGATTGTGATTGTATGATAGTGATTGTACGATTATGATTGAATGATTGTGATTGCATGATTGTGATTGTATGATTGTGATTGCATGATTTTGAATGTATGATTGTGATTGTATGATTGTGATTGTATGATTGTGATTGTATGATTATGATTGTGTGATTGTGATTGTATGATTGTAGTTGGGAGATTGTATTTTGGAGATTGTAATTGTGGGATTGCAATTGTATGATTGCGATTGTATGATTGTGATTGTATGATTGTGATTGTATGATTGTGATTGTATGATTGTGATTGTATGATTGTGATTGTATGATTGTGATTGTATGATTGTGATTGTATGATTGTGATGTATGATTGTAATTGTATGATTATGATTGTATGATTGTGATTGTATGATTGTGATGGTATGATTGTGATGGTATGATTGCGATCGTATGATTGTGATTTTATGATTATGATTGTATGATTGCGATTGTATGAATGCGATTGTATGATTGTGATTGTATGATTGTGATTGTATGATTGTGATTGTATGATTGTGAAAGTATGATTGTGATGGTATAATTGTGATTGTATGATTGTGATTGTATGAGAGTGATTGTCTGATTGTGGTTGTGCGATTGTGATTGTACGATTGTGATTGTACGATTGTTATTGAATGATTGTGATTCTATGATTCTGATTGTATGATTGTGATTGCATGATTGTGATTGTATGATTGTGATTGCATGATTTTGAATGTATGATTGCGATTGTATGATTGTTGTTGTATGATTGTGATTGTATGATTGTGATTGTATGATTGTGATTGTATGATTGTGATTGTATGATTGTGATTGTATGATTGTGATTGTATGAATGCGATTGTATGATTGTGATTGTATGATTATGATTGTACTTTTGATTGTATGATTGTGATTGTATGATTGTGATTGTATGATTGCGATTGCATGAATGCGATTGTATGATTGTGATTGCATGATTGTGATTGTATGATTGTGATTGTATGATATTGATTGTATGATTGTGATTGTATGATTGTGATTGTATGATTGTGATTGTCTGATTGTGGTTGTATGATTGTGATTGTATGATTGTGATTGTATGATTGTGATTGTATGATTGTGATTGTATGATTGTGATTGTATGATTGTGATGTATGATTGTGATTGTATGATTGTGATTGTATGATTGTGATTGTATGATTGTGATTGCATGATTGTGATTGTATGATTGTGATTGTATGATATTGATTGTATGATTGTGATTGTATGATTGTGATTGTATGATTGTGATAGTATGATTGTGATTGTATGACTGTGATTGTATGATTGTGATTGTGCGATTGTGATTGTGCGATTGTGATTGTACGATTGTGATTGTATGATTGCGATTGTATGATTGTGATTGTATGATTATGATTGTATTTTTGTGATTGTATGATTGTGATTGTATGATTGTGATTGTATGATTATGATTGTATTTTTGTGATTGTATGATTGTGATTGTATGATTGCGATTGTATTATTGTGATTCTATGATTGTGTAGTATGGTTGTGATTGTATGATGGTGATTGTATGATTGCGATTGTATGATTGTAATTGTATGATTGTGATTGTATGATTGTGATTGTATGATTGTGGTTGTATGATTGTGATTGTGTGATTGTTATTTTATGATTGTGATTGTATGCTTGTGATTGTATGATTGTGATTGTGTGATTGTATTTGGGAGATTGTAATTGTATGATTGCGATTTTATGATTGCGTTTGTATGCTGGTGACTGTATTATTGTGATTGTGTGATTGTGATTGTATGATTGTGATTTTATGATTGTGATTGCATGATTGTGATTGTATGATTGTGATTGTATGATTGTGATTGTATGATTGTAATTGTATGATTGTGATTGTATGATTGTGATGTATGATTGTAATTGTATGATTATGATTGCATGATTGTGATTGTATGATTGTGATGGTATGATTGTGATGGTATGATTGCGATCGTATGATTGTGATTGTATGATTATGATTGTATGATTGCGATTGTATGATTGCGATTGTATGATTGTGATTGTATGACTATGATTGTATTTTGGTGATTCTATGATTGTGATTGTATGATTGTGATTGTATGATTGTGATTGTATGATTGTGATTGTATGATTGTGATTGTATGATTGTGATTGTATGATTGTGATTGTATGATTGTGATTGTATGATTGTGATTGTATGATTGTGATTGTATGATTGTGATTGTATGATTGCGATTGTATGAATGCGATTGTATGATTGTGATTGTATGATTGTGATTGTATGATTGTGATTGTATGATTGTGATTGTATGATTGCGATTGTATGAATGCGATTGTATGATTGTGATTGCATGATTGTGATTGTATGATTGTTATTGTATGATATTGATTGTATGATTGTGATTGTATGATTGTGATGGTATGATTGTGATTGTATGATTATGATTGTATGATTGTGATTGTATGATTGTGATTGCATGATTGTGATTGTATGATTGTGATAGTATGATTGTGATTGTATGATTGTGATTGTATGACTGTGATTGTATGACTGTGATTGTATGATTGTGATTGTGCGATTGTGATTGTGCGATTGTGATTGTACGATTGTGATTGTACGATTGTGATTGTATGATAGTGATTGTACGATTATGATTGAATGATTGTGATTGCATGATTGTGATTGTATGATTGTGATTGCATGATTTTGAATGTATGATTGTGATTGTATGATTGTGATTGTATGATTGTGATTGTATGATTATGATTGTGTGATTGTGATTGTATGATTGTAGTTGGGAGATTGTATTTTGGAGATTGTAATTGTGGGATTGCAATTGTATGATTGCGATTGTATGATTGTGATTGTATGATTGTGATTGTATGATTGTGATTGTATGATTGTGATTGTATGATTGTGATTGTATGATTGTGATTGTATGATGGTGATTGTATGATTGTGATGTATGATTGTAATTGTATGATTATGATTGTATGATTGTGATTGTATGATTGTGATGGTATGATTGTGATGGTATGATTGCGATCGTATGATTGTGATTTTATGATTATGATTGTATGATTGCGATTGTATGAATGCGATTGTATGATTGTGATTGTATGATTGTGATTGTATGATTGTGATTGTATGATTGTGAAAGTATGATTGTGATGGTATAATTGTGATTGTATGATTGTGATTGTATGAGAGTGATTGTCTGATTGTGGTTGTGCGATTGTGATTGTACGATTGTGATTGTACGATTGTTATTGAATGATTGTGATTCTATGATTCTGATTGTATGATTGTGATTGCATGATTGTGATTGTATGATTGTGATTGCATGATTTTGAATGTATGATTGCGATTGTATGATTGTTGTTGTATGATTGTGATTGTATGATTGTGATTGTATGATTGTGATTGTATGATTGTGATTGTATGATTGTGATTGTATGATTGTGATTGTATGAATGCGATTGTATGATTGTGATTGTATGATTATGATTGTACTTTTGATTGTATGATTGTGATTGTATGATTGTGATTGTATGATTGTGATTGTATGATTGCGATTGCATGAATGCGATTGTATGATCGTGATTGCATGATTGTGATTGTATGATTGTGATTGTATGATATTGATTGTATGATTGTGATTGTATGATTGTGATTGTATGATTGTGATTGTCTGATTGTGGTTGTATGATTGTGATTGTATGATTGTGATTGTATGATTGTGATTGTATGACTGTGATTGTATGATTGTGATTGTGCGATTGTGATTGTGCGATTGTGATTGTACGATTGTGATTGTACGATTGCGATTGTATGAATGCGATTGTATGATTGTGATTGCATGATTGTGATTGTATGATTGTGATTGTATGATATTGATTGTATGATTGTGATTGTATGATTGTGATTGTATGATTGTGATGGTATGATTGTGATTGTATGATTGTGATTGTATGATTGTGATTGTATGATTGTGATTGTATGATTGTGATTGTATGATTGTGATTGTATGATTGTGATGTATGATTGTGATTGTATGATTGTGATTGTATGATTGTGATTGTATGATTGTGATTGCATGATTGTGATTGTATGATTGTGATTGTATGATATTGATTGTATGATTGTGATTGTATGATTGTGATTGTATGATTGTGATAGTATGATTGTCATTGTATGATTGTGGTTGTATGACTGTGATTGTATGATTGTGATTGTGCGATTGTGATTGTGCGATTGTGATTGTACGATTGTGATTGTATGATTGCGATTGTATGATTGTGATTGTATGATTATGATTGTATTTATGTGATTGTATGATTGCGATTGTATGATTGTGATTGTATGATTATGATTGTATTTTTGTGATTGTATGATTGTGATTGTATGATTGCGATTGTATTATTGTGATTCTATGATTGTGATTGTATGATTGTGATTGTATGATTGTGATTGTATGATTGTGATTGTATGATTGTGATAGTATGATTGTGATTGTATGACTGTGATTGTATGATTGTGATTGTATGATTGTGATTGTAAGAATGTGATCGTATGATTGTGATTGTATGATTGTGATGTATGATTGTGATTGTATGATTGTGATTGTATGATTGTGATTGTATGATTGTGATTGCATGATTGTGATTGTATGATTGTGATTGTATGATATTGATTGTATGATTGTGATTGTATGATTGTGATTGTATGATTGTGATAGTATGATTGTGATTGTATGACTGTGATTGTATGATTGCGATAGTACGATTGCGATTGTATGATATTGATTGTATGATTGTGATTGTATGATTGTGATTGTATGATTTTGATTGTATGATTGTGATTGTATGATTGTGATTGTCTGATTGTGGTTGTATGATTGTGATTGTATGATTGTGATTGTATGATTGTGATTGTATGATTGTGATTGTATGATTGTGATTGTATGATTGTGATGTATGATTGTGATTGTATGATTGTGATTGTATGATTGTGATTGTATGATTGTGATTGCATGATTGTGATTGTATGATTGTGATTGTATGATATTGATTGTATGATTGTGATTGTATGATTGTGATTGTATGATTGTGATAGTATGATTGTGATTGTATGACTGTGATTGTATGATTGTGATTGTGCGATTGTGATTGTGCGATTGTGATTGTACGATTGTGATTGTATGATTGCGATTGTATGATTGTGATTGTATGATTATGATTGTATTTTTGTGATTGTATGATTGTGATTGTATGATTGTGATTGTATGATTATGATTGTATTTTTGTGATTGTATGATTGTGATTGTATGATTGCGATTGTATTATTGTGATTCTATGATTGTGTAGTATGGTTGTGATTGTATGATGGTGATTGTATGATTGCGATTGTATGATTGTAATTGTATGATTGTGATTGTATGATTGTGATTGTATGATTGTGGTTGTATGATTGTGATTGTGTGATTGTTATTTTATGATTGTGATTGTATGCTTGTGATTGTATGATTGTGATTGTGTGATTGTATTTGGGAGATTGTAATTGTATGATTGCGATTTTATGATTGCGTTTGTATGCTGGTGACTGTATTATTGTGATTGTGTGATTGTGATTGTATGATTGTGATTTTATGATTGTGATTGCATGATTGTGATTGTATGATTGTGTTTGTATGACTGTGATTGTATGATTGTGATTGTATGATTGTATTTGGGTGATTGTAATTGTATGATTGCGATTGTATGATTGTGATTGTATGATTGTTATCGTATGATTGTGATTGTTTGACTGCGATTGTATGATTGTGCTTGTATGATTGTGATTGTGTGATTGTGATTGTATGATTATGATTGAATGATTGTGATTGCATGATTGCGATTGTATGATTGTGATTGTATGATTGTGATTGTATGATTGTGATTGCATGATTGTGATTGTATGATTGTGATTGTATGATATTGATTGTATGATTGTGATTGTATGATTGTGATTGTATGATTGTGATAGTATGATTGTGATTGTATGACTGTGATTGTATGATTGCGATAGTATGATTGCGATTGTATGATATTGATTGTATGATTGTGATTGTATGATTGTGATTGTATGATTGTGATTGTATGATTTTGATTGTATGATTGTGATTGTATGATTGTGATTGTCTGATTGTGGTTGTATGATTGTGATTGTATGATTGTGATTGTATGATTGTGATTGTATGATTGTGATTGTATGATTGTGATTGTATGATTGTTATTGTATGATTGTGATGTATGATTGTGATTGTATGGTTGTGATTGTATGATTGTGATTGTATGATTGTGATTGCATGATTGTGATTGTATGATTGTGATTGTATGATATTGATTGTATGATTGTGATTGTATGATTGTGATTGTATGATTGTGATAGTATGATTGTGATTGTATGACTGTGATTGTATGATTGTGATTGTGCGATTGTGATTGTGCGATTGTGATTGTACGATTGTGATTGTATGATTGCGATTGTATGATTGTGATTTTATGATTATGATTGTATTTTTGTGATTGTATGATTGTGATTGTATGATTGTGATTGTATGATTGTGATTGTATGATTATGATTGTATTTTTGTGATTGTATGATTGTGATTGTATGATTGCGATTGTATTATTGTGATTCTATGATTGTGTAGTATGGTTGTGATTGTATGATGGTGATTGTATGATTGCGATTGTATGATTGTAATTGTATGATTGTGATTGTATGATTGTGATTGTATGATTGTGGTTGTATGATTGTGATTGTGTGATTGTGATTTTATGATTGTGATTGTATGCTTGTGATTGTATGATTGTGATTGTGTGATTGTATTTGGGAGATTGTAATTGTATGATTGCGATTTTATGATTGCGTTTGTATGCTGGTGACTGTATTATTGTGATTGTGTGATTGTGATTGTATGATTGTGATTGTATGATTGTGGTTGCATGATTGTGATTGTATGATTGTGTTTGTATGACTGTGATTGTATGATTGTGATTGTATGATTGTATTTGGGTGATTGTAATTGTATGATTGCGATTGTATGATTGTGATTGTATGATTGTTATCGTATGATTGTGATTGTTTGACTGCGATTGTATGATTGTGCTTGTATGATTGTGATTGTGTGATTGTGATTGTATGATTATGATTGAATGATTGTGATTGCATGATTGCGATTGTATGACTGTGATTGCATGATTTTGAATGTATGATTGTGATTGTATGATTGTGATTGTAAGATTGTGATTGTATGACTGTGATTGTATGATTGTGATTGTATGATTGTGATTGTATGATTATGATTGTATGATTGTGATTGTATGATTGTGATGGTATGATTGTGATTGTATGATTGTGATTGTGTGATTGTGATTGTATGATTGTGATTGTATGATTGTGATTGTGTGATTGTATTTGGGAGATTGTAATTGTATGATTGCGATTTTATGATTGCGTTTGTATGCTGGTGACTGTATTATTGTGATTGTGTGATTGTGATTGTATGATTGTGATTGTATGATTGTGATTGCATGATTGTGATTGTATGATTGTGTTTGTATGACTGTGATTGTATGATTGTGATTGTATGATTGTATTTGGGTGATTGTAATTGAATGATTGCGATTGTATGATTGTGATTGTATGATTGTTATCGTATGATTGTGATTGTTTGACTGCGATTGTATGATTGTGCTTGTATGATTGTGATTGTATGATTGTGATTGTATGATTATGATTGAATGATTGTGATTGCATGATTGCGATTGTATGATTGTGATTGCATGCTTTTGAATGTATGATTGTGATTGTATGATTGTGATTGTATGATTGTGATTGTATGATTGTGATTGTATGATTGTGATTGTATGATTGTGATTGTATGATTGTGATTGTATGATTGTGATTGTATGATTGTGATAGTATGATTGTGATAGTATGATTGCGATTGTAAGATTGTGATTGTATGACTGTGATTGTATGGTTGTGATTGTATGATTGTCATTGTATGATTATGATTGTATGATTGTGATTGCATGATTGTGATTGTATGATTGAGATTGCATGATTTTGTATGTATGATTGTGATTGTATGATTGTGATTGTATGATTGTGATAGTATGATTGTGATTGTATGATTGTGATTGTATGACTGTGATTGTATGATTGTGATTGTATGATTGTGATTGTATGAATGTGATAGTATGATTGTGATTGTATGATTGTGATTGTATGACTGTGATTGTATGATTGTGATTGTGCGATTGTGATTGTACGATTGTGATTGTACGATTGTGATTGCATGATTGTGATTGTATGATTGAGATTGCATGATTTTGTATGTATGATTGTGATTGTATGATTGTGATTGTACGATTGTGATTGTACGATTGTGATTGTATGATTGTGATTGTATGATTATGATTGTATGATTGTGACTGTATGATTGTGATGGTATGATTGTGATTGTATGATTGCGATAGTATGATTGCGATTGTATGATATTGATTGTATGATTGTGATTGTATGATTGTGATTGTATGATTGTGATTGTATGATTGTGATTGTATGATTGTGATTGTACGATTGTGATTGTATGATTGTGATTGTATGATTGTGATTGTATGATTGTGTTTGTATGATTGTGATTGTATGATTATGATTGTATGATTGTGATGGTATGATTGTGATTGTATGATTGTGATTGTATGATTGTATTTGGGAGGTTGTATTTGGGAGATTGTAGTTGTATGATTGCGATTGTATGATTGTGATTGTATGATTGTGATGTATGTTTGTAATTGTATGATTATGATTGTATGATTGTGTTTGTATGATTGTGATGGTATGATTGTGATTGTATCATTGCGATCGTATGATTGTGATTGTATGATTACGATTGTATGATTGTGATTGTATGATTGCGATTGTATGATTGTGATTGTATGATTATGATTGTATTTTGGTGATTCTATGATTGTGATTGTATGATTGTGATTGCATGATTGTGATTGTATGATTGTGATTGTATGATTGCGATTGTATGAATGCGATTGTATGATTGTGATTGCATGATTGTGATTGTATGATTGTGATTGTATGATATTGATTGTATGATTGTGATTGTATGATTGTGATTGTATGATTGTGATTGTATGATTGTGATTGTATGATTGTGATTGTCTGATTGTGGTTGTATGATTGTGATTGCATGATTGTGATTGTATGATTGTGATTGTATGACTGTGATTGTATGATTGTGATTGTGCGATTGTGATTGTGCGATTGTGATTGTACGATTGTGATTGTACGATTGCGATTGTATGAATGCGATTGTATGATTGTGATTGCATGACTTTGAATGTATGATTGTGATTGTACGATTGTGATTGTATGATGGTGATTGCATGATTGTGATAGTATGATTGTGATTGTAAGATTGTGATTGTATGACTGTGATTGTATGATTGTGATTGTATGATTGCGATTGTATGATTGTGATTGTATGATTATGATTGTATTTTTGTGATTGTATGATTGTGATTGTATGATTGCGATTGTATTATTGTGATTCTATGATTGTGATTGTATGATTGTGATTGTATGATTGTGATTGTATGATTGTGATAGTATGATTGTGATTGTATGACTGTGATTGTATGATTGTGATAGTATGATTGTGATTGTATGACTGTGATTGTATGATTGCGATAGTATGATTGCGATTGTATGATATTGATTGTATGATTGTGATTGTATGATTGTGATTGTATGATTTTGATTGTATGATTGTGATTGTATGATTGTGATTGTCTGATTGTGATTGTCTGATTGTGGTTGTATGATTGTGATTGTATGATTGTGATTGTATGATTGTGATTGTATGATTGTGATTGTATGATTGTGATTGTATGATTGTGATGTATGATTGTGATTGTATGATTGTGATTGTATGATTGTGATTGTATGATTGTGATTGCATGATTGTGATTGTATGATTGTGATTGTATGATATTGATTGTATGATTGTGATTGTATGATTGTGATTGTATGATTGTGATAGTATGATTGTGATTGTATGACTGTGATTGTATGATTGTGATTGTGCGATTGTGATTGTGCGATTGTGATTGTACGATTGTGATTGTATGATTGCGATTGTATGATTGTGATTGTATGATTATGATTGTATTTTTGTGATTGTATGATTGTGATTGTATGATTGTGATTGTATGATTATGATTGTATTTTTGTGATTGTATGATTGTGATTGTATGATTGCGATTGTATTATTGTGATTCTATGATTGTGTAGTATGGTTGTGATTGTATGATGGTGATTGTATGATTGCGATTGTATGATTGTAATTGTATGATTGTGATTGTATGATTGTGATTGTATGATTGTGGTTGTATGATTGTGATTGTGTGATTGTTATTTTATGATTGTGATTGTATGCTTGTGATTGTATGATTGTGATTGTGTGATTGTATTTGGGAGATTGTAATTGTATGATTGCGATTTTATGATTGCGTTTGTATGCTGGTGACTGTATTATTGTGATTGTGTGATTGTGATTGTATGATTGTGATTTTATGATTGTGATTGCATGATTGTGATTGTATGATTGTGATTGTATGATTGTGATTGTATGATTGTAATTGTATGATTGTGATTGTATGATTGTGATGTATGATTGTAATTGTATGATTATGATTGCATGATTGTGATTGTATGATTGTGATGGTATGATTGTGATGGTATGATTGCGATCGTATGATTGTGATTGTATGATTGTGATTGCATGATTGTGATTGTATGATTGTGATTGTATGATATTGATTGTATGATTGTGATTGTATGATTGTGATTGTATGATTGTGATAGTATGATTGTGATTGTATGACTGTGATTGTATGATTGTGATTGTGCGATTGTGATTGTGCGATTGTGATTGTACGATTGTGATTGTATGATTGCGATTGTATGATTGTGATTGTATGATTATGATTGTATTTTTGTGATTGTATGATTATGATTGTATGATTGTGATTGTATGATTATGATTGTATTTTTGTGATTGTATGATTGTGATTGTATGATTGCGATTGTATTATTGTGATTCTATGATTGTGTAGTATGGTTGTGATTGTATGATGGTGATTGTATGATTGCGATTGTATGATTGTAATTGTATGATTGTGATTGTATGATTGTGATTGTATGATTGTGGTTGTATGATTGTGATTGTGTGATTGTTATTTTATGATTGTGATTGTATGCTTGTGATTGTATGATTGTGATTGTGTGATTGTATTTGGGAGATTGTAATTGTATGATTGCGATTTTATGATTGCGTTTGTATGCTGGTGACTGTATTATTGTGATTGTGTGATTGTGATTGTATGATTGTGATTTTATGATTGTGATTGCATGATTGTGATTGTATGATTGTGATTGTATGATTGTGATTGTATGATTGTAATTGTATGATTGTGATTGTATGATTGTGATGTATGATTGTAATTGTATGATTATGATTGCATGATTGTGATTGTATGATTGTGATGGTATGATTGTGATGGTATGATTGCGATCGTATGATTGTGATTGTATGATTATGATTGTATGATTGCGATTGTATGATTGCGATTGTATGATTGTGATTGTATGACTATGATTGTATTTTGGTGATTCTATGATTGTGATTGTATGATTGTGATTGTATGATTGTGATTGTATGATTGTGATTGTATGATTGTGATTGTATGATTGTGATTGTATGATTGTGATTGTATGATTGTGATTGTATGATTGTGATTGTATGATTGTGATTGTATGATTGTGATTGTATGATTGCGATTGTATGAATGCGATTGTATGATTGTGATTGTATGATGGTGATTGTATGATTGCGATTGTATGATTGGAATTGTATGATTGTGATTGTATGATTGTGATTGTATGATTGTGGTTGTATGATTGTGATTGTGTGATTGTTATTTTATGATTGTGATTGTATGCTTGTGATTGTATGATTGTGATTGTGTGATTGTATTTGGGAGATTGTAATTGTATGATTGCGATTTTATGATTGCGTTTGTATGCTGGTGACTGTATTATTGTGATTGTGTGATTGTGATTGTATGATTGTGATTTTATGATTGTGATTGCATGATTGTGATTGTATGATTGTGTTTGTATGACTGTGATTGTATGATTGTGATTGTATGATTGTATTTGGGTGATTGTAATTGTATGATTGCGATTGTATGATTGTGATTGTATGATTGTTATCGTATGATTGTGATTGTTTGACTGCGATTGTATGATTGTGCTTGTATGATTGTGATTGTGTGATTGTGATTGTATGATTATGATTGAATGATTGTGATTGCATGATTGCGATTGTATGATTGTGATTGTATGATTGTGATTGTATGATTGTGATTGCATGATTGTGATTGTATGATTGTGATTGTATGATATTGATTGTATGATTGTGATTGTATGATTGTGATTGTATGATTGTGATAGTATGATTGTGATTGTATGACTGTGATTGTATGATTGCGATAGTATGATTGCGATTGTATGATATTGATTGTATGATTGTGATTGTATGATTGTGATTGTATGATTGTGATTGTATGATTTTGATTGTATGATTGTGATTGTATGATTGTGATTGTCTGATTGTGGTTGTATGATTGTGATTGTATGATTGTGATTGTATGATTGTGATTGTATGATTGTGATTGTATGATTGTGATTGTATGATTGTTATTGTATGATTGTGATGTATGATTGTGATTGTATGGTTGTGATTGTATGATTGTGATTGTATGATTGTGATTGCATGATTGTGATTGTATGATTGTGATTGTATGATATTGATTGTATGATTGTGATTGTATGATTGTGATTGTATGATTGTGATAGTATGATTGTGATTGTATGACTGTGATTGTATGATTGTGATTGTGCGATTGTGATTGTGCGATTGTGATAGTATGATTGCGATTGTATGATATTGATTGTATGATTGTGATTGTATGATTGTGATTGTATGATTTTGATTGTATGATTGTGATTGTATGATTGTGATTGTCTGATTGTGATTGTCTGATTGTGGTTGTATGATTGTGATTGTATGATTGTGATTGTATGATTGTGATTGTATGATTGTGATTGTATGATTGTGATTGTATGATTGTGATGTATGATTGTGATTGTATGATTGTGATTGTATGATTGTGATTGTATGATTGTGATTGCATGATTGTGATTGTATGATTGTGATTGTATGATATTGATTGTATGATTGTGATTGTATGATTGTGATTGTATGATTGTGATAGTATGATTGTGATTGTATGACTGTGATTGTATGATTGTGATTGTGCGATTGTGATTGTGCGATTGTGATTGTACGATTGTGATTGTATGATTGCGATTGTATGATTGTGATTGTATGATTATGATTGTATTTTTGTGATTGTATGATTGTGATTGTATGATTGTGATTGTATGATTATGATTGTATTTTTGTGATTGTATGATTGTGATTGTATGATTGCGATTGTATTATTGTGATTCTATGATTGTGTAGTATGGTTGTGATTGTATGATGGTGATTGTATGATTGCGATTGTATGATTGTAATTGTATGATTGTGATTGTATGATTGTGATTGTATGATTGTGGTTGTATGATTGTGATTGTGTGATTGTTATTTTATGATTGTGATTGTATGCTTGTGATTGTATGATTGTGATTGTGTGATTGTATTTGGGAGATTGTAATTGTATGATTGCGATTTTATGATTGCGTTTGTATGCTGGTGACTGTATTATTGTGATTGTGTGATTGTGATTGTATGATTGTGATTTTATGATTGTGATTGCATGATTGTGATTGTATGATTGTGATTGTATGATTGTGATTGTATGATTGTAATTGTATGATTGTGATTGTATGATTGTGATGTATGATTGTAATTGTATGATTATGATTGCATGATTGTGATTGTATGATTGTGATTGTATGATTGTTATCGTATGATTGTGATTGTTTGACTGCGATTGTATGATTGTGCTTGTATGATTGTGATTGTGTGATTGTGATTGTATGATTATGATTGAATGATTGTGATTGCATGATTGCGATTGTATGATTGTGATTGTATGATTGTGATTGTATGATTGTGATTGCATGATTGTGATTGTATGATTGTGATTGTATGATATTGATTGTATGATTGTGATTGTATGATTGTGATTGTATGATTGTGATAGTATGATTGTGATTGTATGACTGTGATTGTATGATTGCGATAGTATGATTGCGATTGTATGATATTGATTGTATGATTGTGATTGTATGATTGTGATTGTATGATTGTGATTGTATGATTTTGATTGTATGATTGTGATTGTATGATTGTGATTGTCTGATTGTGGTTGTATGATTGTGATTGTATGATTGTGATTGTATGATTGTGATTGTATGATTGTGATTGTATGATTGTGATTGTATGATTGTTATTGTATGATTGTGATGTATGATTGTGATTGTATGGTTGTGATTGTATGATTGTGATTGTATGATTGTGATTGCATGATTGTGATTGTATGATTGTGATTGTATGATATTGATTGTATGATTGTGATTGTATGATTGTGATTGTATGATTGTGATAGTATGATTGTGATTGTATGACTGTGATTGTATGATTGTGATTGTGCGATTGTGATTGTGCGATTGTGATTGTACGATTGTGATTGTATGATTGCGATTGTATGATTGTGATTTTATGATTATGATTGTATTTTTGTGATTGTATGATTGTGATTGTATGATTGTGATTGTATGATTGTGATTGTATGATTATGATTGTATTTTTGTGATTGTATGATTGTGATTGTATGATTGCGATTGTATTATTGTGATTCTATGATTGTGTAGTATGGTTGTGATTGTATGATGGTGATTGTATGATTGCGATTGTATGATTGTAATTGTATGATTGTGATTGTATGATTGTGATTGTATGATTGTGGTTGTATGATTGTGATTGTGTGATTGTGATTTTATGATTGTGATTGTATGCTTGTGATTGTATGATTGTGATTGTATGATTGTGATTGTATGATTGTGATTGTATGATTGTGATTGTCTGATTGTGGTTGTATGATTGTGATTGCATGATTGTGATTGTATGATTGTGATTGTATGACTGTGATTGTATGATTGTGATTGTGCGATTGTGATTGTGCGATTGTGATTGTACGATTGTGATTGTACGATTGCGATTGTATGAATGCGATTGTATGATTGTGATTGCATGACTTTGAATGTATGATTGTGATTGTACGATTGTGATTGTATGATGGTGATTGCATGATTGTGATAGTATGATTGTGATTGTAAGATTGTGATTGTATGACTGTGATTGTATGATTGTGATTGTATGATTGCGATTGTATGATTGTGATTGTATGATTATGATTGTATTTTTGTGATTGTATGATTGTGATTGTATGATTGCGATTGTATTATTGTGATTCTATGATTGTGATTGTATGATTGTGATTGTATGATTGTGATTGTATGATTGTGATAGTATGATTGTGATTGTATGACTGTGATTGTATGATTGTGATAGTATGATTGTGATTGTATGACTGTGATTGTATGATTGCGATAGTATGATTGCGATTGTATGATATTGATTGTATGATTGTGATTGTAAGAATGTGATCGTATGATTGTGATTGTATGATTGTGATTGTATGATTGTGATGTATGATTGTGATTGTATGATTGTGATTGTATGATTGTGATTGTATGATTGTGATTGCATGATTGTGATTGTATGATTGTGATTGTATGATATTGATTGTATGATTGTGATTGTATGATTGTGATTGTATGATTGTGATAGTATGATTGTGATTGTATGACTGTGATTGTATGATTGCGATAGTATGATTGCGATTGTATGATATTGATTGTATGATTGTGATTGTATGATTGTGATTGTATGATTTTGATTGTATGATTGTGATTGTATGATTGTGATTGTCTGATTGTGATTGTCTGATTGTGGTTGTATGATTGTGATTGTATGATTGTGATTGTATGATTGTGATTGTATGATTGTGATTGTATGATTGTGATTGTATGATTGTGATTGTATGATTGTGATGTATGATTGTGATTGTATGATTGTGATTGTATGATTGTGATTGTATGATTGTGATTGCATGATTGTGATTGTATGATTGTGATTGTATGATATTGATTGTATGATTGTGATTGTATGATTGTGATTGTATGATTGTGATAGTATGATTGTGATTGTATGACTGTGATTGTATGATTGTGATTGTGCGATTGTGATTGTGCGATTGTGATTGTACGATTGTGATTGTATGATTGCGATTGTATGATTGTGATTGTATGATTATGATTGTATTTTTGTGATTGTATGATTGTGATTGTATGATTGTGATTGTATGATTATGATTGTATTTTTGTGATTGTATGATTGTGATTGTATGATTGCGATTGTATTATTGTGATTCTATGATTGTGTAGTATGGTTGTGATTGTATGATGGTGATTGTATGATTGCGATTGTATGATTGTAATTGTATGATTGTGATTGTATGATTGTGATTGTATGATTGTGGTTGTATGATTGTGATTGTGTGATTGTGATTTTATGATTGTGATTGTATGCTTGTGATTGTATGATTGTGATTGTGTGATTGTATTTGGGAGATTGTAATTGTATGATTGCGATTTTATGATTGCGTTTGTATGCTGGTGACTGTATTATTGTGATTGTGTGATTGTGATTGTATGATTGTGATTTTATGATTGTGATTGCATGATTGTGATTGTATGATTGTGTTTGTATGACTGTGATTGTATGATTGTGATTGTATGATTGTATTTGGGTGATTGTAATTGTATGATTGCGATTGTATGATTGTGATTGTATGATTGTTATCGTATGATTGTGATTGTTTGACTGCGATTGTATGATTGTGCTTGTATGATTGTGATTGTGTGATTGTGATTGTATGATTATGATTGAATGATTGTGATTGCATGATTGCGATTGTATGATTGTGATTGTATGATTGTGATTGTATGATTGTGATTGCATGATTGTGATTGTATGATTGTGATTGTATGATATTGATTGTATGATTGTGATTGTATGATTGTGATTGTGTGATTGTGATAGTATGATTGTGATTGTATGACTGTGATTGTATGATTGCGATAGTATGATTGCGATTGTATGATATTGATTGTATGATTGTGATTGTATGATTGTGATTGTATGATTTTGATTGTGATTGTATGATTGTGATTGTCTGATTGTGGTTGTATGATTGTGATTGTATGATTGTGATTGTATGATTGTGATTGTATGATTGTGATTGTATGATTGTGATTGTATGATTGTGATGTATGATTGTGATTGTATGGTTGTGATTGTATGATTGTGGTTGTATGATTGTGATTGCATGATTGTGATTGTATGATTGTGATTGTATGATATTGATTGTATGATTGTGATTGTATGATTGTGATTGTATGATTGTGATAGTATGATTGTGATTGTATGACTGTGATTGTATGATTGTGATTGTGCGATTGTGATTGTGCGATTGTGATTGTACGATTGTGATTGTATGATTGCGATTGTATGATTGTGATTGTATGATTATGATTGTATTTTTGTGATTGTATGATTGTGATTGTATGATTGTGATTGTATGATTATGATTGTATTTTTGTGATTGTATGATTGTGATTGTATGATTGCGATTGTATTATTGTGATTCTATGATTGTGTAGTATGGTTGTGATTGTATGATGGTGATTGTATGATTGCGATTGTATGATTGTAATTGTATGATTGTGATTGTATGATTGTGATTGTATGATTGTGGTTGTATGATTGTGATTGTGTGATTGTGATTTTATGATTGTGATTGTATGCTTGTGATTGTATGATTGTGATTGTGTGATTGTATTTGGGAGATTGTAATTGTATGATTGCGATTTTATGATTGCGTTTGTATGCTGGTGACTGTATTATTGTGATTGTGTGATTGTGATTGTATGATTGTGATTGTATGATTGTGATTGCATGATTGTGATTGTATGATTGTGTTTGTATGACTGTGATTGTATGATTGTGATTGTATGATTGTATTTGGGTGATTGTAATTGTATGATTGCGATTGTATGATTGTGATTGTATGATTGTTATCGTATGATTGTGATTGTTTGACTGCGATTGTATGATTGTGCTTGTATGATTGTGATTGTGTGATTGTGATTGTATGATTATGATTGAATGATTGTGATTGCATGATTGCGATTGTATGATTGTGATTGCATGATTTTGAATGTATGATTGTGATTGTATGATTGTGATTGTAAGATTGTGATTGTATGACTGTGATTGTATGATTGTGATTGTATGATTGTGATTGTATGATTATGATTGTATGATTGTGATTGTATGATTGTGATGGTATGATTGTGATTGTATGATTGTGATTGTGTGATTGTGATTGTATGATTGTGATTGTATGATTGTGATTGTGTGATTGTATTTGGGAGATTGTAATTGTATGATTGCGATTTTATGATTGCGTTTGTATGCTGGTGACTGTATTATTGTGATTGTGTGATTGTGATTGTATGATTGTGATTGTATGATTGTGATTGCATGATTGTGATTGTATGATTGTGTTTGTATGACTGTGATTGTATGATTGTGATTGTATGATTGTATTTGGGTGATTGTAATTGAATGATTGCGATTGTATGATTGTGATTGTATGATTGTTATCGTATGATTGTGATTGTTTGACTGCGATTGTATGATTGTGCTTGTATGATTGTGATTGTATGATTGTGATTGTATGATTATGATTGAATGATTGTGATTGCATGATTGCGATTGTATGATTGTGATTGCATGATTTTGAATGTATGATTGTGATTGTATGATTGTGATTGTATGATTGTGATTGTATGATTGTGATTGTATGATTGTGATTGTATGATCGTGATAGTATGATTGTGATAGTATGATTGCGATTGTAAGATTGTGATTGTATGACTGTGATTGTATGATTGTGTTTGTGCGATTGTGATTGTGCGATTGTGATTGTACGATTGTGATTGTACGATTGTGATTGTATGATTGTGATTGTATGATTCTGATTGTATGATTGTGATTGTATGATTGTGATTGTATGATTGTGATTGTATGATTGTGATTGTATGATTGTGATTGTATGATTGCGATTGTATGAATGCGATTGTATGATTGTGATTGTATGATTGTGATTGCATGATTTTGAATGTATGATTGTGACTGTATGATTGTGACTGTATGATTGTGATTGTATGATTGTGATTGTATGATTGTGATTGTATGATTGTGATTGTACGATTGTGATTGTATGATTGTGATTGTATGATTGTGATTGTATGATTGTGTTTGTATGATTGTGATTGTATGATTATGATTGTATGATTGTGATGGTATGATTGTGATTGTATGATTGTGATTGTATGATTGTATTTGGGAGATTGTATTTGGGAGATTGTAGTTGTATGATTGCGATTGTATGATTGTGATTGTATGATTGTGATGTATGTTTGTAATTGTATGATTATGATTGTATGATTGTGTTTGTATGATTGTGATGGTATGATTGTGATTGTATGATTGTGATTGTATGATTGTGATTGTATGATTGTGATAGTATGATTGTGATTGTATGATTGTGATTGTATGACTGTGATTGTATGATTGTGTTTGTGCGATTGTGATTGTGCGATTGTGATTGTACGATTGTGATTGTACGATTGTGATTGTATGATTGTGATTGTATGATTATGATTGTATGATTGTGATTGTATGATTGTGATGGTATGATTGTGATTGTATGATTGCGATAGTATGATTGCGATTGTATGATATTGATTGTATGATTGTGATTGTATGATTGTGATTGTATGATTGTGATTGTATGATTCTGATTGTATGATTGTGATTGTATGATTGTGATTGTATGATTTTGAATGTATGATTGTGATTGTATGATTGTGATTGTATGATTGTGATTGTATGATTGTGATTGTATGATTGTGATTGTACGATTGTGATTGTATGATTGTGATTGTATGATTGTGATTGTATGATTGTGTTTGTATGATTGTGATTGTATGATTATGATAGTATGATTGTGATGGTATGATTGTGATTGTATGACTGTGATTGTATGATTGTATTTGGGAGATTGTATTTGGGAGATTGTAGTTGTATGATTGCGATTGTATGATTGTGATTGTATGATTGTGATGTATGTTTGTAATTGTATGATTATGATTGTATGATTGTGTTTGTATGATTGTGATGGTATGATTGTGATTGTATCATTGCGATCGTATGATTGTGATTGTATGATTGTGATTGTATGACTGTGATTGTATGATTGTGATTGTATGATTGTGATTGTATGAATGTGATAGTATGATTGTGATTGTATGATTGTGATTGTATGACTGTGATTGTATGATTGTGATTGTGCGATTGTGATTGTACGATTGTGATTGTACGATTGTGATTGCATGATTGTGATTGTATGATTGAGATTGCATGATTTTGTATGTATGATTGTGATTGTATGATTGTGATTGTACGATTGTGATTGTACGATTGTGATTGTATGATTGTGATTGTATGATTATGATTGTATGATTGTGATTGTATGATTGTGATGGTATGATTGTGATTGTATGATTGCGATAGTATGATTGCGATTGTATGATATTGATTGTATGATTGTGATTGTATGATTGTGATTGTATGATTGTGATTGTATGATTGTGATGTATGTTTGTAATTGTATGATTATGATTGTATGATTGTGTTTGTATGATTGTGATGGTATGATTGTGATTGTATGATTGTGATTGTATGATTGCGATTGTATGATATTGATTGTATGATTGTGATTGTATGATTGTGATTGTATGATTGTGATTGTATGATTCTGATTGTATGATTGTGATTGTATGATTGTGATTGTATGATTGTGATTGTATGATTGTGATTGTATGATTGTGATTGTATGATTGCGATTGTATGAATGCGATTGTATGATTGTGATTGTATGATTGTGATTGCATGATTTTGAATGTATGATTGTGACTGTATGATTGTGATTGTATGATTGTGATTGTATGATTGTGATTGTATGATTGTGATTGTACGATTGTGATTGTATGATTGTGATTGTATGATTGTGTTTGTATGATTGTGATTGTATGATTATGATTGTATGATTGTGATGGTATGATTGTGATTGTATGATTGTGATTGTAGGATTGTATTTGGGAGATTGTATTTGGGAGATTGTAGTTGTATGATTGCGATTGTATGATTGTGATTGTATGATTGTGATGTATGTTTGTAATTGTATGATTATGATTGTATGATTGTGTTTGTATGATTGTGATGGTATGATTGTGATTGTATGATTGTGATTGTATGATTGTGATTGTATGATTGTGATAGTATGATTGTGATTGTATGATTGTGATTGTATGACTGTGATTGTATGATTGTGTTTGTGCGATTGTGATTGTGCGATTGTGATTGTACGATTGTGATTGTACGATTGTGATTGTATGATTGTGATTGTATGATTATGATTGTATGATTGTGATTGTATGATTGTGATGGTATGATTGTGATTGTATGATTGCGATAGTATGATTGCGATTGTATGATATTGATTGTATGATTGTGATTGTATGATTGTGATTGTATGATTGTGATTGTATGATTCTGATTGTATGATTGTGATTGTATGATTGTGATTGTATGATTTTGAATGTATGATTGTGATTGTATGATTGTGATTGTATGATTGTGATTGTATGATTGTGATTGTATGATTGTGATTGTACGATTGTGATTGTATGATTGTGATTGTATGATTGTGATTGTATGATTGTGTTTGTATGATTGTGATTGTATGGTTATGATTGTATGATTGTGATGGTATGATTGTGATTGTATGATTGTGATTGTATGATTGTATTTGGGAGATTGTATTTGGGAGATTGTAGTTGTATGATTGCGATTGTATGATTGTGATTGTATGATTGTGATGTATGTTTGTAATTGTATGATTATGATTGTATGATTGTGTTTGTATGATTGTGATGGTATGATTGTGATTGTATCATTGCGATCGTATGATTGTGATTGTATGATTGTGATTGTATGACTGTGATTGTATGATTGTGATTGTATGATTGTGATTGTATGAATGTGATAGTATGATTGTGATTGTATGATTGTGATTGTATGACTGTGATTGTATGACTGTGATTGTATGATTGTGATTGTGCGATTGTGATTGTACGATTGTGATTGTACGATTGTGATTGCATGATTGTGATTGTATGATTGAGATTGCATGATTTTGTATGTATGATTGTGATTGTATGATTGTGATTGTACGATTGTGATTGTACGATTGTGATTGTATGATTGTGATTGTATGATTATGATTGTATGATTGTGATTGTATGATTGTGATGGTATGATTGTGATTGTATGATTGCGATAGTATGATTGCGATTGTATGATATTGATTGTATGATTGTGATTGTATGATTGTGATTGTATGATTGTGATTGTATGATTGTGATTGTATGATTGTGATGTATGTTTGTAATTGTATGATTATGATTGTATGATTGTGTTTGTATGATTGTGATGGTATGATTGTGATTGTATGATTGTGATTGTATGATTGCGATTGTATGATATTGATTGTATGATTGTGATTGTATGATTGTGATTGTATGATTGTGATTGTATGATTCTGATTGTATGATTGTGATTGTATGATTGTGATTGTATGATTGTGATTGTATGATTGTGATTGTATGATTGTGATTGTATGATTGCGATTGTATGAATGCGATTGTATGATTGTGATTGTATGATTGTGATTGCATGATTTTGAATGTATGATTGTGACTGTATGATTGTGATTGTATGATTGTGATTGTATGATTGTGATTGTATGATTGTGATTGTACGATTGTGATTGTATGATTGTGATTGTATGATTGTGATTGTATGATTGTGTTTGTGTGATTGTGATTGTATGATTATGATTGTATGATTGTGATGGTATGATTGTGATTGTATGATTGTGATTGTAGGATTGTATTTGGGAGATTGTATTTGGGAGATTGTAGTTGTATGATTGCGATTGTATGATTGTGATTGTATGATTGTGATGTATGTTTGTAATTGTATGATTATGATTGTATGATTGTGTTTGTATGATTGTGATGGTATGATTGTGATTGTATGATTGTGATTGTATGATTGTGATTGTATGATTGTGATAGTATGATTGTGATTGTATGATTGTGATTGTATGACTGTGATTGTATGATTGTGTTTGTGCGATTGTGATTGTGCGATTGTGATTGTACGATTGTGATTGTACGATTGTGATTGTATGATTGTGATTGTATGATTATGATTGTATGATTGTGATTGTATGATTGTGATGGTATGATTGTGATTGTATGATTGCGATAGTATGATTGCGATTGTATGATATTGATTGTATGATTGTGATTGTATGATTGTGATTGTATGATTGTGATTGTATGATTCTGATTGTATGATTGTGATTGTATGATTGTGATTGTATGATTTTGAATGTATGATTGTGATTGTATGATTGTGATTGTATGATTGTGATTGTATGATTGTGATTGTACGATTGTGATTGTATGATTGTGATTGTATGATTGTGATTGTATGATTGTGTTTGTATGATTGTGATTGTATGATTATGATTGTATGATTGTGATGGTATGATTGTGATTGTATGATTGTGATTGTATGATTGTATTTGGGAGATTGTATTTGGGAGATTGTAGTTGTATGATTGCGATTGTATGATTGTGATTGTATGATTGTGATGTATGTTTGTAATTGTATGATTATGATTGTATGATTGTGTTTGTATGATTGTGATGGTATGATTGTGATTGTATCATTGCGATCGTATG
This sequence comes from Megachile rotundata, assembly GCF_050947335.1. Lineage (NCBI taxonomy): Eukaryota > Metazoa > Arthropoda > Insecta > Hymenoptera > Megachilidae > Megachile > Megachile rotundata. The sequence continues at coordinate 1,730,826 of NW_027473323.1, read as the reverse complement.
ATTGTGATTGTATGATTATGATTGTATGATTGTGATTGTATGATTGCGATTGTATGATTGTGATTGTATGATTATGATTGTATTTTGGTGATTCTATGATTGTGATTGTATGATTGTGATTGCATGATTGTGATTGTATGATTGTGATTGTATGATTGCGATTGTATGAATGCGATTGTATGATTGTGATTGCATGATTGTGATTGTATGATTGTGATTGTATGATTGTGATTGTATGATTGTGATTGTCTGATTGTGGTTGTATGATTGTGATTGCATGATTGTGATTGTATGATTGTGATTGTATGACTGTGATTGTATGATTGTGATTGTGCGATTGTGATTGTGCGATTGTGATTGTACGATTGTGATTGTACGATTGCGATTGTATGAATGCGATTGTATGATTGTGATTGCATGACTTTGAATGTATGATTGTGATTGTACGATTGTGATTGTATGATGGTGATTGTATGATTGTGATAGTATGATTGTGATTGTAAGATTGTGATTGTATGACTGTGATTGTATGATTGTGATTGTATGATTGTCATTGTATGATTATGATTGTATGATTGTGATTGCATGATTGTGATTGTATGATTGAGATTGCATGATTTTGTATGTATGATTCTGATTGTATGATTGTGATAGTATGATTGTGATTGTATGATGGTGATTGTATGATTGTGATAGTATGATTGTGATAGTATGATTGTGATTGTATGATTGTGATTGTATGATTGCGATTGTATGATATTGATTGTATGATTGTGATTGTATGATTGTGATTGTATGATTGTGATTGTATGTCTGTGATTGTATGATTGTGATTGTATGATTTTGATTGTATGAATGTGATAGTATGATTGTGATTGTATGATTGTGATTGTATGACTGTGATTGTATGATTGTGATTGTGCGATTGTGATTGTACGATTGTGATTGTACGATTGTGATTGCATGATTGTGATTGTATGATTGAGATTGCATGATTTTGTATGTATGATTGTGATTGTATGATTGTGATTGTATGATTGTGATTTTATGATTGTGATTGTATGAATGTGATAGTATGATTGTGATTGTAAGATTGTGATTGTATGACTGTGATTGTATGATTGTGATTGTATGATTGTCATTGTATGATTATGATTGTATGATTGTGATTGCATGATTGTGATTGTATGATTGAGATTGCATGATTTTGTATGTATGATTGTGATTGTATGATTGTGATTGCATGATTGTGATTGTATGATTGTGATTGTATGATTGTGATTGTACGATTGTGATTGTATGATGGTGATTGTATGATTGTGATAGTATGATTGTGATAGTATGATTGTGATTGTATGCTTGTGATTGTATGATTGTGATTGTGTGATTGTATTTGGGAGATTGTAATTGTATGATTGCGATTTTATGATTGCGTTTGTATGCTGGTGACTGTATTATTGTGATTGTGTGATTGTGATTGTATGATTGTGATTGTATGATTGTGATTGCATGATTGTGATTGTATGATTGTGTTTGTATGACTGTGATTGTATGATTGTGATTGTATGATTGTATTTGGGTGATTGTAATTGTATGATTGCGATTGTATGATTGTGATTGTATGATTGTTATCGTATGATTGTGATTGTTTGACTGCGATTGTATGATTGTGCTTGTATGATTGTGATTGTGTGATTGTGATTGTATGATTATGATTGAATGATTGTGATTGCATGATTGCGATTGTATGATTGTGATTGCATGATTTTGAATGTATGATTGTGATTGTATGATTGTGATTGTAAGATTGTGATTGTATGACTGTGATTGTATGATTGTGATTGTATGATTGTGATTGTATGATTATGATTGTATGATTGTGATTGTATGATTGTGATGGTATGATTGTGATTGTATGATTGTGATTGTGTGATTGTGATTGTATGATTGTGATTGTATGATTGTGATTGTGTGATTGTATTTGGGAGATTGTAATTGTATGATTGCGATTTTATGATTGCGTTTGTATGCTGGTGACTGTATTATTGTGATTGTGTGATTGTGATTGTATGATTGTGATTGTATGATTGTGATTGCATGATTGTGATTGTATGATTGTGTTTGTATGACTGTGATTGTATGATTGTGATTGTATGATTGTATTTGGGTGATTGTAATTGAATGATTGCGATTGTATGATTGTGATTGTATGATTGTTATCGTATGATTGTGATTGTTTGACTGCGATTGTATGATTGTGCTTGTATGATTGTGATTGTATGATTGTGATTGTATGATTATGATTGAATGATTGTGATTGCATGATTGCGATTGTATGATTGTGATTGCATGATTTTGAATGTATGATTGTGATTGTATGATTGTGATTGTATGATTGTGATTGTATGATTGTGATTGTATGATTGTGATTGTATGATCGTGATAGTATGATTGTGATAGTATGATTGCGATTGTAAGATTGTGATTGTATGACTGTGATTGTATGATTGTGTTTGTGCGATTGTGATTGTGCGATTGTGATTGTACGATTGTGATTGTACGATTGTGATTGTATGATTGTGATTGTATGATTCTGATTGTATGATTGTGATTGTATGATTGTGATTGTATGATTGTGATTGTATGATTGTGATTGTATGATTGTGATTGTATGATTGCGATTGTATGAATGCGATTGTATGATTGTGATTGTATGATTGTGATTGCATGATTTTGAATGTATGATTGTGACTGTATGATTGTGACTGTATGATTGTGATTGTATGATTGTGATTGTATGATTGTGATTGTATGATTGTGATTGTACGATTGTGATTGTATGATTGTGATTGTATGATTGTGATTGTATGATTGTGTTTGTATGATTGTGATTGTATGATTATGATTGTATGATTGTGATGGTATGATTGTGATTGTATGATTGTGATTGTATGATTGTATTTGGGAGATTGTATTTGGGAGATTGTAGTTGTATGATTGCGATTGTATGATTGTGATTGTATGATTGTGATGTATGTTTGTAATTGTATGATTATGATTGTATGATTGTGTTTGTATGATTGTGATGGTATGATTGTGATTGTATGATTGTGATTGTATGATTGTGATTGTATGATTGTGATAGTATGATTGTGATTGTATGATTGTGATTGTATGACTGTGATTGTATGATTGTGTTTGTGCGATTGTGATTGTGCGATTGTGATTGTACGATTGTGATTGTACGATTGTGATTGTATGATTGTGATTGTATGATTATGATTGTATGATTGTGATTGTATGATTGTGATGGTATGATTGTGATTGTATGATTGCGATAGTATGATTGCGATTGTATGATATTGATTGTATGATTGTGATTGTATGATTGTGATTGTATGATTGTGATTGTATGATTCTGATTGTATGATTGTGATTGTATGATTGTGATTGTATGATTTTGAATGTATGATTGTGATTGTATGATTGTGATTGTATGATTGTGATTGTATGATTGTGATTGTATGATTGTGATTGTACGATTGTGATTGTATGATTGTGATTGTATGATTGTGATTGTATGATTGTGTTTGTATGATTGTGATTGTATGATTATGATAGTATGATTGTGATGGTATGATTGTGATTGTATGACTGTGATTGTATGATTGTATTTGGGAGATTGTATTTGGGAGATTGTAGTTGTATGATTGCGATTGTATGATTGTGATTGTATGATTGTGATGTATGTTTGTAATTGTATGATTATGATTGTATGATTGTGTTTGTATGATTGTGATGGTATGATTGTGATTGTATCATTGCGATCGTATGATTGTGATTGTATGATTGTGATTGTATGACTGTGATTGTATGATTGTGATTGTATGATTGTGATTGTATGAATGTGATAGTATGATTGTGATTGTATGATTGTGATTGTATGACTGTGATTGTATGATTGTGATTGTGCGATTGTGATTGTACGATTGTGATTGTACGATTGTGATTGCATGATTGTGATTGTATGATTGAGATTGCATGATTTTGTATGTATGATTGTGATTGTATGATTGTGATTGTACGATTGTGATTGTACGATTGTGATTGTATGATTGTGATTGTATGATTATGATTGTATGATTGTGATTGTATGATTGTGATGGTATGATTGTGATTGTATGATTGCGATAGTATGATTGCGATTGTATGATATTGATTGTATGATTGTGATTGTATGATTGTGATTGTATGATTGTGATTGTATGATTGTGATGTATGTTTGTAATTGTATGATTATGATTGTATGATTGTGTTTGTATGATTGTGATGGTATGATTGTGATTGTATGATTGTGATTGTATGATTGCGATTGTATGATATTGATTGTATGATTGTGATTGTATGATTGTGATTGTATGATTGTGATTGTATGATTCTGATTGTATGATTGTGATTGTATGATTGTGATTGTATGATTGTGATTGTATGATTGTGATTGTATGATTGTGATTGTATGATTGCGATTGTATGAATGCGATTGTATGATTGTGATTGTATGATTGTGATTGCATGATTTTGAATGTATGATTGTGACTGTATGATTGTGATTGTATGATTGTGATTGTATGATTGTGATTGTATGATTGTGATTGTACGATTGTGATTGTATGATTGTGATTGTATGATTGTGTTTGTATGATTGTGATTGTATGATTATGATTGTATGATTGTGATGGTATGATTGTGATTGTATGATTGTGATTGTAGGATTGTATTTGGGAGATTGTATTTGGGAGATTGTAGTTGTATGATTGCGATTGTATGATTGTGATTGTATGATTGTGATGTATGTTTGTAATTGTATGATTATGATTGTATGATTGTGTTTGTATGATTGTGATGGTATGATTGTGATTGTATGATTGTGATTGTATGATTGTGATTGTATGATTGTGATAGTATGATTGTGATTGTATGATTGTGATTGTATGACTGTGATTGTATGATTGTGTTTGTGCGATTGTGATTGTGCGATTGTGATTGTACGATTGTGATTGTACGATTGTGATTGTATGATTGTGATTGTATGATTATGATTGTATGATTGTGATTGTATGATTGTGATGGTATGATTGTGATTGTATGATTGCGATAGTATGATTGCGATTGTATGATATTGATTGTATGATTGTGATTGTATGATTGTGATTGTATGATTGTGATTGTATGATTCTGATTGTATGATTGTGATTGTATGATTGTGATTGTATGATTTTGAATGTATGATTGTGATTGTATGATTGTGATTGTATGATTGTGATTGTATGATTGTGATTGTATGATTGTGATTGTACGATTGTGATTGTATGATTGTGATTGTATGATTGTGATTGTATGATTGTGTTTGTATGATTGTGATTGTATGATTATGATTGTATGATTGTGATGGTATGATTGTGATTGTATGATTGTGATTGTATGATTGTATTTGGGAGATTGTATTTGGGAGATTGTAGTTGTATGATTGCGATTGTATGATTGTGATTGTATGATTGTGATGTATGTTTGTAATTGTATGATTATGATTGTATGATTGTGTTTGTATGATTGTGATGGTATGATTGTGATTGTATCATTGCGATCGTATGATTGTGATTGTATGATTGTGATTGTATGACTGTGATTGTATGATTGTGATTGTATGATTGTGATTGTATGAATGTGATAGTATGATTGTGATTGTATGATTGTGATTGTATGACTGTGATTGTATGACTGTGATTGTATGATTGTGATTGTGCGATTGTGATTGTACGATTGTGATTGTACGATTGTGATTGCATGATTGTGATTGTATGATTGAGATTGCATGATTTTGTATGTATGATTGTGATTGTATGATTGTGATTGTACGATTGTGATTGTACGATTGTGATTGTATGATTGTGATTGTATGATTATGATTGTATGATTGTGATTGTATGATTGTGATGGTATGATTGTGATTGTATGATTGCGATAGTATGATTGCGATTGTATGATATTGATTGTATGATTGTGATTGTATGATTGTGATTGTATGATTGTGATTGTATGATTGTGATTGTATGATTGTGATGTATGTTTGTAATTGTATGATTATGATTGTATGATTGTGTTTGTATGATTGTGATGGTATGATTGTGATTGTATGATTGTGATTGTATGATTGCGATTGTATGATATTGATTGTATGATTGTGATTGTATGATTGTGATTGTATGATTGTGATTGTATGATTCTGATTGTATGATTGTGATTGTATGATTGTGATTGTATGATTGTGATTGTATGATTGTGATTGTATGATTGTGATTGTATGATTGCGATTGTATGAATGCGATTGTATGATTGTGATTGTATGATTGTGATTGCATGATTTTGAATGTATGATTGTGACTGTATGATTGTGATTGTATGATTGTGATTGTATGATTGTGATTGTATGATTGTGATTGTACGATTGTGATTGTATGATTGTGATTGTATGATTGTGATTGTATGATTGTGTTTGTATGATTGTGATTGTATGATTATGATTGTATGATTGTGATGGTATGATTGTGATTGTATGATTGTGATTGTAGGATTGTATTTGGGAGATTGTATTTGGGAGATTGTAGTTGTATGATTGCGATTGTATGATTGTGATTGTATGATTGTGATGTATGTTTGTAATTGTATGATTATGATTGTATGATTGTGTTTGTATGATTGTGATGGTATGATTGTGATTGTATGATTGTGATTGTATGATTGTGATTGTATGATTGTGATAGTATGATTGTGATTGTATGATTGTGATTGTATGACTGTGATTGTATGATTGTGTTTGTGCGATTGTGATTGTGCGATTGTGATTGTACGATTGTGATTGTACGATTGTGATTGTATGATTGTGATTTTATGATTATGATTGTATGATTGTGATTGTATGATTGTGATGGTATGATTGTGATTGTATGATTGCGATAGTATGATTGCGATTGTATGATATTGATTGTATGATTGTGATTGTATGATTGTGATTGTATGATTGTGATTGTATGATTCTGATTGTATGATTGTGATTGTATGATTGTGATTGTATGATTTTGAATGTATGATTGTGATTGTATGATTGTGATTGTATGATTGTGATTGTATGATTGTGATTGTATGATTGTGATTGTACGATTGTGATTGTATGATTGTGATTGTATGATTGTGATTGTATGATTGTGTTTGTATGATTGTGGTTGTATGATTATGATTGTATGATTGTGATGGTATGATTGTGATTGTATGATTGTGATTGTATGATTGTATTTGGGAGATTGTATTTGGGAGATTGTAGTTGTATGATTGCGATTGTATGATTGTGATTGTATGATTGTGATGTATGTTTGTAATTGTATGATTATGATTGTATGATTGTGTTTGTATGATTGTGATGGTATGATTGTGATTGTATCATTGCGATCGTATGATTGTGATTGTATGATTATGATTGTATGATTGTGATTGTATGATTGCGATTGTATGATTGTGATTGTATGATTATGATTGTATTTTGGTGATTCTATGATTGTGATTGTATGATTGTGATTGCATGATTGTGATTGTATGATTGTGATTGTATGATTGCGATTGTATGAATGCGATTGTATGATTGTGATTGCATGATTGTGATTGTATGATTGTGATTGTATGATTGTGATTGTATGATTGTGATTGTCTGATTGTGGTTGTATGATTGTGATTGCATGATTGTGATTGTATGATTGTGATTGTATGACTGTGATTGTATGATTGTGATTGTGCGATTGTGATTGTGCGATTGTGATTGTACGATTGTGATTGTACGATTGCGATTGTATGAATGCGATTGTATGATTGTGATTGCATGACTTTGAATGTATGATTGTGATTGTACGATTGTGATTGTATGATGGTGATTGTATGATTGTGATAGTATGATTGTGATTGTAAGATTGTGATTGTATGACTGTGATTGTATGATTGTGATTGTATGATTGTCATTGTATGATTATGATTGTATGATTGTGATTGCATGATTGTGATTGTATGATTGAGATTGCATGATTTTGTATGTATGATTCTGATTGTATGATTGTGATAGTATGATTGTGATTGTATGATGGTGATTGTATGATTGTGATAGTATGATTGTGATAGTATGATTGTGATTGTATGATTGTGATTGTATGATTGCGATTGTATGATATTGATTGTATGATTGTGATTGTATGATTGTGATTGTATGATTGTGATTGTATGTCTGTGATTGTATGATTGTGATTGTATGATTTTGATTGTATGAATGTGATAGTATGATTGTGATTGTATGATTGTGATTGTATGACTGTGATTGTATGATTGTGATTGTGCGATTGTGATTGTACGATTGTGATTGTACGATTGTGATTGCATGATTGTGATTGTATGATTGAGATTGCATGATTTTGTATGTATGATTGTGATTGTATGATTGTGATTTTATGATTGTGATTGTATGAATGTGATAGTATGATTGTGATTGTAAGATTGTGATTGTATGACTGTGATTGTATGATTGTGATTGTATGATTGTCATTGTATGATTATGATTGTATGATTGTGATTGCATGATTGTGATTGTATGATTGAGATTGCATGATTTTGTATGTATGATTGTGATTGTATGATTGTGATTGCATGATTGTGATTGTATGATTGTGATTGTATGATTGTGATTGTACGATTGTGATTGTATGATGGTGATTGTATGATTGTGATAGTATGATTGTGATAGTATGATTGTGATTGTATGATTGTGATTGTATGATTGCGATTGTATGATATTGATTGTATGATTGTGATTGTATGATTGTGATTGTATGATTGTGATTGTATGATTGTGATTGTACGATTGTGATTGTATGATTGTGATTGTATGATTGTGATTGTATGATTATGATTGTATGATTGTGTTTGTATGATTGTGATGGTATGATTGTGATTGTATGATTGTGATTGTATGATTGTGATTGTATGATTGTGATAGTATGATTGTGATTGTATGATTGTGATTGTATGACTGTGATTGTATGATTGTGTTTGTGCGATTGTGATTGTGCGATTGTGATTGTACGATTGTGATTGTACGATTGTGATTGTATGATTGTGATTGTATGATTATGATTGTATGATTGTGATTGTATGATTGTGATGGTATGATTGTGATTGTATGATTGCGATAGTATGATTGCGATTGTATGATATTGATTGTATGATTGTGATTGTATGATTGTGATTGTATGATTGTGATTGTATGATTCTGATTGTATGATTGTGATTGTATGATTGTGATTGTATGATTTTGAATGTATGATTGTGATTGTATGATTGTGATTGTATGATTGTGATTGTATGATTGTGATTGTATGATTGTGATTGTACGATTGTGATTGTATGATTGTGATTGTATGATTGTGATTGTATGATTGTGTTTGTATGATTGTGATTGTATGATTATGATTGTATGATTGTGATGGTATGATTGTGATTGTATGATTGTGATTGTATGATTGTGATTGTATGATTGTATTTGGGAGATTGTATTTGGGAGATTGTAGTTGTATGATTGCGATTGTATGATTGTGATTGTATGATTGTGATGTATGTTTGTAATTGTATGATTATGATTGTATGATTGTGTTTGTATGATTGTGATGGTATGATTGTGATTGTATCATTGCGATCGTATGATTGTGATTGTATGATTGTGATTGTATGACTGTGATTGTATGATTGTGATTGTATGATTGTGATTGTATGAATGTGATAGTATGATTGTGATTGTATGATTGTGATTGTATGACTGTGATTGTATGATTGTGATTGTGCGATTGTGATTGTACGATTGTGATTGTACGATTGTGATTGCATGATTGTGATTGTGTGATTGAGATTGCATGATTTTGTATGTATGATTGTGATTGTATGATTGTGATTGTACGATTGTGATTGTACGATTGTGATTGTATGATTGTGATTGTATGATTATGATTGTATGATTGTGATTGTATGATTGTGATGGTATGATTGTGATTGTATGATTGCGATAGTATGATTGCGATTGTATGATATTGATTGTATGATTGTGATTGTATGATTGTGATTGTATGATTGTGATTGTATGATTGTGATTGTATGATTGTGATTGTATGATTGTGATGTATGTTTGTAATTGTATGATTATGATTGTATGATTGTGTTTGTATGATTGTGATGGTATGATTGTGATTGTATGATTGTGATTGTATGATTGCGATTGTATGATATTGATTGTATGATTGTGATTGTATGATTGTGATTGTATGATTGTGATTGTATGATTCTGATTGTATGATTGTGATTGTATGATTGTGATTGTATGATTGTGATTGTATGATTGTGATTGTATGATTGTGATTGTATGATTGCGATTGTATGAATGCGATTGTATGATTGTGATTGTATGATTGTGATTGCATGATTTTGAATGTATGATTGTGACTGTATGATTGTGATTGTATGATTGTGATTGTATGATTGTGATTGTATGATTGTGATTGTACGATTGTGATTGTATGATTGTGATTGTATGATTGTGATTGTATGATTGTGTTTGTATGATTGTGATTGTATGATTATGATTGTATGATTGTGATGGTATGATTGTGATTGTATGATTGTGATTGTAGGATTGTATTTGGGAGATTGTATTTGGGAGATTGTAGTTGTATGATTGCGATTGTATGATTGTGATTGTATGATTGTGATGTATGTTTGTAATTGTATGATTATGATTGTATGATTGTGTTTGTATGATTGTGATGGTATGATTGTGATTGTATGATTGTGATTGTATGATTGTGATTGTATGATTGTGATAGTATGATTGTGATTGTATGATTGTGATTGTATGACTGTGATTGTATGATTGTGTTTGTGCGATTGTGATTGTGCGATTGTGATTGTACGATTGTGATTGTACGATTGTGAGTGTATGATTGTGATTGTATGATTATGATTGTATGATTGTGATTGTATGATTGTGATGGTATGATTGTGATTGTATGATTGCGATAGTATGATTGCGATTGTATGATATTGATTGTATGATTGTGATTGTATGATTGTGATTGTATGATTGTGATTGTATGATTCTGATTGTATGATTGTGATTGTATGATTGTGATTGTATGATTTTGAATGTATGATTGTGATTGTATGATTGTGATTGTATGATTGTGATTGTATGATTGTGATTGTATGATTGTGATTGTACGATTGTGATTGTATGATTGTGATTGTATGATTGTGATTGTATGATTGTGTTTGTATGATTGTGATTGTATGATTATGATTGTATGATTGTGATGGTATGATTGTGATTGTATGATTGTGATTGTATGATTGTATTTGGGAGATTGTATTTGGGAGATTGTAGTTGTATGATTGCGATTGTATGATTGTGATTGTATGATTGTGATGTATGTTTGTAATTGTATGATTATGATTGTATGATTGTGTTTGTATGATTGTGATGGTATGATTGTGATTGTATCATTGCGATCGTATGATTGTGATTGTATGATTATGATTGTATGATTGTGATTGTATGATTGCGATTGTATGATTGTGATTGTATGATTATGATTGTATTTTGGTGATTCTATGATTGTGATTGTATGATTGTGATTGCATGATTGTGATTGTATGATTGTGATTGTATGATTGCGATTGTATGAATGCGATTGTATGATTGTGATTGCATGATTGTGATTGTATGATTGTGATTGTATGATTGTGATTGTATGATTGTGATTGTCTGATTGTGGTTGTATGATTGTGATTGCATGATTGTGATTGTATGATTGTGATTGTATGACTGTGATTGTATGATTGTGATTGTGCGATTGTGATTGTGCGATTGTGATTGTACGATTGTGATTGTACGATTGCGATTGTATGAATGCGATTGTATGATTGTGATTGCATGACTTTGAATGTATGATTGTGATTGTACGATTGTGATTGTATGATGGTGATTGTATGATTGTGATAGTATGATTGTGATTGTAAGATTGTGATTGTATGACTGTGATTGTATGATTGTGATTGTATGATTGTCATTGTATGATTATGATTGTATGATTGTGATTGCATGATTGTGATTGTATGATTGAGATTGCATGATTTTGTATGTATGATTCTGATTGTATGATTGTGATAGTATGATTGTGATTGTATGATGGTGATTGTATGATTGTGATAGTATGATTGTGATAGTATGATTGTGATTGTATGATTGTGATTGTATGATTGCGATTGTATGATATTGATTGTATGATTGTGATTGTATGATTGTGATTGTATGATTGTGATTGTATGTCTGTGATTGTATGATTGTGATTGTATGATTTTGATTGTATGAATGTGATAGTATGATTGTGATTGTATGATTGTGATTGTATGACTGTGATTGTATGATTGTGATTGTGCGATTGTGATTGTACGATTGTGATTGTACGATTGTGATTGCATGATTGTGATTGTATGATTGAGATTGCATGATTTTGTATGTATGATTGTGATTGTATGATTGTGATTGTATGATTGTGATTTTATGATTGTGATTGTATGAATGTGATAGTATGATTGTGATTGTAAGATTGTGATTGTATGACTGTGATTGTATGATTGTGATTGTATGATTGTCATTGTATGATTATGATTGTATGATTGTGATTGCATGATTGTGATTGTATGATTGAGATTGCATGATTTTGTATGTATGATTGTGATTGTATGATTGTGATTGCATGATTGTGATTGTATGATTGTGATTGTATGATTGTGATTGTACGATTGTGATTGTATGATGGTGATTGTATGATTGTGATAGTATGATTGTGATAGTATGATTGTGATTGTATGATTGTGATTGTATGATTGCGATTGTATGATATTGATTGTATGATTGTGATTGTATGATTGTGATTGTATGATTGTGATTGTATGATTGTGATTGTACGATTGTGATTGTATGATTGTGATTGTATGATTGTGATTGTATGATTGTGTTTGTATGATTGTGATTGTATGATTATGATTGTATGATTGTGATGGTATGATTGTGATTGTATGATTGTGAATGTATGATTGTATTTGGGAGATTGTATTTGGGAGATTGTAGTTGCATGATTGCGATTGTATGATTGTGATTGTATGATTGTGATGTATGTTTGTAATTGTATGATTATGATTGTATGATTGTGTTTGTATGATTGTGATGGTATGATTATGATTGTATGATTGTGATTGTATGATTGCGATTGTATGATTGTGATTGTATGATTATGATTGTATTTTGGTGATTCTATGATTGTGATTGTATGATTGTGATTGCATGATTGTGATTGTATGATTGTGATTGTATGATTGCGATTGTATGAATGCGATTGTATGATTGTGATTGCATGATTGTGATTGTATGATTGTGATTGTATGATATTGATTGTATGATTGTGATTGTATGATTGTGATTGTATGTCTGTGATTGTATGATTGTGATTGTATGATTTTGATTGTATGAATGTGATAGTATGATTGTGATTGTATGATTGTGATTGTATGACTGTGATTGTATGATTGTGATTGTGCGATTGTGATTGTACGATTGTGATTGTACGATTGTGATTGCATGATTGTGATTGTATGATTGAGATTGCATGATTTTGTATGTATGATTGTGGTTGTATGATTGTGATTGTATGATTGTGATTTTATGATTGTGATTGTATGAATGTGATAGTATGATTGTGATTGTAAGATTGTGATTGTATGACTGTGATTGTATGATTGTGATTGTATGATTGCGATAGTATGATTGCGATTGTATGATTGTGATTGTATGATTGCGATTGTATGAATGCGATTGTATGATTGTGATTGTATGATTGTGATTGCATGATTTTGAATGTATGATTGTGATTGTATGATTGTGATTGTATGATTGTGATTGTATGATTGTGATTGTATGATTGTGATTGTCTGATTGTGGTTGTATGATTGTGATTGTATGATTGTGATTGTATGATTGTGATTGTATGATTGTGATTGTATGATTGTGATTGTATGACTGTGATTGTATGATTGTGATTGTGCGATTGTGATTGTGCGATTGTGATTGTATGATTGTGATTGTATGATTATGATTGTATGATTGTGATTGTATGATTGTGATGGTATGATTGTGATTGTATGATTGCGATAGTATGATTGCGATTGTATGATATTGATTGTATGATTGTGATTGTATGATTGTGATTGTATGATTGTGATTGTATGATTCTGATTGTATGATTGTGATTGTATGATTGTGATTGTATGATTGTGATTGTATGATTGTGATTGTATGATTGTGATTGTATGATTGCGATTGTATGAATGCGATTGTATGATTGTGATTGTATGATTGTGATTGCATGATTTTGAATGTATGATTGTGATTGTATGATTGTGATTGTATGATTGTGATTGTATGATTGTGATTGTATGATTGTGATTGTATGATTGTGATTGTACGATTGTGATTGTATGATTGTGATTGTATGATTGTGATTGTATGATTGTGTTTGTATGATTGTGATTGTATGATTATGATTGTATGATTGTGATGGTATGATTGTGATTGTATGATTGTGATTGTATGATTGTATTTGGGAGATTGTATTTGGGAGATTGTAGTTGTATGATTGCGATTGTATGATTGTGATTGTATGATTGTGATGTATGTTTGTAATTGTATGATTATGATTGTATGATTGTGTTTGTATGATTGTGATGGTATGATTGTGATTGTATCATTGCGATCGTATGATTGTGATTGTATGATTATGATTGTATGATTGTGATTGTATGATTGCGATTGTATGATTGTGATTGTATGATTATGATTGTATTTTGGTGATTCTATGATTGTGATTGTATGATTGTGATTGCATGATTGTGATTGTATGATTGTGATTGTATGATTGCGATTGTATGAATGCGATTGTATGATTGTGATTGCATGATTGTGATTGTATGATTGTGATTGTATGATATTGATTGTATGATTGTGATTGTATGATTGTGATTGTATGATTGTGATTGTATGATTATGATTGTATGATTGTGATTGTATGATTGTGATGGTTTGATTGTGATTGTATGATTGCGATAGTATGATTGTGATTGTATGATTGTGATTGTATGACGGTGATTGTATGACTGTGATTGTATGATTGTGATTGTATGATTGCGATTGTATGAATGCGATTGTATGATTGTGATTGCATGATTGTGATTGTATGATTGTGATTGTATGATATTGATTGTATGATTGTGATTGTATGATTGTGATTGTATGACTGTGATTGTATGATTGTGATTGTGCGATTGTGATTGTACGATTGTGATTGTACGATTGTGATTGCATGATTGTGATTGTATGATTGAGATTGCATGATTTTGTATGTATGATTGTGATTGTATGATTGTGATTGTATGATTGTGATTGTATGATTGTGATTGTATGATTATGATTGTATGATTGTGATTGTATGATTGTGATGGTATGATTGTGATTGTATGATTGCGATAGTATGATTGCGATTGTATGATATTGATTGTATGATTGTGATTGTATGATTGTGATTGTATGATTGTGATTGTATGATTGTGATTGTATGATTGTGATTGTATGATTGTGATGTATGATTGTGATTGTATGATTGTGATTGTATGATTGTGATTGTATGATTGTGATTGCATGATTGTGATTGCATGATTGTGATTGTATGATATTGATTGTATGATTGTGATTGTATGATTGTGATTGTATGATTGTGATAGTATGATTGTGATTGTATGATTGTGATTGTATGACTGTGATTGTATGACTGTGATTGTGCGATTGTGATTGTGCGATTGTGATTGTACGATTGTGATTGTACGATTGCGATTGTACGATTGCGATTGTATGATTGTGATTGTATGATTATGATTGTATTTTTGTGATTGTATGATTGTGATTGTATGATTGTGACTGTATGATTGTGATTGTATGATTGCGATTGTATGATTGCGATTGTATGAATGCGATTGTATGATTGTGATTGTATGATTGTGATTGTATGATTGTGATTGTATGATTGTGATTGTATGATTGTGATGTATGATTGTAATTGTATGATTGTGATTGTATGATTGTTTTTGTATGATTGTGATTGAATGATTGTGATCGTATGATTGTGATCGTATGATTGCGATTGTATGATTTTGATTGTATGATTGTGATAGTATGATTGTGATTGTATGATTGTGATTGTATGACTGTGATTGTATGATTGTGATTGTGCGATTGTGATTGTGCGATTGTGATTGTACGATTGTGATTGTACGATTGTGATTGTATGATTGTGATTGTATGATTATGATAGAATGATTGTGATTGTATGATTGTGATTATATGATTGTGATTGCATGATTTTTAATGTATGATTGTGATTGTATGATTATGATTGTATGATTGTGATTGTATGATTGTGATGGTATGATTGTGATGGTATGATTGCGATCGTATGATTGTGATTGTATGATTATGATTGTATGATTGCGATTGTATGATTGCGATTGTATGATTGTGATTGTATGATTATGATAGTATTTTGGTGATTCTATGATTGTGATTGTATGATTGTGATTGTATGATTGTGATTGTATGATTGTGATTGTATGATTGTGATTGTATGATTGTGATTGTATGATTGTGATTGTATGATTGTGATTGTATGATTGTGATTGTATGATTGTGATTGTATGATTGTGATTGTATGATTGTGATTGTATGATTGCGATTGTATGAATGCGATTGTATGATTGTGATTGTATGATTGTGATTGTATGATTGTGATTGTATGATTGTGATTGTATGATTGCGATTGTATGAATGCGATTGTATGATTGTGATTGCATGATTGTGATTGTATGATTGTGATTGTATGATATTGATTGTATGATTGTGATTGTATGATTGTGATTGTATGATTGTGATAGTATGATTGTGATTGTATGATTGTGATTGTATGACTGTGATTGTATGATTGTGATTGTGCGATTGTGATTGTAGGATTGTGATTGTACGATTGCGATTGTACGATTGTGATTGTATGATTGTGATTGTATGATTATGATTGAATGATTGTGATTGCATGATTGTGAATGTATGATTGTGACTGCATGATTTTGAATGTATGATTGTGATTGTATGATTGTGATTGTATGATTGTGATTGTATGATTGTGATTGTATGATTGTGATTGTATGATTGTGATTGTATGATTGTGATAGTATGATTGTGATTGTATGAATGCGATTGTATGATTGTGATTGTATGATTATGATTGTACTTTTGTGATTGTATGATTGTGATTGTATGATTGTGATTGTATGATTGTGATTGTATGATTGCGATTGCATGAATGCGATTGTATGATTGTGATTGTATGATTATGATTGAATGATTGTGATTGCATGATTGTGAATGTATGATTGTGACTGCATGATTTTGAATGTATGATTGTGATTGTATGATTGTGATTGTATGATTGTGATTGTATGATTGTGATTGTATGATTGTGATTGTATGATTGTGATTGTATGATTGTGATAGTATGATTGTGATTGTATGAATGCGATTGTATGATTGTGATTGTATGATTATGATTGTACTTTTGTGATTGTATGATTGTGATTGTATGATTGTGATTGTATGATTGTGATTGTATGATTGCGATTGCATGAATGCGATTGTATGATTGTGATTGCATGATTGTGATTGTATGATTGTGATTGTATGATATTGATTGTATGATTGTGATTGTATGATTGTGATTGTATGATTGTGATTGTATGATTGTGATTGTCTGATTGTGGTTGTATGATTGTGATTGTATGATTGTGATTGTATGATTATGATTGAATGATTGTGATTGTATGATTGTGATTGTATGACTGTGATTGTATGATTGTGATTGTATGATTGTGATTGTATGAATGTGATAGTATGATTGTGATTGTAAGATTGTGATTGTATGACTGTGATTGTATGATTGTGATTGTATGATTGTCATTGTATGATTATGATTGTATGATTGTGATTGCATGATTGTGATTGTATGATTGAGATTGCATGATTTTGTATGTATGATTGTGATTGTATGATTGTGATTGTATGATTGTGATAGTATGGTTGTGATTGTATGATTGTGATTGTATGACTGTGATTGTATGATTGTGATTGTATGATTGTGATTGTATGAATGTGATAGTATGATTGTGATTGTATGATTGTGATTGTATGACTGTGATTGTATGATTGTGATTGTGCGATTGTGATTGTACGATTGTGATTGTACGATTGTGATTGCATGATTGTGATTGTATGATTGAGATTGCATGATTTTGTATGTATGATTGTGATTGTATGATTGTGATTGTATGATTGTGATTGTACGATTGTGATTGTACGATTGTGATTGTATGATTGTGATTGTATGATTATGATTGTATGATTGTGATTGTATGATTGTGATGGTATGATTGTGATTGTATGATTGCGATAGTATGATTGCGATTGTACGATATTGATTGTATGATTGTGATTGTATGATTGTGATTGTATGATTGTGATTGTATGATTGTGATTGTATGATTGTGATTGTCTGATTGTGGTTGTATGATTATGATTGTATGATTGTGATTGTATGATTGTGATTGTATGATTGTGATTGTATGATTGTGATTGTATGACTGTGATTGTATGATTGTGATTGTGCGATTGTGATTGTGCGATTGTGATTGTGCGATTGTGATTGTATGATTGTGATTGTATGATTATGATTGTATGATTGTGATTGTATGATTGTGATGGTATGATTGTGATTGTATGATTGCGATAGTATGATTGCGATTGTATGATATTGATTGTATGATTGTGATTGTATGATTGTGATTGTATGATTGTGATTGTATGATTCTGATTGTATGATTGTGATTGTATGATTGTGATTGTATGATTGTGATTGTATGATTGTGATTGTATGATTGTGATTGTATGATTGCGATTGTATGAATGCGATTGTATGATTGTGATTGTATGATTGTGATTGCATGATTTTGAATGTATGATTGTGACTGTATGATTGTGATTGTATGATTGTGATTGTATGATTGTGATTGTATGATTGTGATTGTACGATTGTGATTGTATGATTGTGATTGTATGATTGTGATTGTATGATTGTGTTTGTATGATTGTGATTGTATGATTATGATTGTATGATTGTGATGGTATGATTGTGATTGTATGATTGTGATTGTATGATTGTATTTGGGAGATTGTATTTGGGAGATTGTAGTTGTATGATTGCGATTGTATGATTGTGATTGTATGATTGTGATGTATGTTTGTAATTGTATGATTATGATTGTATGATTGTGTTTGTATGATTGTGATGGTATGATTGTGATTGTATGATTGTGATTGTATGATTGTGATTGTATGATTGTGATAGTATGATTGTGATTGTATGATTGTGATTGTATGACTGTGATTGTATGATTGTGTTTGTGCGATTGTGATTGTGCGATTGTGATTGTACGATTGTGATTGTACGATTGTGATTGTATGATTGTGATTGTATGATTATGATTGTATGATTGTGATTGTATGATTGTGATGGTATGATTGTGATTGTATGATTGCGATAGTATGATTGCGATTGTATGATATTGATTGTATGATTGTGATTGTATGATTGTGATTGTATGATTGTGATTGTATGATTCTGATTGTATGATTGTGATTGTATGATTGTGATTGTATGATTTTGAATGTATGATTGAGATTGTATGATTGTGATTGTATGATTGTGATTGTATGATTGTGATTGTATGATTGTGATTGTACGATTGTGATTGTATGATTGTGATCGTATGATTGTGATTGTATGATTGTGTTTGTATGATTGTGATTGTATGATTATGATTGTATGATTGTGATGGTATGATTGTGATTGTATGATTGTGATTGTATGATTGTATTTGGGAGATTGTATTTGGGAGATTGTAGTTGTATGATTGCGATTGTATGATTGTGATTGTATGATTGTGATGTATGTTTGTAATTGTATGATTATGATTGTATGATTGTGTTTGTATGATTGTGATGGTATGATTGTGATTGTATCATTGCGATCGTATGATTGTGATTGTATGATTATGATTGTATGATTGTGATTGTATGATTGCGATTGTATGATTGTGATTGTATGATTATGATTGTATTTTGGTGATTCTATGATTGTGATTGTATGATTGTGATTGCATGATTGTGATTGTATGATTGTGATTGTATGATTGCGATTGTATGAATGCGATTGTATGATTGTGATTGCATGATTGTGATTGTATGATTGTGATTGTATGATATTGATTGTATGATTGTGATTGTATGATTGTGATTGTACGATTGTGATTGTATGATTGTGATTGTATGATTGTGATTGTCTGATTGTGGTTGTATGATTGTGATTGCATGATTGTGATTGTATGATTGTGATTGTATGACTGTGATTGTATGATTGTGATTGTGCGATTGTGATTGTGCGATTGTGATTGTACGATTGTGATTGTACGATTGCGATTGTATGAATGCGATTGTATGATTGTGATTGCATGACTTTGAATGTATGATTGTGATTGTACGATTGTGATTGTATGATGGTGATTGTATGATTGTGATAGTATGATTGTGATTGTAAGATTGTGATTGTATGACTGTGTTTGTATGATTGTGATTGTATGATTGTCATTGTATGATTATGATTGTATGATTGTGATTGCATGATTGTGATTGTATGATTGAGATTGCATGATTTTGTATGTATGATTCTGATTGTATGATTGTGATAGTATGATTGTGATTGTATGATTGTGATTGTATGACTGTGATTGTATGATTGTGATTGTATGATTGTGATTGTATGAATGTGATAGTATGATTGTGATTGTATGATTGTGATTGTATGACTGTGATTGTATGATTGTGATTGTGCGATTGTGATTGTACGATTGTGATTGTACGATTGTGATTGCATGATTGTGATTGTATGATTGAGATTGCATGATTTTGTATGTATGATTGTGATTGTATGATTGTGATTGTACGATTGTGATTGTACGATTGTGATTGTATGATTGTGATTGTATGATTATGATTGTATGATTGTGATTGTATGATTGTGATGGTATGATTGTGATTGTATGATTGCGATAGTATGATTGCGATTGTATGATATTGATTGTATGATTGTGATTGTATGATTGTGATTGTATGATTGTGATTGTATGATTGTGATTGTATGATTGTGATTGTATGATTGTGATTGTCTGATTGTGGTTGTATGATTCTGATTGTATGATTGTGATTGTATGATTGTGATTGTATGATTGTGATTGTATGATTGTGATTGTATGACTGTGATTGTATGATTGTGATTGTGCGATTGTGATTGTGCGATTGTGATTGTATGATTGTGATTGTATGATTATGATTGTATGATTGTGATTGTATGATTGTGATGGTATGATTGTGATTGTATGATTGCGATAGTATGATTGCGATTGTATGATATTGATTGTATGATTGTGATTGTATGATTGTGATTGTATGAATGTGATTGTATGATTCTGATTGTATGATTGTGATTGTATGATTGTGATTGTATGATTGTGATTGTATGATTGTGATTGTATGATTGTGATTGTATGATTGCGATTGTATGAATGCGATTGTATGATTGTGATTGTATGATTGTGATTGCATGATTTTGAATGTATGATTGTGATTGTATGATTGTGATTGTATGATTGTGATTGTATGATTGTGATTGTATGATTGTGATTGTACGATTGTGATTGTATGATTGTGATTGTATGATTGTGATTGTATGATTGTGTTTGTATGATTGTGATTGTATGATTATGATTGTATGATTGTGATGGTATGATTGTGATTGTATGATTGTGATTGTATGATTGTATTTGGGAGATTGTATTTGGGAGATTGTAGTTGTATGATTGCGATTGTATGATTGTGATTGTATGATTGTGATGTATGTTTGTAATTGTATGATTATGATTGTATGATTGTGTTTGTATGATTGTGATGGTATGATTGTGATTGTATCATTGCGATCGTATGATTGTGATTGTATGATTATGATTGTATGATTGTGATTGTATGATTGCGATTGTATGATTGTGATTGTATGATTATGATTGTATTTTGGTGATTCTATGATTGTGATTGTATGATTGTGATTGCATGATTGTGATTGTATGATTGTGATTGTATGATTGCGATTGTATGAATGCGATTGTATGATTGTGATTGCATGATTGTGATTGTATGATTGTGATTGTATGATATTGATTGTATGATTGTGATTGTATGATTGTGATTGTATGATTGTGATTGTATGTCTGTGATTGTATGATTGTGATTGTATGATTTTGATTGTATGAATGTGATAGTATGATTGTGATTGTATGATTGTGATTGTATGACTGTGATTGTATGATTGTGATTGTGCGATTGTGATTGTACGATTGTGATTGTACGATTGTGATTGCATGATTGTGATTGTATGATTGAGATTGCATGATTTTGTATGTATGATTGTGATTGTATGATTGTGATTGTATGATTGTGATTGTATGATTGTGATTTTATGATTGTGATTGTATGAATGTGATAGTATGATTGTGATTGTAAGATTGTGATTGTATGACTGTGATTGTATGATTGTGATTGTATGATTGTCATTGTATGATTATGATTGTATGATTGTGATTGCATGATTGTGATTGTATGATTGAGATTGCATGATTTTGTATGTATGATTGTGATTGTATGATTGTGATTGTATGATTGTGATAGTATGATTGTGATTGTATGATTGTGATTGTATGACTGTGATTGTATGATTGTGATTGTATGACTGTGATTGTATGATTGTGATTGTGCGATTGTGATTGTACGATTGTGATTGTACGATTGTGATTGCACGATTGTGATTGTATGATTGTGATTGTATGATTGTGATTGTATGACTGTGATTGTATGATTGTGATTGTGCGATTGTGATTGTGCGATTGTGATTGTATGATTGTGATTGTATGATTATGATTGTATGATTGTGATTGTATGATTGTGATGGTATGATTGTGATTGTATGATTGCGATAGTATGATTGCGATTGTATGATATTGATTGTATGATTGTGATTGTATGATTGTGATTGTATGATTGTGATTGTATGATTCTGATTGTATGATTGTGATTGTATGATTGTGATTGTATGATTGTGATTGTATGATTGTGATTGTATGATTGTGATTGTATGATTGCGATTGTATGAATGCGATTGTATGATTGTGATTGTATGATTGTGATTGCATGATTTTGAATGTATGATTGTGATTGTATGATTGTGATTGTATGATTGTGATTGTATGATTGTGATTGTATGATTGTGATTGTACGATTGTGATTGTATGATTGTGATTGTATGATTGTGATTGTATGATTGTGTTTGTATGATTGTGATTGTATGATTATGATTGTATGATTGTGATGGTATGATTGTGATTGTATGATTGTGATTGTATGATTGTATTTGGGAGATTGTATTTGGGAGATTGTAGTTGTATGATTGCGATTGTATGATTGTGATTGTATGATTGTGATGTATGTTTGTAATTGTATGATTATGATTGTATGATTGTGTTTGTATGATTGTGATGGTATGATTGTGATTGTATCATTGCGATCGTATGATTGTGATTGTATGATTATGATTGTATGATTGTGATTGTATGATTGCGATTGTATGATTGTGATTGTATGATTATGATTGTATTTTGGTGATTCTATGATTGTGATTGTATGATTGTGATTGCATGATTGTGATTGTATGATTGTGATTGTATGATTGCGATTGTATGAATGCGATTGTATGATTGTGATTGCATGATTGTGATTGTATGATTGTGATTGTATGATATTGATTGTATGATTGTGATTGTATGATTGTGATTGTATGATTGTGATTGTATGATTGTGATTGTATGATTGTGATTGTCTGATTGTGGTTGTATGATTGTGATTGCATGATTGTGATTGTATGATTGTGATTGTATGACTGTGATTGTATGATTGTGATTGTGCGGTTGTGATTGTGCGATTGTGATTGTACGATTGTGATTGTACGATTGTGATTGTACGATTGTGATTGTACGATTGTGATTGTATGATTGTGATGTATGATTGTAATTGTATGATTGTGATTGTATGATTGTGATTGTATGATTGTGATTGTATGATTATGATTGTATGATTGCGATTGTATGATTGCGATTGTATGATTGTGATTGTATGATTATGATTGTATTTTGGTGATTCTATGATTGCGATTGTATGATATTGATTGTATGATTGTGATTGTATGATTGTGATTGTATGATTTTGATTGTATGATTGTGATTGTATGATTGTGATTGTCTGATTGTGGTTGTATGATTGTGATAGTATGATTGTGATTGTACGATTGTGATTGTATGACTGTGATTGTATGATTGTGATAGTATGATTGTGATGGTATGATTGTGATTGTATGATTGCGATAGTATGATTGCGATTGTATGATATTGATTGTATGATTGTGATTGTATGATTGTGATTGTATGATTGTGATTGTATGAATGTGATAGTATGATTGTAATTGTAAGATTGTGATTGTATGACTGTGATTGTATGATTGTGATTGTATGATTGTGATTGTCTGATTGTGGTTGTATGAATGTGATCGTATGATTGTGATCGTATGATTGTGATTGTATGACTGTGATTGTATGATTGTGATTGTATGATTGTGATTGTGCGATTGTGATTGTGCGATTGTGATTGTACGATTGTGATTGTATGATTGCGATTGTATGATTGTGATTGTATGATTATGATTGTATTTTTGTGATTGTATGATTGTGATTGTATGATTATGATTGTATTTTTGTGATTGTATGATTGTGATTGTATGATTGCGATTGTATTATTGTGATTCTATGATTGTGATTGTATGATTGTGATTGTATGATTGTGATTGTATGATTGTGATAGTATGATTGTGATTGTATGACTGTGATTGTATGATTGTGATTGTATGAATGTGATCGTATGATTGTGATCGTATGATTGTGATTGTATGACTGTGATTGTATGATTGTGATTGTGCGATTGTGATTGTGCGATTGTGATTGTACGATTGTGATTGTATGATTGCGATTGTGTGATTGTGATTGTATGATTATGATTGTATTTTTGTGATTGTATGATTGTGATTGTATGATTGTGATTGTATGATTATGATTGTATTTTTGTGATTGTACGATTGTGATTGTATGATTGCGATTGTATTATTGTGATTCTATGATTGTGTAGTATGGTTGTGATTGTATGATGGTGATTGTATGATTGCGATTGTATGATTGTAATTGTATGATTGTGATTGTATGATTGTGATTGTATGATTGTGGTTGTATGATTGTGATTGTATGATTGTGATTTTATGATTGTGATTGTATGCTTGTGATTGTATGATTGTGATTGTGTGATTGTATTTGGGAGATTGTAATTGTATGATTGCGATTTTATGATTGCGTTTGTATGCTGGTGACTGTATTATTGTGATTGTGTGATTGTGATTGTATGATTGTGATTGTATGATTGTGATTGCATGATTGTGATTGTATGATTGTGTTTGTATGACTGTGATTGTATGATTGTGATTGTATGATTGTGATTGTATGATTATGATTGTATGATTGTGATTGTATGATTGTGATGGTATGATTGTGATTGTATGATTGTGATTGTGTGATTGTGATTGTATGATTGTGATTGTATGATTGTGATTGTGTGATTGTATTTGGGAGATTGTAATTGTATGATTGCGATTTTATGATTGCGTTTGTATGCTGGTGACTGTATTATTGTGATTGTGTGATTGTGATTGTATGACTGTGATTGTATGATTGTGATTGTATGATTGTCATTGTATGATTATGATTGTATGATTGTGATTGCATGATTGTGATTGTATGATTGAGATTGCATGATTTTGTATGTATGATTGTGATTGTATGATTGTGATTGTATGATTGTGATAGTATGATTGTGATTGTATGATTGTGATTGTATGTCTGTGATTGTATGATTGTGATTGTATGATTGTGATTGTATGATTGTGATAGTATGATTGTGATTGTATGATTGTGATTGTATGACTGTGATTGTATGATTGTGATTGTACGATTGTGATTGTACGATTGTGATTGCATGATTGTGATTGTATGATTGAGATTGCATGATTTTGTATGTATGATTGTGATTGTATGATTGTGATTGTATGATTGTGATTGTATGATTGTGATAGTATGATTGTGATTGTATGATTGTGATTGTATGACTGTGATTGTATGATTGTGATTGTATGATTGTGATTGTATGATTGTGATAGTATGATTGTGATTGTATGTTTGTGATTGTATGACTGTGATTGTATGATTGTGATTGTGCGATTGTGATTGTGCGATTGTGATTGTACGATTGTGATTGTATGATTGTGATTGTATGATTATGATTGAATGATTGTGATTGTATGATTGTGATTGTATGACTGTGATTGTATGATTGTGATTGTATGATTGTGATTGTATGAATGTGATAGTATGATTGTGATTGTAAGATTGTGATTGTATGACTGTGATTGTATGATTGTGATTGTATGATTGTCATTGTATGATTATGATTGTATGATTGTGATTGCATGATTGTGATTGTATGATTGAGATTGCATGATTTTGTATGTATGATTGTGATTGTATGATTGTGATTGTATGATTGTGATTGTATGATTGTGATAGTATGATTGTGATTGTATGATTGTGATTGTATGACTGTGATTGTATGATTGTGATTCTATGATTGTGATTGTATGAATGTGATAGTATGATTGTGATTGTATGATTGTGATTGTATGACTGTGATTGTATGATTGTGATTGTGCGAT
Organism: Megachile rotundata; assembly: GCF_050947335.1. NCBI lineage: Eukaryota > Metazoa > Arthropoda > Insecta > Hymenoptera > Megachilidae > Megachile > Megachile rotundata. Next base: position 1,703,518 of record NW_027473323.1, on the reverse strand, counting down.
TGTGATTGTACGATTGTGATTGTACGATTCTGATTGCATGATTGTGATTGTATGATTGAGATTGCATGATTTTGTATGTATGATTGTGATTGTATGATTGTGATTGTACGATTGTGATTGTACGATTGTGATTGTATGATTGTGATTGTATGATTATGATTGTATGATTGTGATTGTATGATTGTGATGGTATGATTGTGATTGTATGATTGCGATAGTATGATTGCGATTGTATGATATTGATTGTATGATTGTGATTGTATGATTGTGATTGTATGATTGTGATTGTATGATTGTGATTGTATGATTGTGATTGTATGATTGTGATTGTATGATTGTGATTGTCTGATTGTGGTTGTATGATTGTGATTCTATGATTGTGATTGTATGATTGTGATTGTATGATTGTGATTGTATGATTGTGATTGTATGACTGTGATTGTATGATTGTGATTGTGCGATTGTGATTGTGCGATTGTGATTGTATGATTGTGATTGTGTGATTATGATTGTATGATTGTGATTGTATGATTGTGATGGTATGATTGTGATTGTATGATTGCGATAGTATGATTGCGATTGTATGATATTGATTGTATGATTGTGATTGTATGATTGTGATTGTATGATTGTGATTGTATGATTGTGATTGTATGATTCTGATTGTATGATTGTGATTGTATGATTGTGATTGTATGATTGGGATTGTATGATTGTGATTGTATGATTGTGATTGTATGATTGCGATTGTATGAATGCGATTGTATGATTGTGATTGTATGATTGTGATTGCATGATTTTGAATGTATGATTGTGATTGTATGATTGTGATTGTATGATTGTGATTGTATGATTGTGATTGTATGATTGTGATTGTATGATTGTGATTGTACGATTGTGATTGTATGATTGTGATTGTATGATTGTGATTGTATGATTGTGTTTGTATGATTGTGATTGTATGATTATGATTGTATGATTGTGATGGTATGATTGTGATTGTATGATTGTGATTGTATGATTGTATTTGGGAGATTGTATTTGGGAGATTGTAGTTGTATGATTGCGATTGTATGATTGTGATTGTATGATTGTGATGTATGTTTGTAATTGTATGATTATGATTGTATGATTGTGTTTGTATGATTGTGATGGTATGATTGTGATTGTATCATTGCGATCGTATGATTGTGATTGTATGATTATGATTGTATGATTGTGATTGTATGATTGCGATTGTATGATTGTGATTGTATGATTATGATTGTATTTTGGTGATTCTATGATTGTGATTGTATGATTGTGATTGCATGATTGTGATTGTATGATTGTGATTGTATGATTGCGATTGTATGAATGCGATTGTATGATTGTGATTGCATGATTGTGATTGTATGATTGTGATTGTATGATTGTGATTGTATGATTGTGATTGTATGATTGTGATTGTCTGATTGTGGTTGTATGATTGTGATTGCATGATTGTGATTGTATGATTGTGATTGTATGACTGTGATTGTATGATTGCGATTGTGCGATTGTGATTGTACGATTGTGATTGTACGATTGCGATTGTATGAATGCGATTGTATGATTGTGATTGCATGACTTTGAATGTATGATTGTGATTGTACGATTGTGATTGTATGATGGTGATTGTATGATTGTGATAGTATGATTGTGATTGTAAGATTGTGATTGTATGACTGTGATTGTATGATTGTGATTGTATGATTGTCATTGTATGATTATGATTGTATGATTGTGATTGCATGATTGTGATTGTATGATTGAGATTGCATGATTTTGTATGTATGATTGTGATTGTATGATTGTGATTGTATGATTGTGATAGTATGATTGTGATTGTATGATATTGATTGTATGATTGTGATTGTATGATTGTGATTGTATGACTGTGATTGTATGATTGTGATTGTGCGATTGTGATTGTACGATTGTGATTGTACGATTGTGATTGCATGATTGTGATTGTATGATTGAGATTGCATGATTTTGTATGTATGATTGTGATTGTATGATTGTGATTGTATGATTGTGATTGTATGATTGTGATTGTATGATTGTGATTGTATGATTGTGATTGTATGATTATGATTGTATGATTGTGATTGTATGATTGTGATGGTATGATTGTGATTGTATGATTGCGATAGTATGATTGCGATTGTATGATATTGATTGTATGATTGTGATTGTATGATTGTGATTGTATGATTGTGATTGTATGATTGTGATTGTATGATTGTGATTGTATGATTGTGATGTATGATTGTGATTGTATGATTATGATTGTATGATTGTGATTGTATGATTGTGATTGCATGATTGTGATTGTATGATTGTGATTGTATGATATTGATTGTATGATTGTGATTGTATGATTGTGATTGTATGATTGTGATAGTATGATTGTGATTGTATGATTGTGATTGTATGACTGTGATTGTATGACTGTGATTGTGCGATTGTGATTGTGCGATTGTGATTGTACGATTGTGATTGTACGATTGCGATTGTATGATTGCGATTGTATGATTGTGATTGTATGATTATGATTGTATTTTTGTGATTGTATGATTGTGATTGTATGATTGTGACTGTATGATTGTGATTGTATGATTGCGATTGTATGATTGCGATTGTATCAATGCGATTGTATGATTGTGATTGTATGATTGTGATTGTATGATTGTGATTGTATGATTGTGATTGTATGATTGTGATTGTATGATTGTGATTGTATGATTGTGATTGTATGATTGTGATTGTATGATTGTGATTGTATGATTGTGATAGTATGATTGTGATTGTATGATTGTGATTGTATGACTGTGATTGTATGATTGTGATTGTATGATTGTGATTGTATGATTGTGATAGTATGATTGTGATTGTATGATTGTGATTGTATGACTGTGATTGTATGATTGTGATTGTGCGATTGTGATTGTGCGATTGTGATTGTACGATTGTGATTGTACGATTGTGATTGTACGATTGTGATTGTATGATTGTGATGTATGATTGTAATTGTATGATTGTGATTGTATGATTGTTTTTGTATGATTGTGATTGAATGATTGTGATCGTATGATTGTGATCGTATGATTGCGATTGTATGACTTTGATTGTATGATTGTGATAGTATGATTGTGATTGTATGATTGTGATTGTATGACTGTGATTGTATGATTGTGATTGTGCGATTGTGATTGTGCGATTGTGATTGTACGATTGTGATTGTACGATTGTGATTGTATGATTGTGATTGTATGATTATGATAGAATGATTGTGATTGTATGATTGTGATTGTATGATTGTGATTGCATGATTTTGAATGTATGATTGTGATTGTATGATTGTGATTGTATGATTATGATTGTATGATTGTGATTGTATGATTGTGATGGTATGATTGTGATGGTATGATTGCGATCGTATGATTGTGATTGTATGATTATGATTGTATGATTGCGATTGTATGATTGCGATTGTATGATTGTGATTGTATGATTATGATAGTATTTTGGTGATTCTATGATTGTGATTGTATGATTGTGATTGTATGATTGTGATTGTATGATTGTGATTGTATGATTGTGATTGTATGATTGTGATTGTATGATTGTGATTGTATGATTGTGATTGTATGATTGTGATTGTATGATTGTGATTGTATGATTGCGATTGTATGAATGCGATTGTATGATTGTGATTGTATGATTGTGATTGTATGATTGTGATTGTATGATTGTGATTGTATGATTGCGATTGTATGAATTCGATTGTATGATTGTGATTGCATGATTGTGATTGTATGATTGTGATTGTATGATATTGATTGTATGATTGTGATTGTATGATTGTGATTGTATGATTGTGATAGTATGATTGTGATTGTATGATTGTGATTGTATGACTGTGATTGTATGATTGTGATTGTGCGATTGTGATTGTAGGATTGTGATTGTACGATTGCGATTGTACGATTGTGATTGTATGATTGTGATTGTATGATTATGATTGAATGATTGTGATTGCATGATTGTGAATGTATGATTGTGACTGCATGATTTTGAATGTATGATTGTGATTGTATGATTGTGATTGTATGATTGTGATTGTATGATTGTGATTGTATGATTGTGATTGTATGAATGCGATTGTATGATTGTGATTGTATGATTATGATTGTACTTTTGTGATTGTATGATTGTGATTGTATGATTGTGATTGTATGATTGTGATTGTATGATTGCGATTGCATGAATGCGATTGTATGATTGTGATTGCATGATTGTGATTGTATGATTGTGATTGTATGATATTGATTGTATGATTGTGATTGTATGATTGTGATTGTATGATTGTGATTGTATGATTGTGATTGTCTGATTGTGGTTGTATGATTGTGATTGTATGATTGTGATTGTATGATTGTGATTGTATGACTGTGATTGTATGATTGTGATTGTGCGATTGTGATTGTGCGATTGTGATTGTACGATTGTGATTGTACGATTGCGATTGTATGAATGCGATTGTATGATTGTGATTGCATGATTGTGATTGTATGATTGTGATTGTATGATATTGATTGTATGATTGTGATTGTATGATTGTGATTGTATGATTGTGATGGTATGATTGTGATTGTATGATTATGATTGTATGATTGTGATTGTATGATTGTGATTGCATGATTGTGATTGTATGATTGTGATAGTATGATTGCGATAGTATGATTGTGATTGTATGACTGTGATTGTATGATTGTGATTGTATGATTGTGATTGTATGATTGTGATAGTATGATTGTGATTGTATGATTGTGATTGTATGACTGTGATTGTATGATTGTGATTGTATGATTGTGATTGTATGATTATGATTGAATGATTGTGATTGCATGATTGTGATTGTATGATTGTGATTGCATGATTTTGAATGTATGATTGTGATTGTATGATTGTGATTGTATGATTGTGATTGTATGATTATGATTGTGTGATTGTGATTGTATGATTGTATTTGGGAGATTGTATTTTGGAGATTGTAATTGTGGGATTGCAATTGTATGATTGTGATTGTATGATTGTGATTGTATGATTGTGATTGTATGATTGTGATTGTATGATTGTGATTGTATGATTGTGATTGTACAATTGTGATTGAATGATTGTGATTGTATGATTGTGATGTATGATTGTAATTGTATGATTATGATTGTATGATTGTGATTGTATGATTGTGGTGGTATGATTGTGATGGTATGATTGCGATCGTATGATTGTGATTGTATGATTATGATTGTATGATTGCGATTGTATGATTGCGATTGTATGATTGTGATTGTATGATTATGATTGTATTTTGGTGATTCTATGATTGTGATTGTATGATTGTGATTGTATGATTGTGATTGTATGATTATGATTGTATTTTTGTGATTGTATGATTGTGATTGTATGATTGTGACTGTATGATTGTGATTGTATGATTGTGATTGTATGATTGCGATTGTATGAATGCGATTGTATGATTGTGATTGTATGATTGTGATTGTATGATTGTGATTGTATGATTGTGATTGTATGATTGTGATTGTATGATTGTGATTGTATGATTGTGATTGTATGATTGTGATTGTATGATTGTGATAGTATGATTGTGATTGTATGATTGTGATTGTATGACTGTGATTGTATGATTGTGATTGTATGATTGTGATTGTATGATTGTGATAGTATGATTGTGATTGTATGATTGTGATTGTATGACTGTGATTGTATGATTGTGTTTGTGCGATTGTGATTGTGCGATTGTGATTGTACGATTGTGATTGTACGATTGTGATTGTATGATTGTGATTGTATGATTACGATGGAATGAATGCGATTGCATGATTGTGATTGTATGATTGTGATTGCATGATTATGATTGTATGATTGTGATTGTATGATTATGATTGTATGATTGTGATTGTATGATTGCGATTGTATGATTGTGATTGTATGATTATGATTGTATTTTGGTGATTCTATGATTGTGATTGTATGATTGTGATTGCATGATTGTGATTGTATGATTGTGATTGTATGATTGCGATTGTATGAATGCGATTGTATGATTGTGATTGCATGATTGTGATTGTATGATTGTGATTGTATGATATTGATTGTATGATTGTGATTGTATGATTGTGATTGTATGATTGTGATTGTATGATTGTGATTGTATGATTGTGATTGTATGATTGTGATTGTCTGATTGTGGTTGTATGATTGTGATTGCATGATTGTGATTGTATGATTGTGATTGTATGACAGTGATTGTATGATTGTGATTGTGCGATTGTGATTGTGCGATTGTGATTGTACGATTGTGATTGTACGATTGCGATTGTATGAATGCGATTGTATGATTGTGATTGCATGACTTTGAATGTATGATTGTGATTGTACGATTGTGATTGTATGATGGTGATTGTATGATTGTGATAGTATGATTGTGATTGTAAGATTGTGATTGTATGACTGTGATTGTATGATTGTGATTGTATGATTGTCATTGTATGATTATGATTGTATGATTGTGATTGCATGATTGTGATTGTATGATTGAGATTGCATGATTTTGTATGTATGATTGTGATTGTATGATTGTGATTGTATGATTGTGATAGTACGATTGTGATTATACGATTGTGATTGCATGATTGTGATTGTATGATTGAGATTGCATGATTTTGTATGTATGATTGTGATTGTATGATTGTGATTGTATGATTGTGATTGTATGATTGTGATTGTATGATTGTGATTGTATGATTGTGATTGTAGGATTATGATTGTATGATTGTGATTGTATGATTGTGATTGTATGATTGTGATTGTATGATTGTGATTGTATGATTGTGATTGTATGATTGTGATTGTATGATTATGATTGAATGATTGTGATTGTATGATTGTGATTGTATGACTGTGATTGTATGATTGTGATTGTATGATTGCGATTGTATGAATGCGATTGTATGATTGTGATTGTATGATTGTGATTGTATGATTGTGATTGTATGATTGTGATTGTATGATTGTGATTGTATGATTGTGATTGTATGATTGTGATTGTATGATTGTGATTGTATGATTGTGATAGTATGATTGTGATTGTATGATTGTGATTGTATGACTGTGATTGTATGATTGTGATTGTATGATTGTGATTGTATGATTGTGATAGTATGATTGTGATTGTATGATTGTGATTGTATGACTGTGATTGTATGATTGTGTTTGTGCGATTGTGATTGTGCGATTGTGATTGTACGATTGTGATTGTACGATTGTGATTGTATGATTGTGATTGTATGATTACGATGGAATGAATGCGATTGCATGATTGTGATTGTATGATTGTGATTGCATGATTATGATTGTATGATTGTGATTGTATGATTATGATTGTATGATTGTGATTGTATGATTGCGATTGTATGATTGTGATTGTATGATTATGATTGTATTTTGGTGATTCTATGATTGTGATTGTATGATTGTGATTGCATGATTGTGATTGTATGATTGTGATTGTATGATTGCGATTGTATGAATGCGATTGTATGATTGTGATTGCATGATTGTGATTGTATGATTGTGATTGTATGATATTGATTGTATGATTGTGATTGTATGATTGTGATTGTATGATTGTGATTGTATGATTGTGATTGTATGATTGTGATTGTATGATTGTGATTGTCTGATTGTGGTTGTATGATTGTGATTGCATGATTGTGATTGTATGATTGTGATTGTATGACAGTGATTGTATGATTGTGATTGTGCGATTGTGATTGTGCGATTGTGATTGTACGATTGTGATTGTACGATTGCGATTGTATGAATGCGATTGTATGATTGTGATTGCATGACTTTGAATGTATGATTGTGATTGTACGATTGTGATTGTATGATGGTGATTGTATGATTGTGATAGTATGATTGTGATTGTAAGATTGTGATTGTATGACTGTGATTGTATGATTGTGATTGTATGATTGTCATTGTATGATTATGATTGTATGATTGTGATTGCATGATTGTGATTGTATGATTGAGATTGCATGATTTTGTATGTATGATTGTGATTGTATGATTGTGATTGTATGATTGTGATAGTACGATTGTGATTATACGATTGTGATTGCATGATTGTGATTGTATGATTGAGATTGCATGATTTTGTATGTATGATTGTGATTGTATGATTGTGATTGTATGATTGTGATTGTATGATTGTGATTGTATGATTGTGATTGTATGATTGTGATTGTAGGATTATGATTGTATGATTGTGATTGTATGATTGTGATTGTATGATTGTGATTGTATGATTGTGATTGTATGATTGTGATTGTATGATTGTGATTGTATGATTATGATTGAATGATTGTGATTGTATGATTGTGATTGTATGACTGTGATTGTATGATTGTGATTGTATGATTGTGATTGTATGAATATGATAGTATGATTGTGATTGTAAGATTGTGATTGTATGACTGTGATTGTATGATTGTGATTGTATGATTGTCATTGTATGATTATGATTGTATGATTGTGATTGCATGATTGTGATTGTATGATTGAGATTGCATGATTTTGTATGTATGATTGTGATTGTATGATTGTGATTGTATGATTGTGATAGTATGATTGTGATTGTATGATTGTGATTGTATGACTGTGATTGTATGATTGTGATTGTATGATTGTGATTGTATGAATGTGATAGTATGATTGTGATTGTATGATTGTGATTGTATGACTGTGATTGTATGATTGTGATTGTGCGATTGTGATTGTACGATTGTGATTGTACGATTCTGATTGCATGATTGTGATTGTATGATTGAGATTGCATGATTTTGTATGTATGATTGTGATTGTATGATTGTGATTGTACGATTGTGATTGTACGATTGTGATTGTATGATTGTGTTTGTATGATTGTGATGGTATGATTGTGATTGTATCATTGCGATCGTATGATTGTGATTGTATGATTATGATTGTATGATTGTGATTGTATGATTGCGATTGTATGATTGTGATTGTATGATTATGATTGTATTTTGGTGATTCTATGATTGTGATTGTATGATTGTGATTGCATGATTGTGATTGTATGATTGTGATTGTATGATTGCGATTGTATGAATGCGATTGTATGATTGTGATTGCATGATTGTGATTGTATGATTGTGATTGTATGATTGTGATTGTATGATTGTGATTGTATGATTGTGATTGTCTGATTGTGGTTGTATGATTGTGATTGCATGATTGTGATTGTATGATTGTGATTGTATGATTGTGATTGTACGATTGTGATTGTACGATTGCGATTGTATGAATGCGATTGTATGATTGTGATTGCATGACTTTGAATGTATGATTGCGATTGTACGATTGTGATTGTATGATGGTGATTGTATGATTGTGATAGTATGATTGTGATTGTAAGATTGTGATTGTATGACTGTGATTGTATGATTGTGATTGTATGATTGTCATTGTATGATTATGATTGTATGATTGTGATTGCATGATTGTGATTGTATGATTGAGATTGCATGATTTTGTATGTATGATTGTGATTGTATGATTGTGATTGTATGATTGTGATAGTATGATTGTGATTGTATGATATTGATTGTATGATTGTGATTGTATGATTGTGATTGTATGACTGTGATTGTATGATTGTGATTGTGCGATTGTGATTGTACGATTGTGATTGTACGATTGTGATTGCATGATTGTGATTGTATGATTGAGATAGCATGATTTTGTATGTATGATTGTGATTGTATGATTGTGATTGTATGATTGTGATTGTATGATTGTGATTGTATGATTGTGATTGTATGATTATGATTGTATGATTGTGATTGTATGATTGTGATGGTATGATTGTGATTGTATGATTGCGATAGTATGATTGCGATTGTATGATATTGATTGTATGATTGTGATTGTATGATTGTGATTGTATGATTGTGATTGTATGATTGTGATTGTATGATTGTGATTGTATGATTGTGATGTATGATTGTGATTGTATGATTATGATTGTATGATTGTGATTGTATGATTGTGATTGCATGATTGTGATTGTATGATTGTGATTGTATGATATTGATTGTATGATTGTGATTGTATGATTGTGATTGTATGATTGTGATAGTATGATTGTGATTGTATGATTGTGATTGTATGACTGTGATTGTATGACTGTGATTGTGCGATTGTGATTGTGCGATTGTGATTGTACGATTGTGATTGTACGATTGCGATTGTATGATTGCGATTGTATGATTGTGATTGTATGATTATGATTGTATTTTTGTGATTGTATGATTGTGATTGTATGATTGTGACTGTATGATTGTGATTGTATGATTGCGATTGTATGATTGCGATTGTATCAATGCGATTGTATGATTGTGATTGTATGATTGTGATTGTATGATTGTGATTGTATGATTGTGATTGTATGATTGTGATTGTATGATTGTGATTGTATGATTGTGATGTATGATTGTGATTGTATGATTATGATTGTATGATTGTGATTGTATGATTGTGATTGCATGATTGTGATTGTATGATTGTGATTGTATGATATTGATTGTATGATTGTGATTGTATGATTGTGATTGTATGATTGTGATAGTATGATTGTGATTGTATGATTGTGATTGTATGACTGTGATTGTATGACTGTGATTGTGCGATTGTGATTGTGCGATTGTGATTGTACGATTGTGATTGTACGATTGCGATTGTATGATTGCGATTGTATGATTGTGATTGTATGATTATGATTGTATTTTTGTGATTGTATGATTGTGATTGTATGATTGTGACTGTATGATTGTGATTGTATGATTGCGATTGTATGATTGCGATTGTATCAATGCGATTGTATGATTGTGATTGTATGATTGTGATTGTATGATTGTGATTGTATGATTGTGATTGTATGATTGTGATTGTATGATTGTGATTGTATGATTGTGATTGTATGATTGTGATTGTATGATTGTGATAGTATGATTGTGATTGTATGATTGTGATTGTATGACTGTGATTGTATGATTGTGATTGTATGATTGTGATTGTATGATTGTGATAGTATGATTGTGATTGTATGATTGTGATTGTATGACTGTGATTGTATGATTGTGATTGTGCGATTGTGATTGTGCGATTGTGATTGTACGATTGTGATTGTACGATTGTGATTGTACGATTGTGATTGTATGATTGTGATGTATGATTGTAATTGTATGATTGTGATTGTATGATTGTTTTTGTATGATTGTGATTGAATGATTGTGATCGTATGATTGTGATCGTATGATTGCGATTGTATGACTTTGATTGTATGATTGTGATAGTATGATTGTGATTGTATGATTGTGATTGTATGACTGTGATTGTATGATTGTGATTGTGCGATTGTGATTGTGCGATTGTGATTGTACGATTGTGATTGTACGATTGTGATTGTATGATTGTGATTGTATGATTATGATAGAATGATTGTGATTGTATGATTGTGATTGTATGATTGTGATTGCATGATTTTGAATGTATGATTGTGATTGTATGATTGTGATTGTATGATTATGATTGTATGATTGTGATTGTATGATTGTGATGGTATGATTGTGATGGTATGATTGCGATCGTATGATTGTGATTGTATGATTATGATTGTATGATTGCGATTGTATGATTGCGATTGTATGATTGTGATTGTATGATTATGATAGTATTTTGGTGATTCTATGATTGTGATTGTATGATTGTGATTGTGCGATTGTGATTGTGCGATTGTGATTGTACGATTGTGATTGTACGATTGCGATTGTATGATTGCGATTGTATGATTGTGATTGTATGATTATGATTGTATTTTTGTGATTGTATGATTGTGATTGTATGATTGTGACTGTATGATTGTGATTGTATGATTGCGATTGTATGATTGCGATTGTATCAATGCGATTGTATGATTGTGATTGTATGATTGTGATTGTATGATTGTGATTGTATGATTGTGATTGTATGATTGTGATTGTATGATTGTGATTGTATGATTGTGATTGTATGATTGTGATTGTATGATTGTGATAGTATGATTGTGATTGTATGATTGTGATTGTATGACTGTGATTGTATGATTGTGATTGTATGATTGTGATTGTATGATTGTGATAGTATGATTGTGATTGTATGATTGTGATTGTATGACTGTGATTGTATGATTGTGATTGTGCGATTGTGATTGTGCGATTGTGATTGTACGATTGTGATTGTACGATTGTGATTGTACGATTGTGATTGTATGATTGTGATGTATGATTGTAATTGTATGATTGTGATTGTATGATTGTTTTTGTATGATTGTGATTGAATGATTGTGATCGTATGATTGTGATCGTATGATTGCGATTGTATGACTTTGATTGTATGATTGTGATAGTATGATTGTGATTGTATGATTGTGATTGTATGACTGTGATTGTATGATTGTGATTGTGCGATTGTGATTGTGCGATTGTGATTGTACGATTGTGATTGTACGATTGTGATTGTATGATTGTGATTGTATGATTATGATAGAATGATTGTGATTGTATGATTGTGATTGTATGATTGTGATGGTATGATTGTGATGGTATGATTGCGATCGTATGATTGTGATTGTATGATTATGATTGTATGATTGCGATTGTATGATTGCGATTGTATGATTGTGATTGTATGATTATGATAGTATTTTGGTGATTCTATGATTGTGATTGTATGATTGTGATTGTATGATTGTGATTGTATGATTGTGATTGTATGATTGTGATTGTATGATTGTGATTGTATGATTGTGATTGTATGATTGTGATTGTATGATTGTGATTGTATGATTGTGATTGTATGATTGTGATTGTATGATTGCGATTGTATGAATGCGATTGTATGATTGTGATTGTATGATTGTGATTGTATGATTGTGATTGTATGATTGTGATTGTATGATTGCGATTGTATGAATTCGATTGTATGATTGTGATTGCATGATTGTGATTGTATGATTGTGATTGTATGATATTGATTGTATGATTGTGATTGTATGATTGTGATTGTATGATTGTGATAGTATGATTGTGATTGTATGATTGTGATTGTATGACTGTGATTGTATGATTGTGATTGTGCGATTGTGATTGTAGGATTGTGATTGTACGATTGCGATTGTACGATTGTGATTGTATGATTGTGATTGTATGATTATGATTGAATGATTGTGGTTGCATGATTGTGAATGTATGATTGTGACTGCATGATTTTGAATGTATGATTGTGATTGTATGATTGTGATTGTATGATTGTGATTGTATGATTGTGATTGTATGATTGTGATTGTATGATTGTGATTGTATGATTGTGATAGTATGATTGTGATTGTATGAATGCGATTGTATGATTGTGATTGTATGATTATGATTGTACTTTTGTGATTGTATGATTGTGATTGTATGATTGTGATTGTATGATTGTGATTGTATGATTGCGATTGCATGAATGCGATTGTATGATTGTGATTGCATGATTGTGATTGTATGATTGTGATTGTATGATATTGATTGTATGATTGTGATTGTATGATTGTGATTGTATGATTGTGATTGTATGATTGTGATTGTCTGATTGTGGTTGTATGATTGTGATTGTATGATTGTGATTGTATGATTGTGATTGTATGACTGTGATTGTATGATTGTGATTGTGCGATTGTGATTGTGCGATTGTGATTGTACGATTGTGATTGTACGATTGCGATTGTATGAATGCGATTGTATGATTGTGATTGCATGATTGTGATTGTATGATTGTGATTGTATGATATTGATTGTATGATTGTGATTGTATGATTGTGATTGTATGATTGTGATGGTATGATTGTGATTGTATGATTATGATTGTATGATTGTGATTGTATGATTGTGATTGCATGATTGTGATTGTATGATTGTGATAGTATGATTGCGATAGTATGATTGTGATTGTATGACTGTGATTGTATGATTGTGATTGTATGATTGTGATTGTATGATTGTGATAGTATGATTGTGATTGTATGATTGTGATTGTATGACTGTGATTGTATGATTGTGATTGTATGATTGTGATTGTATGATTATGATTGAATGATTGTGATTGCATGATTGTGATTGTATGATTGTGATTGCATGATTTTGAATGTATGATTGTGATTGTATGATTGTGATTGTATGATTGTGATTGTATGATTATGATTGTGTGATTGTGATTGTATGATTGTATTTGGGAGATTGTATTTTGGAGATTGTAATTGTGGGATTGCAATTGTATGATTGTGATTGTATGATTGTGATTGTATGATTGTGATTGTATGATTGTGATTGTATGATTGTGATTGTATGATTGTGATGGTACAATTGTGATTGTATGATTGTGATTGTATGATTGTGATGTATGATTGTAATTGTATGATTATGATTGTATGATTGTGATTGTATGATTGTGGTGGTATGATTGTGATGGTATGATTGCGATCGTATGATTGTGATTGTATGATTATGATTGTATGATTGCGATTGTATGATTGCGATTGTATGATTGTGATTGTATGATTATGATTGTATTTTGGTGATTCTATGATTGTGATTGTATGATTGTGATTGTATGATTGTGATTGTATGATTGTGATTGTATGATTATGATTGTATTTTTGTGATTGTATGATTGTGATTGTATGATTGTGACTGTATGATTGTGATTGTATGATTGTGATTGTATGATTGCGATTGTATGAATGCGATTGTATGATTGTGATTGTATGATTGTGATTGTATGATTGTGATTGTATGATTGTGATTGTATGATTGTGATTGTATGATTGTGATTGTATGATTGTGATTGTATGATTTTGAATGTATGATTGTGATTGTATGATTGTGATTGTATGATTATGATTGTATGATTGTGATTGTATGATTGTGATGGTATGATTGTGATGGTATGATTGCGATCGTATGATTGTGATTGTATGATTATGATTGTATGATTGCGATTGTATGATTGCGATTGTATGATTGTGATTGTATGATTATGATAGTATTTTGGTGATTCTATGATTGTGATTGTATGATTGTGATTGTATGATTGTGATTGTATGATTGTGATTGTATGATTGTGATTGTATGATTGTGATTGTATGATTGTGATTGTATGATTGTGATTGTATGATTGTGATTGTATGATTGTGATTGTATGATTGTGATTGTATGATTGTGATTGTATGATTGCGATTGTATGAATGCGATTGTATGATTGTGATTGTATGATTGTGATTGTATGATTGTGATTGTATGATTGTGATTGTATGATTGCGATTGTATGAATTCGATTGTATGATTGTGATTGCATGATTGTGATTGTATGATTGTGATTGTATGATATTGATTGTATGATTGTGATTGTATGATTGTGATTGTATGATTGTGATAGTATGATTGTGATTGTATGATTGTGATTGTATGACTGTGATTGTATGATTGTGATTGTGCGATTGTGATTGTAGGATTGTGATTGTACGATTGCGATTGTACGATTGTGATTGTATGATTGTGATTGTATGATTATGATTGAATGATTGTGATTGCATGATTGTGAATGTATGATTGTGACTGCATGATTTTGAATGTATGATTGTGATTGTATGATTGTGATTGTATGATTGTGATTGTATGATTGTGATTGTATGATTGTGATTGTATGATTGTGATAGTATGATTGTGATTGTATGAATGCGATTGTATGATTGTGATTGTATGATTATGATTGTACTTTTGTGATTGTATGATTGTGATTGTATGATTGTGATTGTATGATTGTGATTGTATGATTGTGATTGTATGATTGTGATTGTATGATTGCGATTGCATGAATGCGATTGTATGATTGTGATTGCATGATTGTGATTGTATGATTGTGATTGTATGATATTGATTGTATGATTGTGATTGTATGATTGTGATTGTATGATTGTGATTGTATGATTGTGATTGTCTGATTGTGGTTGTATGATTGTGATTGTATGATTGTGATTGTATGATTGTGATTGTATGACTGTGATTGTATGATTGTGATTGTGCGATTGTGATTGTGCGATTGTGATTGTACGATTGTGATTGTACGATTGCGATTGTATGAATGCGATTGTATGATTGTGATTGCATGATTGTGATTGTATGATTGTGATTGTATGATATTGATTGTATGATTGTGATTGTATGATTGTGATTGTATGATTGTGATGGTATGATTGTGATTGTATGATTATGATTGTATGATTGTGATTGTATGATTGTGATTGCATGATTGTGATTGTATGATTGTGATAGTATGATTGCGATAGTATGATTGTGATTGTATGACTGTGATTGTATGATTGTGATTGTATGATTGTGATTGTATGATTGTGATAGTATGATTGTGATTGTATGATTGTGATTGTATGACTGTGATTGTATGATTGTGATTGTATGATTGTGATTGTATGATTATGATTGAATGATTGTGATTGCATGATTGTGATTGTATGATTGTGATTGCATGATTTTGAATGTATGATTGTGATTGTATGATTGTGATTGTATGATTGTGATTGTATGATTATGATTGTGTGATTGTGATTGTATGATTGTATTTGGGAGATTGTATTTTGGAGATTGTAATTGTGGGATTGCAATTGTATGATTGTGATTGTATGATTGTGATTGTATGATTGTGATTGTATGATTGTGATTGTATGATTGTGATTGTATGATTGTGATTGTACAATTGTGATTGTATGATTGTGATTGTATGATTGTGATGTATGATTGTAATTGTATGATTATGATTGTATGATTGTGATTGTATGATTGTGGTGGTATGATTGTGATGGTATGATTGCGATCGTATGATTGTGATTGTATGATTATGATTGTATGATTGCGATTGTATGATTGCGATTGTATGATTGTGATTGTATGATTATGATTGTATTTTGGTGATTCTATGATTGTGATTGTATGATTGTGATTGTATGATTGTGATTGTATGATTATGATTGTATTTTTGTGATTGTATGATTGTGATTGTATGATTGTGACTGTATGATTGTGATTGTATGATTGTGATTGTATGATTGCGATTGTATGAATGCGATTGTATGATTGTGATTGTATGATTGTGATTGTATGATTGTGATTGTATGATTGTGATTGTATGATTGTGATTGTATGATTGTGATTGTATGATTGTGATTGTATGATTGTGATTGTATGATTGTGATTGTATGATTGTGATAGTATGATTGTGATTGTATGATTGTGATTGTATGACTGTGATTGTATGATTGTGATTGTATGATTGTGATTGTATGATTGTGATAGTATGATTGTGATTGTATGATTGTGATTGTATGACTGTGATTGTATGATTGTGTTTGTGCGATTGTGATTGTGCGATTGTGATTGTACGATTGTGATTGTACGATTGTGATTGTATGATTGTGATTGTATGATTATGATGGAATGAATGCGATTGCATGATTGTGATTGTATGATTGTGATTGCATGATTATGATTGTATGATTGTGATTGTATGATTATGATTGTATGATTGTGATTGTATGATTGCGATTGTATGATTGTGATTGTATGATTATGATTGTATTTTGGTGATTCTATGATTGTGATTGTATGATTGTGATTGCATGATTGTGATTGTATGATTGTGATTGTATGATTGCGATTGTATGAATGCGATTGTATGATTGTGATTGCATGATTGTGATTGTATGATTGTGATTGTATGATATTGATTGTATGATTGTGATTGTATGATTGTGATTGTATGATTGTGATTGTATGATTGTGATTGTATGATTGTGATTGTCTGATTGTGGTTGTATGATTGTGATTGCATGATTGTGATTGTATGATTGTGATTGTATGACAGTGATTGTATGATTGTGATTGTGCGATTGTGATTGTGCGATTGTGATTGTACGATTGTGATTGTACGATTGCGATTGTATGAATGCGATTGTATGATTGTGATTGCATGACTTTGAATGTATGATTGTGATTGTACGATTGTGATTGTATGATGGTGATTGTATGATTGTGATAGTATGATTGTGATTGTAAGATTGTGATTGTATGACTGTGATTGTATGATTGTGATTGTATGATTGTCATTGTATGATTATGATTGTATGATTGTGATTGCATGATTGTGATTGTATGATTGAGATTGCATGATTTTGTATGTATGATTGTGATTGTATGATTGTGATTGTATGATTGTGATAGTATGATTGTGATTGTATGATTGTGATTGTATGTCTGTGATTGTATGATTGTGATTGTATGATTGTGATTGTATGATTGTGATAGTATGATTGTGATTGTATGATTGTGATTGTATGACTGTGATTGTATGATTGTGATTGTGCGATTGTGATTGTACGATTGTGATTGTACGATTGTGATTGCATGATTGTGATTGTATGATTGAGATTGCATGATTTTGTATGTATGATTGTGATTGTATGATTGTGATTGTATGATTGTGATTGTATGATTGTGATAGTATGATTGTGATTGTATGATTGTGATTGTATGACTGTGATTGTATGATTGTGATTGTATGATTGTGATTGTATGATTGTGATAGTATGATTGTGATTGTATGTTTGTGATTGTATGACTGTGATTGTATGATTGTGATTGTGCGATTGTGATTGTGCGATTGTGATTGTACGATTGTGATTGTATGATTGTGATTGTATGATTATGATTGAATGATTGTGATTGTATGATTGTGATTGTATGACTGTGATTGTATGATTGTGATTGTATGATTGTGATTGTATGAATGTGATAGTATGATTGTGATTGTAAGATTGTGATTGTATGACTGTGATTGTATGATTGTGATTGTATGATTGTCATTGTATGATTATGATTGTATGATTGTGATTGCATGATTGTGATTGTATGATTGAGATTGCATGATTTTGTATGTATGATTGTGATTGTATGATTGTGATTGTATGATTGTGATTGCATGATTGTGATTGTATGATTGTGATTGTATGATATTGATTGTATGATTGTGATTGTATGATTGTGATTGTATGATTGTGATAGTATGATTGTGATTGTATGATTGTGATTGTATGACTGTGATTGTATGATTGTGATTGTGCGATTGTGATTGTAGGATTGTGATTGTACGATTGCGATTGTACGATTGTGATTGTATGATTGTGATTGTATGATTATGATTGAATGATTGTGGTTGCATGATTGTGAATGTATGATTGTGACTGCATGATTTTGAATGTATGATTGTGATTGTATGATTGTGATTGTATGATTGTGATTGTATGATTGTGATTGTATGATTGTGATTGTATGATTGTGATTGTATGATTGTGATAGTATGATTGTGATTGTATGAATGCGATTGTATGATTGTGATTGTATGATTATGATTGTACTTTTGTGATTGTATGATTGTGATTGTATGATTGTGATTGTATGATTGTGATTGTATGATTGCGATTGCATGAATGCGATTGTATGATTGTGATTGCATGATTGTGATTGTATGATTGTGATTGTATGATATTGATTGTATGATTGTGATTGTATGATTGTGATTGTATGATTGTGATTGTATGATTGTGATTGTCTGATTGTGGTTGTATGATTGTGATTGTATGATTGTGATTGTATGATTGTGATTGTATGACTGTGATTGTATGATTGTGATTGTGCGATTGTGATTGTGCGATTGTGATTGTACGATTGTGATTGTACGATTGCGATTGTATGAATGCGATTGTATGATTGTGATTGCATGATTGTGATTGTATGATTGTGATTGTATGATATTGATTGTATGATTGTGATTGTATGATTGTGATTGTATGATTGTGATGGTATGATTGTGATTGTATGATTATGATTGTATGATTGTGATTGTATGATTGTGATTGCATGATTGTGATTGTATGATTGTGATAGTATGATTGCGATAGTATGATTGTGATTGTATGACTGTGATTGTATGATTGTGATTGTATGATTGTGATTGTATGATTGTGATAGTATGATTGTGATTGTATGATTGTGATTGTATGACTGTGATTGTATGATTGTGATTGTATGATTGTGATTGTATGATTATGATTGAATGATTGTGATTGCATGATTGTGATTGTATGATTGTGATTGCATGATTTTGAATGTATGATTGTGATTGTATGATTGTGATTGTATGATTGTGATTGTATGATTATGATTGTGTGATTGTGATTGTATGATTGTATTTGGGAGATTGTATTTTGGAGATTGTAATTGTGGGATTGCAATTGTATGATTGTGATTGTATGATTGTGATTGTATGATTGTGATTGTATGATTGTGATTGTATGATTGTGATTGTATGATTGTGATGGTACAATTGTGATTGTATGATTGTGATTGTATGATTGTGATGTATGATTGTAATTGTATGATTATGATTGTATGATTGTGATTGTATGATTGTGGTGGTATGATTGTGATGGTATGATTGCGATCGTATGATTGTGATTGTATGATTATGATTGTATGATTGCGATTGTATGATTGCGATTGTATGATTGTGATTGTATGATTATGATTGTATTTTGGTGATTCTATGATTGTGATTGTATGATTGTGATTGTATGATTGTGATTGTATGATTGTGATTGTATGATTATGATTGTATTTTTGTGATTGTATGATTGTGATTGTATGATTGTGACTGTATGATTGTGATTGTATGATTGTGATTGTATGATTGCGATTGTATGAATGCGATTGTATGATTGTGATTGTATGATTGTGATTGTATGATTGTGATTGTATGATTGTGATTGTATGATTGTGATTGTATGATTGTGATTGTATGATTGTGATTGTATGATTTTGAATGTATGATTGTGATTGTATGATTGTGATTGTATGATTATGATTGTATGATTGTGATTGTATGATTGTGATGGTATGATTGTGATGGTATGATTGCGATCGTATGATTGTGATTGTATGATTATGATTGTATGATTGCGATTGTATGATTGCGATTGTATGATTGTGATTGTATGATTATGATAGTATTTTGGTGATTCTATGATTGTGATTGTATGATTGTGATTGTATGATTGTGATTGTATGATTGTGATTGTATGATTGTGATTGTATGATTGTGATTGTATGATTGTGATTGTATGATTGTGATTGTATGATTGTGATTGTATGATTGTGATTGTATGATTGTGATTGTATGATTGTGATTGTATGATATTGATTGTATGATTGTGATTGTATGATTGTGATTGTATGATTGTGATAGTATGATTGTGATTGTATGATTGTGATTGTATGACTGTGATTGTATGATTGTGATTGTGCGATTGTGATTGTAGGATTGTGATTGTACGATTGCGATTGTACGATTGTGATTGTATGATTGTGATTGTATGATTATGATTGAATGATTGTGATTGCATGATTGTGAATGTATGATTGTGACTGCATGATTTTGAATGTATGATTGTGATTGTATGATTGTGATTGTATGATTGTGATTGTATGATTGTGATTGTATGATTGTGATTGTATGATTGTGATAGTATGATTGTGATTGTATGAATGCGATTGTATGATTGTGATTGTATGATTATGATTGTACTTTTGTGATTGTATGATTGTGATTGTATGATTGTGATTGTATGATTGTGATTGTATGATTGTGATTGTATGATTGTGATTGTATGATTGCGATTGCATGAATGCGATTGTATGATTGTGATTGCATGATTGTGATTGTATGATTGTGATTGTATGATATTGATTGTATGATTGTGATTGTATGATTGTGATTGTATGATTGTGATTGTATGATTGTGATTGTCTGATTGTGGTTGTATGATTGTGATTGTATGATTGTGATTGTATGATTGTGATTGTATGACTGTGATTGTATGATTGTGATTGTGCGATTGTGATTGTGCGATTGTGATTGTACGATTGTGATTGTACGATTGCGATTGTATGAATGCGATTGTATGATTGTGATTGCATGATTGTGATTGTATGATTGTGATTGTATGATATTGATTGTATGATTGTGATTGTATGATTGTGATTGTATGATTGTGATGGTATGATTGTGATTGTATGATTATGATTGTATGATTGTGATTGTATGATTGTGATTGCATGATTGTGATTGTATGATTGTGATAGTATGATTGCGATAGTATGATTGTGATTGTATGACTGTGATTGTATGATTGTGATTGTATGATTGTGATTGTATGATTGTGATAGTATGATTGTGATTGTATGATTGTGATTGTATGACTGTGATTGTATGATTGTGATTGTATGATTGTGATTGTATGATTATGATTGAATGATTGTGATTGCATGATTGTGATTGTATGATTGTGATTGCATGATTTTGAATGTATGATTGTGATTGTATGATTGTGATTGTATGATTGTGATTGTATGATTATGATTGTGTGATTGTGATTGTATGATTGTATTTGGGAGATTGTATTTTGGAGATTGTAATTGTGGGATTGCAATTGTATGATTGTGATTGTATGATTGTGATTGTATGATTGTGATTGTATGATTGTGATTGTATGATTGTGATTGTACAATTGTGATTGTATGATTGTGATTGTATGATTGTGATGTATGATTGTAATTGTATGATTATGATTGTATGATTGTGATTGTATGATTGTGGTGGTATGATTGTGATGGTATGATTGCGATCGTATGATTGTGATTGTATGATTATGATTGTATGATTGCGATTGTATGATTGCGATTGTATGATTGTGATTGTATGATTATGATTGTATTTTGGTGATTCTATGATTGTGATTGTATGATTGTGATTGTATGATTGTGATTGTATGATTATGATTGTATTTTTGTGATTGTATGATTGTGATTGTATGATTGTGACTGTATGATTGTGATTGTATGATTGTGATTGTATGATTGCGATTGTATGAATGCGATTGTATGATTGTGATTGTATGATTGTGATTGTATGATTGTGATTGTATGATTGTGATTGTATGATTGTGATTGTATGATTGTGATTGTATGATTGTGATTGTATGATTGTGATTGTATGATTGTGATTGTATGATTGTGATAGTATGATTGTGATTGTATGATTGTGATTGTATGACTGTGATTGTATGATTGTGATTGTATGATTGTGATTGTATGATTGTGATAGTATGATTGTGATTGTATGATTGTGATTGTATGACTGTGATTGTATGATTGTGTTTGTGCGATTGTGATTGTGCGATTGTGATTGTACGATTGTGATTGTACGATTGTGATTGTATGATTGTGATTGTATGATTATGATGGAATGAATGCGATTGCATGATTGTGATTGTATGATTGTGATTGCATGATTATGATTGTATGATTGTGATTGTATGATTATGATTGTATGATTGTGATTGTATGATTGCGATTGTATGATTGTGATTGTATGATTATGATTGTATTTTGGTGATTCTATGATTGTGATTGTATGATTGTGATTGCATGATTGTGATTGTATGATTGTGATTGTATGATTGCGATTGTATGAATGCGATTGTATGATTGTGATTGCATGATTGTGATTGTATGATTGTGATTGTATGATATTGATTGTATGATTGTGATTGTATGATTGTGATTGTATGATTGTGATTGTATGATTGTGATTGTATGATTGTGATTGTCTGATTGTGGTTGTATGATTGTGATTGCATGATTGTGATTGTATGATTGTGATTGTATGACAGTGATTGTATGATTGTGATTGTGCGATTGTGATTGTGCGATTGTGATTGTACGATTGTGATTGTACGATTGCGATTGTATGAATGCGATTGTATGATTGTGATTGCATGACTTTGAATGTATGATTGTGATTGTACGATTGTGATTGTATGATGGTGATTGTATGATTGTGATAGTATGATTGTGATTGTAAGATTGTGATTGTATGACTGTGATTGTATGATTGTGATTGTATGATTGTCATTGTATGATTATGATTGTATGATTGTGATTGCATGATTGTGATTGTATGATTGAGATTGCATGATTTTGTATGTATGATTGTGATTGTATGATTGTGATTGTATGATTGTGATAGTATGATTGTGATTGTATGATTGTGATTGTATGTCTGTGATTGTATGATTGTGATTGTATGATTGTGATTGTATGATTGTGATAGTATGATTGTGATTGTATGATTGTGATTGTATGACTGTGATTGTATGATTGTGATTGTGCGATTGTGATTGTACGATTGTGATTGTACGATTGTGATTGCATGATTGTGATTGTATGATTGAGATTGCATGATTTTGTATGTATGATTGTGATTGTATGATTGTGATTGTATGATTGTGATTGTATGATTGTGATAGTATGATTGTGATTGTATGATTGTGATTGTATGACTGTGATTGTATGATTGTGATTGTATGATTGTGATTGTATGATTGTGATAGTATGATTGTGATTGTATGTTTGTGATTGTATGACTGTGATTGTATGATTGTGATTGTGCGATTGTGATTGTGCGATTGTGATTGTACGATTGTGATTGTATGATTGTGATTGTATGATTATGATTGAATGATTGTGATTGTATGATTGTGATTGTATGACTGTGATTGTATGATTGTGATTGTATGATTGTGATTGTATGAATGTGATAGTATGATTGTGATTGTAAGATTGTGATTGTATGACTGTGATTGTATGATTGTGATTGTATGATTGTCATTGTATGATTATGATTGTATGATTGTGATTGCATGATTGTGATTGTATGATTGAGATTGCATGATTTTGTATGTATGATTGTGATTGTATGATTGTGATTGTATGATTGTGATTGTATGATTGTGATAGTATGATTGTGATTGTATGATTGTGATTGTATGACTGTGATTGTATGATTGTGATTGTATGATTGTGATTGTATGAATGTGATAGTATGATTGTGATTGTATGATTGTGATTGTATGACTGTGATTGTATGATTGTGATTGTGCGATTGTGATTGTACGATTGTGATTGTACGATTCTGATTGCATGATTGTGATTGTATGATTGAGATTGCATGATTTTGTATGTATGATTGTGATTGTATGATTGTGATTGTACGATTGTGATTGTACGATTGTGATTGTATGATTGTGATTGTATGATTATGATTGTATGATTGTGATTGTATGATTGTGATGGTATGATTGTGATTGTATGATTGCGATAGTATGATTGCGATTGTATGATATTGATTGTATGATTGTGATTGTATGATTGTGATTGTATGATTGTGATTGTATGATTGTGATTGTATGATTGTGATTGTATGATTGTGATTGTATGATTGTGATTGTATGATTGTGATTGTATGATTGTGATTGTCTGATTGTGGTTGTATGATTGTGATTCTATGATTGTGATTGTATGATTGTGATTGTATGATTGTGATTGTATGATTGTGATTGTATGACTGTGATTGTATGATTGTGATTGTGCGATTGTGATTGTGCGATTGTGATTGTATGATTGTGATTGTATGATTATGATTGTATGATTGTGATTGTATGATTGTGATGGTATGATTGTGATTGTATGATTGCGATAGTATGATTGCGATTGTATGATATTGATTGTATGATTGTGATTGTATGATTGTGATTGTATGATTGTGATTGTATGATTGTGATTGTATGATTCTGATTGTATGATTGTGATTGTATGATTGTGATTGTATGATTGGGATTGTATGATTGTGATTGTATGATTGTGATTGTATGATTGCGATTGTATGAATGCGATTGTATGATTGTGATTGTATGATTGTGATTGCATGATTTTGAATGTATGATTGTGATAGTATGATTGTGATTGTATGATTGTGATTGTATGACTGTGATTGTATGACTGTGATTGTGCGATTGTGATTGTACGATTGCGATTGTATGATTGCGATTGTATGATTGTGATTGTATGATTATGATTGTATTTTTGTGATTGTATGATTGTGATTGTATGATTGTGACTGTATGATTGTGATTGTATGATTGCGATTGTATGATTGCGATTGTATCAATGCGATTGTATGATTGTGATTGTATGATTGTGATTGTATGATTGTGATTGTATGATTGTGATTGTATGATTGTGATTGTATGATTGTGATTGTATGATTGTGATTGTATGATTGTGATAGTATGATTGTGATTGTATGATTGTGATTGTATGACTGTGAT
Source organism: Megachile rotundata (assembly GCF_050947335.1). Lineage (NCBI taxonomy): Eukaryota > Metazoa > Arthropoda > Insecta > Hymenoptera > Megachilidae > Megachile > Megachile rotundata. The sequence continues at coordinate 1,676,952 of NW_027473323.1, read as the reverse complement.
TGTATGATTGTGATTGTATGATTGTGATTGTATGATTGTGATAGTATGATTGTGATTGTATGATTGTGATTGTATGACTGTGATTGTATGATTGTGATTGTGCGATTGTGATTGTGCGATTGTGATTGTACGATTGTGATTGTACGATTGTGATTGTACGATTGTGATTGTATGATTGTGATGTATGATTGTAATTGTATGATTGTGATTGTATGATTGTTTTTGTATGATTGTGATTGAATGATTGTGATCGTATGATTGTGATCGTATGATTGCGATTGTATGATTTTGATTGTATGATTGTGATAGTATGATTGTGATTGTATGATTGTGATTGTATGACTGTGATTGTATGATTGTGATTGTGCGATTGTGATTGTGCGATTGTGATTGTACGATTGTGATTGTACGATTGTGATTGTATGATTGTGATTGTATGATTATGATAGAATGATTGTGATTGTATGATTGTGATTGTATGATTGTGATTGCATGATTTTGAATGTATGATTGTGATTGTATGATTGTGATTGTATGATTATGATTGTATGATTGTGATTGTATGATTGTGATGGTATGATTGTGATGGTATGATTGCGATCGTATGATTGTGATTGTATGATTATGATTGTATGATTGCGATTGTATGATTGCGATTGTATGATTGTGATTGTATGATTATGATAGTATTTTGGTGATTCTATGATTGTGATTGTATGATTGTGATTGTATGATTGTGATTGTATGATTGTGATTGTATGATTGTGATTGTATGATTGTGATTGTATGATTGTGATTGTATGATTGTGATTGTATGATTGTGATTGTATGATTGTGATTGTATGATTGTGATTGTATGATTGTGATTGTATGATTGTGATTGTATGATTGTGATTGTATGATTGTGATTGTATGATTGCGATTGTATGAATGCGATTGTATGATTGTGATTGTATGATTGTGGTGGTATGATTGTGATGGTATGATTGCGATCGTATGATTGTGATTGTATGATTATGATTGTATGATTGCGATTGTATGATTGCGATTGTATGATTGTGATTGTATGATTATGATTGTATTTTGGTGATTCTATGATTGTGATTGTATGATTGTGATTGTATGATTGTGATTGTATGATTATGATTGTATTTTTGTGATTGTATGATTGTGATTGTATGATTGTGACTGTATGATTGTGATTGTATGATTGTGATTGTATGATTGCGATTGTATGAATGCGATTGTATGATTGTGATTGTATGATTGTGATTGTATGATTGTGATTGTATGATTGTGATTGTATGATTGTGATTGTATGATTGTGATTGTATGATTGTGATTGTATGATTGTGATTGTATGATTGTGATAGTATGATTGTGATTGTATGATTGTGATTGTATGACTGTGATTGTATGATTGTGATTGTATGATTGTGATTGTATGATTGTGATAGTATGATTGTGATTGTATGATTGTGATTGTATGACTGTGATTGTATGATTGTGTTTGTGCGATTGTGATTGTGCGATTGTGATTGTACGATTGTGATTGTACGATTGTGATTGTATGATTGTGATTGTATGATTATGATGGAATGAATGCGATTGCAGGATTGTGATTGTATGATTGTGATTGCATGATTATGATTGTATGATTGTGATTGTATGATTATGATTGTATGATTGTGATTGTATGATTGCGATTGTATGATTGTGATTGTATGATTATGATTGTATTTTGGTGATTCTATGATTGTGATTGTATGATTGTGATTGCATGATTGTGATTGTATGATTGTGATTGTATGATTGCGATTGTATGAATGCGATTGTATGATTGTGATTGCATGATTGTGATTGTATGATTGTGATTGTATGATATTGATTGTATGATTGTGATTGTATGATTGTGATTGTATGATTGTGATTGTATGATTGTGATTGTATGATTGTGATTGTCTGATTGTGGTTGTATGATTGTGATTGCATGATTGTGATTGTATGATTGTGATTGTATGACAGTGATTGTATGATTGTGATTGTGCGATTGTGATTGTGCGATTGTGATTGTACGATTGTGATTGTACGATTGCGATTGTATGAATGCGATTGTATGATTGTGATTGCATGACTTTGAATGTATGATTGTGATTGTACGATTGTGATTGTATGATGGTGATTGTATGATTGTGATAGTATGATTGTGATTGTAAGATTGTGATTGTATGACTGTGATTGTATGATTGTGATTGTATGATTGTCATTGTATGATTATGATTGTATGATTGTGATTGCATGATTGTGATTGTATGATTGAGATTGCATGATTTTGTATGTATGATTGTGATTGTATGATTGTGATTGTATGATTGTGATAGTATGATTGTGATTGTATGATTGTGATTGTATGTCTGTGATTGTATGATTGTGATTGTATGATTGTGATTGTATGATTGTGATAGTATGATTGTGATTGTATGATTGTGATTGTATGACTGTGATTGTATGATTGTGATTGTGCGATTGTGATTGTACGATTGTGATTGTACGATTGTGATTGCATGATTGTGATTGTATGATTGAGATTGCATGATTTTGTATGTATGATTGTGATTGTATGATTGTGATTGTATGATTGTGATTGTATGATTGTGATAGTATGATTGTGATTGTATGATTGTGATTGTATGACTGTGATTGTATGATTGTGATTGTATGATTGTGATTGTATGATTGTGATAGTATGATTGTGATTGTATGTTTGTGATTGTATGACTGTGATTGTATGATTGTGATTGTGCGATTGTGATTGTGCGATTGTGATTGTACGATTGTGATTGTATGATTGTGATTGTATGATTATGATTGAATGATTGTGATTGTATGATTGTGATTGTATGACTGTGATTGTATGATTGTGATTGTATGATTGTGATTGTATGAATGTGATAGTATGATTGTGATTGTAAGATTGTGATTGTATGACTGTGATTGTATGATTGTGATTGTATGATTGTCATTGTATGATTATGATTGTATGATTGTGATTGCATGATTGTGATTGTATGATTGAGATTGCATGATTTTGTATGTATGATTGTGATTGTATGATTGTGATTGTATGATTGTGATTGTATGATTGTGATAGTATGATTGTGATTGTATGATTGTGATTGTATGACTGTGATTGTATGATTGTGATTGTATGATTGTGATTGTATGAATGTGATAGTATGATTGTGATTGTATGATTGTGATTGTATGACTGTGATTGTATGATTGTGATTGTGCGATTGTGATTGTACGATTGTGATTGTACGATTCTGATTGCATGATTGTGATTGTATGATTGAGATTGCATGATTTTGTATGTATGATTGTGATTGTATGATTGTGATTGTACGATTGTGATTGTACGATTGTGATTGTATGATTGTGATTGTATGATTATGATTGTATGATTGTGATTGTATGATTGTGATGGTATGATTGTGATTGTATGATTGCGATAGTATGATTGCGATTGTATGATATTGATTGTATGATTGTGATTGTATGATTGTGATTGTATGATTGTGATTGTATGATTGTGATTGTATGATTGTGATCGTATGATTGTGATTGTATGATTGTGATTGTATGATTGTGATTGTCTGATTGTGGTTGTATGATTGTGATTCTATGATTGTGATTGTATGATTGTGATTGTATGATTGTGATTGTATGATTGTGATTGTATGACTGTGATTGTATGATTGTGATTGTGCGATTGTGATTGTGCGATTGTGATTGTATGATTGTGATTGTATGATTATGATTGTATGATTGTGATTGTATGATTGTGATGGTATGATTGTGATTGTATGATTGCGATAGTATGATTGCGATTGTATGATATTGATTGTATGATTGTGATTGTATGATTGTGATTGTATGATTGTGATTGTATGATTGTGATTGTATGATTCTGATTGTATGATTGTGATTGTATGATTGTGATTGTATGATTGGGATTGTATGATTGTGATTGTATGATTGTGATTGTATGATTGCGATTGTATGAATGCGATTGTATGATTGTGATTGTATGATTGTGATTGCATGATTTTGAATGTATGATTGTGATAGTATGATTGTGATTGTATGATTGTGATTGTATGACTGTGATTGTATGACTGTGATTGTGCGATTGTGATTGTGCGATTGTGATTGTACGATTGTGATTGTACGATTGCGATTGTATGATTGCGATTGTATGATTGTGATTGTATGATTATGATTGTATTTTTGTGATTGTATGATTGTGATTGTATGATTGTGACTGTATGATTGTGATTGTATGATTGCGATTGTATGATTGCGATTGTATCAATGCGATTGTATGATTGTGATTGTATGATTGTGATTGTATGATTGTGATTGTATGATTGTGATTGTATGATTGTGATTGTATGATTGTGATTGTATGATTGTGATTGTATGATTGTGATAGTATGATTGTGATTGTATGATTGTGATTGTATGACTGTGATTGTATGATTGTGATTGTATGATTGTGATTGTATGATTGTGATAGTATGATTGTGATTGTATGATTGTGATTGTATGACTGTGATTGTATGATTGTGATTGTGCGATTGTGATTGTGCGATTGTGATTGTACGATTGTGATTGTACGATTGTGATTGTACGATTGTGATTGTATGATTGTGATGTATGATTGTAATTGTATGATTGTGATTGTATGATTGTTTTTGTATGATTGTGATTGAATGATTGTGATCGTATGATTGTGATCGTATGATTGCGATTGTATGATTTTGATTGTATGATTGTGATAGTATGATTGTGATTGTATGATTGTGATTGTATGACTGTGATTGTATGATTGTGATTGTGCGATTGTGATTGTGCGATTGTGATTGTACGATTGTGATTGTACGATTGTGATTGTATGATTGTGATTGTATGATTATGATAGAATGATTGTGATTGTATGATTGTGATTGTATGATTGTGATTGCATGATTTTGAATGTATGATTGTGATTGTATGATTGTGATTGTATGATTATGATTGTATGATTGTGATTGTATGATTGTGATGGTATGATTGTGATGGTATGATTGCGATCGTATGATTGTGATTGTATGATTATGATTGTATGATTGCGATTGTATGATTGCGATTGTATGATTGTGATTGTATGATTATGATAGTATTTTGGTGATTCTATGATTGTGATTGTATGATTGTGATTGTATGATTGTGATTGTATGATTGTGATTGTATGATTGTGATTGTATGATTGTGATTGTATGATTGTGATTGTATGATTGTGATTGTATGATTGTGATTGTATGATTGTGATTGTATGATTGTGATTGTATGATTGTGATTGTATGATTGTGATTGTATGATTGTGATTGTATGATAGTGATTGTATGATTGCGATTGTATGAATGCGATTGTATGATTGTGATTGTATGATTGTGGTGGTATGATTGTGATGGTATGATTGCGATCGTATGATTGTGATTGTATGATTATGATTGTATGATTGCGATTGTATGATTGCGATTGTATGATTGTGATTGTATGATTATGATTGTATTTTGGTGATTCTATGATTGTGATTGTATGATTGTGATTGTATGATTGTGATTGTATGATTATGATTGTATTTTTGTGATTGTATGATTGTGATTGTATGATTGTGACTGTATGATTGTGATTGTATGATTGTGATTGTATGATTGCGATTGTATGAATGCGATTGTATGATTGTGATTGTATGATTGTGATTGTATGATTGTGATTGTATGATTGTGATTGTATGATTGTGATTGTATGATTGTGATTGTATGATTGTGATTGTATGATTGTGATTGTATGATTGTGATAGTATGATTGTGATTGTATGATTGTGATTGTATGACTGTGATTGTATGATTGTGATTGTATGATTGTGATTGTATGATTGTGATAGTATGATTGTGATTGTATGATTGTGATTGTATGACTGTGATTGTATGATTGTGTTTGTGCGATTGTGATTGTGCGATTGTGATTGTACGATTGTGATTGTACGATTGTGATTGTATGATTGTGATTGTATGATTATGATGGAATGAATGCGATTGCAGGATTGTGATTGTATGATTGTGATTGCATGATTATGATTGTATGATTGTGATTGTATGATTATGATTGTATGATTGTGATTGTATGATTGCGATTGTATGATTGTGATTGTATGATTATGATTGTATTTTGGTGATTCTATGATTGTGATTGTATGATTGTGATTGCATGATTGTGATTGTATGATTGTGATTGTATGATTGTGATTGTCTGATTGTGGTTGTATGATTGTGATTGCATGATTGTGATTGTATGATTGTGATTGTATGACAGTGATTGTATGATTGTGATTGTGCGATTGTGATTGTGCGATTGTGATTGTACGATTGTGATTGTACGATTGCGATTGTATGAATGCGATTGTATGATTGTGATTGCATGACTTTGAATGTATGATTGTGATTGTACGATTGTGATTGTATGATGGTGATTGTATGATTGTGATAGTATGATTGTGATTGTAAGATTGTGATTGTATGACTGTGATTGTATGATTGTGATTGTATGATTGTCATTGTATGGTTATGATTGTATGATTGTGATTGCATGATTGTGATTGTATGATTGAGATTGCATGATTTTGTATGTATGATTGTGATTGTATGATTGTGATTGTATGATTGTGATAGTACGATTGTGATTATACGATTGTGATTGCATGATTGTGATTGTATGATTGAGATTGCATGATTTTGTATGTATGATTGTGATTGTATGATTGTGATTGTATGATTGTGATTGTATGATTGTGATTGTAGGATTATGATTGTATGATTGTGATTGTATGATTGTGATGGTATGATTGTGATTGTATGATTGCGATAGTATGATTGCGATTGTATGATATTGATTGTATGATTGTGATTGTATGATTGTGATTGTATGATTGCGATTGTATGATTGCGATTGTATGAATGCGATTGTATGATTGTGATTGTATGATTGTGATTGTATGATTGTGATTGTATGATTGTGATTGTATGATTGTGATTGTATGACTGTGATTGTATGATTGTGATAGTATGATTGTGATTGTATGATTGCGATTGTATGACTGTGATTGTATGATTGTGATTGTGCGATTGTGATTGTGCGATTGTGATTGTACGATTGTGATTGTATGATTGTGATTGTATAATTGCGATTGTATGAATGCGATTGTATGATTGTGATTGCATGATTGTGATTGTATGATGGTGATTGTATGATATTGATTGTATGATTGTGATTGTATGATTGTGATTGTATGATTGTGATAGTATGATTGTGATTGTATGATTGTGATTGTATGACTGTGATTGTATGATTGTGATTGTGCGATTGTGATTGTAGGATTGTGATTGTACGATTGCGATTGTACGATTGTGATTGTATGATTGTGATTGTATGATTATGATTGAATGATTGTGATTGCATGATTGTGATTGTATGATTGTGACTGCATGATTTTGAATGTATGATTGTGATTGTATGATTGTGATTGTATGATTGTGATTGTATGATTGTGATTGTATGATTGTGATTGTATGATTGTGATTGTATGATTGTGATAGTATGATTGTGATTGTATGAATGCGATTGTATGATTGTGATTGTATGATTATGATTGTACTTTTGTGATTGTATGATTGTGATTGTATGATTGTGATTGTATGATTGTGATTGTATGATTGCGATTGCATGAATGCGATTGTATGATTGTGATTGCATGATTGTGATTGTATGATTGTGATTGTATGATATTGATTGTATGATTGTGATTGTATGATTGTGATTGTATGATTGTGATTGTATGATTGTGATTGTATGATTGTGATTGTATGATTGTGATTGTCTCATTGTGGTTGTATGATTGTGATTGTATGATTGTGATTGTATGATTGTGATTGTATGACTGTGATTGTATGATTGTGATTGTGCGATTGTGATTGTGCGATTGTGATTGTACGATTGTGATTGTACGATTGCGCTTGTACGATTGCGATTGTACGAATGCGATTGTATGATTGTGATTGCATGATTGTGATTGTATGATTGTGATTGTATGATATTGATTGTATGATTGTGATTGTATGATTGTGATTGTATGATTGTGATGGTATGATTGTGATTGTATGATTATGATTGTATGATTGTGATTGTATGATTGTGATTGCATGATTGCGATTGTATGATTGTGATAGTATGATTGCGATTGTATGATTGTGATTGTATGATTGTGATTGTATGATTGTGATTGTATGATTGTGATTGTATGATTGTGATTGTATGATTGTGATTGTATGATTGTGATTGTATGATTGTGATTGTATAATTGTGATTGTATGATTGCGATTGTATGAATGCGATTGTATGAATGCGATTGTATGATTGTGATTGTATGATTGTGATTGTATGATTGTGATTGTATGATTGTGATTGTATGATTGCGATTGTATGAATTCGATTGTATGATTGTGATTGCATGATTGTGATTGTATGATTGTGATTGTATGATATTGATTGTATGATTGTGATTGTATGATTGTGATTGTATGATTGTGATAGTATGATTGTGATTGTATGATTGTGATTGTATGACTGTGATTGTATGATTGTGATTGTGCGATTGTGATTGTAGGATTGTGATTGTACGATTGCGATTGTACGATTGTGATTGTATGATTGTGATTGTATGATTATGATTGAATGATTGTGATTGCATGATTGTGAATGTATGATTGTGACTGCATGATTTTGAATGTATGATTGTGATTGTATGATTGTGATTGTATGATTGTGATTGTATGATTGTGATTGTATGATTGTGATTGTATGATTGTGATAGTATGATTGTGATTGTATGAATGCGATTGTATGATTGTGATTGTATGATTATGATTGTACTTTTGTGATTGTATGATTATGATTGTATGATTGTGATTGTATGATTGTGATTGTATGATTGCGATTGCATGAATGCGATTGTATGATTGTGATTGCATGATTGTGATTGTATGATTGTGATTGTATGATATTGATTGTATGATTGTGATTGTATGATTGTGATTGTATGATTGTGATTGTATGATTGTGATTGTCTGATTGTGGTTGTATGATTGTGATTGTATGATTGTGATTGTATGATTGTGATTGTATGACTGTGATTGTATGATTGTGATTGTGCGATTGTGATTGTGCGATTGTGATTGTACGATTGTGATTGTACGATTGCGATTGTATGAATGCGATTGTATGATTGTGATTGCATGATTGTGATTGTATGATTGTGATTGTATGATATTGATTGTATGATTGTGATTGTATGATTGTGATTGTATGATTGTGATGGTATGATTGTGATTGTATGATTATGATTGTATGATTGTGATTGTATGATTGTGATTGCATGATTGTGATTGTATGATTGTGATAGTATGATTGCGATAGTATGATTGTGATTGTATGACTGTGATTGTATGATTGTGATTGTATGATTGTGATAGTATGATTGTGATTGTATGATTGTGATTGTATGACTGTGATTGTATGATTGTGATTGCATGATTGTGATTGTATGATTATGATTGAATGATTGTGATTGCATGATTGTGATTGTATGATTGTGATTGCATGATTTTGAATGTATGATTGTGATTGTATGATTGTGATTGTATGATTGTGATTGTATGATTATGATTGTGTGATTGTGATTGTATGATTGTATTTGGGAGATTGTATTTTGGAGATTGTAATTGTGGGATTGCAATTGTATGATTGTGATTGTATGATTGTGATTGTATGATTGTGATTGTATGATTGTGATTGTATGATTGTGATTGTATGACTGTGATTGTACAATTGTGATTGTATGATTGTGATTGTATGATTGTGATGTATGATTGTAATTGTATGATTATGATTGTATGATTGTGATTGTATGATTGTGGTGGTATGATTGTGATGGTATGATTGCGATCGTATGATTGTGATTGTATGATTATGATTGTATGATTGCGATTGTATGATTGCGATTGTATGATTGTGATTGTATGATTATGATTGTATTTTGGTGATTCTATGATTGTGATTGTATGATTGTGATTGTATGATTGTGATTGTATGATTATGATTGTATTTTTGTGATTGTATGATTGTGATTGTATGATTGTGACTGTATGATTGTGATTGTATGATTGTGATTGTATGATTGCGATTGTATGAATGCGATTGTATGATTGTGATTGTATGATTGTGATTGTATGATTGTGATTGTATGATTGTGATTGTATGATTGTGATTGTATGATTGTGATTACATGATTGTGATTGTATGATTGTGATTGTATGATTGTGATAGTATGATTGTGATTGTATGATTGTGATTGTATGACTGTGATCGTATGATTGTGATTGTATGATTGTGATTGTATGATTGTGATAGTATGATTGTGATTGTATGATTGTGATTGTATGACTGTGATTGTATGATTGTGTTTGTGCGATTGTGATTGTGCGATTGTGATTGTACGATTGTGATTGTACGATTGTGATTGTATGATTGTGATTGTATGATTATGATGGAATGAATGCGATTGCATGATTGTGATTGTATGATTGTGATTGCATGATTATGATTGTATGATTGTGATTGTATGATTATGATTGTATGATTGTGATTGTATGATTGCGATTGTATGATTGTGATTGTATGATTATGATTGTATTTTGGTGATTCTATGATTGTGATTGTATGATTGTGATTGCATGATTGTGATTGTATGATTGTGATTGTATGATTGCGATTGTATGAATGCGATTGTATGATTGTGATTGCATGATTGTGATTGTATGATTGTGATTGTATGATATTGATTGTATGATTGTGATTGTATGATTGTGATTGTATGATTGTGATTGTATGATTGTGATTGTATGATTGTGATTGTCTGATTGTGGTTGTATGATTGTGATTGCATGATTGTGATTGTATGATTGTGATTGTATGACAGTGATTGTATGATTGTGATTGTGCGATTGTGATTGTGCGATTGTGATTGTACGATTGTGATTGTACGATTGCGATTGTATGAATGCGATTGTATGATTGTGATTGCATGACTTTGAATGTATGATTGTGATTGTACGATTGTGATTGTATGATGGTGATTGTATGATTGTGATAGTATGATTGTGATTGTAAGATTGTGATTGTATGACTGTGATTGTATGATTGTGATTGTATGATTGTCATTGTATGATTATGATTGTATGATTGTGATTGCATGATTGTGATTGTATGATTGAGATTGCATGATTTTGTATGTATGATTGTGATTGTATGATTGTGATTGTATGATTGTGATAGTACGATTGTGATTATACGATTGTGATTGCATGATTGTGATTGTATGATTGAGATTGCATGATTTTGTATGTGTGATTGTGATTGTATGATTGTGATTGTATGATTGTGATTGTATGATTGTGATTGTAGGATTATGATTGTATGATTGTGATTGTATGATTGTGATGGTATGATTGTGATTGTATGATTGCGATAGTATGATTGCGATTGTATGATATTGATTGTATGATTGTGATTGTATGATTGTGATTGTATGATTGTGATTGTATGATTGTGATTGTATGATTGTGATTGTATGATTGTGATTGTATGATTGTGATGTATGATTGTGATTGTATGATTGTGATTGTATGATTGTGATTGTATGATTGTGATTGCATGATTGTGATTGTATGATTGTGATTGTATGATATTGATTGTATGATTGTGATTGTATGATTGTGATTGTATGATTGTGATAGTATGATTGTGATTGTATGATTGTAATTGTATGACTGTGATTGTATGATTGTGATTGTGCGATTGTGATTGTGCGATTGTGATTGTACGATTGTGATTGTACGATTGTGATTGTACGATTGTGATTGTATGACTGTGATTGTATGACTGTGATTGTGCGATTGTGATTGTGCGATTGTGATTATACGATTGTGATTGTACGATTGCGATTGTATGATTGCGATTGTATGATTGCGATTGTATGATTGTGATTGTATTTTTGTGATTGTATGATTGTGATTGTATGATTGTGACTGTATGATTGTGATTGTATGATTGCGATTGTATGATTGCGATTGTATGAATGCGATTGTATGATTGTGATTGTATGATTGTGATTGTATGATTGTGATTGTATGATTGTGATTGTATGATTGTGATTGTATGATTGTGATTGTATGACTGTGATTGTATGATTGTGATAGTATGATTGTGATTGTATGATTGCGATTGTATGACTGTGATTGTATGATTGTGATTGTATGATTGTGATTGTATGATTGTGATAGTATGATTGTGATTGTATGATTGTGATTGTATGACTGTGATTGTATGATTGTGATTGTGCGATTGTGATTGTGCGATTGTGATTGTACGATTGTGATTGTATGATTGTGATTGTATGATTGCGATTGTATGAATGCGATTGTATGATTGTGATTGCATGATTGTGATTGTATGATGGTGATTGTATGATATTGATTGTATGATTGTGATTGTATGATTGTGATTGTATGATTGTGATAGTATGATTGTGATTGTATGATTGTGATTGTATGGCTGTGATTGTATGATTGTGATTGTGCGATTGTGATTGTAGGATTGTGATTGTACGATTGCGATTGTACGATTGTGATTGTACGATTGTGATTGTATGATTATGATTGAATGATTGTGATTGCATGATTGTGATTGTATGATTGTGACTGCATGATTTTGAATGTATGATTGTGATTGTATGATTGTGATTGTATGATTGTGATTGTATGATTGTGATTGTATGATTGTGATTGTATGACTGTGATTGTATGATTGTGATTGTGCGATTGTGATTGTGCGATTGTGATTGTACGATTGTGATTGTATGATTGTGATTGTATAATTGCGATTGTATGAATGCGATTGTATGATTGTGATTGCATGATTGTGATTGTATGATGGTGATTGTATGATATTGATTGTATGATTGTGATTGTATGATTGTGATTGTATGATTGTGATAGTATGATTGTGATTGTATGATTGTGATTGTATGGCTGTGATTGTATGATTGTGATTGTGCGATTGTGATTGTAGGATTGTGATTGTACGATTGCGATTGTACGATTGTGATTGTACGATTGTGATTGTATGATTATGATTGAATGATTGTGATTGCATGATTGTGATTGTATGATTGTGACTGCATGATTTTGAATGTATGATTGTGATTGTATGATTGTGATTGTATGATTGTGATTGTATGATTGTGATTGTATGATTGTGATTGTATGACTGTGATTGTATGATTGTGATTGTGCGATTGTGATTGTGCGATTGTGATTGTACGATTGTGATTGTATGATTGTGATTGTATAATTGCGATTGTATGAATGCGATTGTATGATTGTGATTGCATGATTGTGATTGTATGATGGTGATTGTATGATATTGATTGTATGATTGTGATTGTATGATTGTGATTGTATGATTGTGATAGTATGATTGTGATTGTATGATTGTGATTGTATGACTGTGATTGTATGATTGTGATTGTGCGATTGTGATTGTAGGATTGTGATTGTACGATTGCGATTGTACGATTGTGATTGTATGATTGTGATTGTATGATTATGATTGAATGATTGTGATTGCATGATTGTGATTGTATGATTGTGACTGCATGATTTTGAATGTATGATTGTGATTGTATGATTGTGATTGTATGATTGTGATTGTATGATTGTGATTGTATGATTGTGATTGTATGATTGTGATAGTATGATTGTGATTGTATGAATGCGATTGTATGATTGTGATTGTATGATTATGATTGTACTTTTGTGATTGTATGATTGTGATTGTATGATTGTGATTGTATGATTGTGATTGTATGATTGCGATTGCATGAATGCGATTGTATGATTGTGATTGCATGATTGTGATTGTATGATTGTGATTGTATGATATTGATTGTATGATTGTGATTGTATGATTGTGATTGTATGATTGTGATTGTATGATTGTGATTGTATGATTGTGATTGTATGATTGTGATTGTCTCATTGTGGTTGTATGATTGTGATTGTATGATTGTGATTGTATGATTGTGATTGTATGACTGTGATTGTATGATTGTGATTGTGCGATTGTGATTGTGCGATTGTGATTGTACGATTGTGATTGTACGATTGCGCTTGTACGATTGCGATTGTACGAATGCGATTGTATGATTGTGATTGCATGATTGTGATTGTATGATTGTGATTGTATGATATTGATTGTATGATTGTGATTGTATGATTGTGATTGTATGATTGTGATGGTATGATTGTGATTGTATGATTATGATTGTATGATTGTGATTGTATGATTGTGATTGCATGATTGCGATTGTATGATTGTGATAGTATGATTGCGATTGTATGATTGTGATTGTATGATTGTGATTGTATGATTGTGATTGTATGATTGTGATTGTATGATTGTGATTGTATGATTGTGATTGTATGATTGTGATTGTATGATTGTGATTGTATAATTGTGATTGTATGATTGCGATTGTATGAATGCGATTGTATGATTGTGATTGTATGATTGTGATTGTATGATTGTGATTGTATGATTGTGATTGTATGATTGCGATTGTATGAATTCGATTGTATGATTGTGATTGCATGATTGTGATTGTATGATTGTGATTGTATGATATTGATTGTATGATTGTGATTGTATGATTGTGATTGTATGATTGTGATAGTATGATTGTGATTGTATGATTGTGATTGTATGACTGTGATTGTATGATTGTGATTGTGCGATTGTGATTGTAGGATTGTGATTGTACGATTGCGATTGTACGATTGTGATTGTATGATTGTGATTGTATGATTATGATTGAATGATTGTGATTGCATGATTGTGAATGTATGATTGTGACTGCATGATTTTGAATGTATGATTGTGATTGTATGATTGTGATTGTATGATTGTGATTGTATGATTGTGATTGTATGATTGTGATTGTATGATTGTGATAGTATGATTGTGATTGTATGAATGCGATTGTATGATTGTGATTGTATGATTATGATTGTACTTTTGTGATTGTATGATTATGATTGTATGATTGTGATTGTATGATTGTGATTGTATGATTGCGATTGCATGAATGCGATTGTATGATTGTGATTGCATGATTGTGATTGTATGATTGTGATTGTATGATATTGATTGTATGATTGTGATTGTATGATTGTGATTGTATGATTGTGATTGTATGATTGTGATTGTCTGATTGTGGTTGTATGATTGTGATTGTATGATTGTGATTGTATGATTGTGATTGTATGACTGTGATTGTATGATTGTGATTGTGCGATTGTGATTGTGCGATTGTGATTGTACGATTGTGATTGTACGATTGCGATTGTATGAATGCGATTGTATGATTGTGATTGCATGATTGTGATTGTATGATTGTGATTGTATGATATTGATTGTATGATTGTGATTGTATGATTGTGATTGTATGATTGTGATGGTATGATTGTGATTGTATGATTATGATTGTATGATTGTGATTGTATGATTGTGATTGTATGATTGTGATTGCATGATTTTGAATGTATGATTGTGATTGTATGATTGTGATTGTATGATTGTGATTGTATGATTATGATTGTGTGATTGTGATTGTATGATTGTATTTGGGAGATTGTATTTTGGAGATTGTAATTGTGGGATTGCAATTGTATGATTGTGATTGTATGATTGTGATTGTATGATTGTGATTGTATGATTGTGATTGTATGATTGTGATTGTATGACTGTGATTGTACAATTGTGATTGTATGATTGTGATTGTATGATTGTGATGTATGATTGTAATTGTATGATTATGATTGTATGATTGTGATTGTATGATTGTGGTGGTATGATTGTGATGGTATGATTGCGATCGTATGATTGTGATTGTATGATTATGATTGTATGATTGCGATTGTATGATTGCGATTGTATGATTGTGATTGTATGATTATGATTGTATTTTGGTGATTCTATGATTGTGATTGTATGATTGTGATTGTATGATTGTGATTGTATGATTATGATTGTATTTTTGTGATTGTATGATTGTGATTGTATGATTGTGACTGTATGATTGTGATTGTATGATTGTGATTGTATGATTGCGATTGTATGAATGCGATTGTATGATTGTGATTGTATGATTGTGATTGTATGATTGTGATTGTATGATTGTGATTGTATGATTGTGATTGTATGATTGTGATTACATGATTGTGATTGTATGATTGTGATTGTATGATTGTGATAGTATGATTGTGATTGTATGATTGTGATTGTATGACTGTGATTGTATGATTGTGATTGTATGATTGTGATTGTATGATTGTGATAGTATGATTGTGATTGTATGATTGTGATTGTATGACTGTGATTGTATGATTGTGTTTGTGCGATTGTGATTGTGCGATTGTGATTGTACGATTGTGATTGTACGATTGTGATTGTATGATTGTGATTGTATGATTATGATGGAATGAATGCGATTGCATGATTGTGATTGTATGATTGTGATTGCATGATTATGATTGTATGATTGTGATTGTATGATTATGATTGTATGATTGTGATTGTATGATTGCGATTGTATGATTGTGATTGTATGATTATGATTGTATTTTGGTGATTCTATGATTGTGATTGTATGATTGTGATTGCATGATTGTGATTGTATGATTGTGATTGTATGATTGCGATTGTATGAATGCGATTGTATGATTGTGATTGCATGATTGTGATTGTATGATTGTGATTGTATGATATTGATTGTATGATTGTGATTGTATGATTGTGATTGTATGATTGTGATTGTATGATTGTGATTGTATGATTGTGATTGTCTGATTGTGGTTGTATGATTGTGATTGCATGATTGTGATTGTATGATTGTGATTGTATGATTGTGATTGTATGACTGTGATTGTATGATTGTGATTGTGCAATTGTGATTGTGCGATTGTGATTGTACGATTGTGATTGTACGATTGTGATTGTATGATTGTGATTGTATGATTATGATTGAATGATTGTGATTGCATGATTGTGATTGTATGATTGTGATTGCATGATTTTGAATGTATGATTGTGATTGTATGATTGTGATTGTATGATTGTGATTGTATGATTATGATTGTATGATTGTGATGGTATGATTGTGATTGTATGATTGTGATTGTATGATTGTATTTGGGAGATTGTAGTTGTATGATTGCGATTGTATGATTGTGATTGCATGATTGTGATGTATGTTTGTAATTGTATGATTATGATTGTATGATTGTGTTTGTATGATTGTGATGGTATGATTGTGATGGTATGATTGTGATTGTATGATTGCGATCGTATGATTGTGATTGTATGATTATGATTGTATGATTGTGATTGTATGATTGCGATTGTATGATTGTGATTGTATGATTATGATTGTATTTTGGTGATCCTATGATTGTGATTGTATGATTATGATTGCATGATTGTGATTGTATGATTGTGATTGTATGATTGCGATTGTATGAATGCGATTGTATGATTGTGATTGCATGATTGTGATTGTATGATTGTGATTGTATGATATTGATTGTATGATTGTGATTGTATGATTGTGATTGTATGATTGTGATTGTATGATTGTGATTGTATGATTGTGATTGTATGATTGTGATTGTCTGATTGTGGTTGTATGATTGTGATTGCATGATTGTGATTGTATGATTGTGATTGTATGACTGTGATTGTATGATTGTGATTGTGCGATTGTGATTGTGCGATTGTGATTGTACGATTGTGATTGTACGATTGCGATTGTATGAATGCGATTGTATGATTGTGATTGCATGACTTTGAATGTATGATTGTGATTGTACGATTGTGATTGTATGATGGTGATTGTATGATTGTGATAGTATGATTGTGATTGTAAGATTGTGATTGTATGACTGTGATTGTATGATTGTGATTGTATGATTGTCATTGTATGATTATGATTGTATGATTGTGATTGCATGATTGTGATTGTATGATTGAGATTGCATGATTTTGTATGTATGATTGTGATTGTATGATTGTGATTGTATGATTGTGATAGTATGATTGTGATTGTATGATTGTGATTGTATGACTGTGATTGTATGACTGTGATTGTATGATTGTGATTGTATGATTGCGATTGTATGAATGCGATTGTATGATTGTGATTGCATGATTGTGATTGTATGATTGTGATTGTATGATATTGATTGTATGATTGTGATTGTATGATTGTGATTGTATGACTGTGATTGTATGATTGTGATTGTGCGATTCTGATTGTACGATTGTGATTGTACGATTGTGATTGCATGATTGTGATTGTATGATTGAGATTGCATGATTTTGTATGTATGATTGTGATTGTATGATTGTGATTGTATGATTGTGATTGTATGATTGTGATTGTATGATTGTGATAGTATGATTGTGATTGTATGATTGTGATTGTATGACTGTGATTGTATGATTGTGATTGTGCGATTGTGATTGTGCGATTGTGATTGTACGATTGTGATTGTACGATTGTGATTGTATGATTGTGATGTATGATTGTAATTGTATGATTGTGATTGTATGATTGTTTTTGTATGATTGTGATTGAATGATTGTGATCGTATGATTGTGATCGTATGATTGCGATTGTAATGATTTTGATTGTATGATTGTGATAGTATGATTGTGATTGTATGATTGTGATTGTATGACTGTGATTGTATGATTGTGATTGTGCGATTGTGATTGTGCGATTGTGATTGTACGATTGTGATTGTACGATTGTGATTGTATGATTGTGATTGTATGATTATGATGGAATGATTGTGATTGTGTGATTGTGATTGTATGATTGTGATTGCATGATTTTGAATGTATGATTGTGATTGTATGATTGTGATTGTATGATTATGATTGTATGATTGTGATTGTATGATTGTGATGGTATGATTGTGATGGTATGATTGCGATCGTATGATTGTGATTGTATGATTATGATTGTATGATTGCGATTGTATGATTGCGATTGTATGATTGTGATTGTATGATTATGATAGTATTTTGGTGATTCTATGATTGTGATTGTATGATTGTGATTGTATGATTGTGATTGTATGATTGTGATTGTATGATTGTGATTGTATGATTGTGATTGTATGATTGTGATTGTATGATTGTGATTGTATGATTGTGATTGTATGATTGCGATTGTATGAATGCGATTGTACGATTGTGATTGTATGATTGTGATTGTATGATTATGATTGAATGATTGTGATTGCATGATTGTGATTGTATGATTGTGACTGCATGATTTTGAATGTATGATTGTGATTGTATGATTGTGATTGTATGATTGTGATTGTATGATTGTGATTGTATGATTGTGATTGTATGATTGTGATTGTATGATTGTGATTGTATGATTGTGATAGTATGATTGTGATTGTATGAATGCGATTGTATGATTGTGATTGTATGATTATGATTGTACTTTTGTGATTGTATGATTGTGATTGTATGATTGTGATTGTATGATTGTGATTGTATGATTGCGATTGCATGAATGCGATTGTATGATTGTGATTGCATGATTGTGATTGTATGATTGTGATTGTATGATTGTGATTGTATGATTGTGATTGTATGATTGTGATTGTCTGATTGTGGTTGTATGATTGTGATTGCATGATTGTGATTGTATGATTGTGATTGTATGACAGTGATTGTATGATTGTGATTGTGCGATTGTGATTGTGCGATTGTGATTGTACGATTGTGATTGTACGATTGCGATTGTATGAATGCGATTGTATGATTGTGATTGCATGACTTTGAATGTATGATTGTGATTGTACGATTGTGATTGTATGATGGTGATAGTATGATTGTGATAGTATGATTGTGATTGTAAGATTGTGATTGTATGACTGTGATTGTATGATTGTGATTGTATGATTGTCATTGTATGATTATGATTGTATGATTGTGATTGCATGATTGTGATTGTATGATTGAGATTGCATGATTTTGTATGTATGATTGTGATTGTATGATTGTGATTGTATGATTGTGATAGTACGATTGTGATTATACGATTGTGATTGCATGATTGTGATTGTATGATTGAGATTGCATGATTTTGTATGTATGATTGTGATTGTATGATTGTGATTGTATGATTGTGATTGTATGATTGTGATTGTAGGATTATGATTGTATGATTGTGATTGTATGATTGTGATGGTATGATTGTGATGGTATGATTGTGATTGTATGATTGCGATAGTATGATTGCGATTGTATGATATTGATTGTATGATTGTGATTGTATGATTGTGATTGTATGATTGTGATTGTATGATTGTGATTGTATGATTGTGATTGTATGATTGTGATTGTATGATTGTGATGTATGATTGTGATTGTATGATTGTGATTGTATGATTGTGATTGTATGATTGTGATTGCATGATTGTGATTGTATGATTGTGATTGTATGATATTGATTGTATGATTGTGATTGTATGATTGTGATTGTATGATTGTGATAGTATGATTGTGATTGTATGATTGTGATTGTATGACTGTGATTGTATGATTGTGATTGTGCGATTGTGATTGTGCGATTGTGATTGTACGATTGTGATCGTACGATTGTGATTGTATGATTGTGATTGTATGACTGTGATTGTATGACTGTGATTGTGCGATTGTGATTGTGCGATTGTGATTATACGATTGTGATTGTACGATTGCGATTGTATGATTGCGATTGTATGATTGTGATTGTATGATTATGATTGTATTTTTGTGATTGTATGATTGTGATTGTATGATTGTGACTGTATGATTGTGATTGTATGATTGCGATTGTATGATTGCGATTGTATGAATGCGATTGTATGATTGTGATTGTATGATTGTGATTGTATGATTGTGATTGTATGATTGTGATTGTATGATTGTGATTGTATGACTGTGATTGTATGATTGTGATAGTATGATTGTGATTGTATGATTGCGATTGTATGACTGTGATTGTATGATTGTGATTGTATGATTGTGATTGTATGATTGTGATAGTATGATTGTGATTGTATGATTGTGATTGTATGACTGTGATTGTATGATTGTGATTGTGCGATTGTGATTGTGCGATTGTGATTGTACGATTGTGATTGTATGATTGTGATTGTATGATTGCGATTGTATGAATGCGATTGTATGATTGTGATTGCATGATTGTGATTGTATGATGGTGATTGTATGATATTGATTGTATGATTGTGATTGTATGATTGTGATTGTATGATTGTGATAGTATGATTGTGATTGTATGATTGTGATTGTATGACTGTGATTGTATGATTGTGATTGTGCGATTGTGATTGTAGGATTGTGATTGTACGATTGCGATTGTACGATTGTGATTGTATGATTGTGATTGTATGATTATGATTGAATGATTGTGATTGCATGATTGTGATTGTATGATTGTGACTGCATGATTTTGAATGTATGATTGTGATTGTATGATTGTGATTGTATGATTGTGATTGTATGATTGTGATTGTATGATTGTGATTGTATGATTGTGATAGTATGATTGTGATTGTATGAATGCGATTGTATGATTGTGATTGTATGATTATGATTGTACTTTTGTGATTGTATGATTGTGATTGTATGATTGTGATTGTATGATTGTGATTGTATGATTGCGATTGCATGAATGCGATTGTATGATTGTGATTGCATGATTGTGATTGTATGATTGTGATTGTATGATATTGATTGTATGATTGTGATTGTATGATTGTGATTGTATGATTGTGATTGTATGATTGTGATTGTATGATTGTGATTGTATGATTGTGATTGTATGATTGTGATTGTCTGATTGTGGTTGTATGATTGTGATTGTATGATTGTGATTGTATGATTGTGATTGTATGACTGTGATTGTATGATTGTGATTGTGCGATTGTGATTGTGCGATTGTGATTGTACGATTGTGATTGTACGATTGCGATTGTACGATTGCGATTGTACGAATGCGATTGTATGATTGTGATTGCATGATTGTGATTGTATGATTGTGATTGTATGATATTGATTGTATGATTGTGATTGTATGATTGTGATTGTATGATTGTGATGGTATGATTGTGATTGTATGATTATGATTGTATGATTGTGATTGTATGATTGTGATTGCATGATTGTGATTGTATGATTGTGATAGTATGATTGCGATTGTATGATTGTGATTGTATGACTGTGATTGTATGATTGTGATTGTATGATTGTGATTGTATGATTGTGATAGTATGATTGTGATTGTATGATTGTGATTGTATGACTGTGATTGTATGATTGTGATTGTGCGATTGTGATTGTGCGATTGTGATTGTACGATTGTGATTGTACGATTGTGATTGTATGATTGTGATTGTATGATTATGATTGAATGATTGTGATTGCATGATTGTGATTGTATGATTGTGATTGCATGATTTTGAATGTATGATTGTGATTGTATGATTGTGATTGTATGATTGTGATTGTATGATTATGATTGTATGATTGTGATGGTATGATTGTGATTGTATGATTGTGATTGTATGATTGTATTTGGGAGAATGTAGTTGTATGATTGCGATTGTATGATTGTGATTGCATGATTGTGATGTATGTTTGTAATTGTATGATTATGATTGTATGATTGTGTTTGTATGATTGTGACGGTATGATTGTGATGGTATGATTGTGATTGTATGATTGCGATCGTATGATTGTGATTGTATGATTATGATTGTATGATTGTGATTGTATGATTGCGATTGTATGATTGTGATTGTATGATTATGATTGTATTTTGGTGATCCTATGATTGTGATTGTATGATTGTGATTGCATGATTGTGATTGTATGATTGTGATTGTATGATTGCGATTGTATGAATGCGATTGTATGATTGTGATTGCATGATTGTGATTGTATGATTGTGATTGTATGATATTGATTGTATGATATTGATTGTATGATTGTGATTGTATGATTGTGATTGTATGATTGTGATTGCATGATTGTGATTGTATGATTGTGACTGCATGATTTTGAATGTATGATTGTGATTGTATGATTGTGATTGTATGATTGTGATTGTATGATTGTGATTGTATGATTGTGATTGTATGATTGTGATAGTATGATTGTGATTGTATGAATGCGATTGTATGATTGTGATTGTATGATTATGATTTTACTTTTGTGATTGTATGATTGTGATTGTATGATTGTGATTGTATGATTGTGATTGTATGATTGCGATTGCATGAATGCGATTGTATGATTGTGATTGCATGATTGTGATTGTATGATTGTGATTGTATGATATTGATTGTATGATTGTGATTGTATGATTGTGATTGTATGATTGTGATTGTATGATTGTGATTGTATGATTGTGATTGTCTGATTGTGGTTGTATGATTGTGATTGTATGATTGTGATTGTATGATTGTGATTGTATGACTGTGATTGTATGATTGTGATTGTGCGATTGTGATTGTGCGATTGTGATTGTACGATTGTGATTGTACGATTGCGATTGTACGATTGCGATTGTACGAATGCGATTGTATGATTGTGATTGCATGATTGTGATTGTATGATTGTGATTGTATGATATTGATTGTATGATTGTGATTGTATGATTGTGATTGTATGATTGTGATGGTATGATTGTGATTGTATGATTATGATTGTATGATTGTGATTGTATGATTGTGATTGCATGATTGTGATTGTATGATTGTGATAGTATGATTGCGATTGTATGATTGTGATTGTATGACTGTGATTGTATGATTGTGATTGTATGATTGTGATTGTATGATTGTGATAGTATGATTGTGATTGTATGATTGTGATTGTATGACTGTGATTGTATGATTGTGATTGTGCAATTGTGATTGTGCGATTGTGATTGTACGATTGTGATTGTACGATTGTGATTGTATGATTGTGATTGTATGATTATGATTGAATGATTGTGATTGCATGATTGTGATTGTATGATTGTGATTGCATGATTTTGAATGTATGATTGTGATTGTATGATTGTGATTGTATGATTGTGATTGTATGATTATGATTGTATGATTGTGATGGTATGATTGTGATTGTATGATTGTGATTGTATGATTGTATTTGGGAGATTGTAGTTGTATGATTGCGATTGTATGATTGTGATTGCATGATTGTGATGTATGTTTGTAATTGTATGATTATGATTGTATGATTGTGTTTGTATGATTGTGATGGTATGATTGTGATGGTATGATTGTGATTGTATGATTGCGATCGTATGATTGTGATTGTATGATTATGATTGTATGATTGTGATTGTATGATTGCGATTGTATGATTGTGATTGTATGATTATGATTGTATTTTGGTGATCCTATGATTGTGATTGTATGATTATGATTGCATGATTGTGATTGTATGATTGTGATGGTATGATTGCGATTGTATGAATGCGATTGTATGATTGTGATTGCATGATTGTGATTGTATGATTGTGATTGTATGATATTGATTGTATGATTGTGATTGTATGATTGTGATTGTATGATTGTGATTGTATGATTGTGATTGTATGATTGTGATTGTCTGATTGTGGTTGTATGATTGTGATTGCATGATTGTGATTGTATGATTGTGATTGCATGATTGTGATTGTATGATTGAGATTGCATGATTTTGTATGTATGATTGTGATTGTGCGATTGTGATTGTGCGATTGTGATTGTACGATTGTGATTGTACGATTGCGATTGTATGAATGCGATTGTATGATTGTGATTGCATGACTTTGAATGTATGATTGTGATTGTACGATTGTGATTGTATGATGGTGATTGTATGATTGTGATAGTATGATTGTGATTGTAAGATTGTGATTGTATGACTGTGATTGTATGATTGTGATTGTATGATTGTCATTGTATGATTATGATTGTATGATTGTGATTGCATGATTGTGATTGTATGATTGAGATTGCATGATTTTGTATGTATGATTGTGATTGTATGATTGTGATTGTATGATTGTGATAGTATGATTGTGATTGTATGATTGTGATTGTATGACTGTGATTGTATGACTGTGATTGTATGATTGTGATTGTATGATTGCGATTGTATGAATGCGATTGTATGATTGTGATTGCATGATTGTGATTGTATGATTGTGATTGTATGATATTGATTGTATGATTGTGATTGTATGATTGTGATTGTATGACTGTGATTGTATGATTGTGATTGTGCGATTCTGATTGTACGATTGTGATTGTACGATTGTGATTGCATGATTGTGATTGTATGATTGAGATTGCATGATTTTGTATGTATGATTGTGATTGTATGATTGTGATTGTATGATTGTGATTGTATGATTGTGATTGTATGATTGTGATTGTATGATTGTGATAGTATGATTGTGATTGTATGATTGTGATTGTATGACTGTGATTGTATGATTGTGATTGTGCGATTGTGATTGTGCGATTGTGATTGTACGATTGTGATTGTACGATTGTGATTGTATGATTGTGATTGTATGATTGTGATGTATGATTGTAATTGTATGATTGTGATTGTATGATTGTTTTTGTATGATTGTGATTGAATGATTGTGATCGTATGATTGTGATCGTATGATTGCGATTGTAATGATTTTGATTGTATGATTGTGATAGTATGATTGTGATTGTATGATTGTGATTGTATGACTGTGATTGTATGATTGTGATTGTGCGATTGTGATTGTGCGATTGTGATTGTACGATTGTGATTGTACGATTGTGATTGTATGATTGTGATTGTATGATTATGATGGAATGATTGTGATTGTGTGATTGTGATTGTATGATTGTGATTGCATGATTTTGAATGTATGATTGTGATTGTATGATTGTGATTGTATGATTATGATTGTATGATTGTGATTGTATGATTGTGATGGTATGATTGTGATGGTATGATTGCGATCGTATGATTGTGATTGTATGATTATGATTGTATGATTGCGATTGTATGATTGCGATTGTATGATTGTGATTGTATGATTATGATAGTATTTTGGTGATTCTATGATTGTGATTGTATGATTGTGATTGTATGATTGTGATTGTATGATTGTGATTGTATGATTGTGATTGTATGATTGTGATTGTATGATTGTGATTGTATGATTGTGATTGTATGAATGCGATTGTATGATTGTGATTGCATGACTTTGAATGTATGATTGTGATTGTACGATTGTGATTGTATGATGGTGATAGTATGATTGTGATAGTATGATTGTGATTGTAAGATTGTGATTGTATGACTGTGATTGTATGATTGTGATTGTATGATTGTCATTGTATGATTATGATTGTATGATTGTGATTGCATGATTGTGATTCTATGATTGAGATTGCATGATTTTGTATGTATGATTGTGATTGTATGATTGTGATTGTATGATTGTGATAGTACGATTGTGATTATACGATTGTGATTGCATGATTGTGATTGTATGATTGAGATTGCATGATTTTGTATGTATGATTGTGATTGTATGATTGTGATTGTATGATTGTGATTGTATGATTGTGATTGTAGGATTATGATTGTATGATTGTGATTGTATGATTGTGATGGTATGATTGTGATTGTATGATTGCGATAGTATGATTGCGATTGTATGATATTGATTGTATGATTGTGATTGTATGATTGTGATTGTATGATTGTGATTGTATGATTGTGATTGTATGATTGTGATTGTATGATTGTGATGTATGATTGTGATTGTATGATTGTGATTGTATGATTGTGATTGTATGATTGTGATTGCATGATTGTGATTGTATGATTGTGATTGTATGATATTGATTGTATGATTGTGATTGTATGATTGTGATTGTATGATTGTGATAGTATGATTGTGATTGTATGATTGTGATTGTATGATTGTGATTGTGCGATTGTGATTGTGCGATTGTGATTGTGCGATTGTGATTGTACGATTGTGATTGTACGATTGTGATTGTATGATTGTGATTGTATGACTGTGATTGTATGACTGTGATTGTGCGATTGTGATTGTGCGATTGTGATTATACGATTGTGATTGTACGATTGCGATTGTATGATTGCGATTGTATGATTGTGATTGTATGATTATGATTGTATTTTTGTGATTGTATGATTGTGATTGTATGATTGTGACTGTATGATTGTGATTGTATGATTGCGATTGTATGATTGCGATTGTATGAATGCGATTGTATGATTGTGATTGTATGATTGTGATTGTATGATTGTGATTGTATGATTGTGATTGTATGATTGTGATTGTATGACTGTGATTGTATGATTGTGATAGTATGATTGTGATTGTATGATTGCGATTGTATGACTGTGATTGTATGATTGTGATTGTATGATTGTGATTGTATGATTGTGATAGTATGATTGTGATTGTATGATTGTGATTGTATGACTGTGATTGTATGATTGTGATTGTGCGATTGTGATTGTGCGATTGTGATTGTACGATTGTGATTGTATGATTGTGATTGTATGATTGCGATTGTATGAATGCGATTGTATGATTGTGATTGCATGATTGTGATTGTATGATGGTGATTGTATGATATTGATTGTATGATTGTGATTGTATGATTGTGATTGTATGATTGTGATAGTATGATTGTGATTGTATGATTGTGATTGTATGACTGTGATTGTATGATTGTGATTGTGCGATTGTGATTGTAGGATTGTGATTGTACGATTGCGATTGTACGATTGTGATTGTATGATTGTGATTGTATGATTATGATTGAATGATTGTGATTGCATGATTGTGATTGTATGATTGTGACTGCATGATTTTGAATGTATGATTGTGATTGTATGATTGTGATTGTATGATTGTGATTGTATGATTGTGGTTGTATGATTGTGATTGTATGATTGTGATAGTATGATTGTGATTGTATGAATGCGATTGTATGATTGTGATTGTATGATTATGATTGTACTTTTGTGATTGTATGATTGTGATTGTATGATTGTGATTGTATGATTGTGATTGTATGATTGTGATTGTATGATTGCGATTGCATGAATGCGATTGTATGATTGTGATTGCATGATTGTGATTGTATGATTGTGATTGTATGATATTGATTGTATGATTGTGATTGTATGATTGTGATTGTATGATTGTGATTGTGCGATTGTGATTGTGCGATTGTGATTGTACGATTGTGATTGTACGATTGCGATTGTACGATTGCGATTGTACGAATGCGATTGTATGATTGTGATTGCATGATTGTGATTGTATGATTGTGATTGTATGATATTGATTGTATGATTGTGATTGTATGATTGTGATTGTATGATTGTGATGGTATGATTGTGATTGTATGATTATGATTGTATGATTGTGATTGTATGATTGTGATTGCATGATTGTGATTGTATGATTGTGATAGTATGATTGCGATTGTATGATTGTGATTGTATGACTGTGATTGTATGATTGTGATTGTATGATTGTGATTGTATGATTGTGATAGTATGATTGTGATTGTATGATTGTGATTGTATGACTGTGATTGTATGATTGTGATTGTGCGATTGTGATTGTGCGATTGTGATTGTACGA
Organism: Megachile rotundata; assembly: GCF_050947335.1. Lineage (NCBI taxonomy): Eukaryota > Metazoa > Arthropoda > Insecta > Hymenoptera > Megachilidae > Megachile > Megachile rotundata. The sequence goes on along the minus strand of NW_027473323.1, from coordinate 1,647,905 downwards.
TTGTGATTGTACGATTGTGATTGTATGATTGTGATTGTATGATTATGATTGAATGATTGTGATTGCATGATTGTGATTGTATGATTGTGATTGCATGATTTTGAATGTATGATTGTGATTGTATGATTGTGATTGTATGATTGTGATTGTATCATTATGATTGTATGATTGTGATGGTATGATTGTGATTGTATGATTGTGATTGTATGATTGTATTTGGGAGACTGTAGTTGTATGATTGCGATTGTATGATTGTGATTGCATGATTGTGATGTATGTTTGTAATTGTATGATTATGATTGTATGATTGTGTTTGTATGATTGTGACGGTATGATTGTGATGGTATGATTGTGATTGTATGATTGCGATAGTATGATTGTGATTGTATGATTATGATTGTATGATTGTGATTGTATGATTGCGATTGTATGATTGTGATTGTATGATTATGATTGTATTTTGGTGATCCTATGATTGTGATTGTATGATTGTGATTGCATGATTGTGATTGTATGATTGTGATTGTATGATTGCGATTGTATGAATGCGATTGTATGATTGTGATTGCATGATTGTGATTGTATGATTGTGATTGTATGATATTGATTGTATGATTGTGATTGTATGATTGTGATTGTATGATTGTGATTGTATGATTGTGATTGTATGATTGTGATTGTCTGATTGTGGTTGTATGATTGTGATTGCATGATTGTGATTGTATGATTGTGATTGTATGACTGTGATTGTATGATTGTGATTGTGCGATTGTGATTGTGCGATTGTGATTGTACGATTGTGATTGTACGATTGCGATTGTATGAATGCGATTGTATGATTGTGATTGCATGACTTTGAATGTATGATTGTGATTGTACGATTGTGATTGTATGATGGTGATTGTATGATTGTGATAGTATGATTGTGATTGTAAGATTGTGATTGTATGACTGTGATTGTATGATTGTGATTGTATGATTGTCATTGTATGATTATGATTGTATGATTGTGATTGCATGATTGTGATTGTATGATTGAGATTGCATGATTTTGTATGTATGATTGTGATTGTATGATTGTGATTGTATGATTGTGATAGTATGATTGTGATTGTATGATTGTGATTGTATGACTGTGATTGTATGACTGTGATTGTATGATTGTGATTGTATGATTGCGATTGTATGAATGCGATTGTATGATTGTGATTGCATGATTGTGATTGTATGATTGTGATTGTATGATATTGATTGTATGATTGTGATTGTATGATTGTGATTGTATGACTGTGATTGTATGATTGTGATTGTGCGATTGTGATTGTACGATTGTGATTGTACGATTGTGATTGCATGATTGTGATTGTATGATTGAGATTGCATGATTTTGTATGTATGATTGTGATTGTATGATTGTGATTGTATGATTGTGATTGTATGATTGTGATTGTATGATTGTGATTGTATGATATTGATTGTATGATTGTGATTGTATGATTGTGATTGTATGATTGTGATTGTATGATTGTGATTGTATGATTGTGATTGTCTGATTGTGGTTGTATGATTGTGATTGCATGATTGTGATTGTATGATTGTGATTGTATGACTGTGATTGTATGATTGTGATTGTGCGATTGTGATTGTGCGATTGTGATTGTACGATTGTGATTGTACGATTGCGATTGTATGAATGCGATTGTATGATTGTGATTGCATGACTTTGAATGTATGATTGTGATTGTACGATTGTGATTGTATGATGGTGATTGTATGATTGTGATAGTATGATTGTGATTGTAAGATTGTGATTGTATGACTGTGATTGTATGATTGTGATTGTATGATTGTCATTGTATGATTATGATTGTATGATTGTGATTGCATGATTGTGATTGTATGATTGAGATTGCATGATTTTGTATGTATGATTGTGATTGTATGATTGTGATTGTATGATTGTGATAGTATGATTGTGATTGTATGATTGTGATTGTATGACTGTGATTGTATGACTGTGATTGTATGATTGTGATTGTATGATTGCGATTGTATGAATGCGATTGTATGATTGTGATTGCATGATTGTGATTGTATGATTGTGATTGTATGATATTGATTGTATGATTGTGATTGTATGATTGTGATTGTATGACTGTGATTGTATGATTGTGATTGTGCGATTGTGATTGTACGATTGTGATTGTACGATTGTGATTGCATGATTGTGATTGTATGATTGAGATTGCATGATTTTGTATGTATGATTGTGATTGTATGATTGTGATTGTATGATTGTGATTGTATGATTGTGATTGTATGATTGTGATAGTATGATTGTGATTGTATGATTGTGATTGTATGACTGTGATTGTATGATTGTGATTGTGCGATTGTGATTGTGCGATTGTGATTGTACGATTGTGATTGTACGATTGTGATTGTATGATTGTGATTGTATGATTGTGATGTATGATTGTAATTGTATGATTGTGATTGTATGATTGTTTTTGTATGATTGTGATTGAATGATTGTGATCGTATGATTGTGATCGTATGATTGCGATTGTAATGATTTTGATTGTATGATTGTGATGGTATGATTGCGATCGTATGATTGTGATTGTATGATTATGATTGTATGATTGCGATTGTATGATTGTGATTGTATGATTATGATAGTATTTTGGTGATTCTATGATTGTGATTGTATGATTGTGATTGTATGATATTGATTGTATGATTGTGATTGTATGATTGTGATTGTATGATTGTGATTGTATGATTGTGATTGTATGATTGTGATTGTCTGATTGTGGTTGTATGATTGTGATTGCATGATTGTGATTGTATGATTGTGATTGTATGACTGTGATTGTATGATTGTGATTGTGCGATTGTGATTGTGCGATTGTGATTGTACGATTGTGATTGTACGATTGCGATTGTATGAATGCGATTGTATGATTGTGATTGCATGACTTTGAATGTATGATTGTGATTGTACGATTGTGATTGTATGATGGTGATTGTATGATTGTGATAGTATGATTGTGATTGTAAGATTGTGATTGTATGACTGTGATTGTATGATTGTGATTGTATGATTGTCATTGTATGATTATGATTGTATGATTGTGATTGCATGATTGTGATTGTATGATTGAGATTGCATGATTTTGTATGTATGATTGTGATTGTATGATTGTGATTGTATGATTGTGATAGTATGATTGTGATTGTATGATTGTGATTGTATGACTGTGATTGTATGACTGTGATTGTATGATTGTGATTGTATGATTGCGATTGTATGAATGCGATTGTATGATTGTGATTGCATGATTGTGATTGTATGATTGTGATTGTATGATATTGATTGTATGATTGTGATTGTATGATTGTGATTGTATGACTGTGATTGTATGATTGTGATTGTGCGATTGTGATTGTACGATTGTGATTGTACGATTGTGATTGCATGATTGTGATTGTATGATTGAGATTGCATGATTTTGTATGTATGATTGTGATTGTATGATTGTGATTGTATGATTGTGATTGTATGATTGTGATTGTATGATTGTGATTGTATGATTGTGATTGTATGATTGTGATAGTATGATTGTGATTGTATGATTGCGATTGTATGATTGCGATTGTATGATTGTGATTGTATGATTATGATAGTATTTTGGTGATTCTATGATTGTGATTGTATGATTGTGATTGTATGATTGTGATTGTATGATTGTGATTGTATGATTGTGATTGTATGATTGTGATTGTATGATTGTGATTGTATGATTGTGATTGTATGATTGTGATTGTATGATTGTGATTGTATGATTGTGATAGTATGATTGTGATTGTATGATTGTGATTGTATGACTGTGATTGTATGATTGTGATTGTGCGATTGTGATTGTACGATTGTGATTGTACGATTGCGATTGTATGAATGCGATTGTATGATTGTGATTGCATGACTTTGAATGTATGATTGTGATTGTACGATTGTGATTGTATGATGGTGATTGTATGATTGTGATAGTATGATTGTGATTGTAAGATTGTGATTGTATGACTGTGATTGTATGATTGTGATTGTATGATTGTCATTGTATGATTATGATTGTATGATTGTGATTGCATGATTGTGATTGTGTGATTGAGATTGCATGATTTTGTATGTATGATTGTGATTGTATGATTGTGATTGTATGATTGTGATAGTATGATTGTGATTGTATGATTGTGATTGTATGACTGTGATTGTATGACTGTGATTGTATGATTGTGATTGTATGATTGCGATTGTATGAATGCGATTGTATGATTGTGATTGCATGATTGTGATTGTATGATTGTGATTGTATGATATTGATTGTATGATTGTGATTGTATGATTGTGATTGTATGACTGTGATTGTATGATTGTGATTGTGCGATTCTGATTGTACGATTGTGATTGTACGATTGTGATTGCATGATTGTGATTGTATGATTGAGATTGCATGATTTTGTATGTATGATTGTGATTGTATGATTGTGATTGTATGATTGTGATTGTATGATTGTGATTGTATGATTGTGATAGTATGATTGTGATTGTATGATTGTGATTGTATGACTGTGATTGTATGATTGTGATTGTGCGATTGTGATTGTGCGATTGTGATTGTACGATTGTGATTGTACGATTGTGATTGTATGATTGTGATTGTATGATTGTGATGTATGATTGTAATTGTATGATTGTGATTGTATGATTGTTTTTGTATGATTGTGATTGAATGATTGTGATCGTATGATTGTGATCGTATGATTGCGATTGTAATGATTTTGATTGTATGATTGTGATAGTATGATTGTGATTGTATGATTGTGATTGTATGACTGTGATTGTATGATTGTGATTGTGCGATTGTGATTGTGCGATTGTGATTGTACGATTGTGATTGTACGATTGTGATTGTATGATTGTGATTGTATGATTATGATGGAATGATTGTGATTGTGTGATTGTGATTGTATGATTGTGATTGCATGATTTTGAATGTATGATTGTGATTGTATGATTGTGATTGTATGATTATGATTGTATGATTGTGATTGTATGATTGTGATGGTATGATTGTGATGGTATGATTGCGATCGTATGATTGTGATTGTATGATTATGATTGTATGATTGCGATTGTATGATTGCGATTGTATGATTGTGATTGTATGATTATGATAGTATTTTGGTGATTCTATGATTGTGATTGTATGATTGTGATTGTATGATTGTGATTGTATGATTGTGATTGTATGATTGTGATTGTATGATTGTGATTGTATGATTGTGATTGTATGATTGTGATTGTATGATTGCGATTGTATGAATGCGATTGTACGATTGTGATTGTATGATTGTGATTGTATGATTATGATTGAATGATTGTGATTGCATGATTGTGATTGTATGATTGTGACTGCATGATTTTGAATGTATGATTGTGATTGTATGATTGCGATTGTATGATTGTGATTGTATGATTATGATAGTATTTTGGTGATTCTATGATTGTGATTGTATGATTGTGATTGTATGATATTGATTGTATGATTGTGATTGTATGATTGTGATTGTATGATTGTGATTGTATGATTGTGATTGTATGATTGTGATTGTCTGATTGTGGTTGTATGATTGTGATTGCATGATTGTGATTGTATGATTGTGATTGTATGACTGTGATTGTATGATTGTGATTGTGCGATTGTGATTGTGCGATTGTGATTGTACGATTGTGATTGTACGATTGCGATTGTATGAATGCGATTGTATGATTGTGATTGCATGACTTTGAATGTATGATTGTGATTGTACGATTGTGATTGTATGATGGTGATTGTATGATTGTGATAGTATGATTGTGATTGTAAGATTGTGATTGTATGACTGTGATTGTATGATTGTGATTGTATGATTGTCATTGTATGATTATGATTGTATGATTGTGATTGCATGATTGTGATTGTATGATTGAGATTGCATGATTTTGTATGTATGATTGTGATTGTATGATTGTGATTGTATGATTGTGATAGTATGATTGTGATTGTATGATTGTGATTGTATGACTGTGATTGTATGACTGTGATTGTATGATTGTGATTGTATGATTGCGATTGTATGAATGCGATTGTATGATTGTGATTGCATGATTGTGATTGTATGATTGTGATTGTATGATATTGATTGTATGATTGTGATTGTATGATTGTGATTGTATGACTGTGATTGTATGATTGTGATTGTGCGATTGTGATTGTACGATTGTGATTGTACGATTGTGATTGCATGATTGTGATTGTATGATTGAGATTGCATGATTTTGTATGTATGATTGTGATTGTATGATTGTGATTGTATGATTGTGATTGTATGATTGTGATTGTATGATTGTGATTGTATGATTGTGATAGTATGATTGTGATTGTATGATTGTGATTGTATGACTGTGATTGTATGATTGTGATTGTGCGATTGTGATTGTGCGATTGTGATTGTACGATTGTGATTGTACGATTGTGATTGTATGATTGTGATTGTATGATTGTGATGTATGATTGTAATTGTATGATTGTGATTGTATGATTGTTTTTGTATGATTGTGATTGAATGATTGTGATCGTATGATTGTGATCGTATGATTGCGATTGTAATGATTTTGTTTGTATGATTGTGATAGTATGATTGTGATTGTATGATTGTGATTGTATGACTGTGATTGTATGATTGTGATTGTGCGATTGTGATTGTGCGATTGTGATTGTACGATTGTGATTGTACGATTGTGATTGTATGATTGTGATTGTATGATTATGATGGAATGATTGTGATTGTATGATTGTGATTGTATGATTGTGATTGCATGATTTTGAATGTATGATTGTGATTGTATGATTGTGATTGTATGATTATGATTGTATGATTGTGATTGTATGATTGTGATGGTATGATTGTGATGGTATGATTGCGATCGTATGATTGTGATTGTATGATTATGATTGTATGATTGCGATTGTATGATTGCGATTGTATGATTGTGATTGTATGATTATGATAGTATTTTGGTGATTCTATGATTGTGATTGTATGATTGTGATTGTATGATTGTGATTGTATGATTGTGATTGTATGATTGTGATTGTATGATTGTGATTGTATGATTGTGATTGTATGATTGTGATTGTATGATTGTGATTGTATGATTGTGATTGTATGATTGTGATAGTATGATTGTGATTGTATGATTGTGATTGTATGACTGTGATTGTATGATTGTGATTGTGCGATTGTGATTGTGCGATTGTGATTGTACGATTGTGATTGTACGATTGTGATTGTATGATTGTGATTGTATGATTGTGATGTATGATTGTAATTGTATGATTGTGATTGTATGATTGTTTTTGTATGATTGTGATTGAATGATTGTGATCGTATGATTGTGATCGTATGATTGCGATTGTAATGGTTTTGATTGTATGATTGTGATAGTATGATTGTGATTGTATGATTGTGATTGTATGACTGTGATTGTATGATTGTGATTGTGCGATTGTGATTGTGCGATTGTGATTGTACGATTGTGATTGTACGATTGTGATTGTATGATTGTGATTGTATGATTATGATGGAATGATTGTGATTGTATGATTGTGATTGTATGATTGTGATTGCATGATTTTGAATGTATGATTGTGATTGTATGATTGTGATTGTATGATTATGATTGTATGATTGTGATTGTATGATTGTGATGGTATGATTGTGATGGTATGATTGCGATCGTATGATTGTGATTGTATGATTATGATTGTATGATTGCGATTGTATGATTGCGATTGTATGATTGTGATTGTATGATTATGATAGTATTTTGGTGATTCTATGATTGTGATTGTATGATTGTGATTGTATGATTGTGATTGTATGATTGTGATTGTATGATTGTGATTGTATGATTGTGATTGTATGATTGTGATTGTATGATTGTGATTGTATGATTGTGATTGTATGATTGTGATTGTATGATTGCGATTGTATGAATGCGATTGTACGATTGTGATTGTATGATTGTGATTGTATGATTATGATTGAATGATTGTGATTGCATGATTGTGATTGTATGATTGTGACTGCATGATTTTGAATGTATGATTGTGATTGTATGATTGTGATTGTATGATTGTGATTGTATGATTGTGATTGTATGATTGTGATAGTATGATTGTGATTGTATGAATGCGATTGTATGATTGTGATTGTATGATTATGATTGTACTTTTGTGATTGTATGATTGTGATTGTATGATTGTGATTGTATGATTGTGATTGTATGATTGCGATTGCATGAATGCGATTGTATGATTGTGATTGCATGATTGTGATTGTATGATTGTGATTGTATGATATTGATTGTATGATTGTGATTGTATGATTGTGATTGTATGATTGTGATTGTATAATTGTGATTGTCTGATTGTGGTTGTATGATTGTGATTGCATGATTGTTATTGTATGACTGTGATTGTATGATTGTGATTGTGCGATTGTGATTGTGCGATTGTGATTGTACGATTGTGATTGTACGATTGCGATTGTATGAATGCGATTGTATGATTGTGATTGCATGATTGTGATTGTATGATTGTGATTGTATGATATTGATTGTATGATTGTGATTGTATGATTGTGATTGTATGATTGTGATGGTATGATTGTGATTGTATGATTATGATTGTATGATTGTGATTGTATGATTGTGATTGCATGATTGTGATTGTATGATTGTGATAGTATGATTGCGATTGTATGATTGTGATTGTATGACTGTGATTGTATGATTGTGATTGTATGATTGTGATTGTATGATTGTGATAGTATGATTGTGATTGTATGATTGTGATTGTATGACTGTGATTGTATGATTGTGATTGTGCGATTGTGATTGTGCGATTGTGATTGTACGATTTTGATTGTACGATTGTGATTGTATGATTGTGATTGTATGATTATGATTGAATGATTGTGATTGCATGATTGTGATTGTATGATTGTGATTGCATGATTTTGAATGTATGATTGTGATTGTATGATTGTGATTGTATGATTGTGATTGTATGATTGTGATTGTATGATTATGATTGTGTGATTGTGATTGTATGATTGTATTTGGGAGATTGTATTTTGGAGATTGTAATTGTGGGATTGCAATTGTATGATTGTGATTGTATGATTGTGATTGTATGATTGTGATTGTATGATTGTGATTGTATGATTGTGATTGTATGATTGTGATTGTATGATTGTGATTGTATAATTGTGATTGTATGATTGTGATTGTATGATTGTGATGTATGATTGTAATTGTATGATTATGATTGTATGATTGTGATTGTATGATTGTGATGGTATGATTGTGATGGTATGATTGCGATCGTATGATTGTGATTGTATGATTATGATTGTATGATTGCGATTGTATGATTGCGATTGTATGATTGTGATTGTATGATTATGATTGTATTTTGGTGATTCTATGATTGTGATTGTATGATTGTGATTGTATGATTGTGATTGTATGATTGTGATTGTATGATTATGATTGTATTTTTGTGATTGTATGATTGTGATTGTATGATTGTGACTGTATGATTGTGATTGTATGATTGTGATTGTATGATTCCGATTGTATGAATGCGTTTGTATGATTGTGATTGTATGATTGTGATTGTATGATTGTGATTGTATGATTGTGATTGTATGATTGTGATTGTATGATTGTGATTGTATGATTGTGATTGTATGATTGTGATTGTATGATTGTGATTGTATGATTGTGATTGTATGATTGTGATTGTATGATTGTGATAGTATGATTGTGATTGTATGATTGTGATTGTATGACTGTGATTGTATGATTGTGATTGTATGATTGTGATTGTATGATTGTGATAGTATGATTGTGATTGTATGATTGTGATTGTATGACTGTGATTGTATGATTGTGTTTGTGCGATTGTGATTGTGCGATTGTGATTGTACGATTGTGATTGTACGATTGTGATTGTATGATTGTGATTGTATGATTATGATGGAATGAATGTGATTGCATGATTGTGATTGTATGATTGTGATTGCATGATTATGATTGTATGATTGTGATTGTATGATTATGATTGTATGATTGTGATTGTATGATTGCGATTGTATGATTGTGATTGTATGATTATGATTGTATTTTGGTGATTCTATGATTGTGATTGTATGATTGTGATTGCATGATTTTGATTGTATGATTGTGATTGTATGATTGCGATTGTATGAATGCGATTGTATGATTGTGATTGCATGATTGTGATTGTATGATTGTGATTGTATGATATTGATTGTATGATTGTGATTGTATGATTGTGATTGTATGATTGTGATTGTATGATTGTGATTGTATGATTGTGATTGTATGATTGTGATTGTATGATTGTGATTGTCTGATTGTGGTTGTATGATTGTGATTGCATGATTGTGATTGTATGATTGTGATTGTATGACTGTGATTGTATGATTGTGATTGTGCGATTGTGATTGTGCGATTGTGATTGTACGATTGTGATTGTACGATTGCGATTGTATGAATGCGATTGTATGATTGTGATTGCATGACTTTGAATGTATGATTGTGATTGTACGATTGTGATTGTATGATGGTGATTGTATGATTGTGATAGTATGATTGTGATTGTAAGATTGTGATTGTATGACTGTGATTGTATGATTGTGATTGTATGATTGTCATTGTATGATTATGATTGTATGATTGTGATTACATGATTGTGATTGTATGATTGAGATTGCATGATTTTGTATGTATGATTGTGATTGTATGATTGTGATTGTATGATTGTGATAGTATGATTGTGATTGTATGATTGTGATTGTATGACTGTGATTGTATGACTGTGATTGTATGATTGTGATTGTATGATTGCGATTGTATGAATGCGATTGTATGATTGTGATTGCATGATTGTGATTGTATGATTGTGATTGTATGATATTGATTGTATGATTGTAATTGTATGATTGTGATTGTATGACTGTGATTGTATGATTGTGATTGTGCGATTGTGATTGTACGATTGTGATTGTACGATTGCGATTGCATGATTGTGATTGTATGATTGAGATTGCATGATTTTGTATGTATGATTGTGATTGTATGATTGTGATTGTATGATTGTGATTGTATGATTGTGATTGTATGATTGTGATTGTAGGATTATGATTGTATGATTGTGATTGTATGATTGTGATGGTATGATTGTGATTGTATGATTGCGATAGTATGATTGCGATTGTATGATATTGATTGTATGATTGTGATTGTATGATTGTGATTGTATGATTGTGATTGTATGATTGTGATTGTATGATTGTGATTGTATGATTGTGATTGTATGATTGTGATTGTATGATTGTGATTGTATGATTGTGATTGTATGACTGTGATTGTGTGATTGTGATTGTGCGATTGTGATTGTGCGATTGTGATTGTACGATTGTGATTGTACGATTGTGATTGTATGATTGTGATTGTATGATTGTGATGTATGATTGTAATTGTATGATTGTGATTGTATGATTGTTTTTGTATGATTGTGATTGAATGATTGTGATTGTACGATTGTGATTGTACGATTGCGATTGTATGATTGCGATTGTATGATTGTGATTATATGATTATGATTGTATTTTTGTGATTGTATGATTGTGATTGTATGATTGTGACTGTATGATTGTGATTGTATGATTGCGATTGTATGATTGCGATTGTATGAATGCGATTGTATGATTGTGATTGTATGATTGTGATTGTATGATTGTGATTGTATGATTGTGATTGTATGATTGTGATTTTATGATTGTGATTGTATGATTGCGATTGTATGAATGCGATTGTATGATTGTGATTGTATGATTGTGATTGTATGATTGTGATTGTATGATTGTGATTGTATGATTGCGATTGTATGAATGCGATTGTATGATTGTGATTGCATGATTATGATTGTACTTTTGTGATTGTATGATTGTGATTGTATGATTGTGATTGTATGATTGTGATTGTATGATTGCGATTGCATGAATGCGATTGTATGATTGTGATTGCATGATTGTGATTGTATGATTGTGATTGTATGATATTGATTGTATGATTGTGATTGTATGATTGTGATTGTATGATTGTGATTGTATGATTGTGATTGTCTGATTGTGGTTGTATGATTGTGATTGTATGATTGTGATTGTATGATTGTGATTGTATGACTGTGATTGTATGATTGTGATTGTGCGATTGTGATTGTACGATTGTGATTGTACGATTGCGATTGCATGATTGTGATTGTATGATTGAGATTGCATGTTTTTGTATGTATGATTGTGATTGTATGATTGTGATTGTATGATTGTGATTGTATGATTGTGATTGTATGATTGTGATTGTATGATTGTGATTGTAGGATTATGATTGTACGATTGTGATTGTATGATTGTGATGGTATGATTGTGATTGTATGATTGCGATAGTATGATTGCGATTGTATGATATTGATTGTATGATTGTGATTGTATGATTGTGATTGTATGATTGTGATTGTATGATTGTGATTGTATGATTGTGATTGTATGATTGTGATTGTATGATTGTGATTGTATGATTGTGATTGTATGATTGTGATGTATGATTGTGATTGTATGATTGTGATTGTATGATTGTGATTGTATGATTGTGATTGCATGATTGTGATTGTATGATTGTGATTGTATGATATTGATTGTATGATTGTGATTGTATGATTGTGATTGTATGATTGTGATAGTATGATTGTGATTGTATGATTGTGATTGTATGACTGTGATTGTATGACTGTGATTGTGCGATTGTGATTGTGCGATTGTGATTGTACGATTGTGATTGTACGATTGCGATTGTATGATTGCGATTGTATGATTGTGATTATATGATTATGATTGTATTTTTGTGATTGTATGATTGTGATTGTATGATTGTGACTGTATGATTGTGATTGTATGATTGCGATTGTATGATTGCGATTGTATGAATGCGATTGTATGATTGTGATTGTATGATTGTGATTGTATGATTGTGATTGTATGATTGTGATTGTATGATTGTGATTTTATGATTGTGATTGTATGATTGTGATAGTATGATTGTGATTGTATGATCGCGATTGTATGACTGTGATTGTATGATTGTGATTGTATGATTGTGATTGTATGATTGTGATAGTATGATTGTGATTGTATGATTGTGATTGTATGACTGTGATTGTGTGATTGTGATTGTGCGATTGTGATTGTGCGATTGTGATTGTACGATTGTGATTGTACGATTGTGATTGTATGATTGTGATTGTATGATTGTGATGTATGATTGTAATTGTATGATTGTGATTGTATGATTGTTTTTGTATGATTGTGATTGAATGATTGTGATCGTATGATTGTGATCGTATGATTGCGATTGTATGATTTTGATTGTATGATTGTGATAGTATGATTGTGATTGTATGATTGTGATTGTATGACTGTGATTGTATGATTGTGATTGTATGATATTGATTGTATGATTGTGATTGTATGATTGTGATTGTATGATTGTGATTGTATGATTGTGATTGTATGATTGTGATTGTATGATTGTGATTGTATGATTGTGATTGTCTGATTGTGATTGTATGATTGTGATTGTATGATTGTGATTGTATGATTGTGATTGTATGATTGTGATTGTATGATTGTGATTGTATGATTGTGATTGTATGATTGTGATTGCATGATTGTGATTGTATGATTGTGATTGTATGATTGTGATTGTATGATTGTGATTGTATGATTGTGATTGTATGATTGTGATTGTATGATTGCGATTGTATGAATGCGATTGTATGATTGTGATTGTATGATTGTGATTGTATGATTGTGATTGTATGATTGTGATTGTATGATTGCGATTGTATGAATGCGATTGTATGATTGTGATTGCATGATTATGATTGTACTTTTGTGATTGTATGATTGTGATTGTATGATTGTGATTGTATGATTGTGATTGTATGATTGCGATTGCATGAATGCGATTGTATGATTGTGATTGCATGATTGTGATTGTATGATTGTGATTGTATGATATTGATTGTATGATTGTGATTGTATGATTGTGATTGTATGATTGTGATTGTATGATTGTGATTGTCTGATTGTGGTTGTATGATTGTGATTGTATGATTGTGATTGTATGATTGTGATTGTATGACTGTGATTGTATGATTGTGATTGTGCGATTGTGATTGTACGATTGTGATTGTACGATTGCGATTGCATGATTGTGATTGTATGATTGAGATTGCATGATTTTGTATGTATGATTGTGATTGTATGATTGTGATTGTATGATTGTGATTGTATGATTGTGATTGTATGATTGTGATTGTAGGATTATGATTGTATGATTGTGATTGTATGATTGTGATGGTATGATTGTGATTGTATGATTGCGATAGTATGATTGCGATTGTATGATATTGATTGTATGATTGTGATTGTATGATTGTGATTGTATGATTGTGATTGTATGATTGTGATTGTATGATTGTGATTGTATGATTGTGATTGTATGATTGTGATGTATGATTGTGATTGTATGATTGTGATTGTATGATTGTGATTGTATGATTGTGATTGCATGATTGTGATTGTATGATTGTGATTGTATGATATTGATTGTATGATTGTGATTGTATGATTGTGATTGTATGATTGTGATAGTATGATTGTGATTGTATGATTGTGATTGTATGACTGTGATTGTATGACTGTGATTGTGCGATTGTGATTGTGCGATTGTGATTGTACGATTGTGATTGTACGATTGCGATTGTATGATTGCGATTGTATGATTGTGATTATATGATTATGATTGTATTTTTGTGATTGTATGATTGTGATTGTATGATTGTGACTGTATGATTGTGATTGTATGATTGCGATTGTATGATTGCGATTGTATGAATGCGATTGTATGATTGTGATTGTATGATTGTGATTGTATGATTGTGATTGTATGATTGTGATTGTATGATTGTGATTTTATGATTGTGATTGTATGATTGTGATAGTATGATTGTGATTGTATGATTGCGATTGTATGACTGTGATTGTATGATTGTGATTGTATGATTGTGATTGTATGATTGTGATAGTATGATTGTGATTGTATGATTGTGATTGTATGACTGTGATTGTGTGATTGTGATTGTGCGATTGTGATTGTGCGATTGTGATTGTACGATTGTGATTGTACGATTGTGATTGTATGATTGTGATTGTATGATTGTGATGTATGATTGTAATTGTATGATTGTGATTGTATGATTGTTTTTGTATGATTGTGATTGAATGATTGTGATCGTATGATTGTGATCGTATGATTGCGATTGTATGATTTTGATTGTATGATTGTGATAGTATGATTGTGATTGTATGATTGTGATTGTATGACTGTGATTGTATGATTGTGATTGTGCGATTGTGATTGTGCGATTGTGATTGTACGATTGTGATTGTACGATTGTGATTGTATGATTGTGATTGTATGATTATGATGGAATGATTGTGATTGCATGATTGTGATTGTATGATTGTGATTGCATGATTTTGAATGTATGATTGTGATTGTATGATTGTGATTGTATGATTATGATTGTATGATTGTGATTGTATGATTGTTATGGTATGATTGTGATGGTATGATTGCGATCGTATGATTGTGATTGTATGAAAATGATTGTATGATTGCGATTGTATGATTGCGATTGTATGATTGTGATTGTATGATTATGATAGTATTTTGGTGATTCTATGATTGTGATTGTATGATTGTGATTGTATGATTGTGATTGTATGATTGTGATTGTATGATTGTGATTGTATGATTGTGATTGTATGATTGTGATTGTATGATTGTGATTGCATGATTGTGATTGTATGATTGTGATTGTATGATTGTGATTGTATGATTGTGATTGTATGATTGTGATTGTATGATTGTGATTGTATGATTGCGATTGTATGAATGCGATTGTATGATTGTGATTGTATGATTGTGATTGTATGATTGTGATTGTATGATTGTGATTGTATGATTGCGATTGTATGAATGCGATTGTATGATTGTGATTGCATGATTATGATTGTACTTTTGTGATTGTATGATTGTGATTGTATGATTGTGATTGTATGATTGTGATTGTATGATTGCGATTGCATGAATGCGATTGTATGATTGTGATTGCATGATTGTGATTGTATGATTGTGATTGTATGATATTGATTGTATGATTGTGATTGTATGATTGTGATTGTATGATTGTGATTGTATGATTGTGATTGTATGATTGTGATTGTCTGATTGTGGTTGTATGATTGTGATTGTATGATTGTGATTGTATGATTGTGATTGTATGACTGTGATTGTATGATTGTGATTGTGCGATTGTGATTGTGCGATTGTGATTGTACGATTGTGATTGTACGATTGCGATTGTATGAGTGCGATTGTATGATTGTGATTGCATGATTGTGATTGTATGATTGTGATTGTATGATATTGATTGTATGATTGTGATTGTATGATTGTGATTGTGCGATTGTGATTGTGCGATTGTGATTGTACGATTGTGATTGTACGATTGTGATTGTATGATTGTGATTGTATGATTATGATTGAATGATTGTGATTGCATGATTGTGATTGTATGATTGTGATTGCATGATTTTGAATGTATGATTGTGATTGTATGATTGTGATTGTATGATTGCGATTGTATGATTGTGATTTTATGATTGTGATTGTATGATTGTGATAGTATGATTGTGATTGTATGATTGCGATTGTATGACTGTGATTGTATGATTGTGATTGTATGATTGTGATTGTATGATTGTGATAGTATGATTGTGATTGTATGATTGTGATTGTATGACTGTGATTGTGTGATTGTGATTGTGCGATTGTGATTGTGCGATTGTGATTGTACGATTGTGATTGTACGATTGTGATTGTATGATTGTGATTGTATGATTGTGATGTATGATTGTAATTGTATGATTGTGATTGTATGATTGTTTTTGTATGATTGTGATTGAATGATTGTGATCGTATGATTGTGATCGTATGATTGCGATTGTATGATTTTGATTGTATGATTGTGATAGTATGATTGTGATTGTATGATTGTGATTGTATGACTGTGATTGTATGATTGTGATTGTGTGATTGTGATTGTGCGATTGCGATTGTACGATTGTGATTGTACGATTGTGATTGTATGATTGTGATTGTATGATTATGATGGAATGATTGTGATTGCATGATTGTGATTGTATGATTGTGATTGCATGATTTTGAATGTATGATTGTGATTGTATGATTGTGATTGTATGATTATGATTGTATGATTGTGATTGTATGATTGTTATGGTATGATTGTGATGGTATGATTGCGATCGTATGATTGTGATTGTATGAAAATGATTGTATGATTGCGATTGTATGATTGCGATTGTATGATTGTGATTGTATGATTATGATAGTATTTTGGTGATTCTATGATTGTGATTGTATGATTGTGATTGTATGATTGTGATTGTATGATTGTGATTGTATGATTGTGATTGTATGATTGTGATTGTATGATTGTGATTGTATGATTGTGATTGTATGATTGTGATTGCATGATTGTGATTGTATGATTGTGATTGTATGATTGTGATTGTATGATTGTGATTGTATGATTGTGATTGTATGATTGTGATTGTATGATTGCGATTGTATGAATGCGATTGTATGATTGTGATTGTATGATTGTGATTGTATGATTGTGATTGTATGATTGTGATTGTATGATTGCGATTGTATGAATGCGATTGTATGATTGTGATTGCATGATTATGATTGTACTTTTGTGATTGTATGATTGTGATTGTATGATTGTGATTGTATGATTGTGATTGTATGATTGCGATTGCATGAATGCGATTGTATGATTGTGATTGCATGATTGTGATTGTATGATTGTGATTGTATGATATTGATTGTATGATTGTGATTGTATGATTGTGATTGTATGATTGTGATTGTATGATTGTGATTGTCTGATTGTGGTTGTATGATTGTGATTGTATGATTGTGATTGTATGATTGTGATTGTATGACTGTGATTGTATGATTGTGATTGTGCGATTGTGATTGTGCGATTGTGATTGTACGATTGTGATTGTACGATTGCGATTGTATGAATGCGATTGTATGATTGTGATTGCATGATTGTGATTGTATGATTGTGATTGTATGATATTGATTGTATGATTGTGATTGTATGATTGTGATTGTATGATTGTGATGGTATGATTGTGATTGTATGATTATGATTGTATGATTGTGATTGTATGATTGTGATTGCATGATTGTGATTGTATGATTGTGATAGTATGATTGCGATTGTATGATTGTGATTGTATGACTGTGATTGTATGATTGTGATTGTATGATTGTGATTGTATGATTGTGATAGTATGATTGTGATTGTATGATTGTGATTGTATGACTGTGATTGTATGATTGTGATTGTGCGATTGTGATTGTGCGATTGTGATTGTACGATTGTGATTGTACGATTGTGATTGTATGATTGTGATTGTATGATTATGATGGAATGATTGTGATTGCATGGTTGTGATTGTATGATTGTGATTGCATGATTTTGAATGTATGATTGTGATTGTATGATTGTGATTGTATGATTATGATTGTATGATTGTGATTGTATGATTGTGATGGTATGATTGTGATGGTATGATTGCGATCGTATGATTGTGATTGTATGAAAATGATTGTATGATTGCGATTGTATGATTGCGATTGTATGATTGTGATTGTATGATTATGATAGTATTTTGGTGATTCTATGATTGTGATTGTATGATTGTGATTGTATGATTGTGATTGTATGATTGTGATTGTATGATTGTGATTGTATGATTGTGATTGTATGATTGTGATTGTATGATTGTGATTGTATGATTGTGATTGTACGATTGTGATTGTATGATTGTGATTGTATGATTGCGATTGTATGAATGCGATTGTATGATTGTGATTGTATGATTGTGATTGTATGATTGTGATTGTATGATTGTGATTGTATGATTGCGATTGTATGAATGCGATTGTATGATTGTGATTGCATGATTATGATTGTACTTTTGTGATTGTATGTTTGTGATTGTATGATTGTGATTGTATGATTGTGATTGTATGATTGCGATTGCATGAATGCGATTGTATGATTGTGATTGCATGATTGTGATTGTATGATTGTGATTGTATGATATTGATTGTATGATTGTGATTGTATGATTGTGATTGTATGATTGTGATTGTATGATTGTGATTGTCTGATTGTGGTTGTATGATTGTGATTGTATGATTGTGATTGTATGATTGTGATTGTATGACTGTGATTGTATGATTTTGATTGTGCGATTGTGATTGTGCGATTGTGATTGTACGATTGTGATTGTACGATTGCGATTGTATGAATGCGATTGTATGATTGTGATTGCATGATTGTGATTGTATGATTGTGATTGTATGATATTGATTGTATGATTGTGATTGTATGATTGTGATTGTATGATTGTGATGGTATGATTGTGATTGTATGATTATGATTGTATGATTGTGATTGTATGATTGTGATTGCATGATTGTGATTGTATGATTGTGATAGTATGATTGCGATTGTATGATTGTGATTGTATGACTGTGATTGTATGATTGTGATTGTATGATTGTGATTGTATGATTGTGATAGTATGATTGTGATTGTATGATTGTGATTGTATGACTGTGATTGTATGATTGTGATTGTGCGATTGTGATTGTGCGATTGTGATTGTACGATTGTGATTGTACGATTGTGATTGTATGATTGTGATTGTATGATTATGATTGAATGATTGTGATTGCATGATTGTGATTGTATGATTGTGATTGCATGATTTTGAATGTATGATTGTGATTGTATGATTGTGATTGTATGATTGTGATTGTATGATTATGATTGTATGATTGTGATGGTATGATTGTGATTGTATGATTGTGATTGTATGATTGTATTTGGGAGATTGTATTTGGGAGATTGTAGTTGTATGATTGCGATTGTATGATTGTGATTGTATGATTGTGATGTATGTTTGTAATTGTATGATTATGATTGTATGATTGTGTTTGTATGATTGTGATGGTATGATTGTGATTGTATGATTGCGATCGTATGATTGTGATTGTATGATTATGATTGTATGATTGTGATTGTATGATTGCGATTGTATGATTGTGATTGTATGATTATGATTGTATTTTGGTGATTCTATGATTGTGATTGTATGATTGTGATTGCATGATTGTGATTGTATGATTGTGATTGTAAGATTGCGATTGTATGAATGCGATTGTATGATTGTGATTGCTTGATTGTGATTGTATGATTGTGATTGTATGATATTGGTTGTATGATTGTGATTGTATGATTGCGATTGTATGATTGTGATTGTATGATTGTGATTGTATGATTGTGATTGTCTGATTGTGGTTGTATGATTGTGATTGCATGATTGTGATTGTATGATTGTGATTGTATGACTGTGATTGTATGATTGTGATTGTGCGATTGTGATTGAGCGATTGTGATTGTACGATTGGGATTGTACGATTGCGATTGTATGAATGCGATTGTATGATTGTGATTGCATGACTTTGAATGTATGATTGTGATTGTACGATTGTGATTGTATGATGGTGATTGTATGATTGTGATAGTATGATTGTGATTGTAAGATTGTGATTGTATGACTGTGATTGTATGATTGTGATTGTATGATTGTCATTGTATGATTATGATTGTATGATTGTGATTGCATGATTGTGATTGTATGATTGAGATTGCATGATTTTGTATGTATGATTGTGATTGTATGATTGTGATTGTATGATTGTGATAGTATAATTGTGATTGTATGATTGTGATTGTATGACTGTGATTGTATGACTGTGATTGTATGATTGTGATTGTATGATTGCGATTGTATGAATGCGATTGTATGATTGTGATTGCATGATTGTGATTGTATGATTGTGATTGTATGATATTGATTGTATGATTGTGATTGTATGATTGTGATTGTATGACTGTGATTGTATGATTGTGATTGTGCGATTGTGATTGTACGATTGTGATTGTACGATTGTGATTGCATGATTGTGATTGTATGATTGAGATTGCATGATTTTGTATGTATGATTGTGATTGTATGATTGTGATTGTATGATTGTGATTGTATGATTGTGATTGTATGATTATGATTGTATGATTGTGATTGTATGATTGTGATGGTATGATTGTGATTGTATGATTGCGATAGTATGATTGCGATTGTATGATATTGATTGTATGATTGTGATTGTATGATTGTGATTGTATGATTGTGATTGTATGATTGTGATTGTATGATTGTGATTGTATGATTGTGATTGTATGATTGTGATTGTATGATTGTGATTGTATGATTGTGATTGTATGATTGTGATGTATGATTGTGATTGTATGATTGTGATTGTATGATTGTGATTGTATGATTGTGATTGCATGATTGTGATTGTATGATTGTGATTGCATGATATTGATTGTATGATTGTGATTGTATGATTGTGATTGTATGATTGTGATAGTATGATTGTGATTGTATGATTGTGGTTGTATGACTGTGATTGTATGACTGTGATTGTGCGATTGTGATTGTGCGATTGTGATTGTACGATTGTGATTGTACGATTGCGATTGTATGATTGCGATTGTATGATTGTGATTGTATGATTATGATAGTATTTTGGTGATTCTATGATTGTGATTGTATGATTGTGATTGTATGATTGTGATTGTATGATTGTGATTGTATGATTGTGATTGTATGATTGTGATTGTATGATTGTGATTGTATGATTGTGATTGTATGATTGTGATTGTATGATTGCGATTGTATGAATGCGATTGTATGATTGTGATTGTATGATTGTGATTGTATGATTGTGATTGTATGATTGTGATTGTATGATTGTGATTGTATGATTGCGATTGTATGAATGCGATTGTATGATTGTGATTGCATGATTGTGATTGTATGATTGTGATTGTATGATATTGATTGTATGATTGTGATTGTATGATTGTGATTGTATGATTGTGATTGTATGATTGTGATAGTATGATTGTGATTGTATGATTGTGATTGTATGACTGTGATTGTATGATTGTGATTGTGCGATTGTGATTGTAGGATTGTGATTGTACGATTGCGATTGTACGATTGTGATTGTATGATTGTGATTGTATGATTATGATTGAATGATTGTGATTGCATGATTGTGATTGTATGATTGTGACTGCATGATTTCGAATGTATGATTGTGATTGTATGATTGTGATTGTATGATTGTGATTGTATGATTGTGATTGTATGATTGTGATTGTATGATTGTGATAGTATGATTGTGATTGTATGAATGCGATTGTATGATTGTGATTGTATGATTATGATTGTACTTTTGTGATTGTATGATTGTGATTGTATGATTGTGATTGTATGATTGCGATTGCATGAATGCGATTGTATGATTGTGATTGCATGATTGTGATTGTATGATTGTGATTGTATGATATTGATTGTATGATTGTGATTGTATGATTGTGATTGTATGATTGTGATTGTATGATTGTGATTGCATGATTGTGATTGTATGATTGTGATTGTATGATATTGATTGTATGATTGTGATTGTATGATTGTGATTGTATGATTGTGATTGTATGATTGTGATGGTATGATTGTGATTGTATGATTATGATTGTATGATTGTGATTGTATGATTGTGATTGCATGATTGTGATTGTATGATTGTGATAGTATGATTGCGATTGTATGATTGTGATTGTATGACTGTGATTGTATGATTGTGATTGTATGATTGTGATTGTATGATTGTGATAGTATGATTGTGATTGTATGATTGTGATTGTATGACTGTGATTGTATGATTGTGATTGTGCGATTGTGATTGTGCGATTGTGATTGTACGATTGTGATTGTACGATTGTGGTTGTATGATTGTGATTGTATGATTATGATTGAATGATTGTGATTGCATGATTGTGATTGTATGATTGTGATTGCATGATTTTGAATGTATGATTGTGATTGTATGATTGTGATTGTATGATTGTGATTGTATGATTGTGATTGTATGATTGTGATTGTATGATTGTGATTGTATGATTGTGATGTATGATTGTGATTGTATGATTGTGGTTGTATGATTGTGATTGTATGATTGTGATTGCATGATTGTGATTGTATGATTGTGATTGTATGATATTGATTGTATGATTGTGATTGTATGATTGTGATTGTATGATTGTGATTGTATGATTGTGATAGTATGATTGTGATTGTATGATTGTGATTGTATGACTGTGATTGTATGACTGTGATTGTGCGATTGTGATTGTGCGATTGTGATTGTACGATTGTGATTGTACGATTGCGATTGTATGATTGCGATTGTATGATTGTGATTGTATGATTATGATTGTATTTTTGTGATTGTATGATTGTGACTGTATGATTGTGATTGTATGATTGCGATTGTATGATTGCGATTGTATGAATGCGATTGTATGATTGTGATTGTATGATTGTGATTGTATGGTTGTGATTGTATGATTGTGATTGTATGATTGTGATTGTATGATTGTGATTGTATGATTGTGATTGTATGATTGTGATAGTATGATTGTGATTGTATGATTGCGATTGTATGACTGTGATTGTATGATTGTGATTGTATGATTGCGATTGTATGATTGCGATTGTATGAATGCGATTGTATGATTGTGATTGTATGATTATGATTGTATTTTTGTGATTGCATGATTGTGATTGTATGATTGTGATTGCATGATTTTGATTGTATGATTATGATTGTATGATTGTGATTGTATGATTGTGATGGTATGATTGTGATGGTATGATTGCGATCGTATGATTGTGATTGTATGATTATGATTGTATGATTGCGATTGTATGATTGCGATTGTATGATTGTGATTGTATGATTATGATAGTATTTTGGTGATTCTATGATTGTGATTGTATGATTGTGATTGTATGATTGTGATTGTATGATTGTGATTGTATGATTGTGATTGTATGATTGTGATTGTATGATTGTGATTGTATGATTGTGATTGTATGATTGTGATTGTATGATTGTGATTGTATGATTGTGATTGTATGATTGTGATTGTATGATTGTGATTGTATGATTGTGATTGTATGATTGTGATTGTATGATTGTGATTGTATGATTGCGATTGTATGAATGCGATTGTATGATTGTGATTGTATGATTGTGATTGTATGATTGCGATTGTATGATTGTGATTGTATGACTGTGATTGTATGATTGTGATTGTATGATTGTGATTGTATGATTGTGATAGTATGATTGTGATTGTATGATTGTGATTGTATGACTGTGATTGTATGATTGTGATTGTGCGATTGTGATTGTGCGATTGTGATTGTACGATTGTGATTGTACGATTGTGATTGTATGATTGTGATTGTATGATTATGATTGAATGATTGTGATTGCATGATTGTGATTGTATGATTGTGATTGCATGATTTTGAATGTATGATTGTGATTGTATGATTGTGATTGTATGATTGTGATTGTATGAATATGATTGTATGATTGTGATGGTATGATTGTGATTGTATGATTGTGATTGTATGATTGTGATTGTATGATTGTGATTGTATGATTGTGATTGTATGACTGTGATTGTATGATTGTGATTGTGCGATTGTGATTGTACGATTGTGATTGTACGATTGTGATTGCATGATTGTGATTGTATGATTGAGATTGCATGATTTTGTATGTATGATTGTGATTGTATGATTGTGATTGTATGATTGTGATTGTATGATTGTGATTGTATGATTGTGATTGTATGATTATGATTGTATGATTGTGATTGTATGATTGTGATGGTATGATTGTGATTGTATGATTGCGATAGTATGATTGCGATTGTATGATATTGATTGTATGATTGTGATTGTATGATTGTGATTGTATGATTGTGATTGTATGATTGTGATTGTATGATTGTGATTGTATGATTGTGATGTATGATTGTGATTGTATGATTGTGATTGTATGATTGTGATTGTATGATTGTGATTGCATGATTGTGATTGTATGATTGTGATTGTATGATATTGATTGTATGATTGTGATTGTATGATTGTGATTTTATGATTGTCATAGTATGATTGTGATTGTATGATTGTGATTGTATGGCTGTGATTGTATGACTGTGATTGTGCGATTGTGATTGTGCGATTGTGATTGTACGATTGTGATTGTACGATTGCGATTGTATGATTGCGATTGTATGATTGTGATTGTATGATTATGATTGTATTTTTGTGATTGTATGATTGTGATTGTATGATTGTGACTGTATGATTGTGATTGTATGATTGCGATTGTATGATTGCGATTGTATGAATGCGATTGTATGATTGTGATTGTATGATTGTGATTGTATGATTGTGATTGTATGATTGTGATTGTATGATTGTGATTGTATGATTGTGATTGTATGATTGTGATTGTATGATTGTGATTGTATGATTGTGATAGTATGATTGTGATTGTATGATTGTGATTGTATGACTGTGATTGTATGATTGTGATTGTATGATTGTGATTGTATGATTGTGATAGTATGATTGTGATTGTATGATTGTGATTGTATGACTGTGATTGTATGATTGTGATTGTGCGATTGTGATTGTGCGATTGTGATTGTACGATTGTGATTGTACGATTGTGATTGTATGATTGTGATTGTATGATTGTGATGTATGATTGTAATTGTATGATTGTGATTGTATGATTGTTTTTGTATGATTGTGATTGAATGATTGTGATCGTATGATTGTGATCGTATGATTGCGATTGTATGATTTTAATTGTATGATTGTGATAGTATGATTGTGATTGTATGATTGTGATTGTATGACTGTGATTGTATGATTGTGATTGTGCGATTGTGATTGTGCGATTGTGATTGTACGATTGTGATTGTACGATTGTGATTGTATGATTGTGATTGTATGATTATGATGGAATGATTGTGATTGTATGATTGTGATTGTATGATTGTGATTGCATGATTTTGAATGTATGATTGTGATTGTATGATTGTGATTGTATGATTATGATTGTATGATTGTGATTGTATGATTGTGATGGTATGATTGTGATGGTATGATTGCGATCGTATGATTGTGATTGTATGATTATGATTGTATGATTGCGATTGTATGATTGCGATTGTATGATTGTGACTGTATGATTACGATAGTATTTTGGTGATTCTATGATTGTGATTGTATGATTGTGATTGTATGATTGTGATTGTATGATTGTGATTGTATGATTGTGATTGTATGATTGTGATTGTATGATTGTGATGGTATGATTGTGATTGTATGATTGTGATTGTATGATTGTGATTGTATGATTGTGATTGTATGATTGTGATTGTATGATTGCGATTGTATGAATGCGATTGTATGATTGTGATTGTATGATTGTGATTGTATGATTGTGATTGTATGATTGTGATTGTATGATTGTGATTGTATGATTGCGATTGTATGAATGCGATTGTATGATTGTGATTGCATGATTGTGATTGAATGATTGTGATTGTATGATATTGATTGTATGATTGTGATTGTATGATTGTGATTGTATGATTGTGATTGTATGATTGTGATAGTATGATTGTGATTGTATGATTGTGATTGTATGGCTGTGATTGTATGATTGTGATTGTGCGATTGTGATTGTAGGATTGTGATTGTACGATTGCGATTGTACGATTGTGATTGTATGATTGTGATTGTATGATTATGATTGAATGATTGTGATTGCATGATTGTGATTGTATGATTGTGACTGCATGATTTTGAATGTATGATTGTGATTGTATGATTGTGATTGTATGATTGTGATTGTATGATTGTGATTGTATGATTGTGATTGTATGATTGTGATAGTATGATTGTGATTGTATGAATGCGATTGTATGATTGTGATTGTATGATTATGATTGTACTTTTGTGATTGTATGATTGTGATTGTATGATTGTGATTGTATGATTGTGATTGTATGATTGCGATTGCATGAATGCGATTGTATGATAGTGATTGCATGATTGTGATTGTATGATTGTGATTGTATGATATTGATTGTATGATTGTGATTGTATGATTGTGATTGTATGATTGTGATTGTATGATTGTGATTGTCTGATTGTGGTTGTATGATTGTGATTGTATGATTGTGATTGTATGATTGTGATTGTATGACTGTGATTGTATGATTGTGATTGTGCGATTGTGATTGTGCGATTGTGATTGTACGATTGTGATTGTACGATTGCGATTGTACGAATGCGATTGTATGATTGTGATTGCATGATTGTGATTGTATGATTGTGATTGTATGATATTGATTGTATGATTGTGATTGTATGATTGTGATTGTATGATTGTGATGGTATGATTGTGATTGTATGATTATGATTGTATGATTGTGATTGTATGATTGTGATTGTATGATTGTGATTGTATGATTATGATTGAATGATTGTGATTGCATGATTGTGATTGTATGATTGTGACTGCATGATTTCGAATGTATGATTGTGATTGTATGATTGTGATTGTATGATTGTGATTGTATGATTGTGATTGTATGATTGTGATTGTATGATTGTGATAGTATGATTGTGATTGTATGAATGCGATTGTATGATTGTGATTGTATGATTATGATTGTACTTTTGTGATTGTATGATTGTGATTGTATGATTGTGATTGTATGATTGCGATTGCATGAATGCGATTGTATGATTGTGATTGCATGATTGTGATTGTATGATTGTGATTGTATGATATTGATTGTATGATTGTGATTGTATGATTGTGATTGTATGATTGTGATTGTATGATTGTGATTGCATGATTGTGATTGTATGATTGTGATTGTATGATATTGATTGTATGATTGTGATTGTATGATTGTGATTGTATGATTGTGATTGTATGATTGTGATGGTATGATTGTGATTGTATGATTATGATTGTATGATTGTGATTGTATGATTGTGATTGCATGATTGTGATTGTATGATTGTGATAGTATGATTGCGATTGTATGATTGTGATTGTATGACTGTGATTGTATGATTGTGATTGTATGATTGTGATTGTATGATTGTGATAGTATGATTGTGATTGTATGATTGTGATTGTATGACTGTGATTGTATGATTGTGATTGTGCGATTGTGATTGTGCGATTGTGATTGTACGATTGTGATTGTACGATTGTGGTTGTATGATTGTGATTGTATGATTATGATTGAATGATTGTGATTGCATGATTGTGATTGTATGATTGTGATTGCATGATTTTGAATGTATGATTGTGATTGTATGATTGTGATTGTATGATTGTGATTGTATGATTGTGATTGTATGATTGTGATTGTATGATTGTGATTGTATGATTGTGATGTATGATTGTGATTGTATGATTGTGGTTGTATGATTGTGATTGTATGATTGTGATTGCATGATTGTGATTGTATGATTGTGATTGTATGATATTGATTGTATGATTGTGATTGTATGATTGTGATTGTATGATTGTGATTGTATGATTGTGATAGTATGATTGTGATTGTATGATTGTGATTGTATGACTGTGATTGTATGACTGTGATTGTGCGATTGTGATTGTGCGATTGTGATTGTACGATTGTGATTGTACGATTGCGATTGTATGATTGCGATTGTATGATTGTGATTGTATGATTATGATTGTATTTTTGTGATTGTATGATTGTGACTGTATGATTGTGATTGTATGATTGCGATTGTATGATTGCGATTGTATGAATGCGATTGTATGATTGTGATTGTATGATTGTGATTGTATGGTTGTGATTGTATGATTGTGATTGTATGATTGTGATTGTATGATTGTGATTGTATGATTGTGATTGTATGATTGTGATAGTATGATTGTGATTGTATGATTGCGATTGTATGACTGTGATTGTATGATTGTGATTGTATGATTGTGATTGTATGATTGCGATTGTATGATTGCGATTGTATGAATGCGATTGTATGATTGTGATTGTATGATTATGATTGTATTTTTGTGATTGCATGATTGTGATTGTATGATTGTGATTGCATGATTTTGATTGTATGATTATGATTGTATGATTGTGATTGTATGATTGTGATGGTATGATTGTGATGGTATGATTGCGATCGTATGATTGTGATTGTATGATTATGATTGTATGATTGCGATTGTATGATTGCGATTGTATGATTGTGATTGTATGATTATGATAGTATTTTGGTGATTCTATGATTGTGATTGTATGATTGTGATTGTATGATTGTGATTGTATGATTGTGATTGTATGATTGTGATTGTATGATTGTGATTGTATGATTGTGATTGTATGATTGTGATTGTATGATTGTGATTGTATGATTGTGATTGTATGATTGTGATTGTATGATTGTGATTGTATGATTGTGATTGTATGATTGTGATTGTATGATTGTGATTGTATGATTGTGATTGTATGATTGCGATTGTATGAATGCGATTGTATGATTGTGATTGTATGATTGTGATTGTATGATTGCGATTGTATGATTGTGATTGTATGACTGTGATTGTATGATTGTGATTGTATGATTGTGATTGTATGATTGTGATAGTATGATTGTGATTGTATGATTGTGATTGTATGACTGTGATTGTATGATTGTGATTGTGCGATTGTGATTGTGCGATTGTGATTGTACGATTGTGATTGTACGATTGTGATTGTATGATTGTGATTGTATGATTATGATTGAATGATTGTGATTGCATGATTGTGATTGTATGATTGTGATTGCATGATTTTGAATGTATGATTGTGATTGTATGATTGTGATTGTATGATTGTGATTGTATGAATATGATTGTATGATTGTGATGGTATGATTGTGATTGTATGATTGTGATTGTATGATTGTGATTGTATGATTGTGATTGTATGATTGTGATTGTATGACTGTGATTGTATGATTGTGATTGTGCGATTGTGATTGTACGATTGTGATTGTACGATTGTGATTGCATGATTGTGATTGTATGATTGAGATTGCATGATTTTGTATGTATGATTGTGATTGTATGATTGTGATTGTATGATTGTGATTGTATGATTGTGATTGTATGATTGTGATTGTATGATTATGATTGTATGATTGTGATTGTATGATTGTGATGGTATGATTGTGATTGTATGATTGCGATAGTATGATTGCGATTGTATGATATTGATTGTATGATTGTGATTGTATGATTGTGATTGTATGATTGTGATTGTATGATTGTGATTGTATGATTGTGATTGTATGATTGTGATGTATGATTGTGATTGTATGATTGTGATTGTATGATTGTGATTGTATGATTGTGATTGCATGATTGTGATTGTATGATTGTGATTGTATGATATTGATTGTATGATTGTGATTGTATGATTGTGATTTTATGATTGTCATAGTATGATTGTGATTGTATGATTGTGATTGTATGGCTGTGATTGTATGACTGTGATTGTGCGATTGTGATTGTGCGATTGTGATTGTACGATTGTGATTGTACGATTGCGATTGTATGATTGCGATTGTATGATTGTGATTGTATGATTATGATTGTATTTTTGTGATTGTATGATTGTGATTGTATGATTGTGACTGTATGATTGTGATTGTATGATTGCGATTGTATGATTGCGATTGTATGAATGCGATTGTATGATTGTGATTGTATGATTGTGATTGTATGATTGTGATTGTATGATTGTGATTGTATGATTGTGATTGTATGATTGTGATTGTATGATTGTGATTGTATGATTGTGATTGTATGATTGTGATAGTATGATTGTGATTGTATGATTGTGATTGTATGACTGTGATTGTATGATTGTGATTGTATGATTGTGATTGTATGATTGTGATAGTATGATTGTGATTGTATGATTGTGATTGTATGACTGTGATTGTATGATTGTGATTGTGCGATTGTGATTGTGCGATTGTGATTGTACGATTGTGATTGTACGATTGTGATTGTATGATTGTGATTGTATGATTGTGATGTATGATTGTAATTGTATGATTGTGATTGTATGATTGTTTTTGTATGATTGTGATTGAATGATTGTGATCGTATGATTGTGATCGTATGATTGCGATTGTATGATTTTAATTGTATGATTGTGATAGTATGATTGTGATTGTATGATTGTGATTGTATGACTGTGATTGTATGATTGTGATTGTGCGATTGTGATTGTGCGATTGTGATTGTACGATTGTGATTGTACGATTGTGATTGTATGATTGTGATTGTATGATTATGATGGAATGATTGTGATTGTATGATTGTGATTGTATGATTGTGATTGCATGATTTTGAATGTATGATTGTGATTGTATGATTGTGATTGTATGATTATGATTGTATGATTGTGATTGTATGATTGTGATGGTATGATTGTGATGGTATGATTGCGATCGTATGATTGTGATTGTATGATTATGATTGTATGATTGCGATTGTATGATTGCGATTGTATGATTGTGACTGTATGATTACGATAGTATTTTGGTGATTCTATGATTGTGATTGTATGATTGTGATTGTATGATTGTGATTGTATGATTGTGATTGTATGATTGTGATTGTATGATTGTGATTGTATGATTGTGATGGTATGATTGTGATTGTATGATTGTGATTGTATGATTGTGATTGTATGATTGTGATTGTATGATTGTGATTGTATGATTGCGATTGTATGAATGCGATTGTATGATTGTGATTGTATGATTGTGATTGTATGATTGTGATTGTATGATTGTGATTGTATGATTGTGATTGTATGATTGCGATTGTATGAATGCGATTGTATGATTGTGATTGCATGATTGTGATTGAATGATTGTGATTGTATGATATTGATTGTATGATTGTGATTGTATGATTGTGATTGTATGATTGTGATTGTATGATTGTGATAGTATGATTGTGATTGTATGATTGTGATTGTATGGCTGTGATTGTATGATTGTGATTGTGCGATTGTGATTGTAGGATTGTGATTGTACGATTGCGATTGTACGATTGTGATTGTATGATTGTGATTGTATGATTATGATTGAATGATTGTGATTGCATGATTGTGATTGTATGATTGTGACTGCATGATTTTGAATGTATGATTGTGATTGTATGATTGTGATTGTATGATTGTGATTGTATGATTGTGATTGTATGATTGTGATTGTATGATTGTGATAGTATGATTGTGATTGTATGAATGCGATTGTATGATTGTGATTGTATGATTATGATTGTACTTTTGTGATTGTATGATTGTGATTGTATGATTGTGATTGTATGATTGTGATTGTATGATTGCGATTGCATGAATGCGATTGTATGATAGTGATTGCATGATTGTGATTGTATGATTGTGATTGTATGATATTGATTGTATGATTGTGATTGTATGATTGTGATTGTATGATTGTGATTGTATGATTGTGATTGTCTGATTGTGGTTGTATGATTGTGATTGTATGATTGTGATTGTATGATTGTGATTGTATGACTGTGATTGTATGATTGTGATTGTGCGATTGTGATTGTGCGATTGTGATTGTACGATTGTGATTGTACGATTGCGATTGTACGAATGCGATTGTATGATTGTGATTGCATGATTGTGATTGTATGATTGTGATTGTATGATATTGATTGTATGATTGTGATTGTATGATTGTGATTGTATGATTGTGATGGTATGATTGTGATTGTATGATTATGATTGTATGATTGTGATTGTATGATTGTGATTGTATGATTGTGATAGTATGATTGTGATTGTATGATTGTGATTGTATGACTGTGATTGTATGATTGTGATTGTGCGATTGTGATTGTGCGATTGTGATTGTACGATTGTGATTGTACGATTGTGATTGTATGATTGTGATTGTATGATTGTGATGTATGATTGTAATTGTATGATTGTGATTGTATGATTGTTTTTGTATGATTGTGATTGAATGATTGTGATCGTATGATTGTGATCGTATGATTGCGATTGTAATGGTTTTGATTGTATGATTGTGATAGTATGATTGTGATTGTATGATTGTGATTGTATGACTGTGATTGTATGATTGTGATTGTGCGATTGTGATTGTGCGATTGTGATTGTACGATTGTGATTGTACGATTGTGATTGTATGATTGTGATTGTATGATTATGATGGAATGATTGTGATTGTATGATTGTGATTGTATGATTGTGATTGCATGATTTTGAATGTATGATTGTGATTGTATGATTGTGATTGTATGATTATGATTGTATGATTGTGATTGTATGATTGTGATGGTATGATTGTGATGGTATGATTGCGATCGTATGATTGTGATTGTATGATTATGATTGTATGATTGCGATTGTATGATTGCGATTGTATGATTGTGATTGTATGATTATGATAGTATTTTGGTGATTCTATGATTGTGATTGTATGATTGTGATTGTATGATTGTGATTGTATGATTGTGATTGTATGATTGTGATTGTATGATTGTGATTGTATGATTGTGATTGTATGATTGTGATTGTATGATTGTGATTGTATGATTGTGATTGTATGATTGCGATTGTATGAATGCGATTGTACGATTGTGATTGTATGATTGTGATTGTATGATTATGATTGAATGATTGTGATTGCATGATTGTGATTGTATGATTGTGACTGCATGATTTTGAATGTATGATTGTGATTGTATGATTGTGATTGTATGATTGTGATTGTATGATTGTGATTGTATGATTGTGATAGTATGATTGTGATTGTATGAATGCGATTGTATGATTGTGATTGTATGATTATGATTGTACTTTTGTGATTGTATGATTGTGATTGTATGATTGTGATTGTATGATTGTGATTGTATGATTGCGATTGCATGAATGCGATTGTATGATTGTGATTGCATGATTGTGATTGTATGATTGTGATTGTATGATATTGATTGTATGATTGTGATTGTGTGATTGTGATTGTATGATTGTATTTGGGAGATTGTATTTTGGAGATTGTAATTGTGGGATTGCAATTGTATGATTGTGATTGTATGATTGTGATTGTATGATTGTGATTGTATGATTGTGATTGTATGATTGTGATTGTATGATTGTGATTGTATGATTGTGATTGTATAATTGTGATTGTATGATTGTGATTGTATGATTGTGATGTATGATTGTAATTGTATGATTATGATTGTATGATTGTGATTGTATGATTGTGATGGTATGATTGTGATGGTATGATTGCGATCGTATGATTGTGATTGTATGATTATGATTGTATGATTGCGATTGTATGATTGCGATTGTATGATTGTGATTGTATGATTATGATTGTATTTTGGTGATTCTATGATTGTGATTGTATGATTGTGATTGTATGATTGTGATTGTATGAATATGATTGTATTTTTGTGATTGTATGATTGTGATTGTATGATTGTGACTGTATGATTGTGATTGTATGATTGTGATTGTATGATTCCGATTGTATGAATGCGTTTGTATGATTGTGATTGTATGATTGTGATTGTATGATTGTGATTGTATGATTGTGATTGTATGATTGTGATTGTATGATTGTGATTGTATGATTGTGATTGTATGATTGTGATTGTATGATTGTGATTGTATGATTGTGATTGTATGATTGTGATTGTATGATTGTGATAGTATGATTGTGATTGTATGATTGTGATTGTATGACTGTGATTGTATGATTGTGATTGTATGATTGTGATTGTATGATTGTGATAGTATGATTGTGATTGTATGATTGTGATTGTATGACTGTGATTGTATGATTGTGTTTGTGCGATTGTGATTGTGCGATTGTGATTGTACGATTGTGATTGTACGATTGTGATTGTATGATTGTGATTGTATGATTATGATGGAATGAATGTGATTGCATGATTGTGATTGTATGATTGTGATTGCATGATTATGATTGTATGATTGTGATTGTATGATTATGATTGTATGATTGTGATTGTATGATTGCGATTGTATGATTGTGATTGTATGATTATGATTGTATTTTGGTGATACTATGATTGTGATTGTATGATTGTGATTGCATGATTTTGATTGTATGATTGTGATTGTATGATTGCGATTGTATGAATGCGATTGTATGATTGTGATTGCATGATTGTGATTGTATGATTGTGATTGTATGATATTGATTGTATGATTGTGATTGTATGATTGTGATTGTATGATTGTGATTGTATGATTGTGATTGTATGATTGTGATTGTATGATTGTGATTGTCTGATTGTGGTTGTATGATTGTGATTGCATGATTGTGATTGTATGATTGTGATTGTATGACTGTGATTGTATGATTGTGATTGTGCGATTGTGATTGTGCGATTGTGATTGTACGATTGTGTTTGTACGATTGCGATTGTATGAATGCGATTGTATGATTGTGATTGCATGACTTTGAATGTATGATTGTGATTGTACGATTGTGATTGTATGATGGTGATTGTATGATTGTGATAGTATGATTGTGATTGTAAGATTGTGATTGTATGACTGTGATTGTATGATTGTGATTGTATGATTGTCATTGTATGATTATGATTGTATGATTGTGATTACATGATTGTGATTGTATGATTGAGATTGCATGATTTTGTATGTATGATTGTGATTGTATGATTGTGATTGTATGATTGTGATAGTATGATTGTGATTGTATGATTGTGATTGTATGACTGTGATTGTATGACTGTGATTGTATGATTGTGATTGTATGATTGCGATTGTATGAATGCGATTGTATGATTGTGATTGCATGATTGTGATTGTATGATTGTGATTGTATGATATTGATTGTATGATTGTGATTGTATGATTGTGATTGTATGACTGTGATTGTATGATTGTGATTGTGCGATTGTGATTGTACGATTGTGATTGTACGATTGCGATTGCATGATTGTGATTGTATGATTGAGATTGCATGATTTTGTATGTATGATTGTGATTGTATGATTGTGATTGTATGATTGTGATTGTATGATTGTGATTGTATGATTGTGATTGTAGGATTATGATTGTATGATTGTGATTGTATGATTGTGATGGTATGATTGTGATTGTATGATTGCGATAGTATGATTGCGATTGTATGATATTGATTGTATGATTGTGATTGTATGATTGTGATTGTATGATTGTGATTGTATGATTGTGATTGTATGATTGTGATTGTATGATTGTGATTGTATGATTGTGATTGTATGATTGTGATTGTATGATTGTGATTGTATGATTGTGATTGTATGACTGTGATTGTGTGATTGTGATTGTGCGATTGTGATTGTGCGATTGTGATTGTACGATTGTGATTGTACGATTGTGATTGTATGATTGTGATTGTATGATTGTGATGTATGATTGTAATTGTATGATTGTGATTGTATGATTGTTTTTGTATGATTGTGATTGAATGATTGTGATTGTACGATTGTGATTGTACGATTGCGATTGTATGATTGCGATTGTATGATTGTGATTATATGATTATGATTGTATTTTTGTGATTGTATGATTGTGATTGTATGATTGTGACTGTATGATTGTGATTGTATGATTGCGATTGTATGATTGCGATTGTATGAATGCGATTGTATGATTGTGATTGTATGATTGTGATTGTATGATTGTGATTGTATGATTGTGATTGTATGATTGTGATTTTATGATTGTGATTGTATGATTGCGATTGTATGAATGCGATTGTATGATTGTGATTGTATGATTGTGATTGTATGATTGTGATTGTATGATTGTGATTGTATGATTGCGATTGTATGAATGCGATTGTATGATTGTGATTGCATGATTATGATTGTACTTTTGTGATTGTATGATTGTGATTGTATGATTGTGATTGTATGATTGTGATTGTATGATTGCGATTGCATGAATGCGATTGTATGATTGTGATTGCATGATTGTGATTGTATGATTGTGATTGTATGATATTGATTGTATGATTGTGATTGTATGATTGTGATTGTATGATTGTGATTGTATGATTGTGATTGTCTGATTGTGGTTGTATGACTGTGATTGTGTGATTGTGATTGTGCGATTGTGATTGTGCGATTGTGATTGTACGATTGTGATTGTACGATTGTGATTGTATGATTGTGATTGTATGATTGTGATGTATGATTGTAATTGTATGATTGTGATTGTATGATTGTTTTTGTATGATTGTGATTGAATGATTGTGATCGTATGATTGTGATCGTATGATTGCGATTGTATGATTTTGATTGTATGATTGTGATAGTATGATTGTGATTGTATGATTGTGATTGTATGACTGTGATTGTATGATTGTGATTGTATGATATTGATTGTATGATTGTGATTGTATGATTGTGATTGTATGATTGTGATTGTATGATTGTGATTGTATGATTGTGATTGTATGATTGTGATTGTATGATTGTGATTGTCTGATTGTGATTGTATGATTGTGATTGTATGATTGTGATTGTATGATTGTGATTGTATGATTGTGATTGTATGATTGTGATTGTATGATTGTGATTGTATGATTGTGATTGCATGATTGTGATTGTATGATTGTGATTGTATGATTGTGATTGTATGATTGTGATTGTATGATTGTGATTGTATGATTGTGATTGTATGATTGCGATTGTATGAATGCGATTGTATGATTGTGATTGTATGATTGTGATTGTATGATTGTGATTGTATGATTGTGATTGTATGATTGCGATTGTATGAATGCGATTGTATGATTGTGATTGCATGATTATGATTGTACTTTTGTGATTGTATGATTGTGATTGTATGATTGTGATTGTATGATTGTGATTGTATGATTGCGATTGCATGAATGCGATTGTATGATTGTGATTGCATGATTGTGATTGTATGATTGTGATTGTATGATATTGATTGTATGATTGTGATTGTATGATTGTGATTGTATGATTGTGATTGTATGATTGTGGTTGTATGATTGTGATTGTATGATTGTGATTGTATGATTGTGATTGTATGACTGTGATTGTATGATTGTGATTGTGCGATTGTGATTGTACGATTGTGATTGTACGATTGCGATTGCATGATTGTGATTGTATGATTGAGATTGCATGATTTTGTATGTATGATTGTGATTGTATGATTGTGATTGTATGATTGTGATTGTATGATTGTGATTGTATGATTGTGATTGTATGATTGTGATTGTAGGATTATGATTGTATGATTGTGATTGTATGATTGTGATGGTATGATTGTGATTGTATGATTGCGATAGTATGATTGCGATTGTATGATATTGATTGTATGATTGTGATTGTATGATTGTGATTGTATGATTGTGATTGTATGATTGTGATTGTATGATTGTGATTGTATGATTGTGATTGTATGATTGTGATTGTATGATTGTGATGTATGATTGTGATTGTATGATTGTGATTGTATGATTGTGATTGTATGATTGTGATTGCATGATTGTGATTGTATGATTGTGATTGTATGATATTGATTGTATGATTGTGATTGTATGATTGTGATTGTATGATTGTGATAGTATGATTGTGATTGTATGATTGTGATTGTATGACTGTGATTGTATGACTGTGATTGTGCGATTGTGATTGTGCGATTGTGATTGTACGATTGTGATTGTACGATTGCGATTGTATGATTGCGATTGTATGATTGTGATTATATGATTATGATTGTATTTTTGTGATTGTATGATTGTGATTGTATGATTGTGACTGTATGATTGTGATTGTATGATTGCGATTGTATGATTGCGATTGTATGAATGCGATTGTATGATTGTGATTGTATGATTGTGATTGTATGATTGTGATTGTATGATTGTGATTGTATGATTGTGATTTTATGATTGTGATTGTATGATTGTGATAGTATGATTGTGATTGTATGATTGCGATTGTATGACTGTGATTGTATGATTGTGATTGTATGATTGTGATTGTTTGATTGTGATAGTATGATTGTGATTGTATGATTGTGATTGTATGACTGTGATTGTGTGATTGTGATTGTGCGATTGTGATTGTGCGATTGTGATTGTACGATTGTGATTGTACGATTGTGATTGTATGATTGTGATTGTATGATTGTGATGTATGATTGTAATTGTATGATTGTGATTGTATGATTGTTTTTGTATGATTGTGATTGAATGATTGTGATCGTATGATTGTGATCGTATGATTGCGATTGTATGATTTTGATTGTATGATTGTGATAGTATGATTGTGATTGTATGATTGTGATTGTATGACTGTGATTGTATGATTGTGATTGTGCGATTGTGATTGTGCGATTGTGATTGTACGATTGTGATTGTACGATTGTGATTGTATGATTGTGATTGTATGATTATGATGGAATGATTGTGATTGCATGATTGTGATTGTATGATTGTGATTGCATGATTTTGAATGTATGATTGTGATTGTATGATTGTGATTGTATGATTATGATTGTATGATTGTGATTGTATGATTGTTATGGTATGATTGTGATGGTATGATTGCGATCGTATGATTGTGATTGTATGAAAATGATTGTATGATTGCGATTGTATGATTGCGATTGTATGATTGTGATTGTATGATTATGATAGTATTTTGGTGATTCTATGATTGTGATTGTATGATTGTGATTGTATGATTGTGATTGTATGATTGTGATTGTATGATTGTGATTGTATGATTGTGATTGTATGATTGTGATTGTATGATTGTGATTGGATGATTGTGATTGCATGATTGTGATTGTATGATTGTGATTGTATGATTGTGATTGTATGATTGTGATTGTATGATTGTGATTGTATGATTGTGATTGTATGATTGCGATTGTATGAATGCGATTGTATGATTGTGATTGTATGATTGTGATTGTATGATTGTGATTGTATGATTGTGATTGTATGATTGCGATTGTATGAATGCGATTGTATGATTGTGATTGCATGATTATGATTGTACTTTTGTGATTGTATGATTGTGATTGTATGATTGTGATTGTATGATTGTGATTGTATGATTGCGATTGCATGAATGCGATTGTATGATTGTGATTGCATGATTGTGATTGTATGATTGTGATTGTATGATATTGATTGTATGATTGTGATTGTATGATTGTGATTGTATGATTGTGATTGTATGATTGTGATTGTCTGATTGTGGTTGTATGATTGTGATTGTATGATTGTGATTGCATGATTGTGATTGTATGATTGTGATTGTATGATTGTGATTGTATGATTGTGATTGTATGATTGTGATTGTATGATTGCGATTGTATGAATGCGATTGTATGATTGTGATTGTATGATTGTGATTGTATGATTGTGATTGTATGATTGTGATTGTATGATTGCGATTGTATGAATGCGATTGTATGATTGTGATTGCATGATTATGATTGTACTTTTGTGATTGTATGATTGTGATTGTATGATTGTGATTGTATGATTGTGATAGTATGATTGTGATTGTATGAATGCGATTGTATGATTGTGATTGTATGATTATGATTGTACTTTTGTGATTGTATGATTGTGATTGTATGATTGTGATTGTATGATTGTGATTGTATGATTGCGATTGCATGAATGCGATTGTATGATTGTGATTGCATGATTGTGATTGTATGATTGTGATTGTATGATATTGATTGTATGATTGTGATTGTATGATTGTGATTGTATGATTGTGATTGTATGATTGTGATTGTCTGATTGTGGTTGTATGATTGTGATTGTATGATTGTGATTGCATGATTGTGATTGTATGACTGTGATTGTATGATTGTGATTGTGCGATTGTGATTGTGCGATTGTGATTGTACGATTGTGATTGTACGATTGCGATTGTATGAATGCGATTGTATGATTGTGATTGCATGATTGTGATTGTATGATTGTGATTGTATGATATTGATTGTATGATTGTGATTGTATGATTGTGATTGTATGATTGTGATGGTATGATTGTGATTGTATGATTATGATTGTATGATTGTGATTGTATGATTGTGATTGCATGATTGTGATTGTATGATTGTGATAGTATGATTGCGATTGTATGATTGTGATTGTATGACTGTGATTGTATGATTGTGATTGTATGATTGTGATTGTATGATTGTGATAGTATGATTGTGATTGTATGATTGTGATTGTATGACTGTGATTGTATGATTGTGATTGTGCGATTGTGATTGTGCGATTGTGATTGTACGATTTTGATTGTACGATTGTGATTGTATGATTGTGATTGTATGATTATGATTGAATGATTGTGATTGCATGATTGTGATTGTATGATTGTGATTGCATGATTTTGAATGTATGATTGTGATTGTATGATTGTGATTGTATGATTGTGATTGTATGATTGTGATTGTATGATTATGATTGTGTGATTGTGATTGTATGATTGTATTTGGGAGATTGTATTTTGGAGATTGTAATTGTGGGATTGCAATTGTATGATTGTGATTGTATGATTGTGATTGTATGATTGTGATTGTATGATTGTGATTGTATGATTGTGATTGTATGATTGTGATTGTATGATTGTGATTGTATGATTGTGATTGTATAATTGTGATTGTATGATTGTGATTGTATGATTGTGATGTATGATTGTAATTGTATGATTATGATTGTATGATTGTGATTGTATGATTGTGATGGTATGATTGTGATGGTATGATTGCGATCGTATGATTGTGATTGTATGATTATGATTGTATGATTGCGATTGTATGATTGCGATTGTATGATTGTGATTGTATGATTATGATTGTATTTTGGTGATTCTATGATTGTGATTGTATGATTGTGATTGTATGATTGTGATTGTATGATTATGATTGTATTTTTGTGATTGTATGATTGTGATTGTATGATTGTGACTGTATGATTGTGATTGTATGATTGTGATTGTATGATTCCGATTGTATGAATGCGTTTGTATGATTGTGATTGTATGATTGTGATTGTATGATTGTGATTGTATGATTGTGATTGTATGATTGTGATTGTATGATTGTGATTGTATGATTGTGATTGTATGATTGTGATTGTATGATTGTGATTGTATGATTGTGATTGTATGATTGTGATTGTATGATTGTGATAGTATGATTGTGATTGTATGATTGTGATTGTATGACTGTGATTGTATGATTGTGATTCTATGATTGTGATTGTATGATTGTGATAGTATGATTGTGATTGTATGATTGTGATTGTATGACTGTGATTGTATGATTGTGTTTGTGCGATTGTGATTGTGCGATTGTGATTGTACGATTGTGATTGTACGATTGTGATTGTATGATTGTGATTGTATGATTATGATGGAATGAATGTGATTGCATGATTGTGATTGTATGATTGTGATTGCATGATTATGATTGTATGATTGTGATTGTATGATTATGATTGTATGATTGTGATTGTATGATTGCGATTGTATGATTGTGATTGTATGATTATGATTGTATTTTGGTGATTCTATGATTGTGATTGTATGATTGTGATTGCATGATTTTGATTGTATGATTGTGATTGTATGATTGCGATTGTATGAATGCGATTGTATGATTGTGATTGCATGATTGTGATTGTATGATTGTGATTGTATGATATTGATTGTATGATTGTGATTGTATGATTGTGATTGTATGATTGTGATTGTATGATTGTGATTGTATGATTGTGATTGTATGATTGTGATTGTCTGATTGTGGTTGTATGATTGTGATTGCATGATTGTGATTGTATGATTGTGATTGTATGACTGTGATTGTATGATTGTGATTGTGCGATTGTGATTGTGCGATTGTGATTGTACGATTGTGATTGTACGATTGCGATTGTATGAATGCGATTGTATGATTGTGATTGCATGACTTTGAATGTATGATTGTGATTGTACGATTGTGATTGTATGATGGTGATTGTATGATTGTGATAGTATGATTGTGATTGTAAGATTGTGATTGTATGACTGTGATTGTATGATTGTGATTGTATGATTGTCATTGTATGATTATGATTGTATGATTGTGATTACATGATTGTGATTGTATGATTGAGATTGCATGATTTTGTATGTATGATTGTGATTGTATGATT
Source organism: Megachile rotundata (assembly GCF_050947335.1). NCBI lineage: Eukaryota > Metazoa > Arthropoda > Insecta > Hymenoptera > Megachilidae > Megachile > Megachile rotundata. Next base: position 1,604,063 of record NW_027473323.1, on the reverse strand, counting down.
GTGATTGTATGATTGTGATAGTATGATTGTGATTGTATGATTGTGATTGTATGACTGTGATTGTATGACTGTGATTGTATGATTGTGATTGTATGATTGCGATTGTATGAATGCGATTGTATGATTGTGATTGCATGATTGTGATTGTATGATTGTGATTGTATGATATTGATTGTATGATTGTGATTGTATGATTGTGATTGTATGACTGTGATTGTATGATTGTGATTGTGCGATTGTGATTGTACGATTGTGATTGTACGATTGCGATTGCATGATTGTGATTGTATGATTGAGATTGCATGATTTTGTATGTATGATTGTGATTGTATGATTGTGATTGTATGATTGTGATTGTATGATTGTGATTGTATGATTGTGATTGTAGGATTATGATTGTATGATTGTGATTGTATGATTGTGATAGTATGATTGTGATTGTATGATTGTGATTGTATGACTGTGATTGTATGATTGTGATTGTGCGATTGTGATTGTGCGATTGTGATTGTACGATTGTGATTGTACGATTGTGATTGTATGATTGTGATTGTATGATTATGATTGAATGATTGTGATTGCATGATTGTGATTGTATGATTGTGATTGCATGATTTTGAATGTATGATTGTGATTGTATGATTGTGATTGTATGATTGTGATTGTATGATTGTGATAGTATGATTGTGATTGTATGATTGCGATTGTATGACTGTGATTGTATGATTGTGATTGTATGATTGTGATTGTATGATTGCGATTGTATGATTGCGATTGTATGAATGCGATTGTATGATTGTGATTGTATGATTATGATTGTATTTTTGTGATTGCATGATTGTGATTGTATGATTGTGATTGCATGATTTTGATTGTATGATTATGATTGTATGATTGTGATTGTATGATTGTGATGGTATGATTGTGATGGTATGATTGCGATCGTATGATTGTGATTGTATGATTATGATTGTATGATTGCGATTGTATGATTGCGATTGTATGATTGTGATTGTATGATTATGATAGTATTTTGGTGATTCTATGATTGTGATTGTATGATTGTGATTGTATGATTGTGATTGTATGATTGTGATTGTATGATTGTGATTGTATGATTGTGATTGTATGATTGTGATTGTATGATTGTGATTGTATGATTGTGATTGTATGATTGTGATTGTATGATTGTGATTGTATGATTGTGATTGTATGATTGTGATTGTATGATTGTGATTGTATGATTGTGATTGTATGATTGTGATTGTATGATTGCGATTGTATGAATGCGATTGTATGATTGTGATTGTATGATTGTGATTGTATGATTGCGATTGTATGATTGTGATTGTATGACTGTGATTGTATGATTGTGATTGTATGATTGTGATTGTATGATTGTGATAGTATGATTGTGATTGTATGATTGTGATTGTATGACTGTGATTGTATGATTGTGATTGTGCGATTGTGATTGTGCGATTGTGATTGTACGATTGTGATTGTACGATTGTGATTGTATGATTGTGATTGTATGATTATGATTGAATGATTGTGATTGCATGATTGTGATTGTATGATTGTGATTGCATGATTTTGAATGTATGATTGTGATTGTATGATTGTGATTGTATGATTGTGATTGTATGAATATGATTGTATGATTGTGATGGTATGATTGTGATTGTATGATTGTGATTGTATGATTGTGATTGTATGATTGTGATTGTATGATTGTGATTGTATGACTGTGATTGTATGATTGTGATTGTGCGATTGTGATTGTACGATTGTGATTGTACGATTGTGATTGCATGATTGTGATTGTATGATTGAGATTGCATGATTTTGTATGTATGATTGTGATTGTATGATTGTGATTGTATGATTGTGATTGTATGATTGTGATTGTATGATTGTGATTGTATGATTATGATTGTATGATTGTGATTGTATGATTGTGATGGTATGATTGTGATTGTATGATTGCGATAGTATGATTGTGATTGCATGATTGTGATTGTATGATTGTGATTGTATGATATTGATTGTATGATTGTGATTGTATGATTGTGATTTTATGATTGTCATAGTATGATTGTGATTGTATGATTGTGATTGTATGGCTGTGATTGTATGACTGTGATTGTGCGATTGTGATTGTGCGATTGTGATTGTACGATTGTGATTGTACGATTGCGATTGTATGATTGCGATTGTATGATTGTGATTGTATGATTATGATTGTATTTTTGTGATTGTATGATTGTGATTGTATGATTGTGACTGTATGATTGTGATTGTATGATTGCGATTGTATGATTGCGATTGTATGAATGCGATTGTATGATTGTGATTGTATGATTGTGATTGTATGATTGTGATTGTATGATTGTGATTGTATGATTGTGATTGTATGATTGTGATTGTATGATTGTGATTGTATGATTGTGATTGTATGATTGTGATAGTATGATTGTGATTGTATGATTGTGATTGTATGACTGTGATTGTATGATTGTGATTGTATGATTGTGATTGTATGATTGTGATAGTATGATTGTGATTGTATGATTGTGATTGTATGACTGTGATTGTATGATTGTGATTGTGCGATTGTGATTGTGCGATTGTGATTGTACGATTGTGATTGTACGATTGTGATTGTATGATTGTGATTGTATGATTGTGATGTATGATTGTAATTGTATGATTGTGATTGTATGATTGTTTTTGTATGATTGTGATTGAATGATTGTGATCGTATGATTGTGATCGTATGATTGCGATTGTATGATTTTAATTGTATGATTGTGATAGTATGATTGTGATTGTATGATTGTGATTGTATGACTGTGATTGTATGATTGTGATTGTGCGATTGTGATTGTGCGATTGTGATTGTACGATTGTGATTGTACGATTGTGATTGTATGATTGTGATTGTATGATTATGATGGAATGATTGTGATTGTATGATTGTGATTGTATGATTGTGATTGCATGATTTTGAATGTATGATTGTGATTGTATGATTGTGATTGTATGATTATGATTGTATGATTGTGATTGTATGATTGTGATGGTATGATTGTGATGGTATGATTGCGATCGTATGATTGTGATTGTATGATTATGATTGTATGATTGCGATTGTATGATTGCGATTGTATGATTGTGACTGTATGATTACGATAGTATTTTGGTGATTCTATGATTGTGATTGTATGATTGTGATTGTATGATTGTGATTGTATGATTGTGATTGTATGATTGTGATTGTATGATTGTGATTGTATGATTGTGATGGTATGATTGTGATTGTATGATTGTGATTGTATGATTGTGATTGTATGATTGTGATTGTATGATTGTGATTGTATGATTGCGATTGTATGAATGCGATTGTATGATTGTGATTGTATGATTGTGATTGTATGATTGTGATTGTATGATTGTGATTGTATGATTGTGATTGTATGATTGCGATTGTATGAATGCGATTGTATGATTGTGATTGCATGATTGTGATTGAATGATTGTGATTGTATGATATTGATTGTATGATTGTGATTGTATGATTGTGATTGTATGATTGTGATTGTATGATTGTGATAGTATGATTGTGATTGTATGATTGTGATTGTATGGCTGTGATTGTATGATTGTGATTGTGCGATTGTGATTGTAGGATTGTGATTGTACGATTGCGATTGTACGATTGTGATTGTATGATTGTGATTGTATGATTATGATTGAATGATTGTGATTGCATGATTGTGATTGTATGATTGTGACTGCATGATTTTGAATGTATGATTGTGATTGTATGATTGTGATTGTATGATTGTGATTGTATGATTGTGATTGTATGATTGTGATTGTATGATTGTGATAGTATGATTGTGATTGTATGAATGCGATTGTATGATTGTGATTGTATGATTATGATTGTACTTTTGTGATTGTATGATTGTGATTGTATGATTGTGATTGTATGATTGTGATTGTATGATTGCGATTGCATGAATGCGATTGTATGATAGTGATTGCATGATTGTGATTGTATGATTGTGATTGTATGATATTGATTGTATGATTGTGATTGTATGATTGTGATTGTATGATTGTGATTGTATGATTGTGATTGTCTGATTGTGGTTGTATGATTGTGATTGTATGATTGTGATTGTATGATTGTGATTGTATGACTGTGATTGTATGATTGTGATTGTGCGATTGTGATTGTGCGATTGTGATTGTACGATTGTGATTGTACGATTGCGATTGTACGAATGCGATTGTATGATTGTGATTGCATGATTGTGATTGTATGATTGTGATTGTATGATATTGATTGTATGATTGTGATTGTATGATTGTGATTGTATGATTGTGATGGTATGATTGTGATTGTATGATTATGATTGTATGATTGTGATTGTATGATTGTGATTGTATGATTGTGATAGTATGATTGTGATTGTATGATTGTGATTGTATGACTGTGATTGTATGATTGTGATTGTGCGATTGTGATTGTGCGATTGTGATTGTACGATTGTGATTGTACGATTGTGATTGTATGATTGTGATTGTATGATTGTGATGTATGATTGTAATTGTATGATTGTGATTGTATGATTGTTTTTGTATGATTGTGATTGAATGATTGTGATCGTATGATTGTGATCGTATGATTGCGATTGTAATGGTTTTGATTGTATGATTGTGATAGTATGATTGTGATTGTATGATTGTGATTGTATGACTGTGATTGTATGATTGTGATTGTGCGATTGTGATTGTGCGATTGTGATTGTACGATTGTGATTGTACGATTGTGATTGTATGATTGTGATTGTATGATTATGATGGAATGATTGTGATTGTATGATTGTGATTGTATGATTGTGATTGCATGATTTTGAATGTATGATTGTGATTGTATGATTGTGATTGTATGATTATGATTGTATGATTGTGATTGTATGATTGTGATGGTATGATTGTGATGGTATGATTGCGATCGTATGATTGTGATTGTATGATTATGATTGTATGATTGCGATTGTATGATTGCGATTGTATGATTGTGATTGTATGATTATGATAGTATTTTGGTGATTCTATGATTGTGATTGTATGATTGTGATTGTATGATTGTGATTGTATGATTGTGATTGTATGATTGTGATTGTATGATTGTGATTGTATGATTGTGATTGTATGATTGTGATTGTATGATTGTGATTGTATGATTGTGATTGTATGATTGCGATTGTATGAATGCGATTGTACGATTGTGATTGTATGATTGTGATTGTATGATTATGATTGAATGATTGTGATTGCATGATTGTGATTGTATGATTGTGACTGCATGATTTTGAATGTATGATTGTGATTGTATGATTGTGATTGTATGATTGTGATTGTATGATTGTGATTGTATGATTGTGATAGTATGATTGTGATTGTATGAATGCGATTGTATGATTGTGATTGTATGATTATGATTGTACTTTTGTGATTGTATGATTGTGATTGTATGATTGTGATTGTATGATTGTGATTGTATGATTGCGATTGCATGAATGCGATTGTATGATTGTGATTGCATGATTGTGATTGTATGATTGTGATTGTATGATATTGATTGTATGATTGTGATTGTGTGATTGTGATTGTATGATTGTATTTGGGAGATTGTATTTTGGAGATTGTAATTGTGGGATTGCAATTGTATGATTGTGATTGTATGATTGTGATTGTATGATTGTGATTGTATGATTGTGATTGTATGATTGTGATTGTATGATTGTGATTGTATGATTGTGATTGTATAATTGTGATTGTATGATTGTGATTGTATGATTGTGATGTATGATTGTAATTGTATGATTATGATTGTATGATTGTGATTGTATGATTGTGATGGTATGATTGTGATGGTATGATTGCGATCGTATGATTGTGATTGTATGATTATGATTGTATGATTGCGATTGTATGATTGCGATTGTATGATTGTGATTGTATGATTATGATTGTATTTTGGTGATTCTATGATTGTGATTGTATGATTGTGATTGTATGATTGTGATTGTATGATTATGATTGTATTTTTGTGATTGTATGATTGTGATTGTATGATTGTGACTGTATGATTGTGATTGTATGATTGTGATTGTATGATTCCGATTGTATGAATGCGTTTGTATGATTGTGATTGTATGATTGTGATTGTATGATTGTGATTGTATGATTGTGATTGTATGATTGTGATTGTATGATTGTGATTGTATGATTGTGATTGTATGATTGTGATTGTATGATTGTGATTGTATGATTGTGATTGTATGATTGTGATTGTATGATTGTGATTGTATGATTGTGATAGTATGATTGTGATTGTATGATTGTGATTGTATGACTGTGATTGTATGATTGTGATTGTATGATTGTGATTGTATGATTGTGATAGTATGATTGTGATTGTATGATTGTGATTGTATGACTGTGATTGTATGATTGTGTTTGTGCGATTGTGATTGTGCGATTGTGATTGTACGATTGTGATTGTACGATTGTGATTGTATGATTGTGATTGTATGATTATGATGGAATGAATGTGATTGCATGATTGTGATTGTATGATTGTGATTGCATGATTATGATTGTATGATTGTGATTGTATGATTATGATTGTATGATTGTGATTGTATGATTGCGATTGTATGATTGTGATTGTATGATTATGATTGTATTTTGGTGATACTATGATTGTGATTGTATGATTGTGATTGCATGATTTTGATTGTATGATTGTGATTGTATGATTGCGATTGTATGAATGCGATTGTATGATTGTGATTGCATGATTGTGATTGTATGATTGTGATTGTATGATATTGATTGTATGATTGTGATTGTATGATTGTGATTGTATGATTGTGATTGTATGATTGTGATTGTATGATTGTGATTGTATGATTGTGATTGTCTGATTGTGGTTGTATGATTGTGATTGCATGATTGTGATTGTATGATTGTGATTGTATGACTGTGATTGTATGATTGTGATTGTGCGATTGTGATTGTGCGATTGTGATTGTACGATTGTGATTGTACGATTGCGATTGTATGAATGCGATTGTATGATTGTGATTGCATGACTTTGAATGTATGATTGTGATTGTACGATTGTGATTGTATGATGGTGATTGTATGATTGTGATAGTATGATTGTGATTGTAAGATTGTGATTGTATGACTGTGATTGTATGATTGTGATTGTATGATTGTCATTGTATGATTATGATTGTATGATTGTGATTACATGATTGTGATTGTATGATTGAGATTGCATGATTTTGTATGTATGATTGTGATTGTATGATTGTGATTGTATGATTGTGATAGTATGATTGTGATTGTATGATTGTGATTGTATGACTGTGATTGTATGACTGTGATTGTATGATTGTGATTGTATGATTGCGATTGTATGAATGCGATTGTATGATTGTGATTGCATGATTGTGATTGTATGATTGTGATTGTATGATATTGATTGTATGATTGTGATTGTATGATTGTGATTGTATGACTGTGATTGTATGATTGTGATTGTGCGATTGTGATTGTACGATTGTGATTGTACGATTGCGATTGCATGATTGTGATTGTATGATTGAGATTGCATGATTTTGTATGTATGATTGTGATTGTATGATTGTGATTGTATGATTGTGATTGTATGATTGTGATTGTATGATTGTGATTGTAGGATTATGATTGTATGATTGTGATTGTATGATTGTGATGGTATGATTGTGATTGTATGATTGCGATAGTATGATTGCGATTGTATGATATTGATTGTATGATTGTGATTGTATGATTGTGATTGTATGATTGTGATTGTATGATTGTGATTGTATGATTGTGATTGTATGATTGTGATTGTATGATTGTGATTGTATGATTGTGATTGTATGATTGTGATTGTATGACTGTGATTGTGTGATTGTGATTGTGCGATTGTGATTGTGCGATTGTGATTGTACGATTGTGATTGTACGATTGTGATTGTATGATTGTGATTGTATGATTGTGATGTATGATTGTAATTGTATGATTGTGATTGTATGATTGTTTTTGTATGATTGTGATTGAATGATTGTGATTGTACGATTGTGATTGTACGATTGCGATTGTATGATTGCGATTGTATGATTGTGATTATATGATTATGATTGTATTTTTGTGATTGTATGATTGTGATTGTATGATTGTGACTGTATGATTGTGATTGTATGATTGCGATTGTATGATTGCGATTGTATGAATGCGATTGTATGATTGTGATTGTATGATTGTGATTGTATGATTGTGATTGTATGATTGTGATTGTATGATTGTGATTTTATGATTGTGATTGTATGATTGCGATTGTATGAATGCGATTGTATGATTGTGATTGTATGATTGTGATTGTATGATTGTGATTGTATGATTGTGATTGTATGATTGCGATTGTATGAATGCGATTGTATGATTGTGATTGCATGATTATGATTGTACTTTTGTGATTGTATGATTGTGATTGTATGATTGTGATTGTATGATTGTGATTGTATGATTGCGATTGCATGAATGCGATTGTATGATTGTGATTGCATGATTGTGATTGTATGATTGTGATTGTATGATATTGATTGTATGATTGTGATTGTATGATTGTGATTGTATGATTGTGATTGTATGATTGTGATTGTCTGATTGTGGTTGTATGACTGTGATTGTGTGATTGTGATTGTGCGATTGTGATTGTGCGATTGTGATTGTACGATTGTGATTGTACGATTGTGATTGTATGATTGTGATTGTATGATTGTGATGTATGATTGTAATTGTATGATTGTGATTGTATGATTGTTTTTGTATGATTGTGATTGAATGATTGTGATCGTATGATTGTGATCGTATGATTGCGATTGTATGATTTTGATTGTATGATTGTGATAGTATGATTGTGATTGTATGATTGTGATTGTATGACTGTGATTGTATGATTGTGATTGTATGATATTGATTGTATGATTGTGATTGTATGATTGTGATTGTATGATTGTGATTGTATGATTGTGATTGTATGATTGTGATTGTATGATTGTGATTGTATGATTGTGATTGTCTGATTGTGATTGTATGATTGTGATTGTATGATTGTGATTGTATGATTGTGATTGTATGATTGTGATTGTATGATTGTGATTGTATGATTGTGATTGTATGATTGTGATTGCATGATTGTGATTGTATGATTGTGATTGTATGATTGTGATTGTATGATTGTGATTGTATGATTGTGATTGTATGATTGTGATTGTATGATTGCGATTGTATGAATGCGATTGTATGATTGTGATTGTATGATTGTGATTGTATGATTGTGATTGTATGATTGTGATTGTATGATTGCGATTGTATGAATGCGATTGTATGATTGTGATTGCATGATTATGATTGTACTTTTGTGATTGTATGATTGTGATTGTATGATTGTGATTGTATGATTGTGATTGTATGATTGCGATTGCATGAATGCGATTGTATGATTGTGATTGCATGATTGTGATTGTATGATTGTGATTGTATGATATTGATTGTATGATTGTGATTGTATGATTGTGATTGTATGATTGTGATTGTATGATTGTGGTTGTATGATTGTGATTGTATGATTGTGATTGTATGATTGTGATTGTATGACTGTGATTGTATGATTGTGATTGTGCGATTGTGATTGTACGATTGTGATTGTACGATTGCGATTGCATGATTGTGATTGTATGATTGAGATTGCATGATTTTGTATGTATGATTGTGATTGTATGATTGTGATTGTATGATTGTGATTGTATGATTGTGATTGTATGATTGTGATTGTATGATTGTGATTGTAGGATTATGATTGTATGATTGTGATTGTATGATTGTGATGGTATGATTGTGATTGTATGATTGCGATAGTATGATTGCGATTGTATGATATTGATTGTATGATTGTGATTGTATGATTGTGATTGTATGATTGTGATTGTATGATTGTGATTGTATGATTGTGATTGTATGATTGTGATTGTATGATTGTGATTGTATGATTGTGATGTATGATTGTGATTGTATGATTGTGATTGTATGATTGTGATTGTATGATTGTGATTGCATGATTGTGATTGTATGATTGTGATTGTATGATATTGATTGTATGATTGTGATTGTATGATTGTGATTGTATGATTGTGATAGTATGATTGTGATTGTATGATTGTGATTGTATGACTGTGATTGTATGACTGTGATTGTGCGATTGTGATTGTGCGATTGTGATTGTACGATTGTGATTGTACGATTGCGATTGTATGATTGCGATTGTATGATTGTGATTATATGATTATGATTGTATTTTTGTGATTGTATGATTGTGATTGTATGATTGTGACTGTATGATTGTGATTGTATGATTGCGATTGTATGATTGCGATTGTATGAATGCGATTGTATGATTGTGATTGTATGATTGTGATTGTATGATTGTGATTGTATGATTGTGATTGTATGATTGTGATTGTATGATTGTGATTGTATGATTGTGATAGTATGATTGTGATTGTATGATTGCGATTGTATGACTGTGATTGTATGATTGTGATTGTATGATTGTGATTGTATGATTGTGATAGTATGATTGTGATTGTATGATTGTGATTGTATGACTGTGATTGTGTGATTGTGATTGTGCGATTGTGATTGTGCGATTGTGATTGTACGATTGTGATTGTACGATTGTGATTGTATGATTGTGATTGTATGATTGTGATGTATGATTGTAATTGTATGATTGTGATTGTATGATTGTTTTTGTATGATTGTGATTGAATGATTGTGATCGTATGATTGTGATCGTATGATTGCGATTGTATGATTTTGATTGTATGATTGTGATAGTATGATTGTGATTGTATGATTGTGATTGTATGACTGTGATTGTATGATTGTGATTGTGCGATTGTGATTGTGCGATTGTGATTGTACGATTGTGATTGTACGATTGTGATTGTATGATTGTGATTGTATGATTATGATGGAATGATTGTGATTGCATGATTGTGATTGTATGATTGTGATTGCATGATTTTGAATGTATGATTGTGATTGTATGATTGTGATTGTATGATTATGATTGTATGATTGTGATTGTATGATTGTTATGGTATGATTGTGATGGTATGATTGCGATCGTATGATTGTGATTGTATGAAAATGATTGTATGATTGCGATTGTATGATTGCGATTGTATGATTGTGATTGTATGATTATGATAGTATTTTGGTGATTCTATGATTGTGATTGTATGATTGTGATTGTATGATTGTGATTGTATGATTGTGATTGTATGATTGTGATTGTATGATTGTGATTGTATGATTGTGATTGTATGATTGTGATTGGATGATTGTGATTGCATGATTGTGATTGTATGATTGTGATTGTATGATTGTGATTGTATGATTGTGATTGTATGATTGTGATTGTATGATTGTGATTGTATGATTGCGATTGTATGAATGCGATTGTATGATTGTGATTGTATGATTGTGATTGTATGATTGTGATTGTATGATTGTGATTGTATGATTGCGATTGTATGAATGCGATTGTATGATTGTGATTGCATGATTATGATTGTACTTTTGTGATTGTATGATTGTGATTGTATGATTGTGATTGTATGATTGTGATTGTATGATTGCGATTGCATGAATGCGATTGTATGATTGTTATTGCATGATTGTGATTGTATGATTGTGATTGTATTGATATTGATTGTATGATTGTGATTGTATGATTGTGATTGTATGATTGTGATTGTATGATTGTGATTGTCTGATTGTGGTTGTATGATTGTGATTGTATGATTGTGATTGCATGATTGTGATTGTATGATTGTGATTGTATGATTGTGATTGTATGATTGTGATTGTATGATTGTGATTGTATGATTGCGATTGTATGAATGCGATTGTATGATTGTGATTGTATGATTGTGATTGTATGATTGTGATTGTATGATTGTGATTGTATGATTGCGATTGTATGAATGCGATTGTATGATTGTGATTGCATGATTATGATTGTACTTTTGTGATTGTATGATTGTGATTGTATGATTGTGATTGTATGATTGTGATAGTATGATTGTGGTTGTATGAATGCGATTGTATGATTGTGATTGTATGATTATGATTGTACTTTTGTGATTGTATGATTGTGATTGTATGATTGTGATTGTATGATTGTGATTGTATGATTGCGATTGCATGAATGCGATTGTATGATTGTGATTGCATGATTGTGATTGTATGATTGTGATTGTATGATATTGATTGTATGATTGTGATTGTATGATTGTGATTGTATGATTGTGATTGTATGATTGTGATTGTCTGATTGTGGTTGTATGATTGTGATTGTATGATTGTGATTGCATGATTGTGATTGTATGACTGTGATTGTATGATTGTGATTGTGCGATTGTGATTGTGCGATTGTGATTGTACGATTGTGATTGTACGATTGCGATTGTATGAATGCGATTGTATGATTGTGATTGCATGATTGTGATTGTATGATTGTGATTGTATGATATTGATTGTATGATTGTGATTGTATGATTGTGATTGTATGATTGTGATGGTATGATTGTGATTGTATGATTATGATTGTATGATTGTGATTGTATGATTGTGATTGCATGATTGTGATTGTATGATTGTGATAGTATGATTGCGATTGTATGATTGTGATTGTATGACTGTGATTGTATGATTGTGATTGTATGATTGTGATTGTATGATTGTGATAGTATGATTGTGATTGTATGATTGTGATTGTATGACTGTGATTGTATGATTGTGATTGTGCGATTGTGATTGTGCGATTGTGATTGTACGATTTTGATTGTACGATTGTGATTGTATGATTGTGATTGTATGATTATGATTGAATGATTGTGATTGCATGATTGTGATTGTATGATTGTGATTGCATGATTTTGAATGTATGATTGTGATTGTATGATTGTGATTGTATGATTGTGATTGTATGATTGTGATTGTATGATTATGATTGTGTGATTGTGATTGTATGATTGTATTTGGGAGATTGTATTTTGGAGATTGTAATTGTGGGATTGCAATTGTATGATTGTGATTGTATGATTGTGATTGTATGATTGTGATTGTATGATTGTGATTGTATGATTGTGATTGTATGATTGTGATTGTATGATTGTGATTGTATAATTGTGATTGTATGATTGTGATTGTATGATTGTGATGTATGATTGTAATTGTATGATTATGATTGTATGATTGTGATTGTATGATTGTGATGGTATGATTGTGATGGTATGATTGCGATCGTATGATTGTGATTGTATGATTATGATTGTATGATTGCGATTGTATGATTGCGATTGTATGATTGTGATTGTATGATTATGATTGTATTTTGGTGATTCTATGATTGTGATTGTATGATTGTGATTGTATGATTGTGATTGTATGATTATGATTGTATTTTTGTGATTGTATGATTGTGATTGTATGATTGTGACTGTATGATTGTGATTGTATGATTGTGATTGTATGATTCCGATTGTATGAATGCGTTTGTATGATTGTGATTGTATGATTGTGATTGTATGATTGTGATTGTATGATTGTGATTGTATGATTGTGATTGTATGATTGTGATTGTATGATTGTGATTGTATGATTGTGATTGTATGATTGTGATTGTATGATTGTGATTGTATGATTGTGATTGTATGATTGTGATAGTATGATTGTGATTGTATGATTGTGATTGTATGACTGTGATTGTATGATTGCGATTCTATGATTGTGATTGTATGATTGTGATAGTATGATTGTGATTGTATGATTGTGATTGTATGACTGTGATTGTATGATTGTGTTTGTGCGATTGTGATTGTGCGATTGTGATTGTACGATTGTGATTGTACGATTGTGATTGTATGATTGTGATTGTATGATTATGATGGAATGAATGTGATTGCATGATTGTGATTGTATGATTGTGATTGCATGATTATGATTGTATGATTGTGATTGTATGATTATGATTGTATGATTGTGATTGTATGATTGCGATTGTATGATTGTGATTGTATGATTATGATTGTATTTTGGTGATTCTATGATTGTGATTGTATGATTGTGATTGCATGATTTTGATTGTATGATTGTGATTGTATGATTGCGATTGTATGAATGCGATTGTATGATTGTGATTGCATGATTGTGATTGTATGATTGTGATTGTATGATATTGATTGTATGATTGTGATTGTATGATTGTGATTGTATGATTGTGATTGTATGATTGTGATTGTATGATTGTGATTGTATGATTGTGATTGTCTGATTGTGGTTGTATGATTGTGATTGCATGATTGTGATTGTATGATTGTGATTGTATGACTGTGATTGTATGATTGTGATTGTGCGATTGTGATTGTGCGATTGTGATTGTACGATTGTGATTGTACGATTGCGATTGTATGAATGCGATTGTATGATTGTGATTGCATGACTTTGAATGTATGATTGTGATTGTACGATTGTGATTGTATGATGGTGATTGTATGATTGTGATAGTATGATTGTGATTGTAAGATTGTGATTGTATGACTGTGATTGTATGATTGTGATTGTATGATTGTCATTGTATGATTATGATTGTATGATTGTGATTACATGATTGTGATTGTATGATTGAGATTGCATGATTTTGTATGTATGATTGTGATTGTATGATTGTGATTGTATGATTGTGATAGTATGATTGTGATTGTATGATTGTGATTGTATGACTGTGATTGTATGACTGTGATTGTATGATTGTGATTGTATGATTGCGATTGTATGAATGCGATTGTATGATTGTGATTGCATGATTGTGATTGTATGATTGTGATTGTATGATATTGATTGTATGATTGTGATTGTATGATTGTGATTGTATGACTGTGATTGTATGATTGTGATTGTGCGATTGTGATTGTACGATTGTGATTGTACGATTGCGATTGCATGATTGTGATTGTATGATTGAGATTGCATGATTTTGTATGTATGATTGTGATTGTATGATTGTGATTGTATGATTGTGATTGTATGATTGTGATTGTATGATTGTGATTGTAGGATTATGATTGTATGATTGTGATTGTATGATTGTGATGGTATGATTGTGATTGTATGATTGCGATAGTATGATTGCGATTGTATGATATTGATTGTATGATTGTGATTGTATGATTGTGATTGTATGATTGTGATTGTATGATGGTGATTGTATGATTGCGATTGTATGATTGTGATTGTATGATTGTGATTGTATGATTGTGATTGTATGACTGTGATTGTGTGATTGTGATTGTGCGATTGTGATTGTGCGATTGTGATTGTACGATTGTGATTGTACGATTGTGATTGTATGATTGTGATTGTATGATTGTGATGTATGATTGTAATTGTATGATTGTGATTGTATGATTGTTTTTGTATGATTGTGATTGAATGATTGTGATTGTACGATTGTGATTGTACGATTGCGATTGTATGATTGCGATTGTATGATTGTGATTATATGATTATGATTGTATTTTTGTGATTGTATGATTGTGATTGTATGATTGTGACTGTATGATTGTGATTGTATGATTGCGATTGTATGATTGCGATTGTATGAATGCGATTGTATGATTGTGATTGTATGATTGTGATTGTATGATTGTGATTGTATGATTGTGATTTTATGATTGTGATTGTATGATTGCGATTGTATGAATGCGATTGTATGATTGTGATTGTATGATTGTGATTGTATGATTGTGATTGTATGATTGTGATTGTATGATTGCGATTGTATGAATGCGATTGTATGATTGTGATTGCATGATTATGATTGTACTTTTGTGATTGTATGATTGTGATTGTATGATTGTGATTGTATGATTGTGATTGTATGATTGCGATTGCATGAATGCGATTGTATGATTGTGATTGCATGATTGTGATTGTATGATTGTGATTGTATGATATTGATTGTATGATTGTGATTGTATGATTGTGATTGTATGATTGTGATTGTATGATTGTGATTGTCTGATTGTGGTTGTATGATTGTGATTGTATGATTGTGATTGTATGATTGTGATTGTATGACTGTGATTGTATGATTGTGATTGTGCGATTGTGATTGTACGATTGTGATTGTACGATTGCGATTGCATGATTGTGATTGTATGATTGAGATTGCATGATTTTGTATGTATGATTGTGATTGTATGATTGTGATTGTATGATTGTGATTGTATGATTGTGATTGTATGATTGTGATTGTAGGATTATGATTGTATGATTGTGATTGTATGATTGTGATGGTATGATTGTGATTGTATGATTGCGATAGTATGATTGCGATTGTATGATATTGATTGTATGATTGTGATTGTATGATTGTGATTGTATGATTGTGATTGTATGATTGTGATTGTATGATTGTGATTGTATGATTGTGATTGTATGATTGTGATTGTATGATTGTGATTGTATGATTGTGATTGTATGATTGTGATGTATGATTGTGATTGTATGATTGTGATTGTATGATTGTGATTGTATGATTGTGATTGCATGATTGTGATTGTATGATTGTGATTGTATGATATTGATTGTATGATTGTGATTGTATGATTGTGATTGTATGATTGTGATAGTATGATTGTGATTGTATGATTGTGATTGTATGACTGTGATTGTATGACTGTGATTGTGCGATTGTGATTGTGCGATTGTGATTGTACGATTGTGATTGTACGATTGTGATTGTACGATTGCGATTGTATGATTGCGATTGTATGATTGTGATTATATGATTATGATTGTATTTTTGTGATTGTATGATTGTGATTGTATGATTGTGACTGTATGATTGTGATTGTATGATTGCGATTGTATGATTGCGATTGTATGAATGCGATTGTATGATTGTGATTGTATGATTGTGATTGTATGATTGTGATTGTATGATTGTGATTGTATGATTGTGATTTTATGATTGTGATTGTATGATTGTGATAGTATGATTGTGATTGTATGATTGCGATTGTATGACTGTGATTGTATGATTGTGATTGTATGATTGTGATTGTATGATTGTGATAGTATGATTGTGATTGTATGATTGTGATTGTATGACTGTGATTGTGTGATTGTGATTGTGCGATTGTGATTGTGCGATTGTGATTGTACGATTGTGATTGTACGATTGTGATTGTATGATTGTGATTGTATGATTGTGATGTATGATTGTAATTGTATGATTGTGATTGTATGATTGTTTTTGTATGATTGTGATTGAATGATTGTGATCGTATGATTGTGATCGTATGATTGCGATTGTATGATTTTGATTGTATGATTGTGATAGTATGATTGTGATTGTATGATTGTGATTGTATGACTGTGATTGTATGATTGTGATTGTATGATATTGATTGTATGATTGTGATTGTATGATTGTGATTGTATGATTGTGATTGTATGATTGTGATTGTATGATTGTGATTGTATGATTGTGATTGTATGATTGTGATTGTCTGATTGTGATTGTATGATTGTGATTGTATGATTGTGATTGTATGATTGTGATTGTATGATTGTGATTGTATGATTGTGATTGTATGATTGTGATTGTATGATTGTGATTGCATGATTGTGATTGTATGATTGTGATTGTATGATTGTGATTGTATGATTGTGATTGTATGATTGTGATTGTATGATTGTGATTGTATGATTGCGATTGTATGAATGCGATTGTATGATTGTGATTGTATGATTGTGATTGTATGATTGTGATTGTATGATTGTGATTGTATGATTGCGATTGTATGAATGCGATTGTATGATTGTGATTGCATGATTATGATTGTACTTTTGTGATTGTATGATTGTGATTGTATGATTGTGATTGTATGATTGTGATTGTATGATTGCGATTGCATGAATGCGATTGTATGATTGTGATTGCATGATTGTGATTGTATGATTGTGATTGTATGATATTGATTGTATGATTGTGATTGTATGATTGTGATTGTATGATTGTGATTGTATGATTGTGATTGTCTGATTGTGGTTGTATGATTGTGATTGTATGATTGTGATTGTATGATTGTGATTGTATGACTGTGATTGTATGATTGTGATTGTGCGATTGTGATTGTACGATTGTGATTGTACGATTGCGATTGCATGATTGTGATTGTATGATTGAGATTGCATGATTTTGTATGTATGATTGTGATTGTATGATTGTGATTGTATGATTGTGATTGTATGATTGTGATTGTATGATTGTGATTGTAGGATTATGATTGTATGATTGTGATTGTATGATTGTGATGGTATGATTGTGATTGTATGATTGCGATAGTATGATTGCGATTGTATGATATTGATTGTATGATTGTGATTGTATGATTGTGATTGTATGATTGTGATTGTATGATTGTGATTGTATGATTGTGATTGTATGATTGTGATGTATGATTGTGATTATATGATTGTGATTGTATGATTGTGATTGTATGATTGTGATTGCATGATTGTGATTGTATGATTGTGATTGTATGATATTGATTGTATGATTGTGATTGTATGATTGTGATTGTATGATTGTGATAGTATGATTGTGATTGTATGATTGTGATTGTATGACTGTGATTGTATGACTGTGATTGTGCGATTGTGATTGTGCGATTGTGATTGTACGATTGTGATTGTACGATTGCGATTGTATGATTGCGATTGTATGATTGTGATTATATGATTATGATTGTATTTTTGTGATTGTATGATTGTGATTGTATGATTGTGACTGTATGATTGTGATTGTATGATTGCGATTGTATGATTGCGATTGTATGAATGCGATTGTATGATTGTGATTGTATGATTGTGATTGTATGATTGTGATTGTATGATTGTGATTGTATGATTGTGATTTTATGATTGTGATTGTATGATTGTGATAGTATGATTGTGATTGTATGATTGCGATTGTATGACTGTGATTGTATGATTGTGATTGTATGATTGTGATTGTATGATTGTGATAGTATGATTGTGATTGTATGATTGTGATTGTATGACTGTGATTGTGTGATTGTGATTGTGCGATTGTGATTGTGCGATTGTGATTGTACGATTGTGATTGTACGATTGTGATTGTATGATTGTGATTGTATGATTGTGATGTATGATTGTAATTGTATGATTGTGATTGTATGATTGTTTTTGTATGATTGTGATTGAATGATTGTGATCGTATGATTGTGATCGTATGATTGCGATTGTATGATTTTGATTGTATGATTGTGATAGTATGATTGTGATTGTATGATTGTGATTGTATGACTGTGATTGTATGATTGTGATTGTGCGATTGTGATTGTGCGATTGTGATTGTACGATTGTGATTGTACGATTGTGATTGTATGATTGTGATTGTATGATTATGATGGAATGATTGTGATTGCATGATTGTGATTGTATGATTGTGATTGCATGATTTTGAATGTATGATTGTGATTGTATGATTGTGATTGTATGATTATGATTGTATGATTGTGATTGTATGATTGTTATGGTATGATTGTGATGGTATGATTGCGATCGTATGATTGTGATTGTATGAAAATGATTGTATGATTGCGATTGTATGATTGCGATTGTATGATTGTGATTGTATGATTATGATAGTATTTTGGTGATTCTATGATTGTGATTGTATGATTGTGATTGTATGATTGTGATTGTATGATTGTGATTGTATGATTGTGATTGTATGATTGTGATTGTATGATTGTGATTGTATGATTGTGATTGCATGATTGTGATTGTATGATTGTGATTGTATGATTGTGATTGTATGATTGTGATTGTATGATTGTGATTGTATGATTGTGATTGTATGATTGCGATTGTATGAATGCGATTGTATGATTGTGATTGTATGATTGTGATTGTATGATTGTGATTGTATGATTGTGATTGTATGATTGCGATTGTATGAATGCGATTGTATGATTGTGATTGCATGATTATGATTGTACTTTTGTGATTGTATGATTGTGATTGTATGATTGTGATTGTATGATTGCGATTGCATGAATGCGATTGTATGATTGTGATTGCATGATTGTGATTGTATGATTGTGATTGTATGATATTGATTGTATGATTGTGATTGTATGATTGTGATTGTATGATTGTGATTGTATGATTGTGATTGTCTGATTGTGGTTGTATGATTGTGATTGTATGATTGTGATTGTATGATTGTGATTGTATGACTGTGATTGTATGATTGTGATTGTGCGATTGTGATTGTGCGATTGTGATTGTACGATTGTGATTGTACGATTGCGATTGTATGAATGCGATTGTATGATTGTGATTGCATGATTGTGATTGTATGATTGTGATTGTATGATATTGATTGTATGATTGTGATTGTATGATTGTGATTGTGCGATTGTGATTGTGCGTTTGTGATTGTACGATTGTGATTGTACGATTGTGATTGTATGATTGTGATTGTATGATTATGATTGAATGATTGTGATTGCATGATTGTGATTGTATGATTGTGATTGCATGATTTTGAATGTATGATTGTGATTGTATGATTGTGATTGTATGATTGCGATTGTATGATTGTGATTTTATGATTGTGATTGTATGATTGTGATAGTATGATTGTGATTGTATGATTGCGATTGTATGACTGTGATTGTATGATTGTGATTGTATGATTGTGATTGTATGATTGTGATAGTATGATTGTGATTGTATGATTGTGATTGTATGACTGTGATTGTGTGATTGTGATTGTGCGATTGTGATTGTGCGATTGTGATTGTACGATTGTGATTGTACGATTGTGATTGTATGATTGTGATTGTATGATTGTGATGTATGATTGTAATTGTATGATTGTGATTGTATGATTGTTTTTGTATGATTGTGATTGAATGATTGTGATCGTATGATTGTGATCGTATGATTGCGATTGTATGATTTTGATTGTATGATTGTGATAGTATGATTGTGATTGTATGATTGTGATTGTATGACTGTGATTGTATGATTGTGATTGTGCGATTGTGATTGTGCGATTGTGATTGTACGATTGTGATTGTACGATTGTGATTGTATGATTGTGATTGTATGATTATGATGGAATGATTGTGATTGCATGATTGTGATTGTATGATTGTGATTGCATGATTTTGAATGTATGATTGTGATTGTATGATTGTGATTGAATGATTATGATTGTATGATTGTGATTGTATGATTGTTATGGTATGATTGTGATGGTATGATTGCGATCGTATGATTGTGATTGTATGAAAATGATTGTATGATTGCGATTGTATGATTGCGATTGTATGATTGTGATTGTATGATTATGATAGTATTTTGGTGATTCTATGATTGTGATTGTATGATTGTGATTGTATGATTGTGATTGTATGATTGTGATTGTATGATTGTGATTGTATGATTGTGATTGTATGATTGTGATTGTATGATTGTGATTGTATGATTGTGATTGCATGATTGTGATTGTATGATTGTGATTGTATGATTGTGATTGTATGATTGTGATTGTATGATTGTGATTGTATGATTGTGATTGTATGATTGCGATTGTATGAATGCGATTGTATGATTGTGATTGTATGATTGTGATTGTATGATTGTGATTGTATGATTGTGATTGTATGATTGCGATTGTATGAATGCGATTGTATGATTGTGATTGCATGATTATGATTGTACTTTTGTGATTGTATGATTGTGATTGTATGATTGTGATTGTATGATTGTGATTGTATGATTGCGATTGCATGAATGCGATTGTATGATTGTGATTGCATGATTGTGATTGTATGATTGTGATTGTATGATATTGATTGTATGATTGTGATTGTATGATTGTGATTGTATGATTGTGATTGTATGATTGTGATTGTCTGATTGTGGTTGTATGATTGTGATTGTATGATTGTGATTGTATGATTGTGATTGTATGACTGTGATTGTATGATTGTGATTGTGCGATTGTGATTGTGCGATTGTGATTGTACGATTGTGATTGTACGATTGCGATTGTATGAATGCGATTGTATGATTGTGATTGCATGATTGTGATTGTATGATTGTGATTGTATGATATTGATTGTATGATTGTGATTGTATGATTGTGATTGTATGATTGTGATGGTATGATTGTGATTGTATGATTATGATTGTATGATTGTGATTGTATGATTGTGATTGCATGATTGTGATTGTATGATTGTGATAGTATGATTGCGATTGTATGATTGTGATTGTATGACTGTGATTGTATGATTGTGATTGTATGATTGTGATTGTATGATTGTGATAGTATGATTGTGATTGTATGATTGTGATTGTATGACTGTGATTGTATGATTGTGATTGTGCGATTGTGATTGTGCGATTGTGATTGTACGATTGTGATTGTACGATTGTGATTGTATGATTGTGATTGTATGATTATGATGGAATGATTGTGATTGCATGATTGTGATTGTATGATTGTGATTGCATGATTTTGAATGTATGATTGTGATTGTATGATTGTGATTGTATGATTATGATTGTATGATTGTGATTGTATGATTGTGATGGTATGATTGTGATGGTATGATTGCGATCGTATGATTGTGATTGTATGAAAATGATTGTATGATTGCGATTGTATGATTGCGATTGTATGATTGTGATTGTATGATTATGATAGTATTTTGGTGATTCTATGATTGTGATTGTATGATTGTGATTGTATGATTGTGATTGTATGATTGTGATTGTATGATTGTGATTGTATGATTGTGATTGTATGATTGTGATTGTATGATTGTGATTGTATGATTGTGATTGTATGATTGTGATTGTATGATTGTGATTGTATGATTGCGATTGTATGAATGCGATTGTATGATTGTGATTGTATGATTGTGATTGTATGATTGTGATTGTATGATTGTGATTGTATGATTGCGATTGTATGAATGCGATTGTATGATTGTGATTGCATGATTATGATTGTACTTTTGTGATTGTATGTTTGTGATTGTATGATTGTGATTGTATGATTGTGATTGTATGATTGCGATTGCATGAATGCGATTGTATGATTGTGATTGCATGATTGTGATTGTATGATTGTGATTGTATGATATTGATTGTATGATTGTGATTGTATGATTGTGATTGTATGATTGTGATTGTATGATTGTGATTGTCTGATTGTGGTTGTATGATTGTGATTGTATGATTGTGATTGTATGATTGTGATTGTATGACTGTGATTGTATGATTTTGATTGTGCGATTGTGATTGTGCGATTGTGATTGTACGATTGTGATTGTACGATTGCGATTGTATGAATGCGATTGTATGATTGTGATTGCATGATTGTGATTGTATGATTGTGATTGTATGATATTGATTGTATGATTGTGATTGTATGATTGTGATTGTATGATTGTGATGGTATGATTGTGATTGTATGATTATGATTGTATGATTGTGATTGTATGATTGTGATTGCATGATTGTGATTGTATGATTGTGATAGTATGATTGCGATTGTATGATTGTGATTGTATGACTGTGATTGTATGATTGTGATTGTATGATTGTGATTGTATGATTGTGATAGTATGATTGTGATTGTATGATTGTGATTGTATGACTGTGATTGTATGATTGTGATTGTGCGATTGTGATTGTGCGATTGTGATTGTACGATTGTGATTGTACGATTGTGATTGTATGATTGTGATTGTATGATTATGATTGAATGATTGTGATTGCATGATTGTGATTGTATGATTGTGATTGCATGATTTTGAATGTATGATTGTGATTGTATGATTGTGATTGTATGATTGTGATTGTATGATTGTGATTGTATGATTATGATTGTATGATTGTGATGGTATGATTGTGATTGTATGATTGTGATTGTATGATTGTATTTGGGAGATTGTATTTGGGAGATTGTAGTTGTATGATTGCGATTGTATGATTGTGATTGTATGATTGTGATGTATGTTTGTAATTGTATGATTATGATTGTATGATTGTGTTTGTATGATTGTGATGGTATGATTGTGATTGTATGATTGCGATCGTATGATTGTGATTGTATGATTATGATTGTATGATTGTGATTGTATGATTGCGATTGTATGATTGTGATTGTATGATTATGATTGTATTTTGGTGATTCTATGATTGTGATTGTATGATTGTGATTGCATGATTGTGATTGTATGATTGTGATTGTAAGATTGCGATTGTATGAATGCGATTGTATGATTGTGATTGCTTGATTGTGATTGTATGATTGTGATTGTATGATATTGGTTGTATGATTGTGATTGTATGATTGCGATTGTATGATTGTGATTGTATGATTGTGATTGTATGATTGTGATTGTCTGATTGTGGTTGTATGATTGTGATTGCATGATTGTGATTGTATGATTGTGATTGTATGACTGTGATTGTATGATTGTGATTGTGCGATTGTGATTGAGCGATTGTGATTGTACGATTGGGATTGTACGATTGCGATTGTATGAATGCGATTGTATGATTGTGATTGCATGACTTTGAATGTATGATTGTGATTGTACGATTGTGATTGTATGATGGTGATTGTATGATTGTGATAGTATGATTGTGATTGTAAGATTGTGATTGTATGACTGTGATTGTATGATTGTGATTGTATGATTGTCATTGTATGATTATGATTGTATGATTGTGATTGCATGATTGTGATTGTATGATTGAGATTGCATGATTTTGTATGTATGATTGTGATTGTATGATTGTGATTGTATGATTGTGATAGTATAATTGTGATTGTATGATTGTGATTGTATGACTGTGATTGTATGACTGTGATTGTATGATTGTGATTGTATGATTGCGATTGTATGAATGCGATTGTATGATTGTGATTGCATGATTGTGATTGTATGATTGTGATTGTATGACATTGATTGTATGATTGTGATTGTATGATTGTGATTGTATGACTGTGATTGTATGATTGTGATTGTGCGATTGTGATTGTACGATTGTGATTGTACGATTGTGATTGCATGATTGTGATTGTATGATTGAGATTGCATGATTTTGTATGTATGATTGTGATTGTATGATTGTGATTGTATGATTGTGATTGTATGATTGTGATTGTATGACTGTGATTGTATGACTGTGATTGTGCGATTGTGATTGTGCGATTGTGATTGTACGATTGTGATTGTACGATTGCGATTGTATGATTGCGATTGTATGATTGTGATTGTATGATTATGATTGTATTTTCGTGATTGTATGATTGTGATTGTATGATTGTGACTGTATGATTGTGATTGTATGATTGCGATTGTATGATTGCGATTGTATGAATGCGATTGTATGATTGTGATTGTATGATTGTGATTGTATGATTGTGATTGTATGATTGTGATTGTATGATTGTGATTGTATGATTGTGATTGTATGATTGTGATTGTATGATTGTGATTGTATGATTGTGATAGTATGATTGTGATTGTATGATTGTGATTGTATGACTGTGATTGTATGATTGTGATTGTATGATTGTGATTGTATGATTGTGATAGTATGATTGTGATTGTATGATTGTGATTGTATGACTGTGATTGTATGATTGTGATTGTGCGATTGTGATTGTGCGATTGTGATTGTACGATTGTGATTGTACGATTGTGATTGTATGATTGTGATTGTATGATTGTGATGTATGATTGTAATTGTATGATTGTGATTGTATGATTGTTTTTGTATGATTGTGATTGAATGATTGTGATCGTATGATTGTGATCGTATGATTGCGATTGTATGATTTTAATTGTATGATTGTGATAGTATGATTGTGATTGTATGATTGTGATTGTATGACTGTGATTGTATGACTGTGATTGTGCGATTGTGATTGTGCGATTGTGATTGTACGATTGTGATTGTACGATTGTGATTGTATGATTGTGATTGTATGATTATGATGGAATGATTGTGATTGTATGATTGTGATTGTATGATTGTGATTGCATGATTTTGAATGTATGATTGTGATTGTATGATTGTGATTGTATGATTATGATTGTATGATTGTGATTGTATGATTGTGATGGTATGATTGTGATGGTATGATTGCGATCGTATGATTGTGATTGTATGATTATGATTGTATGATTGCGATTGTATGATTGCGATTGTATGATTGTGATTGTATGATTATGATAGTATTTTGGTGATTCTATGATTGTGATTGTATGATTGCGATTGTATGATTGTGATTGTATGATTGTGATTGTATGATTGTGATTGTATGATTGTGATTGTATGATTGTGATTGTATGATTGTGATTGTATGATTGTGATTGTATGATTGCGATTGTATGAATGCGATTGTATGATTGTGATTGTATGATTGTGATTGTATGATTGTGATTGTATGATTGTGATTGTATGATTGTGATTGTATGATTGCGATTGTATGAATGCGATTGTATGATTGTGATTGCATGATTGTGATTGTATGATTGTGATTGTATGATATTGATTGTATGATTGTGATTGTATGATTGTGATTGTATGATTGTGATTGTATGATTGTGATAGTATGATTGTGATTGTATGATTGTGATTGTATGACTGTGATTGTATGATTGTGATTGTGCGATTGTGATTGTAGGATTGTGATTGTACGATTGCGATTGTACGATTGTGATTGTATGATTGTGATTGTATGATTATGATTGAATGATTGTGATTGCATGATTGTGATTGTATGATTGTGACTGCATGATTTCGAATGTATGATTGTGATTGTATGATTGTGATTGTATGATTGTGATTGTATGATTGTGATTGTATGATTGTGA
This sequence comes from Megachile rotundata, assembly GCF_050947335.1. Taxonomy (NCBI): domain Eukaryota; kingdom Metazoa; phylum Arthropoda; class Insecta; order Hymenoptera; family Megachilidae; genus Megachile; species Megachile rotundata. Next base: position 1,576,857 of record NW_027473323.1, on the reverse strand, counting down.
TTGTATGATTGTGATAGTATGATTGTGATTGTATGAATGCGATTGTATGATTGTGATTGTATGATTATGATTGTACTTTTGTGATTGTATGATTGTGATTGTATGATTGTGATTGTATGATTGCGATTGCATGAATGCGATTGTATGATTGTGATTGCATGATTGTGATTGTATGATTGTGATTGTATGATATTGATTGTATGATTGTGATTGTATGATTGTGATTGTATGATTGTGATTGTATGATTGTGATTGCATGATTGTGATTGTATGATTGTGATGGTATGATTGTGATTGTATGATTATGATTGTATGATTGTGATTGTATGATTGTGATTGCATGATTGTGATTGTATGATTGTGATAGTATGATTGCGATTGTATGATTGTGATTGTATGACTGTGATTGTATGATTGTGATTGTATGATTGTGATTGTATGATTGTGATAGTATGATTGTGATTGTATGATTGTGATTGTATGACTGTGATTGTATGATTGTGATTGTGCGATTGTGATTGTGCGATTGTGATTGTACGATTGTGATTGTACGATTGTGGTTGTATGATTGTGATTGTATGATTATGATTGAATGATTGTGATTGCATGATTGTGATTGTATGATTGTGATTGCATGATTTTGAATGTATGATTGTGATTGTATGATTGTGATTGTATGATTGTGATTGTATGATTGTGATTGTATGATTGTGATTGTATGATTGTGATTGTATGATTGTGATGTATGATTGTGGTTGTATGATTGTGGTTGTATGATTGTGATTGTATGATTGTGATTGCATGATTGTGATTGTATGATTGTGATTGTATGATATTGATTGTATGATTGTGATTGTATGATTGTGATTGTATGATTGTGATTGTATGATTGTGATTGTATGATTGTGATAGTATGATTGTGATTGTATGATTGTGATTGTATGACTGTGATTGTATGACTGTGATTGTGCGATTGTGATTGTGCGATTGTGATTGTACGATTGTGATTGTACGATTGCGATTGTATGATTGCGATTGTGTGATTGTGATTGTATGATTATGATTGTATTTTTGTGATTGTATGATTGTGACTGTATGATTGTGATTGTATGATTGCGATTGTATGATTGCGATTGTATGAATGCGATTGTATGATTGTGATTGTATGATTGTGATTGTATGGTTGTGATTGTATGATTGTGATTGTATGATTGTGATTGTATGATTGTGATTGTATGATTGTGATTGTATGATTGTGATAGTATGATTGTGATTGTATGATTGCGATTGTATGACTGTGATTGTATGATTGTGATTGTATGATTGTGATTGTATGATTGCGATTGTATGATTGCGATTGTATGAATGCGATTGTATGATTGTGATTGTATGATTATGATTGTATTTTTGTGATTGCATGATTGTGATTGTATGATTGTGATTGCATGATTTTGATTGTATGATTATGATTGTATGATTGTGATTGTATGATTGTGATGGTATGATTGTGATGGTATGATTGCGATCGTATGATTGTGATTGTATGATTATGATTGTATGATTGCGATTGTATGATTGCGATTGTATGATTGTGATTGTATGATTATGATAGTATTTTGGTGATTCTATGATTGTGATTGTATGATTGTGATTGTATGATTGTGATTGTATGATTGTGATTGTATGATTGTGATTGTATGATTGTGATTGTATGATTGTGATTGTATGATTGTGATTGTATGATTGTGATTGTATGATTGTGATTGTATGATTGTGATTGTATGATTGTGATTGTATGATTGTGATTGTATGATTGTGATTGTATGATTGTGATTGTATGATTGCGATTGTATGAATGCGATTGTATGATTGTGATTGTATGATTGTGATTGTATGATTGTGATTGTATGATTGTGATTGTATGATTGTGATTGTATGATTGCGATTGTATGAATGCGATTGTATGATTGTGATTGCATGATTGTGATTGTATGATTGTGATTGTATGATATTGATTGTATGATTGTGATTGTATGATTGTGATTGTATGATTATGATGGAATGAATGTGATTGCATGATTGTGATTGTATGATTGTGATTGCATGATTATGATTGTATGATTGTGATTGTATGATTATGATAGTATTTTGGTGATTCTATGATTGTGATTGTATGATTGTGATTGTATAATTGTGATTGTATGATTGTGATTGTATGATTGTGATTGTATGATTGTGATTGTATGATTGTGATTGTATGATTGTGATTGTATGATTGTGATTGTATGATTGTGATTGTATGATTGTGATTGTATGATTGCGATTGTATGAATGCGATTGTATGATTGTGATTGCATGATTGTGATTGTATGATTGTGATTGTATGATTGTGATTGTATGATTGTGATTGTATGATTGCGATTGTATGAATGCGATTGTATGATTGTGATTGCATGATTGTGATTGTATGATTGTGATTGTATGATATTGATTGTATGATTGTGATTGTATGATTGTGATTGTATGATTGTGATAGTATGATTGTGATTGTATGATTGTGATTGTATGACTGTGATTGTATGATTGTGATTGTGCGATTGTGATTGTAGGATTGTGATTGTACGATTGCGATTGTACGATTGCGATTGTACGATTGTGATTGTATGATTGTGATTGTATGATTATGATTGAATGATTGTGATTGCATGATTGTGATTGTATGATTGTGACTGCATGATTTTGAATGTATGATTGTGATTGTATGATTGTGATTGTATGATTGTGATTGTATGATTGTGATTGTATGATTGTGATAGTATGATTGTGATTGTATGATTGTGATAGTATGATTGTGATTGTATGATTGTGATTGTATGACTGTGATTGTATGATTGTGATTGTGCGATTGTGATTGTAATATTGTGATTGTACGATTGCGATTGTACGATTGTGATTGTATGATTGTGATTGTATGATTATGATTGAATGATTGTGATTGTATGATTGTGACTGCATGATTTTGAATGTATGATTGTGATTGTATGATTGTGATTGTATGATTGTGATTGTATGATTGTGATTGTATGATTGTGATAGTATGATTGTGATTGTATGAATGCGATTGTATGATTGTGATTGTATGATTATGATTGTACTTTTGTGATTGTATGATTGTGATTGTATGATTGTGATTGTATGATTGTGATTGTATGATTGCGATTGCATGAATGCGATTGTATGATTGTGATTGCATGATTGTGATTGTATGATTGTGATTGTATGATATTGATTGTATGATTGTGATTGTATGATTGTGATTGTATGATTGTGATTGTATGATTGTGATTGTCTGATTGTGGTTGTATGATTGTGATTGTATGATTGTGATGGTATGATTGTGATTGTATGACTGTGATTGTATGATTGTGTTTGTGCGATTGTGATTGTGCGATTGTGATTGTACGATTGTGATTGTACGACTGCGATTGTATGAATGCGATTGTATGATTGTGATTGCATGATTGTGATTGTATGATTGTGATTGTATGATATTGATTGTATGATTGTGATTGTATGATTGTGATTGTATGATTGTGATGGTATGATTGTGATTGTATGATTATGATTGTATGATTGTGATTGTATGATTGTGATTGCATGATTGTGATTGTATGATTGTGATAGTATGATTGCGATTGTATGATTGTGATTGTATGACTGTGATTGTATGATTGTGATTGTATGATTGTGATTGTATGATTGTGATAGTATGATTGTGATTGTATGATTGTGATTGTATGACTGTGATTGTATGATTGTGATTGTGCGATTGTGATTGTGCGATTGTGATTGTACGATTGTGATTGTACGATTGTGATTGTATGATTGTGATTGTATGATTATGATTGAATGATTGTGATTGCATGATTGTGATTGTATGATTGTGATTGCATGATTTTGAATGTATGATTGTGATTGTATGATTGTGATTGTATGATTGTGATTGTATGATTATGATTGTATGATTGTGATGGTATGATTGTGATTGTATGATTGTGATTGTATGATTGTGATTGTATGATTGTATTTGGGAGATTGTATTTGGGAGATTGTAGTTGTATGATTGCGATTGTATGATTGTGATTGTATGATTGTGATTGTATGACTGTGATTGTATGATTGTGATTGTGCGATTGTGATTGTGCGATTGTGATTGTACGATTGTGATTGTACGATTGTGATTGTACGATTGTGATTGTATGATTATGATTGAATGATTGTGATTGCATGATTGTGATTGTATGATTGTGATTGCATGATTTTGAATGTATGATTGTGATTGTATGATTGTGATTGTATGATTGTGATTGTATGATTATGATTGTATGATTGTGATGGTATGATTGTGATTGTATGATTGTGATTGTATGATTGTGATTGTATGATTGTATTTGGGAGATTGTATTTGGGAGATTGTAGTTGTATGATTGCGATTGTATGATTGTGATTGTATGATTGTGATGTATGTTTGTAATTGTATGATTATGATTGTATGATTGTGTTTGTATGATTGTGATGGTATGATTGTGATTGTATGATTGCGATCGTATGATTGTGATTGTATGATTATGATTGTATGATTGTGATTGTATGATTGCGATTGCATGAATGCGATTGTATGATTGTGATTGCATGATTGTGATTGTATGATTGTGATTGTATGATTGTGATTGTATGATTGTGATTGTATGATTGTGATTGTATGATTGTGATTGTATGATTGTGATTGTATGATTGTGATTGTATGATTGCGATTGTATGAATGCGATTGTATGATTGTGATTGTATGATTGTGATTGTATGATTGTGATTGTATGATTGTGATTGTATGATTGCGATTGTATGAATGCGATTGTATGATTGTGATTGCATGATTATGATTGTACTTTTGTGATTGTATGTTTGTGATTGTATGATTGTGATTGTATGATTGTGATTGTATGATTGCGATTGCATGAATGCGATTGTATGATTGTGATTGCATGATTGTGATTGTATGATTGTGATTGTATGATATTGATTGTATGATTGTGATTGTATGATTGTGATTGTATGATTGTGATTGTATGATTGTGATTGTCTGATTGTGGTTGTATGATTGTGATTGTATGATTGTGATTGTATGATTGTGATTGTATGACTGTGATTGTATGATTTTGATTGTGCGATTGTGATTGTGCGATTGTGATTGTACGATTGTGATTGTACGATTGCGATTGTATGAATGCGATTGTATGATTGTGATTGCATGATTGTGATTGTATGATTGTGATTGTATGATATTGATTGTATGATTGTGATTGTATGATTGTGATTGTATGATTGTGATGGTATGATTGTGATTGTATGATTATGATTGTATGATTGTGATTGTATGATTGTGATTGCATGATTGTGATTGTATGATTGTGATAGTATGATTGCGATTGTATGATTGTGATTGTATGACTGTGATTGTATGATTGTGATTGTATGATTGTGATTGTATGATTGTGATAGTATGATTGTGATTGTATGATTGTGATTGTATGACTGTGATTGTATGATTGTGATTGTGCGATTGTGATTGTGCGATTGTGATTGTACGATTGTGATTGTACGATTGTGATTGTATGATTGTGATTGTATGATTATGATTGAATGATTGTGATTGCATGATTGTGATTGTATGATTGTGATTGCATGATTTTGAATGTATGATTGTGATTGTATGATTGTGATTGTATGATTGTGATTGTATGATTGTGATTGTATGATTATGATTGTATGATTGTGATGGTATGATTGTGATTGTATGATTGTGATTGTATGATTGTATTTGGGAGATTGTATTTGGGAGATTGTAGTTGTATGATTGCGATTGTATGATTGTGATTGTATGATTGTGATGTATGTTTGTAATTGTATGATTATGATTGTATGATTGTGTTTGTATGATTGTGATGGTATGATTGTGATTGTATGATTGCGATCGTATGATTGTGATTGTATGATTATGATTGTATGATTGTGATTGTATGATTGCGATTGTATGATTGTGATTGTATGATTATGATTGTATTTTGGTGATTCTATGATTGTGATTGTATGATTGTGATTGCATGATTGTGATTGTATGATTGTGATTGTAAGATTGCGATTGTATGAATGCGATTGTATGATTGTGATTGCTTGATTGTGATTGTATGATTGTGATTGTATGATATTGGTTGTATGATTGTGATTGTATGATTGCGATTGTATGATTGTGATTGTATGATTGTGATTGTATGATTGTGATTGTCTGATTGTGGTTGTATGATTGTGATTGCATGATTGTGATTGTATGATTGTGATTGTATGACTGTGATTGTATGATTGTGATTGTGCGATTGTGATTGAGCGATTGTGATTGTACGATTGGGATTGTACGATTGCGATTGTATGAATGCGATTGTATGATTGTGATTGCATGACTTTGAATGTATGATTGTGATTGTACGATTGTGATTGTATGATGGTGATTGTATGATTGTGATAGTATGATTGTGATTGTAAGATTGTGATTGTATGATTGTGATTGCATGAATGCGATTGTATGATTGTGATTGCATGATTGTGATTGTATGATTGTGATTGTATGATATTGATTGTATGATTGTGATTGTATGATTGTGATTGTATGATTGTGATTGTATGATTGTGATTGTCTGATTGTGGTTGTATGATTGTGATTGTATGATTGTGATGGTATGATTGTGATTGTATGACTGTGATTGTATGATTGTGTTTGTGCGATTGTGATTGTGCGATTGTGATTGTACGATTGTGATTGTACGACTGCGATTGTATGAATGCGATTGTATGATTGTGATTGCATGATTGTGATTGTATGATTGTGATTGTATGATATTGATTGTATGATTGTGATTGTATGATTGTGATTGTATGATTGTGATGGTATGATTGTGATTGTATGATTATGATTGTATGATTGTGATTGTATGATTGTGATTGCATGATTGTGATTGTATGATTGTGATAGTATGATTGCGATTGTATGATTGTGATTGTATGACTGTGATTGTATGATTGTGATTGTATGATTGTGATTGTATGATTGTGATAGTATGATTGTGATTGTATGATTGTGATTGTATGACTGTGATTGTATGATTGTGATTGTGCGATTGTGATTGTGCGATTGTGATTGTACGATTGTGATTGTACGATTGTGATTGTATGATTGTGATTGTATGATTATGATTGAATGATTGTGATTGCATGATTGTGATTGTATGATTGTGATTGCATGATTTTGAATGTATGATTGTGATTGTATGATTGTGATTGTATGATTGTGATTGTATGATTATGATTGTATGATTGTGATGGTATGATTGTGATTGTATGATTGTGATTGTATGATTGTGATTGTATGATTGTATTTGGGAGATTGTATTTGGGAGATTGTAGTTGTATGATTGCGATTGTATGATTGTGATTGTATGATTGTGATTGTATGACTGTGATTGTATGATTGTGATTGTGCGATTGTGATTGTGCGATTGTGATTGTACGATTGTGATTGTACGATTGTGATTGTACGATTGTGATTGTATGATTATGATTGAATGATTGTGATTGCATGATTGTGATTGTATGATTGTGATTGCATGATTTTGAATGTATGATTGTGATTGTATGATTGTGATTGTATGATTGTGATTGTATGATTATGATTGTATGATTGTGATGGTATGATTGTGATTGTATGATTGTGATTGTATGATTGTGATTGTATGATTGTATTTGGGAGATTGTATTTGGGAGATTGTAGTTGTATGATTGCGATTGTATGATTGTGATTGTATGATTGTGATGTATGTTTGTAATTGTATGATTATGATTGTATGATTGTGTTTGTATGATTGTGATGGTATGATTGTGATTGTATGATTGCGATCGTATGATTGTGATTGTATGATTATGATTGTATGATTGTGATTGTATGATTGCGATTGCATGAATGCGATTGTATGATTGTGATTGCATGATTGTGATTGTATGATTGTGATTGTATGATTGTGATTGTATGATTGTGATTGTATGATTGTGATTGTATGATTGTGATTGTATGATTGTGATTGTATGATTGTGATTGTATGATTGCGATTGTATGAATGCGATTGTATGATTGTGATTGTATGATTGTGATTGTATGATTGTGATTGTATGATTGTGATTGTATGATTGCGATTGTATGAATGCGATTGTATGATTGTGATTGCATGATTATGATTGTACTTTTGTGATTGTATGTTTGTGATTGTATGATTGTGATTGTATGATTGTGATTGTATGATTGCGATTGCATGAATGCGATTGTATGATTGTGATTGCATGATTGTGATTGTATGATTGTGATTGTATGATATTGATTGTATGATTGTGATTGTATGATTGTGATTGTATGATTGTGATTGTATGATTGTGATTGTCTGATTGTGGTTGTATGATTGTGATTGTATGATTGTGATTGTATGATTGTGATTGTATGACTGTGATTGTATGATTTTGATTGTGCGATTGTGATTGTGCGATTGTGATTGTACGATTGTGATTGTACGATTGCGATTGTATGAATGCGATTGTATGATTGTGATTGCATGATTGTGATTGTATGATTGTGATTGTATGATATTGATTGTATGATTGTGATTGTATGATTGTGATTGTATGATTGTGATGGTATGATTGTGATTGTATGATTATGATTGTATGATTGTGATTGTATGATTGTGATTGCATGATTGTGATTGTATGATTGTGATAGTATGATTGCGATTGTATGATTGTGATTGTATGACTGTGATTGTATGATTGTGATTGTATGATTGTGATTGTATGATTGTGATAGTATGATTGTGATTGTATGATTGTGATTGTATGACTGTGATTGTATGATTGTGATTGTGCGATTGTGATTGTGCGATTGTGATTGTACGATTGTGATTGTACGATTGTGATTGTATGATTGTGATTGTATGATTATGATTGAATGATTGTGATTGCATGATTGTGATTGTATGATTGTGATTGCATGATTTTGAATGTATGATTGTGATTGTATGATTGTGATTGTATGATTGTGATTGTATGATTGTGATTGTATGATTATGATTGTATGATTGTGATGGTATGATTGTGATTGTATGATTGTGATTGTATGATTGTATTTGGGAGATTGTATTTGGGAGATTGTAGTTGTATGATTGCGATTGTATGATTGTGATTGTATGATTGTGATGTATGTTTGTAATTGTATGATTATGATTGTATGATTGTGTTTGTATGATTGTGATGGTATGATTGTGATTGTATGATTGCGATCGTATGATTGTGATTGTATGATTATGATTGTATGATTGTGATTGTATGATTGCGATTGTATGATTGTGATTGTATGATTATGATTGTATTTTGGTGATTCTATGATTGTGATTGTATGATTGTGATTGCATGATTGTGATTGTATGATTGTGATTGTAAGATTGCGATTGTATGAATGCGATTGTATGATTGTGATTGCTTGATTGTGATTGTATGATTGTGATTGTATGATATTGGTTGTATGATTGTGATTGTATGATTGCGATTGTATGATTGTGATTGTATGATTGTGATTGTATGATTGTGATTGTCTGATTGTGGTTGTATGATTGTGATTGCATGATTGTGATTGTATGATTGTGATTGTATGACTGTGATTGTATGATTGTGATTGTGCGATTGTGATTGAGCGATTGTGATTGTACGATTGGGATTGTACGATTGCGATTGTATGAATGCGATTGTATGATTGTGATTGCATGACTTTGAATGTATGATTGTGATTGTACGATTGTGATTGTATGATGGTGATTGTATGATTGTGATAGTATGATTGTGATTGTAAGATTGTGATTGTATGACTGTGATTGTATGATTGTGATTGTATGATTGTCATTGTATGATTATGATTGTATGATTGTGATTGCATGATTGTGATTGTATGATTGAGATTGCATGATTTTGTATGTATGATTGTGATTGTATGATTGTGATTGTATGATTGTGATAGTATAATTGTGATTGTATGATTGTGATTGTATGACTGTGATTGTATGACTGTGATTGTATGATTGTGATTGTATGATTGCGATTGTATGAATGCGATTGTATGATTGTGATTGCATGATTGTGATTGTATGATTGTGATTGTATGACATTGATTGTATGATTGTGATTGTATGATTGTGATTGTATGACTGTGATTGTATGATTGTGATTGTGCGATTGTGATTGTACGATTGTGATTGTACGATTGTGATTGCATGATTGTGATTGTATGATTGAGATTGCATGATTTTGTATGTATGATTGTGATTGTATGATTGTGATTGTATGATTGTGATTGTATGATTGTGATTGTATGACTGTGATTGTATGACTGTGATTGTGCGATTGTGATTGTGCGATTGTGATTGTACGATTGTGATTGTACGATTGCGATTGTATGATTGCGATTGTATGATTGTGATTGTATGATTATGATTGTATTTTCGTGATTGTATGATTGTGATTGTATGATTGTGACTGTATGATTGTGATTGTATGATTGCGATTGTATGATTGCGATTGTATGAATGCGATTGTATGATTGTGATTGTATGATTGTGATTGTATGATTGTGATTGTATGATTGTGATTGTATGATTGTGATTGTATGATTGTGATTGTATGATTGTGATTGTATGATTGTGATTGTATGATTGTGATAGTATGATTGTGATTGTATGATTGTGATTGTATGACTGTGATTGTATGATTGTGATTGTATGATTGTGATTGTATGATTGTGATAGTATGATTGTGATTGTATGATTGTGATTGTATGACTGTGATTGTATGATTGTGATTGTGCGATTGTGATTGTGCGATTGTGATTGTACGATTGTGATTGTACGATTGTGATTGTATGATTGTGATTGTATGATTGTGATGTATGATTGTAATTGTATGATTGTGATTGTATGATTGTTTTTGTATGATTGTGATTGAATGATTGTGATCGTATGATTGTGATCGTATGATTGCGATTGTATGATTTTAATTGTATGATTGTGATAGTATGATTGTGATTGTATGATTGTGATTGTATGACTGTGATTGTATGACTGTGATTGTGCGATTGTGATTGTGCGATTGTGATTGTACGATTGTGATTGTACGATTGTGATTGTATGATTGTGATTGTATGATTATGATGGAATGATTGTGATTGTATGATTGTGATTGTATGATTGTGATTGCATGATTTTGAATGTATGATTGTGATTGTATGATTGTGATTGTATGATTATGATTGTATGATTGTGATTGTATGATTGTGATGGTATGATTGTGATGGTATGATTGCGATCGTATGATTGTGATTGTATGATTATGATTGTATGATTGCGATTGTATGATTGCGATTGTATGATTGTGATTGTATGATTATGATAGTATTTTGGTGATTCTATGATTGTGATTGTATGATTGCGATTGTATGATTGTGATTGTATGATTGTGATTGTATGATTGTGATTGTATGATTGTGATTGTATGATTGTGATTGTATGATTGTGATTGTATGATTGTGATTGTATGATTGCGATTGTATGAATGCGATTGTATGATTGTGATTGTATGATTGTGATTGTATGATTGTGATTGTATGATTGTGATTGTATGATTGTGATTGTATGATTGCGATTGTATGAATGCGATTGTATGATTGTGATTGCATGATTGTGATTGTATGATTGTGATTGTATGATATTGATTGTATGATTGTGATTGTATGATTGTGATTGTATGATTGTGATTGTATGATTGTGATAGTATGATTGTGATTGTATGATTGTGATTGTATGACTGTGATTGTATGATTGTGATTGTGCGATTGTGATTGTAGGATTGTGATTGTACGATTGCGATTGTACGATTGTGATTGTATGATTGTGATTGTATGATTATGATTGAATGATTGTGATTGCATGATTGTGATTGTATGATTGTGACTGCATGATTTCGAATGTATGATTGTGATTGTATGATTGTGATTGTATGATTGTGATTGTATGATTGTGATTGTATGATTGTGATTGTATGATTGTGATAGTATGATTGTGATTGTATGAATGCGATTGTATGATTGTGATTGTATGATTATGATTGTACTTTTGTGATTGTATGATTGTGATTGTATGATTGTGATTGTATGATTGCGATTGCATGAATGCGATTGTATGATTGTGATTGCATGATTGTGATTGTATGATTGTGATTGTATGATATTGATTGTATGATTGTGATTGTATGATTGTGATTGTATGATTGTGATTGTATGATTGTGATTGCATGATTGTGATTGTATGATTGTGATGGTATGATTGTGATTGTATGATTATGATTGTATGATTGTGATTGTATGATTGTGATTGCATGATTGTGATTGTATGATTGTGATAGTATGATTGCGATTGTATGATTGTGATTGTATGACTGTGATTGTATGATTGTGATTGTATGATTGTGATTGTATGATTGTGATAGTATGATTGTGATTGTATGATTGTGATTGTATGACTGTGATTGTATGATTGTGATTGTGCGATTGTGATTGTGCGATTGTGATTGTACGATTGTGATTGTACGATTGTGGTTGTATGATTGTGATTGTATGATTATGATTGAATGATTGTGATTGCATGATTGTGATTGTATGATTGTGATTGCATGATTTTGAATGTATGATTGTGATTGTATGATTGTGATTGTATGATTGTGATTGTATGATTGTGATTGTATGATTGTGATTGTATGATTGTGATTGTATGATTGTGATGTATGATTGTGGTTGTATGATTGTGGTTGTATGATTGTGATTGTATGATTGTGATTGCATGATTGTGATTGTATGATTGTGATTGTATGATATTGATTGTATGATTGTGATTGTATGATTGTGATTGTATGATTGTGATTGTATGATTGTGATTGTATGATTGTGATAGTATGATTGTGATTGTATGATTGTGATTGTATGACTGTGATTGTATGACTGTGATTGTGCGATTGTGATTGTGCGATTGTGATTGTACGATTGTGATTGTACGATTGCGATTGTATGATTGCGATTGTGTGATTGTGATTGTATGATTATGATTGTATTTTTGTGATTGTATGATTGTGACTGTATGATTGTGATTGTATGATTGCGATTGTATGATTGCGATTGTATGAATGCGATTGTATGATTGTGATTGTATGATTGTGATTGTATGGTTGTGATTGTATGATTGTGATTGTATGATTGTGATTGTATGATTGTGATTGTATGATTGTGATTGTATGATTGTGATAGTATGATTGTGATTGTATGATTGCGATTGTATGACTGTGATTGTATGATTGTGATTGTATGATTGTGATTGTATGATTGCGATTGTATGATTGCGATTGTATGAATGCGATTGTATGATTGTGATTGTATGATTATGATTGTATTTTTGTGATTGCATGATTGTGATTGTATGATTGTGATTGCATGATTTTGATTGTATGATTATGATTGTATGATTGTGATTGTATGATTGTGATGGTATGATTGTGATGGTATGATTGCGATCGTATGATTGTGATTGTATGATTATGATTGTATGATTGCGATTGTATGATTGCGATTGTATGATTGTGATTGTATGATTATGATAGTATTTTGGTGATTCTATGATTGTGATTGTATGATTGTGATTGTATGATTGTGATTGTATGATTGTGATTGTATGATTGTGATTGTATGATTGTGATTGTATGATTGTGATTGTATGATTGTGATTGTATGATTGTGATTGTATGATTGTGATTGTATGATTGTGATTGTATGATTGTGATTGTATGATTGTGATTGTATGATTGTGATTGTATGATTGTGATTGTATGATTGCGATTGTATGAATGCGATTGTATGATTGTGATTGTATGATTGTGATTGTATGATTGTGATTGTATGATTGTGATTGTATGATTGTGATTGTATGATTGCGATTGTATGAATGCGATTGTATGATTGTGATTGCATGATTGTGATTGTATGATTGTGATTGTATGATATTGATTGTATGATTGTGATTGTATGATTGTGATTGTATGATTATGATGGAATGAATGTGATTGCATGATTGTGATTGTATGATTGTGATTGCATGATTATGATTGTATGATTGTGATTGTATGATTATGATAGTATTTTGGTGATTCTATGATTGTGATTGTATGATTGTGATTGTATAATTGTGATTGTATGATTGTGATTGTATGATTGTGATTGTATGATTGTGATTGTATGATTGTGATTGTATGATTGTGATTGTATGATTGTGATTGTATGATTGTGATTGTATGATTGTGATTGTATGATTGCGATTGTATGAATGCGATTGTATGATTGTGATTGCATGATTGTGATTGTATGATTGTGATTGTATGATTGTGATTGTATGATTGTGATTGTATGATTGCGATTGTATGAATGCGATTGTATGATTGTGATTGCATGATTGTGATTGTATGATTGTGATTGTATGATATTGATTGTATGATTGTGATTGTATGATTGTGATTGTATGATTGTGATAGTATGATTGTGATTGTATGATTGTGATTGTATGACTGTGATTGTATGATTGTGATTGTGCGATTGTGATTGTAGGATTGTGATTGTACGATTGCGATTGTACGATTGCGATTGTACGATTGTGATTGTATGATTGTGATTGTATGATTATGATTGAATGATTGTGATTGCATGATTGTGATTGTATGATTGTGACTGCATGATTTTGAATGTATGATTGTGATTGTATGATTGTGATTGTATGATTGTGATTGTATGATTGTGATTGTATGATTGTGATAGTATGATTGTGATTGTATGATTGTGATAGTATGATTGTGATTGTATGATTGTGATTGTATGACTGTGATTGTATGATTGTGATTGTGCGATTGTGATTGTAATATTGTGATTGTACGATTGCGATTGTACGATTGTGATTGTATGATTGTGATTGTATGATTATGATTGAATGATTGTGATTGTATGATTGTGACTGCATGATTTTGAATGTATGATTGTGATTGTATGATTGTGATTGTATGATTGTGATTGTATGATTGTGATTGTATGATTGTGATAGTATGATTGTGATTGTATGAATGCGATTGTATGATTGTGATTGTATGATTATGATTGTACTTTTGTGATTGTATGATTGTGATTGTATGATTGTGATTGTATGATTGTGATTGTATGATTGCGATTGCATGAATGCGATTGTATGATTGTGATTGCATGATTGTGATTGTATGATTGTGATTGTATGATATTGATTGTATGATTGTGATTGTATGATTGTGATTGTATGATTGTGATTGTATGATTGTGATTGTCTGATTGTGGTTGTATGATTGTGATTGTATGATTGTGATGGTATGATTGTGATTGTATGACTGTGATTGTATGATTGTGTTTGTGCGATTGTGATTGTGCGATTGTGATTGTACGATTGTGATTGTACGACTGCGATTGTATGAATGCGATTGTATGATTGTGATTGCATGATTGTGATTGTATGATTGTGATTGTATGATATTGATTGTATGATTGTGATTGTATGATTGTGATTGTATGATTGTGATGGTATGATTGTGATTGTATGATTATGATTGTATGATTGTGATTGTATGATTGTGATTGCATGATTGTGATTGTATGATTGTGATAGTATGATTGCGATTGTATGATTGTGATTGTATGACTGTGATTGTATGATTGTGATTGTATGATTGTGATTGTATGATTGTGATAGTATGATTGTGATTGTATGATTGTGATTGTATGACTGTGATTGTATGATTGTGATTGTGCGATTGTGATTGTGCGATTGTGATTGTACGATTGTGATTGTACGATTGTGATTGTATGATTGTGATTGTATGATTATGATTGAATGATTGTGATTGCATGATTGTGATTGTATGATTGTGATTGCATGATTTTGAATGTATGATTGTGATTGTATGATTGTGATTGTATGATTGTGATTGTATGATTATGATTGTATGATTGTGATGGTATGATTGTGATTGTATGATTGTGATTGTATGATTGTGATTGTATGATTGTATTTGGGAGATTGTATTTGGGAGATTGTAGTTGTATGATTGCGATTGTATGATTGTGATTGTATGATTGTGATTGTATGACTGTGATTGTATGATTGTGATTGTGCGATTGTGATTGTGCGATTGTGATTGTACGATTGTGATTGTACGATTGTGATTGTACGATTGTGATTGTATGATTATGATTGAATGATTGTGATTGCATGATTGTGATTGTATGATTGTGATTGCATGATTTTGAATGTATGATTGTGATTGTATGATTGTGATTGTATGATTGTGATTGTATGATTATGATTGTATGATTGTGATGGTATGATTGTGATTGTATGATTGTGATTGTATGATTGTGATTGTATGATTGTATTTGGGAGATTGTATTTGGGAGATTGTAGTTGTATGATTGCGATTGTATGATTGTGATTGTATGATTGTGATGTATGTTTGTAATTGTATGATTATGATTGTATGATTGTGTTTGTATGATTGTGATGGTATGATTGTGATTGTATGATTGCGATCGTATGATTGTGATTGTATGATTATGATTGTATGATTGTGATTGTATGATTGCGATTGTATGATTGTGATTGTATGATTATGATTGTATTTTGGTGATTCTATGATTGTGATTGTATGATTGTGATTGCATGATTGTGATTGTATGATTGTGATTGTATGATTGCGATTGTATGAATGCGGTTGTATGATTGTGATTGCATGATTGTGATTGTATGATTGTGATTGTATGATATTGATTGTATGATTGTGATTGTATGATTGTGATTGTATGATTGTGATTGTATGATTGTGATTGTCTGATTGTGGTTGTATGATTGTGATTGCATGATTGTGATTGTATGATTGTGATTGTATGACTGTGATTGTATGATTGTGATTGTGCGATTGTGATTGTGCGATTGTGATTGTACGATTGTGATTGTACGATTGCGATTTTATGAATGCGATTGTATGATTGTGATTGCATGACTTTGAATGTATGATTGTGATTGTACGATTGTGATTGTATGATGGTGATTGTATGATTGTGATAGTATGATTGTGATTGTAAGATTGTGATTGTATGACTGTGATTGTATGATTGTGATTGTATGATTGTCATTGTATGATTATGATTGTATGATTGTGATTGCATGA
Organism: Megachile rotundata; assembly: GCF_050947335.1. NCBI lineage: Eukaryota > Metazoa > Arthropoda > Insecta > Hymenoptera > Megachilidae > Megachile > Megachile rotundata. The sequence goes on along the minus strand of NW_027473323.1, from coordinate 1,559,385 downwards.
TTGTGATTGTATGATTGAGATTGCATGATTTTGTATGTATGATTGTGATTGTATGATTGTGATTGTATGATTGTGATAGTATGATTGTGATTGTATGATTGTGATTGTATGACTGTGATTGTATGACTGTGATTGTATGATTGTGATTGTATGATTGCGATTGTATGAATGCGATTGTATGATTGTGATTGCATGATTGTGATTGTATGATTGTGATTGTATGATATTGATTGTATGATTGTGATTGTATGATTGTGATTGTATGACTGTGATTGTATGATTGTGATTGTGCGATTGTGATTGTACGATTGTGATTGTACGATTGTGATTGCATGATTGTGATTGTATGATTGAGATTGCATGATTTTGTATGTATGATTGTGATTGTATGAATGTGATTGTATGATTGTGATTGTATGATTGTGATTGTATGATTGTGATTGTATGATTGTGATTGTATGATTATGATTGTATGATTGTGATTGTATGATTGTGATGGTATGATTGTGATTGTATGATTGCGATAGTATGATTGCGATTGTATGATATTGATTGTATGATTGTGATTGTATGATTGTGATTGTATGATTGTGATTGTATGATTGTGATTGTATGATTGTGATTGTATGATTGTGATGTATGATTGTGATTGTATGATTGTGATTGTATGATTGTGATTGTATGATTGTGATTGCATGATTGTGATTGTATGATTGTGATTGTATGATATTGATTGTATGATTGTGATTGTATGATTGTGATTGTATGATTGTCATAGTATGATTGTGATTGTATGATTGTGATTGTATGGCTGTGATTGTATGACTGTGATTGTGCGATTGTGATTGTGCGATTGTGATTGTACGATTGTGATTGTACGATTGCGATTGTATGATTGCGATTGTATGATTGTGATTGTATGATTATGATTGTATTTTTGTGATTGTATGATTGTGATTGTATGATTGTGACTGTATGATTGTGATTGTATGATTGCGATTGTATGATTGCGATTGTATGAATGCGATTGTATGATTGTGATTGTATGATTGTGATTGTATGATTGTGATTGTATGATTGTGATTGTATGATTGTGATTGTATGATTGTGATTGTATGATTGTGATTGTATGATTGTGATTGTATGATTGTGATAGTATGATTGTGATTGTATGATTGTGATTGTATGACTGTGATTGTATGATTGTGATTGTATGATTGTGATTGTATGATTGTGATTGTATGACTGTGATTGTATGATTGTGATTGTGCGATTGTGATTGTGCGATTGTGATTGTACGATTGTGATTGTACGATTGTGATTGTATGATTGTGATTGTATGATTGTGATGTATGATTGTAATTGTATGATTGTGATTGTATGATTGTTTTTGTATGATTGTGATTGAATGATTGTGATCGTATGATTGTGATCGTATGATTGCGATTGTATGATTTTAATTGTATGATTGTGATAGTATGATTGTGATTGTATGATTGTGATTGTATGACTGTGATTGTATGATTGTGATTGTGCGATTGTGATTGTGCGATTGTGATTGTACGATTGTGATTGTACGATTGTGATTGTATGATTGTGATTGTATGATTATGATGGAATGATTGTGATTGTATGATTGTGATTGTATGATTGTGATTGCATGATTTTGAATGTATGATTGTGATTGTATGATTGTGATTGTATGATTATGATTGTATGATTGTGATTGTATGATTGTGATGGTATGATTGTGATGGTATGATTGCGATCGTATGATTGTGATTGTATGATTATGATTGTATGATTGCGATTGTATGATTGCGATGGTATGATTGTGACTGTATGATTACGATAGTATTTTGGTGATTCTATGATTGTGATTGTATGATTGTGATTGTATGATTGTGATTGTATGATTGTGATTGTATGATTGTGATTGTATGATTGTGATGGTATGATTGTGATTGTATGATTGTGATTGTATGATTGTGATTGTATGATTGTGATTGTATGATTGTGATTGTATGATTGCGATTGTATGAATGCGATTGTATGATTGTGATTGTATGATTGTGATTGTATGATTGTGATTGTATGATTGTGATTGTATGATTGTGATTGTATGATTGCGATTGTATGAATGCGATTGTATGATTGTGATTGCATGATTGTGATTGAATGATTGTGATTGTATGATATTGATTGTATGATTGTGATTGTATGATTGTGATTGTATGATTGTGATTGTATGATTGTGATAGTATGATTGTGATTGTATGATTGTGATTGTATGGCTGTGATTGTATGATTGTGATTGTGCGATTGTGATTGTAGGATTGTGATTGTACGATTGCGATTGTACGATTGTGATTGTATGATTGTGATTGTATGATTATGATTGAATGATTGTGATTGCATGATTGTGATTGTATGATTGTGACTGCATGATTTTGAATGTATGATTGTGATTGTATGATTGTGATTGTATGATTGTGATTGTATGATTGTGATTGTATGATTGTGATTGTATGATTGTGATAGTATGATTGTGATTGTATGAATGCGATTGTATGATTGTGATTGTATGATTATGATTGTACTTTTGTGATTGTATGATTGTGATTGTATGATTGTGATTGTATGATTGTGATTGTATGATTGTGATTGTATGATTGCGATTGCATGAATGCGATTGTATGATAGTGATTGCATGATTGTGATTGTATGATTGTGATTGTATGATATTGATTGTATGATTGTGATTGTATGATTGTGATTGTATGATTGTGATTGTATGATTGTGATTGTCTGATTGTGGTTGTATGATTGTGATTGTATGATTGTGATTGTATGATTGTGATTGTATGACTGTGATTGTATGATTGTGATTGTGCGATTGTGATTGTGCGATTGTGATTGTACGATTGTGATTGTACGATTGCGATTGTACGAATGCGATTGTATGATTGTGATTGCATGATTGTGATTGTATGATTGTGATTGTATGATATTGATTGTATGATTGTGATTGTATGATTGTGATTGTATGATTGTGATGGTATGATTGTGATTGTATGATTATGATTGTATGATTGTGATTGTATGATTGTGATTGCATGATTGTGATTGTATGATTGTGATAGTATGATTGCGATTGTATGGTTGTGATTGTATGACTGTGATTGTATGATTGTGATTGTATGATTGTGATTGTATGATTGTGATAGTATGATTGTGATTGTATGATTGTGATTGTATGATTGTGATTGTGCGATTGTGATTGTGCGATTGTGATTGTACGATTGTGATTGTACGATTGTGATTGTATGATTGTGATTGTATGATTATGATTGAATGATTGTGATTGCATGATTGTGATTGTATGATTGTGATTGCATGATTTTGAATGTACGATTGTGATTGTATGATTGTGATTGTATGATTGTGATTGTATGATTACGATTGTGTGATTGTGATTGTATGATTGTATTTGGGAGATTGTATTTTGGAGATTGTAATTGTGGGATTGCAATTGTATGATTGTGATTGTATGATTGTGATTGTATGATTGTGATTGTATGATTGTGATTGTATGATTGTGATTGTATGATTGTGATTGTATGATTGTGATTGTTTGATTGTGATTGTATAATTGTGATTGTATGATTGTGATTGTATGATTGTGATGTATGATTGTAATTGTATGATTATGATTGTATGATTGTGATTGTATGATTGTGATGGTATGATTGTGATGGTATGATTGCGATCGTATGATTGTGATTGTATGATTATGATTGTATGATTGCGATTGTATGATTGCGATTGTATGATTGTGATTGTATGATTGTGATTGTATTTTGGTGATTCTATGATTGTGATTGTATGATTGTGATTGTATGATTGTGATTGTATGATTATGATTGTATTTTCGTGATTGTATGATTGTGATTGTATGATTGTGACTGTATGATTGTGATTGTATGATTGTGATTGTATGATTGCGATTGTATGAATGCGATTGTATGATTGTGATTGTATGATTGTGATTGTATGATTGTGATTGTATGATTGTGATTGTATGATTGTGATTGTATGATTGTGATTGTATGATTGTGATAGTATGATTGTGATTGTATGATTGTGATTGTATGACTGTGATTGTATGATTGTGATTGTATGATTGTGATTGTATGATTGTGATAGTATGATTGTGATTGTATGATTGTGATTGTATGACTGTGATTGTATGATTGTGTTTGTGCGATTGTGATTGTGCGATTGTGATTGTACGATTGTGATTGTACGATTGTGATTGTATGATTGTGATTGTATGATTATGATGGAATGAATGTGATTGCATGATTGTGATTGTATGATTGTGATTGCATGATTATGATTGTATGATTGCGATTGTATGATTATGATTGTATGATTGTGATTGTATGATTGCGATTGTATGATTGTGATTGTATGATTATGATTGTATTTTGGTGATTCTATGATTGTGATTGTATGATTGTGATTGCATGATTGTGATTGTATGATTGTGATTGTATGATTGCGATTGTATGAATGCGATTGTATGATTGTGATTGCATGATTGTGATTGTATGATTGTGATTGTATGATATTGATTGTATGATTGTGATTGTATGATTGTGATTGTATGATTGTGATTGTATGATTGTGATTGTATGATTGTGATTGTCTGATTGTGGTTGTATGATTGTGATTGCATGATTGTGATTGTATGATTGTGATTGTATGACTGTGATTGTATGTTTGTGATTGTGCGATTGTGATTGTGCGATTGTGATTGTACGATTGTGATTGTACGATTGCGATTGTATGAATGCGATTGTATGATTGTGATTGCATGACTTTGAATGTATGATTGTGATTGTACGATTGTGATTGTATGATGGTGATTGTATGATTGTGATAGTATGATTGTGATTGTAAGATTGTGATTGTATGACTGTGATTGTATGATTGTGATTGTATGATTGTCATTGTATGATTATGATTGTATGATTGTGATTGCATGATTGTGATTGTATGATTGAGATTGCATGATTTTGTATGTATGATTGTGATTGTATGATTGTGATTGTATGATTGTGATAGTATGATTGTGATTGTATGATTGTGATTGTATGACTGTGATTGTATGACTGTGATTGTATGATTGTGATTGTATGATTGCGATTGTATGAATGCGATTGTATGATTGTGATTGCATGATTGTGATTGTATGATTGTGATTGTATGATATTGATTGTATGATTGTGATTGTATGATTGTGATTGTATGACTGTGATTGTATGATTGTGATTGTGCGATTGTGATTGTACGATTGCGATTGTACGATTGTGATTGCATGATTGTGATTGTATGATTGAGATTGCATGATTTTGTATGTATGATTGTGATTGTATGATTGTGATTGTATGATTGTGATTGTATGATTGTGATTGTAGGATTATGATTGTATGATTGTGATTGTATGATTGTGATGGTATGATTGTGATTGTATGATTGCGATAGTATGATTGCGATTGTATGATATTGATTGTATGATTGTGATTGTATGATTGCGATTGTATGAATGCGATTGTATGATTGTGATTGCATGATTGTGATTGTATGATTGTGATTGTATGATATTGATTGTATGATTGTGATGGTATGATTGTGATTGTATGATTGCGATAGTATGATTGCGATTGTATGATATTGATTGTATGATTGTGATTGTATGATTGTGATTGTATGATTGTGATTGTATGATTGTGATTGTATGATTGTGATTGTATGATTGTGATTGTATGATTGTGATGTATGATTGTGATTGTATGATTGTGATTGTATGATTGTGATTGTATGATTGTGATTGCATGATTGTGATTGTATGATTGTGATTGTATGATATTGATTGTATGATTGTGATTGTATGATTGTGATAGTATGATTGTGATTGTATGATTGTGATTGTATGACTGTGATTGTATGACTGTGATTGTGCGATTGTGATTGTTCGATTGTGATTGTACGATTGTGATTGTACGATTGCGATTGTATGATTGCGATTGTATGATTGTGATTGTATGATTATGATTGTATTTTTGTGATTGTATGATTGTGATTGTATGATTGTGACTGTATGATTGTGATTGTATGATTGCGATTGTATGATTGCGATTGTATGAATGCGATTGTATGATTGTGATTGTATGATTGTGATTGTATGGTTGTGATTGTATGATTGTGATTGTATGATTGTGATTGTATGATTGTGATTGTATGATTGTGATTGTATGATTGTGATAGTATGATTGTGATTGTATGATTGCGATTGTATGACTGTGATTGTATGACTGTGATTGTACGATTGTGATTGTATGATTGTGATAGTATGATTGTGATTGTATGATTGTGATTGTATGACTGTGATTGTATGATTGTGATTGTGCGATTGTGATTGTGCGATTGTGATTGTACGATTGTGATTGTACGATTGTAATTGTATGATTGTGATTGTATGATTGTGATGTATGATTGTAATTGTATGATTGTGATTGTATGATTGTTTTTGTATGATTGTGATTGAATGATTGTGATCGTATGATTGTGATCGTATGATTGCGATTGTATGATTTTGATTGTATGATTGTGATAGTATGATTGCGATTGTATGATTGTGATTGTATGACTGTGATTGTATGATTGTGATTGTGCGATTGTGATTGTGCGATTGTGATTGTACGATTGTGATTGTACGATTGTGATTGTATGATTGTGATTGTATGATTATGATGGAATGATTGTGATTGCATGATTGTGATTGTATGATTGTGATTGCATGATTTTGAATGTATGATTGTGATTGTATGATTGTGATTGTATGATTATGATTGTATGATTGTGATTGTATGATTGTGATGGTATGATTGTGATGGTATGATTGCGATCGTATGATTGTGATTGTATGATTATGATTGTATGATTGCGATTGTATGATTGCGATTGTATGATTGTGATTGTATGATTATGATGGTATTTTGGTGATTCTATGATTGTGATTGTATGATTGTGATTGTATGATTGTGATTGTATGATTGTGATTGTATGATTGTGATTGTATGATTGTGATTGTATGATTGCGATTGTATGAATGCGATTGTATGATTGTGATTGTATGATTGTGATTGTATGATTGTGATTGTATGCTTGTGATTGTATGATTGCGATTGTATGAATGCGATTGTATGATTGTGATTGCATGATTGTGATTGTATGATTGTGATTGTATGATATTGATTGTATGATTGTGATTGTATGATTGTGACTGTATGATTGTGATAGTATGATTGTGATTGTATGATTGTGATTGTATGATTGTGATTGTATGATTGTGATTGTGCGATTGTGATTGTAGGATTGTGATTGTACGATTGCGATTGTACGATTGTGATTGTATGATTGTGATTGTATGATTATGATTGAATGATTGTGATTGCATGATTGTGATTGTATGATTGTGACTGCATGATTTCGAATGTATGATTGTGATTGTATGATTGTGATTGTATGGTTGTGATTGTATGATTGTGATTGTATGATTGTGATAGTATGATTGTGATTGTATGAATGCGATTGTATGATTGTGATTGTATGATTATGATTGTACTTTTGTGATTGTATGATTGTGATTGTATGATTGTGATTGTATGATTGTGATTGTATGATTGCGATTGCATGAATGCGATTGTATGATTGTGATTGCATGATTGTGATTGTATGATTGTGATTGTATGATATTGATTTTATGATTGTGATTGTATGATTGTGATTGTATGATTGTGATTGTATGATTGTGATAGTATGATTGTGATTGTATGATTGTGATTGTATGACTGTGATTGTATGATTGTGTTTGTGCGATTGTGATTGTGCGATTGTGATTGTACGATTGTGATTGTACGATTGTGATTGTATGATTGTGATTGTATGATTATGATGGAATGAATGTGATTGCATGATTGTGATTGTATGATTGTGATTGCATGATTATGATTGTATGATTGTGATTGTATGATTATGATTGTATGATTGTGATTGTATGATTGCGATTGTATGATTGTGATTGTATGATTATGATTGTATTTTGGTGATTCTATGATCGTGATTGTATGATTGTGATTGCATGATTGTGATTGTATGATTGTGATTGTATGATTGCGATTGTATGAATGCGATTTTATGATTGTGATTGCATGATTGTGATTGTATGATTGTGATTGTATGATATTGATTGTATGATTGTGATTGTATGATTGTGATTGTATGATTGTGATTGTATGATTGTGATTGTATGATTGTGATTGTCTGATTGTGGTTGTATGATTGTGATTGCATGATTGTGATTGTATGATTGTGATTGTATGACTGTGATTGTATGATTGTGATTGTGCGATTGTGATTGTGCGATTGTGATTGTACGATTGTGATTGTACGATTGCGATTGTATGAATGCGATTGTATGATTGTGATTGCATGACTTTGAATGTATGATTGTGATTGTACGATTGTGATTGTATGATGGTGATTGTATGATTGTGATAGTATGATTGTGATTGTAAGATTGTGATTGTATGACTGTGATTGTATGATTGTGATTGTATGATTGTCATTGTATGATTATGATTGTATGATTGTGATTGCATGATTGTGATTGTATGATTGTGATTGTATGATTGTGATTGTATGATTGTGATGTATGATTGTGATTGTATGATTGTGATTGTATGATTGTGATTGTATGATTGTGATTGCATGATTGTGATTGTATGATTGTGATTGTATGATATTGATTGTATGATTGTGATTGTATGATTGTGATTGTATGATTGTGATAGTATGATTGTGATTGTATGATTGTGATTGTATGACTGTGATTGTATGACTGTGATTGTGCGATTGTGATTGTACGATTGTGATTGTACGATTGCGATTGTACGATTGCGATTGTATGATTGCGATTGTATGATTGTGATTGTATGATTATGATTGTATTTTTGTGATTGTATGATTGTGATTGTATGATTGTGACTGTATGATTGTGATTGTATGATTGCGATTGTATGATTGCGATTGTATGAATGCGATTGTATGATTGTGATTGTATGATTGTGATTGTATGATTGTGATTGTATGATTGTGATTGTATGATTGTGATTGTATGATTGTGATTGTATGATTGTGATTGTATGATTGTGATAGTATGATTGTGATTGTATGATTGTGATTGTATGACTGTGATTGTATGATTGTGATTGTATGATTGTGATTGTATGATTGTGATAGTATGATTGTGATTGTATGATTGTGATTGTATGACTGTGATTGTATGATTGTGATTGTGCGATTGTGATTGTGCGATTGTGATTGTACGATTGTGATTGTACGATTGTGATTGTATGATTGTGATTGTATGATTGTGATGTATGATTGTAATTGTATGATTGTGATTGTATGATTGTTTTTGTATGATTGTGATTGAATGATTGTGATCGTATGATTGTGATCGTATGATTGCGATTGTATGATTTTAATTGTATGATTGTGATAGTATGATTGTGATTGTATGATTGTGATTGTGTGACTGTGATTGTATGATTGTGATTGTGCGATTGTGATTGTGCGATTGTGATTGTACGATTGTGATTGTACGATTGTGATTGTATGATTGTGATTGTATGATTATGATGGAATGATTGTGATTGTATGATTGTGATTGTATGATTGTGATTGCATGATTTTGAATGTATGATTGTGATTGTATGATTGTGATGGTATGATTGTGATGGTATGATTGCGATCGTATGATTGTGATTGTATGACTATGATTGTATGATTGCGATTGTATGATTGTGGTTGTATGATTGTGATTGTATGATTGTGATTGTATGATTGTGATTGTATGATTGTGATTGTATGATTGCGATTGTATGAATGCGATTGTATGATTGTGATTGTATGATTGTGATTGTATGATTGTGATTGTATGATTGTGATTGTATCATTGTGATTGTATGATTGTGATTGTATGATTGCGATTGTATGAATGCGATTGTATGATTGTGATTGCATGATTGTGATTGTATGATTGTGATTGTATGATATTGATTGTATGATTGTGATTGTATGATTGTGATTGTATGATTGTGATTGTATGATTGTGATAGTATGATTGTGATTGTATGATTGTGATTGTATGACTGTGATTGTATGATTGTGATTGTGCGATTGTGATTGTAGGATTGTGATTGTACGATTGTGATTGTACGATTGCGATTGTACGATTGTGATTGTATGATTGTGATTGTATGATTATGATTGAATGATTGTGATTGCATGATTGTGATTGTATGATTGTGACTGCATGATTTTGAATGTATGATTGTGATTGTATGATTGTGATTGTATGATTGTGATTGTATGATTGTGATTGTATGATTGTGATTGTATGATTGTGATTGTATGATTGTGATTGTATGATTGTGATAGTATGATTGTGATTGTATGAATGCGATTGTATGATGGTGATTGTATGATTATGATTGTACTTTTGTGATTGTATGATTGTGATTGTATGATTGTTATTGTATGATTGTGATTGTATGATTGCGATTGCATGAATGCGATTGTATGATTGTGATTGCATGATTGTGATTGTATGATTGTGATTGTATGATTGTGATTGTATGATTGTGATTGTATGATTGCGATTGTATGATTGTGATTGTATGATTGTGATTGTCTGATTGTGGTTGTATGATTGTGATTGTATGATTGTGATTGTATGATTGTGATTGTATGACTGTGATTGTATGATTGTGATTGTGCGATTGTGATTGTGCGATTGTGATTGTACGATTGTGATTGTACGATTGCGATTGTATGAATGCGATTGTATGATTGTGATTGCATGATTGTGATTGTATGATTGTGATTGTATGATATTGATTGTATGATTGTGATTGTATGATTGTGATTGTATGATTGTGATTGTATGATTGTTTTTGTATGATTGTGATTGAATGATTGTGATCGTATGATTGTGATCGTATGATTGCGATTGTATGATTTTGATTGTATGATTGTGATAGTATGATTGCGATTGTATGATTGTGATTGTATGACTGTGATTGTATGATTGTGATTGTGCGATTGTGATTGTGCGATTGTGATTGTACGATTGTGATTGTACGATTGTGATTGTATGATTGTGATTGTATGATTATGATGGAATGATTGTGATTGCATGATTGTGATTGTATGATTGTGATTGCATGATTTTGAATGTATGATTGTGATTGTATGATTATGATTGTATGATTATGATTGTATGATTGCGATTGTATGATTGCGATTGTATGATTGTGATTGTATGATTATGATAGTATTTTGGTGATTCTATGATTGTGATTGTATGATTGTGATTGTATGATTGTGATTGTATGATTGTGATTGTATGATTGTGATTGTATGATTGTGATTGTATGATTGTGATTGTATGATTGTGATTGTATGATTGTGATTGTATGATTGTGATTGTATGATTGTGATTGTATGATTGCGATTGTATGAATGCGATTGTATGATTGTGATTGTACGATTGCGATTGTACGATTGTGATTGTATGATTGTGATTGTATGATTATGATTGAATGATTGTGATTGCATGATTGTGATTGTATGATTGTGACTGCATGATTTTGAATGTATGATTGTGATTGTATGATTGTGATTGTATGATTGTGATTGTATGATTGTGATTGTATGATTGTGATTGTATGATTGTGATTGTATGATTGTGATAGTATGATTGTGATTGTATGAATGCGATTGTATGATTGTGATTGTATGATTATGATTGTACTTTTGTGATTGTATGATTGTGATTGTATGATTGTGATTGTATGATTGTGATTGTATGATTGCGATTGCATGAATGCGATTGTATGATTGTGATTGCATGATTGTGATTGTATGATTGTGATTGTATGGTATTGATTGTATGATTGTGATTGTATGATTGTGATTGTATGATTGTGATTGTATGATTGTGATAGTATGATTGTGATTGTATGATTGTGATTGTATGACTGTGATTGTATGATTGTGTTTGTGCGATTGTGATTGTGCGATTGTGATTGTACGATTGTGATTGTACGATTGTGATTGTATGATTGTGATTGTATGATTATGATGGAATGAATGTGATTGCATGATTGTGATTGTATGATTGTGATTGCATGATTATGATTGTATGATTGTGATTGTATGATTATGATTGTATGATTGTGATTGTATGATTGCGATTGTATGATTGTGATTGTATGATTATGATTGTATTTTGGTGATTCTATGATTGTGATTGTATGATTGTGATTGCATGATTGTGATTGTATGATTGTGATTGTATGATTGCGATTGTATGATTGTGATTGTATGATATTGATTGTATGATTGTGATTGTATGATTGTGATTGTATGATTGTGATTGTATGATTGTGATTGTATGATTGTGATTGTATGATTGTGATTGTATGATTGTGATTGTCTGATTGTGGTTGTATGATTGTGATTGCATGATTGTGATTGTATGACTGTGATTGTATGACTGTGATTGTATAATTGTGATTGTGCGATTGTGATTGTGCGATTGTGATTGTACGATTGTGATTGTACGATTGCGATTGTATGAATGCGATTGTATGATTGTGATTGCATGACTTTGAATGTATGATTGTGATTGTACGATTGTGATTGTATGATGGTGATTGTATGATTGTGATAGTATGATTGTGATTGTAAGATTGTGATTGTATGACTGTGATTGTATGATTGTGATTGTATGATTGTCATTGTATGATTATGATTGTATGATTGTGATTGCATGATTGTGATTGTATGATTGAGATTGCATGATTTTGTATGTATGATTGTGATTGTATGATTGTGATTGTATGATTGTGATTGTATGATTGTGATTGTATGATTGTGATTGTATGATTGTGATTGTAGGATTATGATTGTATGATTGTGATTGTATGATTGTGATGGTATGATTGTGATTGTATGATTGCGATAGTATGATTGCGATTGTATGATATTGATTGTATGATTGTGATTGTATGATTGTGATTGTATGATTGTGATTGTATGATTGTGATTGTATGATTGTGATTGTATGATTGTGATTGTATGATTGTGATGTATGATTGTGATTGTATGATTGTGATTGTATGATTGTGATTGTATGATTGTGATTGCATGATTGTGATTGTATGATTGTGATTGTATGATATTGATTGTACGATTGTGATTGTACCATTGCGATTGTATGATTGCGATTGTATGATTGTGATTGTATGATTATGATTGTATTTTTGTGATTGTATGATTGTGATTGTATGATTGTGACTGTATGATTGTGATTGTATGATTGCGATTGCATGATTGTGATTGTATGACTGTGACTGCATGATTTTGAATGCATGATTGTGATTGTATGATTGTGATTGTATGATTGTGATTGTATGATTGTGATTGTATGATTGTGATTGTATGATTGTGATTGTATGATTGTGATAGTATGATTGTGATTGTATGAATGCGATTGTATGATTGTGATTGTATGATTATGATTGTACTTTTGTGATTGTATGATTGTGATTGTATGATTGTGATTGTATGATTGTGATTGTATGATTGCGATTGCATGAATGCGATTGTATGATTGTGATTGCATGATTGTGATTGTATGATTGTGATTGTATGGTATTGATTGTATGATTGTGATTGTATGATTGTGATTGTATGATTGTGATTGTATGATTGTGATAGTATGATTGTGATTGTATGATTGTGATTGTATGACTGTGATTGTATGATTGTGTTTGTGCGATTGTGATTGTGCGATTGTGATTGTACGATTGTGATTGTACGATTGTGATTGTATGATTGTGATTGTATGATTATGATGGAATGAATGTGATTGCATGATTGTGATTGTATGATTGTGATTGCATGATTATGATTGTATGATTGTGATTGTATGATTATGATTGTATGATTGTGATTGTATGATTGCGATTGTATGATTGTGATTGTATGATTATGATTGTATTTTGGTGATTCTATGATTGTGATTGTATGATTGTGATTGCATGATTGTGATTGTATGATTGTGATTGTATGATTGCGATTGTATGATTGTGATTGTATGATATTGATTGTATGATTGTGATTGTATGATTGTGATTGTATGATTGTGATTGTATGATTGTGATTGTATGATTGTGATTGTATGATTGTGATTGTATGATTGTGATTGTATGATTGTGATTGTCTGATTGTGGTTGTATGATTGTGATTGCATGATTGTGATTGTATGACTGTGATTGTATGACTGTGATTGTATGATTGTGATTGTGCGATTGTGATTGTGCGATTGTGATTGTACGATTGTGATTGTACGATTGCGATTGTATGAATGCGATTGTATGATTGTGATTGCATGACTTTGAATTTATGATTGTGATTGTACGATTGTGATTGTATGATGGTGATTGTATGATTGTGATAGTATGATTGTGATTGTAAGATTGTGATTGTATGACTGTGATTGTATGATTGTGATTGTATGATTGTCATTGTATGATTATGATTGTATGATTGTGATTGCATGATTGTGATTGTATGATTGAGATTGCATGATTTTGTATGTATGATTGTGATTGTATGATTGTGATTGTATGATTGTGATAGTATGATTGTGATTGTATGATCGTGATTGTATGACTGTGATTGTATGACTGTGATTGTATGATTGTGATTGTATGATTGCGATTGTATGAATGCGATTGTATGATTGTGATTGCATGATTGTGATTGTATGATTGTGATTGTATGATATTGATTGTATGATTGTGATTGTATGACTGTGATTGTATGATAGTGATTGTGCGATTGTGATTGTACGATTGTGATTGTACGATTGTGATTGCATGATTGTGATTGTATGATTGAGATTGCATGATTTTGTATGTATGATTGTGATTGTATGATTGTGATTGTATGATTGCGATTGTATGATTGTGATTGTAGGATTATGATTGTATGATTGTGATTGTATGATTGTGATGGTATGATTGTGATTGTATGATTGCGATAGTATGATTGCGATTGTATGATATTGATTGTATGATTGTGATTGTATGATTGTGATTGTATGATTGTGATTGTATGATTGTGATTGTATGATTGTGATTGTATGATTGTGATTGCATGATTGTGATTGTATGATTGTGATTGCATGATTATGATTGTATGATTGTGATTGTATGATTATGATTGTATGATTGTGATTGTATGATTGCGATTGTATGATTGTGATTGTATGATTATGATTGTATTTTAGTGATTCTATGATTGTGATTGTATGATTGTGATTGCATGATTGTGATTGTATGATTGTGATTGTATGATTGCGATTGTATGAATGCGATTGTATGATTGTGATTGCATGATTGTGATTGTATGATTGTGATTGTATGATATTGATTGTATGATTGTGATTGTATGATTGCGATTGTATGATTGTGATTGTATGATTGTGATTGTATGATTGTGATTGTCTGATTGTGGTTGTATGATTGTGATTGCATGATTGTGATTGTATGATTGTGATTGTATGACTGTGATTGTATGATTGTGATTGTGCGATTGTGATTGTGAGATTGTGATTGTACGATTGTGATTGTACGATTGCGATTGTATGAATGCGATTGTATGATTGTGATTGCATGACTTTGAATGTATGATTGTGATTGTACGATTGTGATTGTATGATGGTGATTGTATGATTGTGATAGTATGATTGTGATTGTAAGATTGTGATTGTATGACTGTGATTGCATGATTGTGATTGTATGATTGTCATTGTATGATTGTGATTGTATGATATTGATTGTATGATTGTGATTGTATGATTGTGATTGTATGATTGTGATTGTATGATTGTGATAGTATGATTGTGATTGTATGATTGTGATTGTATGACTGTGATTGTATGACTGTGATTGTGCGATTGTGATTGTTCGATTGTGATTGTACGATTGTGATTGTACGATTGCGATTGTATGATTGCGATTGTATGATTGTGATTGTATGATTATGATTGTATTTTTGTGATTGTATGATTGTGATTGTATGATTGTGACTGTATGATTGTGATTGTATGATTGCGATTGTATGATTGCGATTGTATGAATGCGATTGTATGATTGTGATTGTATGATTGTGATTGTATGGTTGTGATTGTATGATTGTGATTGTATGATTGTGATTGTATGATTGTGATTGTATGATTGTGATTGTATGATTGTGATAGTATGATTGTGATTGTATGATTGCGATTGTATGACTGTGATTGTATGATTGTGATTGTATGATTGTGATTGTATGATTGTGATAGTATGATTGTGATTGTATGATTGTGATTGTATGACTGTGATTGTATGATTGTGATTGTGCGATTGTGATTGTGCGATTGTGATTGTGCGATTGTGATTGTACGATTGTGATTGTAGGATTGTGATTGTATGATTGTGATGTATGATTGTAATTGTATGATTGTGATTGTATGATTGTTTTTGTATGATTGTGATTGCATGATTGTGATCGTATGATTGTGATCGTATGATTGCGATTGTATGATTTTGATTGTATGATTGTGATTGTATGATTGTGATTGTATGATTGTGATTGTATGATTGTGATAGTATGATTGTGATTGTATGATTGTGATTGTATGACTGTGATTGTATGATTGTGATTGTGCGATTGTGATTGTGCGATTGTGATTGTACGATTGTGATTGTACGATTGTGATTGTATGATTGTGATTGTATGATTATGATTGAATGATTGTGATTGCATGATTGTGATTGTATGATTGTGATTGCATGATTTTGAATGTATGATTGTGATTGTATGATTGTGATTGTATGATTGTGATTGTATGATTGTGATAGTATGATTGTGATTGTATGATTGTGATTGTATGACTGTGATTGTATGATTGTGTTTGTGCGATTGTGATTGTGCGATTGTGATTGTACGATTGTGATTGTACGATTGTGATTGTATGATTGTGATTGTATGATTATGATGGAATGAATGTGATTGCATGATTGTGATTGTATGATTGTGATTGTATGATTGTGATTGTATGATTGCGATTGTATGATTGCGATTGTATGATTGTGATTGTATGATTATGATTGTATTTTGGTGATTCTATGATTGTGATTGTATGATTGTGATTGTATGATTGTGATTGTATGATTGTGATTGTATGATTGTGATTGTATGATTGTGATAGTATGATTGTGATTGTATGATTGTGATTGTATGACTGTGATTGTATGATTGTGTTTGTGCGATTGTGATTGTGCGATTGTGATTGTACGATTGTGATTGTACGATTGTGATTGTATGATTGTGATTGTATGATTATGATGGAATGAATGTGATTGCATGATTGTGATTGTATGATTGTGATTGTATGATTGTGATTGTATGATTGCGATTGTATGATTGCGATTGTATGATTGTGATTGTATGATTATGATTGTATTTTGGTGATTCTATGATTGTGATTGTATGATTGTGATTGTATGATTGTGATTGTATGATTGTGATCGTATGATTGCGATTGTATGATTGTGATTGTATGATTGTGATTGTATGACTGTGATTGTATGATTGTGTTTGTGCGATTGTGATTGTGCGATTGTGATTGTACGATTGTGATTGTACGATTGTGATTGTATGATTGTGATTGTATGATTATGATGGAATGAATGTGATTGCATGATTGTGATTGTATGATTGTGATTGCATGATTGTGATTGTATGATTGTGATTGTATGATTGTGATTGTATGATTGTGATTGTATGATTGTGATTGTATGATTGTGATTGTATGATTGTGATTGTATGATTGTGATTGTATGATTGTGATTGTATGATTGTGATTGTATGATTGTGATTGTATGATTGTGATTGTATGATTGCGATTGTATGAATGCGATTGTATGATTGTGATTGTATGATTGTGATTGTATGATTGCGATTGTACGAATGCGATTGTATGATTGTGATTGCATGATTGTGATTGTATGATTGTGATTGTATGATTGTGATTGTGTGATTGTGATTGTATGATTGCGATTGTATGAATGCGATTGTATGATTGTGATTGTATGATTGTGATTGTATGATTGTGGTTGTATGATTGTGATTGTATGATTGTGATGTATGATTGTAATTGTATGATTGTGATTGTATGATTGTTTTTGTATGATTGTGATTGAATGATTGTGATCGTATGATTGTGATCGTATGATTGCGATTGTATGATTTTAATTGTATGATTGTGATAGTATGATTGTGATTGTATGATTGTGATTGTATGACTGTGATTGTATGATTGTGATTGTGCGATTGTGATTGTGCGATTGTGATTGTACGATTGTGATTGTACGATTGTGATTGTATGATTGTGATTGTATGATTATGATGGAATGATTGTGATTGTATGATTGTGATTGTATGATTGTGATTGCATGATTTTGAATGTATGATTGTGATTGTATGATTGTGATTGTATGATTATGATTGTATGATTGTGATGGTATGATTGTGATGGTATGATTGCGATCGTATGATTGTGATTGTATGACTATGATTGTATGATTGCGATTGTATGATTGCGATTGTATGATTGTGATTGTATGATTATGATAGTATTTTGGTGATTCTATGATTGTGATTGTATGATTGTGATTGTATGATTGTGATTGTATGATTGTGATTGTATGATTGTGATTGTATGATTGTGATTGTATGATTGAGATTGTATGATTGTGATTGTATGATTGTGATTGTATGATTGTGATTGTATGATTGTGATTGTATGATTGCGATTGTATGAATGCGATTGTATGATTGTGATTGTATGATTGTGATTGTATGATTGTGATTGTATGATTGTGATTGTATGATTGCGATTGCATGAATGCGATTGTATGATTGTGATTGCATGATTGTGATTGTATGATTGTGATTGTATGGTATTGATTGTATGATTGTGATTGTATGATTGTGATTGTATGATTGTGATTGTATGATTGTGATAGTATGATTGTGATTGTATGATTGTGATTGTATGACTGTCATTGTATGATTGTGTTTGTGCGATTGTGATTGTGCGATTGTGATTGTACGATTGTGATTGTACGATTGTGATTGTATGATTGTGATTGTATGATTATGATGGAATGAATGTGATTGCATGATTGTGATTGTATGATTGTGATTGCATGATTATGATTGTATGATTGTGATTGTATGATTATGATTGTATGATTGTGATTGTATGATTGCGATTGTATGATTGTGATTGTATGATTATGATTGTATTTTGGTGATTCTATGATTGTGATTGTATGATTGTGATTGCATGATTGTGATTGTATGATTGTGATTGTATGATTGCGATTGTATGATTGTGATTGTATGATATTGATTGTATGATTGTGATTGTATGATTGTGATTGTATGATTGTGATTGTATGATTGTGATTGTATGATTGTGATTGTATGATTGTGATTGTATGATTGTGATTGTCTGATTGTGGTTGTATGATTGTGATTGCATGATTGTGATTGTATGACTGTGATTGTATGACTGTGATTGTATAATTGTGATTGTGCGATTGTGATTGTGCGATTGTGATTGTACGATTGTGATTGTACGATTGCGATTGTATGAATGCGATTGTATGATTGTGATTGCATGACTTTGAATGTATGATTGTGATTGTACGATTGTGATTGTATGATGGTGATTGTATGATTGTGATAGTATGATTGTGATTGTAAGATTGTGATTGTATGACTGTGATTGTATGATTGTGATTGTATGATTGTCATTGTATGATTATGATTGTATGATTGTGATTGCATGATTGTGATTGTATGATTGAGATTGCATGATTTTGTATGTATGATTGTGATTGTATGATTGTGATTGTATGATTGTGATTGTATGATTGTGATTGTATGATTGTGATTGTAGGATTATGATTGTATGATTGTGATTGTATGATTGTGATGGTATGATTGTGATTGTATGATTGCGATAGTATGATTGCGATTGTATGATATTGATTGTATGATTGTGATTGTATGATTGTGATTGTATGATTGTGATTGTATGATTGTGATTGTATGATTGTGATTGTATGATTGTGATTGTATGATTGTGATGTATGATTGTGATTGTATGATTGTGATTGTATGATTGTGATTGTATGATTGTGATTGCATGATTGTGATTGTATGATTGTGATTGTATGATATTGATTGTACGATTGTGATTGTACCATTGCGATTGTATGATTGCGATTGTATGATTGTGATTGTATGATTATGATTGTATTTTTGTGATTGTATGATTGTGATTGTATGATTGTGACTGTATGATTGTGATTGTATGATTGCGATTGCATGATTGTGATTGTATGACTGTGACTGCATGATTTTGAATGCATGATTGTGATTGTATGATTGTGATTGTATGATTGTGATTGTATGATTGTGATTGTATGATTGTGATTGTATGATTGTGATTGTATGATTGTGATAGTATGATTGTGATTGTATGAATGCGATTGTATGATTGTGATTGTATGATTATGATTGTACTTTTGTGATTGTATGATTGTGATTGTATGATTGTGATTGTATGATTGTGATTGTATGATTGCGATTGCATGAATGCGATTGTATGATTGTGATTGCATGATTGTGATTGTATGATTGTGATTGTATGGTATTGATTGTATGATTGTGATTGTATGATTGTGATTGTATGATTGTGATTGTATGATTGTGATAGTATGATTGTGATTGTATGATTGTGATTGTATGACTGTGATTGTATGATTGTGTTTGTGCGATTGTGATTGTGCGATTGTGATTGTACGATTGTGATTGTACGATTGTGATTGTATGATTGTGATTGTATGATTATGATGGAATGAATGTGATTGCATGATTGTGATTGTATGATTGTGATTGCATGATTATGATTGTATGATTGTGATTGTATGATTATGATTGTATGATTGTGATTGTATGATTGCGATTGTATGATTGTGATTGTATGATTATGATTGTATTTTGGTGATTCTATGATTGTGATTGTATGATTGTGATTGCATGATTGTGATTGTATGATTGTGATTGTATGATTGCGATTGTATGATTGTGATTGTATGATATTGATTGTATGATTGTGATTGTATGATTGTGATTGTATGATTGTGATTGTATGATTGTGATTGTATGATTGTGATTGTATGATTGTGATTGTATGATTGTGATTGTATGATTGTGATTGTCTGATTGTGGTTGTATGATTGTGATTGCATGATTGTGATTGTATGACTGTGATTGTATGACTGTGATTGTATGATTGTGATTGTGCGATTGTGATTGTGCGATTGTGATTGTACGATTGTGATTGTACGATTGCGATTGTATGAATGCGATTGTATGATTGTGATTGCATGACTTTGAATTTATGATTGTGATTGTACGATTGTGATTGTATGATGGTGATTGTATGATTGTGATAGTATGATTGTGATTGTAAGATTGTGATTGTATGACTGTGATTGTATGATTGTGATTGTATGATTGTCATTGTATGATTATGATTGTATGATTGTGATTGCATGATTGTGATTGTATGATTGAGATTGCATGATTTTGTATGTATGATTGTGATTGTATGATTGTGATTGTATGATTGTGATAGTATGATTGTGATTGTATGATCGTGATTGTATGACTGTGATTGTATGACTGTGATTGTATGATTGTGATTGTATGATTGCGATTGTATGAATGCGATTGTATGATTGTGATTGCATGATTGTGATTGTATGATTGTGATTGTATGATATTGATTGTATGATTGTGATTGTATGATTGTGATTGTATGACTGTGATTGTATGATTGTGATTGTGCGATTGTGATTGTACGATTGTGATTGTACGATTGTGATTGCATGATTGTGATTGTATGATTGAGATTGCATGATTTTGTATGTATGATTGTGATTGTATGATTGTGATTGTATGATTGCGATTGTATGATTGTGATTGTAGGATTATGATTGTATGATTGTGATTGTATGATTGTGATGGTATGATTGTGATTGTATGATTGCGATAGTATGATTGCGATTGTATGATATTGATTGTATGATTGTGATTGTATGATTGTGATTGTATGATTGTGATTGTATGATTGTGATTGTATGATTGTGATTGTATGATTGTGATTGCATGATTGTGATTGTATGATTGTGATTGCATGATTATGATTGTATGATTGTGATTGTATGATTATGATTGTATGATTGTGATTGTATGATTGCGATTGTATGATTGTGATTGTATGATTATGATTGTATTTTAGTGATTCTATGATTGTGATTGTATGATTGTGATTGCATGATTGTGATTGTATGATTGTGATTGTATGATTGCGATTGTATGAATGCGATTGTATGATTGTGATTGCATGATTGTGATTGTATGATTGTGATTGTATGATATTGATTGTATGATTGTGATTGTATGATTGCGATTGTATGATTGTGATTGTATGATTGTGATTGTATGATTGTGATTGTCTGATTGTGGTTGTATGATTGTGATTGCATGATTGTGATTGTATGATTGTGATTGTATGACTGTGATTGTATGATTGTGATTGTGCGATTGTGATTGTGAGATTGTGATTGTACGATTGTGATTGTACGATTGCGATTGTATGAATGCGATTGTATGATTGTGATTGCATGACTTTGAATGTATGATTGTGATTGTACGATTGTGATTGTATGATGGTGATTGTATGATTGTGATAGTATGATTGTGATTGTAAGATTGTGATTGTATGACTGTGATTGCATGATTGTGATTGTATGATTGTCATTGTATGATTATGATTGTATGATTGTGATTGCATGATTGTGATTGTATGATTGAGATTGCATGATTTTGTATGTATGATTGTGATTGTATGATTGTGATTGTATGATTGTGATAGTATGATTGTGATTGTATGATTGTGATTGTATGACTGTGATTGTATGACTGTGATTGTATGATTGTGATTGTATGATTGCGATTGTATGAATGCGATTGTATGATTGTGATTGCATGATTGTGATTGTATGATTGTGATTGTATGATATTGATTGTATGATTGTGATTGTATGATTGTGATTGTATGACTGTGATTGTATGATTGTGATTGTGCGATTGTGATTGTACGATTGTGATTGTACGATTGTGATTGCATGATTGTGATTGTATGATTGAGATTGCATGATTTTGTATGTATGATTGTGATTGTATGATTGTGATTGTATGATTGTGATTGTATGATTGTGATTGTATGATTGTGATTGTAGGATTATGATTGTATGATTGTGATTGTATGATTGTGATGGTATGATTGTGATTGTATGATTGCGATAGTATGATTGCGATTGTATGATATTGATTGTATGATTGTGATTGTATGATTGTGATTGTATGATTGTGATTGTATGATTGTGATTGTATGATTGTGATTGTATGATTGTGATTGTATGATTGTGATGT
Organism: Megachile rotundata; assembly: GCF_050947335.1. Classification (NCBI taxonomy): domain Eukaryota; kingdom Metazoa; phylum Arthropoda; class Insecta; order Hymenoptera; family Megachilidae; genus Megachile; species Megachile rotundata. Next base: position 1,535,559 of record NW_027473323.1, on the reverse strand, counting down.
ATGATTGTGATTGTATGATTGTGATTGTATGATTGTGATTGTATGATTGTGATTGCATGATTGTGATTGTATGATTGTGATTGTATGATATTGATTGTATGATTGTGATTGTATGATTGTGATTGTATGATTGTGATTGTATGATTGTGATAGTATGATTGTGATTGTATGATTGTGATTGTATGACTGTGATTGTATGACTGTGATTGTGCGATTGTGATTGTTCGATTGTGATTGTACGATTGTGATTGTACGATTGCGATTGTATGATTGCGATTGTATGATTGTGATTGTATGATTATGATTGTATTTTTGTGATTGTATGATTGTGATTGTATGATTGTGACTGTATGATTGTGATTGTATGATTGCGATTGTATGATTGCGATTGTATGAATGCGATTGTATGATTGTGATTGTATGATTGTGATTGTATGGTTGTGATTGTATGATTGTGATTGTATGATTGTGATTGTATGATTGTGATTGTATGATTGTGATTGTATGATTGTGATAGTATGATTGTGATTGTATGATTGCGATTGTATGACTGTGATTGTATGATTGTGATTGTATGATTGTGATTGTATGATTGTGATAGTATGATTGTGATTGTATGATTGTGATTGTATGACTGTGATTGTATGATTGTGATTGTGCGATTGTGATTGTGCGATTGTGATTGTGCGATTGTGATTGTACGATTGTGATTGTAGGATTGTGATTGTATGATTGTGATGTATGATTGTAATTGTATGATTGTGATTGTATGATTGTTTTTGTATGATTGTGATTGCATGATTGTGATCGTATGATTGTGATCGTATGATTGCGATTGTATGATTTTGATTGTATGATTGTGATTGTATGATTGTGATTGTATGATTGTGATTGTATGATTGTGATAGTATGATTGTGATTGTATGATTGTGATTGTATGACTGTGATTGTATGATTGTGATTGTGCGATTGTGATTGTGCGATTGTGATTGTACGATTGTGATTGTACGATTGTGATTGTATGATTGTGATTGTATGATTATGATTGAATGATTGTGATTGCATGATTGTGATTGTATGATTGTGATTGCATGATTTTGAATGTATGATTGTGATTGTATGATTGTGATTGTATGATTGTGATTGTATGATTGTGATAGTATGATTGTGATTGTATGATTGTGATTGTATGACTGTGATTGTATGATTGTGTTTGTGCGATTGTGATTGTGCGATTGTGATTGTACGATTGTGATTGTACGATTGTGATTGTATGATTGTGATTGTATGATTATGATGGAATGAATGTGATTGCATGATTGTGATTGTATGATTGTGATTGTATGATTGTGATTGTATGATTGCGATTGTATGATTGCGATTGTATGATTGTGATTGTATGATTATGATTGTATTTTGGTGATTCTATGATTGTGATTGTATGATTGTGATTGTATGATTGTGATTGTATGATTGTGATTGTATGATTGTGATTGTATGATTGTGATAGTATGATTGTGATTGTATGATTGTGATTGTATGACTGTGATTGTATGATTGTGTTTGTGCGATTGTGATTGTGCGATTGTGATTGTACGATTGTGATTGTACGATTGTGATTGTATGATTGTGATTGTATGATTATGATGGAATGAATGTGATTGCATGATTGTGATTGTATGATTGTGATTGTATGATTGTGATTGTATGATTGCGATTGTATGATTGCGATTGTATGATTGTGATTGTATGATTATGATTGTATTTTGGTGATTCTATGATTGTGATTGTATGATTGTGATTGTATGATTGTGATTGTATGATTGTGATCGTATGATTGCGATTGTATGATTGTGATTGTATGATTGTGATTGTATGACTGTGATTGTATGATTGTGTTTGTGCGATTGTGATTGTGCGATTGTGATTGTACGATTGTGATTGTACGATTGTGATTGTATGATTGTGATTGTATGATTATGATGGAATGAATGTGATTGCATGATTGTGATTGTATGATTGTGATTGCATGATTGTGATTGTATGATTGTGATTGTATGATTGTGATTGTATGATTGTGATTGTATGATTGTGATTGTATGATTGTGATTGTATGATTGTGATTGTATGATTGTGATTGTATGATTGTGATTGTATGATTGTGATTGTATGATTGTGATTGTATGATTGTGATTGTATGATTGCGATTGTATGAATGCGATTGTATGATTGTGATTGTATGATTGTGATTGTATGATTGCGATTGTATGAATGCGATTGTATGATTGTGATTGCATGATTGTGATTGTATGATTGTGATTGTATGATTGTGATTGTGTGATTGTGATTGTATGATTGCGATTGTATGAATGCGATTGTATGATTGTGATTGTATGATTGTGATTGTATGATTGTGGTTGTATGATTGTGATTGTATGATTGTGATGTATGATTGTAATTGTATGATTGTGATTGTATGATTGTTTTTGTATGATTGTGATTGAATGATTGTGATCGTATGATTGTGATCGTATGATTGCGATTGTATGATTTTAATTGTATGATTGTGATAGTATGATTGTGATTGTATGATTGTGATTGTATGACTGTGATTGTATGATTGTGATTGTGCGATTGTGATTGTGCGATTGTGATTGTACGATTGTGATTGTACGATTGTGATTGTATGATTGTGATTGTATGATTATGATGGAATGATTGTGATTGTATGATTGTGATTGTATGATTGTGATTGCATGATTTTGAATGTATGATTGTGATTGTATGATTGTGATTGTATGATTATGATTGTATGATTGTGATGGTATGATTGTGATGGTATGATTGCGATCGTATGATTGTGATTGTATGACTATGATTGTATGATTGCGATTGTATGATTGCGATTGTATGATTGTGATTGTATGATTATGATAGTATTTTGGTGATTCTATGATTGTGATTGTATGATTGTGATTGTATGATTGTGATTGTATGATTGTGATTGTATGATTGTGATTGTATGATTGTGATTGTATGATTGTGATTGTATGATTGTGATTGTATGATTGTGATTGTATGATTGTGATTGTATGATTGCGATTGTATGAATGCGATTGTATGATTGTGATTGTATGATTGTGATTGTATGATTGTGATTGTATGATTGTGATTGTATGATTGTGATTGTATGATTGCGATTGTATGAATGCGATTGTATGATTGTGATTGCATGATTGTGATTGTATGATTGTGATTGTATGATATTGATTGTATGATTGTGATTGTATGATTGTGATTGTATGATTGTGATTGTATGATTGTGATAGTATGATTGTGATTGTATGATTGTGATTGTATGACTGTGATTGTATGATTGTGATTGTGCGATTGTGATTGTAGGATTGTGATTGTACGATTGCGATTGTACGATTGTGATTGTATGATTGTGATTGTATGATTATGATTGAATGATTGTGATTGCATGATTGTGATTGTATGATTGTGACTGCATGATTTTGAATGTATGATTGTGATTGTATGATTGTGATTGTATGATTGTGATTGTATGATTGTGATTGTATGATTGTGATTGTATGATTGTGATTGTATGATTGTGATTGTATGATTGTGATTGTATGATTGTGATAGTATGATTGTGATTGTATGAATGCGATTGTATGATGGTGATTGTATGATTATGATTGTACTTTTGTGATTGTATGATTGTGATTGTATGATTGTTATTGTATGATTGTGATTGTATGATTGCGATTGCATGAATGCGATTGTATGATTGTGATTGCATGATTGTGATTGTATGATTGTGATTGTATGATTGTGATTGTATGATTGTGATTGTATGATTGCGATTGTATGATTGTGATTGTATGATTGTGATTGTCTGATTGTGGTTGTATGATTGTGATTGTATGATTGTGATTGTATGATTGTGATTGTATGACTGTGATTGTATGATTGTGATTGTGCGATTGTGATTGTGCGATTGTGATTGTACGATTGTGATTGTACGATTGCGATTGTATGAATGCGATTGTATGATTGTGATTGCATGATTGTGATTGTATGATTGTGATTGTATGATATTGATTGTATGATTGTGATTGTATGATTGTGATTGTATGATTGTGATGGTATGACTGTGATTGTATGATTGTGATTGTATGATTGTGATTGTATGATTGTTATTGCATGATTGTGATTGTATGATTGTGATAGTATGATTGCGATTGTATGATTGTGATTGTATGACTGTGATTGTATGATTGTGATTGTATGATTGTGATTGTATGATTGTGATAGTATGATTGTGATTGTATGATTGTGATTGTATGACTGTGATTGTATGATTGTGATTGTGCGATTGTGATTGTGCGATTGTGATTGTACGATTGTGATTGTACGATTGTGATTGTATGATTGTGATTGTATGATTATGCTTGAATGATTGTGATTGCATGATTGTGATTGTATGATTGTGATTGCATGATTTTGAATGTATGATTGTGATTGTATGATTGTGATTGTATGATTGTGATTGTATGATTACGATTGTGTGTTTGTGATTGTATGATTGTATTTGGGAGATTGTATTTTGGAGATTGTAATTGTGGGATTGCAATTGTATGATTGTGATTGTATGATTGTGATTGTATGATTGTGATTGTATGATTGTGATTGTATGATTGTGATTGTATAATTGTGATTGTATGATTGTGATTGTATGATTGTGATGTATGATTGTAATTGTATGATTATGATTGTATGATTGTGATTGTATGATTGTGATGGTATGATTGTGATGGTATGATTGCGATCGTATGATTGCGATTGTATGATTATGATTGTATGATTGCGATTGTATGATTGCGATTGTATGATTGCGATTGTATGATTATGATTGTATTTTGGTGATTCTATGATTGTGATTGTATGATTGTGATTGTATGATTGTGATTGTATGATTATGATTGTATTTTCGTGATTGTATGATTGTGATTGTATGATTGTGACTGTATGATTGTGATTGTATGATTGTGATTGTATGATTGCGATTGTATGAATGCGATTGTATGATTGTGATTGTATGATTGTGATTGTATGATTGTGATTGTATGATTGTGATTGTAAGATTGTGATTGTATGATTGTGATTGTATGATTGTGATTGTATGATTGTGATTGTATGATTGTGATAGTATGATTGTGATTGTATGATTGTGATTGTATGACTGTGATTGTATGATTGTGATTGTATGATTATGATTGTATGATTGTGATTGTATGATTGCGATTGTATGATTGTGATTGCATGATTGTGATTGTATGATTGTGATTGTATGATTGCGATTGTATGAATGCGATTGTATGATTGTGATTGCATGATTGTGATTGTATGATTGTGATTGTATGATATTGATTGTATGATTCTGATTGTATGATTGTGATTGTATGATTGTGATTGTATGATTGTGATTGTATGATTGTGATTGTCTGATTGTGGTTGTATGATTGTGATTGCATGATTGTGATTGTATGATTGTGATTGTATGACTGTGATTGTATGATTGTGATTGTGCGATTGTGACTGTGCGATTGTGATTGTACGATTGTGATTGTACGATTGCGATTGTATGAATGCGATTGTATGATTGTGATTGCATGACTTTGAATGTATGATTGTGATTGTACGATTGTGATTGTATGATGGTGATTGTATGATTGTGATAGTATGATTGTGATTGTAAGATTGTGATTGTATGACTGTGATTGTATGATTGTGATTGTATGATTGTCATTGTATGATTATGATTGTATGATTGTGATTGCATGATTGTGATTGTATGATTGAGATTGCATGATTTTGTATGTATGATTGTGATTGTATGATTGTGATTGTATGATTGTGATAGTATGATTGTGATTGTATGATTGTGATTGTATGACTGTGATTGTATGACTGTGATTGTATGATTGTGATTGTATGATTGTGATGTATGATTGTAATTGTATGATTGTGATTGTATGATTGTTTTTGTATGATTGTGATTGAATGATTGTGATCGTATGATTGTGATCGTATGATTGCGATTGTATGATTTTAATTGTATGATTGTGATAGTATGATTGTGATTGTATGATTGTGATTGTATGACTGTGATTGTATGATTGTGATTGTGCGATTGTGATTGTGCGATTGTGATTGTACGATTGTGATTGTACGATTGTGATTGTATGATTGTGATTATATGATTATGATGGAATGATTGTGATTGTATGATTGTGATTGTATGATTGTGATTGCATGATTTTGAATGTATGATTGTGATTGTATGATTGTGATTGTATGATTATGATTGTATGATTGTGATTGTATGATTGTGATGGTATGATTGTGATGGTATGATTGCGATCGTATGATTGTGATTGTATGACTATGATTGTATGATTGCGATTGTATGATTGCGATTGTATGATTGTGATTGTATGATTATGATAGTATTTTGGTGATTCTATGATTGTGATTGTATGATTGTGATTGTATGATTGTGATTGTATGATTGTGATTGTATGATTGTGATTGTATGATTGTGATTGTATGATTGTGATTGTATGATTGTGATTGTATGATTGTGATTGTATGATTGTGATTGTATGATTGTGATTGTATGATTGCGATTGTATGAATGCGATTGTATGATTGTGATTGTATGATTGTGATTGTATGATTGTGATTGTATGATTGTGATTGTATCATTGTGATTGTATGATTGTGATTGTATGATTGCGATTGTATGAATGCGATTGTATGATTGTGATTGCATGATTGTGATTGTATGATTGTGATTGTATGATATTGATTGTATGATTGTGATTGTATGATTGTGATTGTATGATTGTGATTGTATGATTGTGATAGTATGATTGTGATTGTATGATTGTGATTGTATGACTGTGATTGTATGATTGTGATTGTGCGATTGTGATTGTAGGATTGTGATTGTACGATTGTGATTGTACGATTGCGATTGTACGATTGTGATTGTATGATTGTGATTGTATGATTATGATTGAATGATTGTGATTGCATGATTGTGATTGTATGATTGTGACTGCATGATTTTGAATGTATGATTGTGATTGTATGATTGTGATTGTATGATTGTGATTGTATGATTGTGATTGTATGATTGTGATTGTATGATTGTGATTGTATGATTGTGATTGTATGATTGTGATAGTATGATTGTGATTGTATGAATGCGATTGTATGATGGTGATTGTATGATTATGATTGTACTTTTGTGATTGTATGATTGTGATTGTATGATTGTTATTGTATGATTGTGATTGTATGATTGCGATTGCATGAATGCGATTGTATGATTGTGATTGCATGATTGTGATTGTATGATTGTGATTGTATGATTGTGATTGTATGATTGTGATTGTATGATTGCGATTGTATGATTGTGATTGTATGATTGTGATTGTCTGATTGTGGTTGTATGATTGTGATTTTATGATTGTGATTGTATGATTGTGATTGTATGACTGTGATTGTATGATTGTGATTGTGCGATTGTGATTGTGCGATTGTGATTGTACGATTGTGATTGTACGATTGCGATTGTATGAATGCGATTGTATGATTGTGATTGCATGATTGTGATTGTATGATTGTGATTGTATGATATTGATTGTATGATTGTGATTGTATGATTGTGATTGTATGATTGTGATTGTATGATTGTTTTTGTATGATTGTGATTGAATGATTGTGATCGTATGATTGTGATCGTATGATTGCGATTGTATGATTTTGATTGTATGATTGTGATAGTATGATTGCGATTGTATGATTGTGATTGTATGACTGTGATTGTATGATTGTGATTGTGCGATTGTGATTGTGCGATTGTGATTGTACGATTGTGATTGTACGATTGTGATTGTATGATTGTGATTGTATGATTATGATGGAATGATTGTGATTGCATGATTGTGATTGTATGATTGTGATTGCATGATTTTGAATGTATGATTGTGATTGTATGATTATGATTGTATGATTGCGATTGTATGATTGCGATTGTATGATTGTGATTGTATGATTATGATAGTATTTTGGTGATTCTATGATTGTGATTGTATGATTGTGATTGTATGATTGTGATTGTATGATTGTGATTGTATGATTGTGATTGTATGATTGTGATTGTATGATTGTGATTGTATGATTGTGATTGTATGATTGTGATTGTATGATTGTGATTGTATGATTGTGATTGTATGATTGCGATTGTATGAATGCGATTGTATGATTGTGATTGTACGATTGCGATTGTACGATTGTGATTGTATGATTGTGATTGTATGATTATGATTGAATGATTGTGATTGCATGATTGTGATTGTATGATTGTGACTGCATGATTTTGAATGTATGATTGTGATTGTATGATTGTGATTGTATGATTGTGATTGTATGATTGTGATTGTATGATTGTGATTGTATGATTGTGATTGTATGATTGTGATAGTATGATTGTGATTGTATGAATGCGATTGTATGATTGTGATTGTATGATTATGATTGTACTTTTGTGATTGTATGATTGTGATTGTATGATTGTGATTGTATGATTGTGATTGTATGATTGCGATTGCATGAATGCGATTGTATGATTGTGATTGCATGATTGTGATTGTATGATTGTGATTGTATGGTATTGATTGTATGATTGTGATTGTATGATTGTGATTGTATGATTGTGATTGTATGATTGTGATAGTATGATTGTGATTGTATGATTGTGATTGTATGACTGTGATTGTATGATTGTGTTTGTGCGATTGTGATTGTGCGATTGTGATTGTACGATTGTGATTGTACGATTGTGATTGTATGATTGTGATTGTATGATTATGATGGAATGAATGTGATTGCATGATTGTGATTGTATGATTGTGATTGCATGATTATGATTGTATGATTGTGATTGTATGATTATGATTGTATGATTGTGATTGTATGATTGCGATTGTATGATTGTGATTGTATGATTATGATTGTATTTTGGTGATTCTATGATTGTGATTGTATGATTGTGATTGCATGATTGTGATTGTATGATTGTGATTGTATGATTGCGATTGTATGATTGTGATTGTATGATATTGATTGTATGATTGTGATTGTATGATTGTGATTGTATGATTGTGATTGTATGATTGTGATTGTATGATTGTGATTGTATGATTGTGATTGTATGATTGTGATTGTATGATTGTGATTGTATGATTGTGATAGTATGATTGTGATTGTATGAATGCGATTGTATGATTGTGATTGTATGATTATGATTGTACTTTTGTGATTGTATGATTGTGATTGTATGATTGTGATTGTATGATTGTGATTGTATGATTGCGATTGCATGAATGCGATTGTATGATTGTGATTGCATGATTGTGATTGTATGATTGTGATTGTATGGTATTGATTGTATGATTGTGATTGTATGATTGTGATTGTATGATTGTGATTGTACGATTGTGATAGTATGATTGTGATTGTATGATTGTGATTGTATGACTGTGATTGTATGATTGTGTTTGTGCGATTGTGATTGTGCGATTGTGATTGTACGATTGTGATTGTACGATTGTGATTGTATGATTGTGATTGTATGATTATGATGGAATGAATGTGATTGCATGATTGTGATTGTATGATTGTGATTGCATGATTATGATTGTATGATTGTGATTGTATGATTATGATTGTATGATTGTGATTGTATGATTGCGATTGTATGATTGTGATTGTATGATTATGATTGTATTTTGGTGATTCTATGATTGTGATTGTATGATTGTGATTGCATGATTGTGATTGTATGATTGTGATTGTATGATTGCGATTGTATGATTGTGATTGTATGATATTGATTGTATGATTGTGATTGTATGATTGTGATTGTATGATTGTGATTGTATGATTGTGATTGTATGATTGTGATTGTATGATTGTGATTGTATGATTGTGATTGTCTGATTGTGGTTGTATGATTGTGATTGCATGATTGTGATTGTATGACTGTGATTGTATGACTGTGATTGTATAATTGTGATTGTGCGATTGTGATTGTGCGATTGTGATTGTACGATTGTGATTGTACGATTGCGATTGTATGAATGCGATTGTATGATTGTGATTGCATGACTTTGAATGTATGATTGTGATTGTACGATTGTGATTGTATGATGGTGATTGTATGATTGTGATAGTATGATTGTGATTGTAAGATTGTGATTGTATGACTGTGATTGTATGATTGTGATTGTATGATTGTCATTGTATGATTATGATTGTATGATTGTGATTGCATGATTGTGATTGTATGATTGAGATTGCATGATTTTGTATGTATGATTGTGATTGTATGATTGTGATTGTATGATTGTGATTGTATGATTGTGATTGTATGATTGTGATTGTAGGATTATGATTGTATGATTGTGATTGTATGATTGTGATGGTATGATTGTGATTGTATGATTGCGATAGTATGATTGCGATTGTATGATATTGATTGTATGATTGTGATTGTATGATTGTGATTGTATGATTGTGATTGTATGATTGTGATTGTATGATTGTGATTGTATGATTGTGATTGTATGATTGTGATGTATGATTGTGATTGTATGATTGTGATTGTATGATTGTGATTGTATGATTGTGATTGCATGATTGTGATTGTATGATTGTGATTGTATGATATTGATTGTACGATTGTGATTGTACCATTGCGATTGTATGATTGCGATTGTATGATTGTGATTGTATGATTATGATTGTATTTTTGTGATTGTATGATTGTGATTGTATGATTGTGACTGTATGATTGTGATTGTATGATTGCGATTGCATGATTGTGATTGTATGACTGTGACTGCATGATTTTGAATGCATGATTGTGATTGTATGATTGTGATTGTATGATTGTGATTGTATGATTGTGATTGTATGATTGTGATTGTATGATTGTGATTGTATGATTGTGATAGTATGATTGTGATTGTATGAATGCGATTGTATGATTGTGATTGTATGATTATGATTGTACTTTTGTGATTGTATGATTGTGATTGTATGATTGTGATTGTATGATTGTGATTGTATGATTGCGATTGCATGAATGCGATTGTATGATTGTGATTGCATGATTGTGATTGTATGATTGTGATTGTATGGTATTGATTGTATGATTGTGATTGTATGATTGTGATTGTATGATTGTGATTGTATGATTGTGATAGTATGATTGTGATTGTATGATTGTGATTGTATGACTGTGATTGTATGATTGTGTTTGTGCGATTGTGATTGTGCGATTGTGATTGTACGATTGTGATTGTACGATTGTGATTGTATGATTGTGATTGTATGATTATGATGGAATGAATGTGATTGCATGATTGTGATTGTATGATTGTGATTGCATGATTATGATTGTATGATTGTGATTGTATGATTATGATTGTATGATTGTGATTGTATGATTGCGATTGTATGATTGTGATTGTATGATTATGATTGTATTTTGGTGATTCTATGATTGTGATTGTATGATTGTGATTGCATGATTGTGATTGTATGATTGTGATTGTATGATTGCGATTGTATGATTGTGATTGTATGATATTGATTGTATGATTGTGATTGTATGATTGTGATTGTATGATTGTGATTGTATGATTGTGATTGTATGATTGTGATTGTATGATTGTGATTGTATGATTGTGATTGTATGATTGTGATTGTCTGATTGTGGTTGTATGATTGTGATTGCATGATTGTGATTGTATGACTGTGATTGTATGACTGTGATTGTATGATTGTGATTGTGCGATTGTGATTGTGCGATTGTGATTGTACGATTGTGATTGTACGATTGCGATTGTATGAATGCGATTGTATGATTGTGATTGCATGACTTTGAATTTATGATTGTGATTGTACGATTGTGATTGTATGATGGTGATTGTATGATTGTGATAGTATGATTATGATTGTAAGATTGTGATTGTATGACTGTGATTGTATGATTGTGATTGTATGATTGTCATTGTATGATTATGATTGTATGATTGTGATTGCATGATTGTGATTGTATGATTGAGATTGCATGATTTTGTATGTATGATTGTGATTGTATGATTGTGATTGTATGATTGTGATAGTATGATTGTGATTGTATGATCGTGATTGTATGACTGTGATTGTATGACTGTGATTGTATGATTGTGATTGTATGATTGCGATTGTATGAATGCGATTGTATGATTGTGATTGCATGATTGTGATTGTATGATTGTGATTGTATGATATTGATTGTATGATTGTGATTGTATGATTGTGATTGTATGACTGTGATTGTATGATAGTGATTGTGCGATTGTGATTGTACGATTGTGATTGTACGATTGTGATTGCATGATTGTGATTGTATGATTGAGATTGCATGATTTTGTATGTATGATTGTGATTGTATGATTGTGATTGTATGATTGCGATTGTATGATTGTGATTGTAGGATTATGATTGTATGATTGTGATTGTATGATTGTGATGGTATGATTGTGATTGTATGATTGCGATAGTATGATTGCGATTGTATGATATTGATTGTATGATTGTGATTGTATGATTGTGATTGTATGATTGTGATTGTATGATTGTGATTGTATGATTGTGATTGTATGATTGTGATTGCATGATTGTGATTGTATGATTGTGATTGCATGATTATGATTGTATGATTGTGATTGTATGATTATGATTGTATGATTGTGATTGTATGATTGCGATTGTATGATTGTGATTGTATGATTATGATTGTATTTTAGTGATTCTATGATTGTGATTGTATGATTGTGATTGCATGATTGTGATTGTATGATTGTGATTGTATGATTGCGATTGTATGAATGCGATTGTATGATTGTGATTGCATGATTGTGATTGTATGATTGTGATTGTATGATATTGATTGTATGATTGTGATTGTATGATTGCGATTGTATGATTGTGATTGTATGATTGTGATTGTATGATTGTGATTGTCTGATTGTGGTTGTATGATTGTGATTGCATGATTGTGATTGTATGATTGTGATTGTATGACTGTGATTGTATGATTGTGATTGTGCGATTGTGATTGTGAGATTGTGATTGTACGATTGTGATTGTACGATTGCGATTGTATGAATGCGATTGTATGATTGTGATTGCATGACTTTGAATGTATGATTGTGATTGTACGATTGTGATTGTATGATGGTGATTGTATGATTGTGATAGTATGATTGTGATTGTAAGATTGTGATTGTATGACTGTGATTGCATGATTGTGATTGTATGATTGTCATTGTATGATTATGATTGTATGATTGTGATTGCATGATTGTGATTGTATGATTGAGATTGCATGATTTTGTATGTATGATTGTGATTGTATGATTGTGATTGTATGATTGTGATAGTATGATTGTGATTGTATGATTGTGATTGCATGACTGTGATTGTATGACTGTGATTGTATGATTGTGATTGTATGATTGCGATTGTATGAATGCGATTGTATGATTGTGATTGCATGATTGTGATTGTATGATTGTGATTGTATGATATTGATTGTATGATTGTGATTGTATGATTGTGATTGTATGACTGTGATTGTATGATTGTGATTGTGCGATTGTGATTGTACGATTGTGATTGTACGATTGTGATTGCATGATTGTGATTGTATGATTGAGATTGCATGATTTTGTATGTATGATTGTGATTGTATGATTGTGATTGTATGATTGTGATTGTATGATTGTGATTGTATGATTGTGATTGTAGGATTATGATTGTATGATTGTGATTGTATGATTGTGATGGTATGATTGCGATTGTATGATATTGATTGTATGATTGTGATTGTATGATATTGATTGTATGATTGTGATTGTATGATTGTGATTGTATGATTGTGATTGTATGATTGTGATTGTATGATTGTGATTGTATGATTGTGATTGTATGATTGTGATGTATGATTGTGATTGTATGATTGTGATTGTATGATTGTGATTGTATGATTGTGATTGCATGATTGTGATTGTATGATTGTGATTGTATGATATTGATTGTATGATTGTGATTGTATGATTGTGATTGTATGATTGTGATTGTATGATTGTGATAGTATGATTGTGATTGTATGATTGTGATTGTATGACTGTGATTGTATGACTGTGATTGTGCGATTGTGATTGTTCGATTGTGATTGTACGATTGTGATTGTACGATTGCGATTGTATGATTGCGATTGTATGATTGTGATTGTATGATTATGATTGTATTTTTGTGATTGTATGATTGTGATTGTATGATTGTGACTGTATGATTGTGATTGTATGATTGCGATTGTATGATTGCGATTGTATGAATGCGATTGTATGATTGTGATTGTATGATTGTGATTGTATGGTTGTGATTGTATGATTGTGATTGTATGATTGTGATTGTATGATTGTGATTGTATGATTGTGATTGTATGATTGTGATAGTATGATTGTGATTGTATGATTGCGATTGTATGACTGTGATTGTATGATTGTGATTGTATGATTGTGATTGTATGATTGTGATAGTATGATTGTGATTGTATGATTGTGATTGTATGACTGTGATTGTATGATTGTGATTGTGCGATTGTGATTGTGCGATTGTGATTGTGCGATTGTGATTGTACGATTGTGATTGTAGGATTGTGATTGTATGATTGTGATGTATGATTGTAATTGTATGATTGTGATTGTATGATTGTTTTTGTATGATTGTGATTGCATGATTGTGATCGTATGATTGTGATCGTATGATTGCGATTGTATGATTTTGATTGTATGATTGTGATTGTATGATTGTGATTGTATGATTGTGATTGTATGATTGTGATAGTATGATTGTGATTGTATGATTGTGATTGTATGACTGTGATTGTATGATTGTGATTGTGCGATTGTGATTGTGCGATTGTGATTGTACGATTGTGATTGTACGATTGTGATTGTATGATTGTGATTGTATGATTATGATTGAATGATTGTGATTGCATGATTGTGATTGTATGATTGTGATTGCATGATTTTGAATGTATGATTGTGATTGTATGATTGTGATTGTATGATTGTGATTGTATGATTGTGATAGTATGATTGTGATTGTATGATTGTGATTGTATGACTGTGATTGTATGATTGTGTTTGTGCGATTGTGATTGTGCGATTGTGATTGTACGATTGTGATTGTACGATTGTGATTGTATGATTGTGATTGTATGATTATGATGGAATGAATGTGATTGCATGATTGTGATTGTATGATTGTGATTGTATGATTGTGATTGTATGATTGCGATTGTATGATTGCGATTGTATGATTGTGATTGTATGATTATGATTGTATTTTGGTGATTCTATGATTGTGATTGTATGATTGTGATTGTATGATTGTGATTGTATGATTGTGATTGTATGATTGTGATTGTATGATTGTGATAGTATGATTGTGATTGTATGATTGTGATTGTATGACTGTGATTGTATGATTGTGTTTGTGCGATTGTGATTGTGCGATTGTGATTGTACGATTGTGATTGTACGATTGTGATTGTATGATTGTGATTGTATGATTATGATGGAATGAATGTGATTGCATGATTGTGATTGTATGATTGTGATTGTATGATTGTGATTGTATGATTGCGATTGTATGATTGCGATTGTATGATTGTGATTGTATGATTATGATTGTATTTTGGTGATTCTATGATTGTGATTGTATGATTGTGATTGTATGATTGTGATTGTATGATTGTGATCGTATGATTGCGATTGTATGATTGTGATTGTATGATTGTGATTGTATGACTGTGATTGTATGATTGTGTTTGTGCGATTGTGATTGTGCGATTGTGATTGTACGATTGTGATTGTACGATTGTGATTGTATGATTGTGATTGTATGATTATGATGGAATGAATGTGATTGCATGATTGTGATTGTATGATTGTGATTGCATGATTGTGATTGTATGATTGTGATTGTATGATTGTGATTGTATGATTGTGATTGTATGATTGTGATTGTATGATTGTGATTGTATGATTGTGATTGTATGATTGTGATTGTATGATTGTGATTGTATGATTGTGATTGTATGATTGTGATTGTATGATTGTGATTGTATGATTGCGATTGTATGAATGCGATTGTATGATTGTGATTGTATGATTGTGATTGTATGATTGCGATTGTATGAATGCGATTGTATGATTGTGATTGCATGATTGTGATTGTATGATTGTGATTGTATGATTGTGATTGTGTGATTGTGATTGTATGATTGCGATTGTATGAATGCGATTGTATGATTGTGATTGTATGATTGTGATTGTATGATTGTGGTTGTATGATTGTGATTGTATGATTGTGATGTATGATTGTAATTGTATGATTGTGATTGTATGATTGTTTTTGTATGATTGTGATTGAATGATTGTGATCGTATGATTGTGATCGTATGATTGCGATTGTATGATTTTAATTGTATGATTGTGATAGTATGATTGTGATTGTATGATTGTGATTGTATGACTGTGATTGTATGATTGTGATTGTGCGATTGTGATTGTGCGATTGTGATTGTACGATTGTGATTGTACGATTGTGATTGTATGATTGTGATTGTATGATTATGATGGAATGATTGTGATTGTATGATTGTGATTGTATGATTGTGATTGCATGATTTTGAATGTATGATTGTGATTGTATGATTGTGATTGTATGATTATGATTGTATGATTGTGATGGTATGATTGTGATGGTATGATTGCGATCGTATGATTGTGATTGTATGACTATGATTGTATGATTGCGATTGTATGATTGCGATTGTATGATTGTGATTGTATGATTATGATAGTATTTTGGTGATTCTATGATTGTGATTGTATGATTGTGATTGTATGATTGTGATTGTATGATTGTGATTGTATGATTGTGATTGTATGATTGTGATTGTATGATTGTGATTGTATGATTGAGATTGTATGATTGTGATTGTATGATTGTGATTGTATGATTGTGATTGTATGATTGTGATTGTATGATTGCGATTGTATGAATGCGATTGTATGATTGTGATTGTATGATTGTGATTGTATGATTGTGATTGTATGATTGTGATTGTATGATTGCGATTGCATGAATGCGATTGTATGATTGTGATTGCATGATTGTGATTGTATGATTGTGATTGTATGGTATTGATTGTATGATTGTGATTGTATGATTGTGATTGTATGATTGTGATTGTATGATTGTGATAGTATGATTGTGATTGTATGATTGTGATTGTATGACTGTGATTGTATGATTGTGTTTGTGCGATTGTGATTGTGCGATTGTGATTGTACGATTGTGATTGTACGATTGTGATTGTATGATTGTGATTGTATGATTATGATGGAATGAATGTGATTGCATGATTGTGATTGTATGATTGTGATTGCATGATTATGATTGTATGATTGTGATTGTATGATTATGATTGTATGATTGTGATTGTATGATTGCGATTGTATGATTGTGATTGTATGATTATGATTGTATTTTGGTGATTCTATGATTGTGATTGTATGATTGTGATTGCATGATTGTGATTGTATGATTGTGATTGTATGATTGCGATTGTATGATTGTGATTGTATGATATTGATTGTATGATTGTGATTGTATGATTGTGATTGTATGATTGTGATTGTATGATTGTGATTGTATGATTGTGATTGTATGATTGTGATTGTATGATTGTGATTGTCTGATTGTGGTTGTATGATTGTGATTGCATGATTGTGATTGTATGACTGTGATTGTATGACTGTGATTGTATAATTGTGATTGTGCGATTGTGATTGTGCGATTGTGATTGTACGATTGTGATTGTACGATTGCGATTGTATGAATGCGATTGTATGATTGTGATTGCATGACTTTGAATGTATGATTGTGATTGTACGATTGTGATTGTATGATGGTGATTGTATGATTGTGATAGTATGATTGTGATTGTAAGATTGTGATTGTATGACTGTGATTGTATGATTGTGATTGTATGATTGTCATTGTATGATTATGATTGTATGATTGTGATTGCATGATTGTGATTGTATGATTGAGATTGCATGATTTTGTATGTATGATTGTGATTGTATGATTGTGATTGTATGATTGTGATTGTATGATTGTGATTGTATGATTGTGATTGTAGGATTATGATTGTATGATTGTGATTGTATGATTGTGATGGTATGATTGTGATTGTATGATTGCGATAGTATGATTGCGATTGTATGATATTGATTGTATGATTGTGATTGTATGATTGTGATTGTATGATTGTGATTGTATGATTGTGATTGTATGATTGTGATTGTATGATTGTGATTGTATGATTGTGATTGTATGATTGTGATGTATGATTGTGATTGTATGATTGTGATTGTATGATTGTGATTGTATGATTGTGATTGCATGATTGTGATTGTATGATTGTGATTGTATGATATTGATTGTACGATTGTGATTGTACCATTGCGATTGTATGATTGCGATTGTATGATTGTGATTGTATGATTATGATTGTATTTTTGTGATTGTATGATTGTGATTGTATGATTGTGACTGTATGATTGTGATTGTATGATTGCGATTGCATGATTGTGATTGTATGACTGTGACTGCATGATTTTGAATGCATGATTGTGATTGTATGATTGTGATTGTATGATTGTGATTGTATGATTGTGATTGTATGATTGTGATTGTATGATTGTGATTGTATGATTGTGATAGTATGATTGTGATTGTATGAATGCGATTGTATGATTGTGATTGTATGATTATGATTGTACTTTTGTGATTGTATGATTGTGATTGTATGATTGTGATTGTATGATTGTGATTGTATGATTGCGATTGCATGAATGCGATTGTATGATTGTGATTGCATGATTGTGATTGTATGATTGTGATTGTATGGTATTGATTGTATGATTGTGATTGTATGATTGTGATTGTATGATTGTGATTGTATGATTGTGATAGTATGATTGTGATTGTATGATTGTGATTGTATGACTGTGATTGTATGATTGTGTTTGTGCGATTGTGATTGTGCGATTGTGATTGTACGATTGTGATTGTACGATTGTGATTGTATGATTGTGATTGTATGATTATGATGGAATGAATGTGATTGCATGATTGTGATTGTATGATTGTGATTGCATGATTATGATTGTATGATTGTGATTGTATGATTATGATTGTATGATTGTGATTGTATGATTGCGATTGTATGATTGTGATTGTATGATTATGATTGTATTTTGGTGATTCTATGATTGTGATTGTATGATTGTGATTGCATGATTGTGATTGTATGATTGTGATTGTATGATTGCGATTGTATGATTGTGATTGTATGATATTGATTGTATGATTGTGATTGTATGATTGTGATTGTATGATTGTGATTGTATGATTGTGATTGTATGATTGTGATTGTATGATTGTGATTGTATGATTGTGATTGTATGATTGTGATTGTATGATTGTGATTGTCTGATTGTGGTTGTATGATTGTGATTGCATGATTGTGATTGTATGACTGTGATTGTATGACTGTGATTGTATGATTGTGATTGTGCGATTGTGATTGTGCGATTGTGATTGTACGATTGTGATTGTACGATTGCGATTGTATGAATGCGATTGTATGATTGTGATTGCATGACTTTGAATTTATGATTGTGATTGTACGATTGTGATTGTATGATGGTGATTGTATGATTGTGATAGTATGATTGTGATTGTAAGATTGTGATTGTATGACTGTGATTGTATGATTGTGATTGTATGATTGTCATTGTATGATTATGATTGTATGATTGTGATTGCATGATTGTGATTGTATGATTGAGATTGCATGATTTTGTATGTATGATTGTGATTGTATGATTGTGATTGTATGATTGTGATAGTATGATTGTGATTGTATGATCGTGATTGTATGACTGTGATTGTATGACTGTGATTGTATGATTGTGATTGTATGATTGCGATTGTATGAATGCGATTGTATGATTGTGATTGCATGATTGTGATTGTATGATTGTGATTGTATGATATTGATTGTATGATTGTGATTGTATGATTGTGATTGTATGACTGTGATTGTATGATTGTGATTGTGCGATTGTGATTGTACGATTGTGATTGTACGATTGTGATTGCATGATTGTGATTGTATGATTGAGATTGCATGATTTTGTATGTATGATTGTGATTGTATGATTGTGATTGTATGATTGCGATTGTATGATTGTGATTGTAGGATTATGATTGTATGATTGTGATTGTATGATTGTGATGGTATGATTGTGATTGTATGATTGCGATAGTATGATTGCGATTGTATGATATTGATTGTATGATTGTGATTGTATGATTGTGATTGTATGATTGTGATTGTATGATTGTGATTGTATGATTGTGATTGTATGATTGTGATTGCATGATTGTGATTGTATGATTGTGATTGCATGATTATGATTGTATGATTGTGATTGTATGATTATGATTGTATGATTGTGATTGTATGATTGCGATTGTATGATTGTGATTGTATGATTATGATTGTATTTTAGTGATTCTATGATTGTGATTGTATGATTGTGATTGCATGATTGTGATTGTATGATTGTGATTGTATGATTGCGATTGTATGAATGCGATTGTATGATTGTGATTGCATGATTGTGATTGTATGATTGTGATTGTATGATATTGATTGTATGATTGTGATTGTATGATTGCGATTGTATGATTGTGATTGTATGATTGTGATTGTATGATTGTGATTGTCTGATTGTGGTTGTATGATTGTGATTGCATGATTGTGATTGTATGATTGTGATTGTATGACTGTGATTGTATGATTGTGATTGTGCGATTGTGATTGTGAGATTGTGATTGTACGATTGTGATTGTACGATTGCGATTGTATGAATGCGATTGTATGATTGTGATTGCATGACTTTGAATGTATGATTGTGATTGTACGATTGTGATTGTATGATGGTGATTGTATGATTGTGATAGTATGATTGTGATTGTAAGATTGTGATTGTATGACTGTGATTGCATGATTGTGATTGTATGATTGTCATTGTATGATTATGATTGTATGATTGTGATTGCATGATTGTGATTGTATGATTGAGATTGCATGATTTTGTATGTATGATTGTGATTGTATGATTGTGATTGTATGATTGTGATAGTATGATTGTGATTGTATGATTGTGATTGTATGACTGTGATTGTATGACTGTGATTGTATGATTGTGATTGTATGATTGCGATTGTATGAATGCGATTGTATGATTGTGATTGCATGATTGTGATTGTATGATTGTGATTGTATGATATTGATTGTATGATTGTGATTGTATGATTGTGATTGTATGACTGTGATTGTATGATTGTGATTGTGCGATTGTGATTGTACGATTGTGATTGTACGATTGTGATTGCATGATTGTGATTGTATGATTGAGATTGCATGATTTTGTATGTATGATTGTGATTGTATGATTGTGATTGTATGATTGTGATTGTATGATTGTGATTGTATGATTGTGATTGTAGGATTATGATTGTATGATTGTGATTGTATGATTGTGATGGTATGATTGTGATTGTATGATTGCGATAGTATGATTGCGATTGTATGATATTGATTGTATGATTGTGATTGTATGATTGTGATTGTATGATTGTGATTGTATGATTGTGATTGTATGATTGTGATTGTATGATTGTGATTGTATGATTGTGATGTATGATTGTGATTGTATGATTGTGATTGTATGATTGTGATTGTATGATTGTGATTGCATGATTGTGATTGTATGATTGTGATTGTATGATATTGATTGTATGATTGTGATTGTATGATTGTGATTGTATGATTGTGATTGTATGATTGTGATAGTATGATTGTGATTGTATGATTGTGATTGTATGACTGTGATTGTATGACTGTGATTGTGCGATTGTGATTGTTCGATTGTGATTGTACGATTGTGATTGTACGATTGCGATTGTATGATTGCGATTGTATGATTGTGATTGTATGATTATGATTGTATTTTTGTGATTGTATGATTGTGATTGTATGATTGTGACTGTATGATTGTGATTGTATGATTGCGATTGTATGATTGCGATTGTATGAATGCGATTGTATGATTGTGATTGTATGATTGTGATTGTATGGTTGTGATTGTATGATTGTGATTGTATGATTGTGATTGTATGATTGTGATTGTATGATTGTGATTGTATGATTGTGATAGTATGATTGTGATTGTATGATTGCGATTGTATGACTGTGATTGTATGATTGTGATTGTATGATTGTGATTGTATGATTGTGGTAGTATGATTGTGATTGTATGATTGTGATTGTATGACTGTGATTGTATGATTGTGATTGTGCGATTGTGATTGTGCGATTGTGATTGTGCGATTGTGATTGTACGATTGTGATTGTAGGATTGTGATTGTATGATTGTGATGTATGATTGTAATTGTATGATTGTGATTGTATGATTGTTTTTGTATGATTGTGATTGCATGATTGTGATCGTATGATTGTGATCGTATGATTGCGATTGTATGATTTTGATTGTATGATTGTGATTGTATGATTGTGATTGTATGATTGTGATTGTATGATTGTGATAGTATGATTGTGATTGTATGATTGTGATTGTATGACTGTGATTGTATGATTGTGATTGTGCGATTGTGATTGTGCGATTGTGATTGTACGATTGTGATTGTACGATTGTGATTGTATGATTGTGATTGTATGATTATGATTGAATGATTGTGATTGCATGATTGTGATTGTATGATTGTGATTGCATGATTTTGAATGTATGATTGTGATTGTATGATTGTGATTGTATGATTGTGATTGTATGATTGTGATAGTATGATTGTGATTGTATGATTGTGATTGTATGACTGTGATTGTATGATTGTGTTTGTGCGATTGTGATTGTGCGATTGTGATTGTACGATTGTGATTGTACGATTGTGATTGTATGATTGTGATTGTATGATTATGATGGAATGAATGTGATTGCATGATTGTGATTGTATGATTGTGATTGTATGATTGTGATTGTATGATTGCGATTGTATGATTGCGATTGTATGATTGTGATTGTATGATTATGATTGTATTTTGGTGATTCTATGATTGTGATTGTATGATTGTGATTGTATGATTGTGATTGTATGATTGTGATTGTATGATTGTGATTGTATGATTGTGATAGTATGATTGTGATTGTATGATTGTGATTGTATGACTGTGATTGTATGATTGTGTTTGTGCGATTGTGATTGTGCGATTGTGATTGTACGATTGTGATTGTACGATTGTGATTGTATGATTGTGATTGTATGATTATGATGGAATGAATGTGATTGCATGATTGTGATTGTATGATTGTGATTGTATGATTGTGATTGTATGATTGCGATTGTATGATTGCGATTGTATGATTGTGATTGTATGATTATGATTGTATTTTGGTGATTCTATGATTGTGATTGTATGATTGTGATTGTATGATTGTGATTGTATGATTGTGATCGTATGATTGCGATTGTATGATTGTGATTGTATGATTGTGATTGTATGACTGTGATTGTATGATTGTGTTTGTGCGATTGTGATTGTGCGATTGTGATTGTACGATTGTGATTGTACGATTGTGATTGTATGATTGTGATTGTATGATTATGATGGAATGAATGTGATTGCATGATTGTGATTGTATGATTGTGATTGCATGATTGTGATTGTATGATTGTGATTGTATGATTGTGATTGTATGATTGTGATTGTATGATTGTGATTGTATGATTGTGATTGTATGATTGTGATTGTATGATTGTGATTGTATGATTGTGATTGTATGATTGTGATTGTATGATTGTGATTGTATGATTGTGATTGTATGATTGCGATTGTATGAATGCGATTGTATGATTGTGATTGTATGATTGTGATTGTATGATTGCGATTGTATGAATGCGATTGTATGATTGTGATTGCATGATTGTGATTGTATGATTGTGATTGTATGATTGTGATTGTGTGATTGTGATTGTATGATTGCGATTGTATGAATGCGATTGTATGATTGTGATTGTATGATTGTGATTGTATGATTGTGGTTGTATGATTGTGATTGTATGATTGTGATGTATGATTGTAATTGTATGATTGTGATTGTATGATTGTTTTTGTATGATTGTGATTGAATGATTGTGATCGTATGATTGTGATCGTATGATTGCGATTGTATGATTTTAATTGTATGATTGTGATAGTACGATTGTGATTGTATGATTGTGATTGTATGATTATGATGGAATGATTGTGATTGTATGATTGTGATTGTATGATTGTGATTGCATGATTTTGAATGTATGATTGTGATTGTATGATTGTGATTGTATGATTATGATTGTATGATTGTGATGGTATGATTGTGATGGTATGATTGCGATCGTATGATTGTGATTGTATGACTATGATTGTATGATTGCGATTGTATGATTGCGATTGTATGATTGTGATTGTATGATTATGATAGTATTTTGGTGATTCTATGATTGTGATTGTATGATTGTGATTGTATGATTGTGATTGTATGATTGTGATTGTATGATTGTGATTGTATGATTGTGATTGTATGATTGTGATTGTATGATTGTGATTGTATGATTGTGATTGTATGATTGTGATTGTATGATTGCGATTGTATGAATGCGATTGTATGATTGTGATTGTATGATTGTGATTGTATGATTGTGATTGTATGATTGTGATTGTATGATTGTGATTGTATGATTGCGATTGTATGAATGCGATTGTATGATTGTGATTGCATGATTGTGATTGTATGATTGTGATTGTATGATATTGATTGTATGATTGTGATTGTATGATTGTGATTGTATGATTGTGATTGTATGATTGTGATAGTATGATTGTGATTGTATGATTGTGATTGTATGACTGTGATTGTATGATTGTGATTGTGCGATTGTGATTGTAGGATTGTGATTGTACGATTGCGATTGTACGATTGTGATTGTATGATTGTGATTGTATGATTATGATTGAATGATTGTGATTGCATGATTGTGATTGTATGATTGTGACTGCATGATTTTGAATGTATGATTGTGATTGTATGATTGTGATTGTATGATTGTGATTGTATGATTGTGATTGTATGATTGTGATTGTATGATTGTGATTGTATGATTGTGATTGTATGATTGTGATAGTATGATTGTGATTGTATGAATGCGATTGTATGATGGTGATTGTATGATTATGATTGTACTTTTGTGATTGTATGATTGTGATTGTATGATTGTTATTGTATGATTGTGATTGTATGATTGCGATTGCATGAATGCGATTGTATGATTGTGATTGCATGATTGTGATTGTATGATTGTGATTGTATGATTGTGATTGTATGATTGTGATTGTATGATTGCGATTGTATGATTGTGATTGTATGATTGTGATTGTCTGATTGTGGTTGTATGATTGTGATTGTATGATTGTGATTGTATGATTGTGATTGTATGACTGTGATTGTATGATTGTGATTGTGCGATTGTGATTGTGCGATTGTGATTGTACGATTGTGATTGTACGATTGCGATTGTATGAATGCGATTGTATGATTGTGATTGCATGATTGTGATTGTATGATTGTGATTGTATGATATTGATTGTATGATTGTGATTGTATGATTGTGATTGTATGATTGTGATGGTATGACTGTGATTGTATGATTGTGATTGTATGATTGTGATTGTATGATTGTTATTGCATGATTGTGATTGTATGATTGTGATAGTATGATTGCGATTGTATGATTGTGATTGTATGACTGTGATTGTATGATTGTGATTGTATGATTGTGATTGTATGATTGTGATAGTATGATTGTGATTGTATGATTGTGATTGTATGACTGTGATTGTATGATTGTGATTGTGCGATTGTGATTGTGCGATTGTGATTGTACGATTGTGATTGTACGATTGTGATTGTATGATTGTGATTGTATGATTATGCTTGAATGATTGTGATTGCATGATTGTGATTGTATGATTGTGATTGCATGATTTTGAATGTATGATTGTGATTGTATGATTGTGATTGTATGATTGTGATTGTATGATTGTGATTGTATGATTACGATTGTGTGATTGTGATTGTATGATTGTATTTGGGAGATTGTATTTTGGAGATTGTAATTGTGGGATTGCAATTGTATGATTGTGATTGTATGATTGTGATTGTATGATTGTGATTGTATGATTGTGATTGTATGATTGTGATTGTATAATTGTGATTGTATGATTGTGATTGTATGATTGTGATGTATGATTGTAATTGTATGATTATGATTGTATGATTGTGATTGTATGATTGTGATGGTATGATTGTGATGGTATGATTGCGATCGTATGATTGCGATTGTATGATTATGATTGTATGATTGCGATTGTATGATTGCGATTGTATGATTGCGATTGTATGATTATGATTGTATTTTGGTGATTCTATGATTGTGATTGTATGATTGTGATTGTATGATTGTGATTGTATGATTATGATTGTATTTTCGTGATTGTATGATTGTGATTGTATGATTGTGACTGTATGATTGTGATTGTATGATTGTGATTGTATGATTGCGATTGTATGAATGCGATTGTATGATTGTGATTGTATGATTGTGATTGTATGATTGTGATTGTATGATTGTGATTGTATGATTGTGATTGTATGATTGTGATTGTATGATTGTGATTGTATGATTGTGATTGTATGATTGTGATAGTATGATTGTGATTGTATGATTGTGATTGTATGACTGTGATTGTATGATTGTGATTGTATGATTATGATTGTATGATTGTGATTGTATGATTGCGATTGTATGATTGTGATTGCATGATTGTGATTGTATGATTGTGATTGTATGATTGCGATTGTATGAATGCGATTGTATGATTGTGATTGCATGATTGTGATTGTATGATTGTGATTGTATGATATTGATTGTATGATTCTGATTGTATGATTGTGATTGTATGATTGTGATTGTATGATTGTGATTGTATGATTGTGATTGTCTGATTGTGGTTGTATGATTGTGATTGCATGATTGTGATTGTATGATTGTGATTGTATGACTGTGATTGTATGATTGTGATTGTGCGATTGTGACTGTGCGATTGTGATTGTACGATTGTGATTGTACGATTGCGATTGTATGAATGCGATTGTATGATTGTGATTGCATGACTTTGAATGTATGATTGTGATTGTACGATTGTGATTGTATGATGGTGATTGTATGATTGTGATAGTATGATTGTGATTGTAAGATTGTGATTGTATGACTGTGATTGTATGATTGTGATTGTATGATTGTCATTGTATGATTATGATTGTATGATTGTGATTGCATGATTGTGATTGTATGATTGAGATTGCATGATTTTGTATGTATGATTGTGATTGTATGATTGTGATTGTATGATTGTGATAGTATGATTGTGATTGTATGATTGTGATTGTATGACTGTGATTGTATGACTGTGATTGTATGATTGTGATTGTATGATTGCGATTGTATGAGTGCGATTGTATGATTGTGATTGCATGATTGTGATTGCATGATTGTGATTGTATGATATTGATTGTATGATTGTGATTGTATGATTGTGATTGTATGACTGTGATTGTATGATTGTGATTATGCGATTGTGATTGTACGATTGTGATTGTACGATTGTGATTGCATGATTGTGATTGTATGATTGAGATTGCATGATTTTGTATGTATGATTGTGATTGTATGATTGTGATTGTATGATTGTGATTGTATGATTGTGATTGTATGATTGTGATTGTAGGATTATGATTGTATGATTGTGATTGTATGATTGTGATGGTATGATTGTGATTGTATGATTGCGATAGTATGATTGCGATTGTATGATATTGATTGTATGATTGTGATTGTATGATTGTGATTGTATGATTGTGATTGTATGATTGTGATTGTATGATTGTGATTGTATGATTGTGATTGTATGATTGTGATTGCATGATTGTGGTTGTATGATTGTGATTGCATGATTATGATTGTATGATTGTGATTGTATGATTATGATTGTATGATTGTGATTGTATGATTGCGATTGTATGATTGTGATTGTATGATTATGATTGTATTTTGGTGATTCTATGATTGTGATTGTATGATTGTGATTGCATGATTGTGATTGTATGATTGTGATTGTATGATTGCGATTGTATGAATGCGATTGTATGATTGTGATTGCATGATTGTGATTGTATGATTGTGGTTGTATGATTGTGATTGCATGATTGTGATTGTATGATTGTGATTGTATGACTGTGATTGTATGATTGTGATTGTGCGATTGTGATTGTGCGATTGTGATTGTACGATTGTGATTGTACGATTGCGATTGTATGAATGCGATTGTATGATTGTGATTGCATGACTTTGAATGTATGATTGTGATTGTACGATTGTGATTGTATGATGGTGATTGTATGATTGTGATAGTATGATTGTGATTGTAAGATTGTGATTGTATGACTGCGATTGTATGATTGTGATTGTATGATTGTCATTGTATGATTATGATTGTATGATTGTGATTGCATGATTGTGATTGTATGATTGAGATTGCATGATTTTGTATGTATGATTGTGATTGTATGATTGTGATTGTATGATTGTGATAGTATGATTGTGATTGTATGATTGTGATTGTATGACTGTGATTGTATGACTGTGATTGTATGATTGTGATTGTATGATTGCGATTGTATGAATGCGATTGTATGATTGTGATTGCATGATTGTGATTGTATGATTGTGATTGTATGATATTGATTGTATGATTGTGATTGTATGATTGTGATTGTATGACTGTGATTGTATGATTGTGATTGTGCGATTGTGATTGTACGATTGTGATTGTACGATTGTGATTGCATGATTGTGATTGTATGATTGAGATTGCATGATTTTGTATGTATGATTGTGATTGTATGATTGTGATTGTATGATTGTGATTGTATGATTGTGATTGTAGGATTATGATTGTATGATTGTGATTGTATGATTGTGATGGTATGATTGTGATTGTATGATTGCGATAGTATGATTGCGATTGTATGATATTGATTGTATGATTGTGATTGTATGATTGTGATTGTATGATTGTGATTGTATGATTGTGACTGTATGATTGTGATTGTATGATTGCGATTGTATGATTGCGATTGTATGAATGCGATTGTATGATTGTGATTGTATGATTGTGATTGTATGGTTGTAATTGTATGATTGTGATTGTATGATTGTGATTGTATGATTGTGATTGTATGATTGTGATTGTATGATTGTGATAGTATGATTGTGATTGTATGATTGCGATTGTATGACTGTGATTGTATGATTGTGATTGTATGATTGTGATTGTATGATTGTGATAGTATGATTGTGATTGTATGATTGTGATTGTATGACTGTGATTGTATGATTGTGATTGTGCGATTGTGATTGTGCGATTGTGATTGTACGATTGTGATTGTACGATTGTGATTGTACGATTGTGATTGTATGATTGTGATGTATGATTGTAATTGTATGATTGTGATTGTATGATTGTTTTTGTATGATTGTGATTGAATGATTGTGATCGTATGATTGTGATCGTATGATTGCGATTGTATGATTTTGATTGTATGATTGTGATAGTATGATTGCGATTGTATGATTGTGATTGTATGACTGTGATTGTATGATTGTGATTGTGCGATTGTGATTGTGCGATTGTGATTGTACGATTGTGATTGTACGATTGTGATTGTATGATTGTGATTGTATGATTATGATGGAATGATTGTGATTGCATGATTGTGATTGTATGATTGTGATTGCATGATTTTGAATGTATGATTGTGATTGTATGATTATGATTGTATGATTGCGATTGTATGATTGCGATTGTATGATTGTGATTGTATGATTATGATAGTATTTTGGTGATTCTATGATTGTGATTCTATGATTGTGATTGTATGATTGTGATTGTATGATTGTGATTGTATGATTGTGATTGTATGATTGTGATTGTATGATTGAGATTGTATGATTGTGATTGTATGATTGTGATTGTATGATTGTGATTGTATGATTGTGATTGTATGATTGCGATTGTATGAATGCGATTGTATGATTGTGATTGTATGATTGTGATTGTATGATTGTGATTGTATGATTGTGATTGTATGATTGCGATTGTATGAATGCGATTGTATGATTGTGATTGCATGATTGTGATTGTATGATTGTGATTGTTTGATATTGATTGTATGATTGTGATTGTATGATTGTGATTGTATGATTGTGATAGTATGATTGTGATTGTATGATTGTGATTGTATGATTGTGATTGTGCGATTGTGATTGTAGGATTGTGATTGTACGATTGCGATTGTACGATTGTGATTGTATGATTGTGATTGTATGATTATGATTGAATGATTGTGATTGCATGATTGTGATTGTATGATTGTGACTGCATGATTTTGAATGTATGATTGTAATTGTATGATTGTGATTGTATGATTGTGATTGTATGATTGTGATTGTATGATTGTGATTGTATGATTGTGATTGTATGATTGTGATTGTATGATTGTGATAGTATGATTGTGATTGTATGAATGCGATTGTATGATTGTGATTGTATGATTATGATTGTACTTTTGTGATTGTATGATTGTGATTGTATGATTGTGATTGTATGATTGTGATTGTATGATTGTGATTGTATGATTGCGATTGCATGAATGCGATTGTATGATTGTGATTGCATGATTGTGATTGTATGATTGTGATTGTATGATATTGATTGTATGATTGTGATTGTATGATTGTGATTGTATGATTGTGATTGTATGATTGTGATAGTATGATTGTGATTGTATGATTGTGATTGTATGACTGTGATTGTATGATTGTGTTTGTGCGATTGTGATTGTGCGATTGTGATTGTACGATTGTGATTGTACGATTGTGATTGTATGATTGTGATTGTATGATTATGATGGAATGAATGTGATTGCATGATTGTGATTGTATGATTGTGATTGCATGATTATGATTGTATGATTGTGATTGTATGATTATGATTGTATGATTGTGATTGTATGATTGCGATTGCATGATTGTGATTGTATGATTGAGATTGCATGATTTTGTATGTATGATTGTGATTGTATGATTGTGATTGTATGATTGTGATAGTATGATTGTGATTGTATGATCGTGATTGTATGACTGTGATTGTATGACTGTGATTGTATGATTGTGATTGTATGATTGCGATTGTATGAATGCGATTGTATGATTGTGATTGCATGATTGTGATTGTATGATTGTGATTGTATGATATTGATTGTATGATTGTGATTGTATGATTGTGATTGTATGACTGTGATTGTATGATTGTGATTGTGCGATTGTGATTGTACGATTGTGATTGTACGATTGTGATTGCATGATTGTGATTGTATGATTGAGATTGCATGATTTTGTATGTATGATTGTGATTGTATGATTGTGATTGTATGATTGCGATTGTATGATTGTGATTGTAGGATTATGATTGTATGATTGTGATTGTATGATTGTGATGGTATGATTGTGATTGTATGATTGCGATAGTATGATTGCGATTGTATGATATTGATTGTATGATTGTGATTGTATGATTGTGATTGTATGATTGTGATTGTATGATTGTGATTGTATGATTGTGATTGTATGATTGTGATTGCATGATTGTGATTGTATGATTGTGATTGCATGATTATGATTGTATGATTGTGATTGTATGATTATGATTGTATGATTGTGATTGTATGATTGCGATTGTATGATTGTGATTGTATGATTATGATTGTATTTTGGTGATTCTATGATTGTGATTGTATGATTGTGATGGTATGATTGTGATTGTATGATTGCGATAGTATGATTGCGATTGTATGATATTGATTGTATGATTGTGATTGTATGATTGTGATTGTATGATTGTGATTGTATGATTGTGATTGTATGATTGTGATTGTATGATTGTGATTGTATGATTGTGATGTATGATTGTGATTGTATGATTGTGATTGTATGATTGTGATTGTATGATTGTGATTGCATGATTGTGATTGTATGATTGTGATTGTATGATATTGATTGTATGATTGTGATTGTATGATTGTGATTGTATGATTGTGATTGTATGATTGTGATAGTATGATTGTGATTGTATGATTGTGATTGTATGACTGTGATTGTATGACTGTGATTGTGCGATTGTGATTGTTCGATTGTGATTGTACGATTGTGATTGTACGATTGCGATTGTATGATTGCGATTGTATGATTGTGATTGTATGATTATGATTGTATTTTTGTGATTGTATGATTGTGATTGTATGATTGTGACTGTATGATTGTGATTGTATGATTGCGATTGTATGATTGCGATTGTATGAATGCGATTGTATGATTGTGATTGTATGATTGTGATTGTATGGTTGTGATTGTATGATTGTGATTGTATGATTGTGATTGTATGACTGTGATTGTATGATTGTGATTGTGCGATTGTGATTGTAGGATTGTGATTGTACGATTGCGATTGTACGATTGTGATTGTATGATTGTGATTGTATGATTATGATTGAATGATTGTGATTGCATGATTGTGATTGTATGATTGTGACTGCATGATTTTGAATGTATGATTGTGATTGTATGATTGTGATTGTATGATTGTGATTGTGTGATTGTGATAGTATGATTGTGATTGTATGATTGTGATTGTATGACTGTGATTGTATGATTGTGATTGTATGATTGTGATTGTATGAATGTGATAGTATGATTGTGATTGTATGATTGCGATTGTATGACTGTGATTGTATGATTGTGATTGTGTGATTGTGATTGTACGATTGTGATTGTACGATTGTGATTGCATGATTGTGATTGTATGATTGAGATTGCATGATTTTGTATGTATGATTGTGATTGTATGATTGTGATTGTATGATTGTGATTGTATGATTGTGATTGTATGATTGTGATTGTATGATTGTGATTGTATGATTATGATTGTATGATTGTGATTATATGATTGTGATGGTATGATTGTGATTGTATGATTGCGATAGTATGATTGCGATTGTATGATATTGATTGTATGATTGTGATTGTATGATTGTGATTGTATGATTGTGATTGTATGATTGTGATTGTATGATTGTGATTGTATGATTGTGATTGTATGATTGTGATTGTCTGATTGTGGTTGTATGATTGTGATTGTATGATTGTGATTGTATGATTGTGATTGTATGATTGTGATTGTATGATTGTGATTGTATGATTGTGATTGTATGATTGTGATTGTATGATTGTGATTGTATGATTGTGATTGTATGATTGTGATTGTC
This sequence comes from Megachile rotundata, assembly GCF_050947335.1. Taxonomy (NCBI): domain Eukaryota; kingdom Metazoa; phylum Arthropoda; class Insecta; order Hymenoptera; family Megachilidae; genus Megachile; species Megachile rotundata. Next base: position 1,501,651 of record NW_027473323.1, on the reverse strand, counting down.
TGATTGTGGTTGTATGATTGTGATTGTATGATTGTGATTGTGTGATTGTGATTGTATGATTGCGATTGTATGAATGCGATTGTATGATTGTGATTGTATGATTGTGATTGTATGATTGTGGTTGTATGATTGTGATTGTATGATTGTGATTGTATGATTGTGATTGTATGATTGTGATTGTATGATTGTGATGTATGATTGTGATTGTATGATTGTGATTGTATGATTGTGATTGTATGATTGTGATTGTATGATTGTGATTGTATGATTGTGATAGTATGATTGTGATTGTATGATTGTGATTGTATGACTGTGATTGTATGTTTGTGATTGTATGATTGTGATTGTATGATTGTGATGGTGTGATTGTGATGGTATGATTGCGATCGTATGATTGTGATTGTATGATTATGATTGTATGATTGCGATTGTATGATTGCGATTGTATGATTGTGATTGTATGATTATGATTGTATTTTGGTGATTCTATGATTGTGATTGTATGACTGTGATTGTATGATTGTGATTGTATGATTGTGATTGTATGATTGTGATTGTATGATTGTGATTGTATGATTGTGATTGTATGATTGTGATTGTATGATTGTGATTGTATGATTGCGATTGTATGAATGCGATTGTATGATTGTGATTGTATGATTGTGATTGTATGATTGCGATTGTATGAATGCGATTGTATGATTGTGATTGCATGATTGTGATTGTATGATTGTGATTGTATGATATTGATTGTATGATTGTGATTGTATGATTATGATGGAATGATTGTGATTGCATGATTGTGATTGTATGATTGTGATTGCATGATTTTGAATGTATGATTGTGATTGTATGATTGTGATTGTATGATTGTGATTGTATGATTGTGATTGTATGATTATGATTGTGTGATTGTGATTGTATGATTGTATTTGGGAGATTGTATTTTGGAGATTGTAATTGTGGGATTGCAATTGTATGATTGTGATTGTATGATTGTGATTGTATGATTGTGATTGTATGATTGTGATTGTATGATTGTGATTGTATGATTGTGATTGTATGATTGTGATTGTATGATTGTGATTGTATGATAGTGATTGTATGATTGTGATTGTATGATTGTGATGTATGATTGTAATTGTATGATTGTGATTGTATGATTGTCTTTGTATGATTGTGATTGAATGATTGTGATCGTATGATTGTGATCGTATGATTGCGATTGTATGATTTTGATTGTATGATTGTGATAGTATGATTGTAATTGTATGATTGTGATTGTATGACTGTGATTGTATGATTGTGATTGTGCGATTGTGATTGTGCGATTGTGATTGTGCGATTGTGATTGTACGATTGTGATTGTACGATTGTGATTGTACGATTGTGATTGTATGATTGTGATTGTATGATTATGATGGAATGATTGTGATTGCATGATTGTGATTGTATGATTGTGATTGCATGATTTTGAATGTATGATTGTGATTGTATGATTGTGATTGTATGATTATGATTGTATGATTGTGATTGTATGATTGTGATGGTATGATTGTGATGGTATGATTGCGATCGTATGATTGTGATTGTATGATTATGATTGTATGATTGCGATTGTATGATTGCGATTGTATGACTGTGATTGTATGATTATGATAGTATTTTGGTGATTCTATGATTGTGATTGTATGATTGTGATTGTATGATTGTGATTGTATGATTGTGATTGTATGATTGTGATTGTATGATTGTGATTGTATGATTGTGATTGTATGATTGTGATTGTATGATTGTGATTGTATGATTGTGATTGTATGATTGTGATTGTATGATTGTGATTGTATGATTGTGATTGTATGATTGCGATTGTATGAATGCGATTGTATGATTGTGATTGTATGATTGTGATTGTATGATTGTGATTGTATGATTGTGATTGTATGATTGTGATTGTATGATTGCGATTGTATGAATGCGATTGTATGATTGTGATTGCATGATTGTGATTGTATGATTGTGATTGTATGATATTGATTGTATGATTGTGATTGTATGATTGTGATTGTATGATTGTGATAGTATGATTGTGATTGTATGATTGTGATTGTATGACTGTGATTGTATGATTGTGATTGTGCGATTGTGATTGTAGGATTGTGATTGTACGATTGCGATTGTACGATTGTGATTGTATGATTGTGATTGTATGATTATGATTGAATGATTGTGATTGCATGATTGTGATTGTATGATTGTGACTGCATGATTTTGAATGTATGATTGTGATTGTATGATTGTGATTGTATGATTGTGATTGTATGATTGTGATTGTATGATTGTGATTGTATGATTGTGATTGTATGATTGTGATAGTATGATTGTGATTGTATGAATGCGATTGTATGATTGTGATTGTATGATTATGATTGTACTTTTGTGATTGTATGATTGTGATTGTATGATTGTGATTGTATGATTGTGATTGTATGATTGCGATTGCATGAATGCGATTGTATGATTGTGATTGCATGATTGTGATTGTATGATTGTAATTGTATGATATTGATTGTATGATTGTGATTGTATGATTGTGATTGTATGATTGTGATTGTATGATTGTGATTGTCTGATTGTGGTTGTATGATTGTGATTGTATGATTGTGATTGTATGATTGTGATTGTATGACTGTGATTGTATGATTGTGATTGTGCGATTGTGATTGTGCGATTGTGATTGTACGATTGTGATTGTACGATTGCGATTGTATGAATGCGATTGTATGATTGTGATTGCATGATTGTGATTGTATGATTGTGATTGTATGATATTGATTGTATGATTGTGATTGTATGATTGTGATGGTATGATTGTGATTGTATGATTATGATTGTATGATTGTGATTGTATGATTGTGATTGCATGATTGTGATTGTATGATTGTGATAGTATGATTGTGATTGTATGATTGTGATTGTATGACTGTGATTGTATGATTGTGATTGTATGATTGTGATTGTATGATTGTGATTGCATGATTGTGATTGTATGATTGTGATAGTATGATTGTGATTGTATGATTGTGATTGTATGACTGTGATTGTATGATTGTGATTGTGTGATTGTGATTGTATGATTGTGATAGTATGATTGTGATTGTATGATTGTGATTGTATGACTGTGATTGTATGATTGTGATTGTGCGATTGTGATTGTGCGATTGTGATTGTACGATTGTGATTGTACGATTGTGATTGTATGATTGTGATTGTACGATTATGATTGAATGATTGTGATTGCATGATTGTGATTGTATGATTGTGATTGCATGATTTTGAATGTATGATTGTGATTGTATGATTGTGATTGTATGATTGTGATTGTATGATTGTGATTGTATGATTATGATTGTGTGATTGTGATTGTATGATTGTATTTGGGAGATTGTATTTTGGAGATTGTAATTGTGGGATTGCAATTGTATGATTGTGATTGTATGATTGTGATTGTATGATTGTGATTGTATGATTGTGATTGTATGATTGTGATTGTATGATTGTGATTGTATGATTGTGATTGTATGATTGTGATGTATGATTGTAATTGTATGATTATGATTGTATGATTGTGATTGTATGATTGTGATGGTATGATTGTGATGGTATGATTGCGATCGTATGATTGTGATTGTATGATTATGATTGTATGATTGCGATTGTATGATTGCGATTGTATGATTGTGATTGTATGATTATGATTGTATTTTGGTGATTCTATGATTGTGATTGTATGATTGTGATTGTATGATTGTGATTGTATGATTGTGATTGTATGATTGTGATTGTATGATTGTGATTGTATGATTGTGATTGTATGATTGTGATTGTATGATTGTGATTGTATGATTGTGATTGTATGATTGCGATTGTATGAATGCGATTGTATGATTGTGATTGTATGATTGTAATTGTATGATTGTGATTGTATGATTGTGATTGTATGATTGCGATTGTACGATTGTGATTGTATGATTGTGATTGTATGATTATGATTGAATGATTGTGGTTGCATGATTGTGATTGTATGATTGTGACTGCATGATTTTGAATGTATGATTGTGATTGTATGATTGTGATTGTATGATTGTGATTGTATGATTGTGATTGTATGATTGTGATTGTATGATTGTGATAGTATGATTGTGATTGTATGAATGCGATTGTATGATTGTGATTGTATGATTATGATTGTACTTTTGTGATTGTATGATTGTGATTGTATGATTGTGATTGTATGATTGTGATTGTATGATTGCGATTGCATGAATGCGATTGTATGATTGTGATTGCATGATTGTGATTGTATGATTGTGATTGTATGATATTGATTGTATGATTGTGATTGTATGATTGTGATTGTATGATTGTGATTGTATGATTGTGATTGTCTGATTGTGGTTGTATGATTGTGATTGTATGATTGTGATTGTATGAGTGTGATTGTATGACTGTGATTGTATGATTGTGATTGTGCGATTGTGATTGTGCGATTGTGATTGTACGATTGTGATTGTACGATTGTGATTGTACGATTGTGATTGTATGATTGTGATTGTATGATTATGATGGAATGAATGTGATTGCATGATTGTGATTGTATGATTGTGATTGTATGATTGTGATTGTATGATTGTGATTGTATGATTGTGATTGTATGATTGTGATTGTATGATTGCGATTGTATGAATGCGATTGTATGATTGTGATAGTATGATTGTGATTGTATGATTGTGATTGTATGACTGTGATTGTATGATTGTGATTGAATGATTGTGATCGTATGATTGTGATCGTATGATTGCGATTGTATGATTTTGATTGTATGATTGTGATTGTATGATTGTGATTGTATGATTGTGATTGTATGATTGTGATAGTATGATTGTGATTGTATGATTGTGATTGTATGACTGTGATTGTATGATTGTGATTGTGCGATTGTGATTGTGCGATTGTGATTGTACGATTGTGATTGTACGATTGTGATTGTATGATTGTGATTGTATGATTATGATTGAATGATTGTGATTGCATGATTGTGATTGTATGATTGTGATTGCATGATTTTGAATGTATGATTGTGATTGTATGATTGTGATTGTATGATTGTCTTTGTATGATTGTGATTAAATGATTGTGATCGTATGATTGTGATCGTATGATTGCGATTGTATGATTTTGATTGTATGATTGTGATAGTATGATTGTGATTGTATGATTGTGATTGTATGACTGTGATTGTATGATTGTGATTGTGCGATTGTGATTGTGCGATTGTGATTGTGCGATTGTGATTGTACGATTGTGATTGTACGATTGTGATTGTACGATTGTGATTGTATGATTGTGATTGTATGATTATGATGGAATGATTGTGATTGCATGATTGTGATTGTATGATTGTGATTGCATGATTTTGAATGTATGATTGTGATTGTATGATTGTGATTGTATGATTATGATTGTATGATTGTGATTGTATGATTGTGATGGTATGATTGTGATGGTATGATTGCGATCGTATGATTGTGATTGTATGATTATGATTGTATGATTGCGATTGTATGACTGTGATTGTATGATTATGATAGTATTTTGGTGATTCTATGATTGTGATTGTATGATTGTGATTGTATGATTGTGATTGTATGATTGTGATTGTATGATTGTGATTGTATGATTGTGATTGTATGATTGTGATTGTATGATTGTGATTGTATGATTGTGATTGTATGATTGTGATTGTATGATTGTGATTGTATGATTGTGATTGTATGATTGTGATTGTATGATTGTGATTGTATGATTGCGATTGTATGAATGCGATTGTATGATTGTGATTGTATGATTGTGATTGTATGATTGTGATTGTATGATTGCGATTGTATGAATGCGATTGTATGATTGTGATTGCATGATTGTGATTGTATGATTGTGATTGTATGATTGTGATTGTATGATTGCGATTGTATGAATGCGATTGTATGATTGTGATTGCATGATTGTGATTGTATGATTGTGATTGTATGATATTGATTGTATGATTGTGATTGTATGATTGTGATTGTATGATTGTGATAGTATGATTGTGATTGTATGATTGTGATTGTATGACTGTGATTGTATGATTGTGATTGTGCGATTGTGATTGTAGGATTGTGATTGTACGATTGCGATTGTACGATTGTGATTGTATGATTGTGATTGTATGATTATGATTGAATGATTGTGATTGCATGATTGTGATTGTATGATTGTGACTGCATGATTTTGAATGTATGATTGTGATTGTATGATTGTGATTGTATGATTGTGATAGTATGATTGTGATTGTATGATTGTGATTGTATGACTGTGATTGTATGATTGTGATTGTATGATTGTGATTGTATGAATGTGATAGTATGATTGTGATTGTATGATTGCGATTGTATGACTGTGATTGTATGATTGTGATTGTGTGATTGTGATTGTACGATTGTGATTGTACGATTGTGATTGCATGATTGTGATTGTATGATTGAGATTGCATGATTTTGTATGTATGATTGTGATTGTATGATTGTGATTGTATGATTGTGATTGTATGATTGTGATTGTATGATTGTGATTGTATGATTGTGATTGTATGATTATGATTGTATGATTGTGATTGTATGATTGTGATGGTATGATTGTGATTGTATGATTGTGATTGTATGATTGCGATTGTATGAATGCGATTGTATGATTGTGATTGCATGATTGTGATTGTATGATTGTGATTGTATGATTGTGATTGTATGATTGCGATTGTATGAATGCGATTGTATGATTGTGATTGCATGATTGTGATTGTATGATTGTGATTGTATGATATTGATTGTATGATTGTGATTGTATGATTGTGATTGTATGATTGTGATAGTATGATTGTGATTGTATGATTGTGATTGTATGACTGTGATTGTATGATTGTGATTGTGCGATTGTGATTGTAGGATTGTGATTGTACGATTGCGATTGTACGATTGTGATTGTATGATTGTGATTGTATGATTATGATTGAATGATTGTGATTGCATGATTGTGATTGTATGATTGTGACTGCATGATTTTGAATGTATGATTGTGATTGTATGATTGTGATTGTATGATTGTGATTGTATGATTGTGATAGTATGATTGTGATTGTATGATTGTGATTGTATGACTGTGATTGTATGATTGTGATTGTATGATTGTGATTGTATGAATGTGATAGTATGATTGTGATTGTATGATTGCGATTGTATGACTGTGATTGTATGATTGTGATTGTGTGATTGTGATTGTACGATTGTGATTGTACGATTGTGATTGCATGATTGTGATTGTATGATTGAGATTGCATGATTTTGTATGTATGATTGTGATTGTATGATTGTGATTGTATGATTGTGATTGTATGATTGTGATTGTATGATTGTGATTGTATGATTGTGATTGTATGATTATGATTGTATGATTGTGATTGTATGATTGTGATGGTATGATTGTGATTGTATGATTGCGATAGTATGATTGCGATTGTATGATATTGATTGTATGATTGTGATTGTATGATTGTGATTGTATGATTGTGATTGTATGATTGTGATTGTATGATTGTGATTGTATGATTGTGATTGTATGATTGTGATTGTATGATTGTGATTGTCTGATTGTGGTTGTATGATTGTGATTGTATGATTGTGATTGTATGATTGTGATTGTATGATTGTGATTGTATGATTGTGATTGTATGATTGTGATTGTATGATTGTGATTGTCTGATTGTGGTTGTATGATTGTGATTGTATGATTGTGATTGTATGATTATGATTGTATGATTGCGATTGTATGATTGCGATTGTATGATTGTGATTGTATGATTATGATTGTATTTTGGTGATTCTATGATTGTGATTGTATGATTGTGACTGCATGATTTTGAATGTATGATTGTGATTGTATGATTGTGATTGTATGATTGTGATTGTATGATTGTGATTGTATGATTGTGATAGTATGATTGTGATTGTATGAATGCGATTGTATGATTGTGATTGTATGATTATGATTGTACTTTTGTGATTGTATGATTGTGATTGCATGATTGTGATTGTATGATTGTGATTGTATGATTGCGATTGCATGAATGCGATTGTATGATTGTGATTGCATGATTGTGATTGTATGATTGTGATTGTATGATATTGATTGTATGATTGCGATTGTATGATTGTGATTGTATGATTATGATTGTATGATTGTGATTGTCTGATTGTGGTTGTATGATTGTGATTGTATGATTGTGATTGTATGAGTGTGATTGTATGACTGTGATTGTATGATTGTGATTGTGCGATTGTGATTGTGCGATTGTGATTGTACGATTGTGATTGTACGATTGTGATTGTACGATTGTGATTGTATGATTGTGATTGTATGATTATGATGGAATGAATGTGATTGCATGATTGTGATTGTATGATTGTGATTGTATGATTGTGATTGTATGATTGTGATTGTATGATTGTGATTGTATGATTGTGATTGTATGATTGCGATTGTATGAATGCGATTGTATGATTGTGATAGTATGATTGTGATTGTATGATTGTGATTGTATGACTGTGATTGTATGATTGTGATTGAATGATTGTGATCGTATGATTGTGATCGTATGATTGCGATTGTATGATTTTGATTGTATGATTGTGATTGTATGATTGTGATTGTATGATTGTGATTGTATGATTGTGATAGTATGATTGTGATTGTATGATTGTGATTGTATGACTGTGATTGTATGATTGTGATTGTGCGATTGTGATTGTGCGATTGTGATTGTACGATTGTGATTGTACGATTGTGATTGTATGATTGTGATTGTATGATTATGATTGAATGATTGTGATTGCATGATTGTGATTGTATGATTGTGATTGCATGATTTTGAATGTATGATTGTGATTGTATGATTGTGATTGTATGATTGTGATTGTATGATTGTGATAGTATGATTGTGATTGTATGATTGTGATTGTATGACTGTGATTGTATGATTGTGTTTGTGCGATTGTGATTGTGCGATTGTGATTGTACGATTGTGATTGTACGATTGTGATTGTATGATTGTGATTGTATGATTATGATGGAATGAATGTGATTGCATGATTGTGATTGTATGATTGTGATTGTATGATTGTGATTGTATGATTGTGATTGTATGATTGTGATTGTATGATTGTGATTGTATGATTGTGATTGTATGATTGTGATTGTATGATTGTGATTGTATGATTGCGATTGTATGAATGCGATTGTATGATTGTGATTGCATGATTGTGATTGTATGATTGTGATTGTATGATTGTGATTGTATGATTGCGATTGTATGAATGCAATTGTATGATTGTGATTGCATGATTGTGATTGTATGATTGTGATTGTATGATATTGATTGTATGATTGTGATTGTATGATTGTGATTGTATGATTGTGATAGTATGATTGTGATTGTATGATTGTGATTGTATGACTGTGATTGTATGATTGTGATTGTGCGATTGTGATTGTAGGATTGTGATTGTACGATTGCGATTGTACGATTGTGATTGTATGATTGTGATTGTATGATTATGATTGAATGATTGTGATTGCATGATTGTGATTGTATGATTGTGACTGCATGATTTTGAATGTATGATTGTGATTGTATGATTGTGATTGTATGATTGTGATTGTATGATTGTGATAGTATGATTGTGATTGTATGATTGTGATTGTATGACTGTGATTGTATGATTGTGATTGTATGATTGTGATTGTATGAATGTGATAGTATGATTGTGATTGTATGATTGCGATTGTATGACTGTGATTGTATGATTGTGATTGTGTGATTGTGATTGTACGATTGTGATTGTACGATTGTGATTGCATGATTGTGATTGTATGATTGAGATTGCATGATTTTGTATGTATGATTGTGATTGTATGATTGTGATTGTATGATTGTGATTGTATGATTGTGATTGTATGATTGTGATTGTATGATTATGATTGTATGATTGTGATTGTATGATTGTGATGGTATGATTGTGATTGTATGATTGCGATAGTATGATTGCGATTGTATGATATTGATTGTATGATTGTGATTGTATGATTGTGATTGTATGATTGTGATTGTATGATTGTGATTGTATGATTGTGATTGTATGATTGTGATTGTATGATTGTGATTGTATGATTGTGATTGTCTGATTGTGGTTGTATGATTGTGATTGTATGATTGTGATTGTATGATTGTGATTGTATGATTGTGATTGTATGATTGTGATTGTATGATTGTGATTGTATGATTGTGATTGTCTGATTGTGGTTGTATGATTGTGATTGTATGATTGTGATTGTATGATTATGATTGTATGATTGCGATTGTATGATTGCGATTGTATGATTGTGATTGTATGATTATGATTGTATTTTGGTGATTCTATGATTGTGATTGTATGATTGTGACTGCATGATTTTGAATGTATGATTGTGATTGTATGATTGTGATTGTATGATTGTGATTGTATGATTGTGATTGTATGATTGTGATTGTATGATTGTGATAGTATGATTGTGATTGTATGAATGCGATTGTATGATTGTGATTGTATGATTATGATTGTACTTTTGTGATTGTATGATTGTGATTGCATGATTGTGATTGTATGATTGTGATTGTATGATTGCGATTGCATGAATGCGATTGTATGATTGTGATTGCATGATTGTGATTGTATGATTGTGATTGTATGATATTGATTGTATGATTGTGATTGTATGATTGTGATTGTATGATTGTGATTGTATGATTGTGATTGTCTGATTGTGGTTGTATGATTGTGATTGTATGATTGTGATTGTATGAGTGTGATTGTATGACTGTGATTGTATGATTGTGATTGTGCGATTGTGATTGTGCGATTGTGATTGTACGATTGTGATTGTACGATTGTGATTGTACGATTGTGATTGTATGATTGTGATTGTATGATTATGATGGAATGAATGTGATTGCATGATTGTGATTGTATGATTGTGATTGTATGATTGTGATTGTATGATTGTGATTGTATGATTGTGATTGTATGATTGTGATTGTATGATTGCGATTGTATGAATGCGATTGTATGATTGTGATAGTATGATTGTGATTGTATGATTGTGATTGTATGACTGTGATTGTATGATTGTGATTGAATGATTGTGATCGTATGATTGTGATCGTATGATTGCGATTGTATGATTTTGATTGTATGATTGTGATTGTATGATTGTGATTGTATGATTGTGATTGTATGATTGTGATTGTATGATTGTGATAGTATGATTGTGATTGTATGATTGTGATTGTATGACTGTGATTGTATGATTGTGATTGTGCGATTGTGATTGTGCGATTGTGATTGTACGATTGTGATTGTACGATTGTGATTGTATGATTGTGATTGTATGATTATGATTGAATGATTGTGATTGCATGATTGTGATTGTATGATTGTGATTGCATGATTTTGAATGTATGATTGTGATTGTATGATTGTGATTGTATGATTGTGATTGTATGATTGTGATAGTATGATTGTGATTGTATGATTGTGATTGTATGACTGTGATTGTATGATTGTGTTTGTGCGATTGTGATTGTGCGATTGTGATTGTACGATTGTGATTGTACGATTGTGATTGTATGATTGTGATTGTATGATTATGATGGAATGAATGTGATTGCATGATTGTGATTGTATGATTGTGATTGTATGATTGTGATTGTATGATTGTGATTGTATGATTGTGATTGTATGATTGTGATTGTATGATTGCGATTGTATGAATGCGATTGTATGATTGTGATTGCATGATTGTGATTGTATGATTGTGATTGTATGATTGTGATTGTATGATTGCGATTGTATGAATGCGATTGTATGATTGTGATTGCATGATTGTGATTGTATGATTGTGATTGTATGATATTGATTGTATGATTGTGATTGTATGATTGTGATTGTATGATTGTGATAGTATGATTGTGATTGTATGATTGTGATTGTATGACTGTGATTGTATGATTGTGATTGTGCGATTGTGATTGTAGGATTGTGATTGTACGATTGCGATTGTACGATTGTGATTGTATGATTGTGATTGTATGATTATGATTGAATGATTGTGATTGCATGATTGTGATTGTATGATTGTGACTGCATGATTTTGAATGTATGATTGTGATTGTATGATTGTGATTGTATGATTGTGATTGTATGATTGTGATAGTATGATTGTGATTGTATGATTGTGATTGTATGACTGTGATTGTATGATTGTGATTGTATGATTGTGATTGTATGAATGTGATAGTATGATTGTGATTGTATGATTGCGATTGTATGACTGTGATTGTATGATTGTGATTGTGTGATTGTGATTGTACGATTGTGATTGTACGATTGTGATTGCATGATTGTGATTGTATGATTGAGATTGCATGATTTTGTATGTATGATTGTGATTGTATGATTGTGATTGTATGATTGTGATTGTACGATTGTGATTGTATGATTATGATTGTATGATTGTGATTGTATGATTGTGATGGTATGATTGTGATTGTATGATTGCGATAGTATGATTGCGATTGTATGATATTGATTGTATGATTGTGATTGTATGATTGTGATTGTATGATTGTGATTGTATGATTGTGATTGTATGATTGTGATTGTATGATTGTGATTGTATGATTGTGATTGTATGATTGTGATTGTCTGATTGTGGTTGTATGATTGTGATTGTATGATTGTGATTGTATGATTGTGATTGTATGATTGTGATTGTATGATTGTGATTGTATGATTGTGATTGTATGATTGTGATTGTCTGATTGTGGTTGTATGATTGTGATTGTATGATTGTGATTGTGTGATTGTGATTGTATGATTGCGATTGTATGAATGCGATTGTATGATTGTGATTGTATGATTGTGATTGTATGATTGTGGTTGTATGATTGTGATTGTATGATTGTGATTGTATGATTGTGATTGTATGATTGTGATTGTATGATTGTGATGTATGATTGTGATTGTATGATTGTGATTGTATGATTGTGATTGTATGATTGTGATTGTATGATTGTGATTGCATGATTGTGATTGTATGATTGTGATTGTATGATATTGATTGTATGATTGTGATTGTATGACTGTGATTGTATGATTGTGATAGTATGATTGTGATTGTATGATTGTGATTGTATGATTGTGATTGTATGATTGTGATTGTATGATTGTGATTGTATGATTGTGATTGTATGATTGTGATTGTATGATTGTGATTGTATGATTGTGATTGTATGATTGTGATAGTATGATTGTGATTGTATGATTGTGATTGTATGACTGTGATTGTATGTTTGTGATTGTATGATTGTGATTGTATGATTGTGATGGTGTGATTGTGATGGTATGATTGCGATCGTATGATTGTGATTGTATGATTATGATTGTATGATTGCGATTGTATGATTGCGATTGTATGATTGTGATTGTATGATTATGATTGTATTTTGGTGATTCTATGATTGTGATTGTATGATTGTGATTGTATGATTGTGATTGTATGATTGTGATTGTATGATTGTGATTGTATGATTGTGATTGTATGATTGTGATTGTATGATTGTGATTGTATGATTGTGATTGTATGATTGTGATTGTATGATTGCGATTGTATGAATGCGATTGTATGATTGTGATTGTATGATTGTGATTGTATGATTGCGATTGTATGAATGCGATTGTATGATTGTGATTGCATGATTGTGATTGTATGATTGTGATTGTATGATATTGATTGTATGATTGTGATTGTATGATTATGATGGAATGATTGTGATTGCATGATTGTGATTGTATGATTGTGATTGCATGATTTTGAATGTATGATTGTGATTGTATGATTGTGATTGTATGATTGTGATTGTATGATTGTGATTGTATGATTATGATTGTGTGATTGTGATTGTATGATTGTATTTGGGAGATTGTATTTTGGAGATTGTAATTGTGGGATTGCAATTGTATGATTGTGATTGTATGATTGTGATTGTATGATTGTGATTGTATGATTGTGATGTATGATTGTGATTGTATGATTGTCTTTGTATGATTGTGATTAAATGATTGTGATCGTATGATTGTGATCGTATGATTGCGATTGTATGATTTTGATTGTATGATTGTGATAGTATGATTGTGATTGTATGATTGTGATTGTATGACTGTGATTGTATGATTGTGATTGTGCGATTGTGATTGTGCGATTGTGATTGTGCGATTGTGATTGTACGATTGTGATTGTACGATTGTGATTGTACGATTGTGATTGTATGATTGTGATTGTATGATTATGATTGTATGATTGTGATTGTATGATTGTGATGGTATGATTGTGATGGTATGATTGCGATTGTATGATTGTGATTGTATGATTATGATTGTATGATTGCGATTGTATGATTGCGATTGTATGACTGTGATTGTATGATTATGATAGTATTTTGGTGATTCTATGATTGTGATTGTATGATTGTGATTGTATGATTGTGATTGTATGATTGTGATTGTATGATTGTGATTGTATGATTGTGATTGTATGATTGTGATTGTATGATTGTGATTGTATGATTGTGATTGTATGATTGTGATTGTATGATTGTGATTGTATGATTGTGATTGTATGATTGTGATTGTATGATTGTGATTGTATGATTGTGATTGTATGATTGTGATTGTATGATTGTGATTGTATGATTGCGATTGTATGAATGCGATTGTATGATTGTGATTGTATGATTGTGATTGTATGATTGTGATTGTATGATTGCGATTGTATGAATGCGATTGTATGATTGTGATTGCATGATTGTGATTGTATGATTGTGATTGTATGATTGTGATTGTATGATTGCGATTGTATGAATGCGATTGTATGATTGTGATTGCATGATTGTGATTGTATGATTGTGATTGTATGATATTGATTGTATGATTGTGATTGTATGATTGTGATTGTATGATTGTGATTGTATGATTGTGATAGTATGATTGTGATTGTATGATTGTGATTGTATGACTGTGATTGTATGATTGTGATTGTGCGATTGTGATTGTAGGATTGTGATTGTACGATTGCGATTGTACGATTGTGATAGTATGATTGTGATTGTATGATTGCGATTGTATGACTGTGATTGTATGATTGTGATTGTGTGATTGTGATTGTACGATTGTGATTGTACGATTGTGATTGCATGATTGTGATTGTATGATTGAGATTGCATGATTTTGTATGTATGATTGTGATTGTATGATTGTGATTGTATGATTGTGATTGTATGATTGTGATTGTATGATTGTGATTGTATGATTGTGATTGTATGATTATGATTGTATGATTGTGATTGTATGATTGTGATGGTATGATTGTGATGGTATGATTGCGATCGTATGATTGTGATTGTATGATTATGATTGTATGATTGCGATTGTATGATTGCGATTGTATGATTGTGATTGTATGATTATGATTGTATTTTGGTGATTCTATGATTGTGATTGTATGATTGTGATTGTATGATTGTGATTGTATGATTGTGATTGTATGATTGTGATTGTATGATTGTGATTGTATGATTGTGATTGTATGATTGTGATTGTATGATTGTGATTGTATGATTGTGATTGTATGATTGCGATTGTATGAATGCGATTGTATGATTGTGATTGTATGATTGTGATTGTATGATTGCGATTGTATGAATGCGATTGTATGATTGTGATTGCATGATTGTGATTGTATGATTGTGATTGTATGATATTGATTGTATGATTGTGATTGTATGATTATGATGGAATGATTGTGATTGCATGATTGTGATTGTATGATTGTGATTGCATGATTTTGAATGTATGATTGTGATTGTATGATTGTGATTGTATGATTGTGATTGTATGATTGTGATTGTATGATAATGATTGTGTGATTGTGATTGTATGATTGTATTTGGGAGATTGTATTTTGGAGATTGTAATTGTGGGATTGCAATTGTATGATTGTGATTGTATGATTCTGATTGTATGATTGTGATTGTATGATTGTGATTGTATGATTGTGATTGTATGATTGTGATTGTATGATTGTGATTGTATGATTGTGATTGTATGATTGTGATTGTATGATTGTGATTGTATGATTGTGATGTATGATTGTAATTGTATGATTGTGATTGTATGATTGTCTTTGTATGATTGTGATTGAATGATTGTGATCGTATGATTGTGATCGTATGATTGCGATTGTATGATTTTGATTGTATGATTGTGATAGTATGATTGTGATTGTATGATTGTGATTTTATGACTGTGATTGTATGATTGTGATTGTGCGATTGTGATTGTGCGATTGTGATTGTGCGATTGTGATTGTACGATTGTGATTGTACGATTGTGATTGTACGATTGTGATTGTATGATTGTGATTGTATGATTATGATGGAATGATTGTGATTGCATGATTGTGATTGTATGATTGTGATTGCATGATTTTGAATGTATGATTGTGATTGTATGATTGTGATTGTATGATTATGATTGTATGATTGTGATTGTATGATTGTGATGGTATGATTGTGATGGTATGATTGCGATCGTATGATTGTGATTGTATGATTATGATTGTATGATTCCGATTGTATGATTGCGATTGTATGACTGTGATTGTATGATTATGATAGTATTTTGGTGATTCTATGATTGTGATTGTATGATTGTGATTGTATGATTGTGATTGTATGATTGTGATTGTATGATTGTGATTGTATGATTGTGATTGTATGATTGTGATTGTATGATTGTGATTGTATGATTGTGATTGTATGATTGTGATTGTATGATTGTGATTGTATGATTGTGATTGTATGATTGTGATTGTATGATTGTGATTGTATGATTGTGATTGTATGATTGTGATTGTATGATTGTGATTGTATGATTGTGATTGTATGATTGTGATTGTATGATTGCGATTGTATGAATGCGATTGTATGATTGTGATTGTATGATTGTGATTGTATGATTGTGATTGTATGATTGCGATTGTATGAATGCGATTGTATGATTGTGATTGCATGATTGTGATTGTATGATTGTGATTGTATGATTGTGATTGTATGATTGCGATTGTATGAATGCGATTGTATGATTGTGATTGCATGATTGTGATTGTATGATTGTGATTGTATGATATTGATTGTATGATTGTGATTGTATGATTGTGATTGTATGATTGTGATAGTATGATTGTGATTGTATGATTGTGATTGTATGACTGTGATTGTATGATTGTGATTGTGCGATTGTGATTGTAGGATTGTGATTGTACGATTGCGATTGTACGATTGTGATTGTATGATTGTGATTGTATGATTATGATTGAATGATTGTGATTGCATGATTGTGATTGTATGATTGTGACTGCATGATTTTGAATGTATGATTGTGATTGTATGATTGTGATTGTATGATTGTGATTGTATGATTGTGATAGTATGATTGTGATTGTATGATTGTGATTGTATGACTGTGATTGTATGATTGTGATTGTATGATTGTGATTGTATGAATGTGATAGTATGATTGTGATTGTATGATTGCGATTGTATGACTGTGATTGTATGATTGTGATTGTGTGATTGTGATTGTACGATTGTGATTGTACGATTGTGATTGCATGATTGTGATTGTATGATTGAGATTGCATGATTTTGTATGTATGATTGTGATTGTATGATTGTGATTGTATGATTGTGATTGTATGATTGTGATTGTATGATTGTGATTGTATGATTATGATTGTATGATTGTGATTGTATGATTGTGATGGTATGATTGTGATGGTATGATTGCGATCGTATGATTGTGATTGTATGATTATGGTTGTATGATTGCGATTGTATGATTGCGATTGTATGATTGTGATTGTATGATTATGATTGTATTTTGGTGATTCTATGATTGTGATTGTATGATTGTGATTGTATGATTGTGATTGTATGATTGTGATTGTATGATTGTGATTGTATGATTGTGATTGTATGATTGTGATTGTATGATTGTGATTGTATGATTGTGATTGTATGATTGCGATTGTATGAATGCGATTGTATGATTGTGATTGTATGATTGTGATTGTATGATTGCGATTGTATGAATGCGATTGTATGATTGTGATTGCATGATTGTGATTGTATGATTGTGATTGTATGATATTGATTGTATGATTGTGATTGTATGATTATGATGGAATGATTGTGATTGCATGATTGTGATTGTATGATTGTGATTGCATGATTTTGAATGTATGATTGTGATTGTATGATTGTGATTGTATGATTGTGATTGTATGATTGTGATTGTATGATAATGATTGTGTGATTGTGATTGTATGATTGTATTTGGGAGATTGTATTTTGGAGATTGTAATTGTGGGATTGCAATTGTATGATTGTGATTGTATGATTGTGATTGTATGATTGTGATTGTATGATTGTGATTGTATGATTGTGATTGTATGATTGTGATTGTATGATTGTGATTGTATGATTGTGATTGTATGATTGTGATTGTATGATTGTGATTGTATGATTGTGATGTATGATTGTAATTGTATGATTGTGATTGTATGATTGTCTTTGTATGATTGTGATTGAATGATTGTGATCGTATGATTGTGATCGTATGATTGCGATTGTATGATTTTGATTGTATGCTTGTGATAGTATGATTGTGATTGTATGATTGTGATTGTATGACTGTGATTGTATGATTGTGATTGTGCGATTGTGATTGTGCGATTGTGATTGTGCGATTGTGATTGTACGATTGTGATTGTACGATTGTGATTGTACGATTGTGATTGTATGATTGTGATTGTATGATTATGATGGAATGATTGTGATTGCATGATTGTGATTGTATGATTGTGATTGCATGATTTTGAATGTATGATTGTGATTGTATGATTGTGATTGTATGATTATGATTGTATGATTGTGATTGTATGATTGTGATGGTATGATTGTGATGGTATGATTGCGATCGTATGATTGTGATTGTATGATTATGATTGTATGATTGCGATTGTATGATTGCGATTGTATGACTGTGATTGTATGATTATGATAGTATTTTGGTGATTCTATGATTGTGATTGTATGATTGTGATTGTATGATTGTGATTGTATGATTGTGATTGTATGATTGTGATTGTATGATTGTGATTGTATGATTGTGATTGTATGATTGTGATTGTATGATTGTGATTGTATGATTGTGATTGTATGATTGTGATTGTATGATTGTGATTGTATGATTGTGATTGTATGATTGCGATTGTATGAATGCGATTGTATGATTGTGATTGTATGATTGTGATTGTATGATTGTGATTGTATGATTGTGATTGTATGATTGTGATTGTATGATTGCGATTGTATGAATGCGATTGTATGATTGTGATTGCATGATTGTGATTGTATGATTGTGATTGTATGATATTGATTGTATGATTGTGATTGTATGATTGTGATTGTATGATTGTGATAGTATGATTGTGATTGTATGATTGTGATTGTATGACTGTGATTGTATGATTGTGATTGTGCGATTGTGATTGTAGGATTGTGATTGTACGATTGCGATTGTACGATTGTGATTGTATGATTGTGATTGTATGATTATGATTGAATGATTGTGATTGCATGATTGTGATTGTATGATTGTGACTGCATGATTTTGAATGTATGATTGTGATTGTATGATTGTGATTGTATGATTGTGATTGTATGATTGTGATTGTATGATTGTGATTGTATGATTGTGATAGTATGATTGTGATTGTATGAATGCGATTGTATGATTGTGATTGTATGATTATGATTGTACTTTTGTGATTGTATGATTGTGATTGTATGATTGTGATTGTATGATTGTGATTGTATGATTGTGATTGTATGATTGTGATTGTATGATTGTGATTGTATGATTGTGATTGCATGAATGCGATTGTATGATTGTGATTGCATGATTGTGATTGTATGATTGTAATTGTATGATTGTGATTGTATGATTGTAATTGTATGATATTGATTGTATGATTGTGATTGTATGATTGTGATTGCATGATTGTGATTGTATGATTGTGATTGTATGATTGTGATTGTATGATTGTGATTGTCTGATTGTGGTTGTATGATTGTGATTGTATGATTGTGATTGCATGATTGTGATTGTATGATTGTGATTGTATGATTGTGATTGTATGACTGTGATTGTATGATTGTGATTGTATGATTGTGATTGTATGATTGTGATAGTATGATTGTGATTGTAGGATTGTGATTGTACGATTGCGATTGTACGATTGTGATTGTACGATTGTGATTGTATGATTATGATTGAATGATTGTGATTGTATGATTGTGATTGTATGATTGTGATTGTATGATTGTGATTGTATGATTGTGATTGTATGATTGTGATTGTATGATTGCGATTGTATGAATGCGATTGTATGATTGTGATTGTATGATTGTGATTGTATGATTGTGATTGTATGATTGTGATTGTATGATTGCGATTGTATGAATGCGATTGTATGATTGTGATTGCATGATTGTGATTGTATGATTGTGATTGTATGATATTGATTGTATGATTGTGATTGTATGATTGTGATGGTATGATTGTGATTGTATGATTATGATTGTATGATTGTGACTGCATGATTTTGAATGTATGATTGCGATTGTATGAATGCGATTGTATGATTGTGATTGTATGATTGTGATTGTATGATTGTGATTGTATGATTGTGATTGTATGATTGCGATTGTATGAATGCGATTGTATGATTGTGATTGCATGATTGTGATTGTATGATTGTGATTGTATGATATTGATTGTATGATTGTGATTGTATGATTGTGATGGTATGATTGCGGTTGTATGATTGTGATTGTATGATTGTGATTGTATGATTGTGATTGCATGATTGTGATTGTATGATTGTGATAGTATGATTGTGATTGTATGATTGTGATTGTATGACTGTGATTGTATGATTGTGATTGTGTGATTGTGATTGTATGATTGTGATAGTATGATTGTGATTGTATGATTGTGATTGTATGACTGTGATTGTATGATTGTGATTGTGCGATTGTGATTGTGCGATTGTGACTGTACGATTGTGATTGTACGATTGTGATTGTATGATTGTGATTGTACGATTATGATTGAATGATTGTGATTGCATGATTGTGATTGTATGATTGTGATTGCATGATTTTGAATGTATGATTGTGATTGTATGATTGTGATTGTATGATTGTGATTGTATGATTATGATTGTGTGATTGTGATTGTATGATTGTATTTGGGAGATTGTATTTTGGAGATTGTAATTGTGGGATTGCAATTGTATGATTGTGATTGTATGATTGTGATTGTATGATTGTGATTGTATGATTGTGATTGTATGATTGTGATTGTATGATTGTGCTGTATGATTGTGATTGTATGATTGTGATGTATGATTGTAATTGTATGATTATGATTGTATGATTGTGATTGTATGATTGTGATGGTATGATTGTGATGGTATGATTGCGATCGTATGATTGTGATTGTATGATTATGATTGTATGATTGCGATTGTATGATTGCGATTGTATGATTGTGATTGTATGATTATGATTGTATTTTGGTGATTCTATGATTGTGATTGTATGATTGTGATTGTATGATTGTGATTGTATGATTGTGATTGTATGATTGTGATTGTATGATTGTGATTGTATGATTGTGATTGTATGATTGTGATTGTATGATTGCGATTGTATGAATGCGATTGTATGATTGTGATTGTATGATTGTAATTGTATGATTGTGATTGTATGATTGTGATTGTATGATTGCGATTGTATGAATGCGATTGTATGATTGTGATTGCATGATTGTGATTGTATGATTGTGATTGTATGATATTGATTGTATGATTGTGATTGTATGATTGTGATTGTATGATTGTGATAGTATGATTGTGATTGTATGATTGTGATTGTATGACTGTGATTGTATGATTGTGATTGTGCGATTATGATTGTAGGATTGTGATTGTACGATTGCGATTGTACGATTGTGATTGTATGATTGTGATTGTATGATTATGATTGAATGATTGTGGTTGCATGATTGTGATTGTATGATTGTGACTGCATGATTTTGAATGTATGATTGTGATTGTATGATTGTGATTGTATGATTGTGATTGTATGATTGTGATTGTATGATTGTGATAGTATGATTGTGATTGTATGAATGCGATTGTATGATTGTGATTGTATGATTATGATTGTACTTTTGTGATTGTATGATTGTGATTGTATGATTGTGATTGTATGATTGTGATTGTATGATTGTGATTGTATGATTGCGATTGTATGATTGTGATTGTATGATATTGATTGTATGATTGTGATTGTATGATTGTGATTGTATGATTGTGATTGTATGAATGCGATTGTATGATTGTGATTGTATGATTATGATTGTACTTTTGTGATTGTATGATTGTGATTGTATGATTGTGATTGTATGATTGTGATTGTATGATTGTGATTGCATGATTGTGATTGTATGATTGTGATTGTATGATATTGATTGTATGATTGTGATTGTATGATTGTGATTGTATGATTGTGATTGTATGATTGCGATTGTATGAATGCGATTGTATGATTGTGATTGCATGATTGTGATTGTATGATTGTGATTGTATGATATTGATTGTATGATTGTGATTGTATGATTATGATGGAATGATTGTGATTGCATGATTGTGATTGTATGATTGTGATTGCATGATTTTGAATGTATGATTGTGATTGTATGATTGTGATTATATGATTGTGATTGTATGATTGTGATTGTATGATTATGATTGTGTGATTGTGATTGTATGATTGTATTTGGGAGATTGTATTTTGGAGATTGTAATTGTGGGATTGCAATTGTATGATTGTGATTGTATGATTGTGATTGTATGATTGTGATTGTATGATTGTGATTGTATGATTGTGATTGTATGATTGTGATTGTATGATTGTGATTGTATGATTGTGATTGTATGATTGTGATTGTATGATTGTGATTGTATGATTGTGATGTATGATTGTAATTGTATGATTGTGATTGTATGATTGTCTTTGTATGATTGTGATTGAATGATTGTGATCGTATGATTGTGATCGTATGATTGCGATTGTATGATTTTGATTGTATGATTGTGATAGTATGATTGTGATTGTATGATTGTGATTGTATGACTGTGATTGTATGATTGTGATTGTGCGATTGTGATTGTGCGATTGTGATTGTGCGATTGTGATTGTACGATTGTGATTGTACGATTGTGATTGTACGATTGTGATTGTATGATTGTGATTGTATGATTATGATGGAATGATTGTGATTGCATGATTGTGATTGTATGATTGTGATTGCATGATTTTGAATGTATGATTGTGATTGTATGATTGTGATTGTATGATTATGATTGTATGATTGTGATTGTATGATTGTGATGGTATGATTGTGATGGTATGATTGCGATCGTATGATTGTGATTGTATGATTATGATTGTATGATTGCGATTGTATGATTGCGATTGTATGACTGTGATTGTATGATTATGATAGTATTTTGGTGATTGTATGATTGTGATTGTATGATTGTGATTGTATGATTGTGATTGTATGATTGTGATTGTATGATTGTGATTGTATGATTGTGATTGTATGATTGTGATTGTATGATTGTGATTGTATGATTGTGATTGTATGATTGTGATTGTATGATTGTGATTGTATGATTGTGATTGTATGATTGTGATTGTATGATTGTGATTGTATGATTGTGATTGTATGATTGTGATTGTATGATTGTGATTGTATGATTGCGATTGTATGAATGCGATTGTATGATTGTGATTGTATGATTGTGATTGTATGATTGTGATTGTATGATTGCGATTGTATGAATGCGATTGTATGATTGTGATTGCATGATTGTGATTGTATGATTGTGATTGTATGATTGTGATTGTATGATTGCGATTGTATGAATGCGATTGTATGATTGTGATTGCATGATTGTGATTGTATGATTGTGATTGTATGATATTGATTGTATGATTGTGATTGTATGATTGTGATTGTATGATTGTGATAGTATGATTGTGATTGTATGATTGTGATTGTATGACTGTGATTGTATGATTGTGATTGTGCGATTGTGATTGTAGGATTGTGATTGTACGATTGCGATTGTACGATTGTGATTGTATGATTGTGATTGTATGATTATGATTGAATGATTGTGATTGCATGATTGTGATTGTATGATTGTGACTGCATGATTTTGAATGTATGATTGTGATTGTATGATTGTGATTGTATGATTGTGATTGTATGATTGTGATAGTATGATTGTGATTGTATGATTGTGATTGTATGACTGTGATTGTATGATTGTGATTGTATGATTGTGATTGTATGAATGTGATAGTATGATTGTGATTGTATGATTGCGATTGTATGACTGTGATTGTATGATTGTGATTGTGTGATTGTGATTGTACGATTGTGATTGTACGATTGTGATTGCATGATTGTGATTGTATGATTGAGATTGCATGATTTTGTATGTATGATTGTGATTGTATGATTGTGATTGTATGATTGTGATTGTATGATTGTGATTGTATGATTATGATTGTATGATTGTGATTGTATGATTGTGATGGTATGATTGTGATTGTATGATTGCGATAGTATGATTGCGATTGTATGATATTGATTGTATGATTGTGATTGTATGATTGTGATTGTATGATTGTGATTGTATGATTGTGATTGTATGATTGTGATTGTATGATTGTGATTGTATGATTGTGATTGTATGATTGTGATTGTATGATTGTGATTGTATGATTGTGATTGTCTGATTGTGGTTGTATGATTGTGATTGTATGATTGTGATTGTATGATTGTGATTGTATGATTGTGATTGTATGATTGTGATTGTATGATTGTGATTGTATGATTGTGATTGTATGATTGTGATTGTCTGATTGTGGTTGTATGATTGTGATTGTATGATTGTGATTGTGTGATTGTGATTGTATGATTGCGATTGTATGAATGCGATTGTATGATTGCGATTGTATGATTGTGATTGTATGATTGTGGTTGTATGATTGTGATTGTATGATTGTGATTGTATGATTGTGATTGTATGATTGTGATTGTATGATTGTGATGTATGATTGTGATTGTATGATTGTGATTGTATGATTGTGATTGTATGATTGTGATTGCATGATTGTGATTGTATGATTGTGATTGTATGATATTGATTGTATGATTGTGATTGTATGACTGTGATTGTATGATTGTGATTGTATGATTGTGATTGTATGATTGTGATTGTATGATTGTGATTGTATGATTGTGATTGTATGATTGTGATTGTATGATTGTGATTGTATGATTGTGATTGTATGATTGTGATAGTATGATTGTGATTGTATGATTGTGATTGTATGACTGTGATTGTATGTTTGTGATTGTATGATTGTGATTGTATGATTGTGATGGTGTGATTGTGATGGTATGATTGCGATCGTATGATTGTGATTGTATGATTATGATTGTATGATTGCGATTGTATGATTGCGATTGTATGATTGTGATTGTATGATTATGATTGTATTTTGGTGATTCTATGATTGTGATTGTATGATTGTGATTGTATGATTGTGATTGTATGATTGTGATTGTATGATTGTGATTGTATGATTGTGATTGTATGATTGTGATTGTATGATTGTGATTGTATGATTGTGATTGTATGATTGTGATTGTATGATTGTGATTGTATGATTGCGATTGTATGAATGCGATTGTATGATTGTGATTGTATGATTGTGATTGTATGATTGCGATTGTATGAATGCGATTGTATGATTGTGATTGCATGATTGTGATTGTATGATTGTGATTGTATGATATTGATTGTATGATTGTGATTGTATGATTATGATGGAATGATTGTGATTGCATGATTGTGATTGTATGATTGTGATTGCATGATTTTGAATGTATGATTGTGATTGTATGATTGTGATTGTATGATTGTGATTGTATGATTGTGATTGTATGATTATGATTGTGTGATTGTGATTGTATGATTGTATTTGGGAGATTGTATTTTGGAGATTGTAATTGTGGGATTGCAATTGTATGATTGTGATTGTATGATTGTGATTGTATGATTGTGATTGTATGATTGTGATTGTATGATTGTGATTGTATGATTGTGATTGTATGATTGTGATTGTATGATTGTGATTGTATGATTGTGATTGTATGATTGTGATTGTATGATTGTGATTGTATGATTGTGATGTATGATTGTAATTGTATGATTGTGATTGTATGATTGTCTTTGTATGATTGTGATTGAATGATTGTGATCGTATGATTGTGATCGTATGATTGCGATTGTATGATTTTGATTGTATGATTGTGATAGTATGATTGTGATTGTATGATTGTGATTGTATGACTGTGATTGTATGATTGTGATTGTGCGATTGTGATTGTGCGATTGTGATTGTGCGATTGTGATTGTACGATTGTGATTGTACGATTGTGATTGTACGATTGTGATTGTATGATTGTGATTGTATGATTATGATGGAATGATTGTGATTGCATGATTGTGATTGTATGATTGTGATTGCATGATTTTGAATGTATGATTGTGATTGTATGATTGTGATTGTATGATTATGATTGTATGATTGTGATTGTATGATTGTGATGGTATGATTGTGATGGTACGATTGCGATCGTATGATTGTGATTGTATGATTATGATTGTATGATTGCGATTGTATGATTGCGATTGTATGACTGTGATTGTATGATTATGATAGTATTTTGGTGATTCTATGATTGTGATTGTATGATTGTGATTGTATGATTGTGATTGTATGATTGTGATTGTATGATTGTGATTGTATGATTGTGATTGTATGATTGTGATTGTATGATTGTGATTGTATGATTGTGATTGTATGATTGTGATTGTATGATTGTGATTGTATGATTGCGATTGTATGAATGCGATTGTATGATTGTGATTGTATGATTGTGATTGTATGATTGTGATTGTATGATTGTGATTGTATGATTGTGATTGTATGATTGCGATTGTATGAATGCGATTGTATGATTGTGATTGCATGATTGTGATTGTATGATTGTGATTGTATGATATTGATTGTATGATTGTGATTGTATGATTGTGATTGTATGATTGTGATAGTATGATTGTGATTGTATGATTGTGATTGTATGACTGTGATTGTATGATTGTGATTGTGCGATTGTGATTGTAGGATTGTGATTGTACGATTGCGATTGTACGATTGTGATTGTACGATTGTGATTGTATGATTATGATTGAATGATTGTGATTGCATGATTGTGATTGTATGATTGTGACTGCATGATTTTGAATGTATGATTGTGATTGTATGATTGTGATTGTATGATTGTGATTGTATGATTGTGATTGTATGATTGTGATTGTATGGTTGTGATAGTATGATTGTGATTGTATGAATGCGATTTTATGATTGTGATTGTATGATTATGATTGTACTTTTGTGATTGTATGATTGTGATTGTATGATTGTGATTGTATGATTGTGATTGTATGATTGCGATTGCATGAATGCGATTGTATGATTGTGATTGCATGATTGTGATTGTATGATTGTAATTGTATGATATTGATTGTATGATTGTGATTGTATGATTGTGATTGTATGATTGTGATTGTATGATTGTGATTGTCTGATTGTGGTTGTATGATTGTGATTGTATGATTGTGATTGTATGATTGTGATTGTATGACTGTGATTGTATGATTGTGATTGTGCGATTGTGATTGTGCGATTGTGATTGTACGATTGTGATTGTACGATTGCGATTGTATGAATGCGATTGTATGAATGCGATTGTATGATTGTGATTGTATGATTGTGATTGTATGATTGTGATTGTATGATTGCGATTGTATGAATGCGATTGTATGATTGTGATTGCATGATTGTGATTGTATGATTGTGATTGTATGATTGTGATTGTATGATTGCGATTGTATGAATGCGATTGTATGATTGTGATTGCATGATTGTGATTGTATGATTGTGATTGTATGATATTGATTGTATGATTGTGATTGTATGATTGTGATTGTATGATTGTGATAGTATGATTGTGATTGTATGATTGTGATTGTATGACTGTGATTGTATGATTGTGATTGTGCGATTGTGATTGTAGGATTGTGATTGTACGATTGCGATTGTACGATTGTGATTGTATGATTGTGATTGTATGATTATGATTGAATGATTGTGATTGCATGATTGTGATTGTATGATTGTGACTGCATGATTTTGAATGTATGATTGTGATTGTATGATTGTGATTGTATGATTGTGATTGTATGATTGTGATAGTATGATTGTGATTGTATGATTGTGATTGTATGACTGTGATTGTATGATTGTGATTGTATGATTGTGATTGTATGAATGTGATAGTATGATTGTGATTGTATGATTGCGATTGTATGACTGTGATTGTATGATTGTGATTGTGTGATTGTGATTGTACGATTGTGATTGTACGATTGTGATTGCATGATTGTGATTGTATGATTGAGATTGCATGATTTTGTATGTATGATTGTGATTGTATGATTGTGATTGTATGATTGTGATTGTATGATTGTGATTGTATGATTGTGATTGTATGATTATGATTGTATGATTGTGATTGTATGATTGTGATGGTATGATTGTGATTGTATGATTGCGATAGTATGATTGCGATTGTATGATATTGATTGTATGATTGTGATTGTATGATTGTGATTGTATGATTGTGATTGTATGATTGTGATTGTATGATTGTGATTGTATGATTGTGATTGTATGATTGTGATTGTATGATTGTGATTGTATGATTGTGATTGTATGATTGTGATTGTATGATTGTGATTGTATGATTGTGATTGCCTGATTGTGGTTGTATGATTGTGATTGTATGATTGTGATTGTGTGATTGTGATTGTATGATTGCGATTGTATGAATGCGATTGTATGATTGCGATTGTATGATTGTGATTGTATGATTGTGGTTGTATGATTGTGATTGTATGATTGTGATTGTATGATTGTGATTGTATGATTGTGATTGTATGATTGTGATGTATGATTGTGATTGTATGATTGTGATTGTATGATTGTGATTGTATGATTGTGATTGCATGATTGTGATTGTATGATTGTGATTGTATGATATTGATTGTATGATTGTGATTGTATGACTGTGATTGTATGATTGTGATTGTATGATTGTGATTGTATGATTGTGATTGTATGATTGTGATTGTATGATTGTGATTGTATGATTGTGATTGTATGATTGTGATTGTATGATTGTGATTATATGATTGTGATAGTATGATTGTGATTGTATGATTGTGATTGTATGACTGTGATTGTATGTTTGTGATTGTATGATTGTGATTGTATGATTGTGATGGTGTGATTGTGATGGTATGATTGCGATCGTATGATTGTGATTGTATGATTATGATTGTATGATTGCGATTGTATGATTGCGATTGTATGATTGTGATTGTATGATTATGATTGTATTTTGGTGATTCTATGATTGTGATTGTATGATTGTGATTGTATGATTGTGATTGTATGATTGTGATTGTATGATTGTGATTGTATGATTGTGATTGTATGATTGTGATTGTATGATTGTGATTGTATGATTGTGATTGTATGATTGTGATTGTATGATTGTGATTGTATGATTGCGATTGTATGAATGCGATTGTATGATTGTGATTGTATGATTGTGATTGTATGATTGCGATTGTATGAATGCGATTGTATGATTGTGATTGCATGATTGTGATTGTATGATTGTGATTGTATGATATTGATTGTATGATTGTGATTGTATGATTATGATGGAATGATTGTGATTGCATGATTGTGATTGTATGATTGTGATTGCATGATTTTGAATGTATGATTGTGATTGTATGATTGTGATTGTATGATTGTGATTGTATGATTGTGATTGTATGATTGTGATTGTATGATTATGATTGTGTGATTGTGATTGTATGATTGTATTTGGGAGATTGAATTTTGGAGATTGTAATTGTGGGATTGCAATTGTATGATTGTGATTGTATGATTGTGATTGTATGATTGTGATTGTATGATTGTGATTGTATGATTGTGATTGTATGATTGTGATTGTATGATTGTGATTGTATGATTGTGATTGTATGATTGTGATTGTATGATTGTGATGTATGATTGTAATTGTATGATTGTGATTGTATGATTGTCTTTGTATGATTGTGATTGAATGATTGTGATCGTATGATTGTGATCGTATGATTGCGATTGTATGATTTTGATTGTATGATTGTGATAGTATGATTGTGATTGTATGATTGTGATTGTATGACTGTGATTGTATGATTGTGATTGTGCGATTGTGATTGTGCGATTGTGATTGTGCGATTGTGATTGTACGATTGTGATTGTACGATTGTGATTGTACGATTGTGATTGTATGATTGTGATTGTATGATTATGATGGAATGATTGTGATTGCATGATTGTGATTGTATGATTGTGATTGCATGATTTTGAATGTATGATTGTGATTGTATGATTGTGATTGTATGATTATGATTGTATGATTGTGATTGTATGATTGTGATGGTATGATTGTGATGGTACGATTGCGATCGTATGATTGTGATTGTATGATTATGATTGTATGATTGCGATTGTATGATTGCGATTGTATGACTGTGATTGTATGATTATGATAGTATTTTGGTGATTCTATGATTGTGATTGTATGATTGTGATTGTATGATTGTGATTGTATGATTGTGATTGTATGATTGTGATTGTATGATTGTGATTGTATGATTGTGATTGTATGATTGTGATTGTATGATTGTGATTGTATGATTGCGATTGTATGAATGCGATTGTATGATTGTGATTGTATGATTGTGATTGTATGATTGTGATTGTATGATTGTGATTGTATGATTGTGATTGTATGATTGCGATTGTATGAATGCGATTGTATGATTGTGATTGCATGATTGTGATTGTATGATTGTGATTGTATGATATTGATTGTATGATTGTGATTGTATGATTGTGATTGTATGATTGTGATAGTATGATTGTGATTGTATGATTGTGATTGTATGACTGTGATTGTATGATTGTGATTGTGCGATTGTGATTGTAGGATTGTGATTGTACGATTGCGATTGTACGATTGTGATTGTACGATTGTGATTGTATGATTATGATTGAATGATTGTGATTGCATGATTGTGATTGTATGATTGTGACTGCATGATTTTGAATGTATGATTGTGATTGTATGATTGTGATTGTATGATTGTGATTGTATGATTGTGATTGTATGATTGTGATTGTATGATTGTGATAGTATGATTGTGATTGTATGAATGCGATTGTATGATTGTGATTGTATGATTATGATTGTACTTTTGTGATTGTATGATTGTGATTGTATGATTGTGATTGTATGATTGTGATTGTATGATTGCGATTGCATGAATGCGATTGTATGATTGTGATTGCATGATTGTGATTGTATGATTGTAATTGTATGATATTGATTGTATGATTGTGATTGTATGATTGTGATTGTATGATTGTGATTGTATGATTGTGATTGTCTGATTGTGGTTGTATGATTGTGATTGTATGATTGTGATTGTATGATTGTGATTGTATGACTGTGATTGTATGATTGTGATTGTGCGATTGTGATTGTGCGATTGTGATTGTACGATTGTGATTGTACGATTGCGATTGTATGAATGCGATTGTATGATTGTGATTGCATGATTGTGATTGTATGATTGTGATTGTATGATATTGATTGTATGATTGTGATTGTATGATTGTGATGGTATGATTGTGATTGTATGATTATGATTGTATGATTGTGATTGTATGATTGTGATTGCATGATTGTGATTGTATGATTGTGATAGTATGATTGTGATTGTATGATTGTGATTGTATGACTGTGATTGTATGATTGTGATTGTATGATTGTGATTGTATGATTGTGATAGTATGATTGTGATTGTAGGATTGTGATTGTACGATTGCGATTGTACGATTGTGATTGTACGATTGTGATTGTATGATTATGATTAAATGATTGTGATTGTATGATTGTGATTGTATGATTGTGATTGTATGATTGTGATTGTATGATTGTGATTGTATGATTGTGATTGTATGATTGCGATTGTATGAATGCGATTGTATGATTGTGATTGTATGATTGTGATTGTATGATTGTGATTGTATGATTGTGATTGTATGATTGCGATTGTATGAATGCGATTGTATGATTGTGATTGCATGATTGTGATTGTATGATTGTGATTGTATGATATTGAGTGTATGATTGTGATTGTATGATTGTGATGGTATGATTGTGATTGTATGATTATGATTGTATGATTGTGACTGCATGATTTTGAATGTATGATTGCGATTGTATGAATGCGATTGTATGATTGTGATTGTATGATTGTGATTGTATGATTGTGATTGTATGATTGTGATTGTATGATTGCGATTGTATGAATGCGATTGTATGATTGTGATTGCATGATTGTGATTGTATGATTGTGATTGTATGATATTGATTGTATGATTGTGATTGTATGATTGTGATGGTATGATTGCGGTTGTATGATTGTGATTGTATGATTGTGATTGTATGATTGTGATTGCATGATTGTGATTGTATGATTGTGATAGTATGATTGTGATTGTATGATTGTGATTGTATGACTGTGATTGTATGATTGTGATTGTGTGATTGTGATTGTATGATTGTGATAGTATGATTGTGATTGTATGATTGTGATTGTATGACTGTGATTGTATGATTGTGATTGTGCGATTGTGATTGTGCGATTGTGATTGTACGATTGTGATTGTACGATTGTGATTGTATGATTGTGATTGTACGATTATGATTGAATGATTGTGATTGCATGATTGTGATTGTATGATTGTGATTGCATGATTTTGAATGTATGATTGTGATTGTATGATTGTGATTGTATGATTGTGATTGTATGATTATGATTGTGTGATTGTGATTGTATGATTGTATTTGGGAGATTGTATTTTGGAGATTGTAATTGTGGGATTGCAATTGTATGATTGTGATTGTATGATTGTGATTGTATGATTGTGATTGTATGATTGTGATTGTATGATTGTGATTGTATGATTGTGATTGTATGATTGTGCTGTATGATTGTGATTGTATGATTGTGATTGTATGATTGTGATTGTATGATTGTGATTGTATGATTGTGATTGTATGATTGTGCTGTATGATTGTGATTGTATGATTGTGATGTATGATTGTAATTGTATGATTATGATTGTATGATTGTGATTGTATGATTGTGATGGTATGATTGTGATGGTATGATTGCGATCGTATGATTGTGATTGTGTGATTATGATTGTATGATTGCGATTGTATGATTGCGATTGTATGATTGTGATTGTATGATTATGATTGTATTTTGGTGATTCTATGATTGTGATTGTATGATTGTGATTGTATGATTGTGATTGTATGATTGTGATTGTATGATTGTGATTGTATGATTGTGATTGTATGATTGTGATTGTATGATTGTGATTGTATGATTGTGATTGTATGATTGTGATTGTATGATTGTGATTGTATGATTGCGATTGTATGAATGCGATTGTATGATTGTGATTGTATGATTGTGATTGTATGATTGTGATTGTATGATTGTGATTGTATGATTGCGATTGTATGAATGCGATTGTATGATTGTGATTGCATGATTGTGATTGTATGATTGTGATTGTATGATATTGATTGTATGATTGTGATTGTATGATTGTGATTGTATGATTGTGATAGTATGATTGTGATTGTATGATTGTGATTGTATGACTGTGATTGTATGATTGTGATTGTGCGATTATGATTGTAGGATTGTGATTGTACGATTGCGATTGTACGATTGTGATTGTATGATTGTGATTGTATGATTATGATTGAATGATTGTGGTTGCATGATTGTGATTGTATGATTGTGACTGCATGATTTTGAATGTATGATTGTGATTGTATGATTGTGATTGTATGATTGTGATTGTATGATTGTGATTGTATGATTGTGATAGTATGATTGTGATTGTATGAATGCGATTGTATGATTGTGATTGTATGATTATGATTGTACTTTTGTGATTGTATGATTGTGATTGTATGATTGTGATTGTATGATTGTGATTGTATGATTGTGATTGTATGATTGCGATTGTATGATTGTGATTGTATGATTGTGATTGTATGATTGTGATTGTATGATTGTGATTGTATGATTGTGATTGTATGATTGTGATTGTATGATTGTGATTGTATGATTGTGATTGTATGATTGCGATTGTATGAATGCGATTGTATGATTGTGATTGTATGATTGTGATTGTATGATTGCGATTGTATGAATGCGATTGTATGATTGTGATTGCATGATTGTGATTGTATGATTGTGATTGTATGATATTGATTGTATGATTGTGATTGTATGATTATGATGGAATGATTGTGATTGCATGATTGTGATTGTATGATTGTGATTGCATGATTTTGAATGTATGATTGTGATTGTATGATTGTGATTGTATGATTGTGATTGTATGATTGTGATTGTATGATTATGATTGTGTGATTGTGATTGTATGATTGTATTTGGGAGATTGTATTTTGGAGATTGTAATTGTGGGATTGCAATTGTATGATTGTGATTGTATGATTGTGATTGTATGATTGTGATTGTATGATTGTGATTGTATGATTGTGATTGTATGATTGTGATTGTATGATTGTGATTGTATGATTGTGATTGTATGATTGTGATTGTATGATTGTGATTGTATGATTGTGATTGTATGATTGTGATGTATGATTGTAATTGTATGATTGTGATTGTATGATTGTCTTTGTATGATTGTGATTGAATGATTGTGATCGTATGATTGTGATCGTATGATTGCGATTGTATGATTTTGATTGTATGATTGTGATAGTATGATTGTGATTGTATGATTGTGATTGTATGACTGTGATTGTATGATTGTGATTGTGCGATTGTGATTGTGCGATTGTGATTGTGCGATTGTGATTGTACGATTGTGATTGTACGATTGTGATTGTACGATTGTGATTGTATGATTGTGATTGTATGATTATGATGGAATGATTGTGATTGCATGATTGTGATTGTATGATTGTGATTGCATGATTTTGAATGTATGATTGTGATTGTATGATTGTGATTGTATGATTATGATTGTATGATTGTGATTGTATGATTGTGATGGTATGATTGTGATGGTATGATTGCGATCGTATGATTGTGATTGTATGATTATGATTGTATGATTGCGATTGTATGATTGCGATTGTATGACTGTGATTGTATGATTATGATAGTATTTTGGTGATTCTATGATTGTGATTGTATGATTGTGATTGTATGATTGTGATTGTATGATTGTGATTGTATGATTGTGATTGTATGATTGTGATTGTATGATTGTGATTGTATGATTGCGATTGTATGAATGCGATTGTATGATTGTGATTGCATGATTGTGATTGTATGATATTGATTGTATGATTGTGATTGTATGATTGTGATTGTATGATTGTGATAGTATGATTGTGATTGTATGATTGTGATTGTATGACTGTGATTGTATGATTGTGATTGTGCGATTGTGATTGTAGGATTGTGATTGTACGATTGCGATTGTACGATTGTGATTGTATGATTGTGATTGTATGATTATGATTGAATGATTGTGATTGCATGATTGTGATTGTATGATTGTGACTGCATGATTTTGAATGTATGATTGTGATTGTATGATTGTGATTGTATGATTGTGATTGTATGATTGTGATAGTATGATTGTGATTGTATGATTGTGATTGTATGACTGTGATTGTATGATTGTGATTGTATGATTGTGATTGTATGAATGTGATAGTATGATTGTGATTGTATGATTGCGATTGTATGACTGTGATTGTATGATTGTGATTGTGTGATTGTGATTGTACGATTGTGATTGTACGATTGTGATTGCATGATTGTGATTGTATGATTGAGATTGCATGATTTTGTATGTATGATTGTGATTGTATGATTGTGATTGTATGATTGTGATTGTATGATTGTGATTGTATGATTGTGATTGTATGATTGTTATTGTATGATTGTGATTGTATGATTGTGATTGTATGATTGTGATTGTCTGATTGTGGTTGTATGATTGTGATTGTATGATTGTGATTGTATGATTGTGATTGTATGATTGTGATTGTATGATTGTGATTGTATGATTGTGATTGTATGATTGTGATTGTCTGATTGTGGTTGTATGATTGTGATTGTATGATTGTGATTGTGTGATTGTGATTGTATGATTGCGATTGTATGAATGCGATTGTATGATTGTGATTGTATGATTGTGATTGTATGATTGTGGTTGTATGATTGTGATTGTATGATTGTGATTGTATGATTGTGATTGTATGATTGTGATTGTATGATTGTGATGTATGATTGTGATTGTATGATTGTGATTGTAGGATTGTGATTGTATGATTGTGATTGTATGATTGTGATTGCATGATTGTGATTGTATGATTGTGATTGTATGATATTGATTGTATGATTGTGATTGTATGACTGTGATTGTATGATTGTGATAGTATGATTGTGATTGTATGATTGTGATTGTATGATTGTGATTGTATGATTGTGATTGTATGATTGTGATTGTATGATTGTGATTGTATGATTGTGATTGTATGATTGTGATAGTATGATTGTGATTGTATGATTGTGATTGTATGACTGTGATTGTATGTTTGTGATTGTATGATTGTGATTGTATGATTGTGATGGTGTGATTGTGATGGTATGATTGCGATCGTATGATTGTGATTGTATGATTATGATTGTATGATTGCGATTGTATGATTGCGATTGTATGATTGTGATTGTATGATTATGATTGTATTTTGGTGATTCTATGATTGTGATTGTATGATTGTGATTGTATGATTGTGATTGTATGATTGTGATTGTATGATTGTGATTGTATGATTGTGATTGTATGATTGTGATTGTATGATTGTGATTGTATGATTGTGATTGTATGATTGTGATTGTATGATTGCGATTGTATGAATGCGATTGTATGATTGTGATTGTATGATTGTGATTGTATGATTGCGATTGTATGAATGCGATTGTATGATTGTGATTGCATGATTGTGATTGTATGATTGTGATTGTATGATATTGATTGTATGATTGTGATTGTATGATTATGATGGAATGATTGTGATTGCATGATTGTGATTGTATGATTGTGATTGCATGATTTTGAATGTATGATTGTGATTGTATGATTGTGATTGTATGATTGTGATTGTATGATTGTGATTGTATGATTATGATTGTATGATTGTGATTGTATGATTGTGATTGTATGATTGTGATTGTATGATTGTGATTGTATGATTGTGATGTATGATTGTGATTGTATGATTGTCTTTGTATGATTGTGATTGAATGATTGTGATCGTATGATTGTGATCGTATGATTGCGATTGTATGATTTTGATTGTATGATTGTGATAGTATGATTGTGATTGTATGATTGTGATTGTATGACTGTGATTGTATGATTGTGATTGTGCGATTGTGATTGTGCGATTGTGATTGTGCGATTGTGATTGTGCGATTGTGATTGTACGATTGTGATTGTACGATTGTGATTGTACGATTGTGATTGTATGATTGTGATTGTATGATTATGATGGAATGATTGTGATTGCATGATTGTGATTGTATGATTGCGATTGTATGACTGTGATTGAATGATTATGATAGTATTTTGGTGATTCTATGATTGTGATTGTATGATTGTGATTGTATGATTGTGATTGTATGATTGTGATTGTATGATTGTGATTGTATGATTGTGATTGTATGATTGTGATTGTATGATTGTGATTGTATGATTGCGATTGTATGAATGCGATTGTATGATTGTGATTGTATGATTGTGATTGTATGATTGTGATTGTATGATTGTGATTGTATGATTGTGATTGTATGATTGCGATTGTATGAATGCGATTGTATGATTGTGATTGCATGATTGTGATTGTATGATTGTGATTGTATGATATTGATTGTATGATTGTGATTGTATGATTGTGATTGTATGATTGTGATAGTATGATTGTGATTGTATGATTGTGATTGTATGACTGTGATTGTATGATTGTGATTGTGCGATTGTGATTGTAGGATTGTGATTGTACGATTGCGATTGTACGATTGTGATTGTACGATTGTGATTGTATGATTATGATTGAATGATTGTGATTGCATGATTGTGATTGTATGATTGTGACTGCATGATTTTGAATGTATGATTGTGATTGTATGATTGTGATTGTATGATTGTGATTGTATGATTGTGATTGTATGATTGTGATTGTATGATTGTGATAGTATGATTGTGATTGTATGAATGCGATTGTATGATTGTGATTGTATGATTATGATTTTACTTTTGTGATTGTATGATTGTGATTGTATGATTGTGATTGTATGATTGTGATTGTATGATTGCGATTGCATGAATGCGATTGTATGATTGTGATTGCATGATATTGATTGTATGATTGTAATTGTATGATATTGATTGTATGATTGTGATTGTATGATTGTGATAGTATGATTGTGATTGTATGATTGTGATTGTATGACTGTGATTGTATGATTGTGATTGTATGATTGTGATTGTATGAATGTGATAGTATGATTGTGATTGTATGATTGCGATTGTATGACTGTGATTGTATGATTGTGATTGTGTGATTGTGATTGTACGATTGTGATTGTACGATTGTGATTGCATGATTGTGATTGTATGATTGAGATTGCATGATTTTGTATGTATGATTGTGATTGTATGATTGTGATTGTATGATTGTGATTGTATGATTGTGATTGTATGATTGTGATTGTATGATTGTTATTGTATGATTGTGATTGTATGATTGTGATTGTATGATTGTGATTGTCTGATTGTGGTTGTATGATTGTGATTGTATGATTGTGATTGTATGATTGTGATTGTATGATTGTGATTGTATGATTGTGATTGTATGATTGTGATTGTATGATTGTGATTGTCTGATTGTGGTTGTATGATTGTGATTGTATGATTGTGATTGTGTGATTGTGATTGTATGATTGCGATTGTATGAATGCGATTGTATGATTGTGATTGTATGATTGTGATTGTATGATTGTGGTTGTATGATTGTGATTGTATGATTGTGATTGTATGATTGTGATTGTATGATTGTGATTGTATGATTGTGATGTATGATTGTGATTGTATGATTGTGATTGTAGGATTGTGATTGTATGATTGTGATTGTATGATTGTGATTGCATGATTGTGATTGTATGATTGTGATTGTATGATATTGATTGTATGATTGTGATTGTATGACTGTGATTGTATGATTGTGATAGTATGATTGTGATTGTATGATTGTGATTGTATGATTGTGATTGTATGATTGTGATTGTATGATTGTGATTGTATGATTGTGATTGTATGATTGTGATTGTATGATTGTGATAGTATGATTGTGATTGTATGATTGTGATTGTATGACTGTGATTGTATGTTTGTGATTGTATGATTGTGATTGTATGATTGTGATGGTGTGATTGTGATGGTATGATTGCGATCGTATGATTGTGATTGTATGATTATGATTGTATGATTGCGATTGTATGATTGCGATTGTATGATTGTGATTGTATGATTATGATTGTATTTTGGTGATTCTATGATTGTGATTGTATGATTGTGATTGTATGATTGTGATTGTATGATTGTGATTGTATGATTGTGATTGTATGATTGTGATTGTATGATTGTGATTGTATGATTGTGATTGTATGATTGTGATTGTATGATTGTGATTGTATGATTGCGATTGTATGAATGCGATTGTATGATTGTGATTGTATGATTGTGATTGTATGATTGCGATTGTATGAA
The DNA here is from genome assembly GCF_050947335.1 of Megachile rotundata. NCBI lineage: Eukaryota > Metazoa > Arthropoda > Insecta > Hymenoptera > Megachilidae > Megachile > Megachile rotundata. Next base: position 1,460,970 of record NW_027473323.1, on the reverse strand, counting down.
TGCGATTGTATGATTGTGATTGCATGATTGTGATTGTATGATTGTGATTGTATGATATTGATTGTATGATTGTGATTGTATGATTATGATGGAATGATTGTGATTGCATGATTGTGATTGTATGATTGTGATTGCATGATTTTGAATGTATGATTGTGATTGTATGATTGTGATTGTATGATTGTGATTGTATGATTGTGATTGTATGATTATGATTGTATGATTGTGATTGTATGATTGTGATTGTATGATTGTGATTGTATGATTGTGATTGTATGATTGTGATGTATGATTGTGATTGTATGATTGTCTTTGTATGATTGTGATTGAATGATTGTGATCGTATGATTGTGATCGTATGATTGCGATTGTATGATTTTGATTGTATGATTGTGATAGTATGATTGTGATTGTATGATTGTGATTGTATGACTGTGATTGTATGATTGTGATTGTGCGATTGTGATTGTGCGATTGTGATTGTGCGATTGTGATTGTGCGATTGTGATTGTACGATTGTGATTGTACGATTGTGATTGTACGATTGTGATTGTATGATTGTGATTGTATGATTATGATGGAATGATTGTGATTGCATGATTGTGATTGTATGATTGCGATTGTATGACTGTGATTGAATGATTATGATAGTATTTTGGTGATTCTATGATTGTGATTGTATGATTGTGATTGTATGATTGTGATTGTATGATTGTGATTGTATGATTGTGATTGTATGATTGTGATTGTATGATTGTGATTGTATGATTGTGATTGTATGATTGCGATTGTATGAATGCGATTGTATGATTGTGATTGTATGATTGTGATTGTATGATTGTGATTGTATGATTGTGATTGTATGATTGTGATTGTATGATTGCGATTGTATGAATGCGATTGTATGATTGTGATTGCATGATTGTGATTGTATGATTGTGATTGTATGATATTGATTGTATGATTGTGATTGTATGATTGTGATTGTATGATTGTGATAGTATGATTGTGATTGTATGATTGTGATTGTATGACTGTGATTGTATGATTGTGATTGTGCGATTGTGATTGTAGGATTGTGATTGTACGATTGCGATTGTACGATTGTGATTGTACGATTGTGATTGTATGATTATGATTGAATGATTGTGATTGCATGATTGTGATTGTATGATTGTGACTGCATGATTTTGAATGTATGATTGTGATTGTATGATTGTGATTGTATGATTGTGATTGTATGATTGTGATTGTATGATTGTGATTGTATGATTGTGATAGTATGATTGTGATTGTATGAATGCGATTGTATGATTGTGATTGTATGATTATGATTTTACTTTTGTGATTGTATGATTGTGATTGTATGATTGTGATTGTATGATTGTGATTGTATGATTGCGATTGCATGAATGCGATTGTATGATTGTGATTGCATGATATTGATTGTATGATTGTAATTGTATGATATTGATTGTATGATTGTGATTGTATGATTGTGATTGTATGATTGTGATTGTATGATTGTGATTGTCTGATTGTGGTTGTATGATTGTGATTGTATGATTGTGATTGTATGATTGTGATTGTATGACTGTGATTGTATGATTGTGATTGTGCGATTGTGATTGTGCGATTGTGATTGTACGATTGTGATTGTACGATTGCGATTGTATGAATGCGATTGTATGATTGTGATTGCATGATTGTGATTGTATGATTGTGATTGTATGATATTGATTGTATGATTGTGATTGTATGATTGTGATGGTATGATTGTGATTGTATGATTATGATTGTATGATTGTGATTGTATGATTGTGATTGCATGATTGTGATTGTATGATTGTGATAGTATGATTGTGATTGTATGATTGTGATTGTATGACTGTGATTGTATGATTGTGATTGTATGATTGTGATTGTATGATTGTGATAGTATGATTGTGATTGTAGGATTGTGATTGTACGATTGCGATTGTACGATTGTGATTGTACGATTGTGATTGTATGATTATGATTGAATGATTGTGATTGTATGATTGTGATTGTATGATTGTGATTGTATGATTGTGATTGTATGATTGTGATTGTATGATTGTGATTGTATGATTGCGATTGTATGAATGCGATTGTGTGATTGTGATTGTATGATTGTGATTGTATGATTGTGATTGTATGATTGTGATTGTATGATTGTGATTGTATGATTGCGATTGTATGAATGCGATTGTATGATTGTGATTGCATGATTGTGATTGTATGATTGTGATTGTATGATATTGATTGTATGAGTGTGATTGTATGATTGCGATGGTATGATTGTGATTGTATGATTATGATTGTATGATTGTGACTGCATGATTTTGAATGTATGATTGCGATTGTATGAATGCGATTGTATGATTGTGATTGTATGATTGTGATTGTATGATTGTGATTGTATGATTGTGATTGTATGATTGCGATTGTATGAATGCGATTGTATGATTGTGATTGCATGATTGTGATTGTATGATTGTGATTGTATGATATTGATTGTATGATTGTGATTGTATGATTGTGATGGTATGATTGTGGTTGTATGATTATGATTGTATGATTGTGATTGTATGATTGTGATTGCATGATTGTGATTGTATGATTGTGATAGTATGATTGTGATTGTATGATTGTGATTGTATGACTGTGATTGTATGATTGTGATTGTGTGATTGTGATTGTATGATTGTGATAGTATGATTGTGATTGTATGATTGTGATTGTATGACTGTGATTGTATGATTGCGATTGTGCGATTGTGATTGTGCGATTGTGATTGTACGATTGTGATTGTACGATTGTGATTGTATGATTGTGATTGTACGATTATGATTGAATGATTGTGATTGCATGATTGTGATTGTATGATTGTGATTGCATGATTTTGAATGTATGATTGTGATTGTATGATTGTGATTGTATGATTGTGATTGTATGATTATGATTGTGTGATTGTGATTGTATGATTGTATTTGGGAGATTGTATTTTGGAGATTGTAATTGTGGGATTGCAATTGTATGATTGTGATTGTATGATTGTGATTGTATGATTGTGATTGTATGATTGTGATTGTATGATTGTGATTGTATGATTGTGATTGTATGATTGTGATTGTATGATTGTGATTGTATGATTGTGATATATGATTGTAATTGTATGATTATGATTGTATGATTGTGATTGTTTGATTGTGATGGTATGATTGTGATGGTATGATTGCGATTGTATGATTGTGATTGTATGATTATGATTGTATTTTGGTGATTCTATGATTGTGATTGTATGATTGTGATTGTATGATTGTGATTGTATGATTGTGATTGTATGATTGTGATTGTATGATTGTGATTGTATGATTGTGATTGTATGATTGTGATTGTATGATTGCGATTGTATGAATGCGATTGTATGATTGTGATTGTATGATTGTAATTGTATGATTGTGATTGTATGATTGTGATTGTATGATTGCGATTGTATGAATGCGATTGTATGATTGTGATTGCATGATTGTGATTGTATGATTGTGATTGTATGATATTGATTGTATGATTGTGATTGTATGATTGTGATTGTATGATTGTGATAGTATGATTGTGATTGTATGATTGTGATTGTATGACTGTGATTGTATGATTGTGATTGTGCGATTATGATTGTAGGATTGTGATTGTACGATTGCGATTGTACGATTGTGATTGTATGATTGTGATTGTATGATTATGATTGAATGATTGTGGTTGCATGATTGTGATTGTATGATTGTGACTGCATGATTTTGAATGTATGATTGTGATTGTATGATTGTGATTGTATGATTGTGATTGTATGATTGTGATTGTATGATTGTGATAGTATGATTGTGATTGTATGAATGCGATTGTATGATTGTGATTGTATGATTATGATTGTACTTTTGTGATTGTATGATTGTGATTGTATGATTGTGATTGTATGATTGTGATTGTATGATTGTGATTGTATGATTGCGATTGCATGAATGCGATTGTATGATTGTGATTGCATGATTGTGATTGTATGATTGTGATTGTATGATATTGATTGTATGATTGTGATTGTATGATTGTGATTGTATGATTGTGATTGTATGATTGTGATTGTCTGATTGTGGTTGTATGATTGTGATTGTATGATTGTGATTGTATGAGTGTGATTGTATGACTGTGATTGTATGATTGTGATTGTGCGATTGTGATTGTGCGATTGTGATTGTACGATTGTGATTGTACGATTGCGATTGTATGAATGCGATTGTATGATTGTGATTGTATGATTATGATTGTATGATTGTGATTGTATGATTGTGATTGTATGATTATGATTGTATGATTGTGATTGTATGATTGTGATTGCATGACTTTGAATGTATGATTGTGATTGTACGATTGTGATTGTATGATTGTGATTGTATGATTGTGATTGTATGATTATGATTGTATGATTGTGATTGTATGATTGTGATGGTATGATTGTGATTGTATGATTGTGATTGTATGATTGTGATTGCATGATTGTGATTGTATGATTGTGATTGTATGATATTGATTGTATGATTGTGATTGTATGATTGTGATTGTACGATTGCGATTGTATGAATGCGATTGTATGATTGTGATTGCATGATTGTGATTGTATGATTGTGATTGTATGATATTGATTGTACGATTGTGATTGTATGATTGTGATTGTATGATTATGATTGAATGATTGTGATTGCATGATTGTGATTGTATGATTGTGACTGCATGATTTTGAATGTATGATTGTGATTGTATGATTGTGATTGTATGATTGTGATTGTATGATTGTGATTGTATGATTGTGATTGTATGATTGTGATAGTATGATTGTGATTGTATGACTGTGCTTGTATGATTGTGATTGTATGATTGTGATTGTATGAATGTGATCGTATGATTGTGATCGTATGATTGTGATTGTATGACTGTGATTGTATGATTGTGATTGTGCGATTGTGATTGTACGATTGTGATTGTACGATTGTGATTGCATGATTGTGATTGTATGATTGAGATTGCATGATTTTGTATGTATGATTGTGATTGTATGATTGTGATTGTATGATTGTGATTGTATGATTGTGATTGTATGATTGTGATTGTATGATTGTGATTGTATGATTATGATTGTATGGTTGTGATGGTATGATTGTGATTGTATGATTGCGATAGTATGATTGCGATTGTATGATATTGATTGTATGATTGTGATTGTATGATTGTGATTGTATGATTGTGATTGTATGATTGTGATTGTATGATTGTGATTGCATGATTGTGATTGTATGATTGTGATTGTATGATATTGATTGTATGATTGTGATTGTATGATTGTGATTGTATGATTGTGATAGTATGATTGTCATTGTATGATTGTGGTTGTATGACTGTGATTGTATGATTGTGATTGTGCGATTGTGATTGTGCGATTGTGATTGTACGATTGTGATTGTATGATTGCGATTGTATGATTGTGATTGTATGATTATGATTGTATTTTTGTGATTGTATGATTGTGATTGTATGATTGTGATTGTATGATTATGATTGTATTTTTGTGATTGTATGATTGTGATTGTATGATTGCGATTGTATTATTGTGATTCTATGATTGTGTAGTATGGTTGTGATTGTATGATTGTGATTGTATGATTGTAATTGTATGATTGTGATTGTATGATTGTGATTGTATGATTGTGGTTGTATGATTGTGATTGTGTGATTGTGATTTTATGATTGTGATTGTATGCTTGTGATTGTATGATTGTGATTGTGTGATTGTATTTGGGAGATTGTAATTGTATGATTGCGATTTTATGATTGCGTTTGTATGCTGGTGACTGTATTATTGTAATTGTGTGATTGTGATTGTATGATTGTGATTGTATGATTGTGATTGCATGATTGTGATTGCATGATTGTGATTGTATGATTGTGTTTGTATGACTGTGATTGTATGATTGTGAGTGTATGATTGTATTTGGGTGATTGTAATTGTATGATTGCGATTGTATGATTGTGATTGTATGATTGTTATCGTATGATTGTGATTGTTTGACTGCGACTGTATGATTGTGCTTGTATGATTGTGATTGTGTGATTGTGATTGTATGATTATGATTGAATGATTGTGATTGCATGATTGCGATTGTATGATTGTGATTGCATGATTTTGAATGTATGATTGTGATTGTATGATTGTGATTGTAAGATTGTGATTGTATGACTGTGATTGTATGATTGTGATTGTATGATTGTGATTGTATGATTATGATTGTATGATTGTGATTGTATGATTGTGATGGTATGATTGGGATTGTATGATTGTGATTGTGTGATTGTGATTGTATGATTGTGATTGTATGATTGTGATTGTATGATTGTGATTGTGTGATTGTATTTGGGAGATTGTAATTGTATGATTGCGATTTTATGATTGCGTTTGTATGCTGGTGACTGTATTATTGTGATTGTGTGATTGTGATTGTATGATTGTGATTGTATGATTGTGATTGCAAGATTGTGAGTGTATGATTGTGTTTGTATGACTGTGATTGTATGATTGTGATTGTATGATTGTATTTGGGTGATTGTAATTGTATGATTGCGATTGTATGATTGTGATTGTATGATTGTTATCGTATGATTGTGATTGTTTGACTGCGATTGTATGATTGTGCTTGTATGATTGTGATTGTATGATTGTGATTGTATGATTGTGATTGTATGATTATGATTGAATGATTGTGATTGCATGATTGCGATTGTATGATTGTGATTGCATGATTTTGAATGTATGATTGTGATTGTATGATTGTGATTGTATGATTGTGATTGTATGATTGTGATTGTATGATTGTGATAGTATGATTGTGATAGTATGATTGCGATTGTAAGATTGTGATTGTATGACTGTGATTGTATGATTGTGATTGTATGATTGTCATTGTATGATTATGATTGTATGATTGTGATTGCATGATTGTGATTGTATGATTGAGATTGCATGATTTTGTATGTATGATTGTGATTGTATGATTGTGATTGTATGATTGTGATAGTATGATTGTGATTGTATGATTGTGATTGTATGTCTGTGATTGTATGATTGTGATTGTATGATTGTGATTGTATGAATGTGATAGTATGATTGTGATTGTATGATTGTGATTGTATGACTGTGATTGTATGACTGTGATTGTATGATTGCGATTGTATGATTGCGATCGTATGATTGTGATTGTATGATTATGATTGTATGATTGTGATTGTATGATTGTGATTGTATGATTGTGATTGTATGATTGTGATAGTATGATTGTGATTGTATGAATGCGATTGTATGATTGTGATTGTATGAGTATGATTGTACTTTTGTGATTGTATGATTGTGATTGTATGATTGTGATTGTATGATTGTGATTGTATGATTGTGATTGTATGATTGCGATTGCATGAATGCGATTGTATGATTGTGATTGCATGATTGTGATTGTATGATTGTGATTGTATGATATTGATTGTATGATTGTGATTGTAGGATTGTGATTGTATGATTGTGATTGTATGATTGTGATTGTCTGATTGTGGTTGTATGATTGTGATTGTATGATTGTGATTGTATGATTGTGATTGTATGACTGTGATTGTATGATTGTGATTGTGCGATTGTGATTGTGCGATTGTGATTGTACGATTGTGATTGTACGATTGCGATTGTATGAATGCGATTGTATGATTGTGATTGCATGATTGTGATTGTATGATTGTGATTGTATGATTGTGATTGTATGATATTGATTGTATGATTGTGATTGTATGATTGTGATTGTATGATTGTGATGGTATGATTGTGATTGTATGATTATGATTGTATGATTGTGATTGTATGATTGTGATTGCATGACTTTGAATGTATGATTGTGATTGTACGATTGTGATTGTATGATTGTGATTGTATGATTGTGATTGTATGATTATGATTGTATGATTGTGATTGTATGATTGTGATGGTATGATTGTGATGGTATGATTGTGACTGTATGATTGTGATTGTATGATTGTGATTGCATGATTGTGATTGTATGATTGTGATTGTATGATATTGATTGTATGATTGTGATTGCATGATTGTGATTGTACGATTGCGATTGTATGAATGCGATTGTATGATTGTGATTGCATGATTGTGATTGTATGATTGTGATTGTATGATATTGATTGTACGATTGTGATTGTATGATTGTGATTGTATGATTATGATTGAATGATTGTGATTGCATGATTGTGATTGTATGATTGTGACTGCATGATTTTGAATGTATGATTGTGATTGTATGATTGTGATTGTATGATTGTGATTGTATGATTGTGATTGTATGATTGTGATTGTATGATTGTGATTGTATGATTGTGATAGTATGATTGTGATTGTATGACTGTGATTGTATGATTGTGATTGTATGATTGTGATTGTATGAATGTGATCGTATGATTGTGATCGTATGATTGTGATTGTATGACTGTGATTGTATGATATTGATTGTATGATTGTGATTGTATGATTGTGATTGTATGATTTTGATTGTATGATTGTGATTGTATGATTGTGATTGTCTGATTGTGGTTGTATGATTGTGATTGTATGATTGTGATTGTATGATTGTGATTGTATGATTGTGATGTATGATTGTGATTGTATGATTGTGATTGTATGATTGTGATTGTATGATTGTGATTGCATGATTGTGATTGTATGATTGTGAATGTATGATATTGATTGTATGATTGTGATTGTATGATTGTGATTGTATGATTGTGATAGTATGATTGTCATTGTATGATTGTGGTTGTATGACTGTGATTGTATGATTGTGATTGTGCGATTGTGATTGTGCGATTGTTATTGTACGATTGTGATTGTATGATTGCGATTGTATGATTGTGATTGTATGATTATGATTGTATTTTTGTGATTGTATGATTGTGATTGTATGATTGTGATTGTATGATTGTGATTGTATGATTATGATTGTATTTTTGTGATTGTATGATTGTGATTGTATGATTGTGATTGTATGATTGCGATTGTATTATTGTGATTCTATGATTGTGTAGTATGGTTGTGATTGTATGATTGTGATTGTATGATTGCGATTGTATGATTGTAATTGTATGATTGTGATTGTATGATTGTGATTGTATGATTGTGGTTGTATGATTGTGATTGTGTGATTGTGATTGTATGATTATGATTGAATGATTGTGATTGCATGATTGCGATTGTATGATTGTGATTGCATGATTTTGAATGTATGATTGTGATTGTATGATTGTGATTGTAAGATTGTGATTGTATGACTGTGATTGTATGATTGTGATTGTATGATTGTGATTGTATGATTATGATTGTATGATTGTGATTGTATGATTGTGATGGTATGATTGTGATTGTATGATTGTGATTGTGTGATTGTGATTGTATGATTGTGATTGTATGATTGTGATTGTGTGATTGTATTTGGGAGATTGTAATTGTATGATTGCGATTTTATGATTGCGTTTGTATGTTGGTGACTGTATTATTGTGATTGTGTGATTGTGATTGTATGATTGTGATTGTATGATTGTGATTGCAAGATTGTGATTGTATGATTGTGTTTGTATGACTGTGATTGTATGATTGTGATTGTATGATTGTATTTGGGTGATTGTAATTGTATGATTGCGATTGTATGATTGTGATTGTATGATTGTTATCGTATGATTGTGATTGTTTGACTGCGATTGTATGATTGTGCTTGTATGATTGTGATTGTATGATTGTGATTGTATGATTATGATTGAATGATTGTGATTGCATGATTGCGATTGTATGATTGTGATTGCATGATTTTGAATGTATGATTGTGATTGTATGATTGTGATTGTATGATTGTGATTGTATGATTGTGATTGTATGATTGTGATAGTATGATTGTGATAGTATGATTGCGATTGTAAGATTGTGATTGTATGACAGTGATTGTATGATTGTGATTGTATGATTGTCATTGTATGATTATGATTGTATGATTGTGATTGCATGATTGTGATTGTATGATTGAGATTGCATGATTTTGTATGTATGATTGTGATTGTATGATTGTGATTGTATGATTGTGATAGTATGATTGTGATTGTATGATTGTGATTGTATGTCTGTGATTGTATGATTGTGATTGTATGATTGTGATTGTATGAATGTGATAGTGTGATTGTGATTGTATGATTGTGATTGTATGATTGTGATTGTATGATTGTGATTGTCTGATTGTGGTTGTATGATTGTGATTGTATGATTGTGATTGTATGATTGTGATTGTATGATTGTGATTGTATGATTGTGATTGTATGACTGTGATTGTATGATTGTGATTTTGCGATTGTGATTGTGCGATTGTGATTGTACGATTGTGATTGTATGATAGCGATTGTATGATTGTGATTGTATGATTATGATTGTATTTTTTGTGATTGTATGATTATGATTGTATTTTTGTGATTGTATGATTGTGATTGTATGATTGTGATTGTATGATTATGATTGTATTTTTGTGATTGTATAATTGTGATTGTATGATTGCGATTGTATTATTGTGATTCTATGATTGTGTAGTATGGTTGTGATTGTATGATTGTGATTGTATGATTGCGATTGTATGATTGTAATTGTATGATTGTGATTGTATGATTGTGATTGTATGATTGTGGTTGTATGATTGTGATTGTGTGATTGTGATTGTATGATTATGATTGAATGATTGTGATTGCATGATTGCGATTGTATGATTGTGATTGCATGATTTTGAATGTATGATTGTGATTGTATGATTGTGATTGTAAGATTGTGATTGTATGACTGTGATTGTATGATTGTGATTGTATGATTGTGATTGTATGATTATGATTGTATGATTGTGATTGTATGATTGTGATGGTATGATTGTGATTGTATGATTGTGATTGTGTGATTGTGATTGTATGATTGTGATTGTATGATTGTGATTGTGTGATTGTATTTGGGAGATTGTAATTGTATGATTGCGATTTTATGATTGCGTTTGTATGTTGGTGACTGTATTATTGTGATTGTGTGATTGTGATTGTATGATTGTGATTGTGTGATTGTGATTGCAAGATTGTGATTGTATGATTGTGTTTGTATGACTGTGATTGTATGATTGTGATTGTATGATTGTATTTGGGTGATTGTAATTGTATGATTGCGATTGTATGATTGTGATTGTATGATTGTTATCGTATGATTGTGATTGTTTGACTGCGATTGTATGATTGTGCTTGTATGATTGTGATTGTATGATTGTGATTGTATGATTATGATTGAATGATTGTGATTGCATGATTGCGATTGTATGATTGTGATTGTATGATTGTGATTGTCTGATTGTGGTTGTATGATTGTGATTGTATGATTGTGATTGTATGATTGTGATTGTATGATTGTGATTGTATGACTGTGATTGTATGATTGTGATTTTGCGATTGTGATTGTGCGATTGTGATTGTACGATTGTGATTGTACGATTGTGATTGTATGATTGCGATTGTATGATTGTGATTGTATGATTATGATTGTATTTTTTGTGATTGTATGATTGTGATTGTATGATTGTGATTGTATGATTGTGATTGTATGATTGTGATTGTATGATTGTGTTTGTATGATTGTGATTGTATGATTGTGACTGTATGATTGCGATTGTATGAATGCGATTGTATGATTGTGATTGTATGATTGTGATTGCATGATTTTGAATGTATGATTGTGATTGTATGATTGTGATTGTATGATTGTGATTGTATGATTGTGATTGTATGATTGTGATGGTATGATTGTGATTGTATGATTGTGTTTGTATGATTGTGATGGTATGATTGTGATTGTATGATTGCGATCGTATGATTGTGATTGTATGATTATGATTGTATGATTGTGATTGTATGATTGCGATTGTATGATTGTGATTGTATGATTATGATTGTATTTTGGTGATTCTATGATTGTGATTGTATGATTGTGATTGTATGATTGTGATTGTATGATTGTGATTGTATGATTGTGATTGTATGATTGCGATTGTATGAATGCGATTGCATGATTGTGATTGCATGATTGTGATTGTATGATTGTGATTGTATGATATTGATTGTATGATTGTGATTGTATGATTGTGATTGTATGATTGTGATTGTATGATTGTGATAGTATGATTGTGATTGTATGATTGTGATTGTATGTCTGTGATTGTATGATTGTGGTTGTATGATTGTGATTGTATGAATGTGATAGTATGATTGTGATTGTATGATTGTGATTGTATGATTGTGATTGTATGATTGTGATTGTCTGATTGTGGTTGTATGATTGTGATTGTATGATTGTGATTGTATGATTGTGATTGTATGATTGTGATTGTATGATTGTGATTGTATGACTGTGATTGTATGATTGTGATTGTATGATTGTGATTGTATGACTGTGATTGTATGATTGTGATTTTGCGATTGTGATTGTGCGATTGTGATTGTACGATTGTGATTGTACGATTGTGATTGTATGATTGCGATTGTATGATTGTGATTGTATGATTATGATTGTATTTTTTGTGATTGTATGATTGTGATTGTATGATTGTGATTGTATGATTGTGACTGTATGATTGCGATTGTATGAATGCGATTGTATGATTGTGATTATATGATTGTGATTGCATGATTTTGAATGTATGATTGTGATTGTATGATTGTGATTGTATGATTGTGATTGTATGATTGTGATTGTATGATTGTGATGGTATGATTGTGATTGTATGATTGTGTTTGTATGATTGTGATGGTATGATTGTGATTGTATGATTGCGATCGTATGATTGTGATTGTATGATTATGATTGTATGATTGTGATTGTATGATTGCGATTGTATGATTGTGATTGTATGATTATGATTGTATTTTGGTGATTCTATGATTGTGATTGTATGATTGTGATTGTATGATTGTGATTGTATGATTGCGATTGTATGAATGCGATTGCATGATTGTGATTGCATGATTGTGATTGTATGATTGTGATTGTATGATATTGATTGTATGATTGTGATTGTATGATTGTGATTGTATGATTGTGATTGTATGATTGTGATTCTATGATTGTGATTGTATGATTGTGATTGTATGATTGTGATTGTATGATTGTGATTGTATGATTGTGATTGTATGATTGTGATTGTATGATTGTGATTGTATGATTGTGATTGTATGATTGCGATTGTATGAATGCGATTGTATGAATGCGATTGTATGATTGTGATTGCATGATTGTGATTGTATGATTGTGATTGTATGATATTGATTGTATGATTGTGATTGTATGATTGTGATTGTATGATTGTGATTGTATGATTGTGATTGTATGATTGTAATTGTCTGATTGTGGTTGTATGATTGTGATTGCATGATTGTGATTGTATGATTGTGATTGTATGACTGTGATTGTATGATTGTGATTGTGCGATTGTGATTGTGCGATTGTGATTGTACGATTGTGATTGTACGATTGCGATTGTATGAATGCGATTGTATGATTGTGATTGCATGACTTTGAATGTATGATTGTGATTGTACGATTGTGATTGTATGATGGTGATTGTATGAATATGATTGTATGATTGTGATTGTATGATTGTCATTGTATGATTATGATTGTATGATTGTGATTGCATGATTGTGATTGTATGATTGAGATTGCATGATTTTGTATGTATGATTGTGATTGTATGATTGTGATTGTATGATTGTGATTGTATGATTGTGATAGTATGATTGTGATTGTATGATTGTGATTGTATGACTGTGATTGTATGACTGTGATTGTATGATTGTGATTGTATGATTGCGATTGTATGAATGCGATTGTATGATTGTGATTGCATGATTGTGATTGTATGATTGTGATTGTATGATATTGATTGTATGATTGTGATTGTATGATTGTGATTGTATGACTGTGATTGTATGATTGTGATTGTGCGATTGTGATTGTACGATTGTGATTGTACGATTGTGATTGCATGATTGTGATTGCATGATTGTGATTGTATGATTGTGATTGTATGATATTGATTGTATGATTGTGATTGTATGATTGTGATTGTATGATTGTGATAGAATGATTGTGATTGTATGATTGTGATTGTATGACTGTGATTGTATGATTGTGATTGTGCGATTGTGATTGTGCGATTGTGATTGTACGATTGTGATTGTATGATTGCGATTGTATGATTGTCATTGTATGATTATGATTGTATGATTGTGATTGCATGATTGTGATTGTATGATTGAGATTGCATGATTTTGTATGTATGATTGTGATTGTATGATTGTGATAGTATGATTGTGATTGTATGATTGTGATTGTATGACTGTGATTGTATGATTGTGATTGTATGATTGTGATTGTATGATTGTGATTGTATGATTGTGATAGTATGATTGTGATTGTATGATTGTGATTGTATGACTGTGATTGTATGATTGTGATTGTGCGATTGTGATTGTGCGATTGTGATTGTACGATTGTGATTGTACGATTGTGATTGTATGATTGTGATTGTATGATTATGATCGAATGATTGTGATTGCATGATTGTGATTGTATGATTGTGATTGCATGATTTTGAATGTATGATTGTGATTGTATGATTGTGATTGTATGATTGTGATTGTATGATTGTGATTGTATGATTGTGATTGTATGATTATGATTGTGTGATTGTGATTGTATGATTGTATTTGGGAGATTGTATTTTGGAGATTGTAATTGTGGGATTGCAATTGTATGATTGTGATTGTATGATTGTGATTGTATGATTGTGATTGTATGATTGTGATTGTATGATTGTGATTGTATGATTGTGATTGTATGATTGTGATTGTATGATTGTGATTGTATGATTGTGATGTATGATTGTAATTGTATGATTGTGATTGTATGATTGTTTTTGTATGATTGTGATTGAATGATTGTGATCGTATGATTGTGACCGTATGATTGCGATTGTATGATTTTGATTGTATGATTGTGATAGTATGATTGTGATTGTATGATTGTGATTGTATGACTGTGATTGTATGATTGTGATTGTGCGATTGTGATTGTGCGATTGTGATTGTACGATTGTGATTGTACGATTGTGATTGTATGATTGTGATTGTATGATTATGATGGAATGATTGTGATTGCATGATTGTGATTGTATGATTGTGATTGCATGATTTTGAATGTATGATTGTGATTGTATGATTGTGATTGTATGATTATGATTGTATGATTGTGATTGTATGATTGTGATGGTATGATTGTGATGGTATGATTGCGATCGTATGATTGTGATTGTATGATTATGATTGTATGATTGCGATTGTATGATTGCGATTGTATGATTGTGATTGTATGATTATGATAGTATTTTGGTGATTGTATGATTGTGATTGTATGATTGTGATTGTATGATTGTGATTGTATGATTGTGATTGTATGATTGTGATTGTATGATTGTGATTGTATGATTGTGATTGTATGATTGTGATTGTATGATTGTGATTGTATGATTGTGATTGTATGATTGCGATTGTATGAATGCGATTGTATGATTGTGATTGTATGATTGTGATTGTATGGTTGTGATTGTATGATTGTGATTGTATGATTGTGATTGTATGATTGCGATTGTATGAATGCGATTGTATGATTGTGATTGCATGATTGTGATTGTATGATTGTGATTGTATGATATTGATTGTATGATTGTGATTGTATGATTGTGATTGTATGATTGTGATAGTATGATTGTGATTGTATGAT
Organism: Megachile rotundata; assembly: GCF_050947335.1. Classification (NCBI taxonomy): domain Eukaryota; kingdom Metazoa; phylum Arthropoda; class Insecta; order Hymenoptera; family Megachilidae; genus Megachile; species Megachile rotundata. The sequence continues at coordinate 1,444,958 of NW_027473323.1, read as the reverse complement.
TGTGATTGTATGACTGTGATTGTATGATTGTGATTGTGCGATTGTGATTGTAGGATTGTGATTGTACGATTGCGATTGTACGATTGTGATTGTATGATTGTGATTGTATGATTATGATTGAATGATTGTGATTGCATGATTGTGATTGTATGATTGTGACTGCATGATTTTGAATGTATGATTGTGATTGTATGATTGTGATTGTATGATTGTGATTGTATGATTGTGATTGTATGATTGTGATTGTATGATTGTGATTGTATGATTGTGATTGTATGATTGTGATTGTATGATTGTGATTGTATGATTGTGATGTATGATTGTAATTGTATGATTATGATTGTATGATTGTGATTGTATGATTGTGATGGTATGATTGTGATGGTATGATTGCGATCGTATGATTGTGATTCTATGATTATGATTGTATGATTGCGATTGTATGATTGCGATTGTATGATTGTGATTGTATGGTTATGATAGTATTTTGGTGATTCTATGATTGTGATTGTATGATTGTGATTGTATGATTGTGATTGTATGATTGTGATTGTATGATTGTGATTGTATGATTGTGATTGTATGATTGTGATTGTATGATTGTGATTGTATGATTGTGATTGTATGATTGTGATTGTATGATTGTGATTGTATGATTGTGATTGTATGATTGTGATTGTATGATTGCGATTGTATGAATGCGATTGTATGATTGTGATTGTATGATTGTGATTGTATGATCGTGATTGTATGATTGTGATTGTATGATTGCGATTGTATGAATGCGATTGTATGATTGTGATTGCATGATTGTGATTGTATGATTGTGATTGTATGATATTGATTGTATGATTGTGATTGTATGATTGTGATGGTATGATTGTGATTGTATGATTATGATTGTATGATTGTGACGGCATGATTTTGAATGTATGATTGCGATTGTATGAATGCGATTGTATGATTGTGATTGTATGATTGTGATTGTATGATTGTGATTGTATGATTGTGATTGTATGATTGCGATTGTATGAATGCGATTGTATGATTGTGATTGTATGATTGTGATTGTATGATTGCGATTGTATGAATGCGATTGTATGATTGTGATTGTATGATTGTGATTGTATGATTGTGATTGTATGATTGTGATTGTATGATTGCGATTGTATGAATGCGATTGTATGATTGTGATTGTATGATTGTGATTGTATGATATTGATTGTATGATTGTGATTGTATGATTGTGATTGTATGATTGTGATTGTATGATTGTGATTGTATGATTGTGATTGTCTGATTGTGGTTGTATGATTGTGATTGTATGATTGTGATTGTATGATTGTGATTGTATGACTGTGATTGTATGATTGTGATTGTGCGATTGTGATTGTGCGATTGTGATTGTACGATTGTGATTGTACGATTGCGATTGTATGAATGCGATTGTATGACTGTGATTGCATGATTGTGATTGTATGATTGTGATTGTATGATATTGATTGTATGATTGTGATTGTATGATTGTGATTGTATGATTGTGATGGTATGATTGTGATTGTATGATTATGATTGTATGATTGTGATTGTATGATTGTGATTGCATGATTGTGATTGCATGATTGTGATAGTATGATTGTGATTGTATGATTGTGATTGTATGACTGTGATTGTATGATTGTGATTGTATGATTGTGATTGTATGATTGTGATAGTATGATTGTGATTGTATGATTGTGATTGTATGACTGTGATTGTATGATTGTGATTGTGCGATTGTGATTGTGCGATTGTGATTGTACGATTGTGATTGTACGATTGTGATTGTATGATTGTGATTGTATGATTATGATTGAATGGTTGTGATTGCATGATTGTGATTGTATGATTGTGATTGCATGATTTTGAATGTATGATTGTGATTGTATGATTGTGATAGTATGATTGTGATTGTATGATTATGATTGTGTGATTGTGATTGTATGATTGTATTTGGGAGATTGTATTTTGGAGATTGTAATTGTGGGATTGCAATTGTATGATTGTGATTGTATGATTGTGATTGTATGATTGTGATTGTATGATTGTGATTGTATGATTGTGATTGTATGATTGTGATTGTATGATTGTGATTGTCTGATTGTGGTTGTATGATTGTGATTGTATGATTGTGATTGTATGATTGTGATTGTATGACTGTGATTGTATGATTGTGATTGTGCGATTGTGATTGTGCGATTGTGATTGTACGATTGTGATTGTACGATTGCGATTGTATGAATGCGATTGTATGACTGTGATTGCATGATTGTGATTGTATGATTGTGATTGTATGATATTGATTGTATGATTGTGATTGTATGATTGTGATTGTATGATTGCGATGGTATGATTGTGATTGTATGATTGTGATTGTATGATTGTGATTGTGCGATTGTGATTGTGCGATTGTGATTGTACGATTGTGATTGTACGATTGCGATTGTATGAATGCGATTGTATGATTGTGATTGCATGATTGTGATTGTATGATTGTGATTGTACGATATTGATTGTATGATTGTGATTGTATGATTGTGATTGTATGATTGTGATGGTATGATTGTGATTGTATGATTGTGGTTGTATGATTGTGATTGTGTGATTGTGATTGTATGATTGTGATTGTATGATTGTGATTGTATGATTGTGATTGTATGATTGTGATTGTGTGATTGTATTTGGGAGATTGTAATTGTATGATTGCGATTGTATGATTGTGATTGTATGATTGTTATCGTATGATTGTGATTGTTTGACTGCGATTGCATGATTGTGCTTGTATGATTGTGATTGTATGATTGTGATTGTATGATTGTGATTGTATGATTGTGATTGTATGATTGTGATTGTATGATTGTGATTGTATGATTGTGATTGTATGATTGTGATTGTATGATTGTGTTTGTATGATTTTGATTGGATGATTGTGATTGCATGATTGTGATTGTATGATTGTGATTGTATGATTGTGATGGTATGATTGTGATTGTATGATTGTGATTGTATGATTGTGATTGTATGATTGTGATGGTATGATTGTGATTGTATGATTGTGATTGTATGATTATGATTGTATGATTGTGATTGTATGATTGCGATTGTATGATTGTGATTGTATGATTATGATTGTATTTTTGTGATTGTATGATTGTGATTGTATGATTGCGATTGTATTATTGTGATTGTATGATTGTGTAGTATGGTTGTGATTGTATGATTGTGATTGTATGATTGCGATTGTATGATTGTAATTGTATGATTGTGATTGAATGATTGTGATTGTATGATTGTGGTTGTATGATTGTGATTGTGTGATTGTGATTGTATGATTGTGATTGTATGATTGTGATTGTATGATTGTGATTGTATGATTGTGATTGTATGATTGTGATTGTGTGATTGTATTTGGGAGATTGTAATTGTATGATTGCGATTGTATGATTGTGATTGTATGATTGTTATCGTATGATTGTGATTGTTTGACTGCGATTGTATGATTGTGCTTGTATGATTGTGATTGTATGATTGTGATTGTATGATTGTGATTGTATGATTGTGATTGTATGATTGTGATTGTATGATTGTGATTGTATGATTGTGTTTGTATGATTTTGATTGGATGATTGTGATTGCATGATTGTGATTGTATGATTGTGATTGTATGATTGTGATGGTATGATTGTGATTGTATGATTATGATTGTATTTTTGTGATTGTATGATTGTGATTGTATGATTGTGATTGTATGATTGTGATTGTACGATTGTGACTGTATGATTGCGATTGTATGAATGCGATTGTATGATTGTGATTGCACGATTGTGATTGCACTATTGTGATTGTATGATTGTGATTGTATGATATTGATTGTATGATTGTGATTGTATGATTGTGATTGTATGATTGTGATAGTATGATTGTGATTGTATGATTGTGATTGTATGACTGTGATTGTATGATTGTGATTGTGTGATTGTGATTGTGCGATTGTGATTGTGCGACTGTGATTGTACGATTGTGATTGTACGATTGTGATTGTATGATTGTGATTGTATGATTATGATTGAATGATTGTGATTGCATGACTGTGATTGTATGATTGTGATTGCATGATTTTGAATGTATGATTGTGATTGTATGATTGTGATTGTATGATTGTGATTGTATGATTGTGATTGTATGATTGTGATAGTATGATTGTGATTGTAAGATTGTGATTGTATGACTGTGATTGTATGATTGTGATTGTATGATTTTCATTGTATGATTATGATTGTATGATTGTGCTTGCATGATTGTGATTGTATGATTGAGATTGCATGATTTTGTATGTATGATTGTGATTGTATGATTGTGATTGTATGATTGTGATTGTATGATTGGGATTGTATGATTGTGATTGTATGATTGTATTTGGGAGATTGTGTTTGGGAGATTGTAGTTGTATGATTGCGATTGTATGATTGTGATTGTATGATTGTGATGTATGATTGTAATTGTATGATTATGATTGTATGATTGTGATTGTATGATTGTGATGGTATGATTGTGATTGTATGATTGCGATCGTATGATTGTGATTGTATGATTATGATTGTATGATTGTGATTGGAAGATTTCGATTGTATGATTGTGCTTGTATGATTGTGATTGTATGATTGTGATTGTATGATTGTGATTGTATGATTGCGATTGTATGATTGTAATTGTATGATTGTGATTGTATGATTGGATTGTATGATTGTGGTTGTATGATTGTGATTGTGTGATTGTGATTGTATGATTGTGATTGTATGATTGTGATTGTATGATTGTGATTGTGTGATTGTATTTGTGAGATTGTAATTGTATGATTGCGATTTTATGATTGCGTTTGTATGCTGGTGACTGTATTATTGTGATTGTGTGATTGTGATTGTATGATTGTGATTGTATGATTGTGATTGCATGATTGTGATTGTATGATTGTGTTTGTATGACTGTGATTGTATGATTGTATTTGGGTGATTGTAATTGTATGATTGCGATTGTATGATTGTGATTGTATGATTGTTATTGTATGATTGTGATTGTTTGACTGCGATTGTATGATTGTGCTTGTATGATTGTGATTGTGTGATTGTGATTGTATGATTATGATTGAATGATTGTGATTGCATGATTGCGATTGTATGATTGTGATTGCATGATTTTGAATGTATGATTGTGATTGTATGATTGTGATTGTATGATTGTGATTGTATGATTGTGATTGTATGATTGTGATTGTATGATTGTGATAGTATGATTGTGATTGTAAGATTGTGATTGTATGACTGTGATTGTATGATTGTGATTGTATGATTGTGATTGTATGATTGTATTTGGGTGATTGTAATTGTATGATTGCGATTGTATGAATGCGATTGTATGATTGTGATTGTATGATTGTGATTGTATGATATTGATTGTATGATTGTGATTGTATGATTGTGATTGTATGATTGTGATTGTATGATTGTGATTGTATGATTGTGATTGTCTGATTGTGGTTGTATGATTGTGATTGTATGATTGTGATTGTATGATTGTGATTGTATGACTGTGATTGTATGATTGTGATTGTGCGATTGTGATTGTGCGATTGTGATTGTACGATTGTGATTGTACGATTGCGATTGTATGAATGCGATTGTATGACTGTGATTGCATGATTGTGATTGTATGATTGTGATTGTATGATATTGATTGTATGATTGTGATTGTATGATTGTGATTGTATGATTGTGATGGTATGATTGTGATTGTATGATTATGATTGTATGATTGTGATTGTATGATTGTGATTGCATGATTGTGATTGCATGATTGTGATAGTATGATTGTGATTGTATGATTGTGATTGTATGACTGTGATTGTATGATTGTGATTGTATGATTGTGATTGTATGATTGTGATAGTATGATTGTGATTGTATGATTGTGATTGTATGACTGTGATTGTATGATTGTGATTGTGCGATTGTGATTGTGCGATTGTGATTGTACGATTGTGATTGTACGATTGTGATTGTATGATTGTGATTGTATGATTATGATTGAATGGTTGTGATTGCATGATTGTGATTGTATGATTGTGATTGCATGATTTTGAATGTATGATTGTGATTGTATGATTGTGATAGTATGATTGTGATTGTATGATTATGATTGTGTGATTGTGATTGTATGATTGTATTTGGGAGATTGTATTTTGGAGATTGTAATTGTGGGATTGCAATTGTATGATTGTGATTGTATGATTGTGATTGTATGATTGTGATTGTATGATTGTGATTGTATGATTGTGATTGTCTGATTGTGGTTGTATGATTGTGATTGTATGATTGTGATTGTATGATTGTGATTGTATGACTGTGATTGTATGATTGTGATTGTGCGATTGTGATTGTGCGATTGTGATTGTACGATTGTGATTGTACGATTGCGATTGTATGAATGCGATTGTATGACTGTGATTGCATGATTGTGATTGTATGATTGTGATTGTATGATATTGATTGTATGATTGTGATTGTATGATTGTGATTGTATGATTGCGATGGTATGATTGTGATTGTATGATTGTGATTGTATGATTGTGATTGTGCGATTGTGATTGTGCGATTGTGATTGTACGATTGTGATTGTACGATTGCGATTGTATGAATGCGATTGTATGATTGTGATTGCATGATTGTGATTGTATGATTGTGATTGTACGATATTGATTGTATGATTGTGATTGTATGATTGTGATTGTATGATTGTGATGGTATGATTGTGATTGTATGATTGTGGTTGTATGATTGTGATTGTGTGATTGTGATTGTATGATTGTGATTGTATGATTGTGATTGTATGATTGTGATTGTATGATTGTGATTGTGTGATTGTATTTGGGAGATTGTAATTGTATGATTGCGATTGTATGATTGTGATTGTATGATTGTTATCGTATGATTGTGATTGTTTGACTGCGATTGCATGATTGTGCTTGTATGATTGTGATTGTATGATTGTGATTGTATGATTGTGATTGTATGATTGTGATTGTATGATTGTGATTGTATGATTGTGATTGTATGATTGTGATTGTATGATTGTGATTGTATGATTGTGATTGTATGATTGTGATTGTATGATTGTGTTTGTATGATTTTGATTGGATGATTGTGATTGCATGATTGTGATTGTATGATTGTGATTGTATGATTGTGATGGTATGATTGTGATTGTATGATTGTGATTGTATGATTGTGATTGTATGATTGTGATGGTATGATTGTGATTGTATGATTGTGATTGTATGATTATGATTGTATGATTGTGATTGTATGATTGCGATTGTATGATTGTGATTGTATGATTATGATTGTATTTTTGTGATTGTATGATTGTGATTGTATGATTGCGATTGTATTATTGTGATTGTATGATTGTGTAGTATGGTTGTGATTGTATGATTGTGATTGTATGATTGCGATTGTATGATTGTAATTGTATGATTGTGATTGAATGATTGTGATTGTATGATTGTGGTTGTATGATTGTGATTGTGTGATTGTGATTGTATGATTGTGATTGTATGATTGTGATTGTATGATTGTGATTGTATGATTGTGATTGTATGATTGTGATTGTGTGATTGTATTTGGGAGATTGTAATTGTATGATTGCGATTGTATGATTGTGATTGTATGATTGTTATCGTATGATTGTGATTGTTTGACTGCGATTGTATGATTGTGCTTGTATGATTGTGATTGTATGATTGTGATTGTATGATTGTGATTGTATGATTGTGATTGTATGATTGTGATTGTATGATTGTGATTGTATGATTGTGTTTGTATGATTTTGATTGGATGATTGTGATTGCATGATTGTGATTGTATGATTGTGATTGTATGATTGTGATGGTATGATTGTGATTGTATGATTATGATTGTATTTTTGTGATTGTATGATTGTGATTGTATGATTGTGATTGTATGATTGTGATTGTACGATTGTGACTGTATGATTGCGATTGTATGAATGCGATTGTATGATTGTGATTGCACGATTGTGATTGCACTATTGTGATTGTATGATTGTGATTGTATGATATTGATTGTATGATTGTGATTGTATGATTGTGATTGTATGATTGTGATAGTATGATTGTGATTGTATGATTGTGATTGTATGACTGTGATTGTATGATTGTGATTGTGTGATTGTGATTGTGCGATTGTGATTGTGCGACTGTGATTGTACGATTGTGATTGTACGATTGTGATTGTATGATTGTGATTGTATGATTATGATTGAATGATTGTGATTGCATGACTGTGATTGTATGATTGTGATTGCATGATTTTGAATGTATGATTGTGATTGTATGATTGTGATTGTATGATTGTGATTGTATGATTGTGATTGTATGATTGTGATAGTATGATTGTGATTGTAAGATTGTGATTGTATGACTGTGATTGTATGATTGTGATTGTATGATTTTCATTGTATGATTATGATTGTATGATTGTGCTTGCATGATTGTGATTGTATGATTGAGATTGCATGATTTTGTATGTATGATTGTGATTGTATGATTGTGATTGTATGATTGTGATTGTATGATTGGGATTGTATGATTGTGATTGTATGATTGTATTTGGGAGATTGTGTTTGGGAGATTGTAGTTGTATGATTGCGATTGTATGATTGTGATTGTATGATTGTGATGTATGATTGTAATTGTATGATTATGATTGTATGATTGTGATTGTATGATTGTGATGGTATGATTGTGATTGTATGATTGCGATCGTATGATTGTGATTGTATGATTATGATTGTATGATTGTGATTGGAAGATTTCGATTGTATGATTGTGCTTGTATGATTGTGATTGTATGATTGTGATTGTATGATTGTGATTGTATGATTGCGATTGTATGATTGTAATTGTATGATTGTGATTGTATGATTGGATTGTATGATTGTGGTTGTATGATTGTGATTGTGTGATTGTGATTGTATGATTGTGATTGTATGATTGTGATTGTATGATTGTGATTGTGTGATTGTATTTGTGAGATTGTAATTGTATGATTGCGATTTTATGATTGCGTTTGTATGCTGGTGACTGTATTATTGTGATTGTGTGATTGTGATTGTATGATTGTGATTGTATGATTGTGATTGCATGATTGTGATTGTATGATTGTGTTTGTATGACTGTGATTGTATGATTGTATTTGGGTGATTGTAATTGTATGATTGCGATTGTATGATTGTGATTGTATGATTGTTATTGTATGATTGTGATTGTTTGACTGCGATTGTATGATTGTGCTTGTATGATTGTGATTGTGTGATTGTGATTGTATGATTATGATTGAATGATTGTGATTGCATGATTGCGATTGTATGATTGTGATTGCATGATTTTGAATGTATGATTGTGATTGTATGATTGTGATTGTATGATTGTGATTGTATGATTGTGATTGTATGATTGTGATTGTATGATTGTGATAGTATGATTGTGATTGTAAGATTGTGATTGTATGACTGTGATTGTATGATTGTGATTGTATGATTGTGATTGTATGATTATGATTGTATGATTGTGATTGTATGATTGTGATGGTATGATTGTGATTGTATGATTGTGATTGTATGATTATGATTGTATGATTGTGATTGTATGATTGCGATTGTATGATTGTGATTGTATGATTATGATTGTATTTTTGTGATTGTATGATTGTGATTGTATGATTGCGATTGTATTATTGTGATTGTATGATTGTGTAGTATGGTTGTGATTGTATGATTTTGATTGTATGATTGCGATTGTATGATTGTAATTGTATGATTGTGATTGTATGATTGTGATTGTATGATTGTGGTTGTATGATTGTGATTGTGTGATTGTGATTGTATGATTGTGATTGTATGATTGTGATTGTATGATTGTGATTGTGTGATTGTATTTGGGAGATTGTAATTGTATGATTGCGATTTTATGATTGCGTTTGTATGCTGGCGACTGTATTATTGTGATTGTGTGATTGTGATTGTATGATTGTGATTGTATGATTGTGATTGCATGATTTTGATTGTTTGATTGTGTTTGTATGACTGTGATTGTATGATTGTGATTGTATGATTGTATTTGGGTGATTGTAATTGTATGATTGCGATTGTATGATTGTGATTGTATGATTGTTATCGTATGATTGTGATTGTTTGACTGCGATTGTATGATTGTGCTTGTATGATTGTGATTGTATGATTGTGATTGTATGATTGTGATTGTATGATTGTGATTGTATGATTGTGATTGTATGATTGTGATTGTATGATTGTGTTTGTATGATTTTGATTGGATGATTGTGATTGCATGAATGTGATTGGATGATTGTGATTGTATGATTGTGATGGTATGATTGTGATTGTATGATTATGATTGTATTTTTGTGATTGTATGATTGTGATTGTATGATTGTGATTGTATGATTGTGATTGTACGATTGTGATTGTATGATTGCGATTGTATGAATGCGATTGTATGATTGTGATTGCACGATTGTGATTGTATGATTGTGATTGTATGATTATGATTGAATGATTGTGATTGCATGATTGTGATTGTGTGATTGTGATTGTATGATTGTGATTGTATGATTGCGAGTGTATGATTGTGATTCTATGATTGTGATTGTATGATTGTGATCGTATGGTTGTGATTGTTCGATTGCGATTGTACGATTGCGATTGTATTATTGTGATTGTATGATTGTGATAGTATGGTTGTGAAAGTATGATTGTGATAGTATGATTGTGATTGTATGATTGTGATTGTATGATTGTGATTGTATGATTGTGATTGTATGATTGTGATTGTATGATTGTGATTGTCTGACTGTGGTTGTGCGATTGTGATTGTACGATTGTGATTGTACGATTGTGATAGAATGATTGTGATTGTATGATTGTGATTGTATGATTGTGATTGTATGATTCTGATTGTATGATTGTGATGGTATGACTGTGATTGTATGATTGCGATAGTATGATTGCGATTGTATGATTGTGATTGTATGATTGCGATTGTATGATTGTGATTGTATGATTATGATTGTATGATTGTGATTGTATGATTGTGATTGTATGATTGTGATTGCATGATTGTCATTGTATGATTATGATTGTATGATTGTGATTGCATGATTGTGATTGTATGATTGAGATTGCATGATTTTGTATGTATGATTGTGATTGTATGACTGTGATTGTATGATTGTGATTGTATGATTGTGATTGTATGATTGTGATAGTATGATTGTGATTGTATGATTGTGATTGTATGACTGTGATTGTATGATTGTGATTGTGCGATTGTGATTGTACGATTGTGATTGTATGATTGTGATTGTATGATTATGATTGAATGATTGTGATTGCATGATTGTGATTGTATGATTGTGATTGCATGATTTTGAATGTATGATTGTGATTGTATGATTGCGATTGTGCGATTGTGATTGTACGATTGTGATTGTATGATTGTGATTGTATGATTATGATTGTATGATTGTGATTGTATGATTGTGATTGTATGATTGTGATAGTATGATTGTGATTGTAAGATTGTGATTGTATGACTGTGATTGTATGATTGTGATTGTATGATTGTGATTGTATGATTATGATTGTATGATTGTGATTGTATGATTGTGATGGTATGATTGTGATTGTATGATTGTGATTGTATGATTATGATTGTATGATTGTGATTGTATGATTGCGATTGTATGATTGTGATTGTATGATTATGATTGTATTTTTGTGATTGTATGATTGTGATTGTATGATTGCGATTGTATTATTGTGATTGTATGATTGTGTAGTATGGTTGTGATTGTATGATTTTGATTGTATGATTGCGATTGTATGATTGTAATTGTATGATTGTGATTGTATGATTGTGATTGTATGATTGTGGTTGTATGATTGTGATTGTGTGATTGTGATTGTATGATTGTGATTGTATGATTGTGATTGTATGATTGTGATTGTGTGATTGTATTTGGGAGATTGTAATTGTATGATTGCGATTTTATGATTGCGTTTGTATGCTGGCGACTGTATTATTGTGATTGTGTGATTGTGATTGTATGATTGTGATTGTATGATGGTGATTGCATGATTTTGATTGTTTGATTGTGTTTGTATGACTGTGATTGTATGATTGTGATTGTATGATTGTATTTGGGTGATTGTAATTGTATGATTGCGATTGTATGATTGTGATTGTATGATTGTTATCGTATGATTGTGATTGTTTGACTGCGATTGTATGATTGTGCTTGTATGATTGTGATTGTATGATTGTGATTGTATGATTGTGATTGTATGATTGTGATTGTATGATTGTGATTGTATGATTGTGATTGTATGATTGTGATTGTATGATTGTGTTTGTATGATTTTGATTGGATGATTGTGATTGTATGATTGTGATTGTATGATTGTGATTGTATGATTGTGATAGTATGATTGTGATTGTAAGATTGTGATTGTATGACTGTGATTGTATGATTGTGATTGTATGATTTTCATTGTATGATTATGATTGTATGATTGTGCTTGCATGATTGTGATTGTATGATTGAGATTGCATGATTTTGTATGTATGATTGTGATTGTATGATTGTGATTGTATGATTGTGATTGTATGATTGTGATTGTATGATTGTGATTGTATGATTGTATTTGGGAGATTGTGTTTGGGAGATTGTAGTTGTATGATTGCGATTGTATGATTGTGATTGTATGATTGTGATGTATGATTGTAATTGTATGATTATGATTGTATGATTGTGATTGTATGATTGTGATGGTATGATTGTGATTGTATGATTGCGATCGTATGATTGTGATTGTATGATTATGATTGTATGATTGTGATTGTATGATTGTGATTGTATGATTGTGATTGTATGATTGTGATTGTATGATTGTGATTGTATGATTGTGATTGTATGATTGTGATTGTATGATTGTGATTGTATGATTATGATTGAATGATTGTGATTGCATGATTGCGATTGTATGATTGTGATTGCATGATTTTGAATGTATGATTGTGATTGTATGATTGTGGTTGTATGATTGTGATTGTGTGATTGTGATTGTATGATTGTGATTGTATGATTGTGATTGTATGATTGTGATTGTGTGATTGTATTTGGGAGATTGTAATTGTATGATTGCGATTTTATGATTGCGTTTGTATGCTGGTGACTGTATTATTGTGATTGTGTGATTGTGATTGTATGATTGTGATTGTATGATTGTGATTGCATGATTGTGATTGTATGATTGTGATTGTATGATTGTGATTGTATGATTGTGATTGTATGATTATGATTGAATGATTGTGATTGCATGATTGCGATTGTATGATTGTGATTGCATGATTTTGAATGTATGATTGTGATTGTATGATTGTGATTGTATGATTGTGATTGTATGATTGTGATTGTATGATTGTGATTGTATGATTGTGATAGTATGATTGTGATTGTAAGATTGTGATTGTATGACTGTGATTGTATGATTGTGATTGTATGATTGTGATTGTATGATTATGATTGTATGATTGTGATTGTATGATTGTGATGGTATGATTGTGATTGTATGATTGTGATTGTATGATTATGATTGTATGATTGTGATTGTATGATTGCGATTGTATGATTGTGATTGTATGATTATGATTGTATTTTTGTGATTGTATGATTGTGATTGTATGATTATGATTGTATGATTGTGATTGTATGATTGCGATTGTATGATTGTGATTGTATGATTATGATTGTATTTTTGTGATTGTATGATTGTGATTGTATGATTGCGATTGTATTATTGTGATTGTATGATTGTGTAGTATGGTTGTGATTGTATGATTGTGATTGTATGATTGCGATTGTATGATTGTAATTGTATGATTGTGATTGTATGATTGTGATTGTATGATTGTGGTTGTATGATTGTGATTGTGTGATTGTGATTGTATGATTGTGATTGTATGATTGTGATTGTATGATTGTGATTGTATGATTGTGATTGTATGATTGTGATTGTGTGATTGTATTTGGGAGATTGTAATTGTATGATTGCGATTGTATGATTGTGATTGTATGATTGTTATCGTATGATTGTGATTGTTTGACTGCGATTGTATGATTGTGCTTGTATGATTGTGATTGTATGATTGTGATTGTATGATTGTGATTGTATGATTGTGATTGTATGATTGTGATTGTATGATTGTGATTGTATGATTGTGATTGTATGATTGTGTTTGTATGATTTTGATTGGATGATTGTGATTGCATGATTGTGATTGTATGATTGTGATTGTATGATTGTGATGGTATGATTGTGATTGTATGATTATGATTGTATTTTTGTGATTGTATGATTGTGATTGTATGATTGTGATTGTATGATTGTGATTGTACGATTGTGATTGTATGATTGCGATTGTATGAATGCGAGTGTATGATTGTGATTGCACGATTGTGATTGCACGATTGTGATTGTATGATTGTGATTGTATGATATTGATTGTATGATTGTGATTGTATGATTGTGATTGTATGATTGTGATAGTATGATTGTGATTGTATGATTGTGATTGTATGACTGTGATTGTATGATTGTGATTGTGTGATTGTGATTGTGCGATTGTGATTGTGCGATTGTGATTGTACGATTGTGATTGTACGATTGTGATTGTATGATTGTGATTGTATGATTATGATTGAATGATTGTGATTGCATGACTGTGATTGTATGATTGTGATTGCATGATTTTGAATGTATGATTGTGATTGTATGATTGTGATTGTATGATTGTGATTGTATGATTGTGATTGTATGATTGTGATTGTATGATTGTGATAGTATGATTGTGATTGTAAGATTGTGATTGTATGACTGTGATTGTATGATTGTGATTGTATGATTTTCATTGTATGATTATGATTGTATGATTGTGCTTGCATGATTGTGATTGTATGATTGAGATTGCATGATTTTGTATGTATGATTGTGATTGTATGATTGTGATTGTATGATTGTGATTGTATGATTGGGATTGTATGATTGTGATTGTATGATTGTATTTGGGAGATTGTGTTTGGGAGATTGTAGTTGTATGATTGCGATTGTATGATTGTGATTGTATGATTGTGATGTATGATTGTAATTGTATGATTATGATTGTATGATTGTGATTGTATGATTGTGATGGTATGATTGTGATTGTATGATTGCGATCGTATGATTGTGATTGTATGATTATGATTGTATGATTGTGATTGGAAGATTTCGATTGTATGATTGTGATTGTATGATTGTGATTGTATGATTGTGATTGTATGATTGGGATTGTATGATTGTGATTGTATGATTGTATTTGGGAGATTGTGTTTGGGAGATTGTAGTTGTATGATTGCGATTGTATGATTGTGATTGTATGATTGTGATGTATGATTGTAATTGTATGATTATGATTGTATGATTGTGATTGTATGATTGTGATGGTATGATTGTGATTGTATGATTGCGATCGTATGATTGTGATTGTATGATTATGATTGTATGATTGTGATTGGAAGATTTCGATTGTATGATTGTGCTTGTATGATTGTGATTGTATGATTGTGATTGTATGATTGTGATTGTATGATTGCGATTGTATGATTGTAATTGTATGATTGTGATTGTATGATTGGATTGTATGATTGTGGTTGTATGATTGTGATTGTGTGATTGTGATTGTATGATTGTGATTGTATGATTGTGATTGTATAATTGTGATTGTATGATTGCGATTGTATGATTGTAATTGTATGATTGTGATTGTATGATTGGATTGTATGATTGTGGTTGTATGATTGTGATTGTGTGATTGTGATTGTATGATTGTGATTGTATGATTGTGATTGTATGATTGTGATTGTGTGATTGTATTTGTGAGATTGTAATTGTATGATTGCGATTTTATGATTGCGTTTGTATGCTGGTGACTGTATTATTGTGATTGTGTGATTATGATTGTATGATTGTGATTGTATGATTGTGATTGCATGATTGTGATTGTATGATTGTGTTTGTATGACTGTGATTGTATGATTGTATTTGGGTGATTGTAATTGTATGATTGCGATTGTATGATTGTGATTGTATGATTGTTATCGTATGATTGTGATTGTTTGACTGCGATTGTATTATTGTGCTTGTATGATTGTGATTGTGTGATTGTGATTGTATGATTATGATTGAATGATTGTGATTGCATGATTGCGATTGTATGATTGTGATTGCATGATTTTGAATGTATGATTGTGATTGTATGATTGTGATTGTATGATTGTGATTGTATGATTGTGATTGTATGATTGTGATAGTATGATTGTGATTGTAAGATTGTGATTGTATGACTGTGATTGTATGATTGTGATTGTATGATTGTGATTGTATGATTATGATTGTATGATTGTGATTGTATGATTGTGATGGTATGATTGTGATTGTATGATTGTGATTGTATGATTATGATTGTATGATTGTGATTGTATGATTGCGATTGTATGATTGTGATTGTATGATTATGATTGTATTTTTGTGATTGTATGATTGTGATTGTATGATTGCGATTGTATTATTGTGATTGTATGATTGTGTAGTATGGTTGTGATTGTATGATTTTGATTGTATGATTGCGATTGTATGATTGTAATTGTATGATTGTGATTGTATGATTGTGATTGTATGATTGTGGTTGTATGATTGTGATTGTGTGATTGTGATTGTATGATTGTGATTGTATGATTGTGATTGTATGATTGTGATTGTGTGATTGTATTTGGGAGATTGTAATTGTATGATTGCGATTTTATGATTGCGTTTGTATGCTGGCGACTGTATTATTGTGATTGTGTGATTGTGATTGTATGATTGTGATTGTATGATTGTGATTGCATGATTTTTATTGTTTGATTGTGTTTGTATGACTGTGATTGTATGATTGTGATTGTATGATTGTATTTGGGTGATTGTAATTGTATGATTGCGATTGTATGATTGTGATTGTATGATTGTTATCGTATGATTGTGATTGTTTGACTGCGATTGTATGATTGTGCTTGTATGATTGTGATTGTATGATTGTGATTGTATGATTGTGATTGTATGATTGTGATTGTATGATTGTGATTGTATGATTGTGTTTGTATGATTTTGATTGGATGATTGTGATTGCATGATTGTGATTGTATGATTGTGATTGTATGATTGTGATGGTATGATTGTGATTGTATGATTATGATTGTATTTTTGTGATTGTATGATTGTGATTGTATGATTGTGATTGTATGATTGTGATTGTACGATTGTGATTGTATGATTGCGATTGTATGAATGCGATTGTATGATTGTGATTGCACGATTGTGATTGCACGATTGTGATTGTATGATTGTGATTGTATGATTGTGATAGTATGATTGTGATTGTATGATTGTGATTGTATGATTGTGATTGTATGATTGTGATTGTATGATTGTGATTGTATGATTGTGATGGTATGATTGTGATTGTATGATTGTGATTGTATGATTATGATTGTATGATTGTGATTGTATGATTGCGATTGTATGATTGTGATTGTATGATTATGATTGTATTTTTGTGATTGTATGATTGTGATTGTATGATTGCGATTGTATTATTGTGATTGTATGATTGTGTAGTATGGTTGTGATTGTATGATTTTGATTGTATGATTGCGATTGTATGATTGTAATTGTATGATTGTGATTGTATGATTGTGATTGTATGACTGTGGCTGTATGATTGTGATTGTGTGATTGTGATTGTATGATTGTGATTGTATGATTGTGATTGTATGATTGTGATTGTGTGATTGTATTTGGGAGATTGTAATTGTA
This sequence comes from Megachile rotundata, assembly GCF_050947335.1. NCBI lineage: Eukaryota > Metazoa > Arthropoda > Insecta > Hymenoptera > Megachilidae > Megachile > Megachile rotundata. The sequence goes on along the minus strand of NW_027473323.1, from coordinate 1,426,877 downwards.
TGATTGCGATTTTATGATTGCGTTTGTATGCTGGCGACTGTATTATTGTGATTGTGTGATTGTGATTGTATGATTGTGATTGTATGATTGTGATTGCATGATTTTGATTGTTTGATTGTGTTTGTATGACTGTGATTGTATGATTGTGATTGTATGATTGTATTTGGGTGATTGTAATTGTATGATTGCGATTGTATGATTGTGATTGTATGATTGTTATCGTATGATTGTGATTGTTTGACTGCGATTGTATGATTGTGCTTGTATGATTGTGATTGTATGATTGTGATTGTATGATTGTGATTGTATGATTGTGATTGTATGATTGTGATTGTATGATTGTGTTTGTATGATTTTGATTGGATGATTGTGATTGCATGATTGTGATTGTATGATTGTGATTGTATGATTGTGATGGTATGATTGTGATTGTATGATTATGATTGTATTTTTGTGATTGTATGATTGTGATTGTATGATTGTGATTGTATGATTGTGATTGTATGATTGTGATTGTATGATTGCGATTGTATGAATGCGATTGTATGATTGTGATTGCACGATTGTGATTGCACGATTGTGATTGTATGATTGTGATTGTATGATATTGATTGTATGATTGTGATTGTATGATTGTGATTGTATGATTGTGATAGTATGATTGTGATTGTATGATTGTGATTGTATGACTGTGATTGTATGATTGTGATTGTGTGATTGTGATTGTGCGATTGTGATTGTGCGATTGTGATTGTACGATTGTGATTGTACGATTGTGATTGTGTGATTGTGATTGTATGATTATGATTGAATGATTGTGATTGCATGACTGTGATTGTATGATTGTGATTGCATGATTTTGAATGTATGATTGTGATTGTATGATTGTGATTGTATGATTGTGATTGTATGATTGTGATTGTATGATTGTGATAGTATGATTGTGATTGTAAGATTGTGATTGTATGACTGTGATTGTATGATTGTGATTGTATGATTTTCATTGTATGATTATGATTGTATGATTGTGCTTGCATGATTGTGATTGTATGATTGAGATTGCATGATTTTGTATGTATGATTGTGATTGTATGATTGTGATTGTATGATTGTGATTGTATGATTGTGATTGTATGATTGTGATTGTATGATTGTATTTGGGAGATTGTGTTTGGGAGATTGTAGTTGTATGATTGCGATTGTATGATTGTGATTGTATGATTGTGATGTATGATTGTAATTGTATGATTATGATTGTATGATTGTGATTGTATGATTGTGATGGTATGATTGTGATTGTATGATTGCGATCGTATGATTGTGATTGTATGATTATGATTGTATGATTGTGATTGGAAGATTTCGATTGTATGATTGTGATTGTATGATTGTGATTGTATGACTGTGATTGTATGATTGTGATTGTGCGATTGTGATTGTACGATTGTGATTGTACGATTGTGATTGTATGATTGTGATTGTATGATTATGATTGAACGATTGTGATTGCATGATTGTGATTGTATGATTGTGATTGCATGATTTTGAATGTATGATTGTGATTGTATGATTGTGATTGTATGATTGTGATAGTATGATTGTGATTGTAAGATTGTGATTGTATGACTGTGATTGTATGATTGTGATTGTATGATTGTCATTGTATGATTATGATTGTATGATTGTGATTGCATGATTGTGATTGTATGATTGAGATTGCATGATTGTGATTGTATGATTGTGATTCTATGATTGTGATTGTATGATTGTGGTTGTATGATTGTGATTGCCTGATTGCGGTTGTATGATTGTGATTGTATGATTGTGATTGTATGATTGTCATTGTATGATTATGATTGTATGATTGTGATTGTATGATTGTGATTGTATGATTGTGATTGTATGATTGTCATCGTATGATTATGATTGTATGATTGTGATTGCATGATTGTGATTGTATGATTGAGATTGCATGATTTTGTATGTATGATTGTGATTGTATGACTGTGATTGTATGATTGTGATTGTATGATTGTGATTGTATGATTGTGATAGTATGATTGTGATTGTATGATTGTGATTGTATGACTGTGATTGTATGATTGTGATTGTGCGATTGTGATTGTACGATTGTGATTGTATGATTGTGATTGTATGATTATGATTGAATGATTGTGATTGCATGATTGTGATTGTATGATTGTGATTGCATGATTTTGAATGTATGATTGTGATTGTATGATTGTGATTGTGTGATTGTGATTGTATGATTGTGATTGTATGATTGCGAGTGTATGATTGTGATTCTATGATTGTGATTGTATGATTGTGATCGTATGGTTGTGATTGTTCGATTGCGATTGTACGATTGCGATTGTATTATTGTGATTGTATGATTGTGATAGTATGGTTGTGATTGTACGATTGTGATAGAATGATTGTGATTGTATGATTGTGATTGTATGATTGTGATTGTATGATTGTGATTGTATGATTGTGATTGTATGATTCTGATTGTATGATTGTGATGGTATGACTGTGATTGTATGATTGCGATAGTATGATTGCGATTGTATGATTGTGATTGTATGATTGCGATTGTATGATTGTGATTGTATGATTATGATTGTATGATTGTGATTGTATGATTGTGATTGTATGATTGTGATTGCATGATTGTCATTGTATGATTATGATTGTATGATTGTGATTGCATGATTGTGATTGTATGATTGAGATTGCATGATTTTGTATGTATGATTGTGATTGTATGACTGTGATTGTATGATTGTGATTGTATGATTGTGATTGTATGATTGTGATAGTATGATTGTGATTGTATGATTGTGATTGTATGACTGTGATTGTATGATTGTGATTGTGCGATTGTGATTGTACGATTGTGATTGTATGATTGTGATTGTATGATTATGATTGAATGATTGTGATTGCATGATTGTGATTGTATGATTGTGATTGCATGATTTTGAATGTATGATTGTGATTGTATGATTGCGATTGTGCGATTGTGATTGTACGATTGTGATTGTATGATTGTGATTGTATGATTATGATTGTATTTTTGTGATTGTATGATTGTGATTGTATGATTGCGATTGTATTATTGTGATTCTATGACTGTGTAGTATGGTTGTGATTGTATGATTGTGATTGTATGATTGCGATTGTATGATTGTAATTGTATGATTGTGATTGTATGATTGTGATTGTATGATTGTGGTTGTATGATTGTGATTGTGTGATTGTGATTGTATGATTGTGATTGTATGATTGTGATTGTATGATTGTGATTGTGTGATTGTATTTGGGAGATTGTAATTGTATGATTGCGATTGTATGATTGTGATTGTATGATTGTTATCGTATGATTGTGATTGTTTGACTGCGATTGTATGATTGTGCTTGTATGATTGTGATTGTATGATTGTGATTGTATGATTGTGATTGTATGATTGTGATTGTATGATTGTGATTGTATGATTGTGATTGTATGATTGTGATTGTATGATTGTGATTGTATGATTGTGATTGTATGATTGTGTTTGTATGATTTTGATTGGATGATTGTGATTGCATGATTGTGATTGTATGATTGTGATTGTATGATTGTGATGGTATGATTGTGATTGTATGATTGTGATTGTATGATTGTGATTGTATGATTGTGATGGTATGATTGTGATTGTATGATTGTGATTGTATGATTATGATTGTATGATTGTGATTGTATGATTGCGATTGTATGATTGTGATTGTATGATTATGATTGTATTTTTGTGATTGTATGATTGTGATTGTATGATTGCGATTGTATTATTGTGATTGTATGATTGTGTAGTATGGTTGTGATTGTATGATTGTGATTGTATGATTGCGATTGTATGATTGTAATTGTATGATTGTGATTGAATGATTGTGATTGTATGATTGTGGTTGTATGATTGTGATTGTGTGATTGTGATTGTATGATTGTGATTGTATGATTGTGATTGTATGATTGTGATTGTATGATTGTGATTGTATGATTGTGATTGTGTGATTGTATTTGGGAGATTGTAATTGTATGATTGCGATTGTATGATTGTGATTGTATGATTGTTATCGTATGATTGTGATTGTTTGACTGCGATTGTATGATTGTGCTTGTATGATTGTGATTGTATGATTGTGATTGTATGATTGTGATTGTATGATTGTGATTGTATGATTGTGATTGTATGATTGTGATTGTATGATTGTGATTGTATGATTGTGTTTGTATGATTTTGATTGGATGATTGTGATTGCATGATTGTGATTGTATGATTGTGATTGTATGATTGTGATGGTATGATTGTGATTGTATGATTATGATTGTATTTTTGTGATTGTATGATTGTGATTGTATGATTGTGATTGTATGATTGTGATTGTACGATTGTGACTGTATGATTGCGATTGTATGAATGCGATTGTATGATTGTGATTGCACGATTGTGATTGCACTATTGTGATTGTATGATTGTGATTGTATGATATTGATTGTATGATTGTGATTGTATGATTGTGATTGTATGATTGTGATAGTATGATTGTGATTGTATGATTGTGATTGTATGACTGTGATTGTATGATTGTGATTGTGTGATTGTGATTGTGCGATTGTGATTGTGCGACTGTGATTGTACGATTGTGATTGTACGATTGTGATTGTATGATTGTGATTGTATGATTATGATTGAATGATTGTGATTGCATGACTGTGATTGTATGATTGTGATTGCATGATTTTGAATGTATGATTGTGATTGTATGATTGTGATTGTATGATTCTGATTGTATGATTGTGATTGTATGATTGTGATAGTATGATTGTGATTGTAAGATTGTGATTGTATGACTGTGATTGTATGATTGTGATTGTATGATTTTCATTGTATGATTATGATTGTATGATTGTGCTTGCATGATTGTGATTGTATGATTGAGATTGCATGATTTTGTATGTATGATTGTGATTGTATGATTGTGATTGTATGATTGTGATTGTATGATTGGGATTGTATGATTGTGATTGTATGATTGTATTTGGGAGATTGTGTTTGGGAGATTGTAGTTGTATGATTGCGATTGTATGATTGTGATTGTATGATTGTGATGTATGATTGTAATTGTATGATTATGATTGTATGATTGTGATTGTATGATTGTGATGGTATGATTGTGATTGTATGATTGCGATCGTATGATTGTGATTGTATGATTATGATTGTATGATTGTGATTGGAAGATTTCGATTGTATGATTGTGCTTGTATGATTGTGATTGTATGATTGTGATTGTATGATTGTGATTGTATGATTGCGATTGTATGATTGTAATTGTATGATTGTGATTGTATGATTGGATTGTATGATTGTGGTTGTATGATTGTGATTGTGTGATTGTGATTGTATGATTGTGATTGTATGATTGTGATTGTATGATTGTGATTGTGTGATTGTATTTGTGAGATTGTAATTGTATGATTGCGATTTTATGATTGCGTTTGTATGCTGGTGACTGTATTATTGTGATTGTGTGATTGTGATTGTATGATTGTGATTGTATGATTGTGATTGCATGATTGTGATTGTATGATTGTGTTTGTATGACTGTGATTGTATGATTGTATTTGGGTGATTGTAATTGTATGATTGCGATTGTATGATTGTGATTGTATGATTGTTATCGTATGATTGTGATTGTTTGACTGCGATTGTATGATTGTGCTTGTATGATTGTGATTGTGTGATTGTGATTGTATGATTATGATTGAATGATTGTGATTGCATGATTGCGATTGTATGATTGTGATTGCATGATTTTGAATGTATGATTGTGATTGTATGATTGTGATTGTATGATTGTGATTGTATGATTGTGATTGTATGATTGTGATTGTATGATTGTGATAGTATGATTGTGATTGTAAGATTGTGATTGTATGACTGTGATTGTATGATTGTGATTGTATGATTGTGATTGTATGATTATGATTGTATGATTGTGATTGTATGATTGTGATGGTATGATTGTGATTGTATGATTGTGATTGTATGATTATGATTGTATGATTGTGATTGTATGATTGCGATTGTATGATTGTGATTGTATGATTATGATTGTATTTTTGTGATTGTATGATTGTGATTGTATGATTGCGATTGTATTATTGTGATTGTATGATTGTGTAGTATGGTTGTGATTGTATGATTTTGATTGTATGATTGCGATTGTATGATTGTAATTGTATGATTGTGATTGTATGATTGTGATTGTATGATTGTGGTTGTATGATTGTGATTGTGTGATTGTGATTGTATGATTGTGATTGTATGATTGTGATTGTATGATTGTGATTGTGTGATTGTATTTGGGAGATTGTAATTGTATGATTGCGATTTTATGATTGCGTTTGTATGCTGGCGACTGTATTATTGTGATTGTGTGATTGTGATTGTATGATTGTGATTGTATGATTGTGATTGCATGATTTTGATTGTTTGATTGTGTTTGTATGACTGTGATTGTATGATTGTGATTGTATGATTGTATTTGGGTGATTGTAATTGTATGATTGCGATTGTATGATTGTGATTGTATGATTGTTATCGTATGATTGTGATTGTTTGACTGCGATTGTATGATTGTGCTTGTATGATTGTGATTGTATGATTGTGATTGTGTGATTGTGATTGTATGATTGTGATTGTATGATTGTGATTGTATGATTGTGTTTGTATGATTTTGATTGGATGATTGTGATTGCATGATTGTGATTGTATGATTGTGATTGTATGATTGTGATGGTATGATTGTGATTGTATGATTATGATTGTATTTTTGTGATTGTATGATTGTGATTGTATGATTGTGATTGTATGATTGTGATTGTACGATTGTGATTGTATGATTGCGATTGTATGAATGCGATTGTATGATTGTGATTGCACGATTGTGATTGCACGATTGTGATTGTATGATTGTGATTGTATGATATTGATTGTATGATTGTGATTGTATGATTGTGATTGTATGATTGTGATAGTATGATTGTGATTGTATGATTGTGATTGTATGACTGTGATTGTATGATTGTGATTGTGTGATTGTGATTGTGCGATTGTGATTGTGCGATTGTGATTGTACGATTGTGATTGTACGATTGTGATTGTATGATTGTGATTGTATGATTATGATTGAATGATTGTGATTGCATGACTGTGATTGTATGATTGTGATTGCATGATTTTGAATGTATGATTGTGATTGTATGATTGTGATTGTATGATTGTGATTGTATGATTGTGATAGTATGATTGTGATTGTGAGATTGTGATTGTATGACTGTGATTGTATGATTGTGATTGTATGATTTTCATTGTATGATTATGATTGTATGATTGTGCTTGCATGATTGTGATTGTATGATTGAGATTGCATGATTTTGTATGTATGATTGTGATTGTATGATTGTGATTGTATGATTGTGATTGCATGATTTTGAATGTATGATTGTGATTGTATGATTGTGATTGTATGATTGTGATAGTATGATTGTGATTGTAAGATTGTGATTGTATGACTGTGATTGTATGATTGTGATTGTATGATTGTCATTGTATGATTATGATTGTATGATTGTGATTGCATGATTGTGATTGTATGATTGAGATTGCATGATTGTGATTGTATGATTGTGATTCTATGATTGTGATTGTATGATTGTGGTTGTATGATTGTGATTGCCTGATTGCGGTTGTATGATTGTGATTGTATGATTGTGATTGTATGATTGTCATTGTATGATTATGATTGTATGATTGTGATTGTATGATTGTGATTGTATGATTGTGATTGTATGATTGTCATCGTATGATTATGATTGTATGATTGTGATTGCATGATTGTGATTGTATGATTGAGATTGCATGATTTTGTATGTATGATTGTGATTGTATGACTGTGATTGTATGATTGTGATTGTATGATTGTGATTGTATGATTGTGATAGTATGATTGTGATTATATGATTGTGATTGTATGACTGTGATTGTATGATTGTGATTGTGCGATTGTGATTGTACGATTGTGATTGTATGATTGTGATTGTATGATTATGATTGAATGATTGTGATTGCATGATTGTGATTGTGTGATTGTGATTGTATGATTGTGATTGTATGATTGCGAGTGTATGATTGTGATTCTATGATTGTGATTGTATGATTGTGATCGTATGGTTGTGATTGTTCGATTGCGATTGTACGATTGCGATTGTATTATTGTGATTGTATGATTGTGATAGTATGGTTGTGAAAGTATGATTGTGATAGTATGATTGTGATTGTATGATTGTGATTGTATGATTGTGATTGTATGATTGTGATTGTATGATTGTGATTGTATGATTGTGATTGTCTGACTGTGGTTGTGCGATTGTGATTGTACGATTGTGATTGTACGATTGTGATAGAATGATTGTGATTGTATGATTGTGATTGTATGATTGTGATTGTATGATTCTGATTGTATGATTGTGATGGTATGACTGTGATTGTATGATTGCGATAGTATGATTGCGATTGTATGATTGTGATTGTATGATTGCGATTGTATGATTGCGATTGTATGATTGTGATTGTATGATTATGATTGTATGATTGTGATTGTATGATTGTGATTGTATGATTGTGATTGCATGATTGTCATTGTATGATTATGATTGTATGGTTGTGATTGCATGATTGTGATTGTATGATTGAGATTGCATGATTTTGTATGTATGATTGTGATTGTATGACTGTGATTGTATGATTGTGATTGTATGATTGTGATTGTATGATTGTGATAGTATGATTGTGATTGTATGATTGTGATTGTATGACTGTGATTGTATGATTGTGATTGTGCGATTGTGATTGTACGATTGTGATTGTATGATTGTGATTGTATGATTATGATTGAATGATTGTGATTGCATGATTGTGATTGTATGATTGTGATTGCATGATTTTGAATGTATGATTGTGATTGTATGATTGCGATTGTGCGATTGTGATTGTACGATTGTGATTGTATGATTGTGATTGTATGATTATGATTGTATGATTGTGATTGTATGATTGTGATTGTATGATTGTGATAGTATGATTGTGATTGTAAGATTGTGATTGTATGACTGTGATTGTATGATTGTGATTGTATGATTGTGATTGTATGATTATGATTGTATGATTGTGATTGTATGATTGTGATGGTATGATTGTGATTGTATGATTGTGATTGTATGATTATGATTGTATGATTGTGATTGTATGATTGCGATTGTATGATTGTGATTGTATGATTATGATTGTATTTTTGTGATTGTATGATTGTGATTGTATGATTGCGATTGTATTATTGTGATTGTATGATTGTGTAGTATGGTTGTGATTGTATGATTTTGATTGTATGATTGCGATTGTATGATTGTAATTGTATGATTGTGATTGTATGATTGTGATTGTATGATTGTGGTTGTATGATTGTGATTGTATGATTGTGATGGTATGATTGTGATTGTATGATTATGATTGTATTTTTGTGATAGTATGATTGTGATTGTATGATTGTGATTGTATGATTGTGATTGTACGATTGTGATTGTATGATTGCGATTGTATGAATGCGATTGTATGATTGTGATTGCACGATTGTGATTGCACGATTGTGATTGTATGATTGTGATTGTATGATATTGATTGTATGATTGTGATTGTATGATTGTGATTGTATGATTGTGATAGTATGATTGTGATTGTATGATTGTGATTGTATGACTGTGATTGTATGATTGTGATTGTGTGATTGTGATTGTGCGATTGTGATTGTGCGATTGTGATTGTACGATTGTGATTGTACGATTGTGATTGTATGATTGTGATTGTATGATTATGATTGAATGATTGTGATTGCATGACTGTGATTGTATGATTGTGATTGCATGATTTTGAATGTATGATTGTGATTGTATGATTGTGATTGTATGATTGTGATTGTATGATTGTGATTGTATGATTGTGATAGTATGATTGTGATTGTAAGATTGTGATTGTATGACTGTGATTGTATGATTGTGATTGTATGATTTTCATTGTATGATTATGATTGTATGATTGTGCTTGCATGATTGTGATTGTATGATTGAGATTGCATGATTTTGTATGTATGATTGTGATTGTATGATTGTGATTGTATGATTGTGATTGTATGATTGTGATTGTATGATTGTGATTGTATGATTGTATTTGGGAGATTGTGTTTGGGAGATTGTAGTTGTATGATTGCGATTGTATGATTGTGATTGTATGATTGTGATGTATGATTGTAATTGTATGATTATGATTGTATGATTGTGATTGTATGATTGTGATGGTATGATTGTGATTGTATGATTGCGATCGTATGATTGTGATTGTATGATTATGATTGTATGATTGTGATTGTATGATTATGATTGTATGACTGTGATTGTATGATTGTGATTGTGCGATTGTGATTGTACGATTGTGATTGTACGATTGTGATTGTATGATTGTGATTGTATGATTATGATTGAACGATTGTGATTGCATGATTGTGATTGTATGATTGTGATTGCATGATTTTGAATGTATGATTGTGATTGTATGATTGTGATTGTATGATTGTGATAGTATGATTGTGATTGTAAGATTGTGATTGTATGACTGTGATTGTATGATTGTGATTGTATGATTGTCATTGTATGATTATGATTGTATGATTGTGATTGCATGATTGTGATTGTATGATTGAGATTGCATGATTGTGATTGTATGATTGTGATTCTATGATTGTGATTGTATGATTGTGGTTGTATGATTGTGATTGCCTGATTGCGGTTGTATGATTGTGATTGTATGATTGTGATTGTATGATTGTCATTGTATGATTATGATTGTATGATTGTGATTGTATGATTGTGATTGTATGATTGTGATTGTATGATTGTCATCGTATGATTATGATTGTATGATTGTGATTGCATGATTGTGATTGTATGATTGAGATTGCATGATTTTGTATGTATGATTGTGATTGTATGACTGTGATTGTATGATTGTGATTGTATGATTGTGATTGTATGATTGTGATAGTATGATTGTGATTGTATGATTGTGATTGTATGACTGTGATTGTATGATTGTGATTGTGCGATTGTGATTGTACGATTGTGATTGTATGATTGTGATTGTATGATTATGATTGAATGATTGTGATTGCATGATTGTGATTGTATGATTGTGATTGCATGATTTTGAATGTATGATTGTGATTGTATGATTGTGATTGTGTGATTGTGATTGTATGATTGTGATTGTATGATTGCGAGTGTATGATTGTGATTCTATGATTGTGATTGTATGATTGTGATCGTATGGTTGTGATTGTTCGATTGCGATTGTACGATTGCGATTGTATTATTGTGATTGTATGATTGTGATAGTATGGTTGTGAAAGTATGATTGTGATAGTATGATTGTGATTGTATGATTGTGATTGTATGATTGTGATTGTATGATTGTGATTGTATGATTGTGATTGTATGATTGTGATTGTCTGACTGTGGTTGTGCGATTGTGATTGTACGATTGTGATTGTACGATTGTGATAGAATGATTGTGATTGTATGATTGTGATTGTATGATTGTGATTGTATGATTCTGATTGTATGATTGTGATGGTATGACTGTGATTGTATGATTGCGATAGTATGATTGCGATTGTATGATTGTGATTGTATGATTGCGATTGTATGATTGTGATTGTATGATTATGATTGTATGATTGTGATTGTATGATTGTGATTGTATGATTGTGATTGCATGATTGTCATTGTATGATTATGATTGTATGATTGTGATTGCATGATTGTGATTGTATGATTGAGATTGCATGATTTTGTATGTATGATTGTGATTGTATGACTGTGATTGTATGATTGTGATTGTATGATTGTGATTGTATGATTGTGATAGTATGATTGTGATTGTATGATTGTGATTGTATGACTGTGATTGTATGATTGTGATTGTGCGATTGTGATTGTACGATTGTGATTGTATGATTGTGATTGTATGATTATGATTGAATGATTGTGATTGCATGATTGTGATTGTATGATTGTGATTGCATGATTTTGAATGTATGATTGTGATTGTATGATTGCGATTGTGCGATTGTGATTGTACGATTGTGATTGTATGATTGTGATTGTATGATTATGATTGTATGATTTTGATTGTATGATTGCGATTGTATGATTGTGATTGTATGATTATGATTGTATTTTTGTGATTGTATGATTGTGATTGTATGATTGCGATTGTATTATTGTGATTCTATGACTGTGTAGTATGGTTGTGATTGTATGATTGTGATTGTATGATTGCGATTGTATGATTCTAATTGTATGATTGTGAGTGTATGATTGTGATTGTATGATTGTGGTTGTATGATTGTGATTGTGTGATTGTGATTGTATGATTGTGATTGTATGATTGTGATTGTATGATTGTGATTGTGTGATTGTATTTGGGAGATTGTAATTGTATGATTGCGATTTTATGATTGCGTTTGTATGCTGGTGACTGTATTATTGTGATTGTATGATTATGATTGAATGATTGTGATTGCATGATTGCGATTGTATGATTGTGATTGCATGATTTTGAATGTATGATTGTGATTGTATGATTGTGATTGTATGATTGTTATTGTATGATTGTGATTGTATGATTGTGATTGTATGATTGTGATAGTATGATTGTGATTGTAAGATTGTGATTGTATGACTGTGATTGTATGATTGTGATTGTATGATTGTGATTGTATGATTATGATTGTATGATTGTGATTGTATGATTGTGATGGTATGATTGTGATTGTATGATTGTGATTGTATGATTATGATTGTATGATTGTGATTGTATGATTGCGATTGTATGATTGTGATTGTATGATTATGATTGTATTTTTGTGATTGTATGATTGTGATTGTATGATTGCGATTGTATTATTGTGATTGTATGATTGTGTAGTATGGTTGTGATTGTATGATTGTGACTGTATGATTGCGATTGTATGATTGTAATTGTATGATTGTGATTGTATGATTGTGATTGTATGATTGTGGTTGTATGATTGTGATTGTGTGATTGTGATTGTATGATTGTGATTGTATGATTGTGATTGTATGATTGTGATTGTATGATTGTGATTGTATGATTGTGATTGTGTGATTGTATTTGGGAGATTGTAATTGTATGATTGCGATTGTATGATTGTGATTGTATGATTGTTATCGTATGATTGTGATTGTTTGACTGCGATTGTATGATTGTGCTTGTATGATTGTGATTGTATGATTGTGATTGTATGATTGTGATTGTATGATTGTGATTGTATGATTGTGATTGTATGATTGTGATTGTATGATTGTGATTGTATGATTGTGATTGTATGATTGTGTTTGTATGATTTTGATTGGATGATTGTGATTGCATGATTGTGATTGTATGATTGTTATTGTATGATTGTGATTGTATGATTGTGATTGTATGATTGTGATAGTATGATTGTGATTGTATGATTGTGATGGTATGATTGTGATTGTATGATTGTGATTGTGTGATTATGATTGTATGATTGTGATTGTATGATTGTGATTGTATGATTATGATTGTATTTTTGTGATTGTATGATTGTGATTGTATGATTGCGATTGTATTATTGTGATTGTATGATTGTGTAGTATGGTTGTGATTGTATGATTGTGATTGTATGATTGCGATTGTATGATTGTAATTGTATGATTGTGATTGTATGATTGTGATTGTATGATTGTGGTTGTATGATTGTGATTGTGTGATTGTGATTGTATGATTGTGATTGTATGATTGTGATTGTATGATTGTGATTGTATGATTGTGATTGTATGATTGTGATTGTGTGATTGTATTTGGGAGATTGTAATTGTATGATTGCGATTGTATGATTGTGATTGTATGATTGTTATCGTATGATTGTGATTGTTTGACTGCGATTGTATGATTGTGCTTGTATGATTGTGATTGTATGATTGTGATTGTATGATTGTGATTGTATGATTGTGATTGTATGATTGTGATTGTATGATTGTGATTGTATGATTGTGATTGTATGATTGTGATTGTATGATTGTGATTGTATGATTGTGTTTGTATGATTTTGATTGGATGATTGTGATTGCATGATTGTGATTGTATGATTGTGATTGTATGATTGTGATGGTATGATTGTGATTGTATGATTATGATTGTATGATTGTGATTGTATGATTGTGATGGTATGATTGTGATTGTATGATTGTGATTGTATGATTATGATTGTATGATTGTGATTGTATGATTGCGATTGTATGATTGTGATTGTATGATTATGATTGTATTTTTGTGATTGTATGATTGTGATTGTATGATTGCGATTGTATTATTGTGATTGTATGATTGTGTAGTATGGTTGTGATTGTATGATTGTGATTGTATGATTGCGATTGTATGATTGTAATTGTATGATTGTGATTGTATGATTGTGATTGTATGATTGTGGTTGTATGATTGTGATTGTGTGATTGTGATTGTATGATTGTGATTGTATGATTGTGATTGTATGATTGTGATTGTATGATTGTGATTGTATGATTGTGATTGTGTGATTGTATTTGGGAGATTGTAATTGTATGATTGCGATTGTATGATTGTGATTGTATGATTGTTATCGTATGATTGTGATTGTTTGACTGCGATTGTATGATTGTGCTTGTATGATTGTGATTGTATGATTGTGATTGTATGATTGTGATTGTATGATTGTGATTGTATGATTGTGATTGTATGATTGTGATTGTATGATTGTGATTGTATGATTGTGATTGTATGATTGTGATTGTATGATTGTGTTTGTATGATTTTGATTGGATGATTGTGATTGCATGATTGTGATTGTATGATTGTGATTGTATGATTGTGATGGTATGATTGTGATTGTATGATTATGATTGTATTTTTGTGATTGTATGATTGTGATTGTATGATTGTGATTGTATGATTGTGATTGTACGATTGTGATTGTATGATTGCGATTGTATGAATGCGATTGTATGATTGTGATTGCACGATTGTGATTGCACGATTGTGATTGTATGATTGTGATTGTATGATATTGATTGTATGATTGTGATTGTATGATTGTGATTGTATGATTGTGATAGTATGATTGTGATTGTATGATTGTGATTGTATGACTGTGATTGTATGATTGTGATTGTGTGATTGTGATTGTGCGATTGTGATTGTGCGATTGTGATTGTACGATTGTGATTGTACGATTGTGATTGTATGATTGTGATTGTATGATTATGATTGAATGATTGTGATTGCATGACTGTGATTGTATGATTGTGATTGCATGATTTTGAATGTATGATTGTGATTGTATGATTGTGATTGTATGATTGTGATTGTATGATTGTGATTGTATGATTGTGATAGTATGATTGTGATTGTAAGATTGTGATTGTATGACTGTGATTGTATGATTGTGATTGTATGATTTTCATTGTATGATTATGATTGTATGATTGTGCTTGCATGATTGTGATTGTATGATTGAGATTGCATGATTTTGTATGTATGATTGTGATTGTATGATTGTGATTGTATGATTGTGATTGTATGATTGGGATTGTATGATTGTGATTGTATGATTGTATTTGGGAGATTGTGTTTGGGAGATTGTAGTTGTATGATTGCGATTGTATGATTGTGATTGTATGATTGTGATGTATGATTGTAATTGTATGATTATGATTGTATGATTGTGATTGTATGATTGTGATGGTATGATTGTGATTGTATGATTGCGATCGTATGATTGTGATTGTATGATTATGATTGTATGATTGTGATTGGAAGATTTCGATTGTATGATTGTGATTGTATGATTGTGATTGTATGATTGTGATTGTATGATTGTGATTGTATGATTGGGATTGTATGATTGTGATTGTATGATTGTATTTGGGAGATTGTGTTTGGGAGATTGTAGTTGTATGATTGCGATTGTATGATTGTGATTGTATGATTGTGATGTATGATTGTAATTGTATGATTATGATTGTATGATTGTGATTGTATGATTGTGATGGTATGATTGTGATTGTATGATTGCGATCGTATGATTGTGATTGTATGATTATGATTGTATGATTGTGATTGGAAGATTTCGATTGTATGATTGTGCTTGTATGATTGTGATTGTATGATTGTGATTGTATGATTGTGATTGTATGATTGCGATTGTATGATTGTAATTGTATGATTGTGATTGTATGATTGGATTGTATGATTGTGGTTGTATGATTGTGATTGTGTGATTGTGATTGTATGATTGTGATTGTATGATTGTGATTGTATGATTGTGATTGTGTGATTGTATTTGTGAGATTGTAATTGTATGATTGCGATTTTATGATTGCGTTTGTATGCTGGTGACTGTATTATTGTGATTGTGTGATTGTGATTGTATGATTGTGATTGTATGATTGTGATTGCATGATTGTGATTGTATGATTGTGTTTGTATGACTGTGATTGTATGATTGTATTTGGGTGATTGTAATTGTATGATTGCGATTGTATGATTGGGATTGTATGATTGTTATCGTATGATTGTGATTGTTTGACTGCGATTGTATGATTGTGCTTGTATGATTGTGATTGTGTGATTGTGATTGTATGATTATGATTGAATGATTGTGATTGCATGATTGCGATTGTATGATTGTGATTGCATGATTTTGAATGTATGATTGTGATTGTATGATTGTGATTGTATGATTGTGATTGTATGATTGTGATTGTATGATTGTGATAGTATGATTGTGATTGTAAGATTGTGATTGTATGACTGTGATTGTATGATTGTGATTGTATGATTGTGATTGTATGATTATGATTGTATGATTGTGATTGTATGATTGTGATGGTATGATTGTGATTGTATGATTGTGATTGTATGATTATGATTGTATGATTGTGATTGTATGATTGCGATTGTATGATTGCGATTGTATGATTATGATTGTATTTTTGTGATTGTATGATTGTGATTGTATGATTGCGATTGTATTATTGTGATTGTATGATTGTGTAGTATGGTTGTGATTGTATGATTTTGATTGTATGATTGCGATTGTATGATTGTAATTGTATGATTGTGATTGTATGATTGTGATTGTATGATTGTGGTTGTATGATTGTGATTGTGTGATTGTGATTGTATGATTGTGATTGTATGATTGTGATTGTATGATTGTGATTGTGTGATTGTATTTGGGAGATTGTAATTGTATGATTGCGATTTTATGATTGCGTTTGTATGCTGGCGACTGTATTATTGTGATTGTGTGATTGTGATTGTATGATTGTGATTGTATGATTGTGATTGCATGATTTTGATTGTTTGATTGTGTTTGTATGACTGTGATTGTATGATTGTGATTGTATGATTGTATTTGGGTGATTGTAATTGTATGATTGCGATTGTATGATTGTGATTGTATGATTGTTATCGTATGATTGTGATTGTTTGACTGCGATTGTATGATTGTGCTTGTATGATTGTGATTGTATGATTGTGATTGTATGATTGTGATTGTATGATTGTGATTGTATGATTGTGATTGTATGATTGTGTTTGTATGATTTTGATTGGATGATTGTGATTGCATGATTGTGATTGTATGATTGTGATTGTATGATTGTGATGGTATGATTGTGATTGTATGATTATGATTGTATTTTTGTGATTGTATGATTGTGATTGTATGATTGTGATTGTATGATTGTGATTGTATGATTGTGATTGTATGATTGCGATTGTATGAATGCGATTGTATGATTGTGATTGCACGATTGTGATTGCACGATTGTGATTGTATGATTGTGATTGTATGATATTGATTGTATGATTGTGATTGTATGATTGTGATTGTATGATTGCGATTGTATGATTCTAATTGTATGATTGCGAGTGTATGATTGTGATTGTATGACTGTGATTGTATGATTGTGATTGTGCGATTGTGATTGTACGATTGTGATTGTATGAATGTGATTGTATGATTATGATTGAATGATTGTGATTGCATGATTGTGATTGTATGATTGTGATTGCATGATTTTGAATGTATGATTGTGATTGTATGATTGCGATTGTGCGATTGTGATTGTACGATTGTGATTGTATGATTGTGATTGTATGATTATGATTGTATGATTGTGATTGTATGATTGTGATTGTATGATTGTGATAGTATGATTGTGATTGTAAGATTGTGATTGTATGACTGTGATTGTATGATTGTGATTGTATGATTGTGATTGTATGATTATGATTGTATGATTGTGATTGTATGATTGTGATGGTATGATTGTGATTGTATGATTGTGATTGTATGATTATGATTGTATGATTGTGATTGTATGATTGCGATTGTATGATTGTGATTGTATGATTATGATTGTATTTTTGTGATTGTATGATTGTGATTGTATGATTGCGATTGTATTATTGTGATTGTATGATTGTGTAGTATGGTTGTGATTGTATGATTTTGATTGTATGATTGCGATTGTATGATTGTAATTGTATGATTGTGATTGTATGATTGTGATTGTATGATTGTGGTTGTATGATTGTGATTGTGTGATTGTGATTGTATGATTGTGATTGTATGATTGTGATTGTATGATTGTGATTGTGTGATTGTATTTGGGAGATTGTAATTGTATGATTGCGATTTTATGATTGCGTTTGTATGCTGGCGACTGTATTATTGTGATTGTGTGATTGTGATTGTATGATTGTGATTGTATGATTGTGATTGCATGATTTTGATTGTTTGATTGTGTTTGTATGACTGTGATTGTATGATTGTGATTGTATGATTGTATTTGGGTGATTGTAATTGTATGATTGCGATTGTATGATTGTGATTGTATGATTGTTATCGTATGATTGTGATTGTTTGACTGCGATTGTATGATTGTGCTTGTATGATTGTGATTGTCTGACTGTGGTTGTGCGATTGTGATTGTACGATTGTGATTGTACGATTGTGATAGAATGATTGTGATTGTATGATTGTGATTGTATGATTGTGATTGTATGATTCTGATTGTATGATTGTGATGGTATGACTGTGATTGTATGATTGCGATAGTATGATTGCGATTGTATGATTGTGATTGTATGATTGCGATTGTATGATTGTGATTGTATGATTATGATTGTATGATTGTGATTGTATGATTGTGATTGTATGATTGTGATTGCATGATTGTCATTGTATGATTATGATTGTATGATTGTGATTGCATGATTGTGATTGTATGATTGAGATTGCATGATTTTGTATGTATGATTGTGATTGTATGACTGTGATTGTATGATTGTGATTGTATGATTGTGATTGTATGATTGTGATAGTATGATTGTGATTGTATGATTGTGATTGTATGACTGTGATTGTATGATTGTGATTGTGCGATTGTGATTGTACGATTGTGATTGTA
This sequence comes from Megachile rotundata, assembly GCF_050947335.1. Taxonomy (NCBI): domain Eukaryota; kingdom Metazoa; phylum Arthropoda; class Insecta; order Hymenoptera; family Megachilidae; genus Megachile; species Megachile rotundata. Next base: position 1,407,154 of record NW_027473323.1, on the reverse strand, counting down.
TGATTGTGATTGTATGATTATGATTGAATGATTGTGATTGCATGACTGTGATTGTATGATTGTGATTGCATGATTTTGAATGTATGATTGTGATTGTATGATTGTGATTGTATGATTGTGATTGTATGATTGTGATTGTATGATTGTGATAGTATGATTGTGATTGTAAGATTGTGATTGTATGACTGTGATTGTATGATTGTGATTGTATGATTTTCATTGTATGATTATGATTGTATGATTGTGCTTGCATGATTGTGATTGTATGATTGAGATTGCATGATTTTGTATGTATGATTGTGATTGTATGATTGTGATTGTATGATTGTGATTGTATGATTGTGATTGTATGATTGTGATTGTATGATTGTATTTGGGAGATTGTGTTTGGGAGATTGTAGTTGTATGATTGCGATTGTATGATTGTGATTGTATGATTGTGATGTATGATTGTAATTGTATGATTATGATTGTATGATTGTGATTGTATGATTGTGATGGTATGATTGTGATTGTATGATTGCGATCGTATGATTGTGATTGTATGATTATGATTGTATGATTGTGATTGGAAGATTTCGATTGTATGATTGTGATTGTATGATTGTGATTGTATGACTGTGATTGTATGATTGTGATTGTGCGATTGTGATTGTACGATTGTGATTGTACGATTGTGATTGTATGATTGTGATTGTATGATTATGATTGAACGATTGTGATTGCATGATTGTGATTGTATGATTGTGATTGCATGATTTTGAATGTATGATTGTGATTGTATGATTGTGATTGTATGATTGTGATAGTATGATTGTGATTGTAAGATTGTGATTGTATGACTGTGATTGTATGATTGTGATTGTATGATTGTCATTGTATGATTATGATTGTATGATTGTGATTGCATGATTGTGATTGTATGATTGAGATTGCATGATTGTGATTGTATGATTGTGATTCTATGATTGTGATTGTATGATTGTGGTTGTATGATTGTGATTGCCTGATTGCGGTTGTATGATTGTGATTGTATGATTGTGATTGTATGATTGTCATTGTATGATTATGATTGTATGATTGTGATTGTATGATTGTGATTGTATGATTGTGATTGTATGATTGTCATCGTATGATTATGATTGTATGATTGTGATTGCATGATTGTGATTGTATGATTGAGATTGCATGATTTTGTATGTATGATTGTGATTGTATGACTGTGATTGTATGATTGTGATTGTATGATTGTGATTGTATGATTGTGATAGTATGATTGTGATTGTATGATTGTGATTGTATGACTGTGATTGTATGATTGTGATTGTGCGATTGTGATTGTACGATTGTGATTGTATGATTGTGATTGTATGATTATGATTGAATGATTGTGATTGCATGATTGTGATTGTATGATTGTGATTGCATGATTTTGAATGTATGATTGTGATTGTATGATTGTGATTGTGTGATTGTGATTGTATGATTGTGATTGTATGATTGCGAGTGTATGATTGTGATTCTATGATTGTGATTGTATGATTGTGATCGTATGGTTGTGATTGTTCGATTGCGATTGTACGATTGCGATTGTATTATTGTGATTGTATGATTGTGATAGTATGGTTGTGAAAGTATGATTGTGATAGTATGATTGTGATTGTATGATTGTGATTGTATGATTGTGATTGTATGATTGTGATTGTATGATTGTGATTGTATGATAGTGATTGTCTGACTGTGGTTGTGCGATTGTGATTGTACGATTGTGATTGTACGATTGTGATAGAATGATTGTGATTGTATGATTGTGATTGTATGATTGTGATTGTATGATTCTGATTGTATGATTGTGATGGTATGACTGTGATTGTATGATTGCGATAGTATGATTGCGATTGTATGATTGTGATTGTATGATTGCGATTGTATGATTGTGATTGTATGATTATGATTGTATGATTGTGATTGTATGATTGTGATTGTATGATTGTGATTGCATGATTGTCATTGTATGATTATGATTGTATGATTGTGATTGCATGATTGTGATTGTATGATTGAGATTGCATGATTTTGTATGTATGATTGTGATTGTATGACTGTGATTGTATGATTGTGATTGTATGATTGTGATTGTATGATTGTGATAGTATGATTGTGATTGTATGATTGTGATTGTATGACTGTGATTGTATGATTGTGATTGTGCGATTGTGATTGTACGATTGTGATTGTATGATTGTGATTGTATGATTATGATTGAATGATTGTGATTGCATGATTGTGATTGTATGATTGTGATTGCATGATTTTGAATGTATGATTGTGATTGTATGATTGCGATTGTGCGATTGTGATTGTACGATTGTGATTGTATGATTGTGATTGTATGATTATGATTGTATGATTTTGATTGTATGATTGCGATTGTATGATTGTGATTGTATGATTATGATTGTATTTTTGTGATTGTATGATTGTGATTGTATGATTGCGATTGTATTATTGTGATTCTATGACTGTGTAGTATGGTTGTGATTGTATGATTGTGATTGTATGATTGCGATTGTATGATTCTAATTGTATGATTGTGAGTGTATGATTGTGATTGTATGATTGTGGTTGTATGATTGTGATTGTGTGATTGTGATTGTATGATTGTGATTGTATGATTGTGATTGTATGATTGTGATTGTGTGATTGTATTTGGGAGATTGTAATTGTATGATTGCGATTTTATGATTGCGTTTGTATGCTGGTGACTGTATTATTGTGATTGTGTGATTGTGATTGTATGATTGTGATTGTATGATTGTGATTGTATGATTGTGATTGTATGATTGTGATTGTATGATTGTGATTGTATGATTGTGATTGTATGATTATGATTGAATGATTGTGATTGCATGATTGCGATTGTATGATTGTGATTGCATGATTTTGAATGTATGATTGTGATTGTATGATTGTGATTGTATGATTGTGATTGTATGATTGTGATTGTATGATTGTGATTGTATGATTGTGATAGTATGATTGTGATTGTAAGATTGTGATTGTATGACTGTGATTGTATGATTGTGATTGTATGATTGTGATTGTATGATTATGATTGTATGATTGTGATTGTATGATTTGTGATGGTATGATTGTGATTGTATGATTGTGATTGTATGATTATGATTGTATGATTGTGATTGTATGATTGCGATTGTATGATTGTGATTGTATGATTATGATTGTATTTTTGTGATTGTATGATTGTGATTGTATGATTGCGATTGTATTATTGTGATTGTATGATTGTGTAGTATGGTTGTGATTGTATGATTGTGACTGTATGATTGCGATTGTATGATTGTAATTGTATGATTGTGATTGTATGATTGTGATTGTATGATTGTGGTTGTATGATTGTGATTGTGTGATTGTGATTGTATGATTGTGATTGTATGATTGTGATTGTATGATTGTGATTGTATGATTGTGATTGTATGATTGTGATTGTATGATTGTGATTGTGTGATTGTATTTGGGAGATTGTAATTGTATGATTGCGATTGTATGATTGTGATTGTATGATTGTTATCGTATGATTGTGATTGTTTGACTGCGATTGTATGATTGTGCTTGTATGATTGTGATTGTATGATTGTGATTGTATGATTGTGATTGTATGATTGTGATTGTATGATTGTGATTGTATGATTGTGATTGTATGATTGTGATTGTATGATTGTGTTTGTATGATTTTGATTGGATGATTGTGATTGCATGATTGTGATTGTATGATTGTGATTGTATGATTGTGATGGTATGATTGTGATGGTATGATTGTGATTGTATGATTGTGATTGTATGATTATGATTGTATGATTGTGATTGTATGATTGCGATTGTATGATTGTGATTGTATGATTATGATTGTATTTTTGTGATTGTATGATTGTGATTGTATGATTGCGATTGTATTATTGTGATTGTATGATTGTGTAGTATGGTTGTGATTGTATGATTGTGATTGTATGATTGCGATTGTATGATTGTAATTGTATGGTTGTGATTGTATGATTGTGATTGTATGATTGTGGTTGTATGATTGTGATTGTGTGATTGTGATTGTATGATTGTGATTGTATGATTGTGATTGTATGATTGTGATTGTATGATTGTGATTGTATGATTGTGATTGTGTGATTGTATTTGGGAGATTGTAATTGTATGATTGCGATTGTATGATTGTGATTGTATGATTGTTATCGTATGATTGTGATTGTTTGACTGCGATTGTATGATTGTGCTTGTATGATTGTGATTGTATGATTGTGATTGTATGATTGTGATTGTATGATTGTGATTGTATGATTGTGATTGTATGATTGTGATTGTATGATTGTGATTGTATGATTGTGTTTGTATGATTTTGATTGGATGATTGTGATTGCATGATTGTGATTGTATGATTGTGATTGTATGATTGTGATGGTATGATTGTGATTGTATGATTATGATTGTATTTTTGTGATTGTATGATTGTGATTGTATGATTGTGATTGTATGATTGTGATTGTACGATTGTGATTGTATGATTGCGATTGTATGAATGCGATTGTATGATTGTGATTGCACGATTGTGATTGCACGATTGTGATTGTATGATTGTGATTGTATGATATTGATTGTATGATTGTGATTGTATGATTGTGATTGTATGATTGTGATAGTATGATTGTGATTGTATGATTGTGATTGTATGACTGTGATTGTATGATTGTGATTGTGTGATTGTGATTGTGCGATTGTGATTGTGCGATTGTGATTGTACGATTGTGATTGTACGATTGTGATTGTATGATTGTGATTGTACGATTATGATTGAATGATTGTGATTGCATGACTGTGATTGTATGATTGTGATTGCATGATTTTGAATGTATGATTGTGATTGTATGATTGTGATTGTATGATTGTGATTGTATGATTGTGATTGTATGATTGTGATAGTATGATTGTGATTGTAAGATTGTGATTGTATGACTGTGATTGTATGATTGTGATTGTATGATTTTCATTGTATGATTATGATTGTATGATTGTGCTTGCATGATTGTGATTGTATGATTGAGATTGCATGATTTTGTATGTATGATTGTGATTGTATGATTGTGATTGTATGATTGTGATTGTATGATTGGGATTGTATGATTGTGATTGTATGATTGTATTTGGGAGATTGTGTTTGGGAGATTGTAGTTGTATGATTGCGATTGTATGATTGTGATTGTATGATTGTGATGTATGATTGTAATTGTATGATTATGATTGTATGATTGTGATTGTATGATTGTGATGGTATGATTGTGATTGTATGATTGCGATCGTATGATTGTGATTGTATGATTATGATTGTATGATTGTGATTGGAAGATTTCGATTGTATGATTGTGATTGTATGATTGTGATTGTATGACTGTGATTGTATGATTGTGATTGTGCGATTGTGATTGTACGATTGTGATTGTACGATTGTGATTGTATGATTGTGATTGTATGATTATGATTGAACGATTGTGATTGCACGATTGTGATTGTATGATTGTGATTGCATGATTTTGAATGTATGATTGTGATTGTATGATTGTGATTGTGTGATTGTGATTGTATGATTGTGATTGTATGATTGCGAGTGTATGATTGTGATTCTATGATTGTGATTGTATGATTGTGATCGTATGGTTGTGATTGTTCGATTGCGATTGTACGATTGCGATTGTATTATTGTGATTGTATGATTGTGATAGTATGGTTGTGAAAGTATGATTGTGATAGTATGATTGTGATTGTATGATTGTGATTGCATGATTGTGATTGTATGATTGAGATTGCATGATTTTGTATGTATGATTGTGATTGTATGACTGTGATTGTATGATTGTGATTGCATGATTGTGATTGTATGATTGTGATAGTATGATTGTGATTGTATGATTGTGATTGTATGACTGTGATTGTATGATTGTGATTGTGCGATTGTGATTGTACGATTGTGATTGTATGATTGTGATTGTATGATTATGATTGAATGATTGTGATTGCATGATTGTGATTGTATGATTGTGATTGCATGATTTTGAATGTATGATTGTGATTGTATGATTGCGATTGTGCGATTGTGATTGTACGATTGTGATTGTATGATTGTGATTGTATGATTATGATTGTATGATTGTGATTGTATGATTGCGATTGTATGATTGTGATTGTATGATTATGATTGTATTTTTGTGATTGTATGATTGTGATTGTATGATTGCGATTGTATTATTGTGATTCTATGACTGTGTAGTATGGTTGTGATTGTATGATTGTGATTGTATGATTGCGATTGTATGATTGTAATTGTATGATTGTGATTGTATGATTGTGATTGTATGATTGTGGTTGTATGATTGTGATTGTGTGATTGTGATTGTATGATTGTGATAGTATGATTGTGATTGTATGATTGTGATTGTGTGATTGTATTTGGGAGATTGTAATTGTATGATTGCGATTTTATGATTGCGTTTGTATGCTGGTGACTGTATTATTGTGATTGTGTGATTGTGATTGTATGATTGTGATTGTATGATTGTGATTGTATGATTGTGATTGTATGATTGTGATTGTATGATTGTGATTGTATGATTGTGATTGTATGATTGTGATTGTATGATTGTGATTGTATGATTATGATTGAATGATTGTGATTGCATGATTGCGATTGTATGATTGTGATTGCATGATTTTGAATGTATGATTGTGATTGTATGATTGTGATTGTATGATTGTGATTGTATGATTGCGATTGTATGATTGTGATAGTATGATTGTGATTGTAAGATTGTGATTGTATGACTGTGATTGTATGATTGTGATTGTATGATTGTGATTGTATGATTATGATTGTATGATTGTGATTGTATGATTGTGATGGTATGATTGTGATTGTATGATTGTGATTGTATGATTATGATTGTATGATTGTGATTGTATGATTGCGATTGTATGATTGTGATTGTATGATTATGATTGTATTTTTGTGATTGTATGATTGTGATTGTATGATTGCGATTGTATTATTGTGATTGTATGATTGTGTAGTATGGTTGTGATTGTATGATTGTGATTGTATGATTGCGATTGTATGATTGTAATTGTATGATTGTGATTGTATGATTGTGATTGTATGATTGTGGTTGTATGATTGTGATTGTGTGATTGTGATTGTATGATTGTGATTGTATGATTGTGATTGTATGATTGTGATTGTATGATTGTGATTGTGTGATTGTATTTGGGAGATTGTAATTGTATGATTGCGATTTTATGATTGCGTTTGTATGCTGGTGACTGTATTATTGTGATTGTGTGATTGTGCTTGTATGATTGTGATTGTATGATTGTGATTGTATGATTGTGATTGTATGATTGTGATTGTATGATTGTGATTGTATGATTGTGTTTGTATGATCTTGATTGGATGATTGTGATTTCATGATTGTGATTGTATGATTGTGATTATATGATTGTGATGGTATGATTGTGATTGTATGATTATGATTGTATTTTTGTGATTGTATGATTGTGATTGTATGATTGTGATTGTATGATTGTGATTGTATGATTGTGATTGTACGATTGTGATTGTATGATTGCGATTGTATGAATGCGATTGTATGATTGTGATTGCACGATTGTGATTGCACGATTGTGATTGTATGATTGTGATTGTATGATATTGATTGTATGATTGTGATTGTATGATTGTGGTTGTATGATTGTGATTGTATGATTGTGATAGTATGATTGTGATTGTATGATTGTGATTGTATGACTGTGATTGTATGATTGTGATTGTGTGATTGTGATTGTGCGATTGTGATTGTACGATTGTGATTGTACGATTGTGATTGTATGATTGTGATTGTATGATTGTGATTGTATGATTGTGATTGTATGATTGTGATAGTATGATTGTGATTGTAAGATTGTGATTGTATGACTGTGATTGTATGATTGTGATTGTATGATTTTCATTGTATGATTATGATTGTATGATTGTGCTTGCATGATTGTGATTGTATGATTGAGATTGCATGATTTTGTATGTATGATTGTGATTGTATGATTGTGATTGTATGATTGTGATTGTATGATTGTGATTGTATGATTGTATTTGGGAGATTGTGTTTGGGAGATTGTACTTGTATGATTGCGATTGTATGATTGTGATTGTATGATTGTGATGTATGATTGTAATTGTATGATTATGATTGTATGATTGTGATTGTATGATTGTGATGTTATGATTGTGATTGTATGATTGCGATCGTATGATTGTGATTGTATGATTATGATTGTATGATTGTGATTGGAAGATTTCGATTGTATTATTGTGATTGTATGATTGTGATTGTATGACTGTGATTGTATGATTGTGATTGTGCGATTGTGATTGTACGATTGTGATTGTACGATTGTGATTGTACGATTGTGATTGTATGACTGTGATTGTTTGATTGTGATTGTATGATTATGATTGTATGGTTGTGACTGTATGATTGTGATGGTATGATTGCGATTGTATGATATTGATTGTATGATTGTGATTGTATGATTGTGATTGTATGACTGTGACTGTATGATTGTGATTGTATGATTGTCATTGTATGATTGTGATTGTATGATTGTGATTGTATGATTATGATTGTATGGTTGTGACTGTATGATTGTGATGGTATGATTGCGATTGTATGATATTGATTGTATGATTGTGATTGTATGATTGTGATTGTATGATTGTGATTGTATGATTGTGATTGTCTGATTGCGGTTGTATGATTGAGATGGCATGATTGTGATTGTATGATTGTGATTCTATGATTGTGATTGTATGATAGTGATAGTATGATTGTGATTGTATGACTGTGATTGTATGATTGTGATTGTATGATTGTGATTGTATGATTGTGATAGCATGATTGTGATTGTATGATTGTGGTTGCATGACTGTGGTTGTATGATTGTGATTGTATGATTGTGATTGTATGATTGTGATTGTATGATTGTGATTGTATGATTGTGATGTATGATTGTGATTGTATGATTGTGATTGTATGATTGTGATTGTATGATTGTGAATGCATGATTTCGATTGTATGATTGTGATTGTATGATTGTGATTGCATGATTGTGATTGTATGATTGAGATTGCATGATTTTGTATGTATGATTGTGATTGTATGACTGTGATTGTATGATTGTGATTGTATGATTGTGATTGTATGATTGTGATAGTATGATTGTGATTGTATGATTGTGATTGTATGATTGTGATTGTATGATTGTGATTGTATGATTGTGATTGTATGATTGTGATTGTATGATTGTCATCGTATGATTATGATTGTATGATTGTGATTGCATGATTGTGATTGTATGATTGAGATTGCATGATTTTGTATGTATGATTGTGATTGTATGACTGTGATTGTATGATTGTGATTGTATGATTGTGATTGTATGATTGTGATAGTATGATTGTGATTGTATGATTGTGATTGTATGACTGTGATTGTATGATTGTGATTGTGCGATTGTGATTGTATGATTGTCATTGTATGATTATGATTGTATGATTGTGATTGTATGATTGTGATTGTATGATTGTGATTGTATGATTGTCATCGTATGATTATGATTGTATGATTGTGATTGCATGATTGTGATTGTATGATTGAGATTGCATGATTTTGTATGTATGATTGTGATTGTATGACTGTGATTGTATGATTGTGATTGTATGATTGTGATTGTATGATTGTGATAGTATGATTGTGATTGTATGATTGTGATTGTATGACTGTGATTGTATGATTGTGATTGTGCGATTGTGATTGTACGATTGTGATTGTATGATTGTGATTGTATGATTATGATTGAATGATTGTGATTGCATGATTGTGATTGTATGATTGTGATTGCATGATTTTGAATGTATGATTGTGATTGTATGATTGTGATTGTGTGATTGTGATTGTATGATTGTGATTGTATGATTGCGAGTGTATGATTGTGATTCTATGATTGTGATTGTATGATTGTGATCGTATGGTTGTGATTGTTCGATTGCGATTGTACGATTGCGATTGTATTATTGTGATTGTATGATTGTGATAGTATGGTTGTGAAAGTATGATTGTGATAGTATGATTGTGATTGTATGATTGTGATTGCATGATTGTGATTGTATGATTGAGATTGCATGATTTTGTATGTATGATTGTGATTGTATGACTGTGATTGTATGATTGTGATTGTATGATTGTGATTGTATGATTGTGATAGTATGATTGTGATTGTATGATTGTGATTGTATGACTGTGATTGTATGATTGTGATTGTGCGATTGTGATTGTACGATTGTGATTGTATGATTGTGATTGTATGATTATGATTGAATGATTGTGATTGCATGATTGTGATTGTATGATTGTGATTGCATGATTTTGAATGTATGATTGTGATTGTATGATTGCGATTGTGCGATTGTGATTGTACGATTGTGATTGTATGATTGTGATTGTATGATTATGATTGTATGATTGTGATTGTATGATTGCGATTGTATGATTGTGATTGTATGATTATGATTGTATTTTTGTGATTGTATGATTGTGATTGTATGATTGCGATTGTATTATTGTGATTCTATGACTGTGTAGTATGGTTGTGATTGTATGATTGTGATTGTATGATTGCGATTGTATGATTGTAATTGTATGATTGTGATTGTATGATTGTGATTGTATGATTGTGGTTGTATGATTGTGATTGTGTGATTGTGATTGTATGATTGTGATTGTATGATTGTGATTGTATGATTGTGATTGTATGATTGTGATTGTGTGATTGTATTTGGCAGATTGTAATTGTATGATTGCGATTTTATGATTGCGTTTGTATGCTGGTGACTGTATTATTGTGATTGTGTGATTGTGATTGTATGATTGTGATTGTATGATTGTGATTGTATGATTGTGATTGTATGATTGTGATTGTATGATTGTGATTGTATGATTGTGATTGTATGATTATGATTGAATGATTGTGATTGCATGATTGCGATTGTATGATTGTGATTGCATGATTTTGAATGTATGATTGTGATTGTATGATTGTGATTGTATGATTGTGATTGTATGATTGTGATTGTATGATTGTGATAGTATGATTGTGATTGTAAGATTGTGATTGTATGACTGTGATTGTATGATTGTGATTGTATGATTGTGATTGTATGATTATGATTGTATGATTGTGATTGTATGATTGTGATGGTATGATTGTGATTGTATGATTGTGATTGTATGATTATGATTGTATGATTGTGATTGTATGATTGCGATTGTATGATTGTGATTGTATGATTATGATTGTATTTTTGTGATTGTATGATTGTGATTGTATGATTGCGATTGTATTATTGTGATTGTATGATTGTGTAGTATGGTTGTGATTGTATGATTGTGATTGTATGATTGCGATTGTATGATTGTGATTGTATGATTGTGATGTATGATTGTAATTGTATGATTATGATTGTATGATTGTGATTGTATGATTGTGATGTTATGATTGTGATTGTATGATTGCGATCGTATGATTGTGATTGTATGATTATGATTGTATGATTGTGATTGGAAGATTTCGATTGTATGATTGTGATTGTATGATTGTGATTGTATGACTGTGATTGTATGATTGTGATTGTGCGATTGTGATTGTACGATTGTGATTGTACGATTGTGATTGTACGATTGTGATTGTATGACTGTGATTGTTTGATTGTGATTGTATGATTATGATTGTATGGTTGTGACTGTATGATTGTGATGGTATGATTGCGATTGTATGATATTGATTGTATGATTGTGATTGTATGATTGTGATTGTATGACTGTGACTGTATGATTGTGATTGTATGATTGTCATTGTATGATTGTGATTGTATGATTGTGATTGTATGATTATGATTGTATGGTTGTGACTGTATGATTGTGATGGTATGATTGCGATTGTATGATATTGATTGTATGATTGTGATTGTATGATTGTGATTGTATGATTGTGATTGTATGATTGTGATTGTCTGATTGCGGTTGTATGATTGAGATTGCATGATTGTGATTGTATGATTGTGATTCTATGATTGTGATTGTATGATAGTGATAGTATGATTGTGATTGTATGATTGTGATTGTATGACTGTGATTGTATGATTGTGATTGTATGATTGTGATTGTATGATTGTGATAGCATGATTGTGATTGTATGATTGTGGTTGCATGACTGTGGTTGTATGATTGTGATTGTATGATTGTGATTGTATGATTGTGATTGTATGATTGTGATTGTATGATTGTGATGTATGATTGTGATTGTATGATTGTGATTGTATGATTGTGATTGTATGATTGTGAATGCATGATTTCGATTGTATGATTGTGATTGTATGATATTGATTGTATGATTGTGATTGTATGATTGTGATTGTATGATTGTGATAGTATGATTGTGATTGTATGATTGTGATTGTATGACTGTGATTGTATGATTGTGATTGTGCGATTGTGATTGTGCGATTGTGATTGTACGATTGAGATTGCATGATTTTGTATGTATGATTGTGATTGTATGACTGTGATTGTATGATTGTGATTGTATGATTGTGATTGTATGATTGTGATAGTATGATTGTGATTGTATGATTGTGATTGTATGACTGTGATTGTATGATTGTGATTGTGCGATTGTGATTGTACGATTGTGATTGTATGATTGTGATTGTATGATTATGATTGAATGATTGTGATTGCATGATTGTGATTGTATGATTGTGATTGCATGATTTTGAATGTATGATTGTGATTGTATGATTGTGTGTGTATGATTGTGATTGTATGATTGTGATAGTATGATTGTGATTGTAAGATTGTGATTGTATGAATGTGATTGTATGATTGTGATTGTATGATTGTGATTGTATGATTATGATTGTATGATTGTGATTGTATGATTGTGATGGTATGATTGTGAGTGTATGATTGTGATTGTATGATTGTGATTGTATGATTGTGATTGTATGATTGTGATTGTGTGATTGTATTTGGGAGATTGTCATTGTATGATTGCGATTTTATGATTGCGATTGTATGCTGGTGACTGTATTATTGTGATTGTATGATTGTGATTTTTTGATGGTGATTGTATGATTTTGATTGCATGATTGTGATTGTATGATTGTGATTGTATGATTGTGATTGTATGATTGTGATTGTATGATTGTGATTGTATGATTGTGATTGTATGATTGTGATTGTATGATTGTGATTGTGTGATTGTATTTGGGAGATTGTCATTGTATGATTGCGATTGTATGCTGGTGACTGTATTATTGTGATTGTATGATTGTGATTTTAAGATTGTGATTGTATGATTTTGATTGCATGATTGTGATTGTATGATTGTGATTGTATGATTGTGATTGTATGATTGTGATTGTATGATTGTGATTGTATGATTGCGATTGTATGAATGCGATTGTATGATTGTGATTGCACGATTGTGATTGCACGATTGTGATTGCACGATTGTGATTGTATGATTGTGATTGTATGATTGTGATTGTGTGATTGTGATAGTATGATTGTGATTGTATGATTGTGATTGTATGAATGTGACTGTATGATTGTGATGGTATGATTGCGATTGTATGATATTGATTGTATGATTGTGATTGTATGATTGTGATTGTATGATTGTGATTGTATGATTGTGATTGTCTGATTGCGGTTGTATGATTGAGATTGCATGATTGTGATTGTATGATTGTGATTCTATGATTGTGATTGTATGATAGTGATAGTATGATTGTGATTGTATGATTGTGATTGTATGACTGTGATTGTATGATTGTGATTGTATGATTGTGATTGTATGATTGTGATAGCATGATTGTGATTGTATGATTGTGGTTGCATGACTGTGGTTGTATGATTGTGATTGTATGATTGTGATTGTATGATTGTGATTGTATGATTGTGATTGTATGATTGTGATGTATGATTGTGATTGTATGATTGTGATTGTATGATTGTGATCGTATGATTGTGAATGCATGATTTCGATTGTATGATTGTGATTGTATGATATTGATTGTATGATTGTGATTGTATGATTGTGATTGTATGATTGTGATAGTATGATTGTGATTGTATGATTGTGATTGTATGACTGTGATTGTATGATTGTGATTGTGCGATTGTGATTGTGCGATTGTGATTGTACGATTGAGATTGCATGATTTTGTATGTATGATTGTGATTGTATGACTGTGATTGTATGATTGTGATTGTATGATTGTGATTGTATGATTGTGATAGTATGATTGTGATTGTATGATTGTGATTGTATGACTGTGATTGTATGATTGTGATTGTGCGATTGTGATTGTACGATTGTGATTGTATGATTGTGATTGTATGATTATGATTGAATGATTGTGATTGCATGATTGTGATTGTATGATTGTGATTGCATGATTTTGAATGTATGATTGTGATTGTATGATTGTGTGTGTATGATTGTGATTGTATGATTGTGATAGTATGATTGTGATTGTAAGATTGTGATTGTATGAATGTGATTGTATGATTGTGATTGTATGATTGTGATTGTATGATTATGATTGTATGATTGTGATTGTATGATTGTGATGGTATGATTGTGAGTGTATGATTGTGATTGTATGATTGTGATTGTATGATTGTGATTGTATGATTGTGATTGTGTGATTGTATTTGGGAGATTGTCATTGTATGATTGCGATTTTATGATTGCGATTGTATGCTGGTGACTGTATTATTGTGATTGTATGATTGTGATTTTTTGATGGTGATTGTATGATTTTGATTGCATGATTGTGATTGTATGATTGTGATTGTATGATTGTGATTGTATGATTGTGATTGTATGATTGTGATTGTATGATTGTGATTGTATGATTGTGATTGTGTGATTGTATTTGGGAGATTGTCATTGTATGATTGCGATTGTATGCTGGTGACTGTATTATTGTGATTGTATGATTGTGATTTTAAGATTGTGATTGTATGATTTTGATTGCATGATTGTGATTGTATGATTGTGATTGTATGATTGTGATTGTATGATTGTGATTGTATGATTGTGATTGTATGATTGCGATTGTATGAATGCGATTGTATGATTGTGATTGCACGATTGTGATTGCACGATTGTGATTGCACGATTGTGATTGTATGATTGTGATTGTATGATTGTGATTGTGTGATTGTGATAGTATGATTGTGATTGTATGATTGTGATTGTATGAATGTGATTGTATGATTGTGATTGTGTGATTGTGATTGTGCGATTGTGATTGTACGATTGTGATTGTACGATTGTGATTGTATGATTATGATTGAATGATTGTGATTGCATGACTGTGATTGTATGATTTTGATTGCATGATTTTGAATGTATGATTGTGATTGTATGATTGTGATTGTATGATTGTGATTGTATGATTGTGATAGTATGATTGTGATTGTAAGATTGTGATTGTATGACTGTGATTGTATGATTGTGATTTTATGATTTTCATTGTATGATTATGATTGTATGATTGTGCTTGCATGATTGTGATTGTATGATTGAGATTGCATGATTTTGTATGTATGATTGTGATTGTATGATTGTGATTGTATGATTGTGATTGTATGATTGTGATTGCATGATTTTGAATGTATGATTGTGATTGTATGATTGTGATTGTATGATTGTGATTGTATGACTGTGATTGTATGATTGTGATTGTGCGATTGTGATTGTACGATTGTGATTGTACGATTGTGATTGTATGATTGTGATTGTATGATTATGATTGAACGATTCTGATTGCATGATTGTGATTGTATGATTGTGATTGTATGATTGTGATTGTATGATTGTGATTGTATGATTGTGATTGTATGATTGTGATTGTATGATTGTGATTGTATGATTGTGATTGTCTGACTGTGGTTGTGCGATTGTGATTGTATGATTGTGATTGTATGATTGTGATTGTATGATTGTGATTGTATGATTGTGATGGTATGACTGTGATTGTATGATTGCGATAGTATGATTGTGATTGTATGATTGTGATTGTATGATTGCGATTGTATGATTGTGATTGTATGATTATGATTGTATGATTGTGATTGTATGATTATGATTGTATGGTTGTGACTGTATGATTGTGATGGTATGATTGCGATTGTATGATATTGATTGTATGATTGTGATTGTATGATTGTGATTGTATGATTGTGATTGTATGATTGTGATTGTATGATTGTGATTGTATGATTGTGATTGTCTGATTGCGGGTGTATGATTGTGATTGTATGATTGTGATTCTATGATTGTGATTGTATGATAGTGATAGTATGATTGTGATTGTATGATTGTGATTGTATGACTGTGATTGTATGATTGTGATTGTATGATTGTGATTGTATGATTGTGATAGCATGATTGTGATTGTATGATTGTGGTTGCATGACTGTGATTGTATGATCGTGATTGTATGATTATGATTGTATGGTTGTGACTGTATGATTGTGATGGTATGATTGCGATTGTATGATATTGATTGTATGATTGTGATTGTATGATTGTGATTGTATGATTGTGATTGTATGATTGTGATTGTCTGATTGCGGTTGTATGATTGAGATTGCATGATTGTGGTTGTATGATTGTGATTCTATGATTGTGATTGTATGATAGTGATAGTATGATTGTGATTGTATGATTGTGATTGTATGACTGTGATTGTATGACTGTGATTGTATGATTGTGATTGTATGATTGTGATAGCATGATTGTGATTGTATGATTGTGGTTGCATGACTGTGGTTGTATGATTGTGATTGTATGATTGTGATTGTATGATTGTGATTGTATGATTGTGATTGTATGATTGTGATGTATGATTGTGATTGTATGATTGTGATTGTATGATTGTGATTGTATGATTGTGAATGCATGATTTCGATTGTATGATTGTGATTGTATGATATTGATTGTATGATTGTGATTGTGTGATTGTGATTGTATGATTGTGATAGTATGATTGTGATTGTATGATTGTGATTGTATGACTGTGATTGTATGATTGTGATTGTGCGATTGTGATTGTGCGATTGTGATTGTACGATTGTGATTGTATGATTGCGATTGTATCGTTGTGATTGTATGATTATGATTGTATGATTGTGATTGTATGATTATGATTGTATGGTTGTGACTGTATGATTGTGATGGAATGATTGCGATTGTATGATATTGATTGTATGATTGTGATTGTATGATTGTGATTGTATGATTGTGATTGTATGATTGTGATTGTATGATTGTGATTGTCTGATTGCGGTTGTATGATTGTGATTGTATGATTGTGATTGTATGATTGTGATTGTATGATTGTGATTGTATGATTGTGATTGTATGATTGTGATTGTATGATAGTGATTGTATGATTGTCATTGTATGATTATGATTGTATGATTGTGATTGCATGATTGTTATTGTATGATTGAGATTGCATGATTTTGTATGTATGATTGTGATTGTGTGACTGTGATTGTATGATTGTGATTGTATGATTGTGATTGTATGATTGTGATAGTATGATTGTGATTGTATGATTGTGATTGTATGACTGTGATTGTATGATTGTGATTGTGCGATTGTGATTGTACGATTGTGATTGTATGATTGTGATTGTATGATTATGATTGAATGATTGTGATTGCATGATTGTGATTGTATGATTGTGATTGCATGATTTTGAATGTATGATTGTGATTGTATGATTGTGTGTGTATGATTGTGATTGTATGATTGTGATAGTATGATTGTGATTGTAAGATTGTGATTGTATGAATGTGATTGTATGATTGTGATTGTATGATTGTGATTGTATGATTATGATTGTATGATTGTGATTGTATGATTGTGATGGTATGATTGTGAGTGTATGATTGTGATTGTATGATTGTGATTGTATGATTGTGATTGTATGATTGTGATTGTGTGATTGTATTTGGGAGATTGTCATTGTATGATTGCGATTTTATGATTGCGATTGTATGCTGGTGACTGTATTATTGTGATTGTATGATTGTGATTTTTTGATTGTGATTGTATGATTTTGATTGCATGATTGTGATTGTATGATTGTGATTGTATGATTGTGATTGTATGATTGTGATTGTATGATTGTGATTGTATGATTGTGATTGCATGATTTTGAATGTATGATTGTGATTGTATGATTGTGATTGTATGATTGTGATTGTATGACTGTGATTGTATGATTGTGATTGTGCGATTGTGATTGTACGATTGTGATTGTACGATTGTGATTGTATGATTGTGATTGTATGATTATGATTGAACGATTCTGATTGCATGATTGTGATTGTATGATTGTGATTGTATGATTGTGATTGTATGATTGTGATTGTATGATTGTGATTGTGTGATTGTATTTGGGAGAATGTAATTGTATGATTGCGATTTTATGATTGCGATTGTATGCTGGTGACTGTATTATTGTGATTGTATGATTGTGATTTTATGATTGTGATTTTATGATTGTGATTGTATGATTTTGATTGCATGATTGTGATTGTATGATTGTGATTGTATGATTGTGATTGTATGATTGTGATTGTATGATTGTGATTGTGTGATTGTGATTGTATGATTGTGATTGTATGATTGCGAGTATATGATTGTGATTCTATGATTGTGATTGTATGATTGTGATCGTATGGTTGTGATTGTTCGATTGCGATTGTGCGATTGCGATTGTATTATTGTGATTGTATGATTGTGATAGTATGGTTGTGAAAGTATGATTGTGATAGTATGATTGTGATTGTATGATTGTGATTGTATGATTGTGATTGTATGATTGTGATTGTATGATTGTGATTGTATGATTGTGATTGTATGATTGTGATTGTCTGACTGTGGTTGTGCGATTGTGATTGTACGATTGTGATTGTACGATTGTGATAGAATGATTGTGATTGCATGATTGTGATTGTATGATTGTGATTGTATGATTGTGATTGTATGATTGTGATGGTATGACTGTGATTGTATGAATGCGATAGTATGATTGTGATTGTATGATTGTGATTGTATGATTGCGATTGTATGATTGTGATTGTATGATTATGATTGTATGATTGTGATTGTATGATTATGATTGTATGGTTGTGACTGTATGATTGTGATGGTATGATTGCGATTGTATGATATTGATTGTATGATTGTGATTGTATGATTGTGATTGTATGATTGTGATTGTATGATTGTGATTGTATGATTGTGATTGTCTGATTGCGGGTGTATGATTGTGATTGTATGATTGTGATTGTATGATTGTGATTGTATGATTGTGATTGTATGATTGTGATTGTATGATTGTCGTTGTATGATTATGATTGTATGATTGTGATTGTATGATTGTGATTGTATGATTGTGATTGTATGATTGTGATTGTATGATTGTCATTGTATGATTATGATTGTATGATTGTGATTGCATGATTGTGATTGTATGATTGAGATTGCATGATTTTGTATGTATGATTGTGATTGTATGTCTGTGATTGTATGATTGTGATTGTATGATTGTGATTGTATGATTGTGATAGTATGATTGTGATTGTATGATTGTGATTGTATGACTGTGATTGTATGATTGTGATTGTGCGATTGTGATTGTATGAATGCGATTGTATGATTGTGATTGTATGATTATGATTGTATTTTTGTGATTGTATGATTGTGATTGTATGATTGTGACTGTATGATTGTGATTGTATGATTGTGATTGTATGATTGCGATTGTATGAATGCGATTGTATGGTTGTGATTGTATGATTGTGATTGTATGATTGTGATTGTATGATTGTGATTGTATGATTGTGATTGTATGATTGTGATTGTATGATTGTGATTGTATGATTGTGATAGTATGATTGTGATTGTATGATTGTGATTGTATGACTGTGATTGTATGATTGTGATTGTATGATTGTGATTGTATGATTGTGATAGTATGATTGTGATTGTATGATTGTGATTGTATGACTGTGAGTGTATGATTGT
The DNA here is from genome assembly GCF_050947335.1 of Megachile rotundata. Lineage (NCBI taxonomy): Eukaryota > Metazoa > Arthropoda > Insecta > Hymenoptera > Megachilidae > Megachile > Megachile rotundata. Next base: position 1,386,847 of record NW_027473323.1, on the reverse strand, counting down.
GTTTGTGCGATTGTGATTGTGCGATTGTGATTGTACGATTGTGATTGTACGATTGTGATTGTACGATTGTGATGGTATGATTATGATGGAATGATTGTGATTGCATGATTGCGATTGTATGATTGTGATTGCATGATTTTGAATGTATGATTGTGATTGTAAGATTGTGATTGTATGATTGTGATTGTATGATTGTGATTGTATGATTGTGATCGTATGGTTGTGATTGTTCGATTGCGATTGTACGATTGCGATTGTATTATTGTGATTGTATGATTGTGATAGTATGGTTGTGAAAGTATGATTGTGATAGTATGATTGTGATTGTATGATTGTGATTGTATGATTGTGATTGTATGATTGTGATTGTATGATTGTGATTGTATGATTGTGATTGTATGATTGTGATTGTCTGACTGTGGTTGTGCGATTGTGATTGTACGATTGTGATTGTACGATTGTGATAGAATGATTGTGATTGTATGATTGTGATTGTATGATTATGATTGTATGGTTGTGACTGTATGATTGTGATGGTATGATTGCGATTGTATGATATTGATTGTATGATTGTGATAGTATGATTGTGATTGTATGATTGTGATTGTATGATTGTGATTGTATGATTGTGATTGTATGATTGTGATAGTATGATTGTGATTGTATGATTGTGATTGTATGACTGTGATTGTATGATTGTGATTGTATGATTGTGATAGTACGATTGTGATTGTATGATTGTGATTGTATGACTGTGATTGTATGATTGTGTTTGTGCGATTGTGATTGTGCGATTGTGATTGTACGATTGTGATTGTACGATTGTGATTGTATGATTGTGATTGTATGATTATGATGGAATGATTGTGATTGCATGATTGCGATTGTATGATTGTGATTGCATGATTTTGAATGTATGATTGTGATTGTATGATTGTGATTGTATGATTGTGATTGTATGATTGTGATTGTATGATTATGATTGTGTGATTGTGATTGTATGATTGTATTTGGGAGATTGTATTTTGGAGATTGTAATTGTGGGATTGCAATTGTATGATTGTGATTGTATGATTGTAATTTTATGATTGTGATTTTATGATTGTGATTGTATGATTTTGATTGCATGATTGTGATTGTATGATTGTGATTGTATGATTGTGATTGTATGATTGTGATTGTATGATTGTGATTGTGTGATTGTGATTGTATGATTGTGATTGTATGATTGCGAGTGTATGATTGTGATTCTATGATTGTGATTGTATGATTGTGATCGTATGGTTGTGATTGTTCGATTGCGATTGTACGATTGCGATTGTATTATTGTGATTGTATGATTGTGATAGTATGGTTGTGAAAGTATGATTGTGATAGTATGATTGTGATTGTATGATTGTGATTGTATGATTGTGATTGTATGATTGTGATTGTATGATTGTGATTGTATGATTGTGATTGTATGATTGTGATTGTCTGACTGTGGTTGTGCGATTGTGATTGTACGATTGTGATTGTACGATTGTGATAGAATGATTGTGATTGTATGATTGTGATTGTATGATTATGATTGTATGGTTGTGACTGTATGATTGTGATGGTATGATTGCGATTGTATGATATTGATTGTATGATTGTGATAGTATGATTGTGATTGTATGATTGTGATTGTATGATTGTGATTGTATGATTGTGATTGTATGATTGTGATAGTATGATTGTGATTGTATGATTGTGATTGTATGACTGTGATTGTATGATTGTGATTGTATGATTGTGATAGTACGATTGTGATTGTATGATTGTGATTGTATGACTGTGATTGTATGATTGTGTTTGTGCGATTGTGATTGTGCGATTGTGATTGTACGATTGTGATTGTACGATTGTGATTGTATGATTGTGATTGTATGATTATGATGGAATGATTGTGATTGCATGATTGCGATTGTATGATTGTGATTGCATGATTTTGAATGTATGATTGTGATTGTATGATTGTGATTGTATGATTGTGATTGTATGATTGTGATTGTATGATTATGATTGTGTGATTGTGATTGTATGATTGTATTTGGGAGATTGTATTTTGGAGATTGTAATTGTGGGATTGCAATTGTATGATTGTGATTGTATGATTGTGATTGTATGATTGTGATTGTATGATTGTGATTGTATGATTGTGATTGTATGATTGTGATTGTATGATTGTGATTGTATGATTGTGATTGTATGATTGTGATTGTATGATTGTGATTGTATGATTGTGATTGTATGATTGTGATGTATGATTGTAATTGTATGATTATGATTGTATGATTGTGATTGTATGATTGTGATGGTATGATTGTGATGGTATGATTGCGATCGTATGATTGCGATTGTATGATTATGATTGTATGATTGCGATTGTATGATTGCGATTGTATGATTGCGATTGTATGATTGTGATTGTATGATTATGATTGTATTTTGGTGTTTCTATGATTGTGATTGTATGATTGTGATTGTATGATTGTGATTGTATGATTGTGATTTTATGATTGCGATTGTATGAATGCGATTGTATGAATGCGATTGTATGATTGCGATTGTATGATTGTGATTGTATGATTGTGATTGTATGATTGCGATTGTATGAATGCGATTGTATGATTGTGATTGCATGATTGTGATTGTGTGATTGTGATTGTATGATATTGATTGTATGATTGTGATTGTATGATTGTGATTGTATGATTGTGATAGCATGATTGTGATTGTATGATTGTGATTGTATGACTGTGATTGTATGATTGTGATTGTGCGATTGTGATTGTAGGATTGTGATTGTACGATTGCGATTGTACGATTGTGATTGTATGATTGTGATTGTATGATTGTGATTGAATGATTGTGATTGCATGATTGTGATTGTATGATTGTGACTGCATGATTTTGAATGTATGATTGTGATTGTATGATTGTGATTGTATGATTGTGATTGTATGATTGTGATTGTATGATTGTGATTGTATGATTGTGATTGTATGATTGTGATAGTATGATTGTGATTGTATGAATGCGATTGTATGATTGTGATTGTATGATTATGATTGTACTTTTGTGATTGTATGATTGTGATAGTATGATTGTGATTGTAAGATTGTGATTGTATGACTGTGATTGTATGATTGTGATTGTATGATTGTCATTGTATGATTATGATTGTATGATTGTGATTGCATGATTGTGATTGTATGATTGAGATTGCATGATTTTGTATGTATGATTGTGATTGTATGATTGTGATTGTATGATTGTGATTGTATGATTGTGAAAGTATGATTGTGATTGTATGACTGTGATTGTATGATTGTGATTGTATGATTGTGATTGTATGAATGTGATCGTATGATTGTGATCGTATGATTGTGATTGTATGACTGTGATTGTATGATTGTGATTGTGCGATTGTGATTGTACGATTGTGATTGTACGATTGTGATTGCATGATTGTGATTGTATGATTGAGATTGCATGATTTTGTATGTATGATTGTGATTGTATGATTATGATTGTATTTTTGTGATTGTATGATTGTGATTGTATGATTGCGATTGTATTTTTGTGATTCTATGATTGTGTAGTATGGTTGTGATTGTATGATTGTGATTGTATGATTGCGATTGTATGATTGTAATTGTATGATTGCGATTGTATGATTGTGATTGTATGATTGTTATCGTATGATTGTGATTGTTTGACTGCGATTGTATGATTGTGCTTGTATGATTGTGATTGTGTGATTGTGATTGTATGATTATGATTGAATGATTGTGATTGCATGATTGCGATTGTATGATTGTGATTGCATGATTTTGAATGTATGATTGTGATTGTATGATTGTGATTGTATGATTGTGATTGTATGATTGTGATTGTATGATTGTGATAGTATGATTGTGATTGTAAGATTGTGATTGTATGACTGTGATTGTATGATTGTGATTGTATGATTGTGATTGTATGATTATGATTGTATGATTGTAATTGTATGATTGTGATGGTATGATTGTGATTGTATGATTGTGATTGTATGATTATGATTGTATGATTGTGATTGTATGATTGCGATTGTATGATTGTGATTGTATGATTATGATTGTATTTTTGTGATTGTATGATTGTGATTGTATGATTGCGATTGTATTATTGTGATTGTATGATTGTGTAGTATGGTTGTGATTGTATGATTTTGATTGTATGATTGCGATTGTATGATTGTAATTGTATGATTGTGATTGTATGATTGTGATTGTATGATTGTGGTTGTATGATTGTGATTGTGTGATTGTGATTGTATGATTGTGATTCTATGATTGTGATTGTATGATTGTGATTGTGTGATTGTATTTGGGAGATTGTAATTGTATGATTGCGATTTTATGATTGCGTTTGTATGCTGGTGACTGTATTATTGTGATTGTGTGATTGTGATTGTATGATTGTGATTGTATGATTGTGATTGCATGATTGTGATCGTATGATTGTGTTTGTATGACTGTGATTGTATGATTGTGATTGTATGATTGTATTTGGGTGATTGTAATTGTATGATTGCGATTGTATGATTGTGATTGTATGATTGTTATCGTATGATTGTGATTGTTTGACTGCGATTGTATGATTGTGCTTGTATGATTGTGATTGTATGATTGTGATTGTATGATTGCGATTGTATGATTGTGATTGTATGATTGTGTTTGTATGATTTTGATTGGATGATTGTGATTGCATGATTGTGATTGTATGATTGTGATTGCATGATTTTGAATGTATGATTGTGATTGTATGATTGTGATAGTATGATTGTGATTGTAAGATTGTGATTGTATGACTGTGATTGTTTGATTGTGATTGTATGATTATGATTGTATGGTTGTGATTGTATGATTGTGATTGTATGATTGTGATTGTATGATTGTGATGTATGATTGTGATTGTATGATTGTGATTGTATGATTGTGATTGTATGATTGTGATTGCATGATTGTGATTGTATGATTGTGATTGTATGATATTGATTGTATGATTGTGATTGTATGATTGTGATTGTATGATTGTGATAGTATGATTGTGATTGTATGATTGTGATTGTATGACTGTGATTGTATGATTGTGATTGTGCGATTGTGATTGTGCGATTGTGATTGTACGATTGTGATTGTATGATTGCGATTGTATCGTTGTGATTGTATGATTATGATTGTATGATTGTGATTGTATGATTATGATTGTATGGTTGTGACTGTATGATTGTGATGGAATGATTGCGATTGTATGATATTGATTATATGATTGTGATTGTATGATTGTGATTGTATGATTGTGATTGTATGATTGTGATTGTATGATTGTGATTGTATGATTGTGATTGTATGATTGTGATTGTATGATTGTAATTGTCTGATTGCGGTTGTATGATTGTGATTGTATGATTGTGATTGTATGATTGTGATTGTATGATTGTGATTGTATGATTGTGATTGTATGATTGTCATTGTATGATTATGATTGTATGATTGTGATTGTATGATTGTGATTGTATGATTGTGATTGTATGATTGTCATTGTATGATTATGATTGTATGATTGTGATTGCATGATTGTTATTGTATGATTGAGATTGCATGATTTTGTATGTATGATTGTGATTGTATGATTGTGATTGTATGATTGTGATTGTATGATTGTGATTGTATGATTGTGATTGTATGATTGCGATTGTATGAATGCGATTGTATGATTGTGATTGTATGATTGTGATTGTATGATTGTGATGTATGATTGTGATTGTATGATTGTGATTGTATGATTGTGATTGTATGATTGTGATTGCATGATTGTGATTGTATGATTGTGATTGTATGATATTGATTGTATGATTGTGATTGTATGATTGTGATTGTATGATTGTGATAGTATGATTGTGATTGTATGATTGTGATTGTATGACTGTGATTGTATGATTGTGATTGTGCGATTGTGATTGTGCGATTGTGATTGTATGATTGTGATTGTATGATTGTGATTGTATGATTGTGATTGTATGATTGTGATTGTATGATTGTGATTGTATGATTGCGATTGTATGAATGCGATTGTATGATTGTGATTGTATGATTGTGATTGTATGATTGTGATGTATGATTGTGATTGTATGATTGTGATTGTATGATTGTGATTGTATGATTGTGATTGCATGATTGTGATTGTATGATTGTGATTGTATGATATTGATTGTATGATTGTGATTGTATGATTGTGATTGTATGATTGTGATAGTATGATTGTGATTGTATGATTGTGATTGTATGACTGTGATTGTATGATTGTGATTGTGCGATTGTGATTGTGCGATTGTGATTGTACGATTGTGATTGTATGATTGCGATTGTATCGTTGTGATTGTATGATTATGATTGTATGATTGTGATTGTATGATTATGATTGTATGGTTGTGACTGTATGATTGTGATGGAATGATTGCGATTGTATGATATTGATTGTATGATTGTGATTGTATGATTGTGATTGTATGATTGTGATTGTATGATTGTGATTGTATGATTGTGATTGTCTGATTGCGGTTGTATGATTGTGATTGTATGATTGTGATTGTATGATTGTGATTGTATGATTGTGGTTGTATGATTGTGATTGTATGATTGTGATTGTATGATTGTGATTGTATGATTGTGATTGTATGATTGTGATGTATGATTGTGATTGTATGATTGTGATTGTATGATTGTGATTGTATGATTGTGATTGCATGATTGTGATTGTATGATTGTGATTGTATGATATTGATTGTATGATTGTGATTGTATGATTGTGATTGTATGATTGTGATAGTATGATTGTGATTGTATGATTGTGATTGTATGACTGTGATTGTATGATTGTGATTGTGCGATTGTGATTGTGCGATTGTGATTGTACGATTGTGATTGTATGATTGCGATTGTATCGTTGTGATTGTATGATTATGATTGTATGATTGTGATTGTATGATTATGATTGTATGGTTGTGACTGTATGATTGTGATGGAATGATTGCGATTGTATGATTGTGATTGTATGATTGTGATTGTATGATTGTGATTGTATGATTGTGATTGTATGATTGTGATTGTATGATTGTGATTGTATGATTGTGATTGTATGATTGTGATTGTCTGATTGCGGTTGTATGATTGTGATTGTATGATTGTGATTGTATGATTGTGATTGTATGATTGTGATTGTATGATTGTGATTGTATGATTGTCATTGTATGATTATGATTGTATGATTGTGATTGTATGATTGTGAGTGTATGATTGTGATTGTATGATTGTGATAGTATGATTGTGATTGTAAGATTGTGATTGTATGAATGTGATTGTATGATTGTGATTGTATGATTGTGATTGTATGATTATGATTGTATGATTGTGATTGTATGATTGTGATGGTATGATTGTGAGTGTATGATTGTGATTGTATGATTGTGATTGTATGATTGTGATTGTATGATTGTGATTGTGTGATTGTATTTGGGAGATTGTCATTGTATGATTGCGATTTTATGATTGCGATTGTATGCTGGTGACTGTATTATTGTGATTGTATGATTGTGATTTTTTGATTGTGATTGTATGATTTTGATTGCATGATTGTGATTGTATGATTGTGATTGTATGATTGTGATTGTATGATTGTGATTGTATGATTGTGATTGTATGATTGTGATTGTATGATTGTGATTGTATGATTGTGATTGTCTGACTGTGGTTGTGCGATTGTGATTGTACGATTGTGATTGTACGATTGTGATAGAATGATTGTGATTGTATGATTGTGATTGTATGATTATGATTGTATGGTTGTGACTGTATGATTGTGATGGTATGATTGCGATTGTATGATATTGATTGTATGATTGTGATAGTATGATTGTGATTGTATGATTGTGATTGTATGATTGTGATTGTATGATTGTGATTGTATGATTGTGATTGTATGATTGTGATAGTATGATTGTGATTGTATGATTGTGATTGTATGACTGTGATTGTATGATTGTGATTGTATGATTGTGATAGTACGATTGTGATTGTATGATTGTGATTGTATGACTGTGATTGTATGATTGTGTTTGTGCGATTGTGATTGTGCGATTGTGATTGTACGATTGTGATTGTACGATTGTGATTGTATGATTGTGATTGTATGATTATGATGGAATGATTGTGATTGCATGATTGCGATTGTATGATTGTGATTGCATGATTTTGAATGTATGATTGTGATTGTATGATTGTGATTGTATGATTGTGATTGTATGATTGTGATTGTATGATTATGATTGTGTGATTGTGATTGTATGATTGTATTTGGGAGATTGTATTTTGGAGATTGTAATTGTGGGATTGCAATTGTATGATTGTGATTGTATGATTGTGATTGTATGATTGTGATTGTATGATTGTGATTGTATGATTGTGATTGTATGATTGTGATTGTATGATTGTGATTGTATGATTGTGATTGTATGATTGTGATTGTATGATTGTGATTGTATGATTGTGATGTATGATTGTAATTGTATGATTATGATTGTATGATTGTGATTGTATGATTGTGATGGTATGATTGTGATGGTATGATTGCGATCGTATGATTGCGATTGTATGATTATGATTGTATGATTGCGATTGTATGATTGCGATTGTATGATTGTGATTGTATGATTATGATTGTATTTTGGTGTTTCTATGATTGTGATTGTATGATTGTGATTGTATGATTGTGATTGTATGATTGTGATTTTATGATTGCGATTGTATGAATGCGATTGTATGAATGCGATTGTATGATTGCGATTGTATGATTGTGATTGTATGATTGTGATTGTATGATTGCGATTGTATGAATGCGATTGTATGATTGTGATTGCATGATTGTGATTGTGTGATTGTGATTGTATGATATTGATTGTATGATTGTGATTGTATGATTGTGATTGTATGATTGTGATAGTATGATTGTGATTGTATGGTTGTGATTGTATGACTGTGATTGTATGATTGTGATTGTGCGATTGTGATTGTAGGATTGTGATTGTACGATTGCGATTGTACGATTGTGATTGTATGATTGTGATTGTATGATTGTGATTGAATGATTGTGATTGCATGATTGTGATTGTATGATTGTGACTGCATGATTTTGAATGTATGATTGTGATTGTATGATTGTGATTGTATGATTGTGATTGTATGATTGTGATTGTATGATTGTGATTGTATGATTGTGATTGTATGATTGTGATAGTATGATTGTGATTGTATGAATGCGATTGTATGATTGTGATTGTATGATTATGATTGTACTTTTGTGATTGTATGATTGTGATAGTATGATTGTGATTGTAAGATTGTGATTGTATGACTGTGATTGTATGATTGTGATTGTATGATTGTCATTGTATGATTATGATTGTATGATTGTGATTGCATGATTGTGATTGTATGATTGAGATTGCATGATTTTGTATGTATGATTGTGATTGTATGATTGTGATTGTATGATTGTGAAAGTATGATTGTGATTGTATGACTGTGATTGTATGATTGTGATTGTATGATTGTGATTGTATGAATGTGATCGTATGATTGTGATCGTATGATTGTGATTGTATGACTGTGATTGTATGATTGTGATTGTGCGATTGTGATTGTACGATTGTGATTGTACGATTGTGATTGCATGATTGTGATTGTATGATTGAGATTGCATGATTTTGTATGTATGATTGTGATTGTATGATTATGATTGTATTTTTGTGATTGTATGATTGTGATTGTATGATTGCGATTGTATTTTTGTGATTCTATGATTGTGTAGTATGGTTGTGATTGTATGATTGTGATTGTATGATTGCGATTGTATGATTGTAATTGTATGATTGCGATTGTATGATTGTGATTGTATGATTGTTATCGTATGATTGTGATTGTTTGACTGCGATTGTATGATTGTGCTTGTATGATTGTGATTGTGTGATTGTGATTGTATGATTATGATTGAATGATTGTGATTGCATGATTGCGATTGTATGATTGTGATTGCATGATTTTGAATGTATGATTGTGATTGTATGATTGTGATTGTATGATTGTGATTGTATGATTGTGATTGTATGATTGTGATAGTATGATTGTGATTGTAAGATTGTGATTGTATGACTGTGATTGTATGATTGTGATTGTATGATTGTGATTGTATGATTATGATTGTATGATTGTAATTGTATGATTGTGATGGTATGATTGTGATTGTATGATTGTGATTGTATGATTATGATTGTATGATTGTGATTGTATGATTGCGATTGTATGATTGTGATTGTATGATTATGATTGTATTTTTGTGATTGTATGATTGTGATTGTATGATTGCGATTGTATTATTGTGATTGTATGATTGTGTAGTATGGTTGTGATTGTATGATTTTGATTGTATGATTGCGATTGTATGATTGTAATTGTATGATTGTGATTGTATGATTGTGATTGTATGATTGTGGTTGTATGATTGTGATTGTGTGATTGTGATTGTATGATTGTGATTCTATGATTGTGATTGTATGATTGTGATTGTGTGATTGTATTTGGGAGATTGTAATTGTATGATTGCGATTTTATGATTGCGTTTGTATGCTGGTGACTGTATTATTGTGATTGTGTGATTGTGATTGTATGATTGTGATTGTATGATTGTGATTGCATGATTGTGATCGTATGATTGTGTTTGTATGACTGTGATTGTATGATTGTGATTGTATGATTGTATTTGGGTGATTGTAATTGTATGATTGCGATTGTATGATTGTGATTGTATGATTGTTATCGTATGATTGTGATTGTTTGACTGCGATTGTATGATTGTGCTTGTATGATTGTGATTGTATGATTGTGATTGTATGATTGTGATTGTATGATTGTGATTGTATGATTGTGTTTGTATGATTTTGATTGGATGATTGTGATTGCATGATTGTGATTGTATGATTGTGATTGCATGATTTTGAATGTATGATTGTGATTGTATGATTGTGATAGTATGATTGTGATTGTAAGATTGTGATTGTATGACTGTGATTGTTTGATTGTGATTGTATGATTATGATTGTATGGTTGTGATTGTATGATTGTGATTGTATGATTGTGATTGTATGATTGTGATGTATGATTGTGATTGTATGATTGTGATTGTATGATTGTGATTGTATGATTGTGATTGCATGATTGTGATTGTATGATTGTGATTGTATGATATTGATTGTATGATTGTGATTGTATGATTGTGATTGTATGATTGTGATAGTATGATTGTGATTGTATGATTGTGATTGTATGACTGTGATTGTATGATTGTGATTGTGCGATTGTGATTGTGCGATTGTGATTGTACGATTGTGATTGTATGATTGCGATTGTATCGTTGTGATTGTATGATTATGATTGTATGATTGTGATTGTATGATTATGATTGTATGGTTGTGACTGTATGATTGTGATGGAATGATTGCGATTGTATGATATTGATTGTATGATTGTGATTGTATGATTGTGATTGTATGATTGTGATTGTATGATTGTGATTGTATGATTGTGATTGTATGATTGTGATTGTATGATTGTAATTGTCTGATTGCGGTTGTATGATTGTGATTGTATGATTGTGATTGTATGATTGTGATTGTATGATTGTGATTGTATGATTGTGATTGTATGATTGTCATTGTATGATTATGATTGTATGATTGTGATTGTATGATTGTGATTGTATGATTGTGATTGTATGATTGTCATTGTATGATTATGATTGTATGATTGTGATTGCATGATTGTTATTGTATGATTGAGATTGCATGATTTTGTATGTATGATTGTGATTGTATGACGGTGATTGTATGATTGTGATTGTATGATTGTGATTGTATGATTGTGATAGTATGATTGTGATTGTATGATTGTGATTGTATGACTGTGATTGTATGATTGTGATTGTGCGATTGTGATTGTACGATTGTGATTGTATGATTGTGATTGTATGATTATGATTGAATGATTGTGATTGCATGATTGTGATTGTATGATTGTGATTGCATGATTTTGAATGTATGATTGTGATTGTATGATTGTGAGTGTATGATTGTGATTGTATGATTGTGATAGTATGATTGTGATTGTAAGATTGTGATTGTATGAATGTGATTGTATGATTGTGATTGTATGATTGTGATTGTATGATTATGATTGTATGATTGTGATTGTATGATTGTGATGGTATGATTGTGAGTGTATGATTGTGATTGTATGATTGTGATTGTATGATTGTGATTGTATGATTGTGATTGTGTGATTGTATTTGGGAGATTGTCATTGTATGATTGCGATTTTATGATTGCGATTGTATGCTGGTGACTGTATTATTGTGATTGTATGATTGTGATTTTTTGATTGTGATTTTATGATTTTGATTGCATGATTGTGATTGTATGATTGTGATTGTATGATTGTGATTGTATGATTGTGATTGTATGATTGTGATTGTATGATTGTGATTGTATGATTGTGATTGTGTGATTGTATTTGGGAGATTGTCATTGTATGATTGCGATTTTATGATTGCGATTGTATGCTGGTGACTGTATTATTGTGATTGTATGATTGTGATTTTATGATTGTGATTGTATGATTTTGATTGCATGATTGTGATTGTATGATTGTGATTGTATGATTGTGATTGTATGATTGTGATTGTATGATTGTGATTGTATGATTGTGATTGTATGATTGTGATTGTATGATTGCGATTGTATGAATGCGATTGTATGATTGTGATTGTATGATTGTGATTGTATGATTGTGATGTATGATTGTGATTGTATGATTGTGATTGTATGATTGTGATTGTATGATTGTGATTGCATGATTGTGATTGTATGATTGTGATTGTATGATATTGATTGTATGATTGTGATTGTATGATTGTGATTGTATGATTGTGATAGTATGATTGTGATTGTATGATTGTGATTGTATGACTGTGATTGTATGATTGTGATTGTGCGATTGTGATTGTGCGATTGTGATTGTATGATTGTGATTGTATGATTGTGATTGTATGATTGTGATTGTATGATTGTGATTGTATGATTGTGATTGTATGATTGCGATTGTATGAATGCGATTGTATGATTGTGATTGTATGATTGTGATTGTATGATTGTGATGTATGATTGTGATTGTATGATTGTGATTGTATGATTGTGATTGTATGATTGTGATTGCATGATTGTGATTGTATGATTGTGATTGTATGATATTGATTGTATGATTGTGATTGTATGATTGTGATTGTATGATTGTGATAGTATGATTGTGATTGTATGATTGTGATTGTATGACTGTGATTGTATGATTGTGATTGTGCGATTGTGATTGTGCGATTGTGATTGTACGATTGTGATTGTATGATTGCGATTGTATCGTTGTGATTGTATGATTATGATTGTATGATTGTGATTGTATGATTATGATTGTATGGTTGTGACTGTATGATTGTGATGGAATGATTGCGATTGTATGATATTGATTGTATGATTGTGATTGTATGATTGTGATTGTATGATTGTGATTGTATGATTGTGATTGTATGATTGTGATTGTCTGATTGCGGTTGTATGATTGTGATTGTATGATTGTGATTGTATGATTGTGATTGTATGATTGTGGTTGTATGATTGTGATTGTATGATTGTGATTGTATGATTGTGATTGTATGATTGTGATTGTATGATTGTGATGTATGATTGTGATTGTATGATTGTGATTGTATGATTGTGATTGTATGATTGTGATTGCATGATTGTGATTGTATGATTGTGATTGTATGATATTGATTGTATGATTGTGATTGTATGATTGTGATTGTATGATTGTGATAGTATGATTGTGATTGTATGATTGTGATTGTATGACTGTGATTGTATGATTGTGATTGTGCGATTGTGATTGTGCGATTGTGATTGTACGATTGTGATTGTATGATTGCGATTGTATCGTTGTGATTGTATGATTATGATTGTATGATTGTGATTGTATGATTATGATTGTATGGTTGTGACTGTATGATTGTGATGGAATGATTGCGATTGTATGATATTGATTGTATGATTGTGATTGTATGATTGTGATTGTATGATTGTGATTGTATGATTGTGATTGTATGATTGTGATTGTATGATTGTGATTGTATGATTGTGATTGTCTGATTGCGGTTGTATGATTGTGATTGTATGATTGTGATTGTATGATTGTGATTGTATGATTGTGATTGTATGATTGTGATTGTATGATTGTCATTGTATGATTATGATTGTATGATTGTGATTGTATGATTGTGATTGTATGATTGTGATTGTATGATTGTCATTGTATGATTATGATTGTATGATTGTGATTGCATGATTGTTATTGTATGATTGAGATTGCATGATTTTGTATGTATGATTGTGATTGTATGACGGTGATTGTATGATTGTGATTGTATGATTGTGATTGTATGATTGTGATAGTATGATTGTGATTGTATGATTGTGATTGTATGACTGTGATTGTATGATTGTGATTGTGCGATTGTGATTGTACGATTGTGATTGTATGATTGTGATTGTATGATTATGATTGAATGATTGTGATTGCATGATTGTGATTGTATGATTGTGATTGCATGATTTTGAATGTATGATTGTGATTGTATGATTGTGAGTGTATGATTGTGATTGTATGATTGTGATAGTATGATTGTGATTGTAAGATTGTGATTGTATGAATGTGATTGTATGATTGTGATTGTATGATTGTGATTGTATGATTATGATTGTATGATTGTGATTGTATGATTGTGATGGTATGATTGTGAGTGTATGATTGTGATTGTATGATTGTGATTGTATGATTGTGATTGTATGATTGTGATTGTGTGATTGTATTTGGGAGATTGTCATTGTATGATTGCGATTTTATGATTGCGATTGTATGCTGGTGACTGTATTATTGTGATTGTATGATTGTGATTTTTTGATTGTGATTGTATGATTTTGATTGCATGATTGTGATTGTATGATTGTGATTGTATGATTGTGATTGTATGATTGTGATTGTATGATTGTGATTGTATGATTGTGATTGTATGATTGTGATTGTGTGATTGTATTTGGGAGATTGTCATTGTATGATTGCGATTTTATGATTGCGATTGTATGCTGGTGACTGTATTATTGTGATTGTATGATTGTGATTTTATGATTCTGATTGTATGATTTTGATTGCATGATTGTGATTGTATGATTGTGATTGTATGATTGTGATTGTATGATTGTGATTGTATGATTGTGATTGTATGATTGTGATTGTATGATTGCGATTGTATGAATGCGATTGTATGATTGTGATTGTATGATTGTGATTGTATGATTGTGATGTATGATTGTGATTGTATGATTGTGATTGTATGATTGTGATTGTATGATTGTGATTGCATGATTGTGATTGTATGATTGTGATTGTATGATATTGATTGTATGATTGTGATTGTATGATTGTGATTGTATGATTGTGATAGTATGATTGTGATTGTATGATTGTGATTGTATGACTGTGATTGTATGATTGTGATTGTGCGATTGTGATTGTGCGATTGTGATTGTATGATTGTGATTGTATGATTGTGATTGTATGATTGTGATTGTATGATTGTGATTGTATGATTGTGATTGTATGATTGCGATTGTATGAATGCGATTGTATGATTGTGATTGTATGATTGTGATTGTATGATTGTGATGTATGATTGTGATTGTATGATTGTGATTGTATGATTGTGATTGTATGATTGTGATTGCATGATTGTGATTGTATGATTGTGATTGTATGATATTGATTGTATGATTGTGATTGTATGATTGTGATTGTATGATTGTGATAGTATGATTGTGATTGTATGATTGTGATTGTATGACTGTGATTGTATGATTGTGATTGTGCGATTGTGATTGTGCGATTGTGATTGTACGATTGTGATTGTATGATTGCGATTGTATCGTTGTGATTGTATGATTATGATTGTATGATTGTGATTGTATGATTATGATTGTATGGTTGTGACTGTATGATTGTGATGGAATGATTGCGATTGTATGATATTGATTGTATGATTGTGATTGTATGATTGTGATTGTATGATTGTGATTGTATGATTGTGATTGTATGATTGTGATTGTCTGATTGCGGTTGTATGATTGTGATTGTATGATTGTGATTGTATGATTGTGATTGTATGATTGTGATTGTATGATTGTGATTGTATGATTGTGATTGTGTGATTGTGATTGTATGATTGTGATTGTATGATTGCGAGTGTATGATTGTGATTCTATGATTATGATTGTATGATTGTGATCGTATGGTTGTGATTGTTCGATTGCGATTGTACGATTGCGATTGTATTATTGTGATTGTATGATTGTGATAGTATGGTTGTGAAAGTATGATTGTGATAGTATGATTGTGATTGTATGATTGTGATTGTATGATTGTGATTGTATGATTGTGATTGTATGATTGTGATTGTATGATTGTGATTGTATGATTGTGATTGTCTGACTGTGGTTGTGCGATTGTGATTGTACGATTGTGATTGTACGATTGTGATAGAATGATTGTGATTGTATGATTGTGATTGTATGATTATGATTGTATGGTTGTGACTGTATGATTGTGATGGTATGATTGCGATTGTATGATATTGATTGTATGATTGTGACTGTATGATTGTGATGGAATGATTGCGATTGTATGATATTGATTGTATGATTGTGATTGTATGATTGTGATTGTATGATTGTGATTGTATGATTGTGATTGTATGATTGTGATTGTCTGATTGCGGTTGTATGATTGTGATTGTATGATTGTGATTGTATGATTGTGATTGTATGATTGTGATTGTATGATTGTGATTGTATGGTTGTGATTGTGTGATTGTGATTGTATGATTGTGATTGTATGATTGCGAGTGTATGATTGTGATTCTATGATTGTGATTGTATGATTGTGATCGTATGGTTGTGATTGTTCGATTGCGATTGTACGATTGCGATTGTATTATTGTGATTGTATGATTGTGATAGTATGGTTGTGAAAGTATGATTGTGATAGTATGATTGTGATTGTATGATTGTGATTGTATGATTGTGATTGTATGATTGTGATTGTATGATTGTGATTGTATGATTGTGATTGTATGATTGTGATTGTATGATTGTGATTGTCTGACTGTGGTTGTGCGATTGTGATTGTACGATTGTGATTGTACGATTGTGATAGAATGATTGTGATTGTATGATTGTGATTGTATGATTATGATTGTATGGTTGTGACTGTATGATTGTGATGGTATGATTGCGATTGTATGATATTGATTGTATGATTGTGATAGTATGATTGTGATTGTATGATTGTGATTGTATGATTGTGATTGTATGATTGTGATTGTATGATTGTGATAGTATGATTGTGATTGTATGATTGTGATTGTATGACTGTGATTGTATGATTGTGATTGTATGATTGTGATAGTACGATTGTGATTGTATGATTGTGATTGTATGACTGTGATTGTATGATTGTGTTTGTGCGATTGTGATTGTGCGATTGTGATTGTACGATTGTGATTGTACGATTGTGATTGTATGATTGTGATTGTATGATTATGATGGAATGATTGTGATTGCATGATTGCGATTGTATGATTGTGATTGCATGATTTTGAATGTATGATTGTGATTGTATGATTGTGATTGTATGATTGTGATTGTATGATTGTGATTGTATGATTATGATTGTGTGATTGTGATTGTATGATTGTATTTGGGAGATTGTATTTTGGAGATTGTAATTGTGGGATTGCGATTGTATGATTGTGATTGTATGATTATGATTGTATTTTTGTGATTGTATGATTGTGATTGTATGATTGCGATTGTATTATTGTGATTGTATGATTGTGTAGTATGGTTGTGATTGTATGATTTTGATTGTATGATTGCGATTGTATGATTGTAATTGTATGATTGTGATTGTACGATTGTGATTGTATGATTGTGGTTGTATGATTGTGATTGTGTGATTGTGATTGTATGATTGTGATTCTATGATTGTGATTGTATGATTGTGATTGTGTGATTGTATTTGGGAGATTGTAATTGTATGATTGCGATTTTATGATTGCGTTTGTATGCTGGTGACTGTATTATTGTGATTGTGTGATTGTGATTGTATGATTGTGATTGTATGATTGTGATTGCATGATTGTGATCGTATGATTGTGTTTGTATGACTGTGATTGTATGATTGTGATTGTATGATTGTATTTGGGTGATTGTAATTGTATGATTGCGATTGTATGATTGTGATTGTATGATTGTTATCGTATGATTGTGATTGTTTGACTGCGATTGTATGATTGTGCTTGTATGATTGTGATTGTATGATTGTGATTGTATGATTGTGATTGTATGATTGTGATTGTATGATTGTGTTTGTATGATTTTGATTGGATGATTGTGATTGCATGATTGTGATTGTATGATTGTGATTGCATGATTTTGAATGTATGATTGTGATTGTATGATTGTGATAGTATGATTGTGATTGTAAGATTGTGATTGTATGACTGTGATTGTTTGATTGTGATTGTATGATTATGATTGTATGGTTGTGATTGTATGATTGTGATTGTATGATTGTGATTGTATGATTGTGATGTATGATTGTGATTGTATGATTGTGATTGTATGATTGTGATTGTATGATTGTGATTGCATGATTGTGATTGTATGATTGTGATTGTATGATATTGATTGTATGATTGTGATTGTATGATTGTGATTGTATGATTGTGATAGTATGATTGTGATTGTATGATTGTGATTGTATGACTGTGATTGTATGATTGTGATTGTGCGATTGTGATTGTGCGATTGTGATTGTACGATTGTGATTGTATGATTGCGATTGTATCGTTGTGATTGTATGATTATGATTGTATGATTGTGATTGTATGATTATGATTGTATGGTTGTGACTGTATGATTGTGATGGAATGATTGCGATTGTATGATATTGATTGTATGATTGTGATTGTATGATTGTGATTGTATGATTGTGATTGTATGATTGTGATTGTATGATTGTGATTGTCTGATTGCGGTTGTATGATTGTGATTGTATGATTGTGATTGTATGATTGTGATTGTATGATTGTGGTTGTATGATTGTGATTGTATGATTGTGATTGTATGATTGTGATTGTATGATTGTGATTGTATGATTGTGATGTATGATTGTGATTGTATGATTGTGATTGTATGATTGTGATTGTATGATTGTGATTGCATGATTGTGATTGTATGATTGTGATTGTATGATATTGATTGTATGATTGTGATTGTATGATTGTGATTGTATGATTGTGATAGTATGATTGTGATTGTATGATTGTGATTGTATGACTGTGATTGTATGATTGTGATTGTGCGATTGTGATTGTGCGATTGTGATTGTACGATTGTGATTGTATGATTGCGATTGTATCGTTGTGATTGTATGATTATGATTGTATGATTGTGATTGTATGATTATGATTGTATGGTTGTGACTGTATGATTGTGATGGAATGATTGCGATTGTATGATATTGATTGTATGATTGTGATTGTATGATTGTGATTGTATGATTGTGATTGTATGATTGTGATTGTATGATTGTGATTGTATGATTGTGATTGTATGATTGTGATTGTATGATTGTGATTGTCTGATTGCGGTTGTATGATTGTGATTGTATGATTGTGATTGTATGATTGTGATTGTATGATTGTGATTGTATGATTGTGATTGTATGATTGTCATTGTATGATTATGATTGTATGATTGTGATTGTATGATTGTGATTGTATGATTGTGATTGTATGATTGTCATTGTATGATTATGATTGTATGATTGTGATTGCATGATTGTTATTGTATGATTGAGATTGCATGATTTTGTATGTATGATTGTGATTGTATGACGGTGATTGTATGATTGTGATTGTATGATTGTGATTGTATGATTGTGATAGTATGATTGTGATTGTATGATTGTGATTGTATGACTGTGATTGTATGATTGTGATTGTGCGATTGTGATTGTACGATTGTGATTGTATGATTGTGATTGTATGATTATGATTGAATGATTGTGATTGCATGATTGTGATTGTATGATTGTGATTGCATGATTTTGAATGTATGATTGTGATTGTATGATTGTGAGTGTATGATTGTGATTGTATGATTGTGATAGTATGATTGTGATTGTAAGATTGTGATTGTATGAATGTGATTGTATGATTGTGATTGTATGATTGTGATTGTATGATTATGATTGTATGATTGTGATTGTATGATTGTGATGGTATGATTGTGAGTGTATGATTGTGATTGTATGATTGTGATTGTATGATTGTGATTGTAAGATTGTGATTGTATGACTGTGATTGTATGATTGTGATTGTATGATTGTCATTGTATGATTATGATTGTATGATTGTGATTGCATGATTGTGATTGTATGATTGAGATTGCATGATTTTGTATGTATGATTGTGATTGTATGATTGTGATTGTATGATTGTGAAAGTATGATTGTGATTGTATGACTGTGATTGTATGATTGTGATTGTATGATTGTGATTGTATGAATGTGATCGTATGATTGTGATCGTATGATTGTGATTGTATGACTGTGATTGTATGATTGTGATTGTGCGATTGTGATTGTACGATTGTGATTGTACGATTGTGATTGCATGATTGTGATTGTATGATTGAGATTGCATGATTTTGTATGTATGATTGTGATTGTATGATTATGATTGTATTTTTGTGATTGTATGATTGTGATTGTATGATTGCGATTGTATTTTTGTGATTCTATGATTGTGTAGTATGGTTGTGATTGTATGATTGTGATTGTATGATTGCGATTGTATGATTGTAATTGTATGATTGTGATTGTATGATTGGATTGTATGATTGTGGTTGTATGATTGTGATTGTGTGATTGTGATTGTATGATTGTGATTGTATGATTGTGATTGTATGATTGTGATTGTGTGATTGTATTTGGGAGATTGTAATTGTATGATTGCGATTTTATGATTGCGTTTGTATGCTGGTGACTGTATTATTGTGATTGTGTGATTGTGATTGTATGATTGTGATTGTATGATTGTGATTGCATGATTGTGATTGTATGATTGTGTTTGTATGACTGTTATTGTATGATTGTATTTGGGTGATTGTAATTGTATGATTGCGATTGTATGATTGTGATTGTATGATTGTTATCGTATGATTGTGATTGTTTGACTGCGATTGTATGATTGTGCTTGTATGATTGTGATTGTGTGATTGTGATTGTATGATTATGATTGAATGATTGTGATTGCATGATTGCGATTGTATGATTGTGATTGCATGATTTTGAATGTATGATTGTGATTGTATGATTGTGATTGTATGATTGTGATTGTATGATTGTGATTGTATGATTGTGATAGTATGATTGTGATTGTAAGATTGTGATTGTATGACTGTGATTGTATGATTGTGATTGTATGATTGTGATTGTATGATTATGATTGTATGATTGTAATTGTATGATTGTGATGGTATGATTGTGATTGTATGATTGTGATTGTATGATTATGATTGTATGATTGTGATTGTATGATTGCGATTGTATGATTGTGATTGTATGATTATGATTGTATTTTTGTGATTGTATGATTGTGATTGTATGATTGCGATTGTATTATTGTGATTGTATGATTGTGTAGTATGGTTGTGATTGTATGATTTTGATTGTATGATTGCGATTGTATGATTGTAATTGTATGATTGTGATTGTATGATTGTGATTGTATGATTGTGGTTGTATGATTGTGATTGTGTGATTGTGATTGTATGATTGTGATTCTATGATTGTGATTGTATGATTGTGATTGTGTGATTGTATTTGGGAGATTGTAATTGTATGATTGCGATTTTATGATTGCGTTTGTATGCTGGTGACTGTATTATTGTGATTGTGTGATTGTGATTGTATGATTGTGATTGTATGATTGTGATTGCATGATTGTGATCGTATGATTGTGTTTGTATGACTGTGATTGTATGATTGTGATTGTATGATTGTATTTGGGTGATTGTAATTGTATGATTGCGATTGTATGATTGTGATTGTATGATTGTTATCGTATGATTGTGATTGTTTGACTGCGATTGTATGATTGTGCTTGTATGATTGTGATTGTATGATTGTGATTGTATGATTGTGATTGTATGATTGTGATTGTATGATTGTGTTTGTATGATTTTGATTGGATGATTGTGATTGCATGATTGTGATTGTATGATTGTGATTGCATGATTTTGAATGTATGATTGTGATTGTATGATTGTGATAGTATGATTGTGATTGTAAGATTGTGATTGTATGACTGTGATTGTTTGATTGTGATTGTATGATTATGATTGTATGGTTGTGACTGTATGATTGTGATGGTATGATTGCGATTGTATGATATTGATTGTATGATTGTGATTGTATGATTGTGATTGTATGACTGTGACTGTATGATTGTGATTGTATGATTGTCATTGCATGATTGTGATTGTATGATTGTGATTGTATGATTATGATTGTATGGTTGTGACTGTATGATTGTGATCGTATGATTGCGATTGTATGATATTGATTGTATGATTGTGATTGTATGATTGTGATTGTATGATTGTGATTGTATGATTGTGATTGTATGATTGTGATTGTCTGATTGCGGTTGTATGATTGAGATTGCATGATTGTGATTGTATGATTGTGATTCTATGATTGTGATTGTATGATAGTGATAGTATGATTGTGATTGTATGATTGTGATTGTATGACTGTGATTGTATGATTGTGATTGTATGATTGTGATTGTATGATTGTGATAGCATGATTGTGATTGTATGATTGTGGTTGCATGACTGTGGTTGTATGATTGTGATTGTATGATTGTGATTGTATGATTGTGATTGTATGATTGTGATTGTATGATTGTGATGTATGATTGTGATTGTATGATTGTGATTGTATGATTGTGATTGTATGATTGTGATTGCATGATTGTGATTGTATGATTGTGATTGTATGATATTGATTGTATGATTGTGATTGTATGATTGTGATTGTATGATTGTGATAGTATGATTGTGATTGTATGATTGTGATTGTATGACTGTGATTGTATGATCGTGATTGTGCGATTGTGATTGTGCGATTGTGATTGTACGATTGTGATTGTATGATTGCGATTGTATCGTTGTGATTGTATGATTATGATTGTATGATTGTGATTGTATGATTATGATTGTATGGTTGTGACTGTATGATTGTGATGGAATGATTGCGATTGTATGATATTGATTGTATGATTGTGATTGTATGATTGTGATTGTATGATTGTGATTGTATGATTGTGATTGTATGATTGTGATTGTATGATTGTGATTGTCTGATTGCGGTTGTATGATTGTGATTGTATGATTGTGATTGTATGATTGTGATTGTATGATTGTGATTGTATGATTGTGATTGTATGATTGTCATTGTATGATTATGATTGGATGATTGTGATTGTATGATTGTGATTGTATGATTGTGATTGTATGATTGTCATTGTATGATTATGATTGTATGATTGTGATTGCATGATTGTTATTGTATGATTGAGATTGCATGATTTTGTATGTATGATTGTGATTGTATGACGGTGATTGTATGATTGTGATTGTATGATTGTGATTGTATGATTGTGATAGTATGATTGTGATTGTATGATTGTGATTGTATGACTGTGATTGTATGATTGTGATTGTGCGATTGTGATTGTACGATTGTGATTGTATGATTGTGATTGTATGATTATGATTGAATGATTGTGATTGCATGATTGTGATTGTATGATTGTGATTGCATGATTTTGAATGTATGATTGTGATTGTATGATTGTGAGTGTATGATTGTGATTGTATGATTGTGATAGTATGATTGTGATTGTAAGATTGTGATTGTATGAATGTGATTGTATGATTGTGATTGTATGATTGTGATTGTATGATTATGATTGTATGATTGTGATTGTATGATTGTGATGGTATGATTGTGAGTGTATGATTGTGATTGTATGATTGTGATTGTATGATTGTGATTGTATGATTGTGATTGTGTGATTGTATTTGGGAGATTGTCATTGTATGATTGCGATTTTATGATTGCGATTGTATGCTGGTGACTGTATTATTGTGATTGTATGATTGTGATTTTTTGATTGTGATTGTATGATTTTGATTGCATGATTGTGATTGTATGATTGTGATTGTATGATTGTGATTGTATGATTGTGATTGTATGATTGTGATTGTATGATTGTGATTGTATGATTGTGATTGTGTGATTGTATTTGGGAGATTGTCATTGCATGATTGCGATTTTATGATTGCGATTGTATGCTGGTGACTGTATTATTGTGATTGTATGATTGTGATTTTATGATTGTGATTGTATGATTTTGATTGCATGATTGTGATTGTATGATTGTGATTGTATGATTGTGATTGTATGATTGTGATTGTATGATTGTGATTGTATGATTGTGATTGTATGATTGCGATTGTATGAATGCGATTGTATGATTGTGATTGTATGGTTGTGATTGTATGATTGTGATGTATGATTGTGATTGTATGATTGTGATTGTATGATTGTGAATGTATGATTGTGATTGCATGATTGTGATTGTATGATTGTGATTGTATGATATTGATTGTATGATTGTGATTGTATGATTGTGATTGTATGATTGTGATAGTATGATTGTGATTGTATGATTGTGATTGTATGACTGTGATTGTATGATTGTGATTGTGCGATTGTGATTGTGCGATTGTGATTGTATGATTGTGATTGTATGATTGTGATTGTATGATTGTGATTGTATGATTGTGATTGTATGATTGTGATTGTATGATTGCGATTGTATGAATGCGATTGTATGATTGTGATTGTATGATTGTGATTGTATGATTGTGATGTATGATTGTGATTGTATGATTGTGATTGTATGATTGTGATTGTATGATTGTGATTGCATGATTGTGATTGTATGATTGTGATTGTATGATATTGATTGTATGATTGTGATTGTATGATTGTGATTGTATGATTGTGATAGTATGATTGTGATTGTATGATTGTGATTGTATGACTGTGATTGTATGATTGTGATTGTGCGATTGTGATTGTGCGATTGTGATTGTACGATTGTGATTGTATGATTGCGATTGTATCGTTGTGATTGTATGATTATGATTGTATGATTGTGATTGTATGATTATGATTGTATGGTTGTGACTGTATGATTGTGATGGAATGATTGCGATTGTATGATATTGATTGTATGATTGTGATTGTATGATTGTGATTGTATGATTGTGATTGTATGATTGTGATTGTATGATTGTGATTGTCTGATTGCGGTTGTATGATTGTGATTGTATGATTGTGATTGTATGATTGTGATTGTATGATTGTGATTGTATGATTGTGATTGTATGATTGTGATTGTATGATTGTGATTGTATGATTATGATTGTATGATTGTGATTGTATGATTGTGATTGTATGATTGTGATTGTATGATTGTCATTGTATGATTATGATTGTATGATTGTGATTGCATGATTGTTATTGTATGATTGAGATTGCATGATTTTGTATGTATGATTGTGATTGTATGACGGTGATTGTATGATTGTGATTGTATGATTGTGATTGCATGATTTTGTATGTATGATTGTGATTGTATGACTGTGATTGTATGATTGTGATTGTATGATTGTCATTGTATGATTATGATTGTATGATTGTGATTGCATGATTGTGATTGTATGATTGAGATTGCATGATTTTGTATGTATGATTGTGATTGTATGATTGTGATTGTATGATTGTGAAAGTATGATTGTGATTGTATGACTGTGATTGTATGATTGTGATTGTATGATTGTGATTGTATGAATGTGATCGTATGATTGTGATCGTATGATTGTGATTGTATGACTGTGATTGTATGATTGTGATTGTGCGATTGTGATTGTACGATTGTGATTGTACGATTGTGATTGCATGATTGTGATTGTATGATTGAGATTGCATGATTTTGTATGTATGATTGTGATTGTATGATTATGATTGTATTTTTGTGATTGTATGATTGTGATTGTATGATTGCGATTGTATTTTTGTGATTCTATGATTGTGTAGTATGGTTGTGATTGTATGATTGTGATTGTATGATTGCGATTGTATGATTGTAATTGTATGATTGCGATTGTATGATTGTGATTGTATGATTGTTATCGTATGATTGTGATTGTTTGACTGCGATTGTATGATTGTGCTTGTATGATTGTGATTGTGTGATTGTGATTGTATGATTATGATTGAATGATTGTGATTGCATGATTGCGATTGTATGATTGTGATTGCATGATTTTGAATGTATGATTGTGATTGTATGATTGTGATTGTATGATTGTGATTGTATGATTGTGATTGTATGATTGTGATAGTATGATTGTGATTGTAAGATTGTGATTGTATGACTGTGATTGTATGATTGTGATTGTATGATTGTGATTGTATGATTATGATTGTATGATTGTAATTGTATGATTGTGATGGTATGATTGTGATTGTATGATTGTGATTGTATGATTATGATTGTATGATTGTGATTGTATGATTGCGATTGTATGATTGTGATTGTATGATTATGATTGTATTTTTGTGATTGTATGATTGTGATTGTATGATTGCGATTGTATTATTGTGATTGTATGATTGTGTAGTATGGTTGTGATTGTATGATTTTGATTGTATGATTGCGATTGTATGATTGTAATTGTATGATTGTGATTGTATGATTGTGATTGTATGATTGTGGTTGTATGATTGTGATTGTGTGATTGTGATTGTATGATTGTGATTCTATGATTGTGATTGTATGATTGTGATTGTGTGATTGTATTTGGGAGATTGTAATTGTATGATTGCGATTTTATGATTGCGTTTGTATGCTGGTGACTGTATTATTGTGATTGTGTGATTGTGATTGTATGATTGTGATTGTATGATTGTGATTGCATGATTGTGATCGTATGATTGTGTTTGTATGACTGTGATTGTATGATTGTGATTGTATGATTGTATTTGGGTGATTGTAATTGTATGATTGCGATTGTATGATTGTGATTGTATGATTGTTATCGTATGATTGTGATTGTTTGACTGCGATTGTATGATTGTGCTTGTATGATTGTGATTGTATGATTGTGATTGTATGATTGTGATTGTATGATTGTGATTGTATGATTGTGTTTGTATGATTTTGATTGGATGATTGTGATTGCATGATTGTGATTGTATGATTGTGATTGCATGATTTTGAATGTATGATTGTGATTGTATGATTGTGATAGTATGATTGTGATTGTAAGATTGTGATTGTATGACTGTGATTGTTTGATTGTGATTGTATGATTATGATTGTATGGTTGTGATTGTATGATTGTGATTGTATGATTGTGATTGTATGATTGTGATGTATGATTGTGATTGTATGATTGTGATTGTATGATTGTGATTGTATGATTGTGATTGCATGATTGTGATTGTATGATTGTGATTGTATGATATTGATTGTATGATTGTGATTGTATGATTGTGATTGTATGATTGTGATAGTATGATTGTGATTGTATGATTGTGATTGTATGACTGTGATTGTATGATTGTGATTGTGCGATTGTGATTGTGCGATTGTGATTGTACGATTGTGATTGTATGATTGCGATTGTATCGTTGTGATTGTATGATTATGATTGTATGATTGTGATTGTATGATTATGATTGTATGGTTGTGACTGTATGATTGTGATGGAATGATTGCGATTGTATGATATTGATTGTATGATTGTGATTGTATGATTGTGATTGTATGATTGTGATTGTATGATTGTGATTGTATGATTGTGATTGTATGATTGTGATTGTATGATTGTAATTGTCTGATTGCGGTTGTATGATTGTGATTGTATGATTGTGATTGTATGATTGTGATTGTATGATTGTGATTGTATGATTGTGATTGTATGATTGTCATTGTATGATTATGATTGTATGATTGTGATTGTATGATTGTGATTGTATGATTGTGATTGTATGATTGTCATTGTATGATTATGATTGTATGATTGTGATTGCATGATTGTTATTGTATGATTGAGATTGCATGATTTTGTATGTATGATTGTGATTGTATGACGGTGATTGTATGATTGTGATTGTATGATTGTGATTGTATGATTGTGATAGTATGATTGTGATTGTATGATTGTGATTGTATGACTGTGATTGTATGATTGTGATTGTGCGATTGTGATTGTACGATTGTGATTGTATGATTGTGATTGTATGATTATGATTGAATGATTGTGATTGCATGATTGTGATTGTATGATTGTGATTGCATGATTTTGAATGTATGATTGTGATTGTATGATTGTGAGTGTATGATTGTGATTGTATGATTGTGATAGTATGATTGTGATTGTAAGATTGTGATTGTATGAATGTGATTGTATGATTGTGATTGTATGATTGTGATTGTATGATTATGATTGTATGATTGTGATTGTATGATTGTGATGGTATGATTGTGAGTGTATGATTGTGATTGTATGATTGTGATTGTATGATTGTGATTGTATGATTGTGATTGTGTGATTGTATTTGGGAGATTGTCATTGTATGATTGCGATTTTATGATTGCGATTGTATGCTGGTGACTGTATTATTGTGATTGTATGATTGTGATTTTTTGATTGTGATTTTATGATTTTGATTGCATGATTGTGATTGTATGATTGTGATTGTATGATTGTGATTGTATGATTGTGATTGTATGATTGTGATTGTATGATTGTGATTGTATGATTGTGATTGTGTGATTGTATTTGGGAGATTGTCATTGTATGATTGCGATTTTATGATTGCGATTGTATGCTGGTGACTGTATTATTGTGATTGTATGATTGTGATTTTATGATTGTGATTGTATGATTTTGATTGCATGATTGTGATTGTATGATTGTGATTGTATGATTGTGATTGTATGATTGTGATTGTATGATTGTGATTGTATGATTGTGATTGTATGATTGTGATTGTATGATTGCGATTGTATGAATGCGATTGTATGATTGTGATTGTATGATTGTGATTGTATGATTGTGATGTATGATTGTGATTGTATGATTGTGATTGTATGATTGTGATTGTATGATTGTGATTGCATGATTGTGATTGTATGATTGTGATTGTATGATATTGATTGTATGATTGTGATTGTATGATTGTGATTGTATGATTGTGATAGTATGATTGTGATTGTATGATTGTGATTGTATGACTGTGATTGTATGATTGTGATTGTGCGATTGTGATTGTGCGATTGTGATTGTATGATTGTGATTGTATGATTGTGATTGTATGATTGTGATTGTATGATTGTGATTGTATGATTGTGATTGTATGATTGCGATTGTATGAATGCGATTGTATGATTGTGATTGTATGATTGTGATTGTATGATTGTGATGTATGATTGTGATTGTATGATTGTGATTGTATGATTGTGATTGTATGATTGTGATTGCATGATTGTGATTGTATGATTGTGATTGTATGATATTGATTGTATGATTGTGATTGTATGATTGTGATTGTATGATTGTGATAGTATGATTGTGATTGTATGATTGTGATTGTATGACTGTGATTGTATGATTGTGATTGTGCGATTGTGATTGTGCGATTGTGATTGTACGATTGTGATTGTATGATTGCGATTGTATCGTTGTGATTGTATGATTATGATTGTATGATTGTGATTGTATGATTATGATTGTATGGTTGTGACTGTATGATTGTGATGGAATGATTGCGATTGTATGATATTGATTGTATGATTGTGATTGTATGATTGTGATTGTATGATTGTGATTGTATGATTGTGATTGTATGATTGTGATTGTCTGATTGCGGTTGTATGATTGTGATTGTATGATTGTGATTGTATGATTGTGATTGTATGATTGTGGTTGTATGATTGTGATTGTATGATTGTGATTGTATGATTGTGATTGTATGATTGTGATTGTATGATTGTGATGTATGATTGTGATTGTATGATTGTGATTGTATGATTGTGATTGTATGATTGTGATTGCATGATTGTGATTGTATGATTGTGATTGTATGATATTGATTGTATGATTGTGATTGTATGATTGTGATTGTATGATTGTGATAGTATGATTGTGATTGTATGATTGTGATTGTATGACTGTGATTGTATGATTGTGATTGTGCGATTGTGATTGTGCGATTGTGATTGTACGATTGTGATTGTATGATTGCGATTGTATCGTTGTGATTGTATGATTATGATTGTATGATTGTGATTGTATGATTATGATTGTATGGTTGTGACTGTATGATTGTGATGGAATGATTGCGATTGTATGATATTGATTGTATGATTGTGATTGTATGATTGTGATTGTATGATTGTGATTGTATGATTGTGATTGTATGATTGTGATTGTATGATTGTGATTGTATGATTGTGATTGTCTGATTGCGGTTGTATGATTGTGATTGTATGATTGTGATTGTATGATTGTGATTGTATGATTGTGATTGTATGATTGTGATTGTATGATTGTCATTGTATGATTATGATTGTATGATTGTGATTGTATGATTGTGATTGTATGATTGTGATTGTATGATTGTCATTGTATGATTATGATTGTATGATTGTGATTGCATGATTGTTATTGTATGATTGAGATTGCATGATTTTGTATGTATGATTGTGATTGTATGACGGTGATTGTATGATTGTGATTGTATGATTGTGATTGTATGATTGTGATAGTATGATTGTGATTGTATGATTGTGATTGTATGACTGTGATTGTATGATTGTGATTGTGCGATTGTGATTGTACGATTGTGATTGTATGATTGTGATTGTATGATTATGATTGAATGATTGTGATTGCATGATTGTGATTGTATGATTGTGATTGCATGATTTTGAATGTATGATTGTGATTGTATGATTGTGAGTGTATGATTGTGATTGTATGATTGTGATAGTATGATTGTGATTGTAAGATTGTGATTGTATGAATGTGATTGTATGATTGTGATTGTATGATTGTGATTGTATGATTATGATTGTATGATTGTGATTGTATGATTGTGATGGTATGATTGTGAGTGTATGATTGTGATTGTATGATTGTGATTGTATGATTGTGATTGTATGATTGTGATTGTGTGATTGTATTTGGGAGATTGTCATTGTATGATTGCGATTTTATGATTGCGATTGTATGCTGGTGACTGTATTATTGTGATTGTATGATTGTGATTTTTTGATTGTGATTGTATGATTTTGATTGCATGATTGTGATTGTATGATTGTGATTGTATGATTGTGATTGTATGATTGTGATTGTATGATTGTGATTGTATGATTGTGATTGTATGATTGTGATTGTGTGATTGTATTTGGGAGATTGTCATTGTATGATTGCGATTTTATGATTGCGATTGTATGCTGGTGACTGTATTATTGTGATTGTATGATTGTGATTTTATGATTCTGATTGTATGATTTTGATTGCATGATTGTGATTGTATGATTGTGATTGTATGATTGTGATTGTATGATTGTGATTGTATGATTGTGATTGTATGATTGTGATTGTATGATTGCGATTGTATGAATGCGATTGTATGATTGTGATTGTATGATTGTGATTGTATGATTGTGATGTATGATTGTGATTGTATGATTGTGATTGTATGATTGTGATTGTATGATTGTGATTGCATGATTGTGATTGTATGATTGTGATTGTATGATATTGATTGTATGATTGTGATTGTATGATTGTGATTGTATGATTGTGATAGTATGATTGTGATTGTATGATTGTGATTGTATGACTGTGATTGTATGATTGTGATTGTGCGATTGTGATTGTGCGATTGTGATTGTATGATTGTGATTGTATGATTGTGATTGTATGATTGTGATTGTATGATTGTGATTGTATGATTGTGATTGTATGATTGCGATTGTATGAATGCGATTGTATGATTGTGATTGTATGATTGTGATTGTATGATTGTGATGTATGATTGTGATTGTATGATTGTGATTGTATGATTGTGATTGTATGATTGTGATTGCATGATTGTGATTGTATGATTGTGATTGTATGATATTGATTGTATGATTGTGATTGTATGATTGTGATTGTATGATTGTGATAGTATGATTGTGATTGTATGATTGTGATTGTATGACTGTGATTGTATGATTGTGATTGTGCGATTGTGATTGTGCGATTGTGATTGTACGATTGTGATTGTATGATTGCGATTGTATCGTTGTGATTGTATGATTATGATTGTATGATTGTGATTGTATGATTATGATTGTATGGTTGTGACTGTATGATTGTGATGGAATGATTGCGATTGTATGATATTGATTGTATGATTGTGATTGTATGATTGTGATTGTATGATTGTGATTGTATGATTGTGATTGTATGATTGTGATTGTCTGATTGCGGTTGTATGATTGTGATTGTATGATTGTGATTGTATGATTGTGATTGTATGATTGTGATTGTATGATTGTGATTGTATGATTGTGATTGTGTGATTGTGATTGTATGATTGTGATTGTATGATTGCGAGTGTATGATTGTGATTCTATGATTATGATTGTATGATTGTGATCGTATGGTTGTGATTGTTCGATTGCGATTGTACGATTGCGATTGTATTATTGTGATTGTATGATTGTGATAGTATGGTTGTGAAAGTATGATTGTGATAGTATGATTGTGATTGTATGATTGTGATTGTATGATTGTGATTGTATGATTGTGATTGTATGATTGTGATTGTATGATTGTGATTGTATGATTGTGATTGTCTGACTGTGGTTGTGCGATTGTGATTGTACGATTGTGATTGTACGATTGTGATAGAATGATTGTGATTGTATGATTGTGATTGTATGATTATGATTGTATGGTTGTGACTGTATGATTGTGATGGTATGATTGCGATTGTATGATATTGATTGTATGATTGTGACTGTATGATTGTGATGGAATGATTGCGATTGTATGATATTGATTGTATGATTGTGATTGTATGATTGTGATTGTATGATTGTGATTGTATGATTGTGATTGTATGATTGTGATTGTCTGATTGCGGTTGTATGATTGTGATTGTATGATTGTGATTGTATGATTGTGATTGTATGATTGTGATTGTATGATTGTGATTGTATGGTTGTGATTGTGTGATTGTGATTGTATGATTGTGATTGTATGATTGCGAGTGTATGATTGTGATTCTATGATTGTGATTGTATGATTGTGATCGTATGGTTGTGATTGTTCGATTGCGATTGTACGATTGCGATTGTATTATTGTGATTGTATGATTGTGATAGTATGGTTGTGAAAGTATGATTGTGATAGTATGATTGTGATTGTATGATTGTGATTGTATGATTGTGATTGTATGATTGTGATTGTATGATTGTGATTGTATGATTGTGATTGTATGATTGTGATTGTATGATTGTGATTGTCTGACTGTGGTTGTGCGATTGTGATTGTACGATTGTGATTGTACGATTGTGATAGAATGATTGTGATTGTATGATTGTGATTGTATGATTATGATTGTATGGTTGTGACTGTATGATTGTGATGGTATGATTGCGATTGTATGATATTGATTGTATGATTGTGATAGTATGATTGTGATTGTATGATTGTGATTGTATGATTGTGATTGTATGATTGTGATTGTATGATTGTGATAGTATGATTGTGATTGTATGATTGTGATTGTATGACTGTGATTGTATGATTGTGATTGTATGATTGTGATAGTACGATTGTGATTGTATGATTGTGATTGTATGACTGTGATTGTATGATTGTGTTTGTGCGATTGTGATTGTGCGATTGTGATTGTACGATTGTGATTGTACGATTGTGATTGTATGATTGTGATTGTATGATTATGATGGAATGATTGTGATTGCATGATTGCGATTGTATGATTGTGATTGCATGATTTTGAATGTATGATTGTGATTGTATGATTGTGATTGTATGATTGTGATTGTATGATTGTGATTGTATGATTATGATTGTGTGATTGTGATTGTATGATTGTATTTGGGAGATTGTATTTTGGAGATTGTAATTGTGGGATTGCGATTGTATGATTGTGATTGTATGATTATGATTGTATTTTTGTGATTGTATGATTGTGATTGTATGATTGCGATTGTATTATTGTGATTGTATGATTGTGTAGTATGGTTGTGATTGTATGATTTTGATTGTATGATTGCGATTGTATGATTGTAATTGTATGATTGTGATTGTACGATTGTGATTGTATGATTGTGGTTGTATGATTGTGATTGTGTGATTGTGATTGTATGATTGTGATTCTATGATTGTGATTGTATGATTGTGATTGTGTGATTGTATTTGGGAGATTGTAATTGTATGATTGCGATTTTATGATTGCGTTTGTATGCTGGTGACTGTATTATTGTGATTGTGTGATTGTGATTGTATGATTGTGATTGTATGATTGTGATTGCATGATTGTGATCGTATGATTGTGTTTGTATGACTGTGATTGTATGATTGTGATTGTATGATTGTATTTGGGTGATTGTAATTGTATGATTGCGATTGTATGATTGTGATTGTATGATTGTTATCGTATGATTGTGATTGTTTGACTGCGATTGTATGATTGTGCTTGTATGATTGTGATTGTATGATTGTGATTGTATGATTGTGATTGTATGATTGTGATTGTATGATTGTGTTTGTATGATTTTGATTGGATGATTGTGATTGCATGATTGTGATTGTATGATTGTGATTGCATGATTTTGAATGTATGATTGTGATTGTATGATTGTGATAGTATGATTGTGATTGTAAGATTGTGATTGTATGACTGTGATTGTTTGATTGTGATTGTATGATTATGATTGTATGGTTGTGATTGTATGATTGTGATTGTATGATTGTGATTGTATGATTGTGATGTATGATTGTGATTGTATGATTGTGATTGTATGATTGTGATTGTATGATTGTGATTGCATGATTGTGATTGTATGATTGTGATTGTATGATATTGATTGTATGATTGTGATTGTATGATTGTGATTGTATGATTGTGATAGTATGATTGTGATTGTATGATTGTGATTGTATGACTGTGATTGTATGATTGTGATTGTGCGATTGTGATTGTGCGATTGTGATTGTACGATTGTGATTGTATGATTGCGATTGTATCGTTGTGATTGTATGATTATGATTGTATGATTGTGATTGTATGATTATGATTGTATGGTTGTGACTGTATGATTGTGATGGAATGATTGCGATTGTATGATATTGATTGTATGATTGTGATTGTATGATTGTGATTGTATGATTGTGATTGTATGATTGTGATTGTATGATTGTGATTGTCTGATTGCGGTTGTATGATTGTGATTGTATGATTGTGATTGTATGATTGTGATTGTATGATTGTGGTTGTATGATTGTGATTGTATGATTGTGATTGTATGATTGTGATTGTATGATTGTGATTGTATGATTGTGATGTATGATTGTGATTGTATGATTGTGATTGTATGATTGTGATTGTATGATTGTGATTGCATGATTGTGATTGTATGATTGTGATTGTATGATATTGATTGTATGATTGTGATTGTATGATTGTGATTGTATGATTGTGATAGTATGATTGTGATTGTATGATTGTGATTGTATGACTGTGATTGTATGATTGTGATTGTGCGATTGTGATTGTGCGATTGTGATTGTACGATTGTGATTGTATGATTGCGATTGTATCGTTGTGATTGTATGATTATGATTGTATGATTGTGATTGTATGATTATGATTGTATGGTTGTGACTGTATGATTGTGATGGAATGATTGCGATTGTATGATATTGATTGTATGATTGTGATTGTATGATTGTGATTGTATGATTGTGATTGTATGATTGTGATTGTATGATTGTGATTGTATGATTGTGATTGTATGATTGTGATTGTATGATTGTGATTGTCTGATTGCGGTTGTATGATTGTGATTGTATGATTGTGATTGTATGATTGTGATTGTATGATTGTGATTGTATGATTGTGATTGTATGATTGTCATTGTATGATTATGATTGTATGATTGTGATTGTATGATTGTGATTGTATGATTGTGATTGTATGATTGTCATTGTATGATTATGATTGTATGATTGTGATTGCATGATTGTTATTGTATGATTGAGATTGCATGATTTTGTATGTATGATTGTGATTGTATGACGGTGATTGTATGATTGTGATTGTATGATTGTGATTGTATGATTGTGATAGTATGATTGTGATTGTATGATTGTGATTGTATGACTGTGATTGTATGATTGTGATTGTGCGATTGTGATTGTACGATTGTGATTGTATGATTGTGATTGTATGATTATGATTGAATGATTGTGATTGCATGATTGTGATTGTATGATTGTGATTGCATGATTTTGAATGTATGATTGTGATTGTATGATTGTGAGTGTATGATTGTGATTGTATGATTGTGATAGTATGATTGTGATTGTAAGATTGTGATTGTATGAATGTGATTGTATGATTGTGATTGTATGATTGTGATTGTATGATTATGATTGTATGATTGTGATTGTATGATTGTGATGGTATGATTGTGAGTGTATGATTGTGATTGTATGATTGTGATTGTATGATTGTGATTGTATGATTGTGATTGTGTGATTGTATTTGGGAGATTGTCATTGTATGATTGCGATTTTATGATTGCGATTGTATGCTGGTGACTGTATTATTGTGATTGTATGATTGTGATTTTTTGATTGTGATTGTATGATTTTGATTGCATGATTGTGATTGTATGATTGTGATTGTATGATTGTGATTGTATGATTGTGATTGTATGATTGTGATTGTATGATTGTGATTGTATGATTGTGATTGTGTGATTGTATTTGGGAGATTGTCATTGTATGATTGCGATTTTATGATTGCGATTGTATGCTGGTGACTGTATTATTGTGATTGTATGATTGTGATTTTATGATTGTGATTGTATGATTTTGATTGCATGATTGTGATTGTATGATTGTGATTGTATGATTGTGATTGTATGATTGTGATTGTATGATTGTGATTGTATGATTGTGATTGTATGATTGCGATTGTATGAATGCGATTGTATGATTGTGATTGTATGATTGTGATTGTATGATTGTGATGTATGATTGTGATTGTATGATTGTGATTGTATGATTGTGATTGTATGATTGTGATTGCATGATTGTGATTGTATGATTGTGATTGTATGATATTGATTGTATGATTGTGATTGTATGATTGTGATTGTATGATTGTGATAGTATGATTGTGATTGTATGATTGTGATTGTATGACTGTGATTGTATGATTGTGATTGTGCGATTGTGATTGTGCGATTGTGATTGTATGATTGTGATTGTATGATTGTGATTGTATGATTGTGATTGTATGATTGTGATTGTATGATTGTGATTGTATGATTGCGATTGTATGAATGCGATTGTATGATTGTGATTGTATGATTGTGATTGTATGATTGTGATGTATGATTGTGATTGTATGATTGTGATTGTATGATTGTGATTGTATGATTGTGATTGCATGATTGTGATTGTATGATTGTGATTGTATGATATTGATTGTATGATTGTGATTGTATGATTGTGATTGTATGATTGTGATAGTATGATT
Source organism: Megachile rotundata (assembly GCF_050947335.1). Lineage (NCBI taxonomy): Eukaryota > Metazoa > Arthropoda > Insecta > Hymenoptera > Megachilidae > Megachile > Megachile rotundata. The sequence continues at coordinate 1,348,499 of NW_027473323.1, read as the reverse complement.
GTGATTGTATGATTGTGATTGTATGACTGTGATTGTATGATTGTGATTGTGCGATTGTGATTGTGCGATTGTGATTGTACGATTGTGATTGTATGATTGCGATTGTATCGTTGTGATTGTATGATTATGATTGTATGATTGTGATTGTATGATTATGATTGTATGGTTGTGACTGTATGATTGTGATGGAATGATTGCGATTGTATGATATTGATTGTATGATTGTGATTGTATGATTGTGATTGTATGATTGTGATTGTATGATTGTGATTGTATGATTGTGATTGTCTGATTGCGGTTGTATGATTGTGATTGTATGATTGTGATTGTATGATTGTGATTGTATGATTGTGATTGTATGATTGTGATTGTATGATTGTGATTGTATGATTGTCATTGTATGATTATGATTGTATGATTGTGATTGTATGATTGTGATTGTATGATTGTGATTGTATGATTGTCATTGTATGATTATGATTGTATGATTGTGATTGCATGATTGTTATTGTATGATTGAGATTGCATGATTTTGTATGTATGATTGTGATTGTATGACGGTGATTGTATGATTGTGATTGTATGATTGTGATTGTATGATTGTGATAGTATGATTGTGATTGTATGATTGTGATTGTATGATTGTGATTGTATGATTATGATGGAATGATTGTGATTGCATGATTGCGATTGTATGATTGTGATTGCATGATTTTGAATGTATGATTGTGATTGTATGATTGTGATTGTATGATTGTGATTGTATGATTGTGATTGTATGATTATGATTGTGTGATTGTGATTGTATGATTGTATTTGGGAGATTGTATTTTGGAGATTGTAATTGTGGGATTGCAATTGTATGATTGTGATTGTATGATTGTGATTGTATGATTGTGATTGTATGATTGTGATTGTATGATTGTGATTGTATGATTGTGATTGTATGATTGTGATTGTATGATTGTGATTGTATGATTGTGATTGTATGATTGTGATGTATGATTGTAATTGTATGATTATGATTGTATGATTGTGATTGTATGATTGTGATGGTATGATTGTGATGGTATGATTGCGATCGTATGATTGCGATTGTATGATTATGATTGTATGATTGCGATTGTATGATTGCGATTGTATGATTGTGATTGTATGATTATGATTGTATTTTGGTGTTTCTATGATTGTGATTGTATGATTGTGATTGTATGATTGTGATTGTATGATTGTGATTTTATGATTGCGATTGTATGAATGCGATTGTATGAATGCGATTGTATGATTGCGATTGTATGATTGTGATTGTATGATTGTGATTGTATGATTGCGATTGTATGAATGCGATTGTATGATTGTGATTGCATGATTGTGATTGTGTGATTGTGATTGTATGATATTGATTGTATGATTGTGATTGTATGATTGTGATTGTATGATTGTGATAGTATGATTGTGATTGTATGATTGTGATTGTATGACTGTGATTGTATGATTGTGATTGTGCGATTGTGATTGTAGGATTGTGATTGTACGATTGCGATTGTACGATTGTGATTGTATGATTGTGATTGTATGATTGTGATTGAATGATTGTGATTGCATGATTGTGATTGTATGATTGTGACTGCATGATTTTGAATGTATGATTGTGATTGTATGATTGTGATTGTATGATTGTGATTGTATGATTGTGATTGTATGATTGTGATAGTATGATTGTGATTGTATGAATGCGATTGTATGATTGTGATTGTATGATTATGATTGTACTTTTGTGATTGTATGATTGTTATCGTATGATTGTGATTTTTTGACTGCGATTGTATGATTGTGCTTGTATGATTGTGATTGTGTGATTGTGATTGTATGATTATGATTGAATGATTGTGATTGCATGATTGCGATTGTATGATTGTGATTGCATGATTTTGAATGTATGATTGTGATTGTATGATTGTGATTGTATGATTGTGATTGTATGATTGTGATTGTATGATTGTGATAGTATGATTGTGATTGTAAGATTGTGATTGTATGACTGTGATTGTATGATTGTGATTGTATGATTGTCATTGTATGATTATGATTGTATGATTGTGATTGCATGATTGTGATTGTATGATTGAGATTGCATGATTTTGTATGTATGATTGTGATTGTATGATTGTGATTGTATGATTGTGAAAGTATGATTGTGATTGTATGACTGTGATTGTATGATTGTGATTGTATGATTGTGATTGTATGAATGTGATCGTATGATTGTGATCGTATGATTGTGATTGTATGACTGTGATTGTATGATTGTGATTGTGCGATTGTGATTGTACGATTGTGATTGTACGATTGTGATTGCATGATTGTGATTGTATGATTGAGATTGCATGATTTTGTATGTATGATTGTGATTGTATGATTATGATTGTATTTTTGTGATTGTATGATTGTGATTGTATGATTGCGATTGTATTTTTGTGATTCTATGATTGTGTAGTATGGTTGTGATTGTATGATTGTGATTGTATGATTGCGATTGTATGATTGTAATTGTATGATTGTGATTGTATGATTGGATTGTATGATTGTGGTTGTATGATTGTGATTGTGTGATTGTGATTGTATGATTGTGATTGTATGATTGTGATTGTATGATTGTGATTGTGTGATTGTATTTGGGAGATTGTAATTGTATGATTGCGATTTTATGATTGCGTTTGTATGCTGGTGACTGTATTATTGTGATTGTGTGATTGTGATTGTATGATTGTGATTGTATGATTGTGATTGCATGATTGTGATTGTATGATTGTGTTTGTATGACTGTTATTGTATGATTGTATTTGGGTGATTGTAATTGTATGATTGCGATTGTATGATTGTGATTGTATGATTGTTATCGTATGATTGTGATTGTTTGACTGCGATTGTATGATTGTGCTTGTATGATTGTGATTGTGTGATTGTGATTGTATGATTATGATTGAATGATTGTGATTGCATGATTGCGATTGTATGATTGTGATTGCATGATTTTGAATGTATGATTGTGATTGTATGATTGTGATTGTATGATTGTGATTGTATGATTGTGATTGTATGATTGTGATAGTATGATTGTGATTGTAAGATTGTGATTGTATGACTGTGATTGTATGATTGTGATTGTATGATTGTGATTGTATGATTATGATTGTATGATTGTAATTGTATGATTGTGATGGTATGATTGTGATTGTATGATTGTGATTGTATGATTATGATTGTATGATTGTGATTGTATGATTGCGATTGTATGATTGTGATTGTATGATTATGATTGTATTTTTGTGATTGTATGATTGTGATTGTATGATTGCGATTGTATTATTGTGATTGTATGATTGTGTAGTATGGTTGTGATTGTATGATTTTGATTGTATGATTGCGATTGTATGATTGTAATTGTATGATTGTGATTGTATGATTGTGATTGTATGATTGTGGTTGTATGATTGTGATTGTGTGATTGTGATTGTATGATTGTGATTCTATGATTGTGATTGTATGATTGTGATTGTGTGATTGTATTTGGGAGATTGTAATTGTATGATTGCGATTTTATGATTGCGTTTGTATGCTGGTGACTGTATTATTGTGATTGTGTGATTGTGATTGTATGATTGTGATTGTATGATTGTGATTGCATGATTGTGATCGTATGATTGTGTTTGTATGACTGTGATTGTATGATTGTGATTGTATGATTGTATTTGGGTGATTGTAATTGTATGATTGCGATTGTATGATTGTGATTGTATGATTGTTATCGTATGATTGTGATTGTTTGACTGCGATTGTATGATTGTGCTTGTATGATTGTGATTGTATGATTGTGATTGTATGATTGTGATTGTATGATTGTGATTGTATGATTGTGTTTGTATGATTTTGATTGGATGATTGTGATTGCATGATTGTGATTGTATGATTGTGATTGCATGATTTTGAATGTATGATTGTGATTGTATGATTGTGATAGTATGATTGTGATTGTAAGATTGTGATTGTATGACTGTGATTGTTTGATTGTGATTGTATGATTATGATTGTATGGTTGTGACTGTATGATTGTGATGGTATGATTGCGATTGTATGATATTGATTGTATGATTGTGATTGTATGATTGTGATTGTATGACTGTGACTGTATGATTGTGATTGTATGATTGTCATTGCATGATTGTGATTGTATGATTGTGATTGTATGATTATGATTGTATGGTTGTGACTGTATGATTGTGATCGTATGATTGCGATTGTATGATATTGATTGTATGATTGTGATTGTATGATTGTGATTGTATGATTGTGATTGTATGATTGTGATTGTATGATTGTGATTGTCTGATTGCGGTTGTATGATTGAGATTGCATGATTGTGATTGTATGATTGTGATTCTATGATTGTGATTGTATGATAGTGATAGTATGATTGTGATTGTATGATTGTGATTGTATGACTGTGATTGTATGATTGTGATTGTATGATTGTGATTGTATGATTGTGATAGCATGATTGTGATTGTATGATTGTGGTTGCATGACTGTGGTTGTATGATTGTGATTGTATGATTGTGATTGTATGATTGTGATTGTATGATTGTGATTGTATGATTGTGATGTATGATTGTGATTGTATGATTGTGATTGTATGATTGTGATTGTATGATTGTGATTGCATGATTGTGATTGTATGATTGTGATTGTATGATATTGATTGTATGATTGTGATTGTATGATTGTGATTGTATGATTGTGATAGTATGATTGTGATTGTATGATTGTGATTGTATGACTGTGATTGTATGATCGTGATTGTGCGATTGTGATTGTGCGATTGTGATTGTACGATTGTGATTGTATGATTGCGATTGTATCGTTGTGATTGTATGATTATGATTGTATGATTGTGATTGTATGATTATGATTGTATGGTTGTGACTGTATGATTGTGATGGAATGATTGCGATTGTATGATATTGATTGTATGATTGTGATTGTATGATTGTGATTGTATGATTGTGATTGTATGATTGTGATTGTATGATTGTGATTGTATGATTGTGATTGTCTGATTGCGGTTGTATGATTGTGATTGTATGATTGTGATTGTATGATTGTGATTGTATGATTGTGATTGTATGATTGTGATTGTATGATTGTCATTGTATGATTATGATTGGATGATTGTGATTGTATGATTGTGATTGTATGATTGTGATTGTATGATTGTCATTGTATGATTATGATTGTATGATTGTGATTGCATGATTGTTATTGTATGATTGAGATTGCATGATTTTGTATGTATGATTGTGATTGTATGACGGTGATTGTATGATTGTGATTGTATGATTGTGATTGTATGATTGTGATAGTATGATTGTGATTGTATGATTGTGATTGTATGACTGTGATTGTATGATTGTGATTGTGCGATTGTGATTGTACGATTGTGATTGTATGATTGTGATTGTATGATTATGATTGAATGATTGTGATTGCATGATTGTGATTGTATGATTGTGATTGCATGATTTTGAATGTATGATTGTGATTGTATGATTGTGAGTGTATGATTGTGATTGTATGATTGTGATAGTATGATTGTGATTGTAAGATTGTGATTGTATGAATGTGATTGTATGATTGTGATTGTATGATTGTGATTGTATGATTATGATTGTATGATTGTGATTGTATGATTGTGATGGTATGATTGTGAGTGTATGATTGTGATTGTATGATTGTGATTGTATGATTGTGATTGTATGATTGTGATTGTGTGATTGTATTTGGGAGATTGTCATTGTATGATTGCGATTTTATGATTGCGATTGTATGCTGGTGACTGTATTATTGTGATTGTATGATTGTGATTTTTTGATTGTGATTGTATGATTTTGATTGCATGATTGTGATTGTATGATTGTGATTGTATGATTGTGATTGTATGATTGTGATTGTATGATTGTGATTGTATGATTGTGATTGTATGATTGTGATTGTGTGATTGTATTTGGGAGATTGTCATTGCATGATTGCGATTTTATGATTGCGATTGTATGCTGGTGACTGTATTATTGTGATTGTATGATTGTGATTTTATGATTGTGATTGTATGATTTTGATTGCATGATTGTGATTGTATGATTGTGATTGTATGATTGTGATTGTATGATTGTGATTGTATGATTGTGATTGTATGATTGTGATTGTATGATTGCGATTGTATGAATGCGATTGTATGATTGTGATTGTATGGTTGTGATTGTATGATTGTGATGTATGATTGTGATTGTATGATTGTGATTGTATGATTGTGAATGTATGATTGTGATTGCATGATTGTGATTGTATGATTGTGATTGTATGATATTGATTGTATGATTGTGATTGTATGATTGTGATTGTATGATTGTGATAGTATGATTGTGATTGTATGATTGTGATTGTATGACTGTGATTGTATGATTGTGATTGTGCGATTGTGATTGTGCGATTGTGATTGTATGATTGTGATTGTATGATTGTGATTGTATGATTGTGATTGTATGATTGTGATTGTATGATTGTGATTGTATGATTGCGATTGTATGAATGCGATTGTATGATTGTGATTGTATGATTGTGATTGTATGATTGTGATGTATGATTGTGATTGTATGATTGTGATTGTATGATTGTGATTGTATGATTGTGATTGCATGATTGTGATTGTATGATTGTGATTGTATGATATTGATTGTATGATTGTGATTGTATGATTGTGATTGTATGATTGTGATAGTATGATTGTGATTGTATGATTGTGATTGTATGACTGTGATTGTATGATTGTGATTGTGCGATTGTGATTGTGCGATTGTGATTGTACGATTGTGATTGTATGATTGCGATTGTATCGTTGTGATTGTATGATTATGATTGTATGATTGTGATTGTATGATTATGATTGTATGGTTGTGACTGTATGATTGTGATGGAATGATTGCGATTGTATGATATTGATTGTATGATTGTGATTGTATGATTGTGATTGTATGATTGTGATTGTATGATTGTGATTGTATGATTGTGATTGTCTGATTGCGGTTGTATGATTGTGATTGTATGATTGTGATTGTATGATTGTGATTGTATGATTGTGATTGTATGATTGTGATTGTATGATTGTGATTGTATGATTGTGATTGTATGATTATGATTGTATGATTGTGATTGTATGATTGTGATTGTATGATTGTGATTGTATGATTGTCATTGTATGATTATGATTGTATGATTGTGATTGCATGATTGTTATTGTATGATTGAGATTGCATGATTTTGTATGTATGATTGTGATTGTATGACGGTGATTGTATGATTGTGATTGTATGATTGTGATTGTATGATTGTGATAGTATGATTGTGATTGTATGATTGTGATTGTATGACTGTGATTGTATGATTGTGATTGTGCGATTGTGATTGTACGATTGTGATTGTATGATTGTGATTGTATGATTATGATTGAATGATTGTGATTGCATGATTGTGATTGTATGATTGTGATTGCATGATTTTGAATGTATGATTGTGATTGTATGATTGTGAGTGTATGATTGTGATTGTATGATTGTGATAGTATGATTGTGATTGTAAGATTGTGATTGTATGAATGTGATTGTATGATTGTGATTGTATGATTGTGATTGTATGATTATGATTGTATGATTGTGATTGTATGATTGTGATGGTATGATTGTGAGTGTATGATTGTGATTGTATGATTGTGATTGTATGATTGTGATTGTATGATTGTGATTGTGTGATTGTATTTGGGAGATTGTCATTGTATGATTGCGATTTTATGATTGCGATTGTATGCTGGTGACTGTATTATTGTGATTGTATGATTGTGATTTTTTGATTGTGATTGTATGATTTTGATTGCATGATTGTGATTGTATGATTGTGATTGTATGATTGTGATTGTATGATTGTGATTGTATGATTGTGATTGTATGATTGTGATTGTATGATTGTGATTGTGTGATTGTATTTGGGAGATTGTCATTGTATGATTGCGATTTTATGATTGCGATTGTATGCTGGTGACTGTATTATTGTGATTGTATGATTGTGATTTTATGATTGTGATTGTATGATTTTGATTGCATGATTGTGATTGTATGATTGTGATTGTATGATTGTGATTGTATGATTGTGATTGTATGATTGTGATTGTATGATTGTGATTGTATGATTGCGATTGTATGAATGCGATTGTATGATTGTGATTGTATGATTGTGATTGTATGATTGTGATTGTATGATTGTCATTGTATGATTATGATTGTATGACTGTGATTGCATGATTGTAATTGTATGATTGAGATTGCATGATATTGTATGTATGATTGTGATTGTACGACTGTGATTGTACGATTGTGATTGTATGATTATGATTGAATGACTGTGATTGCATGATTGCGATTGTATGATTGTGATTGCATGATTTTGAATGTATGATTGTGATTGTATGATTGTGTTTGTATGATTTTGATTGGATGATTGTGATTGCATGATTGTGATTGCATGATTGTGATTGTATGATTGTGATGGTATGATTGTGATTGTATGATTATGATTGTATTTTTGTGATTGTATGATTGTGATTGTATGATTGTGATTGTATGATTGTGATTGTATGATTGTGATTGTATGATTGTGATTGTATGATTGTGATTGTATGATTGCGATTGTATGAATGCGATTGTATGATTGTGATTGCACGATTGTGATTGCACGATTGTGATTGTATGATTGTGATTGTATGATTGTGATTGTGTGATTGTGATAGTATGATTGTGATTGTATGATTGTGATTGTATGACTGTGATTGTATGATTGTGATTGTGTGATTGTGATTGTGCGATTGTGATTGTACGATTGTGATTGTACGATTGTGATTGTATGATTATGATTGAATGATTGTGATTGCATGACTGTGATTGTATGATTTTGATTGCATGATTTTGATTGCATGATTTTGAATGTATGATTGTGATTGTATGATTGTGATTGTATGATTGTGATTGTATGATTGTGATAGTATGATTGTGATTGTAAGATTGTGATTGTATGACTGTGATTGTATGATTGTGATTTTATGATTTTCATTGTATGATTATGATTGTATGATTGTGCTTGCATGATTGTGATTGTATGATTGAGATTGCATGATTTTGTATGTATGATTGTGATTGTATGATTGTGATTGTATGATTGTGATTGTATGATTGTGATTGCATGATTTTGAATGTATGATTGTGATTGTATGATTGTGATTGTATGATTGTGATTGTATGACTGTGATTGTATGATTGCGATTGTGCGATTGTGATTGTACGATTGTGATTGTACGATTGTGATTGTATGATTGTGATTGTATGATTATGATTGAACGATTCTGATTGCATAATTGTGATTGTATGATTGTGATTGTATGATTGTGATTGTATGATTGTGATTGTGTGATTGTATTTGGGAGAATGTAATTGTATGATTGCGATTTTATGATTGCGATTGTATGCTGGTGACTGTATTATTGTGATTGTATGATTGTGATTTTATGATTGTGATTTTATGATTGTGATTGTATGATTTTGATTGCATGATTGTGATTGTATGATTGTGATTGTATGATTGTGATTGTATGATTGTGATTGTATGATTGTGATTGTGTGATTGTGATTGTATGATTGTGATTGTATGATTGCGAGTGTATGATTGTGATTCTATGATTGTGATTGTATGATTGTGATCGTATGGTTGTGATTGTTCGATTGCGATTGTACGATTGCGATTGTATTATTGTGATTGTATGATTGTGATAGTATGGTTGTGAAAGTATGATTGTGATAGTATGATTGTGATTGTATGATTGTGATTGTATGATTGTGATTGTATGATTGTGATTGTATGATTGTGATTGTATGATTGTGATTGTATGATTGTGATTGTATGATTGTGATTGTATGATTGTGATTGTCTGACTGTGGTTGTGCGATTGTGATTGTACGATTGTGATTGTACGATTGTGATAGAATGATTGTGATTGTATGATTGTGATTGTATGATTGTGATTGTATGATTGTGATTGTATGATTGCGATTGTATGATTGTGATGGTATGACTGTGATTGTATGATTGCGATAGTATGATTGTGATTGTATGATTGTGATTGTATGATTGCGATTGTATGATTGTGATTGTATGATTATGATTGTATGATTGTGATTGTATGATTATGATTGTATGGTTGTGACTGTATGATTGTGATGGTATGATTGCGATTGTATGATATTGATTGTATGATTGTGATTGTATGATTGTGATTGTATGATTGTGATTGTATGATTGTGATTGTATGATTGTGATTGTATGATTGTGATTGTCTGATTGCGGGTGTATGATAGTGATTGTATGATTGTGATTGTATGATTGTGATTGTATGATTGTCGTTGTATGATTATGATTGTATGATTGTGATTGTATGATTGTGATTGTATGATTGTGATTGTATGATTGTCATTGTATGATTATGATTGTATGATTGTGATTGCATGATTGTGATTGTATGATTGAGATTGCATGATTTTGTATGTATGATTGTGATTGTATGACTGTGATTGTATGATTGTGATTGTATGATTGTGATTGTATGATTGTGATAGTATGATTGTGATTGTATGATTGTGATTGTATGACTGTGATTATATGATTGTGATTGTGCGATTGTGATTGTATGAATGCGATTGTATGATTGTGATTGTATGATTATGATTGTATTTTTGTGATTGTATGATTGTGATTGTATGATTGTGACTGTATGATTGTGATTGTATGATTGTGATTGTATGATTGCGATTGTATGAATGCGATTGTATGATCGTGATTGTATGATTGTGATTGTATGATTGTGATTGTATGATTGTGATTGTATGATTGTGATTGTATGATTGTGATTGTATGATTGTGATAGTATGATTGTGATAGTATGATTGTGATTGTATGACTGTGATTGTATGATTGTGATTGTATGATTGTGATTGTATGATTGTGATAGTATGATTGTGATTGTATGATTGTGATTGTATGATTGTGTTTGTGCGATTGTGATTGTGCGATTGTGATTGTACGATTGTGATTGTACGATTGTGATTGTATGATTGTGATTGTATGATTATGATGGAATGATTGTGATTGCATGATTGCGATTGTATGATTGTGATTGCATGATTTTGAATGTATGATTGTGATTGTATGATTGTGATTGTATGATTGTGATTGTATGATTGTGATTGTATGATTGTGATTGTATGATTATGATTGTGTGATTGTGATTGTATGATTGTATTTGGGAGATTGTATTTTGGAGATTGTAATTGTGGGATTGCAATTGTATGATTGTGATTGTATGATTGTGATTGTATGATTGTGATTGTATGATTGTGATTGTATGATTGTGATTGTATGATTGTGATTGTATGATTGTGGTTGTATGATTGTGATGTATGATTGTAATTGTATGATTATCATTGTATGATTGTGATTGTATGATTGTGATGGTATGATAGTGATGGTATGATTGCGATCGTATGATTGTGATTGTATGATTATGATTGTATGATTGCGATTGTATGATTGCGATTGTATGATTGTGATTGTATGATTGTGATTGTATGATTGTGATTGCACGATTGTGATTGTATGATTGTGATTGTATGATTGTGATTGTGTGATTGCGATAGTATGATTGTGATTGTATGATTGTGATTGTATGACTGTGATTGTATGATTGTGATTGTGTGATTGTGATTGTGCGATTGTGATTGTACGATTGTGATTGTACGATTGTGATTGTACGATTGTGATTGTATGATTATGATTGAATGATTGTGATTGCATGACTGTGATTGTATGATTTTGATTGCATGATTTTGAATGTATGATTGTGATTGTATGATTGTGATTGTATGATTGTGATTGTATGATTGTGATAGTATGATTGTGATTGTAAGATTGTGATTGTATGACTGCGATTGTATGATTGTGATTTTATGATTTTCATTGTATGATTATGATTGTATGATTGTGCTTGCATGATTGTGATTGTATGATTGAGATTGCATGATTTTGTATGTATGATTGTGATTGTATGATTGTGATTGTATGATTGTGATTGTATGATTGTGATTGCATGATTTTGAATGTATGATTGTGATTGTATGATTGTGATTGTATGATTGTGATTGTATGACTGTGATTGTATGATTGTGATTGTGCGATTGTGATTGTACGATTGTGATTGTACGATTGTGATTGTATGATTGTGATTGTATGATTATGATTGAACGATTCTGATTGCATGATTGTGATTGTATGATTGTGATTGTATGATTGTGATTGTATGATTGTGATTGTGTGATTGTATTTGGGAGAATGTAATTGTATGATTGCGATTTTATGATTGCGATTGTATGCTGGTGACTGTATTATTGTGATTGTATGATTGTGATTTTATGATTGTGATTTTATGATTGTGATTGTATGATTTTGATTGCATGATTGTGATTGTATGATTGTGATTGTATGATTGTGATTGTATGATTGTGATTGTATGATTGTGATTGTATGATTGTCGTTGTATGATTATGATTGTATGATTGTGATTGTATGATTGTGATTGTATGATTGTGATTGTATGATTGTGATTGTATGATTGTGATTGTATGATTGTCATTGTATGATTATGATTGTATGATTGTGATTGCATGATTGTGATTGTATGATTGAGATTGCATGATTTTGTATGTATGATTGTGATTGTATGACTGTGATTGTATGATTGTGATTGTATGATTGTGATTGTATGACTGTGATAGTATGATTGTGATTGTATGATTGTGATTGTATGACTGTGATTGTATGATTGTGATTGTGCGATTGTGATTGTATGAATGCGATTGTATGATTGTGATTGTGTGATTGTGATAGTATGATTGTGATTGTATGATTGTGATTGTATGACTGTGATTGTATGATTGTGATTGTGTGATTGTGATTGTGCGATTGTGATTGTACGATTGTGATTGTACGATTGTGATTGTACGATTGTGATTGTATGATTATGATTGAATGATTGTGCTTGCATGACTGTGATTGTATGATTTTGATTGCATGATTTTGAATGTATGATTGTGATTGTATGATTGTGATTGTATGATTGTGATTGTATGATTGTGATTGTATGATTGTGATAGTATGATTGTGATTGTAAGATTGTGATTGTATGACTGTGATTGTATGATTGTGATTTTATGATTTTCATTGTATGATTATGATTGTATGATTGTGCTTGCATGATTGTGATTGTATGATTGAGATTGCATGATTTTGTATGTATGATTGTGATTGTATGATTGTGATTGTATGATTGTGATTGTATGATTGTGATTGTATGATTGTGATTGCATGATTTTGAATGTATGATTGTGATTGTATGATTGTGATTGTATGATTGTGATTGTATGACTGTGATTGTATGATTGAGATTGTGCGATTGTGATTGTACGATTGTGATTGTACGATTGTGATTGTATGATTGTGATTGTATGATTATGATTGAACGATTCTGATTGCATGATTGTGATTGTATGATTGTGATTGTATGATTGTGATTGTATGATTGTGATTGTGTGATTGTATTTGGGAGAATGTAATTGTATGATTGCGATTTTATGATTGCGATTGTATGCTGGTGACTGTATTATTGTGATTGTATGATTGTAATTTTATGATTGTGATTTTATGATTGTGATTGTATGATTTTGATTGCATGATTGTGATAGTATGATTGTGATTGTATGATTGTGATTGTATGATTGTGATTGTATGATTGTGATTGTCTGATTGCGGGTGTATGATTGTGATTGTATGATTGTGATTGTATGATTGTGATTGTATGATTGTGATTGTATGATTGTGATTGTATGATTGTCGTTGTATGATTATGATTGTATGATTGTGATTGTATGATTGTGATTGTATGATTGTGATTGTATGATTGTCATTGTATGATTATGATTGTATGATTGTGATTGCATGATTGTGATTGTATGATTGAGATTGCATGATTTTGTATGTATGATTGTGATTGTATGACTGTGATTGTATGATTGTGATTGTATGATTGTGATTGTATGATTGTGATAGTATGATTGTGATTGTATGATTGTGATTGTATGACTGTGATTGTATGATTGTGATTGTGCGATTGTGATTGTATGAATGCGATTGTATGATTGTGATTGTATGATTATGATTGTATTTTTGTGATTGTATGATTGTGATTGTATGATTGTGACTCTATGATTGTGATTGTATGATTGTGATTGTATGATTGCGATTGTATGAATGCGATTGTATGAATGCGATTGTATGATTGTGATTGTATGATTGTGATTGTATGATTGTGATTGTATGATTGTGATTGTATGATTGTGATTGTATGATTGTGATTGTATGATTGTGATTGTATGATTGTGATTGTATGATTGTGATAGTATGATTGTGATTGTATGATTGTGATTGTATGACTGTGATTGTATGATTGTGATTGTATGATTGTGATTGTATGATTGTGATTGTATGATTGTGATTGTATGATTGTGATTGTATGATTGTGATTGTATGATTGTGATTGTATGATTGTGATTGTATGATTGTGATGTATGATTGTAATTGTATGATTATGATTGTATGATTGTGATTGTATGATTGTGATGGTATGATTGTGATGGTATGATTGCGATCGTATGATTGTGATTGTATGATTATGATTGTATGATTGCGATTGTATGATTGCGATTGTATGATTGTGATTGTATTTTGGTGATTCTATGATTGTGATTGTATGATTGTGATTGTATGATTGTGATTGTATGATTGTGATTGTATGATTGTGATTGTATGATTGTGATTGTATGATTGTGATTGTATGATTGTGATTGTATGATTGTGATTGTATGATTGTGATTGTATGATTGTGATTGTATGATTGTGATTTTATGATTGCGATTGTATGAATGCGATTGTATGAATGCGATTGTATGATTGCGATTGTATGATTGTGATTGTATGATTGTGATTGTATGATTGCGATTGTATGAATGCGATTGTATGATTGTGATTGCATGATTGTGATTGTGTGATTGTGATTGTATGATATAGATTGTATGATTGTGATTGTATGATTGTGATTGTATGATTGTGATAGTATGATTGTGATTGTATGATTGTGATTGTATGACTGTGATTGTATGATTGTGATTGTGCGATTGTGATTGTAGGATTGTGATTTTACGATTGCGATTGTACGATTGTGATTGTATGATTGTGATTGTATGATTGTGATTGAATGATTGTGATTGCATGATTGTGATTGTATGATTGTGACTGCATGATTTTGAATGTATGATTGTGATTGTATGATTGTGATTGTATGATTGTGATTGTGTGATTGTGATTGTATGATTGTGATTGTATGATTGCGAGTGTATGATTGTGATTCTATGATTGTGATTGTATGATTGTGATCGTATGGTTGTGATTGTTCGATTGCGATTGTACGATTGCGATTGTATTATTGTGATTGTATGATTGTGATAGTATGGTTGTGAAAGTATGATTGTGATAGTATGATTGTGATTGTATGATTGTGATTGTATGATTGTGATTGTATGATTGTGATTGTATGATTGTGATTGTATGATTGTGATTGTATGATTGTGATTGTCTGACTGTGGTTGTGCGATTGTGATTGTACGATTGTGATTGTACGATTGTGATAGAATGATTGTGATTGTATGATTGTGATTGTATGATTATGATTGTATGGTTGTGACTGTATGATTGTGATGGTATGATTGCGATTGTATGATATTGATTGTATGATTGTGATAGTATGATTGTGATTGTATGATTGTGATTGTATGATTGTGATTGTATGATTGTGATTGTCTGATTGCGGGTGTATGATTGTGATTGTATGATTGTGATTGTATGATTGTGATTGTATGATTGTGATTGTATGATTGTGATTGTATGATTGTGATTGTATGATTATGATTGTATTTTTGTGATTGTATGATTGTGATTGTATGATTGCGATTGTATTTTTGTGATTCTATGATTGTGTAGTATGGTTGTGATTGTATGATTGTGATTGTATGATTGCGATTGTATGATTGTAATTGTATGATTGTGATTGTATGATTGGATTGTATGATTGTGGTTGTATGATTGTGATTGTGTGATTGTGATTGTATGATTGTGATTGTATGATTGTGATTGAATGATTGTGATTGCATGATTGCCATTGTATGATTGTGATTGCATGATTTTGAATGTATGATTGTGATTGTATGATTGTGATTGTATGATTGTGATTGTATGACTGTGATTGTATGATTGTGATTGTGCGATTGTGATTGTACGATTGTGATTGTACGATTGTGATTGCATGATTGTGATTGTATGATTGAGATTGCATGATTTTGTATGTATGATTGTGATTGTATGATTATGATTGTATTTTTGTGATTGTATGATTGTGATTGTACGATTGCGATTGTATTTTTGTGATTCTATGATTGTGTAGTATGGTTGTGATTGTATGATTGTGATTGTATGATTGCGATTGTATGATTGTAATTGTATGATTGTGATTGTATGATTGGATTGTATGATTGTGGTTGTATGATTGTGATTGTGTGATTGTGATTGTATGATTGTGATTGTATGATTGTGATTGTATGATTGTGATTGTATGATTGTGATTGTGTGATTGTATTTGGGAGATTGTAATTGTATGATTGCGATTTTATGATTGCGTTTGTATGCTGGTGACTGTATTATTGTGATTGTGTGATTGTGATTGTATGATTGTGATTGTATGATTGTGATTTCATGATTGTGATTGTATGATTGTGTTTGTATGACTGTGATTGTATGATTGTATTTGGGTGATTGTAATTGTATGATTGCGATTGTATGATTGTGATTGTATGATTGTTATCGTATGATTGTGATTGTTTGACTGCGATTGTATGATTGTGCTTGTATGATTGTGATTGTGTGATTGTGATTGTATGATTATGATTGAATGATTGTGATTGCATGATTGCGATTGTATGATTGTGATTGCATGATTTTGAATGTATGATTGTGATTGTATGATTGTGATAGTATGATTGTGATTGTAAGATTGTGATTGTATGACTGTGATTGTATGATTGTGATTGTATGATTGTGATTGTATGATTATGATTGTATGATTGTGATTGTATGATTGTGATGGTATGATTGTGATTGTATGATTGTGATTGTATGATTATGATTGTATGATTGTGATTGTATGATTGCGATTGTATGATTGTGATTGTATGATTATGATTGTATTTTTGTGATTGTATGATTGTGATTGTATGATTGCGATTGTATTATTGTGATTGTATGATTGTGTAGTATGATTGTAATTGTATGATTGTGATTGTATGATTGTGATTGTATGATTGTGATTGTATGATTGTGATTGTATGATTGTGATTGTATGATTGTGATTTTATGATTGCGATTGTATGAATGCGATTGTATGAATGCGATTGTATGATTGCGATTGTATGATTGTGATTGTATGATTGTGATTGTATGATTATGATTGTATTTTTGTGATTGTATGATAGTGATTGTATGATTGTGATTGTATGATTGTGATTGTATGATTGTGATTGCACGATTGTGATTGTATGATTGTGATTGTGTGATTGTGATTGTGTGATTGTGATAGTATGATTGTGATTGTATGATTGTGATTGTATGACTGTGATTGTATGATTGTGATTGTGTGATTGTGATTGTGCGATTGTGATTGTACGATTGTGATTGTACGATTGTGATTGTACGATTGTGATTGTATGATTATGATTGAATGATTGTGCTTGCATGACTGTGATTGTATGATTTTGATTGCATGATTTTGAATGTATGATTGTGATTGTATGATTGTGATTGTATGATTGTGATTGTATGATTGTGATAGTATGATTGTGATTGTAAGATTGTGATTGTATGACTGTGATTGTATGATTGTGATTTTATGATTTTCATTGTATGATTATGATTGTATGATTGTGCTTGCATGATTGTGATTGTATGATTGAGATTGCATGATTTTGTATGTATGATTGTGATTGTATGATTGTGATTGTATGATTGTGATTGTATGATTGTGATTGTATGATTGTGATTGCATGATTTTGAATGTATGATTGTGATTGTATGATTGTGATTGTATGATTGTGATTGTATGACTGTGATTGTATGATTGAGATTGTGCGATTGTGATTGTACGATTGTGATTGTACGATTGTGATTGTATGATTGTGATTGTATGATTATGATTGAACGATTCTGATTGCATGATTGTGATTGTATGATTGTGATTGTATGATTGTGATTGTATGATTGTGATTGTGTGATTGTATTTGGGAGAATGTAATTGTATGATTGCGATTTTATGATTGCGATTGTATGCTGGTGACTGTATTATTGTGATTGTATGATTGTAATTTTATGATTGTTATTTTATGATTGTGATTGTATGATTTTGATTGCATGATTGTGATTGTATGATTGTGATTGTATGATTGTGATTGTATGATTGTGATTGTCTGATTGCGGGTGTATGATTGTGATTGTATGATTGTGATTGTATGATTGTGATTGTATGATTGTGATTGTATGATTGTGATTGTATGATTGTGATTGTATGATTGTGATTGTATGATTGTCGTTGTATGATTATGATTGTATGATTGTGATTGTATGATTGTGATTGTATGATTGTGATTGTATGATTGTCATTGTATGATTATGATTGTATGATTGTGATTGCATGATTGTGATTGTATGATTGAGATTGCATGATTTTGTATGTATGATTGTGATTGTATGACTGTGATTGTATGATTGTGATTGTATGATTGTGATTGTATGATTGCGATAGTATGATTGTGATTGTATGATTGTGATTGTATGACTGTGATTGTATGATTGTGATTGTGCGATTGTGATTGTATGAATGCGATTGTATGATTGTGATTGTATGATTATGATTGTATTTTTGTGATTGTATGATTGTGATTGTATGATTGTGACTGTATGATTGTGATTGTATGATTGTGATTGTATGATTGCGATTGTATGAATGCGATTGTATGAATGCGATTGTATGATTGTGATTGTATGATTGTGATTGTATGATTGTGATTGTATGATTGTGATTGTATGATTGTGATTGTATGATTGTGATTGTATGATTGTGATTGTATGATTGTGATTGTATGATTGTGATAGTATGATTGTGATTGTATGATTGTGATTGCATGACTGTGATTGTATGATTGTGATTGTATGATTGTGATTGTATGATTGTGATTGTATGATTGTGATTGTATGATTGTGATTGTATGATTGTGATTGTATGATTGTGATTGTATGATTGTGATTGTATGATTGTGATGTATGATTGTAATTGTATGATTATGATTGTATGATTGTGATTGTATGATTGTGATGGTATGATTGTGATGGTATGATTGCGATCGTATGATTGTGATTGTATGATTATGATTGTATGATTGCGATTGTATGATTGCGATTGTATGATTGTGATTGTATGATTATGATTGTATTTTGGTGATTCTATGATTGTGATTGTATGATTGTGATTGTATGATTGTGATTGTATGATTGTGATTGTATGATTGTGATTGTATGATTGTGATTGTATGATTGTGATTGTATGATTGTGATTGTATGATTGTGATTGTATGATTGTGATTGTATGATTGTGATTTTATGATTGCGATTGTATGAATGCGATTGTATGAATGCGATTGTATGATTGCGATTGTATGATTGTGATTGTATGATTGTGATTGTATGATTGCGATTGTATGAATGCGATTGTATGATTGTGATTGCATGATTGTGATTGTGTGATTGTGATTGTATGATATTGATTGTATGACTGTGATTGTATGATTGTGATTGTATGATTGTGATAGTATGATTGTGATTGTATGATTGTGATTGTATGACTGTGATTGTATGATTGTGATTGTGCGATTGTGATTGTAGGATTGTGATTTTACGATTGCGATTGTACGATTGTGATTGTATGATTGTGATAGTATGATTGTGATTGTATGAATGCGATTTTATGATTGTGATTGTATGATTATGATTGTACTTTTGTGATTGTATGATTGTTATCGTATGATTGTGATTGTTTGACTGCGATTGTATGATTGTGCTTGTATGATTGTGATTGTATGATTGTGATTGTATGATTGTGATTGTATGATTGTGATTGTATGATTGTGATTGTATGATTGTGATTGTATGATTGTGATTGTATGATTGTGATTTTATGATTGCGATTGTATGAATGCGATTGTATGAATGCGATTGTATGATTGCGATTGTATGATTGTGATTGTATGATTGTGATTGTATGATTGCGATTGTATGAATGCGATTGTATGATTGTGATTGCATGATTGTGATTGTGTGATTGTGATTGTATGATATTGATTGTATGATTGTGATTGTATGATTGTGATGGTATGATTGTGATTGTATGATTGCGATCGTATGATTGTGATTGTATGATTGCGATTGTATGATTGCGATTGTATGATTGTGATTGTATGATTATGATTGTATTTTGGTGATTCTATGATTGTGATTGTATGATTGTGATTGTATGATTGTGATTGTATGATTGTGATTGTATGATTGTGATTGTATGATTGTGATTGTATGATTGTGATTGTATGATTGTGATTGTATGATTGTGATTGTATGATTGTGATTGTATGATTGTGATTGAACGATTCTGATTGCATGATTGTGAGTGTATGATTGTGATTGTATGATTGTGATTGTATGATTGTGATTGTGTGATTGTATTTGGGAGAATGTAATTGTATGATTGCGATTTTATGATTGCGATTGTATGCTGGTGACTGTATTATTGTGATTGTATGATTGTAATTTTATGATTGTGATTTTATGATTGTGATTGTATGATTTTGATTGCATGATTGTGATTGTATGATTGTGACTGTATGATTGTGATTGTATGATTGTGATTGTCTGATTGCGGGTGTATGATTGTGATTGTATGATTGTGATTGTATGATTGTGATTGTATGATTGTGATTGTATGATTGTGATTGTATGATTGTGATTGTATGATTGTCGTTGTATGATTATGATTGTATGATTGTGATTGTATGATTGTGATTGTATGATTGTGATTGTATGATTGTCATTGTATGATTATGATTGTATGATTGTGATTGCATGATTGTGATTGTATGATTGAGATTGCATGATTATGTATGTATGATTGTGATTGTATGACTGTGATTGTATGATTGTGATTGTATGATTGTGATTGTATGATTGTGATAGTATGATTGTGATTGTATGATTGTGATTGTATGACTGTGATTGTATGATTGTGATTGTGCGATTGTGATTGTATGAATGCGATTGTATGATTGTGATTGTATGATTATGATTGTATTTTTGTGATTGTATGATTGTGATTGTATGATTGTGACTGTATGATTGTGATTGTATGATTGTGATTGTATGATTGCGATTGTATGAATGCGATTGTATGAATGCGATTGTATGATTGTGATTGTATGATTGTGATTGTATGATTGTGATTGTATGATTGTGATTGTATGATTGTGATTGTATGATTGTGATTGTATGATTGTGATTGTATGATTGTGATTGTATGATTGTGATAGTATGATTGTGATTGTATGATTGTGATTGCATGACTGTGATTGTATGATTGTGATTGTATGATTGTGATTGTATGATTGTGATTGTATGATTGTGATTGTATGATTGTGATTGTATGATTGTGATTGTATGATTGTGATTGTATGATTGTGATTGTATGATTGTGATGTATGATTGTAATTGTATGATTATGATTGTATGATTGTGATTGTATGATTGTGATGGTATGATTGTGATGGTATGATTGCGATCGTATGATTGTGATTGTATGATTATGATTGTATGATTGCGATTGTATGATTGCGATTGTATGATTGTGATTGTATGATTATGATTGTATTTTGGTGATTCTATGATTGTGATTGTATGATTGTGATTGTATGATTGTGATTGTATGATTGTGATTGTATGATTGTGATTGTATGATTGTGATTGTATGATTGTGATTGTATGATTGTGATTGTATGATTGTGATTGTATGATTGTGATTTTATGATTGCGATTGTATGAATGCGATTGTATGAATGCGATTGTATGATTGCGATTGTATGATTGTGATTGTATGATTGTGATTGTATGATTGCGATTGTATGAATGCGATTGTATGATTGTGATTGCATGATTGTGATTGTGTGATTGTGATTGTATGATATTGATTGTATGATTGTGATTGTATGATTGTGATTGTATGATTGTGATAGTATGATTGTGATTGTATGATTGTGATTGTATGACTGTGATTGTATGATTGTGATTGTGCGATCGTGATTGTAGGATTGTGATTTTACGATTGCGATTGTACGATTGTGATTGTATGATTGTGATTGTATGATTGTGATTGAATGATTGTGATTGCATGATTGCGATTGTATGATTGTGACTGCATGATTTTGAATGTATGATTGTGATTGTATGATTGTGATTGTATGATTGTGATTGTATGATTGTGATTGTATGATTGTGATAGTATGATTGTGATTGTATGAATGCGATTTTATGATTGTGATTGTATGATTATGATTGTACTTTTGTGATTGTATGATTGTTATCGTATGATTGTGATTGTTTGACTGCGATTGTATGATTGTGCTTGTATGATTGTGATTGTGTGATTGTGATTGTATGATTATGATTGAATGATTGTGATTGCATGATTGCGATTGTATGATTGTGATTGCATGATTTTGAATGTATGATTGTGATTGTATGATTGTGATTGTATGATTGTGATTGTATGATTGTGATTGTATGATTGTGATAGTATGATTGTGATTGTAAGATTGTGATTGTATGACTGTGATTGTATGATTGTGATTGCATGATTGTGATTGTATGATTGTGTTTGTATGACTGTGATTGTATGATTGTATTTGGGTGATTGTAATTGTATGATTGCGATTGTATGATTGTGATTGTATGATTGTTATCGTATGATTGTGATTGTTTGACTGCGATTGTATGATTGTGCTTGTATGATTGTGATTGTGTGATTGTGATTGTATGATTATGATTGAATGATTGTGATTGCATGATTGCGATTGTATGATTGTGATTGCATGATTTTGAATGTATGATTGTGATTGTATGATTGTGATAGTATGATTGTGATTGTAAGATTGTGATTGTATGACTGTGATTGTATGATTGTGATTGTATGATTGTGATTGTATGATTATGATTGTATGATTGTGATTGTATGATTGTGATGGTATGATTGTGATTGTATGATTGTGATTGTATGATTATGATTGTATGATTGTGATTGTATGATTGCGATTGTATGATTGTGATTGTATGATTATGATTGTATTTTTGTGATTGTATGATTGTGATTGTATGATTGCGATTGTATTATTGTGATTGTATGATTGTGTAGTATGGTTGTGATTGTATGATTTTGATTGTATGATTGCGATTGTATGATTGTAATTGTATGATTGTGATTGTATGATTGTGATTGTATGATTGTGGTTGTATGATTGTGATTGTGTGATTGTGATTGTATGATTGTGATTCTATGATTGTGATTGTATGATTGTGATTGTGTGATTGTATTTGGGAGATTGTAATTGTATGATTGCGATTTTATGATTGCGTTTGTATGCTGGTGACTGTATTATTGTGATTGTGTGATTGTGATTGTATGATTGTGATTGTATGATTGTGATTGCATGATTGTGATCGTATGATTGTGTTTGTATGACTGTGATTGTATGATTGTGATTGTATGATTGTATTTGGGTGATTGTAATTGTATGATTGCGATTGTATGATTGTGATTGTATGATTGTTATCGTATGATTGTGATTGTTTGACTGCGATTGTATGATTGTGCTTGTATGATTGTGATTGTATGATTGTGATTGTATGATTGTGATTGTATGATTGTGATTGTATGATTGTGTTTGTATGATTTTGATTGGATGATTGTGATTGCATGATTGTGGTTGTATGATTGTGATTGTATGATTGTGATGGTATGATTGTGATTGTATGATTATGATTGTATTTTTGTGATTGTATGATTGTGATTGTATGATTGTGATTGTATGATTGTGATTGTACGATTGTGATTGTATGATTGCGATTGTATGAATGCGATTGTATGATTGTGATTGCACGATTGTGATTGCACGATTGTGATTGTATGATTGTGATTGTATGATATTGATTGTATGATTGTGATTGTATGATTGTGATTGTATGATTGTGATAGTATGATTGTGATTGTATGATTGTGATTGTATGACTGTGATTGTATGATTGTGATTGTGTGATTGTGATTGTGCGATTGTGATTGTGCGATTGTGATTGTACGATTGTGATTGTACGATTGTGATTGTATGATTGTGATTGTATGATTATGATTGAATGATTGTGATTGCATGACTGTGATTGTATGATTGTGATTGCATGATTTTGAATGTATGATTGTGATTGTATGATTGTGATTGTATGATTGTGATTGTATGATTGTGATTGTATGATTGGGATAGTATGATTGTGATTGTAAGATTGTGATTGTATGACTGTGATTGTATGATTGTGATTGTATGATTTTCATTGTATGATTATGATTGTATGATTGTGCTTGCATGATTGTGATTGTATGATTGAGATTGCATGATTTTGTATGTATGATTGTGATTGTATGATTGTGATTGTATGATTGTGATTGTATGATTGTGATTGTATGATTGTGATTGTATGATTGTGATTGTATGATTGTATTTGGGAGATTGTGTTTGGGAGATTGTAGTTGTATGATTGCGATTGTATGATTGTGATTGTATGATTGTGATGTATGATTGTAATTGTATGATTATGATTGTATGATTGTGATTGTATGATTGTGATGGTATGATTGTGATTGTATGATTGCGATCGTATGATTGTGATTGTATGATTATGATTGTATGATTGTGATTGGAAGATTTCGATTGTGTGATTGTGATTGTATGATTGTGATTGTATGATTGTGATTGTATGATTGTGATTGTATGATTGTGATTGTATGATTGTGATTGTATGATTGTGATTGTATGATTGTGATTGTATGATTGTGATTGTATGATTGTGATTTTATGATTGCGATTGTATGAATGCGATTGTATGAATGCGATTGTATGATTGCGATTGTATGATTGTGATTGTATGATTGTGATTGTATGATTGCGATTGTATGAATGCGATTGTATGATTGTGATTGCATGATTGTGATTGTGTGATTGTGATTGTATGATATTGATTGTATGATTGTGATTGTATGATTGTGATTGTATGATTGTGATAGTATGATTGTGATTGTATGATTGTGATTGTATGACTGTGATTGTATGATTGTGATTGTGCGATCGTGATTGTAGGATTGTGATTTTACGATTGCGATTGTACGATTGTGATTGTATGATTGTGATTGTATGATTGTGATTGAATGATTGTGATTGCATGATTGCGATTGTATGATTGTGACTGCATGATTTTGAATGTATGATTGTGATTGTATGATTGTGATTGTATGATTGTGATTGTATGATTGTGATTGTATGATTGTGATAGTATGATTGTGATTGTATGAATGCGATTTTATGATTGTGATTGTATGATTATGATTGTACTTTTGTGATTGTATGATTGTTATCGTATGATTGTGATTGTTTGACTGCGATTGTATGATTGTGCTTGTATGATTGTGATTGTGTGATTGTGATTGTATGATTATGATTGAATGATTGTGATTGCATGATTGCGATTGTATGATTGTGATTGCATGATTTTGAATGTATGATTGTGATTGTATGATTGTGATTGTATGATTGTGATTGTATGATTGTGATTGTATGATTGTGATAGTATGATTGTGATTGTAAGATTGTGATTGTATGACTGTGATTGTATGATTGTGATTGCATGATTGTGATTGTATGATTGTGTTTGTATGACTGTGATTGTATGATTGTATTTGGGTGATTGTAATTGTATGATTGCGATTGTATGATTGTGATTGTATGATTGTTATCGTATGATTGTGATTGTTTGACTGCGATTGTATGATTGTGCTTGTATGATTGTGATTGTGTGATTGTGATTGTATGATTATGATTGAATGATTGTGATTGCATGATTGCGATTGTATGATTGTGATTGCATGATTTTGAATGTATGATTGTGATTGTATGATTGTGATAGTATGATTGTGATTGTAAGATTGTGATTGTATGACTGTGATTGTATGATTGTGATTGTATGATTGTGATTGTATGATTATGATTGTATGATTGTGATTGTATGATTGTGATGGTATGATTGTGATTGTATGATTGTGATTGTATGATTATGATTGTATGATTGTGATTGTATGATTGCGATTGTATGATTGTGATTGTATGATTATGATTGTATTTTTGTGATTGTATGATTGTGATTGTATGATTGCGATTGTATTATTGTGATTGTATGATTGTGTAGTATGGTTGTGATTGTATGATTTTGATTGTATGATTGCGATTGTATGATTGTAATTGTATGATTGTGATTGTATGATTGTGATTGTATGATTGTGGTTGTATGATTGTGATTGTGTGATTGTGATTGTATGATTGTGATTCTATGATTGTGATTGTATGATTGTGATTGTGTGATTGTATTTGGGAGATTGTAATTGTATGATTGCGATTTTATGATTGCGTTTGTATGCTGGTGACTGTATTATTGTGATTGTGTGATTGTGATTGTATGATTGTGATTGTATGATTGTGATTGCATGATTGTGATCGTATGATTGTGTTTGTATGACTGTGATTGTATGATTGTGATTGTATGATTGTATTTGGGTGATTGTAATTGTATGATTGCGATTGTATGATTGTGATTGTATGATTGTTATCGTATGATTGTGATTGTTTGACTGCGATTGTATGATTGTGCTTGTATGATTGTGATTGTATGATTGTGATTGTATGATTGTGATTGTATGATTGTGATTGTATGATTGTGTTTGTATGATTTTGATTGGATGATTGTGATTGCATGATTGTGGTTGTATGATTGTGATTGTATGATTGTGATGGTATGATTGTGATTGTATGATTATGATTGTATTTTTGTGATTGTATGATTGTGATTGTATGATTGTGATTGTATGATTGTGATTGTACGATTGTGATTGTATGATTGCGATTGTATGAATGCGATTGTATGATTGTGATTGCACGATTGTGATTGCACGATTGTGATTGTATGATTGTGATTGTATGATATTGATTGTATGATTGTGATTGTATGATTGTGATTGTATGATTGTGATAGTATGATTGTGATTGTATGATTGTGATTGTATGACTGTGATTGTATGATTGTGATTGTGTGATTGTGATTGTGCGATTGTGATTGTGCGATTGTGATTGTACGATTGTGATTGTACGATTGTGATTGTATGATTGTGATTGTATGATTATGATTGAATGATTGTGATTGCATGACTGTGATTGTATGATTGTGATTGCATGATTTTGAATGTATGATTGTGATTGTATGATTGTGATTGTATGATTGTGATTGTATGATTGTGATTGTATGATTGGGATAGTATGATTGTGATTGTAAGATTGTGATTGTATGACTGTGATTGTATGATTGTGATTGTATGATTTTCATTGTATGATTATGATTGTATGATTGTGCTTGCATGATTGTGATTGTATGATTGAGATTGCATGATTTTGTATGTATGATTGTGATTGTATGATTGTGATTGTATGATTGTGATTGTATGATTGTGATTGTATGATTGTGATTGTATGATTGTGATTGTATGATTGTATTTGGGAGATTGTGTTTGGGAGATTGTAGTTGTATGATTGCGATTGTATGATTGTGATTGTATGATTGTGATGTATGATTGTAATTGTATGATTATGATTGTATGATTGTGATTGTATGATTGTGATGGTATGATTGTGATTGTATGATTGCGATCGTATGATTGTGATTGTATGATTATGATTGTATGATTGTGATTGGAAGATTTCGATTGTGTGATTGTGATTGTATGATTGTGATTGTATGACTGTGATTGTATGATTGTGATTGTGCGATTGTGATTGTACGACTGTGATTGTACGATTGTGATTGTATGATTGTGATTGTATGATTATGATTGAACGATTGTGATTGCATGATTGTGATTGTATGATTGTGATTGCATGATTTTGAATGTATGATTGTGATTGTATGATTGTGATTGTATGATTGTGATTGCATGATTGTGATAGTATGATTGTGATTGTAAGATTGTGATTGTATGACTGTGATTGTATGATTGTGATTGTATGATTGTCATTGTATGATTATGATTTTATGATTGTGATTGCATGATTGTGATTGTATGATTGAGATTGCATGATTCTGATTGTATGATTGTGATTCTATGATTGTGATTGTATGATTGTGGTTGTATGATTGTGATTGTCTGATTACGGTTGTATGATTGTGATTGTATGATTGTGATTGTATGATTATGATTGTATGATTGTGCTTGCATGATTGTGATTGTATGATTGAGATTGCATGATTTTGTATGTATGATTGTGATTGTATGATTGTGATTGTATGATTGTGATTGTATGATTGTGATTGTATGATTGTGATTGTATGATTGTATTTGGGAGATTGTGTTTGGGAGATTGTAGTTGTATGATTGCGATTGTATGATTGTGATTGTATGATTGTGATGTATGATTGTAATTGTATGATTATGATTGTATGATTGTGATTGTATGATTGTGATGGTATGATTGTGATTGTATGATTGCGATCGTATGATTGTGATTGTATGATTATGATTGTATGATTGTGATTGGAAGATTTCGATTGTATGATTGTGATTGTATGATTGTGATTGTATGACTGTGATTGTATGATTGTGATTGTGCGATTGTGATTGTACGATTGTGATTGTACGATTGTGATTGTATGATTGTGATTGTATGATTATGATTGAACGATTGTGATTGCATGATTGTGATTGTATGATTGTGATTGCATGATTTTGAATGTATGATTGTGATTGTATGATTGTGATTGTATGATTGTGATTGTATGATTGTGATTGTATGATTGTGATAGTATGATTGTGATTGTAAGATTGTGATTGTATGACTGTGATTGTACGATTGTGATTGTATGATTGTCATTGTATGATTATGATTGTATGATTGTGATTGCATGATTGTGATTGTATGATTGTGATTGTATGATTGTGATTGTATGATTGTGATTGTATGATTGTGATTGTATGATTGTGATTGTATGATTGTGATGTATGATTGTAATTGTATGATTATGATTGTATGATTGTGATTGTATGATTGTGATGGTATGATTGTGATGGTATGATTGCGATCGTATGATTGTGATTGTATGATTATGATTGTATGATTGCGATTGAATGATTGCGATTGTATGATTGTGATTGTATGATTATGATTGTATTTTGGTGATTCTATGATTGTGATTGTATGATTGTGATTGTATGATTGTGATTGTATGATTGTGATTGTATGATTGTGATTGTATGATTGTGATTGCATGATTGTGATTGTATGATTGTGATTGCATGATTTTGAATGTATGATTGTGATTGTATGATTGTGATTGTATGATTGTGATTGTATGATTGTGATTGTATGATTGTGATAGTATGATTGTGATTGTAAGATTGTGATTGTATGACTGTGATTGTATGATTGTGATTGTATGATTGTCATTGTATGATTATGATTGTATGATTGTGATTGCATGATTGTGATTGTATGATTGAGATTGCATGATTGTGATTGTATGATTGTGATTCTATGATTGTGATTGTATGATTGTGATTGTATGATTGTCGTTGTATGATTATGATTGTATGATTGTGATTGTATGATTGTGATTGTATGATTGTGATTGTATGATTGTCATTGTATGATTATGATTGTATGATTGTGATTGCATGATTGTGATTGTATGATTGAGATTGCATGATTTTGTATGTATGATTGTGATTGTATGACTGTGATTGTATGATTGTGATTGTATGATTGTGATTGTATGATTGTGATAGTATGATTGTGATTGTATGATTGTGATTGTATGACTGTGATTGTATGATTGTGATTGTGCGATTGTGATTGTATGAATGCGATTGTATGATTGTGATTGTATGATTATGATTGTATTTTTGTGATTGTATGATTGTGATTGTATGATTGTGACTCTATGATTGTGATTGTATGATTGTGATTGTATGATTGCGATTGTATGAATGCGATTGTATGAATGCGATTGTATGATTGTGAATGTATGATTGTGATTGTATGATTGTGATTGTATGATTGTGATTGTATGATTGTGATTGTATGATTGTGATTGTATGATTGTGATTGTATGATTGTGATAGTATGATTGTGATTGTATGATTGTGATTGTATGACTGTGATTGTATGATTGTGATTGTATGATTGTGATTGTATGATTGTGATTGTATGATTGTGATTGTATGATTGTGATTGTATGATTGTGATTGTATGACTGTGATTGTATGATTGTGATTGTATGATTGTGATTGTATGATTGTGATGTATGATTGTAATTGTATGATTATGATTGTATGATTGTGATTGTATGATTGTGATGGTATGATTGTGATGGTATGATTGCGATCGTATGATTGTGATTGTATGATTATGATTGTATGATTGCGATTGTATGATTGCGATTGTATGATTGTGATTGTATGATTATGATTGTATTTTGGTGATTCTATGATTGTGATTGTATGATTGTGATTGTATGATTGTGATTGTATGATTGTGATTGTATGATTGTGATTGTATGATTGTGATTGTATGATTGTGATTGTATGATTGTGATTGTATGATTGTGATTGTATGATTGTGATTGTATGATTGTGATTGTATGATTGTGATTGTATGATTGTGATTGTATGATTGTGATTTTATGATTGCGATTGTATGAATGCGATTGTATGAATGCGATTGTATGATTGCGATTGTATGATTGTGATTGTATGATTGTGATTGTATGATTGCGATTGTATGAATGCGATTGTATGATTGTGATTGCATGATTGTGGTTGTGTGATTGTGATTGTATGATATAGATTGTATGATTGTGATTGTATGATTGTGATTGTATGATTGTGATAGTATGATTGTGATTGTATGATTGTGATTGTATGACTGTGATTGTATGATTGTGATTGTGCGATTGTGATTGTAGGATTGTGATTTTACGATTGCGATTGTACGATTGTGATTGTATGATTGTGATTGTATGATTGTGATTGAATGATTGTGATTGCATGATTGTGATTGTATGATTGTGACTGCATGATTTTGAATGTATGATTGTGATTGTATGATTGTGATTGTATGATTGTGATTGTGTGATTGTGATTGTATGATTGTGATTGTATGATTGCGAGTGTATGATTGTGATTCTATGATTGTGATTGTATGATTGTGATCGTATGGTTGTGATTGTTCGATTGCGATTGTACGATTGCGATTGTATTATTGTGATTGTATGATTGTGATAGTATGGTTGTGAAAGTATGATTGTGATAGTATGATTGTGATTGTATGATTGTGATTGTATGATTGTGATTGTATGATTGTGATTGTATGATTGTGATTGTATGATTGTGATTGTATGATTGTGATTGTCTGACTGTGGTTGTGCGATTGTGATTGTACGATTGTGATTGTACGATTGTGATAGAATGATTGTGATTGTATGATTGTGATTGTATGATTATGATTGTATGGTTGTGACTGTATGATTGTGATGGTATGATTGCGATTGTATGATATTGATTGTATGATTGTGATAGTATGATTGTGATTGTATGATTGTGATTGTATGATTGTGATTGTATGATTGTGATTGTCTGATTGCGGGTGTATGATTGTGATTGTATGATTGTGATTGTATGATTGTGATTGTATGATTGTGATTGTATGATTGTGATTGTATGATTGTGATTTTATGATTGCGATTGTATGAATGCGATTGTATGAATGCGATTGTATGATTGCGATTGTATGATTGTGATTGTATGATTGTGATTGTATGATTGCGATTGTATGAATGCGATTGTATGATTGTGATTGCATGATTGTGATTGTGTGATTGTGATTGTATGATATAGATTGTATGATTGTGATTGTATGATTGTGATTGTATGATTGTGATAGTATGATTGTGATTGTATGATTGTGATTGTATGACTGTGATTGTATGATTGTGATTGTGCGATTGTGATTGTAGGATTGTGATTTTACGATTGCGATTGTACGATTGTGATTGTATGATTGTGATTGTATGATTGTGATTGAATGATTGTGATTGCATGATTGTGATTGTATGATTGTGACTGCATGATTTTGAATGTATGATTGTGATTGTATGATTGTGATTGTATGATTGTGATTGTATGATTGTGATTGTATGATTGTGATTGTATGATTGTGATAGTATGATTGTGATTGTATGAATGCGATTGTATGATTGTGATTGTATGATTATGATTGTACTTTTGTGATTGTATGATTGTTATCGTATGATTGTGATTGTTTGACTGCGATTGTATGATTGTGCTTGTATGATTGTGATTGTGTGATTGTGATTGTATGATTATGATTGAATGATTGTGATTGCATGATTGCGATTGTATGATTGTGATTGCATGATTTTGAATGTATGATTGTGATTGTATGATTGTGATTGTATGATTGTGATTGTATGATTGTGATTGTATGATTGTGATAGTATGATTGTGATTGTAAGATTGTGATTGTATGACTGTGATTGTATGATTGTGATTGTATGATTGTCATTGTATGATTATGATTGTATGATTGTGATTGCATGATTGTGATTGTATGATTGAGATTGCATGATTTTGTATGTATGATTGTGATTGTATGATTGTGATTGTATGATTGTGAAAGTATGATTGTGATTGTATGACTGTGATTGTATGATTGTGATTGTATGATTGTGATTGTATGAATGTGATCGTATGATTGTGATCGTATGATTGTGATTGTATGACTGTGATTGTATGATTGTGATTGTGCGATTGTGATTGTACGATTGTGATTGTACGATTGTGATTGCATGATTGTGATTGTATGATTGAGATTGCATGATTTTGTATGTATGATTGTGATTGTATGATTATGATTGTATTTTTGTGATTGTATGATTGTGATTGTATGATTGCGATTGTATTTTTGTGATTCTATGATTGTGTAGTATGGTTGTGATTGTATGATTGTGATTGTATGATTGCGATTGTATGATTGTAATTGTATGATTGTGATTGTATGATTGGATTGTATGATTGTGGTTGTATGATTGTGATTGTGTGATTGTGATTGTATGATTGTGATTGTATGATTGTGATTGTATGATTGTGATTGTGTGATTGTATTTGGGAGATTGTAATTTTATGATTGCGATTTTATGATTGCGTTTGTATGCTGGTGACTGTATTATTGTGATTGTGTGATTGTGATTGTATGATTGTGATTGTATGATTGTGATTGCATGATTGTGATTGTATGATTGTGTTTGTATGACTGTGATTGTATGATTGTATTTGGGTGATTGTAATTGTATGATTGCGATTGTATGATTGTGATTGTATGATTGTTATCGTATGATTGTGATTGTTTGACTGCGATTGTATGATTGTGCTTGTATGATTGTGATTGTGTGATTGTGATTGTATGATTATGATTGAATGATTGTGATTGCATGATTGCGATTGTATGATTGTGATTGCATGATTTTGAATGTATGATTGTGATTGTATGATTGTGATAGTATGATTGTGATTGTAAGATTGTGATTGTATGACTGTGATTGTATGATTGTGATTGTATGATTGTGATTGTATGATTATGATTGTATGATTGTGATTGTATGATTGTGATGGTATGATTGTGATTGTATGATTGTGATTGTATGATTATGATTGTATGATTGTGATTGTATGATTGCGATTGTATGATTGTGATTGTATGATTATGATTGTATTTTTGTGATTGTATGATTGTGATTGTATGATTGCGATTGTATTATTGTGATTGTATGATTGTGTAGTATGATTGTGATTGTATGATTGTGATTGTATGATTGTGATTGTATGATTGTGATTGTATGATTGTGATTTTATGATTGCGATTGTATGAATGCGATTGTATGAATGCGATTGTATGATTGCGATTGTATGATTGTGATTGTATGATTGTGATTGTATGATTATGATTGTATTTTTGTGATTGTATGATTGTGATTGTATGATTGTGATTGTATGATTGTGATTGTATGATTGTGATTGCACGATTGTGATTGTATGATTGTGATTGTGTGATTGTGATTGTGTGATTGTGATAGTATGATTGTGATTGTATGATTGTGATTGTATGACTGTGATTGTATGATTGTGATTGTGTGATTGTGATTGTGCGATTGTGATTGTACGATTGTGATTGTACGATTGTGATTGTACGATTGTGATTGTATGATTATGATTGAATGATTGTGCTTGCATGACTGTGATTGTATGATTTTGATTGCATGATTTTGAATGTATGATTGTGATTGTATGATTGTGATTGTATGATTGTGATTGTATGATTGTGATAGTATGATTGTGATTGTAAGATTGTGATTGTATGACTGTGATTGTATGATTGTGATTTTATGATTTTCATTGTATGATTATGATTGTATGATTGTGCTTGCATGATTGTGATTGTATGATTGAGATTGCATGATTTTGTATGTATGATTGTGATTGTATGATTGTGATTGTATGATTGTGATTGTATGATTGTGATTGTATGATTGTGATTGCATGATTTTGAATGTATGATTGTGATTGTATGATTGTGATTGTATGATTGTGATTGTATGACTGTGATTGTATGATTGAGATTGTGCGATTGTGATTGTACGATTGTGATTGTACGATTGTGATTGTATGATTGTGATTGTATGATTATGATTGAACGATTCTGATTGCATGATTGTGATTGTATGATTGTGATTGTATGATTGTGATTGTATGATTGTGATTGTGTGATTGTATTTGGGAGAATGTAATTGTATGATTGCGATTTTATGATTGCGATTGTATGCTGGTGACTGTATTATTGTGATTGTATGATTGTAATTTTATGATTGTGATTTTATGATTGTGATTGTATGATTTTGATTGCATGATTGTGATTGTATGATTGTGATTGTATGATTGTGATTGTATGATTGTGATTGTCTGATTGCGGGTGTATGATTGTGATTGTATGATTGTGATTGTATGATTGTGATTGTATGATTGTGATTGTATGATTGTGATTGTATGATTGTGATTGTATGATTGTGATTGTATGATTGTGATTGTATGATTGTCGTTGTATGATTATGATTGTATGATTGTGATTGTATGATTGTGATTGTATGATTGTGATTGTATGATTGTCATTGTATGATTATGATTGTATGATTGTGATTGCATGATTGTGATTGTATGATTGAGATTGCATGATTTTGTATGTATGATTGTGATTGTATGACTGTGATTGTATGATTGTGATTGTATGATTGTGATTGTATGATTGTGATAGTATGATTGTGATTGTATGATTGTGATTGTATGACTGTGATTGTATGATTGTGATTGTGCGATTGTGATTGTATGAATGCGATTGTATGAATGCGATTGTATGATTGTGATTGTATGATTATGATTGTATTTTTGTGATTGTATGATTGTGATTGTATGATTGTGACTGTATGATTGTGATTGTATGATTGTGATTGTATGATTGCGATTGTATGAATGCGATTGTATGAATGCGATTGTATGATTGTGATTGTATGATTGTGATTGTATGATTGTGATTGTATGATTGTGATTGTATGATTGTGATTGTATGATTGTGATAGTATGATTGTGATTGTATGATTGTGATTGCATGACTGTGATTGTATGATTGTGATTGTATGATTGTGATTGTATGATTGTGATTGTATGATTGTGATTGTATGATTGCGATTGTATGATTGTGATTGTATGATTGTGATTGTATGATTGTGATTGTATGATTGTGATGTATGATTGTAATTGTATGATTATGATTGTATGATTGTGATTGTATGATTGTGATGGTATGATTGTGATGGTATGATTGCGATCGTATGATTGTGATTGTATGATTATGATTGTATGATTGCGATTGTATGATTGCGATTGTATGATTGTGATTGTATGATTATGATTGTATTTTGGTGATTCTATGATTGTGATTGTATGATTGTGATTGTATGATTGTGATTGTATGATTGTGATTGTATGATTGTGATTGTATGATTGTGATTGTATGATTGTGATTGTATGATTGTGATTGTATGATTGTGATTGTATGATTGTGATTGTATGATTGTGATTGTATGATTGTGATTGTATGATTGTGATTTTATGATTGCGATTGTATGAATGCGATTGTATGAATGCGATTGTATGATTGCGATTGTATGATTGTGATTGTATGATTGTGATTGTATGATTGCGATTGTATGAATGCGATTGTATGATTGTGATTGCATGATTGTGATTGTGTGATTGTGATTGTATGATATTGATTGTATGATTGTGATTGTATGATTGTGATGGTATGATTGTGATTGTATGATTGCGATCGTATGATTGTGATTGTATGATTGCGATTGTATGATTGCGATTGTATGATTGTGATTGTATGATTATGATTGTATTTTGGTGATTCTATGATTGTGATTGTATGATTGTGATTGTATGATTGTGATTGTATGATTGTGATTGTATGATTGTGATTGTATGATTGTGATTGTATGATTGTGATTGTATGATTGTGATTGTATGATTGTGATTGTATGATTGTGATTGTATGATTGTGATTGTATGATTGTGATTTTATGATTGCGATTGTATGAATGCGATTGTATGAATGCGATTGTATGATTGCGATTGTATGATTGTGATTGTATGATTGTGATTGTATGATTGCGATTGTATGAATGCGATTGTATGATTGTGATTGCATGATTGTGGTTGTGTGATTGTGATTGTATGATATAGATTGTATGATTGTGATTGTATGATTGTGATTGTATGATTGTGATAGTATGATTGTGATTGTATGATTGTGATTGTATGACTGTGATTGTATGATTGTGATTGTGCGATTGTGATTGTAGGATTGTGATTTTACGATTGCGATTGTACGATTGTGATTGTATGATTGTGATTGTATGATTGTGATTGAATGATTGTGATTGCATGATTGTGATTGTATGATTGTGACTGCATGATTTTGAATGTATGATTGTGATTGTATGATTGTGATTGTATGATTGTGATTGTGTGATTGTGATTGTATGATTGTGATTGTATGATTGCGAGTGTATGATTGTGATTCTATGATTGTGATTGTATGATTGTGATCGTATGGTTGTGATTGTTCGATTGCGATTGTACGATCGCGATTGTATTATTGTGATTGTATGATTGTGATAGTATGGTTGTGAAAGTATGATTGTGATAGTATGATTGTGATTGTATGATTGTGATTGTATGATTGTGATTGTATGATTGTGATTGTATGATTGTGATTGTATGATTGTGATTGTATGATTGTGATTGTCTGACTGTGGTTGTGCGATTGTGATTGTACGATTGTGATTGTACGATTGTGATAGAATGATTGTGATTGTATGATTGTGATTGTATGATTATGATTGTATGGTTGTGACTGTATGATTGTGATGGTATGATTGCGATTGTATGATATTGATTGTATGATTGTGATAGTATGATTGTGATTGTATGATTGTGATTGTATGATTGTGATTGTATGATTGTGATTGTCTGATTGCGGGTGTATGATTGTGATTGTATGATTGTGATTGTATGATTGTGATTGTATGATTGTGATTGTATGATTGTGATTTTATGATTGCGATTGTATGAATGCGATTGTATGAATGCGATTGTATGATTGCGATTGTATGATTGTGATTGTATGATTGTGATTGTATGATTGCGATTGTATGAATGCGATTGTATGATTGTGATTGCATGATTGTGATTGTGTGATTGTGATTGTATGATATAGATTGTATGATTGTGATTGTATGATTGTGATTGTATGATTGTGATAGTATGATTGTGATTGTATGATTGTGATTGTATGACTGTGATTGTATGATTGTGATTGTGCGATTGTGATTGTAGGATTGTGATTTTACGATTGCGATTGTACGATTGTGATTGTATGATTGTGATTGTATGATTGTGATTGAATGATTGTGATTGCATGATTGTGATTGTATGATTGTGACTGCATGATTTTGAATGTATGATTGTGATTGTATGATTGTGATTGTATGATTGTGATTGTATGATTGTGATTGTATGATTGTGATTGTATGATTGTGATAGTATGATTGTGATTGTATGAATGCGATTGTATGATTGTGATTGTATGATTATGATTGTACTTTTGTGATTGTATGATTGTTATCGTATGATTGTGATTGTTTGACTGCGATTGTATGATTGTGCTTGTATGATTGTGATTGTGTGATTGTGATTGTATGATTATGATTGAATGATTGTGATTGCATGATTGCGATTGTATGATTGTGATTGCATGATTTTGAATGTATGATTGTGATTGTATGATTGTGATTGTATGATTGTGATTGTATGATTGTGATTGTATGATTGTGATAGTATGATTGTGATTGTAAGATTGTGATTGTATGACTGTGATTGTATGATTGTGATTGTATGATTGTCATTGTATGATTATGATTGTATGATTGTGATTGCATGATTGTGATTGTATGATTGAGATTGCATGATTTTGTATGTATGATTGTGATTGTATGATTGTGATTGTATGATTGTGAAAGTATGATTGTGATTGTATGACTGTGATTGTATGATTGTGATTGTATGATTGTGATTGTATGAATGTGATCGTATGATTGTGATCGTATGATTGTGATTGTATGACTGTGATTGTATGATTGTGATTGTGCGATTGTGATTGTACGATTGTGATTGTACGATTGTGATTGCATGATTGTGATTGTATGATTGAGATTGCATGATTTTGTATGTATGATTGTGATTGTATGATTATGATTGTATTTTTGTGATTGTATGATTGTGATTGTATGATTGCGATTGTATTTTTGTGATTCTATGATTGTGTAGTATGGTTGTGATTGTATGATTGTGATTGTATGATTGCGATTGTATGATTGTGATTGTATGATTGTGATTGTATGATTGGATTGTATGATTGTGGTTGTATGATTGTGATTGTGTGATTGTGATTGTATGATTGTGATTGTATGATTGTGATTGTATGATTGTGATTGTGTGATTGTATTTGGGAGATTGTAATTGTATGATTGCGATTTTATGATTGCGTTTGTATGCTGGTGACTGTATTATTGTGATTGTGTGATTGTGATTGTATGATTGTGATTGTATGATTGTGATTGCATGATTGTGATTGTATGATTGTGTTTGTATGACTGTGATTGTATGATTGTATTTGGGTGATTGTAATTGTATGATTGCGATTGTATGATTGTGATTGTATGATTGTTATCGTATGATTGTGATTGTTTGACTGCGATTGTATGATTGTGCTTGTATGATTGTGATTGTGTGATTGTGATTGTATGATTATGATTGAATGATTGTGATTGCATGATTGCGATTGTATGATTGTGATTGCTTGTTTTTGAATGTATGATTGTGATTGTATGATTGTGATAGTATGATTGTGATTGTAAGATTGTGATTGTATGACTGTGATTGTATGATTGTGATTGTATGATTGTGATTGTATGATTATGATTGTATGATTGTGATTGTATGATTGTGATGGTATGATTGTGATTGTATGATTGTGATTGTATGATTATGATTGTATGATTGTGATTGTATGATTGCGATTGTATGATTGTGATTGTATGATTATGATTGTATTTTTGTGATTGTATGATTGTGATTGTATGATTGCGATTGTATTATTGTGATTGTATGATTGTGTAGTATGATTGTGATTGTATGATTGTGATTGTATGATTGTGATTGTATGATTGTGATTGTATGATTGTGATTGTATGATTGTGATTTTATGATTGCGATTGTATGAATGCGATTGTATGAATGCGATTGTATGATTGCGATTGTATGATTGTGATTGTATGATTGTGATTGTATGATTATGATTGTATTTTTGTGATTGTATGATTGTGATTGTATGATTGTGATTGTATGATTGTGATTGTATGATTGTGATTGCACGATTGTGATTGTATGATTGTGATTGTGTGATTGTGATTGTGTGATTGTGATAGTATGATTGTGATTGTATGATTGTGATTGTATGACTGTGATTGTATGATTGTGATTGTGTGATTGTGATTGTGCGATTGTGATTGTACGATTGTGATTGTACGATTGTGATTGTACGATTGTGATTGTATGATTATGATTGAATGATTGTGCTTGCATGACTGTGATTGTATGATTTTGATTGCATGATTTTGAATGTATGATTGTGATTGTATGATTGTGATTGTATGATTGTGATTGTATGATTGTGATAGTATGATTGTGATTGTAAGATTGTGATTGTATGACTGTGATTGTATGATTGTGATTTTATGATTTTCATTGTATGATTATGATTGTATGATTGTGCTTGCATGATTGTGATTGTATGATTGAGATTGCATGATTTTGTATGTATGATTGTGATTGTATGATTGTGATTGTATGATTGTGATTGTATGATTGTGATTGTATGATTGTGATTGCATGATTTTGAATGTATGATTGTGATTGTATGATTGTGATTGTATGATTGTGATTGTATGACTGTGATTGTATGATTGAGATTGTGCGATTGTGATTGTACGATTGTGATTGTACGATTGTGATTGTATGATTGTGATTGTATGATTATGATTGAACGATTCTGATTGCATGATTTTGATTGTATGATTGTGATTGTATGATTGTGATTGTATGATTGTGATTGTGTGATTGTATTTGGGAGAATGTAATTGTATGATTGCGATTTTATGATTGCGATTGTATGCTGGTGACTGTATTATTGTGATTGTAT
Organism: Megachile rotundata; assembly: GCF_050947335.1. Taxonomy (NCBI): domain Eukaryota; kingdom Metazoa; phylum Arthropoda; class Insecta; order Hymenoptera; family Megachilidae; genus Megachile; species Megachile rotundata. The sequence continues at coordinate 1,306,743 of NW_027473323.1, read as the reverse complement.
GATTGTAATTTTATGATTGTGATTTTATGATTGTGATTGTATGATTTTGATTGCATGATTGTGATTGTATGATTGTGATTGTATGATTGTGATTGTATGATTGTGATTGTCTGATTGCGGGTGTATGATTGTGATTGTATGATTGTGATTGTATGATTGTGATTGTATGATTGTGATTGTATGATTGTGATTGTATGATTGTGATTGTATGATTGTGATTGTATGATTGTCGTTGTATGATTATGATTGTATGATTGTGATTGTATGATTGTGATTGTATGATTGTGATTGTATGATTGTCATTGTATGATTATGATTGTATGATTGTGATTGCATGATTGTGATTGTATGATTGAGATTGCATGATTTTGTATGTATGATTGTGATTGTATGACTGTGATTGTATGATTGTGATTGTATGATTGTGATTGTATGATTGTGATAGTATGATTGTGATTGTATGATTGTGATTGTATGACTGTGATTGTATGATTGTGATTGTGCGATTGTGATTGTATGAATGCGATTGTATGAATGCGATTGTATGATTGTGATTGTATGATTATGATTGTATTTTTGTGATTGTATGATTGTGATTGTATGATTGTGACTGTATGATTGTGATTGTATGATTGTGATTGTATGATTGCGATTGTATGAATGCGATTGTATGAATGCGATTGTATGATTGTGATTGTATGATTGTGATTGTATGATTGTGATAGTATGATTGTGATTGTATGATTGTGATTGTATGATTGTGATTGTATGATTGTGATTGTATGATTGTGATTGTATGATTGTGATTGTATGATTGTGATTGTATGATTGTGATTGTATGATTGTGATAGTATGATTGTGATTGTATGATTGTGATTGCATGACTGTGATTGTATGATTGTGATTGTATGATTGTGATTGTATGATTGTGATTGTATGATTGTGATTGTATGATTGCGATTGTATGATTGTGATTGTATGATTGTGATTGTATGATTGTGATTGTATGATTGTGATGTATGATTGTAATTGTATGATTATGATTGTATGATTGTGATTGTATGATTGTGATGGTATGATTGTGATGGTATGATTGCGATCGTATGATTGTGATTGTATGATTATGATTGTATGATTGCGATTGTATGATTGCGATTGTATGATTGTGATTGTATGATTATGATTGTATTTTGGTGATTCTATGATTGTGATTGTATGATTGTGATTGTATGATTGTGATTGTATGATTGTGATTGTATGATTGTGATTGTATGATTGTGATTGTATGATTGTGATTGTATGATTGTGATTGTATGATTGTGATTGTATGATTGTGATTGTATGATTGTGATTGTATGATTGTGATTGTATGATTGTGATTGTATGATTGTGATTTTATGATTGCGATTGTATGAATGCGATTGTATGAATGCGATTGTATGATTGCGATTGTATGATTGTGATTGTATGATTGTGATTGTATGATTGCGATTGTATGAATGCGATTGTATGATTGTGATTGCATGATTGTGATTGTGTGATTGTGATTGTATGATATTGATTGTATGATTGTGATTGTATGATTGTGATTGTATGATTGTGATAGTATGATTGTGATTGTATGATTGTGATTGTATGACTGTGATTGTATGATTGTGATTGTGCGATTGTGATTGTAGGATTGTGATTTTACGATTGCGATTGTACGATTGTGATTGTATGATTGTGATTGTATGATTGTGATTGAATGATTGTGATTGCATGATTGTGATTGTATGATTGTGACTGCATGATTTTGAATGTATGATTGTGATTGTATGATTGTGATTGTATGATTGTGATTGTATGATTGTGATTGTATGATTGTGATAGTATGATTGTGATTGTATGAATGCGATTGTATGATTGTGATTGTATGATTATGATTGTACTTTTGTGATTGTATGATTGTTATCGTATGATTGTGATTGTTTGACTGCGATTGTATGATTGTGCTTGTATGATTGTGATTGTGTGATTGTGATTGTATGATTATGATTGAATGATTGTGATTGCATGATTGCGATTGTATGATTGTGATTGCATGATTTTGAATGTATGATTGTGATTGTATGATTGTGATAGTATGATTGTGATTGTAAGATTGTGATTGTATGACTGTGATTGTATGATTGTGATTGTATGATTGTGATTGTATGATTATGATTGTATGATTGTGATTGTATGATTGTGATGGTATGATTGTGATTGTATGATTGTGATTGTATGATTATGATTGTATGATTGTGATTGTATGATTGCGATTGTATGATTGTGATTGTATGATTATGATTGTATTTTTGTGATTGTATGATTGTGATTGTATGATTGCGATTGTATTATTGTGATTGTATGATTGTGTAGTATGGTTGTGATTGTATGATTTTGATTGTATGATTGCGATTGTATGATTGTAATTGTATGATTGTGATTGTATGATTGTGATTGTATGATTGTGGTTGTATGATTGTGATTGTGTGATTGTGATTGTATGATTGTGATTCTATGATTGTGATTGTATGATTGTGATTGTGTGATTGTATTTGGGAGATTGTAATTGTATGATTGCGATTTTATGATTGCGTTTGTATGCTGGTGACTGTATTATTGTGATTGTGTGATTGTGATTGTATGATTGTGATTGTATGATTGTGATTGCATGATTGTGATCGTATGATTGTGTTTGTATGACTGTGATTGTATGATTGTGATTGTATGATTGTATTTGGGTGATTGTAATTGTATGATTGCGATTGTATGATTGTGATTGTATGATTGTTATCGTATGATTGTGATTGTTTGACTGCGATTGTATGATTGTGCTTGTATGATTGTGATTGTATGATTGTGATTGTATGATTGTGATTGTATGATTGTGATTGTATGATTGTGTTTGTATGATTTTGATTGGATGATTGTGATTGCATGATTGTGGTTGTATGATTGTGATTGTATGATTGTGATGGTATGATTGTGATTGTATGATTATGATTGTATTTTTGTGATTGTATGATTGTGATTGTATGATTGTGATTGTATGATTGTGATTGTACGATTGTGATTGTATGATTGCGATTGTATGAATGCGATTGTATGATTGTGATTGCACGATTGTGATTGCACGATTGTGATTGTATGATTGTGATTGTATGATATTGATTGTATGATTGTGATTGTATGATTGTGATTGTATGATTGTGATAGTATGATTGTGATTGTATGATTGTGATTGTATGACTGTGATTGTATGATTGTGATTGTGTGATTGTGATTGTGCGATTGTGATTGTGCGATTGTGATTGTACGATTGTGATTGTACGATTGTGATTGTATGATTGTGATTGTATGATTATGATTGAATGATTGTGATTGCATGACTGTGATTGTATGATTGTGATTGCATGATTTTGAATGTATGATTGTGATTGTATGATTGTGATTGTATGATTGTGATTGTATGATTGTGATTGTATGATTGTGATTGTATGATTGGGATAGTATGATTGTGATTGTAAGATTGTGATTGTATGACTGTGATTGTATGATTGTGATTGTATGATTTTCATTGTATGATTATGATTGTATGATTGTGCTTGCATGATTGTGATTGTATGATTGAGATTGCATGATTTTGTATGTATGATTGTGATTGTATGATTGTGATTGTATGATTGTGATTGTATGATTGTGATTGTATGATTGTGATTGTATGATTGTGATTGTATGATTGTGATTGTATGATTGTGATTGTATGATTGTATTTGGGAGATTGTGTTTGGGAGATTGTAGTTGTATGATTGCGATTGTATGATTGTGATTGTATGATTCTGATGTATGATTGTAATTGTATGATTATGATTGTATGATTGTGATTGTATGATTGTGATGGTATGATTGTGATTGTATGATTGCGATCGTATGATTGTGATTGTATGATTATGATTGTATGATTGTGATTGGAAGATTTCGATTGTGTGATTGTGATTGTATGATTGTGATTGTATGACTGTGATTGTATGATTGTGATTGTGCGATTGTGATTGTACGATTGTGATTGTACGATTGTGATTGTATGATTGTGATTGTATGATTATGATTGAACGATTGTGATTGCATGATTGTGATTGTATGATTGTGATTGCATGATTTTGAATGTATGATTGTGATTGTATGATTGTGATTGTATGATTGTGATTGTATGATTGTGATAGTATGATTGTGATTGTAAGATTGTGATTGTATGACTGTGATTGTATGATTGTGATTGTATGATTGTCATTGTATGATTATGATTTTATGATTGTGATTGCATGATTGTGATTGTATGATTGAGATTGCATGATTGTGATTGTATGATTGTGATTCTATGATTGTGATTGTATGATTGTGGTTGTATGATTGTGATTGTCTGATTACGGTTGTATGATTGTGATTGTATGATTGTGATTGTATGATTATGATTGTATGATTGTGCTTGCATGATTGTGATTGTATGATTGAGATTGCATGATTTTGTATGTATGATTGTGATTGTATGATTGTGATTGTATGATTGTGATTGTATGATTGTGATTGTATGATTGTGATTGTATGATTGTATTTGGGAGATTGTGTTTGGGAGATTGTAGTTGTATGATTGCGATTGTATGATTGTGATTGTATGATTGTGATGTATGATTGTAATTGTATGATTATGATTGTATGATTGTGATTGTATGATTGTGATGGTATGATTGTGATTGTATGATTGCGATCGTATGATTGTGATTGTATGATTATGATTGTATGATTGTGATTGGAAGATTTCGATTGTATGATTGTGATTGTATGATTGTGATTGTATGACTGTGATTGTATGATTGTGATTGTGCGATTGTGATTGTACGATTGTGATTGTACGATTGTGATTGTATGATTGTGATTGTATGATTATGATTGAACGATTGTGATTGCATGATTGTGATTGTATGATTGTGATTGCATGATTTTGAATGTATGATTGTGATTGTATGATTGTGATTGTATGATTGTGATTGTATGATTGTGATAGTATGATTGTGATTGTAAGATTGTGATTGTATGACTGTGATTGTATGATTGTGATTGTATGATTGTCATTGTATGATTATGATTGTATGATTGTGATTGCATGATTGTGATTGTATGATTGAGATTGCATGATTGTGATTGTATGATTGTGATTCTATGATTGTGATTGTATGATCGTGGTTGTATGATTGTGATTGTCTGATTGTGATTGTATGATTATGATTGTATGATTGTGATTGTATGATTGCGATTGTATGATTGTGATTGTATGATTATGATTGTATTTTTGTGATTGGATGATTGTGATTGTATGATTGCGATTGTATTATTGTGATTGTATGATTGTGATAGTATGGTTGTGATTGTATGATTGTGATTGTATGATTGCGATTGTATGATTGTAATTGTATGATTGTGATTGTATGATTGTGATTGTATGATTGTGATTGTATGATTGCGATTGTATGATTGTGATTGTATGATTGTGATTGTATGATTGTGATTGCATGATTGTGATTGTATGATTGTGATTGCATGATTTTGAATGTATGATTGTGATTGTATGATTGTGATTGTATGATTGTGATTGTATGATTGTGATAGTATGATTGTGATTGTAAGATTGTGATTGTATGACTGTGATTGTATGATTGTGATTGTATGATTGTCATTGTATGATTATGATTGTATGATTGTGATTGCATGATTGTGATTGTATGATTGAGATTGCATGATTGTGATTGTATGATTGTGATTCTATGATTGTGATTGTATGATTGTGGTTGTATGATTGTGATTGTCTGATTGCGGTTGTATGATTGTGATTGTATGATTGTGATTGTATGATTGTGATTGTATGATTGTGATTGTATGATTGTGATTGTATGATTGTGATTGTATGATTGTGATTGTATGATTTTCATTGTATGATTATGATTGTATGATTGTGCTTGCATGATTGTGATTGTATGATTGAGATTGCATGATTTTGTATGTATGATTGTGATTGTATGATTGTGATTGTATGATTGTGATTGTATGATTGTGATTGTATGATTGTGATTGTATGATTGTGATTGTATGATTGTATTTGGGAGATTGTGTTTGGGAGATTGTAGTTGTGTGATTGCGATTGTATGATTGTGATTGTATGATTGTGATGTATGATTGTAATTGTATGATTATGATTGTATGATTGTGATTGTATGATTGTGATGGTATGATTGTGATTGTATGATTGCGATCGTATGATTGTGATTGTATGATTATGATTGTATGATTGTGATTGGAAGATTTCGATTGTATGATTGTGATTGTATGATTGTGATTGTATGACTGTGATTGTATGATTGTGATTGTATGATTGTGATTGTATGATTGTGATTGTGTGATTGTGATTGTATGATTGTGATTGTATGATTGCGAGTGTATGATTGTGATTCTATGATTGTGATTGTATGATTGTGATCGTATGGTTGTGGTTGTTCGATTGCGATTGTACGATTGCGATTGTATTATTGTGATTGTATGATTGTGATAGTATGGTTGTGAAAGTATGATTGTGATAGTATGATTGTGATTGTATGATTGTGATTGTATGATTGTGATTGTATGATTGTGATTGTATGATTGTGATTGTATGATTGTGATTGTCTGACTGTGGTTGTGCGATTGTGATTGTACGATTGTGATTGTACGATTGTGATAGAATGATTGTGATTGTATGATTGTGATTGTATGATTGTGATTGTATGATTGTGATTGTATGATTGTGATTGTATGATTGTGATGGTATGACTGTGATTGTATGATTGCGATAGTATGATTGCGATTGTATGATTGTGATTGTATGATTGCGATTGTATGATTGTGATTGTATGATTATGATTGTATGATTGTGATTGTATGATTGTGGTTGTATGATTGTTATTGTATGATTGTCATTGTATGATTATGATTGTATGATTGTGATTGCATGATTGTGATTGTATGATTGAGATTGCTGAATTTTGTATGTATGATTGTGATTGTATGACTGTGATTGTATGATTGTGATTGTATGATTGTGATTGTATGATTGTGATTGTATGATTGTGATAGTATGATTGTGATTGTATGATTGTGATTGTATGACTGTGATTGTATGATTGTGATTGTGCGATTGTGATTGTACGATTGTGATTGTATGATTGTGATTGTATGATTATGATTGAATGATTGTGATTGCATGATTGTGATTGTATGATTGTGATTGCATGATTTTGAATGTATGATTGTGATTGTATGATTGCGATTGTGCGATTGTGATTGTACGATTGTGATTGTATGATTGTGATTGTATGATTATGATTGTATGATTGTGATTGTATGATTGCGATTGTATGATTGTGATTGTATGATTGTGATGGTATGATTGTGATTGTATGATTGCGATCGTATGATTGTGATTGTATGATTATGATTGTATGATTGTGATTGGAAGATTTCGATTGTATGATTGTGATTGTATGATTGTGATTGTATGACTGTGATTGTATGATTGTGATTGTATGATTGTGATTGTATGATTGTGATTGTGTGATTGTGATTGTATGATTGTGATTGTATGATTGCGAGTGTATGATTGTGATTCTATGATTGTGATTGTATGATTGTGATCGTATGGTTGTGGTAGTTCGATTGCGATTGTACGATTGCGATTGTATTACTGTGATTGTATGATTGTGATAGTATGGTTGTGAAAGTATGATTGTGATAGTATGATTGTGATTGTATGATTGTGATTGTATGATTGTGATTGTATGATTGTGATTGTATGATTGTGATTGTCTGACTGTGGTTGTGCGATTGTGATTGTACGATTGTGATTGTACGATTGTGATAGAATGATTGTGATTGTATGATTGTGATTGTATGATTGTGATTGTATGATTGTGATTGTATGATTGTGATGGTATGACTGTGATTGTATGATTGCGATAGTATGATTGCGATTGTATGATTGTGATTGTATGATTGCGATTGTATGATTGTGATTGTATGATTATGATTGTATGATTGTGATTGTATGATTGTGGTTGTATGATTGTTATTGTATGATTGTCATTGTATGATTATGATTGTATGATTGTGATTGCATGATTGTGATTGTATGATTGAGATTGCTGAATTTTGTATGTATGATTGTGATTGTATGACTGTGATTGTATGATTGTGATTGTATGATTGTGATTGTATGATTGTGATTGTATGATTGTGATAGTATGATTGTGATTGTATGATTGTGATTGTATGACTGTGATTGTATGATTGTGATTGTGCGATTGTGATTGTACGATTGTGATTGTATGATTGTGATTCTATGATTGTGTAGTATGGTTGTGATTGTATGATTGTGATTGTATGATTGTGATTGTATGATTGTGATTGTATGATTGTGATTGTATGATTGTGATTTTATGATTGCGATTGTATGAATGCGATTGTATGAATGCGATTGTATGATTGCGATTGTATGATTGTGATTGTATGATTGTGATTGTATGATTATGATTGTATTTTTGTGATTGTATGATTGTGATTGTATGATTGTGATTGTATGATTGTGATTGTATGATTGTGATTGCACGATTGTGATTGTATGATTGTGATTGTGTGATTGTGATTGTGTGATTGTGATAGTATGATTGTGATTGTATGATTGTGATTGTATGACTGTGATTGTATGATTGTGATTGTGTGATTGTGATTGTGCGATTGTGATTGTACGATTGTGATTGTACGATTGTGATTGTACGATTGTGATTGTATGATTATGATTGAATGATTGTGCTTGCATGACTGTGATTGTATGATTTTGATTGCATGATTTTGAATGTATGATTGTGATTGTATGATTGTGATTGTATGATTGTGATTGTATGATTGTGATAGTATGATTGTGATTGTAAGATTGTGATTGTATGACTGTGATTGTATGATTGTGATTTTATGATTTTCATTGTATGATTATGATTGTATGATTGTGCTTGCATGATTGTGATTGTATGATTGAGATTGCATGATTTTGTATGTATGATTGTGATTGTATGATTGTGATTGCATGATTTTGAATGTATGATTGTGATTGTATGATTGTGATTGTATGATTGTGATTGTATGACTGTGATTGTATGATTGAGATTGTGCGATTGTGATTGTACGATTGTGATTGTACGATTGTGATTGTATGATTGTGATTGTATGATTATGATTGAACGATTCTGATTGCATGATTTTGATTGTATGATTGTGATTGTATGATTGTGATTGTATGATTGTGATTGTGTGATTGTATTTGGGAGAATGTAATTGTATGATTGCGATTTTATGATTGCGATTGTATGCTGGTGACTGTATTATTGTGATTGTATGATTGTAATTTTATGATTGTGATTTTATGATTGTGATTGTATGATTTTGATTGCATGATTGTGATTGTATGATTGTGATTGTATGATTGTGATTGTATGATTGTGATTGTCTGATTGCGGGTGTATGATTGTGATTGTATGATTGTGATTGTATGATTGTGATTGTATGATTGTGATTGTATGATTGTGATTGTATGATTGTGATTGTATGATTGTCGTTGTATGATTATGATTGTATGATTGTGATTGTATGATTGTGATTGTATGATTGTGATTGTATGATTGTCATTGTATGATTATGATTGTATGATTGTGATTGCATGATTGTGATTGTATGATTGAGATTGCATGATTTTGTATGTATGATTGTGATTGTATGACTGTGATTGTATGATTGTGATTGTATGATTGTGATTGTATGATTGTGATAGTATGATTGTGATTGTATGATTGTGATTGTATGACTGTGATTGTATGATTGTGATTGTGCGATTGTGATTGTATGAATGCGATTGTATGAATGCGATTGTATGATTGTGATTGTATGATTATGATTGTATTTTTGTGATTGTATGATTGTGATTGTATGATTGTGACTGTATGATTGTGATTGTATGATTGTGATTGTATGATTGCGATTGTATGAATGCGATTGTATGAATGCGATTGTATGATTGTGATTGTATGATTGTGATTGTATGATTGTGATTGTATGATTGTGATTGTATGATTGTGATTGTATGATTGTGATTGTATGATTGTGATTGTATGATTGTGATTGTATGATTGTGATAGTATGATTGTGATTGTATGATTGTGATTGCATGACTGTGATTGTATGATTGTGATTGTATGATTGTGATTGTATGATTGTGATTGTATGATTGTGATTGTATGATTGCGATTGTATGATTGTGATTGTATGATTGTGATTGTATGATTGTGATTGTATGATTGTGATGTATGATTGTAATTGTATGATTATGATTGTATGATTGTGATTGTATGATTGTGATGGTATGATTGTGATGGTATGATTGCGATCGTATGATTGTGATTGTATGATTATGATTGTATGATTGCGATTGTATGATTGCGATTGTATGATTGTGATTGTATGATTATGATTGTATTTTGGTGATTCTATGATTGTGATTGTATGATTGTGATTGTATGATTGTGATTGTATGATTGTGATTGTATGATTGTGATTGTATGATTGTGATTGTATGATTGTGATTGTATGATTGTGATTGTATGATTGTGATTGTATGATTGTGATTGTATGATTGTGATTGTATGATTGTGATTTTATGATTGCGATTGTATGAATGCGATTGTATGAATGCGATTGTATGATTGCGATTGTATGATTGTGATTGTATGATTGTGATTGTATGATTGCGATTGTATGAATGCGATTGTATGATTGTGATTGCATGATTGTGATTGTGTGATTGTGATTGTATGATATTGATTGTATGATTGTGATTGTATGATTGTGATTGTATGATTGTGATAGTATGATTGTGATTGTATGATTGTGATTGTATGACTGTGATTGTATGATTGTGATTGTGCGATTGTGATTGTAGGATTGTGATTTTACGATTGCGATTGTACGATTGTGATTGTATGATTGTGATTGTATGATTGTGATTGAATGATTGTGATTGCATGATTGTGATTGTATGATTGTGACTGCATGATTTTGAATGTATGATTGTGATTGTATGATTGTGATTGTATGATTGTGATTGTATGATTGTGATTGTATGATTGTGATAGTATGATTGTGATTGTATGAATGCGATTGTATGATTGTGATTGTATGATTATGATTGTACTTTTGTGATTGTATGATTGTTATCGTATGATTGTGATTGTTTGACTGCGATTGTATGATTGTGCTTGTATGATTGTGATTGTGTGATTGTGATTGTATGATTATGATTGAATGATTGTGATTGCATGATTGCGATTGTATGATTGTGATTGCATGATTTTGAATGTATGATTGTGATTGTATGATTGTGATAGTATGATTGTGATTGTAAGATTGTGATTGTATGACTGTGATTGTATGATTGTGATTGTATGATTGTGATTGTATGATTATGATTGTATGATTGTGATTGTATGATTGTGATGGTATGATTGTGATTGTATGATTGTGATTGTATGATTATGATTGTATGATTGTGATTGTATGATTGCGATTGTATGATTGTGATTGTATGATTATGATTGTATTTTTGTGATTGTATGATTGTGATTGTATGATTGCGATTGTATTATTGTGATTGTATGATTGTGTAGTATGGTTGTGATTGTATGATTTTGATTGTATGATTGCGATTGTATGATTGTAATTGTATGATTGTGATTGTATGATTGTGATTGTATGATTGTGGTTGTATGATTGTGATTGTGTGATTGTGATTGTATGATTGTGATTCTATGATTGTGATTGTATGATTGTGATTGTGTGATTGTATTTGGGAGATTGTAATTGTATGATTGCGATTTTATGATTGCGTTTGTATGCTGGTGACTGTATTATTGTGATTGTGTGATTGTGATTGTATGATTGTGATTGTATGATTGTGATTGCATGATTGTGATCGTATGATTGTGTTTGTATGACTGTGATTGTATGATTGTGATTGTATGATTGTATTTGGGTGATTGTAATTGTATGATTGCGATTGTATGATTGTGATTGTATGATTGTTATCGTATGATTGTGATTGTTTGACTGCGATTGTATGATTGTGCTTGTATGATTGTGATTGTATGATTGTGATTGTATGATTGTGATTGTATGATTGTGATTGTATGATTGTGTTTGTATGATTTTGATTGGATGATTGTGATTGCATGATTGTGGTTGTATGATTGTGATTGTATGATTGTGATGGTATGATTGTGATTGTATGATTATGATTGTATTTTTGTGATTGTATGATTGTGATTGTATGATTGTGATTGTATGATTGTGATTGTACGATTGTGATTGTATGATTGCGATTGTATGAATGCGATTGTATGATTGTGATTGCACGATTGTGATTGCACGATTGTGATTGTATGATTGTGATTGTATGATATTGATTGTATGATTGTGATTGTATGATTGTGATTGTATGATTGTGATAGTATGATTGTGATTGTATGATTGTGATTGTATGACTGTGATTGTATGATTGTGATTGTGTGATTGTGATTGTGCGATTGTGATTGTGCGATTGTGATTGTACGATTGTGATTGTACGATTGTGATTGTATGATTGTGATTGTATGATTATGATTGAATGATTGTGATTGCATGACTGTGATTGTATGATTGTGATTGCATGATTTTGAATGTATGATTGTGATTGTATGATTGTGATTGTATGATTGTGATTGTATGATTGTGATTGTATGATTGTGATTGTATGATTGGGATAGTATGATTGTGATTGTAAGATTGTGATTGTATGACTGTGATTGTATGATTGTGATTGTATGATTTTCATTGTATGATTATGATTGTATGATTGTGCTTGCATGATTGTGATTGTATGATTGAGATTGCATGATTTTGTATGTATGATTGTGATTGTATGATTGTGATTGTATGATTGTGATTGTATGATTGTGATTGTATGATTGTGATTGTATGATTGTGATTGTATGATTGTGATTGTATGATTGTGATTGTATGATTGTATTTGGGAGATTGTGTTTGGGAGATTGTAGTTGTATGATTGCGATTGTATGATTGTGATTGTATGATTCTGATGTATGATTGTAATTGTATGATTATGATTGTATGATTGTGATTGTATGATTGTGATGGTATGATTGTGATTGTATGATTGCGATCGTATGATTGTGATTGTATGATTATGATTGTATGATTGTGATTGGAAGATTTCGATTGTGTGATTGTGATTGTATGATTGTGATTGTATGACTGTGATTGTATGATTGTGATTGTGCGATTGTGATTGTACGATTGTGATTGTACGATTGTGATTGTATGATTGTGATTGTATGATTATGATTGAACGATTGTGATTGCCTGATTGTGATTGTATGATTGTGATTGCATGATTTTGAATGTATGATTGTGATTGTATGATTGTGATTGTATGATTGTGATTGTATGATTGTGATAGTATGATTGTGATTGTAAGATTGTGATTGTATGACTGTGATTGTATGAATTGTGATTGTATGATTGTCATTGTATGATTATGATTTTATGATTGTGATTGCATGATTGTGTTGTATGATTGAGATTGCATGATTGTGATTGTATGATTGTGATTCTATGATTGTGATTGTATGATCGTGGTTGTATGATTGTGATTGTCTGATTGTGATTGTATGATTATGATTGTATGATTGTGATTGTATGATTGCGATTGTATGATTGTGATTGTATGATTATGATTGTATTTTTGTGATTGGATGATTGTGATTGTATGATTGCGATTGTATTATTGTGATTGTATGATTGTGATAGTATGGTTGTGATTGTATGATTGTGATTGTATGATTGCGATTGTATGATTGTAATTGTATGATTGTGATTGTATGATTGTGATTGTATGATTGTGATTGTATGATTGCGATTGTATGATTGTGATTGTATGATTGTGATTGTATGATTGTGATTGCATGATTGTGATTGTATGATTGTGATTGCATGATTTTGAATGTATGATTGTGATTGTATGATTGTGATTGTATGATTGTGATTGTATGATTGTGATAGTATGATTGTGATTGTAAGATTGTGATTGTATGACTGTGATTGTATGATTGTGATTGTATGATTGTCATTGTATGATTATGATTGTATGATTGTGATTGCATGATTGTGATTGTATGATTGAGATTGCATGATTGTGATTGTATGATTGTGATTCTATGATTGTGATTGTATGATTGTGGTTGTATGATTGTGATTGTCTGATTGCGGTTGTATGATTGTGATTGTATGATTGTGATTGTATGATTGTGATTGTATGATTGTGATTGTATGATTGTGATTGTATGATTGTGATTGTATGATTGTGATTGTATGATTTTCATTGTATGATTATGATTGTATGATTGTGCTTGCATGATTGTGATTGTATGATTGAGATTGCATGATTTTGTATGTATGATTGTGATTGTATGATTGTGATTGTATGATTGTGATTGTATGATTGTGATTGTATGATTGTGATTGTATGATTGTGATTGTATGATTGTATTTGGGAGATTGTGTTTGGGAGATTGTAGTTGTGTGATTGCGATTGTATGATTGTGATTGTATGATTCTGATGTATGATTGTAATTGTATGATTATGATTGTATGATTGTGATTGTATGATTGTGATGGTATGATTGTGATTGTATGATTGCGATCGTATGATTGTGATTGTATGATTATGATTGTATGATTGTGATTGGAAGATTTCGATTGTATGATTGTGATTGTATGATTGTGATTGTATGACTGTGATTGTATGATTGTGATTGTATGATTGTGATTGTATGATTGTGATTGTGTGATTGTGATTGTATGATTGTGATTGTATGATTGCGAGTGTATGATTGTGATTCTATGATTGTGATTGTATGATTGTGATCGTATGGTTGTGGTTGTTCGATTGCGATTGTACGATTGCGATTGTATTATTGTGATTGTATGATTGTGATAGTATGGTTGTGAAAGTATGATTGTGATAGTATGATTGTGATTGTATGATTGTGATTGTATGATTGTGATTGTATGATTGTGATTGTATGATTGTGATTGTATGATTGTGATTGTCTGACTGTGGTTGTGCGATTGTGATTGTACGATTGTGATTGTACGATTGTGATAGAATGATTGTGATTGTATGATTGTGATTGTATGATTGTGATTGTATGATTGTGATTGTATGATTGTGATGGTATGACTGTGATTGTATGATTGCGATAGTATGATTGCGATTGTATGATTGTGATTGTATGATTGCGATTGTATGATTGTGATTGTATGATTATGATTGTATGATTGTGATTGTATGATTGTGGTTGTATGATTGTTATTGTATGATTGTCATTGTATGATTATGATTGTATGATTGTGATTGCATGATTGTGATTGTATGATTGAGATTGCTGAATTTTGTATGTATGATTGTGATTGTATGACTGTGATTGTATGATTGTGATTGTATGATTGTGATTGTATGATTGTGATTGTATGATTGTGATAGTATGATTGTGATTGTATGATTGTGATTGTATGACTGTGATTGTATGATTGTGATTGTGCGATTGTGATTGTACGATTGTGATTGTATGATTGTGATTGTATGATTATGATTGAATGATTGTGATTGCATGATTGTGATTGTATGATTGTGATTGCATGATTTTGAATGTATGATTGTGATTGTATGATTGCGATTGTGCGATTGTGATTGTACGATTGTGATTGTATGATTGTGATTGTATGATTATGATTGTATGATTGTGATTGTATGATTGCGATTGTATGATTGTGATTGTATGATTGTGATGGTATGATTGTGATTGTATGATTGCGATCGTATGATTGTGATTGTATGATTATGATTGTATGATTGTGATTGGAAGATTTCGATTGTATGATTGTGATTGTATGATTGTGATTGTATGACTGTGATTGTATGATTGTGATTGTATGATTGTGATTGTATGATTGTGATTGTGTGATTGTGATTGTATGATTGTGATTGTATGATTGCGAGTGTATGATTGTGATTCTATGATTGTGATTGTATGATTGTGATCGTATGGTTGTGGTTGTTCGATTGCGATTGTACGATTGCGATTGTATTATTGTGATTGTATGATTGTGATAGTATGGTTGTGAAAGTATGATTGTGATAGTATGATTGTGATTGTATGATTGTGATTGTATGATTGTGATTGTATGATTGTGATTGTATGATTGTGATTGTATGATTGTGATTGTCTGACTGTGGTTGTGCGATTGTGATTGTACGATTGTGATTGTACGATTGTGATAGAATGATTGTGATTGTATGATTGTGATTGTATGATTGTGATTGTATGATTGTGATTGTATGATTGTGATGGTATGACTGTGATTGTATGATTGCGATAGTATGATTGCGATTGTATGATTGTGATTGTATGATTGCGATTGTATGATTGTGATTGTATGATTATGATTGTATGATTGTGATTGTATGATTGTGGTTGTATGATTGTTATTGTATGATTGTCATTGTATGATTATGATTGTATGATTGTGATTGCATGATTGTGATTGTATGATTGAGATTGCTGAATTTTGTATGTATGATTGTGATTGTATGACTGTGATTGTATGATTGTGATTGTATGATTGTGATTGTATGATTGTGATTGTATGATTGTGATTGTATGATTGTGATAGTATGATTGTGATTGTATGATTGTGATTGTATGACTGTGATTGTATGATTGTGATTGTGCGATTGTGATTGTACGATTGTGATTGTATGATTGTGATTCTATGATTGTGTAGTATGGTTGTGATTGTATGATTGTGATTGTATGATTGCGATTGTATGATTGTGATTGTATGATTATGATTGTATGATTGTGATTGTATGATTGTGATTGTATGATTGTGATTGTGCGATTGTGATTGTACGATTGTGATTGTATGATTGTGATTGTATGATTATGATTGAATGATTGTGATTGCATGATTGTGATTGTATGATTATGATTGTGTGATTGTGATTGTATGATTGTATTTGGGAGATTGTATTTTGGAGATTGTAATTGTGGGATTGCAATTGTATGATTGTGATTGTATGATTGTGATTGTATGATTGTGATTGTATGATTGTGATTGTATGATTGTGATTGTATGATTGTGATTGTATGATTGTGATTGTATGATTGTGATTGTATGATTGTGATGTATGATTGTAATTGTATGATTATGATTGTATGATTGTGATTGTATGATTGTGATGGTATGATTGTGATGGTATGATTGCGATCGTATGATTGTGATTGTATGATTATGATTGTATGATTGCGATTGTATGATTGTGATTGTATGATTATGATTGTATGATTGTGATTGTATGATTGTGATTGTATGATTGTGATTGTGCGATTGTGATTGTACGATTGTGATTGTATGATTGTGATTGTATGATTATGATTGAATGATTGTGATTGCATGATTGTGATTGTATGATTGTGATTGCATGATTTTGAATGTATGATTGTGATTGTACGATTGTGATTGTATGATTGTGATTGTATGATTGTGATAGTATGATTGTGATTGTAAGATTGTGATTGTATGAATGTGATTGTATGATTGTGATTGTATGATTGTGATTGTATGATTACGATTGTATGATTGTGATTGTATGATTGTGATGGTATGATTGTGATTGTATGATTGCGATCGTATGATTGTGATTGTATGATTATGATTGTATGATTGTGATTGTATGATTGCGATTGTATGATTGTGATTGTATGATTATGATTGTATTTTTGTGATTGTATGATTGTGATTGTATGATTGCGATTGTATGATTGTGATTGTATGATTATGATTGTATGATTGTGATTGTATGATTGTGATTTTATGATTGTTATTGTATGATTGTCATTGTATGATTATGATTGTATGATTGTGATTGCATGATTGTGATTGTATGATTGAGATTGCATGATTTTGTATGTATGATTGTGATTGTATGACTGTGATTGTATGATTGTGATTGTGTGATTGTGATTGTATGATTGTGATAGTATGATTGTGATTGTATGATTGTGATTGTATGACTGTGATTGTATGATTGTGATTGTGCGATTGTGATTGTACGATTGTGATTGTATGATTGTGATTGTATGATTATGATTGAATGATTGTGATTGCATGATTGTGATTGTATGATTGTGATTGCATGATTTTGAATGTATGATTGTGATTGTATGATTGCGATTGTGCGATTGTGATTGTACGATTGTGATTGTATGATTGTGATTGTATGATTATGATTGTATGATTGTGATTGTATGATTGCGATTGTATGATTGTGATTGTATGATTATGATTGTATTTTTGTGATTGTATGATTGTGATTGTATGATTGCGATTGTATTATTGTGATTCTATGATTGTGTAGTATGGTTGTGATTGTATGATTGTGATTGTATGATTGCGATTGTATGATTGTAATTGTATGATTGTGATTGTATGATTGTGATTGTATGATTGTGGTTGTATGATTGTGATTGTGTGATTGTGATTGTATGATTGTGATTGTATGATTGTGATTGTATGATTGTGATTGTGTGATTGTATTTGGGAGATTGTAATTGTATGATTGCGATTTTATGATTGCGTTTGTATGCTGGTGACTGTATTATTGTGATTGTGTGATTGTGATTGTATGATTGTGATTGTATGATTGTGATTGTATGATTGTGATTGTATGATTGTGATTGTATGATTGCGATTGTATGAATGCGATTGTATGATTGTGATTGCATGATTGTGATTGTATGACTGTGATTGTATGATATTGATTGTATGATTGTGATTGTATGATTGTGATTGTATGATTGTGATAGTATGATTGTGATTGTTTGATTGTATTTGGGAGATTGTATTTGGGAGATTGTAATTGTATGATTGCGATTGTATGATTGTGATTGTATGACTGTGATTGTATGATTGTGATTGTATGATTGTGATTGTATGATTATGATTGTATGATTGTGATTGTATGATTGTGATGGTATGATTGTGATTGTATGATTGTGATTGTATGATTATGATTGTATGATTGTGATTGTATGATTGCGATTGTATGATTGTGATTGTATGATTATGATTGTATTTTTGTGATTGTATGATTGTGATTGTATGATTGCGATTGTATTATTGTGATTGTATGATTGTGTAGTATGGTTGTGATTGTATGATTGTGATTGTATGATTGCGATTGTATGATTGTAATTGTATGATTGTGATTGTATGATTGTGATTGTATGATTGTGGTTGTATGATTGTGATTGTGTGATTGTGATTGTATGATTGTGATTGTATGATTGTGATTGTATGATTGTGATTGTGTGATTGTATTTGGGAGATTGTAATTGTATGATTGCGATTTTATGATTGCGTTTGTATGCTGGTGACGGTATTATTGTGATTGTGTGATTGTGATTGTATGATTGTGATTGTATGATTGTGATTGTATGATTGTGATTGCATGATTGCGATTTTATGATTGTGTTTGTATGACTGTGATTGTATGATTGTGATTGTATGATTGTATTTGGGTGATTGTAATTGTATGATTGCGATTGTATGATTGTGATTGTATGATTGTTATCGTATGATTGTGATTGTTTGACTGCGATTGTATGATTGTGCTTGTATGATTGTGATTGTATGATTGTGATTGTATGATTGTGATTGTATGATTGTGATTGTATGATTGTGATTGTATGATTGTGATAGTATGATTGTGATTGTATGATTATGATTGTATTTTTGTGATTGTATGATTGTGATTGTATGATTGTGATTGTATGATTGTGATTGTACGATTGTGATTGTATGATTGCGATTGTATGAATGCGATTGTATGATTGTGATTGCACGATTGTGATTGCACGATTGTGATTGTATGATTGTGATTGTATGATATTGATTGTATGATTGTGATTGTATGATTGTGATTGTATGATTGTGATAGTATGATTGTGATTGTATGATTGTGATTGTATGACTGTGATTGTATGATTGTGATTGTGTGATTGTGATTGTGCGATTGTGATTGTACGATTGTGATTGTACGATTGTGATTGTATGATTATGATTGTATGATTATGATTGAATGATTGTGATTGCATGACTGTGATTGTATGATTGTGATTGCATGATTTTGAATGTATGGTTGTGATTGTATGATTGTGATTGTATGATTGTGATTGTATGATTGTGATTGTATGATTGTGATAGTATGATTGTGATTGTAAGATTGTGATTGTATGACTGTGATTGTATGATTGTGATTGTATGATTTTCATTGTATGATTATGATTGTATGATTGTGCTTGCATGATTGTGATTGTATGATTGAGATTGCATGATTTTATATGTATGATTGTGATTGTATGATTATGATTGTATGATTGTGATTGTATGATTGTGATGGTATGATTGTGATTGTATGATTGTGATTGTATGATTATGATTGTATGATTGTGATTGTATGATTGCGATTGTATGATTGTGATTGTATGATTATGATTGTATTTTTGTGATTGTATGATTGTGATTGTATGATTGCGATTGTATTATTGTGATTGTATGATTGTGTAGTATGGTTGTGATTGTATGATTGTGATTGTATGATTGCGATTGTATGATTGTAATTGTATGATTGTGATTGTATGATTGTGATTGTATGATTGTGGTTGTATGATTGTGATTGTGTGATTGTGATTGTATGATTGTGATTGTATGATTGTGATTGTATGATTGTGATTGTGTGATTGTATTTGGGAGATTGTAATTGTATGATTGCGATTTTATGATTGCGTTTGTATGCTGGTGACTGTATTATTGTGATTGTGTGATTGTGATTGTATGATTGTGATTGTATGATTGTGATTGTATGATTGTGATTGCATGATTGCGATTTTATGATTGTGTTTGTATGACTGTGATTGTATGATTGTGATTGTATGATTGTATTTGGGTGATTGTAATTGTATGATTGCGATTGTATGATTGTGATTGTATGATTGTTATCGTATGATTGTGATTGTTTGACTGCGATTGTATGATTGTGCTTGTATGATTGTGATTGTATGATTGTGATTGTATGATTGTGATTGTATGATTGTGATTGTATGATTGTGATTGTATGATTGTGATAGTATGATTGTGATTGTATGATTATGATTGTATTTTTGTGATTGTATGATTGTGATTGTATGATTGTGATTGTATGATTGTGATTGTACGATTGTGATTGTATGATTGCGATTGTATGAATGCGATTGTATGATTGTGATTGCACGATTGTGATTGCACGATTGTGATTGCACGATTGTGATTGTATGATTGTGATTGTATGATATTGATTGTATGATTGTGATTGTATGATTGTGATTGTATGATTGTGATAGTATGATTGTGATTGTATGATTGTGATTGTATGACTGTGATTGTATGATTGTGATTGTGTGATTGTGATTGTGCGATTGTGATTGTACGATTGTGATTGTACGATTGTGATTGTATGATTATGATTGTATGATTATGATTGAATGATTGTGATTGCATGACTGTGATTGTATGATTGTGATTGCATGATTTTGAATGTATGGTTGTGATTGTATGATTGTGATTGTATGATTGTGATTGTATGATTGTGATTGTATGATTGTGATTGTATGATTGTGATTGTATGATTGTGATTGTATGATTGTGATTGTCTGATTGCGGTTGTATGATTGAGATTGCATGATTGTGATTGTATGATTGTGATTCTATGATTGTGATTGTATGATAGTGATAGTATGATTGTGATTGTATGATTGTGATTGTATGACTGTGATTGTATAATTGTGATTGTATGATTGTGATTGTATGATTGTGATAGCATGATTGTGATTGTATGATTGTGGTTGCATGACTGTGGTTGTATGGTTGTGATTGTATGATTGTGATTGTATGATTGTGATTGTATGATTGTGATTGTATGATTGTGATTGTATGATTGTGGTGTATGATTGTGATTGTATGATTGTGATTGTATGATTGTGATTGTATGATTGTGATTGCATGATTGTGATTGTATGATTGTGATTGTATGATATTGATTGTATGATTGTGATTGTATGATTGTGATTGTACGATTGTGATAGTATGATTGTGATTGTATGATTGTGATTGTATGACTGTGATTGTATGATTGTGACTGTGCGATTGTGATTCTGCGATTGTGATTGTACGATTGTGATTGTATGATTGCGATTGTATCGTTGTGATTGTATGATTATGATTGTATGATTGTGATTGTATGATTATGATTGTATGGTTGTGACTGTATGATTGTGATGGAATGATTGCGATTGTATGATATTGATTGTATGATTGTGATTGTATGATTGTGATTGTATGATTGTGATTGTATGATTGTGATTGTCTGATTGCGGTTGTATGATTGTGATTGTATGATTGTGATTGTATGATTGTGATTGTATGATTGTGATTGTATGATTGTGATTGTATGATTGTGATTGTATGATTGTCATTGTATGATTATGATTGTATGATTGTGATTGTATGATTGTGATTGTATGATTGTGATTGTATGATTGTCATTGTATGATTATGATTGTATGATTGTGATTGCATGATTGTTATTGTATGATTGCGATTGCATGATTTTGTATGTATGATTGTGATTGTATGACTGTGATTGTATGATTGTGATTGTATGATTGTGATTGTATGATTGTGATAGTATGATTGTGATTGTATGATTGTGATTGTATGACTGTGATTGTATGATTGTGATTGTATGACTGTGATTGTATGATTGTGATTGTGCGATTGTGATTGTACGATTGTGATTGTACGATTGTGATTGTATGATTGTGATTGTATGATTATGATTGAACGATTGTGATTGCATGATTGTGATTGTATGATTGTGATTGCATGATTTTGAATGTATGATTGTGACTGTATGATTGTGATTGTATGATTGTGATTGTATGATTGTGATTGTATGATTGTGATTGTATGATTGTGATTGCATGATTTTGAATGTATGATTGTGATTGTATGATTGTGATTGTATGATTGTGATTGTATGACTGTGATTGTATGATTGTGATTGTATGATTGTGATTGTATGATTGTGATTGTCTGATTGCGGGTGTATGATTGTGATTGTATGATTGTGATTGTATGATTGTGATTGTATGATTGTGATTGTATGATTGTGATTGTATGATTGTGATTGTATGATTGTCGTTGTATGATTATGATTGTATGATTGTGATTGTATGATTGTGATTGTATGATTGTGATTGTATGATTGTCATTGTATGATTATGATTGTATGATTGTGATTGCATGATTGTGATTGTATGATTGAGATTGTATGATTGTGATTGTATGATTGTCGTTGTATGATTGTGATTGTATGATTATGATTGAACGATTCTGATTGCATGATTTTGATTGTATGATTGTGATTGTATGATTGTGATTGTATGATTGTGATTGTGTGATTGTATTTGGGAGAATGTAATTGTATGATTGCGATTTTATGATTGCGATTGTATGCTGGTGACTGTATTATTGTGATTGTATGATTGTAATTTTATGATTGTGATTTTATGATTGTGATTGTATGATTTTGATTGCATGATTGTGATTGTATGATTGTGATTGTATGATTGTGATTGTATGATTGTGATTGTCTGATTGCGGGTGTATGATTGTGATTGTATGATTGTGATTGTATGATTGTGATTGTATGATTGTGATTGTATGATTGTGATTGTATGATTGTGATTGTATGATTGTGATTGTATGATTGTCGTTGTATGATTATGATTGTATGATTGTGATTGTATGATTGTGATTGTATGATTGTGATTGTATGATTGTGATTGTATGATTGTGATTGTATGATTGTCATTGTATGATTATGATTGTATGATTGTGATTGCATGATTGTGATTGTATGATTGAGATTGCATGATTTTGTATGTATGATTGTGATTGTATGACTGTGATTGTATGATTGTGATTGTATGATTGTGATTGTATGATTGTGATAGTATGATTGTGATTGTATGATTGTGATTGTATGACTGTGATTGTATGATTGTGATTGTGCGATTGTGATTGTATGAATGCGATTGTATGAATGCGATTGTATGATTGTGATTGTATGATTATGATTGTATTTTTGTGATTGTATGATTGTGATTGTATGATTGTGACTGTATGATTGTGATTGTATGATTGTGATTGTATGATTGCGATTGTATGAATGCGATTGTATGAATGCGATTGTATGATTGTGATTGTATGATTGTGATTGTATGATTGTGATTGTATGATTGTGATTGTATGATTGTGATTGTATGATTGTGATTGTATGATTGTGATTGTATGATTGTGATAGTATGATTGTGATTGTATGATTGTGATTGCATGACTGTGATTGTATGATTGTGATTGTATGATTGTGATTGTATGATTGTGATTGTATGATTGTGATTGTATGATTGCGATTGTATGATTGTGATTGTATGATTGTGATTGTATGATTGTGATTGTATGATTGTGATGTATGATTGTAATTGTATGATTATGATTGTATGATTGTGATTGTATGATTGTGATTGTATGATTGTGATTGTATGATTGTGATTGTATGATTGTGATTGTATGATTGTGATTGTATGATTGTGATTGTATGATTGTGATTTTATGATTGCGATTGTATGAATGCGATTGTATGAATGCGATTGTATGATTGCGATTGTATGATTGTGATTGTATGATTGTGATTGTATGATTGCGATTGTATGAATGCGATTGTATGATTGTGATTGCATGATTGTGATTGTGTGATTGTGATTGTATGATATTGATTGTATGATTGTGATTGTATGATTGTGATTGTATGATTGTGATAGTATGATTGTGATTGTATGATTGTGATTGTATGACTGTGATTGTATGATTGTGATTGTGCGATTGTGATTGTAGGATTGTGATTTTACGATTGCGATTGTACGATTGTGATTGTATGATTGTGATTGTATGATTGTGATTGAATGATTGTGATTGCATGATTGTGATTGTATGATTGTGACTGCATGATTTTGAATGTATGATTGTGATTGTATGATTGTGATTGTATGATTGTGATTGTATGATTGTGATTGTATGATTGTGATAGTATGATTGTGATTGTATGAATGCGATTGTATGATTGTGATTGTATGATTATGATTGTACTTTTGTGATTGTATGATTGTTATCGTATGATTGTGATTGTTTGACTGCGATTGTATGATTGTGCTTGTATGATTGTGATTGTGTGATTGTGATTGTATGATTATGATTGAATGATTGTGATTGCATGATTGCGATTGTATGATTGTGATTGCATGATTTTGAATGTATGATTGTGATTGTATGATTGTGATAGTATGATTGTGATTGTAAGATTGTGATTGTATGACTGTGATTGTATGATTGTGATTGTATGATTGTGATTGTATGATTATGATTGTATGATTGTGATTGTATGATTGTGATGGTATGATTGTGATTGTATGATTGTGATTGTATGATTATGATTGTATGATTGTGATTGTATGATTGCGATTGTATGATTGTGATTGTATGATTATGATTGTATTTTTGTGATTGTATGATTGTGATTGTATGATTGCGATTGTATTATTGTGATTGTATGATTGTGTAGTATGGTTGTGATTGTATGATTTTGATTGTATGATTGCGATTGTATGATTGTAATTGTATGATTGTGATTGTATGATTGTGATTGTATGATTGTGGTTGTATGATTGTGATTGTGTGATTGTGATTGTATGATTGTGATTCTATGATTGTGATTGTATGATTGTGATTGTGTGATTGTATTTGGGAGATTGTAATTGTATGATTGCGATTTTATGATTGCGTTTGTATGCTGGTGACTGTATTATTGTGATTGTGCGATTGTGATTGTGCGATTGTGATTGTACGATTGTGATTGTACGATTGTGATTGTATGATTGTGATTGTATGATTATGATTGAATGATTGTGATTGCATGACTGTGATTGTATGATTGTGATTGCATGATTTTGAATGTATGATTGTGATTGTATGATTGTGATTGTATGATTGTGATTGTATGATTGTGATTGTATGATTGGGATAGTATGATTGTGATTGTAAGATTGTGATTGTATGACTGTGATTGTATGATTGTGATTGTATGATTTTCATTGTATGATTATGATTGTATGATTGTGCTTGCATGATTGTGATTGTATGATTGAGATTGCATGATTTTGTATGTATGATTGTGATTGTATGATTGTGATTGTATGATTGTGATTGTATGATTGTGATTGTATGATTGTGATTGTATGATTGTGATTGTATGATTGTGATTGTATGATTGTGATTGTATGATTGTGATTGTATGATTGTATTTGGGAGATTGTGTTTGGGAGATTGTAGTTGTATGATTGCGATTGTATGATTGTGATTGTATGATTCTGATGTATGATTGTAATTGTATGATTATGATTGTATGATTGTGATTGTATGATTGTGATGGTATGATTGTGATTGTATGATTGCGATCGTATGATTGTGATTGTATGATTATGATTGTATGATTGTGATTGGAAGATTTCGATTGTGTGATTGTGATTGTATGATTGTGATTGTATGACTGTGATTGTATGATTGTGATTGTGCGATTGTGATTGTACGATTGTGATTGTACGATTGTGATTGTATGATTGTGATTGTATGATTATGATTGAACGATTGTGATTGCATGATTGTGATTGTATGATTGTGATTGCATGATTTTGAATGTATGATTGTGATTGTATGATTGTGATTGTATGATTGTGATTGTATGATTGTGATAGTATGATTGTGATTGTAAGATTGTGATTGTATGACTGTGATTGTATGATTGTGATTGTATGATTGTCATTGTATGATTATGATTTTATGATTGTGATTGCATGATTGTGATTGTATGATTGAGATTGCATGATTGTGATTGTATGATTGTGATTCTATGATTGTGATTGTATGATTGTGGTTGTATGATTGTGATTGTCTGATTACGGTTGTATGATTGTGATTGTATGATTGTGATTGTATGATTATGATTGTATGATTGTGCTTGCATGATTGTGATTGTATGATTGAGATTGCATGATTTTGTATGTATGATTGTGATTGTATGATTGTGATTGTATGATTGTGATTGTATGATTGTGATTGTATGATTGTGATTGTATGATTGTGATTGTATGATTGTATTTGGGAGATTGTGTTTGGGAGATTGTAGTTGTATGATTGCGATTGTATGATTGTGATTGTATGATTGTGATGTATGATTGTAATTGTATGATTATGATTGTATGATTGTGATTGTATGATTGTGATGGTATGATTGTGATTGTATGATTGCGATCGTATGATTGTGATTGTATGATTATGATTGTATGATTGTGATTGGAAGATTTCGATTGTATGATTGTGATTGTATGATTGTGATTGTATGACTGTGATTGTATGATTGTGATTGTGCGATTGTGATTGTACGATTGTGATTGTACGATTGTGATTGTATGATTGTGATTGTATGATTATGATTGAACGATTGTGATTGCATGATTGTGATTGTATGATTGTGATTGCATGATTTTGAATGTATGATTGTGATTGTATGATTGTGATTGTATGATTGTGATTGTATGATTGTGATAGTATGATTGTGATTGTAAGATTGTGATTGTATGACTGTGATTGTATGATTGTGATTGTATGATTGTCATTGTATGATTTTGAATGTATGATTGTGATTGTATGATTGTGATTGTATGATTGTGATTGTATGATTGTGATAGTATGATTGTGATTGTAAGATTGTGATTGTATGACTGTGATTGTATGATTGTGATTGTATGATTGTCATTGTATGATTATGATTGTATGATTGTGATTGCATGATTGTGATTGTATGATTGAGATTGCATGATTGTGATTGTATGATTGTGATTCTATGATTGTGATTGTATGATTGTGGTTGTATGATTGTGATTGTCTGATTGCGGTTGTATGATTGTGATTGTATGATTGTGATTGTATGATTGTGATTGTATGATTGTGATTGTATGATTGTGATTGTATGATTGTGATTGTATGATTGTGATTGTATGATTTTCATTGTATGATTATGATTGTATGATTGTGCTTGCATGATTGTGATTGTATGATTGAGATTGCATGATTTTGTATGTATGATTGTGATTGTATGATTGTGATTGTATGATTGTGATTGTATGATTGTGATTGTATGATTGTGATTGTATGATTGTGATTGTATGATTGTGATTGTATGATTGTGATTGTATGATTGTATTTGGGAGATTGTGTTTGGGAGATTGTAGTTGTGTGATTGCGATTGTATGATTGTGATTGTATGATTCTGATGTATGATTGTAATTGTATGATTATGATTGTATGATTGTGATTGTATGATTGTGATGGTATGATTGTGATTGTATGATTGCGATCGTATGATTGTGATTGTATGATTATGATTGTATGATTGTGATTGGAAGATTTCGATTGTATGATTGTGATTGTATGATTGTGATTGTATGACTGTGATTGTATGATTGTGATTGTATGATTGTGATTGTATGATTGTGATTGTGTGATTGTGATTGTATGATTGTGATTGTATGATTGCGAGTGTATGATTGTGATTCTATGATTGTGATTGTATGATTGTGATCGTATGGTTGTGGTTGTTCGATTGCGATTGTACGATTGCGATTGTATTATTGTGATTGTATGATTGTGATAGTATGGTTGTGAAAGTATGATTGTGATAGTATGATTGTGATTGTATGATTGTGATTGTATGATTGTGATTGTATGATTGTGATTGTATGATTGTGATTGTATGATTGTGATTGTCTGACTGTGGTTGTGCGATTGTGATTGTACGATTGTGATTGTACGATTGTGATAGAATGATTGTGATTGTATGATTGTGATTGTATGATTGTGATTGTATGATTGTGATTGTATGATTGTGATGGTATGACTGTGATTGTATGATTGCGATAGTATGATTGCGATTGTATGATTGTGATTGTATGATTGCGATTGTATGATTGTGATTGTATGATTATGATTGTATGATTGTGATTGTATGATTGTGGTTGTATGATTGTTATTGTATGATTGTCATTGTATGATTATGATTGTATGATTGTGATTGCATGATTGTGATTGTATGATTGAGATTGCTGAATTTTGTATGTATGATTGTGATTGTATGACTGTGATTGTATGATTGTGATTGTATGATTGTGATTGTATGATTGTGATTGTATGATTGTGATAGTATGATTGTGATTGTATGATTGTGATTGTATGACTGTGATTGTATGATTGTGATTGTGCGATTGTGATTGTACGATTGTGATTGTATGATTGTGATTGTATGATTATGATTGAATGATTGTGATTGCATGATTGTGATTGTATGATTGTGATTGCATGATTTTGAATGTATGATTGTGATTGTATGATTGCGATTGTGCGATTGTGATTGTACGATTGTGATTGTATGATTGTGATTGTATGATTATGATTGTATGATTGTGATTGTATGATTGCGATTGTATGATTGTGATTGTATGATTGTGATGGTATGATTGTGATTGTATGATTGCGATCGTATGATTGTGATTGTATGATTATGATTGTATGATTGTGATTGGAAGATTTCGATTGTATGATTGTGATTGTATGATTGTGATTGTATGACTGTGATTGTATGATTGTGATTGTATGATTGTGATTGTATGATTGTGATTGTGTGATTGTGATTGTATGATTGTGATTGTATGATTGCGAGTGTATGATTGTGATTCTATGATTGTGATTGTATGATTGTGATCGTATGGTTGTGGTTGTTCGATTGCGATTGTACGATTGCGATTGTATTATTGTGATTGTATGATTGTGATAGTATGGTTGTGAAAGTATGATTGTGATAGTATGATTGTGATTGTATGATTGTGATTGTATGATTGTGATTGTATGATTGTGATTGTATGATTGTGATTGTATGATTGTGATTGTCTGACTGTGGTTGTGCGATTGTGATTGTACGATTGTGATTGTACGATTGTGATAGAATGATTGTGATTGTATGATTGTGATTGTATGATTGTGATTGTATGATTGTGATTGTATGATTGTGATGGTATGACTGTGATTGTATGATTGCGATAGTATGATTGCGATTGTATGATTGTGATTGTATGATTGCGATTGTATGATTGTGATTGTATGATTATGATTGTATGATTGTGATTGTATGATTGTGGTTGTATGATTGTTATTGTATGATTGTCATTGTATGATTATGATTGTATGATTGTGATTGCATGATTGTGATTGTATGATTGAGATTGCTGAATTTTGTATGTATGATTGTGATTGTATGACTGTGATTGTATGATTGTGATTGTATGATTGTGATTGTATGATTGTGATTGTATGATTGTGATAGTATGATTGTGATTGTATGATTGTGATTGTATGACTGTGATTGTATGATTGTGATTGTGCGATTGTGATTGTACGATTGTGATTGTATGATTGTGATTGTATGATTATGATTGAATGATTGTGATTGCATGATTGTGATTGTATGATTGTGATTGCATGATTTTGAATGTATGATTGTGATTGTATGATTGCGATTGTGCGATTGTGATTGTACGATTGTGATTGTATGATTGTGATTGTATGATTATGATTGTATGATTGTGATTGTATGATTGCGATTGTATGATTGTGATTGTATGATTATGATTGTATTTTTGTGATTGTATGATTGTGATTGTATGATTGCGATTGTATTATTGTGATTCTATGATTGTGTAGTATGGTTGTGATTGTATGATTGTGATTGTATGATTGCGATTTTATGATTGTAATTGTATGATTGTGATTGCATGATTGCGATTGTATGATTGTGATTGCATGATTTTGAATGTATGATTGTGATTGTATGATTGTGATTGTATGATTGTGATTGTATGATTGTGATTGTATGATTGTGATTGTATGATTGTGATTGTATGATTGTGATTGTATGATTATGATTGTGTGATTGTGATTGTATGATTGTATTTGGGAGATTGTATTTTGGAGATTGTAATTGTGGGATTGCAATTGTATGATTGTGATTGTATGATTGTGATTGTATGATTGTGATTGTATGATTGTGATTGTATGATTGTGATTGTATGATTGTGATTGTATGATATTGATTGTATGATTGTGATTGTATGATTGTGATTGTATGATTGTGATAGTATGATTGTGATTGTATGATTGTGATTGTATGACTGTGATTGTATGATTGTGATTGTGCGATTGTGATTGTAGGATTGTGATTTTACGATTGCGATTGTACGATTGTGATTGTATGATTGTGATTGTATGATTGTGATTGAATGATTGTGATTGCATGATTGTGATTGTATGATTGTGACTGCATGATTTTGAATGTATGATTGTGATTGTATGATTGTGATTGTATGATTGTGATGGTATGATTGCGATCGTATGATTGTGATTGTATGATTATGATTGTATGATTGCGATTGTATGATTGTGATTGTATGATTATGATTGTATGATTGTGATTGTATGATTGTGATTGTATGATTGTGATTGTGCGATTGTGATTGTACGATTGTGATTGTATGATTGTGATTGTATGATTATGATTGAATGATTGTGATTGCATGATTGTGATTGTATGATTGTGATTGCATGATTTTGAATGTATGATTGTGATTGTACGATTGTGATTGTATGATTGTGATTGTATGATTGTGATAGTATGATTGTGATTGTAAGATTGTGATTGTATGAATGTGATTGTATGATTGTGATTGTATGATTGTGATTGTATGATTACGATTGTATGATTGTGATTGTATGATTGTGATGGTATGATTGTGATTGTATGATTGCGATCGTATGATTGTGATTGTATGATTATGATTGTATGATTGTGATTGTATGATTGCGATTGTATGATTGTGATTGTATGATTATGATTGTATTTTTGTGATTGTATGATTGTGATTGTATGATTGCGATTGTATGATTGTGATTGTATGATTATGATTGTATGATTGTGATTGTATGATTGTGATTTTATGATTGTTATTGTATGATTGTCATTGTATGATTATGATTGTATGATTGTGATTGCATGATTGTGATTGTATGATTGAGATTGCATGATTTTGTATGTATGATTGTGATTGTATGACTGTGATTGTATGATTGTGATTGTGTGATTGTGATTGTATGATTGTGATAGTATGATTGTGATTGTATGATTGTGATTGTATGACTGTGATTGTATGATTGTGATTGTGCGATTCTGATTGTACGATTGTGATTGTATGATTGTGATTGTATGATTATGATTGAATGATTGTGATTGCATGATTGTGATTGTATGATTGTGATTGCATGATTTTGAATGTATGATTGTGATTGTATGATTGCGATTGTGCGATTGTGATTGTACGATTGTGATTGTATGATTGTGATTGTATGATTATGATTGTATGATTGTGATTGTATGATTGCGATTGTATGATTGTGATTGTATGATTATGATTGTATTTTTGTGATTGTATGATTGTGATTGTATGATTGCGATTGTATTATTGTGATTCTATGATTGTGTAGTATGGTTGTGATTGTATGATTGTGATTGTATGATTGCGATTGTATGATTGTAATTGTATGATTGTGATTGTATGATTGTGATTGTATGATTGTGGTTGTATGATTGTGATTGTGTGATTGTGATTGTATGATTGTGATTGTATGATTGTGATTGTATGATTGTGATTGTGTGATTGTATTTGGGAGATTGTAATTGTATGATTGCGATTTTATGATTGCGTTTGTATGCTGGTGACTGTATTATTGTGATTGTGTGATTGTGATTGTATGATTGTGATTGTATGATTGTGATTGTATGATTGTGATTGTATGATTGTGATTGTATGATTGCGATTGTATGAATGCGATTGTATGATTGTGATTGCATGATTGTGATTGTATGACTGTGATTGTATGATATTGATTGTATGATTGTGATTGTATGATTGTGATTGTATGATTGTGATAGTATGATTGTGTAGTATGGTTGTGATTGTATGATTGTGATTGTATGATTGCGATTGTATGATTGTAATTGTATGATTGTGATTGTATGATTGTGATTGTATGATTGTGGTTGTATGATTGTGATTGTGTGATTGTGATTGTATGATTGTGATTGTATGATTGTGATTGTATGATTGTGATTGTGTGATTGTATTTGGGAGATTGTAATTGTATGATTGCGATTTTATGATTGCGTTTGTATGCTGGTGACTGTATTATTGTGATTGTGTGATTGTGATTGTATGATTGTGATTGTATGATTGTGATTGTATGATTGTGATTGCATGATTGCGATTTTATGATTGTGTTTGTATGACTGTGATTGTATGATTGTGATTGTATGATTGTATTTGGGTGATTGTAATTGTATGATTGCGATTGTATGATTGTGATTGTATGATTGTTATCGTATGATTGTGATTGTTTGACTGCGATTGTATGATTGTGCTTGTATGATTGTGATTGTATGATTGTGATTGTATGATTGTGATTGTATGATTGTGATTGTATGATTGTGATTGTATGATTGTGATAGTATGATTGTGATTGTATGATTATGATTGTATTTTTGTGATTGTATGATTGTGATTGTATGATTGTGATTGTATGATTGTGATTGTACGATTGTGATTGTATGATTGCGATTGTATGAATGCGATTGTATGATTGTGATTGCACGATTGTGATTGCACGATTGTGATTGTATGATTGTGATTGTATGATATTGATTGTATGATTGTGATTGTATGATTGTGATTGTATGATTGTGACAGTATGATTGTGATTGTATGATTGTGATTGTATGACTGTGATTGTATGATTGTGATTGTGTGATTGTGATTGTGCGATTGTGATTGTACGATTGTGATTGTACGATTGTGATTGTATGATTATGATTGTATGATTATGATTGAATGATTGTGATTGCATGACTGTGATTGTATGATTGTGATTGCATGATTTTAAATGTATGGTTGTGATTGTATGATTGTGATTGTATGATTGTGATTGTATGATTGTGATTGTATGATTGTGATAGTATGATTGTGATTGTATGATTGTGATTGTATGATTGTGATTGTCTGATTGCGGGTGTATGATTGTGATTGTATGATTGTGATTGTATGATTGTGATTGTATGATTGTGATTGTATGATTGTGATTGTATGATTGTGATTGTATGATTGTGATTGTATGATTGTGATTGTATGATTGTCGTTGTATGATTATGATTGTATGATTGTGATTGTATGATTGTGATTGTATGATTGTGATTGTATGATTGTCATTGTATGATTATGATTGTATGATTGTGATTGCATGATTGTGATTGTATGATTGAGATTGCATGATTTTGTATGTATGATTGTGATTGTATGACTGTGATTGTGTGATTGTGATTGTATGATTGTGATTGTATGATTGTGATAGTATGATTGTGATTGTATGATTGTGATTGTATGACTGTGATTGTATGATTGTGATTGTGCGATTGTGATTGTATGAATGCGATTGTATGAATGCGATTGTATGATTGTGATTGTATGATTATGATTGTATTTTTGTGATTGTATGATTGTGATTGTATGATTGTGACTGTATGATTGTGATTGTATGATTGTGATTGTATGATTGCGATTGTATGAATGCGATTGTATGAATGCGATTGTATGATTGTGATTGTATGATTGTGATTGTATGATTGTGATTGTATGATTGTGATTGTATGATTGTGATTGTATGATTATGATTGAATGATTGTGATTGCATGACTGTGATTGTATGATTGTGATTGCATGATTTTGAATGTATGATTGTGATTGTATGATTGTGATTGTATGATTGTGATTGTATGATTGTGATTGTATGATTGGGATAGTATGATTGTGATTGTAAGATTGTGATTGTATGACTGTGATTGTATGATTGTGATTGTATGATTTTCATTGTATGATTATGATTGTATGATTGTGCTTGCATGATTGTGATTGTATGATTGAGATTGCATGATTTTGTATGTATGATTGTGATTGTATGATTGTGATTGTATGATTGTGATTGTATGATTGTGATTGTATGATTGTGATTGTATGATTGTGATTGTATGATTGTGATTGTATGATTGTGATTGTATGATTGTGATTGTATGATTGTATTTGGGAGATTGTGTTTGGGAGATTGTAGTTGTATGATTGCGATTGTATGATTGTGATTGTATGATTCTGATGTATGATTGTAATTGTATGATTATGATTGTATGATTGTGATTGTATGATTGTGATGGTATGATTGTGATTGTATGATTGCGATCGTATGATTGTGATTGTATGATTATGATTGTATGATTGTGATTGGAAGATTTCGATTGTGTGATTGTGATTGTATGATTGTGATTGTATGACTGTGATTGTATGATTGTGATTGTGCGATTGTGATTGTACGATTGTGATTGTACGATTGTGATTGTATGATTGTGATTGTATGATTATGATTGAACGATTGTGATTGCATGATTGTGATTGTATGATTGTGATTGCATGATTTTGAATGTATGATTGTGATTGTATGATTGTGATTGTATGATTGTGATTGTATGATTGTGATAGTATGATTGTGATTGTAAGATTGTGATTGTATGACTGTGATTGTATGATTGTGATTGTATGATTGTCATTGTATGATTATGATTTTATGATTGTGATTGCATGATTGTGATTGTATGATTGAGATTGCATGATTGTGATTGTATGATTGTGATTCTATGATTGTGATTGTATGATTGTGGTTGTATGATTGTGATTGTCTGATTGTGATTGTATGATTGTGATTGTATGATTGTGATTGTATGATTGTGATTGTATGATTATGATTGTGTGATTGTGATTGTATGATTGTATTTGGGAGATTGTATTTTGGAGATTGTAATTGTGGGATTGCAATTGTATGATTGTGATTGTATGATTGTGATTGTATGATTGTGATTGTATGATTGTGATTGTATGATTGTGATTGTATGATTGTGATTGTATGATATTGATTGTATGATTGTGATTGTATGATTGTGATTGTATGATTGTGATAGTATGATTGTGATTGTATGATTGTGATTGTATGACTGTGATTGTATGATTGTGATTGTGCGATTGTGATTGTAGGATTGTGATTTTACGATTGCGATTGTACGATTGTGATTGTATGATTGTGATTGTATGATTGTGATTGAATGATTGTGATTGCATGATTGTGATTGTATGATTGTGACTGCATGATTTTGAATGTATGATTGTGATTGTATGATTGTGATTGTATGATTGTGATGGTATGATTGCGATCGTATGATTGTGATTGTATGATTATGATTGTATGATTGCGATTGTATGATTGTGATTGTATGATTATGATTGTATGATTGTGATTGTATGATTGTGATTGTATGATTGTGATTGTGCGATTGTGATTGTACGATTGTGATTGTATGATTGTGATTGTATGATTATGATTGAATGATTGTGATTGCATGATTGTGATTGTATGATTGTGATTGCATGATTTTGAATGTATGATTGTGATTGTACGATTGTGATTGTATGATTGTGATTGTATGATTGTGATAGTATGATTGTGATTGTAAGATTGTGATTGTATGAATGTGATTGTATGATTGTGATTGTATGATTGTGATTGTATGATTACGATTGTATGATTGTGATTGTATGATTGTGATGGTATGATTGTGATTGTATGATTGCGATCGTATGATTGTGATTGTATGATTATGATTGTATGATTGTGATTGTATGATTGCGATTGTATGATTGTGATTGTATGATTATGATTGTATTTTTGTGATTGTATGATTGTGATTGTATGATTGCGATTGTATGATTGTGATTGTATGATTATGATTGTATGATTGTGATTGTATGATTGTGATTTTATGATTGTTATTGTATGATTGTCATTGTATGATTATGATTGTATGATTGTGATTGCATGATTGTGATTGTATGATTGAGATTGCATGATTTTGTATGTATGATTGTGATTGTATGACTGTGATTGTATGATTGTGATTGTGTGATTGTGATTGTATGATTGTGATAGTATGATTGTGATTGTATGATTGTGATTGTATGACTGTGATTGTATGATTGTGATTGTGCGATTGTGATTGTACGATTGTGATTGTATGATTGTGATTGTATGATTATGATTGAATGATTGTGATTGCATGATTGTGATTGTATGATTGTGATTGCATGATTTTGAATGTATGATTGTGATTGTATGATTGCGATTGTGCGATTGTGATTGTACGATTGTGATTGTATGATTGTGATTGTATGATTATGATTGTATGATTGTGATTGTATGATTGCGATTGTATGATTGTGATTGTATGATTATGATTGTATTTTTGTGATTGTATGATTGTGATTGTATGATTGCGATTGTATTATTGTGATTCTATGATTGTGTAGTATGGTTGTGATTGTATGATTGTGATTGTATGATTGCGATTGTATGATTGTAATTGTATGATTGTGATTGTATGATTGTGATTGTATGATTGTGGTTGTATGATTGTGATTGTGTGATTGTGATTGTATGATTGTGATTGTATGATTGTGATTGT
This sequence comes from Megachile rotundata, assembly GCF_050947335.1. NCBI lineage: Eukaryota > Metazoa > Arthropoda > Insecta > Hymenoptera > Megachilidae > Megachile > Megachile rotundata. Next base: position 1,268,495 of record NW_027473323.1, on the reverse strand, counting down.
ATGATTGTGATTGTGTGATTGTATTTGGGAGATTGTAATTGTATGATTGCGATTTTATGATTGCGTTTGTATGCTGGTGACTGTATTATTGTGATTGTGTGATTGTGATTGTATGATTGTGATTGTATGATTGTGATTGTATGATTGTGATTGTATGATTGTGATTGTATGATTGCGATTGTATGAATGCGATTGTATGATTGTGATTGCATGATTGTGATTGTATGACTGTGATTGTATGATATTGATTGTATGATTGTGATTGTATGATTGTGATTGTATGATTGTGATAGTATGATTGTGATTGTTTGATTGTATTTGGGAGATTGTATTTGGGAGATTGTAATTGTATGATTGCGATTGTATGATTGTGATTGTATGACTGTGATTGTATGATTGTGATTGTATGATTGTGATTGTATGATTATGATTGTATGATTGTGATTGTATGATTGTGATGGTATGATTGTGATTGTATGATTGTGATTGTATGATTATGATTGTATGATTGTGATTGTATGATTGCGATTGTATGATTGTGATTGTATGATTATGATTGTATTTTTGTGATTGTATGATTGTGATTGTATGATTGCGATTGTATTATTGTGATTGTATGATTGTGTAGTATGGTTGTGATTGTATGATTGTGATTGTATGATTGCGATTGTATGATTGTAATTGTATGATTGTGATTGTATGATTGTGATTGTATGATTGTGGTTGTATGATTGTGATTGTGTGATTGTGATTGTATGATTGTGATTGTATGATTGTGATTGTATGATTGTGATTGTGTGATTGTATTTGGGAGATTGTAATTGTATGATTGCGATTTTATGATTGCGTTTGTATGCTGGTGACTGTATTATTGTGATTGTGTGATTGTGATTGTATGATTGTGATTGTATGATTGTGATTGTATGATTGTGATTGCATGATTGCGATTTTATGATTGTGTTTGTATGACTGTGATTGTATGATTGTGATTGTATGATTGTATTTGGGTGATTGTAATTGTATGATTGCGATTGTATGATTGTGATTGTATGATTGTTATCGTATGATTGTGATTGTTTGACTGCGATTGTATGATTGTGCTTGTATGATTGTGATTGTATGATTGTGATTGTATGATTGTGATTGTATGATTGTGATTGTATGATTGTGATTGTATGATTGTGATAGTATGATTGTGATTGTATGATTATGATTGTATTTTTGTGATTGTATGATTGTGATTGTATGATTGTGATTGTATGATTGTGATTGTACGATTGTGATTGTATGATTGCGATTGTATGAATGCGATTGTATGATTGTGATTGCACGATTGTGATTGCACGATTGTGATTGTATGATTGTGATTGTATGATATTGATTGTATGATTGTGATTGTATGATTGTGATTGTATGATTGTGACAGTATGATTGTGATTGTATGATTGTGATTGTATGACTGTGATTGTATGATTGTGATTGTGTGATTGTGATTGTGCGATTGTGATTGTACGATTGTGATTGTACGATTGTGATTGTATGATTATGATTGTATGATTATGATTGAATGATTGTGATTGCATGACTGTGATTGTATGATTGTGATTGCATGATTTTAAATGTATGGTTGTGATTGTATGATTGTGATTGTATGATTGTGATTGTATGATTGTGATTGTATGATTGTGATAGTATGATTGTGATTGTATGATTGTGATTGTATGATTGTGATTGTCTGATTGCGGGTGTATGATTGTGATTGTATGATTGTGATTGTATGATTGTGATTGTATGATTGTGATTGTATGATTGTGATTGTATGATTGTGATTGTATGATTGTGATTGTATGATTGTCGTTGTATGATTATGATTGTATGATTGTGATTGTATGATTGTGATTGTATGATTGTGATTGTATGATTGTCATTGTATGATTATGATTGTATGATTGTGATTGCATGATTGTGATTGTATGATTGAGATTGCATGATTTTGTATGTATGATTGTGATTGTATGACTGTGATTGTGTGATTGTGATTGTATGATTGTGATGGTATGATTGTGATTGTATGATTGCGATCGTATGATTGTGATTGTATGATTATGATTGTATGATTGTGATTGGAAGATTTCGATTGTGTGATTGTGATTGTATGATTGTGATTGTATGACTGTGATTGTATGATTGTGATTGTGCGATTGTGATTGTACGATTGTGATTGTACGATTGTGATTGTATGATTGTGATTGTATGATTATGATTGAACGATTGTGATTGCATGATTGTGATTGTATGATTGTGATTGCATGATTTTGAATGTATGATTGTGATTGTATGATTGTGATTGTATGATTGTGATTGTATGATTGTGATAGTATGATTGTGATTGTAAGATTGTGATTGTATGACTGTGATTGTATGATTGTGATTGTATGATTGTCATTGTATGATTATGATTTTATGATTGTGATTGCATGATTGTGATTGTATGATTGAGATTGCATGATTGTGATTGTATGATTGTGATTCTATGATTGTGATTGTATGATTGTGGTTGTATGATTGTGATTGTCTGATTACGGTTGTATGATTGTGATTGTATGATTGTGATTGTATGATTATGATTGTATGATTGTGCTTGCATGATTGTGATTGTATGATTGAGATTGCATGATTTTGTATGTATGATTGTGATTGTATGATTGTGATTGTATGATTGTGATTGTATGATTGTGATTGTATGATTGTATTTGGGAGATTGTGTTTGGGAGATTGTAGTTGTATGATTGCGATTGTATGATTGTGATTGTATGATTGTGATGTATGATTGTAATTGTATGATTATGATTGTATGATTGTGATTGTATGATTGTGATGGTATGATTGTGATTGTATGATTGCGATCGTATGATTGTGATTGTATGATTATGATTGTATGATTGTGATTGGAAGATTTCGATTGTATGATTGTGATTGTATGATTGTGATTGTATGACTGTGATTGTATGATTGTGATTGTGCGATTGTGATTGTACGATTGTGATTGTACGATTGTGATTGTATGATTGTGATTGTATGATTATGATTGAACGATTGTGATTGCATGATTGTGATTGTATGATTGTGATTGCATGATTTTGAATGTATGATTGTGATTGTATGATTGTGATTGTATGATTGTGATTGTATGATTGTGATAGTATGATTGTGATTGTAAGATTGTGATTGTATGACTGTGATTGTATGATTGTGATTGTATGATTGTCATTGTATGATTATGATTGTATGATTGTGATTGCATGATTGTGATTGTATGATTGAGATTGCATGATTGTGATTGTATGATTGTGATTCTATGATTGTGATTGTATGATCGTGGTTGTATGATTGTGATTGTCTGATTGTGATTGTATGATTATGATTGTATGATTGTGATTGTATGATTGCGATTGTATGATTGTGATTGTATGATTATGATTGTATTTTTGTGATTGTATGATTGTGATTGTATGATTGCGATTGTATTATTGTGATTGTATGATTGTGATAGTATGGTTGTGATTGTATGATTGTGATTGTATGATTGCGATTGTATGATTGTAATTGTATGATTGTGATTGTATGATTGTGATTGTATGATTGTGATTGTATGATTGTGATTGTATGATTGTGATTGTATGATTGTGATTGTATGATTGTGATTGCATGATTGTGATTGTATGATTGTGATTGCATGATTTTGAATGTATGATTGTGATTGTATGATTGTGATTGTATGATTGTGATTGTATGATTGTGATAGTATGATTGTGATTGTAAGATTGTGATTGTATGACTGTGATTGTATGATTGTGATTGTATGATTGTCATTGTATGATTATGATTGTATGATTGTGATTGCATGATTGTGATTGTATGATTGAGATTGCATGATTGTGATTGTATGATTGTGATTCTATGATTGTGATTGTATGATTGTGGTTGTATGATTGTGATTGTCTGATTGCGGTTGTATGATTGTGATTGTATGATTGTGATTGTATGATTGTGATTGTATGATTGTGATTGTATGATTGTGATTGTATGATTGTGATTGTATGATTGTGATTGTATGATTTTCATTGTATGATTATGATTGTATGATTGTGCTTGCATGATTGTGATTGTATGATTGAGATTGCATGATTTTGTATGTATGATTGTGATTGTATGATTGTGATTGTATGATTGTGATTGTATGATTGTGATTGTATGATTGTGATTGTATGATTGTGATTGTATGATTGTGATTGTATGATTGTGATTGTATGATTGTATTTGGGAGATTGTGTTTGGGAGATTGTAGTTGTGTGATTGCGATTGTATGATTGTGATTGTATGATTCTGATGTATGATTGTAATTGTATGATTATGATTGTATGATTGTGATTGTATGATTGTGATGGTATGATTGTGATTGTATGATTGCGATCGTATGATTGTGATTGTATGATTATGATTGTATGATTGTGATTGGAAGATTTCGATTGTATGATTGTGATTGTATGATTGTGATTGTATGACTGTGATTGTATGATTGTGATTGTATGATTGTGATTGTATGATTGTGATTGTGTGATTGTGATTGTATGATTGTGATTGTATGATTGCGAGTGTATGATTGTGATTCTATGATTGTGATTGTATGATTGTGATCGTATGGTTGTGGTTGTTCGATTGCGATTGTACGATTGCGATTGTATTATTGTGATTGTATGATTGTGATAGTATGGTTGTGAAAGTATGATTGTGATAGTATGATTGTGATTGTATGATTGTGATTGTATGATTGTGATTGTATGATTGTGATTGTATGATTGTGATTGTATGATTGTGATTGTCTGACTGTGGTTGTGCGATTGTGATTGTACGATTGTGATTGTACGATTGTGATAGAATGATTGTGATTGTATGATTGTGATTGTATGATTGTGATTGTATGATTGTGATTGTATGATTGTGATGGTATGACTGTGATTGTATGATTGCGATAGTATGATTGCGATTGTATGATTGTGATTGTATGATTGCGATTGTATGATTGTGATTGTATGATTATGATTGTATGATTGTGATTGTATGATTGTGGTTGTATGATTGTTATTGTATGATTGTCATTGTATGATTATGATTGTATGATTGTGATTGCATGATTGTGATTGTATGATTGAGATTGCTGAATTTTGTATGTATGATTGTGATTGTATGACTGTGATTGTATGATTGTGATTGTATGATTGTGATTGTATGATTGTGATTGTATGATTGTGATAGTATGATTGTGATTGTATGATTGTGATTGTATGACTGTGATTGTATGATTGTGATTGTGCGATTGTGATTGTACGATTGTGATTGTATGATTGTGATTGTATGATTATGATTGAATGATTGTGATTGCATGATTGTGATTGTATGATTGTGATTGCATGATTTTGAATGTATGATTGTGATTGTATGATTGCGATTGTGCGATTGTGATTGTACGATTGTGATTGTATGATTGTGATTGTATGATTATGATTGTATGATTGTGATTGTATGATTGCGATTGTATGATTGTGATTGTATGATTGTGATGGTATGATTGTGATTGTATGATTGCGATCGTATGATTGTGATTGTATGATTATGATTGTATGATTGTGATTGGAAGATTTCGATTGTATGATTGTGATTGTATGATTGTGATTGTATGACTGTGATTGTATGATTGTGATTGTATGATTGTGATTGTATGATTGTGATTGTGTGATTGTGATTGTATGATTGTGATTGTATGATTGCGAGTGTATGATTGTGATTCTATGATTGTGATTGTATGATTGTGATCGTATGGTTGTGGTTGTTCGATTGCGATTGTACGATTGCGATTGTATTATTGTGATTGTATGATTGTGATAGTATGGTTGTGAAAGTATGATTGTGATAGTATGATTGTGATTGTATGATTGTGATTGTATGATTGTGATTGTATGATTGTGATTGTATGATTGTGATTGTATGATTGTGATTGTCTGACTGTGGTTGTGCGATTGTGATTGTACGATTGTGATTGTACGATTGTGATAGAATGATTGTGATTGTATGATTGTGATTGTATGATTGTGATTGTATGATTGTGATTGTATGATTGTGATGGTATGACTGTGATTGTATGATTGCGATAGTATGATTGCGATTGTATGATTGTGATTGTATGATTGCGATTGTATGATTGTGATTGTATGATTATGATTGTATGATTGTGATTGTATGATTGTGGTTGTATGATTGTTATTGTATGATTGTCATTGTATGATTATGATTGTATGATTGTGATTGCATGATTGTGATTGTATGATTGAGATTGCTGAATTTTGTATGTATGATTGTGATTGTATGACTGTGATTGTATGATTGTGATTGTATGATTGTGATTGTATGATTGTGATTGTATGATTGTGATAGTATGATTGTGATTGTATGATTGTGATTGTATGACTGTGATTGTATGATTGTGATTGTGCGATTGTGATTGTACGATTGTGATTGTATGATTGTGATTGTATGATTATGATTGAATGATTGTGATTGCATGATTGTGATTGTATGATTGTGATTGCATGATTTTGAATGTATGATTGTGATTGTATGATTGCGATTGTGCGATTGTGATTGTACGATTGTGATTGTATGATTGTGATTGTATGATTATGATTGTATGATTGTGATTGTATGATTGCGATTGTATGATTGTGATTGTATGATTATGATTGTATTTTTGTGATTGTATGATTGTGATTGTATGATTGCGATTGTATTATTGTGATTCTATGATTGTGTAGTATGGTTGTGATTGTATGATTGTGATTGTATGATTGCGATTGTATGATTGTAATTGTATGATTGTGATTGTATGATTGTGATTGTATGATTGTGGTTGTATGATTGTGATTGTGTGATTGTGATTGTATGATTGTGATTGTATGATTGTGATTGTATGATTGTGATTGTGTGATTGTATTTGGGAGATTGTAATTGTATGATTGCGATTTTATGATTGCGTTTGTATGCTGGTGACTGTATTATTGTGATTGTGTGATTGTGATTGTATGATTGTGATTGTATGATTGTGATTGTATGATTGTGATTGTATGATTGTGATTGTATGATTGCGATTGTATGAATGCGATTGTATGATTGTGATTGCATGATTGTGATTGTATGACTGTGATTGTATGATATTGATTGTATGATTGTGATTGTATGATTGTGATTGTATGATTGTGATAGTATGATTGTGATTGTTTGATTGTATTTGGGAGATTGTATTTGGGAGATTGTAATTGTATGATTGCGATTGTATGATTGTGATTGTATGACTGTGATTGTATGATTGTGATTGTATGATTGTGATTGTATGATTATGATTGTATGATTGTGATTGTATGATTGTGATGGTATGATTGTGATTGTATGATTGTGATTGTATGATTATGATTGTATGATTGTGATTGTATGATTGCGATTGTATGATTGTGATTGTATGATTATGATTGTATTTTTGTGATTGTATGATTGTGATTGTATGATTGCGATTGTATTATTGTGATTGTATGATTGTGTAGTATGGTTGTGATTGTATGATTGTGATTGTATGATTGCGATTGTATGATTGTAATTGTATGATTGTGATTGTATGATTGTGATTGTATGATTGTGGTTGTATGATTGTGATTGTGTGATTGTGATTGTATGATTGTGATTGTATGATTGTGATTGTATGATTGTGATTGTGTGATTGTATTTGGGAGATTGTAATTGTATGATTGCGATTTTATGATTGCGTTTGTATGCTGGTGACTGTATTATTGTGATTGTGTGATTGTGATTGTATGATTGTGATTGTATGATTGTGATTGTATGATTGTGATTGCATGATTGCGATTTTATGATTGTGTTTGTATGACTGTCATTGTATGATTGTGATTGTATGATTGTATTTGGGTGATTGTAATTGTATGATTGCGATTGTATGATTGTGATTGTATGATTGTTATCGTATGATTGTGATTGTTTGACTGCGATTGTATGATTGTGCTTGTATGATTGTGATTGTATGATTGTGATTGTATGATTGTGATTGTATGATTGTGATTGTATGATTGTGATTGTATGATTGTGATAGTATGATTGTGATTGTATGATTATGATTGTATTTTTGTGATTGTATGATTGTGATTGTATGATTGTGATTGTATGATTGTGATTGTACGATTGTGATTGTATGATTGCGATTGTATGAATGCGATTGTATGATTGTGATTGCACGATTGTGATTGCACGATTGTGATTGTATGATTGTGATTGTATGATATTGATTGTATGATTGTGATTGTATGATTGTGATTGTATGATTGTGACAGTATGATTGTGATTGTATGATTGTGATTGTATGACTGTGATTGTATGATTGTGATTGTGTGATTGTGATTGTGCGATTGTGATTGTACGATTGTGATTGTACGATTGTGATTGTATGATTATGATTGTATGATTATGATTGAATGATTGTGATTGCATGACTGTGATTGTATGATTGTGATTGCATGATTTTGAATGTATGGTTCTGATTGTATGATTGTGATTGTATGATTGTGATTGTATGATTGTGATTGTATGATTGTGATAGTATGATTGTGATTGTAAGATTGTGATTGTATGACTGTGATTGTATGATTGTGATTGTATGATTTTCATTGTATGATTATGATTGTATGATTGTGCTTGCATGATTGTGATTGTATGATTGAGATTGCATGATTTTGTATGTATGATTGTGATTGTATGATTGTGATTGTATGATTGTGATTGTATGATTGTGATGCATGATTGTAATTGTATGATTATGATTGTATGATTGTGATTGTATGATTGTGATGGTATGATTGTGATTGTATGATTGCGATCGTATGATTGTGATTGTATGATTATGATTGTATGATTGTGATTGTATGATATTGATTGTATGATTGTGATTGTATGATTGTGATTGTAAGATTGTGATTGTATGACTGTGATTGTTTGATTGTGATTGTATGATTATGATTGTATGGTTGTGACTGTATGATTGTGATGGTATGATTGCGATTGTATGATATTGATTGTATGATTGTGATTGTATGATTGAGATTGTATGACTGTGATTGTATGATTGTGATTGTATGATTGTCATTGTATGATTGTGATTGTATGATTGTGATTGTATGATTATGATTGTATGGTTGTGACTGTATGATTGTGATGGTATGATTGCGATTGTATGATATTGATTGTATGATTGTGATTGTATGATTGTGATTGTATGATTGTGATTGTATGATTGTGATTGTATGATTGTGATTGTATGATTGTGATTGTCTGATTGTGGTTGTATGATTGAGATTGCATGATTGTGATTGTATGATTGTGATTCTATGATTGTGATTGTATGATAGTGATAGTATGATTGTGATTGTATGATTGTGATTGTATGACTGTGATTGTATGATTGTGATTGTATGATTGTGATTGTATGATTGTGATAGCATGATTGTGATTGTATGATTGTGGTTGCATGACTGTGGTTGTATGGTTGTGATTGTATGATTGTGATTGTATGATTGTGATTGTATGATTGTGATTGTATGATTGTGATTGTATGATTGTGGTGTATGATTGTGATTGTATGATTGTGATTGTATGATTGTGATTGTATGATTGTGATTGCATGATTGTGATTGTATGATTGTGATTGTATGATATTGATTGTATGATTGTGATTGTATGATTGTGATTGTATGATTGTGATAGTATGATTGTGATTGTATGATTGTGATTGTATGACTGTGATTGTATGATTGTGACTGTGCGATTGTGATTCTGCGATTGTGATTGTACGATTGTGATTCTATGATTGCGATTGTATCGTTGTGATTGTATGATTATGATTGTATGATTGTGATTGTATGATTATGATTGTATGGTTGTGACTGTATGATTGTGATGGAATGATTGCGATTGTATGATATTGATTGTATGATTGTGATTGTATGATTGTGATTGTATGATTGTGATTGTATGATTGTGATTGTCTGATTGCGGTTGTATGATTGTGATTGTATGATTGTGATTGTATGATTGTGATTGTATGATTGTGATTGTATGATTGTGATTGTATGATTGTGATTGTATGATTGTCATTGTATGATTATGATTGTATGATTGTGATTGTATGATTGTGATTGTATGATTGTGATTGTATGATTGTCATTGTATGATTATGATTGTATGATTGTGATTGCATGATTGTTATTGTATGATTGCGATTGCATGATTTTGTATGTATGATTGTGATTGTATGACTGTGATTGTATGATTGTGATTGTATGATTGTGATTGTATGATTGTGATAGTATGATTGTGATTGTATGATTGTGATTGTATGACTGTGATTGTATGATTGTGATTGTATGACTGTGATTGTATGATTGTGATTGTGCGATTGTGATTGTACGATTGTGATTGTACGATTGTGATTGTATGATTGTGATTGTATGATTATGATTGAACGATTGTGATTGCATGATTGTGATTGTATGATTGTGATTGCATGATTTTGAATGTATGATTGTGACTGTATGATTGTGATTGTATGATTGTGATTGTATGATTGTGATTGTAAGATTGTGATTGTATGACTGTGATTGTATGATTGTGATTGTATGATTGTCATTGTATGATTATGATTGTATGATTGTGATGGCATGATTGTGATTGTATGATTGAGATTGCATGATTTTGTATGTATGATTGTGATTGTATGACTGTGATTGTATGATTGTGATTGTATGATTGTGATTGTATGATTGTGATAGTATGATTGTGATTGTATGATTGTGATTGTATGACTGTGATTGTATGATTGTGATTGTGCGATTGTGATTGTACGATTGTGATTGTATGATTGTGATTGTATGATTATGATTGAATGATTGTGATTGCATGATTGTGATTGTATGATTGTGATTGCATGATTTTGAATGTATGATTGTGATTGTACGATTGTGATTGTATGATTGTGATTGTATGATTGTGATAGTATGATTGTGATTGTAAGATTGTGATTGTATGAATGTGATTGTATGATTGTGATTGTATGATTGTGATTGTATGATTACGATTGTATGATTGTGATTGTATGATTGTGATGGTATGATTGTGATTGTATGATTGCGATCGTATGATTGTGATTGTATGATTATGATTGTATGATTGTGATTGTATGATTGCGATTGTATGATTGTGATTGTATGATTATGATTGTATTTTTGTGATTGTATGATTGTGATTGTATGATTGCGATTGTATGATTGTGATTGTATGATTATGATTGTATGATTGTGATTGTATGATTGTGATTTTATGATTGTTATTGTATGATTGTCATTGTATGATTATGATTGTATGATTGTGATTGCATGATTGTGATTGTATGATTGAGATTGCATGATTTTGTATGTATGATTGTGATTGTATGACTGTGATTGTATGATTGTGATTGTATGATTGTGATTGTATGATTGTGATAGTATGATTGTGATTGTATGATTGTGATTGTATGACTGTGATTGTATGATTGTGATTGTGCGATTGTGATTGTACGATTGTGATTGTATGATTGTGATTGTATGATTATGATTGAATGATTGTGATTGCATGATTGTGATTGTATGATTGTGATTGCATGATTTTGAATGTATGATTGTGATTGTATGATTGCGATTGTGCGATTGTGATTGTACGATTGTGATTGTATGATTGTGATTGTATGATTATGATTGTATGATTGTGATTGTATGATTGCGATTGTATGATTGTGATTGTATGATTATGATTGTATTTTTGTGATTGTATGATTGTGATTGTATGATTGCGATTGTATGATTGTAATTGTATGATTGTGATTGTATGATTGTGATTGTATGATTGTGGTTGTATGATTGTGATTGTGTGATTGTGATTGTATGATTGTGATTGTATGATTGTGATTGTATGATTGTGATTGTGTGATTGTATTTGGGAGATTGTAATTGTATGATTGCGATTTTATGATTGCGTTTGTATGCTGGTGACTGTATTATTGTGATTGTGTGATTGTGATTGTATGATTGTGATTGTATGATTGTGATTGTATGATTGTGATTGTATGATTGTGATTGTATGATTGTGATTCTATGATTGCGATTGTATGAATGCGATTGTATGATTGTGATTGCATGATTGTGATTGTATGACTGTGATTGTATGATATTGATTGTATGATTGTGATTGTATGATTGTGATTGTATGATTGTGATAGTATGATTGTGATTGTTTGATTGTATTTGGGAGATTGTATTTGGGAGATTGTAATTGTATGATTGCGATTGTATGATTGTGATTGTATGACTGTGATTGTATGATTGTGATTGTATGATTGTGATTGTATGATTATGATTGTATGATTGTGATTGTATGATTGTGATGGTATGATTGTGATTGTATGATTGTGATTGTATGATTATGATTGTATGATTGTGATTGTATGATTGCGATTGTATGATTGTGATTGTATGATTATGATTGTATTTTTGTGATTGTATGATTGTGATTGTATGATTGCGATTGTATTATTGTGATTGTATGATTGTGTAGTATGGTTGTGATTGTATGATTGTGATTGTATGATTGCGATTGTATGATTGTAATTGTATGATTGTGATTGTATGATTGTGATTGTATGATTGTGGTTGTATGATTGTGATTGTGTGATTGTGATTGTATGATTGTGATTGTATGATTGTGATTGTATGATTGTGATTGTGTGATTGTATTTGGGAGATTGTAATTGTATGATTGCGATTTTATGATTGCGTTTGTATGCTGGTGACTGTATTATTGTGATTGTGTGATTGTGATTGTATGATTGTGATTGTATGATTGTGATTGTATGATTGTGATTGCATGATTGCGATTTTATGATTGTGTTTGTATGACTGTGATTGTATGATTGTGATTGTATGATTGTATTTGGGTGATTGTAATTGTATGATTGCGATTGTATGATTGTGATTGTATGATTGTTATCGTATGATTGTGATTGTTTGACTGCGATTGTATGATTGTGCTTGTATGATTGTGATTGTATGATTGTGATTGTATGATTGTGATTGTATGATTGTGATTGTATGATTGTGATTGTATGATTGTGATAGTATGATTGTGATTGTATGATTATGATTGTATTTTTGTGATTGTATGATTGTGATTGTATGATTGTGATTGTATGATTGTGATTGTACGATTGTGATTGTATGATTGCGATTGTATGAATGCGATTGTATGATTGTGATTGCACGATTGTGATTGTGCGATTGTGATTGTACGATTGTGATTGTACGATTGTGATTGTATGATTATGATTGTATGATTATGATTGAATGATTGTGATTGCATGACTGTGATTGTATGATTGTGATTGCATGATTTTGAATGTATGGTTGTGATTGTATGATTGTGATTGTATGATTGTGATTGTATGATTGTGATTGTATGATTGTGATAGTATGATTGTGATTGTAAGATTGTGATTGTATGACTGTGATTGTATGATTGTGATTGTATGATTTTCATTGTATGATTATGATTGTATGATTGTGCTTGCATGATTGTGATTGTATGATTGAGATTGCATGATTTTGTATGTATGATTGTGATTGTATGATTGTGATTGTATGATTGTGATTGTATGATTGTGATTGTATGATTGTATTTGGGAGATTGTGTTTGGGAGATTGTACTTGTATGATTGCGATTGTATGATTGTGATTGTATGATTGTGATGTATGATTGTAATTGTATGATTATGATTGTATGATTGTGATTGTATGATTGTGATGGTATGATTGTGATTGTATGATTGCGATCGTATGATTGTGATTGTATGATTATGATTGTATGATTGTGATTGGAAGATTTCGATTGTATGATTGTGATTGTATGATTGTGATTGTATGATTGTGATTGTATGATTGTGATTGTGCGATTGTGATTGTACGATTGTGATTGTACGATTGTGATTGTACGATTGTGATTGTATGATTGTGATTGTATGATTATGATTGAACGATTGTGATTGCATGATTGTGATTGTATGATTGTGATTGCATGATTTTGAATGTATGATTGTGATTGTATGATTGTGATAGTATGATTGTGATTGTAAGATTGTGATTGTATGACTGTGATTGTTTGATTGTGATTGTATGATTATGATTGTATGGTTGTGACTGTATGATTGTGATGGTATGATTGCGATTGTATGATATTGATTGTATGATTGTGATTGTATGATTGAGATTGTATGACTGTGATTGTATGATTGTGATTGTATGATTGTCATTGTATGATTGTGATTGTATGATTGTGATTGTATGATTATGATTGTATGGTTGTGACTGTATGATTGTGATGGTATGATTGCGATTGTATGATATTGATTGTATGATTGTGATTGTATGATTGTGATTGTATGATTGTGATTGTATGATTGTGATTGTCTGATTGCGGTTGTATGATTGAGATTGCATGATTGTGATTGTATGATTGTGATTCTATGATTGTGATTGTATGATAGTGATAGTATGATTGTGATTGTATGATTGTGATTGTATGACTGCGATTGTATGATTGTGATTGTATGATTGTGATTGTATGATTGTGATAGCATGATTGTGATTGTATGATTGTGGTTGCATGACTGTGGTTGTATGGTTGTGATTGTATGATTGTGATTGTATGATTGTGATTGTATGATTGTGATTGTATGATTGTGATTGTATGATTGTGATTGTATGATTGTGGTGTATGATTGTGATTGTATGATTGTGATTGTATGATTGTGATTGTATGATTGTGATTGCATGATTGTGATTGTATGATTGTGATTGTATGATATTGATTGTATGATTGTGATTGTATGATTGTGATTGTATGATTGTGATAGTATGATTGTGATTGTATGATTGTGATTGTATGACTGTGATTGTATGATTGTGACTGTGCGATTGTGATTGTGCGATTGTGATTGTACGATTGTGATTGTATGATTGCGATTGTATCGTTGTGATTGTATGATTATGATTGTATGATTGTGATTGTATGATTATGATTGTATGGTTGTGACTGTATGATTGTGATGGAATGATTGCGATTGTATGATATTGATTGTATGATTGTGATTGTATGATTGTGATTGTATGATTGTGATTGTATGATTGTGATTGTATGATTGTGATTGTCTGATTGCGGTTGTATGATTGTGATTGTATGATTGTGATTGTATGATTGTGATTGTATGATTGTGATTGTATGATTGTGATTGTATGATTGTGATTGTATGATTGTCATTGTATGATTATGATTGTATGATTGTGATTGTATGATTGTGATTGTATGATTGTGATTGTATGATTGTCATTGTATGATTATGATTGTATGATTGTGATTGTATGATTGTGATTGCATGATTGTGATTGTATGATTGAGATTGCATGATTGTGATTGTATGATTGTGATTCTATGATTGTGATTGTATGATTGTGGTTGTATGATTGTGATTGTCTGATTGCGGTTGTATGATTGTGATTGTATGATTGTGATTGTATGATTGTGATTGTATGATTGTGATTGTATGATTGTCATTGTATGATTATGATTGTATGATTGTGATTGTATGATTGAGATTGTACGATTGTGATTGTATGATTGTCATCGTATGATTATGATTGTATGATTGTGATGGCATGATTGTGATTGTATGATTGAGATTGCATGATTTTGTATGTATGATTGTGATTGTATGACTGTGATTGTATGATTGTGATTGTATGATTGTGATTGTATGATTGTGATAGTATGATTGTGATTGTATGATTGTGATTGTATGACTGTGATTGTATGATTGTGATTGTGCGATTGTGATTGTACGATTGTGATTGTATGATTGTGATTGTATGATTATGATTGAATGATTGTGATTGCATGATTGTGATTGTATGATTGTGATTGCATGATTTTGAATGTATGATTGTGATTGTACGATTGTGATTGTATGATTGTGATTGTATGATTGTGATAGTATGATTGTGATTGTATGATTGTGATTGTATGACTGTGATTGTATGATTGTGATTGTGCGATTGTGATTGTACGATTGTGATTGTATTTTTGTGATTGTATGATTGTGATTGTATGATTGCGATTGTATGATTGTGATTGTATGATTATGATTGTATGATTGTGATTGTATGATTGTGATTTTATGATTGTTATTGTATGATTGTCATTGTATGATTATGATTGTATGATTGTGATTGCATGATTGTGATTGTATGATTGAGATTGCATGATTTTGTATGTATGATTGTGATTGTATGACTGTGATTGTATGATTGTGATTGTATGATTGTGATTGTATGATTGTGATAGTATGATTGTGATTGTATGATTGTGATTGTATGACTGTGATTGTATGATTGTGATTGTGCGATTGTGATTGTACGATTGTGATTGTATGATTGTGATTGTATGATTATGATTGAATGATTGTGATTGCATGATTGTGATTGTATGATTGTGATTGCATGATTTTGAATGTATGATTGTGATTGTATGATTGCGATTGTGCGATTGTGATTGTACGATTGTGATTGTATGATTGTGATTGTATGATTATGATTGTATGATTGTGATTGTATGATTGCGATTGTATGATTGTGATTGTATGATTATGATTGTATTTTTGTGATTGTATGATTGTGATTGTATGATTGCGATTGTATTATTGTGATTCTATGATTGTGTAGTATGGTTGTGATTGTATGATTGTGATTGTATGATTGCGATTGTATGATTGTAATTGTATGATTGTGATTGTATGATTGTGATTGTATGATTGTGGTTGTATGATTGTGATTGTGTGATTGTGATTGTATGATTGTGATTGTATGATTGTGATGTATGATTGTGATTGTGTGATTGTATTTGGGAGATTGTAATTGTATGATTGCGATTTTATGATTGCGTTTGTATGCTGGTGACTGTATTATTGTGATTGTGTGATTGTGATTGTATGATTGTGATTGTATGATTGTGATTGTATGATTGTGATTGTATGATTGTGAT
The DNA here is from genome assembly GCF_050947335.1 of Megachile rotundata. Taxonomy (NCBI): domain Eukaryota; kingdom Metazoa; phylum Arthropoda; class Insecta; order Hymenoptera; family Megachilidae; genus Megachile; species Megachile rotundata. Next base: position 1,251,206 of record NW_027473323.1, on the reverse strand, counting down.
TGTATGATTGCGATTGTATGAATGCGATTGTATGTTTGTGATTGCATGATTGTGATTGTATGACTGTGATTGTATGATATTGATTGTATGATTGTGATTGTATGATTGTGATTGTATGATTGTGATAGTATGATTGTGATTGTTTGATTGTATTTGGGAGATTGTATTTGGGAGATTGTAATTGTATGATTGCGATTGTATGATTGTGATTGTATGACTGTGATTGTATGATTGTGATTGTATGATTGTGATTGTATGATTATGATTGTATGATTGTGATTGTATGATTGTGATGGTATGATTGTGATTGTATGATTGTGATTGTATGATTATGATTGTATGATTGTGATTGTATGATTGCGATTGTATGATTGTGATTGTATGATTATGATTGTATTTTTGTGATTGTATGATTGTGATTGTATGATTGCGATTGTATTATTGTGATTGTATGATTGTGTAGTATGGTTGTGATTGTATGATTGTGATTGTATGATTGCGATTGTATGATTGTAATTGTATGATTGTGATTGTATGATTGTGATTGTATGATTGTGGTTGTATGATTGTGGTTGTGTGATTGTGATTGTATGATTGTGATTGTATGATTGTGATTGTATGATTGTGATTGTGTGATTGTATTTGGGAGATTGTAATTGTATGATTGCGATTTTATGATTGCGTTTGTATGCTGGTGACTGTATTATTGTGATTGTGTGATTGTGATTGTATGATTGTGATTGTATGATTGTGATTGTATGATTGTGATTGCATGATTGCGATTTTATGATTGTGTTTGTATGACTGTGATTGTATGATTGTGATTGTATGATTGTATTTGGGTGATTGTAATTGTATGATTGCGATTGTATGATTGTGATTGTATGATTGTTATCGTATGATTGTGATTGTTTGACTGCGATTGTATGATTGTGCTTGTATGATTGTGATTGTATGATTGTGATTGTATGATTGTGATTGTATGATTGTGATTGTATGATTGTGATTGTATGATTGTGATAGTATGATTGTGATTGTATGATTATGATTGTATTTTTGTGATTGTATGATTGTGATTGTATGATTGTGATTGTATGATTGTGATTGTACGATTGTGATTGTATGATTGCGATTGTATGAATGCGATTGTATGATTGTGATTGCACGATTGTGATTGCACGATTGTGATTGTATGATTGTGATTGTATGATATTGATTGTATGATTGTGATTGTATGATTGTGATTGTATGATTGTGATAGTATGATTGTGATTGTATGATTGTGATTGTATGATTGTGGTTGTATGATTGTGATTGTGTGATTGTGATTGTATGATTGTGATTGTATGATTGTGATTGTATGATTGTGATTGTGTGATTGTATTTGGGAGATTGTAATTGTATGATTGCGATTTTATGATTGCGTTTGTATGCTGGTGACTGTATTATTGTGATTGTGTGATTGTGATTGTATGATTGTGATTGCATGATTGCGATTTTATGATTGTGTTTGTATGACTGTGATTGTATGATTGTGATTGTATGATTGTATTTGGGTGATTGTAATTGTATGATTGCGATTGTATGATTGTGATTGTATGATTGTTATCGTATGATTGTGATTGTTTGACTGCGATTGTATGATTGTGCTTGTATGATTGTGATTGTATGATTGTGATTGTATGATTGTGATTGTATGATTGTGATTGTATGATTGTGATTGTATGATTGTGATAGTATGATTGTGATTGTATGATTATGATTGTATTTTTGTGATTGTATGATTGTGATTGTATGATTGTGATTGTATGATTGTGATTGTACGATTGTGATTGTATGATTGCGATTGTATGAATGCGATTGTATGATTGTGATTGCACGATTGTGATTGCACGATTGTGATTGTATGATTGTGATTGTATGATTGTGATTGTATGATATTGATTGTATGATTGTGATTGTATGATTGTGATTGTATGATTGTGATAGTATGATTGTGATTGTATGATTGTGATTGTATGACTGTGATTGTATGATTGTGATTGTGTGATTGTGATTGTGCGATTGTGATTGTACGATTGTGATTGTACGATTGTGATTGTATGATTATGATTGTATGATTATGATTGAATGATTGTGATTGCATGACTGTGATTGTATGATTGTGATTGCATGATTTTGAATGTATGGTTGTGATTGTATGATTGTGATTGTATGATTGTGATTGTATGATTGTGATTGTATGATTGTGATAGTATGATTGTGATTGTAAGATTGTGATTGTATGACTGTGATTGTATGATTGTGATTGTATGATTTTCATTGTATGATTATGATTGTATGATTGTGCTTGCATGATTGTGATTGTATGATTGAGATTGCATGATTTTGTATGTATGATTGTGATTGTATGATTGTGATTGTATGATTGTGATTGTATGATTGTATTTGGGAGATTGTGTTTGGGAGATTGTACTTGTATGATTGCGATTGTATGATTGTGATTGTATGATTGTGATGTATGATTGTAATTGTATGATTATGATTGTATGATTGTGATTGTATGATTGTGATGGTATGATTGTGATTGTATGATTGCGATCGTATGATTGTGATTGTATGATTATGATTGTATGATTGTGATTGGAAGATTTCGATTGTATGATTGTGATTGTATGATTGTGATTGTATGATTGTGATTGTATGATTGTGGTTGTATGATTGTGGTTGTGTGATTGTGATTGTATGATTGTGATTGTATGATTGTGATTGTATGATTGTGATTGTGTGATTGTATTTGGGAGATTGTAATTGTATGATTGCGATTTTATGATTGCGTTTGTATGCTGGTGACTGTATTATTGTGATTGTGTGATTGTGATTGTATGATTGTGATTGTATGATTGTGATTGTATGATTGTGATTGCATGATTGCGATTTTATGATTGTGTTTGTATGACTGTGATTGTATGATTGTGATTGTATGATTGTATTTGGGTGATTGTAATTGTATGATTGCGATTGTATGATTGTGATTGTATGATTGTTATCGTATGATTGTGATTGTTTGACTGCGATTGTATGATTGTGCTTGTATGATTGTGATTGTATGATTGTGATTGTATGATTGTGATTGTATGATTGTGATTGTATGATTGTGATTGTATGATTGTGATAGTATGATTGTGATTGTATGATTATGATTGTATTTTTGTGATTGTATGATTGTGATTGTATGATTGTGATTGTATGATTGTGATTGTACGATTGTGATTGTATGATTGCGATTGTATGAATGCGATTGTATGATTGTGATTGCACGATTGTGATTGCACGATTGTGATTGTATGATTGTGATTGTATGATATTGATTGTATGATTGTGATTGTATGATTGTGATTGTATGATTGTGATAGTATGATTGTGATTGTATGATTGTGATTGTATGATTGTGGTTGTATGATTGTGATTGTGTGATTGTGATTGTATGATTGTGATTGTATGATTGTGATTGTATGATTGTGATTGTGTGATTGTATTTGGGAGATTGTAATTGTATGATTGCGATTTTATGATTGCGTTTGTATGCTGGTGACTGTATTATTGTGATTGTGTGATTGTGATTGTATGATTGTGATTGCATGATTGCGATTTTATGATTGTGTTTGTATGACTGTGATTGTATGATTGTGATTGTATGATTGTATTTGGGTGATTGTAATTGTATGATTGCGATTGTATGATTGTGATTGTATGATTGTTATCGTATGATTGTGATTGTTTGACTGCGATTGTATGATTGTGCTTGTATGATTGTGATTGTATGGTTGTGATTGTATGATTGTGATTGTATGATTGTGATTGTATGATTGTGATTGTATGATTGTGATAGTATGATTGTGATTGTATGATTATGATTGTATTTTTGTGATTGTATGATTGTGATTGTATGATTGTGATTGTATGATTGTGATTGTACGATTGTGATTGTATGATTGCGATTGTATGAATGCGATTGTATGATTGTGATTGCACGATTGTGATTGCACGATTGTGATTGTATGATTGTGATTGTATGATTGTGATTGTATGATATTGATTGTATGATTGTGATTGTATGATTGTGATTGTATGATTGTGATAGTATGATTGTGATTGTATGATTGTGATTGTATGACTGTGATTGTATGATTGTGATTGTGTGATTGTGATTGTGCGATTGTGATTGTACGATTGTGATTGTACGATTGTGATTGTATGATTATGATTGTATGATTATGATTGAATGATTGTGATTGCATGACTGTGATTGTATGATTGTGATTGCATGATTTTGAATGTATGGTTGTGATTGTATGATTGTGATTGTATGATTGTGATTGTATGATTGTGATTGTATGATTGTGATAGTATGATTGTGATTGTAAGATTGTGATTGTATGACTGTGATTGTATGATTGTGATTGTATGATTTTCATTGTATGATTATGATTGTATGATTGTGCTTGCATGATTGTGATTGTATGATTGAGATTGCATGATTTTGTATGTATGATTGTGATTGTATGATTGTGATTGTATGATTGTGATTGTATGATTGTATTTGGGAGATTGTGTTTGGGAGATTGTACTTGTATGATTGCGATTGTATGATTGTGATTGTATGATTGTGATGTATGATTGTAATTGTATGATTATGATTGTATGATTGTGATTGTATGATTGTGATGGTATGATTGTGATTGTATGATTGCGATCGTATGATTGTGATTGTATGATTATGATTGTATGATTGTGATTGGAAGATTTCGATTGTATGATTGTGATTGTATGATTGTGATTGTATGATTGTGATTGTATGATTGTGATTGTGCGATTGTGATTGTACGATTGTGATTGTACGATTGTGATTGTACGATTGTGATTGTATGATTGTGATTGTATGATTATGATTGAACGATTGTGATTGCATGATTGTGATTGTATGATTGTGATTGCATGATTTTGAATGTATGATTGTGATTGTATGATTGTGATAGTATGATTGTGATTGTAAGATTGTGATTGTATGACTGTGATTGTTTGATTGTGATTGTATGATTATGATTGTATGGTTATGACTGTATGATTGTGATGGTATGATTGCGATTGTATGATATTGATTGTATGATTGTGATTGTATGATTGAGATTGTATGACTGTGATTGTATGATTGTGATTGTATGATTGTCATTGTATGATTGTGATTGTATGATTGTGATTGTATGATTATGATTGTATGGTTGTGACTGTATGATTGTGATGGTATGATTGCGATTGTATGATATTGATTGTATGATTGTGATTGTATGATTGTGATTGTATGATTGTGATTGTCTGATTGCGGTTGTATGATTGAGATTGCATGATTGTGATTGTATGATTGTGATTCTATGATTGTGATTGTATGATAGTGATAGTATGATTGTGATTGTATGATTGTGATTGTATGACTGTGATTGTATGATTGTGATTGTATGATTGTGATTGTATGATTGTGATAGCATGATTGTGATTGTATGATTGTGGTTGCATGACTGTGGTTGTATGGTTGTGATTGTATGATTGTGATTGTATGATTGTGATTGTATGATTGTGATTGTATGATTGTGATTGTATGATTGTGGTGTATGATTGTGATTGTATGATTGTGATTGTATGATTGTGATTGTATGATTGTGATTGTATGATTGTGATTGTATGATTGTGATTGTATGATTGTGGTGTATGATTGTGATTGTATGATTGTGATTGTATGATTGTGATTGTATGATTGTGATTGCATGATTGTGATTGTATGATTGTGATTGTATGATATTGATTGTATGATTGTGATTGTATGATTGTGATTGTATGATTGTGATAGTATGATTGTGATTGTATGATTGTGATTGTATGACTGTGATTGTATGATTGTGACTGTGCGATTGTGATTGTGCGATTGTGATTGTACGATTGTGATTGTATGATTGCGATTGTATCGTTGTGATTGTATGATTATGATTGTATGATTGTGATTGTATGATTATGATTGTATGGTTGTGACTGTATGATTGTGATGGAATGATTGCGATTGTATGATATTGATTGTATGATTGTGATTGTATGATTGTGATTGTATGATTGTGATTGTATGATTGTGATTGTCTGATTGCGGTTGTATGATTGTGATTGTATGATTGTGATTGTATGATTGTGATTGTATGATTGTGATTGTATGATTGTGATTGTATGATTGTGATTGTATGATTGTCATTGTATGATTATGATTGTATGATTGTGATTGTATGATTGTGATTGTATGATTGTGATTGTATGATTGTCATTGTATGATTATGATTGTATGATTGTGATTGCATGATTGTTATTGTATGATTGCGATTGCATGATTTTGTATGTATGATTGTGATTGTATGACTGTGATTGTATGATTGTGATTGTATGATTGTGATTGTATGATTGTGATAGTATGATTGTGATTGTATGATTGTGATTGTATGACTGTGATTGTATGATTGTGATTGTATGACTGTGATTGTATGATTGTGATTGTGCGATTGTGATTGTACGATTGTGATTGTACGATTGTGATTGTATGATTGTGATTGTATGATTATGATTGAACGATTGTGATTGCATGATTGTGATTGTATGATTGTGATTGCATGATTTTGAATGTATGATTGTGACTGTATGATTGTGATTGTATGATTGTGATTGTATGATTGTGATAGTATGATTGTGATTGTAAGATTGTGATTGTATGACTGTGATTGTATGATTGTGATTGTATGATTGTCATTGTATGATTATGATTGTATGATTGTGATTGCATGATTGTGATTGTATGATTGAGATTGCATGATTGTGATTGTATGATTGTGATTCTATGATTGTGATTGTATGATTGTGGTTGTATGATTGTGATTGTCTGATTGCGGTTGTATGATTGTGATTGTATGATTGTGATTGTATGATTGTGATTGTATGATTGTGATTGTATGATTGTCATTGTATGATTATGATTGTATGATTGTGATTGTATGATTGAGATTGTACGATTGTGATTGTATGATTGTCATCGTATGATTATGATTGTATGATTGTGATGGCATGATCGTGATTGTATGATTGAGATTGCATGATTTTGTATGTATGATTGTGATTGTATGACTGTGATTGTATGATTGTGATTGTATGATTGTGATTGTATGATTGTGATAGTATGATTGTGATTGTATGATTGTGATTGTATGACTGTGATTGTATGATTGTGATTGTGCGATTGTGATTGTACGATTGTGATTGTATGATTGTGATTGTATGATTATGATTGAATGATTGTGATTGCATGATTGTGATTGTATGATTGTGATTGCATGATTTTGAATGTATGATTGTGATTGTACGATTGTGATTGTATGATTGTGATTGTATGATTGTGATAGTATGATTGTGATTGTAAGATTGTGATTGTATGAATGTGATTGTATGATTGTGATTGTATGATTGTGATTGTATGATTACGATTGTATGATTGTGATTGTATGATTGTGATGGTATGATTGTGATTGTATGATTGCGATCGTATGATTGTGATTGTATGATTATGATTGTATGATTGTGATTGTATGATTGCGATTGTATGATTGTGATTGTATGATTATGATTGTATTTTTGTGATTGTATGATTGTGATTGTATGATTGCGATTGTATGATTGTGATTGTATGATTATGATTGTATGATTGTGATTGTATGATTGTGATTTTATGATTGTTATTGTATGATTGTCATTGTATGATTATGATTGTATGATTGTGATTGCATGATTGTGATTGTATGATTGAGATTGCATGATTTTGTATGTATGATTGTGATTGTATGACTGTGATTGTATGATTGTGATTGTATGATTGTGATTGTATGATTGTGATAGTATGATTGTGATTGTATGATTGTGATTGTATGACTGTGATTGTATGATTGTGATTGTGCGATTGTGATTATACGATTGTGATTGTATGATTGTGATTGTATGATTATGATTGAATGATTGTGATTGCATGATTGTGATTGTATGATTGTGATTGCATGATTTTGAATGTATGATTGTGATTGTATGATTGCGATTGTGCGATTGTGATTGTACGATTGTGATTGTATGATTGTGATTGTATGATTATGATTGTATGATTGTGATTGTATGATTGCGATTGTATGATTGTGATTGTATGATTATGATTGTATTTTTGTGATTGTATGATTGTGATTGTATGATTGCGATTGTATTATTGTGATTCTATGATTGTGTAGTATGGTTGTGATTGTATGATTGTGATTGTATGATTGCGATTGTATGATTGCAATTGTATGATTGTGATTGTATGATTGTGATTGTATGATTGTGGTTGTATGATTGTGATTGTGTGATTGTGATTGTATGATTGTGATTGTATGATTGTGATTGTATGATTGTGATTGTGTGATTGTATTTGGGAGATTGTAATTGTATGATTGCGATTTTATGATTGCGTTTGTATGCTGGTGACTGTATTATTGTGATTGTGTGATTGTGATTGTATGATTGTGATTGTATGATTGTGATTGTATGATTGTGATTGTATGATTGTGATTGTATGATTGCGATTGTATGAATGCGATTGTATGATTGTGATTGCATGATTGTGATTGTATGACTGTGATTGTATGATATTGATTGTATGATTGTGATTGTATGATTGTGATTGTATGATTGTGATAGTATGATTGTGATTGTTTGATTGTATTTGGGAGATTGTATTTGGGAGATTGTAATTGTATGATTGCGATTGTATGATTGTGATTGTATGACTGTGATTGTATGATTGTGATTGTATGATTGTGATTGTATGATTATGATTGTATGATTGTGATTGTATGATTGTGATGGTATGATTGTGATTGTATGATTGTGATTGTATGATTATGATTGTATGATTGCGATTGTATGATTGCGATTGTATGATTGTGATTGTATGATTATGATTGTATTTTTGTGATTGTATGATTGTGATTGTATGATTGCGATTGTATTATTGTGATTGTATGATTGTGTAGTATGGTTGTGATTGTATGATTGTGATTGTATGATTGCGATTGTATGATTGTAATTGTATGATTGTGATTGTATGATTGTGATTGTATGATTGTGGTTGTATGATTGTGATTGTGTGATTGTGATTGTATGATTGTGATTGTATGATTGTGATTGTATGATTGTGATTGTGTGATTGTATTTGGGAGATTGTAATTGTATGATTGCGATTTTATGATTGCGTTTGTATGCTGGTGACTGTATTATTGTGATTGTGTGATTGTGATTGTATGATTGTGATTGTATGATTGTGATTGTATGATTGTGATTGCATGATTGCGATTTTATGGTTGTGTTTGTATGACTGTGATTGTATGATTGTGATTGTATGATTGTATTTGGGTGATTGTAATTGTATGATTGCGATTGTATGATTGTGATTGTATGATTGTTATCGTATGATTGTGATTGTTTGACTGCGATTGTATGATTGTGCTTGTATGATTGTGATTGTATGATTGTGATTGTATGATTGTGATTGTATGATTGTGATTGTATGATTGTGATTGTATGATTATGATTGAATGATTGTGATTGCATGACTGTGATTGTATGATTGTGATTGCATGATTTTGAATGTATGGTTGTGATTGTATGATTGTGATTGTATGATTGTGATTGTATGATTGTGATTGTATGATTGTGATAGTATGATTGTGATTGTAAGATTGTGATTGTATGACTGTGATTGTATGATTGTGATTGTATGATTTTCATTGTATGATTATGATTGTATGATTGTGCTTGCATGATTGTGATTGTATGATTGAGATTGCATGATTTTGTATGTATGATTGTGATTGTATGATTGTGATTGTATGATTGTGATTGTATGATTGTATTTGGGAGATTGTGTTTGGGAGATTGTACTTGTATGATTGCGATTGTATGATTGTGATTGTATGATTGTGATGTATGATTGTAATTGTATGATTATGATTGTATGATTGTGATTGTATGATTGTGATGGTATGATTGTGATTGTATGATTGCGATCGTATGATTGTGATTGTATGATTATGATTGTATGATTGTGATTGGAAGATTTCGATTGTATGATTGTGATTGTATGATTGTGATTGTATGATTGTGATTGTATGATTGTGATTGTGCGATTGTGATTGTACGATTGTGATTGTACGATTGTGATTGTACGATTGTGATTGTATGATTGTGATTGTATGATTATGATTGAACGATTGTGATTGCATGATTGTGATTGTATGATTGTGATTGCATGATTTTGAATGTATGATTGTGATTGTATGATTGTGATAGTATGATTGTGATTGTAAGATTGTGATTGTATGACTGTGATTGTTTGATTGTGATTGTATGATTATGATTGTATGGTTGTGACTGTATGATTGTGATGGTATGATTGCGATTGTATGATATTGATTGTATGATTGTGATTGTATGATTGAGATTGTATGACTGTGATTGTATGATTGTGATTGTATGATTGTCATTGTATGATTGTGATTGTATGATTGTGATTGTATGATTATGATTGTATGGTTGTGACTGTATGATTGTGATGGTATGATTGCGATTGTATGATATTGATTGTATGATTGTGATTGTATGATTGTGATTGTATGATTGTGATTGTATGATTGTGATTGTATGATTGTGATTGTCTGATTGCGGTTGTATGATTGAGATTGCATGATTGTGATTGTATGATTGTGATTCTATGATTGTGATTGTATGATAGAGATAGTATGATTGTGATTGTATGATTGTGATTGTATGACTGTGATTGTATGATTGTGATTGTATGATTGTGATTGTATGATTGTGATAGCATGATTGTGATTGTATGATTGTGGTTGCATGACTGTGGTTGTATGGTTGTGATTGTATGATTGTGATTGTATGATTGTGATTGTATGATTGTGATTGTATGATTGTGATTGTATGATTGTGATGTATGATTGTGATTGTATGATTGTGATTGTATGATTGTGATTGTATGATTGTGATTGCATGATTGTGATTGTATGATTGTGATTGTATGATATTGATTGTATGATTGTGATTGTATGATTGTGATTGTATGATTGTGATAGTATGATTGTGATTGTATGATTGTGATTGTATGACTGTGATTGTATGATTGTGATTGTGCGATTGTGATTGTGCGATTGTGATTGTACGATTGTGATTGTATGATTGCGATTGTATCGTTGTGATTGTATAATTATGATTGTATGATTGTGATTGTATGATTATGATTGTATGGTTGTGACTGTATGATTGTGATGGAATGATTGCGATTGTATGATATTGATTGTATGATTGTGATTGTATGATTGTGATTGTATGATTGTGATTGTATGATTGTGATTGTATGATTGTGATTGTCTGATTGCGGTTGTATGATTGCGATTGTATGATTGTGATTGTATGATTGTGATTGTATGATTGTGATTGTATGATTGTGATTGTATGATTGTGATTGTATGATTGTCATTGTATGATTATGATTGTATGATTGTGATTGTATGATTGTGATTGTATGATTGTCATTGTATGATTGTCATTGTATGATTGTCATTGTATGATTATGATTGTATGATTGTGATTGCATGATTGTTATTGTATGATTGCGATTGCATGATTTTGTATGTATGATTGTGATTGTATGACTGTGATTGTATGATTGTGATTGTATGATTGTGATTGTATGATTGTGATAGTATGATTGTGATTGTATGATTGTGATTGTATGACTGTGATTGTATGATTGTGATTGTGCGATTGTGATTGTACGATTGTGATTGTATGATTGTGATTGTATGATTATGATTGAATGATTGTGATTGCATGATTGTGATTGTATGATTGTGATTGCATGATTTTGAATGTATGATTGTGATTGTATGATTGTGAGTGTATGATTGTGTTTGTATGATTGTGATAGTATGATTGTGATTGTAAGATTGTGATTGTATGAATGTGATTGTATGATTGTGATTGTATGATTGTGATTGTATGATTATGATTGTATGATTGTGATTGTATGATTGTGATTGCATGATTGTGATTGTATGATTGTGATGGTATGATTGTGATTGTATGATTATGATTGTATTTTTGTGATTGTATGATTGTGATTGTATGATTGTGATTGTATGATTGTGATTGTATGATTGTGATTGTATGATTGTGATTGTATGATTGCGATTGTATGAATGCGATTGTATGATTGTGATTGCACGATTGTGATTGCACGATTGTGATTGTATGATTGTGATTGTATGATATTGATTGTATGATTGTGATTGTATGATTGTGATTGTGTGATTGTGATAGTATGATTGTGATTGTATGATTGTGATTGTATGACTGTGATTGTATGATTGTGATTGTGTGATTGTGATTGTGCGATTGTGATTGTACGATTGTGATTGTACGATTGTGATTGTACGATTGTGATTGTATGATTATGATTGAATGATTGTGATTGCATGACTGTGATTGTGTGATTGTGATTGCATGATTTTGAATGTATGATTGTGATTGTATGATTGTGATTGTATGATTGTGATTGTATGATTGTGATAGTATGATTGTGATTGTAAGATTGTGATTGTATGACTGTGATTGTATGATTGTGATTTTATGATTTTCATTGTATGATTATGATTGTATGATTGTGCTTGCATGATTGTGATTGTATGATTGAGATTGCATGATTTTGTATGTATGATTGTGATTGTATGATTGTGATTGTATGATTGTGATTGTATGATTGTGATTGCATGATTTTGAATGTATGATTGTGATTGTATGATTGTGATTGTATGATTGTGATTGTATGACTGTGATTGTATGATTGTGATTGTGCGATTGTGATTGTACGATTGTGATTGTACGATTGTGATTGTATGATGGTGATTGTATGATTATGATTGAACGATTCTGATTGCATGATTGTGATTGTATGATTGTGATTGTATGATTGTGATTGTATGATTGTGATTGTGTGATTGTATTTGGGAGAATGTAATTGTATGATTGCGATTTTATGATTGCGATTGTATGCTGGTGACTGTATTATTGTGATTGTATGATTGTGATTTTATGATTGTGATTGTATGATTTTGATCGCATGATTGTGATTGTATGATTGTGATTGTATGATTGTGATTGTATGATTGTGATTGTATGATTGTGATTGTGTGATTGTGATTGTATGATTGTGATTGTATGATTGCGAGTGTATGATTGTGATTCTATGATTGTGATTGTATGATTGTGATAGTATGGTTGTGATTGTTCGATTGCGATTGTATTATTGTGATTGTATGATTGTGATAGTATGGTTGTGAAAGTATGATTGTGATAGTATGATTGTGATTGTATGATTGTGATTGTATGATTGTGATTGTATGATTGTGATTGTATGATTGTGATTGTCTGACTGTGGTTGTGCGATTGTGATTGTACGATTGTGATTGTACGATTGTGATAGAATGATTGTGATTGTATGATTGTGATTGTATGATTGTGATTGTATGATTGTGATTGTATGATTGTGATTGTATGATTGTGATGGTATGACTGTGATTGTATGTTTGCGATAGTATGATTGTGATTGTATGATTGTGATTGTATGATTGCGATTGTATGATTGTGATTGTATGATTATGATTGTATGATTGTGATTGTATAATTATGATTGTATGGTTGTGACTGTATGATTGTGATGGTATGATTGCGATTGTATGATATTGATTGTATGATTGTGATTGTATGATTGTGATTGTATGATTGTGATTGTATGATTGTGATTGTATGATTGTGATTGTATGATTGTGATTGTCTGATTGCGGGTGTATGATTGTGATTGTATGATTGTGATTGTATGATTGTGATTGTATGATTGTGATTGTATCATTGTGATTGTATGATTGTCATTGTATGATTATGATTGTATGATTGTGATTGTATGATTGTGATTGTATGATTGTGATTGTATGATTGTCATTGTATGATTATGATTGTATGATTGTGATTGCATGATTGTGATTGTATGATTGAGATTGCATGATTTTGTATGTATGATTGTGATTGTATGACTGTGATTGTATGATTGTGATTGTATGATTGTGATTGTATGATTGTGATAGTATGATTGTGATTGTATGATTGTGATTGTATGACTGTGATTGTATGATTGTGATTGTGCGATTGTGATTGTACGATTGTGATTGTATGATTGTGATTGTATGATTATGATTGAATGATTGTGATTGCATGATTGTGATTGTATGATTGTGATTGCATGATTTTGAATGTATGATTGTGATTGTATGATTGAGATTGTATGATTGTGATTGTATGATTGTGATTGTATGATTGTGATTGTATAATTGTGATGGTATGATTGTGATTGTATGATTGCGATCGTATGATTGTGATTGTATGATTATGATTGTATGATTGTGATTGTATGATTGCGATTGTATGATTGTGATTGTATGATTATGATTGTATTTTTGTGATTGTATGATTGTGATTGTATGATTGCGATTGTATTATTGTGATTGTATGATTGTGACAGTATGGTTGTGATTGTATGATTATGATTGTATGATTGTGATTGTATGATTGCGAGTGTATGATTGTGATTGTATGATTGTGATTGTATGATTGTGATTGTATGATTGTGATTGTATGATTGCGATTGTATGAATGCGATTGTATGATTGTGATTGCATGATTGTGATTGCATGATTGTGATTGCATGATTGTGATTGTATGACTGTGATTGTTTGATTGTATTTGGGAGATTGTATTTGGGAGATTGTAATTGTATGATTGCGATTGTATGATTGTGATTGTATGACTGTGATTGTATGATTGTGATTGTGCGACTGTGATTGTACGATTGTGATTGTATGATTGTGATTGTATGATTGTGATTGTATGATTGTGATTGTATGATTGTGATTGTATGACTGTGATTGTATGATTGTGATTGTGCGACTGTGATTGTACGATTGTGATTGTACGATTGTGATTGTACGATTGTGATTGTACGATTGTGATTGTATGATTGTGATTGTATGATTGTGATTGTATGATTGTGATTGTATGATTGTGATTGTATGATTGCGATTGTATGAATGCGATTGTATGATTGTGATTGCATGATTGTGATTGTATGACTGTGATTGTATGATATTGATTGTATGATTGTGATTGTATGATTGTGATTGTATGATTGTGATAGTATGATTGTAATTGTTTGATTGTATTTGGGAGATTGTAATTGTATGATTGCGATTGTATGATTGTGATTGTATGACTGTGATTATATGATTGTGATTGTGCGACTGTGATTGTACGATTGTGATTGTATGATTGTGATTGTATGATTGTGATTGTATGATTGTGATTGTATGATTGTGATTGTATGATTGTGATTGTATGATTGCGATTGTATGAATGCGATTGTATGATTGTGATTGCATGATTGTGATTGTATGACTGTGATTGTATGATATTGCTTGTATGATTGTGATTGTATGATTGTGATTGTATGATTGTGATAGTATGATTGTGATTCTATGATTGTGATTGTATGACTGTGATTGTATGATTGTGATTGTGCGATTGTGATTGTGCGATTGTGATTGTACGATTGCGATTGTACGATTGTGATTGTATGATTGTGATGGTATGATTGTGATTGTATGATTGTATTTGGGAGATTGTATTTCGGAGATTGTAGTTGTATGATTGCGATTGTATGGTTGTGATTGTATGATTGTGATGCATGATTGTAATTGTATGATTATGATTGTATGATTGTGATTGTATGATTGTGATGGTATGATTGTGATTGTATGATTGCGATCGTATGATTGTGATTGTATGATTATGATTGTATGATTGTGATTGTATGATATTGATTGTATGATTGTGATTGTATGATTGTGATTGTATGATTGTGATTGTAAGATTGTGATTGTCTGATTGTGGTTGTATGATTGTGATTGTATGATTGTGATAGTATGATTGTAATTGTTTGATTGTATTTGGGAGATTGTAATTGTATGATTGCGATTGTATGATTGTGATTGTATGACTGTGATTGTATGATTGTGATTGTGCGACTGTGATTGTACGATTGTGATTGTATGATTGTGATTGTATGATTGTGATTGTATGATTGTGATTGTATGATTGTGATTGTATGATTGTGATTGTATGATTGCGATTGTATGAATGCGATTGTATGATTGTGATTGCATGATTGTGATTGTATGACTGTGATTGTATGATATTGATTGTATGATTGTGATTGTATGATTGTGATTGTATGATTGTGATAGTATGATTGTGATTCTATGATTGTGATTGTATGACTGTGATTGCATGATTGTGATTGTGCGATTGTGATTGTGCGATTGTGATTGTACGATTGCGATTGTACGATTGTGATTGTATGATTGTGATGGTATGATTGTGATTGTATGATTGTATTTGGGAGATTGTATTTCGGAGATTGTAGTTGTATGATTGCGATTGTATGGTTGTGATTGTATGATTGTGATGCATGATTGTAATTGTATGATTATGATTGTATGATTGTGATTGTATGATTGTGATTGTATGATTGTGATAGTATGATTGTGATTGTTTGATTGTATTTGGGAGATTGTATTTGGGAGATTGTAATTGTATGATTGCGATTGTATGATTGTGATTGTATGACTGTGATTGTATGATTGTGATTGTATGATTGTGATTGTATGATTATGATTGTATGATTGTGATTGTATGATTGTGATGGTATGATTGTGATTGTATGATTGTGATTGTATGATTATGATTGTATGATTGCGATTGTATGATTGCGATTGTATGATTGTGATTGTATGATTATGATTGTATTTTTGTGATTGTATGATTGTGATTGTATGATTGCGATTGTATTATTGTGATTGTATGATTGTGTAGTATGGTTGTGATTGTATGATTGTGATTGTATGATTGCGATTGTATGATTGTAATTGTATGATTGTGATTGTATGATTGTGATTGTATGATTGTGGTTGTATGATTGTGATTGTGTGATTGTGATTGTATGATTGTGATTGTATGATTGTGATTGTATGATTGTGATTGTGTGATTGTATTTGGGAGATTGTAATTGTATGATTGCGATTTTATGATTGCGTTTGTATGCTGGTGACTGTATTATTGTGATTGTGTGATTGTGATTGTATGATTGTGATTGTATGATTGTGATTGTATGATTGTGATTGCATGATTGCGATTTTATGGTTGTGTTTGTATGACTGTGATTGTATGATTGTGATTGTATGATTGTATTTGGGTGATTGTAATTGTATGATTGCGATTGTATGATTGTGATTGTATGATTGTTATCGTATGATTGTGATTGTTTGACTGCGATTGTATGATTGTGCTTGTATGATTGTGATTGTATGATTGTGATTGTATGATTGTGATTGTATGATTGTGATTGTATGATTGTGATTGTATGATTATGATTGAATGATTGTGATTGCATGACTGTGATTGTATGATTGTGATTGCATGATTTTGAATGTATGGTTGTGATTGTATGATTGTGATTGTATGATTGTGATTGTATGATTGTGATTGTATGATTGTGATAGTATGATTGTGATTGTAAGATTGTGATTGTATGACTGTGATTGTATGATTGTGATTGTATGATTTTCATTGTATGATTATGATTGTATGATTGTGCTTGCATGATTGTGATTGTATGATTGAGATTGCATGATTTTGTATGTATGATTGTGATTGTATGATTGTGATTGTATGATTGTGATTGTATGATTGTGATTGTATGATTGTATTTGGGAGATTGTGTTTGGGAGATTGTACTTGTATGATTGCGATTGTATGATTGTGATTGTATGATTGTGATGTATGATTGTAATTGTATGATTATGATTGTATGATTGTGATTGTATGATTGTGATGGTATGATTGTGATTGTATGATTGCGATCGTATGATTGTGATTGTATGATTATGATTGTATGATTGTGATTGGAAGATTTCGATTGTATGATTGTGATTGTATGATTGTGATTGTATGATTGTGATTGTATGATTGTGATTGTGCGATTGTGATTGTACGATTGTGATTGTACGATTGTGATTGTACGATTGTGATTGTATGATTGTGATTGTATGATTATGATTGAACGATTGTGATTGCATGATTGTGATTGTATGATTGTGATTGCATGATTTTGAATGTATGA
Source organism: Megachile rotundata (assembly GCF_050947335.1). Taxonomy (NCBI): domain Eukaryota; kingdom Metazoa; phylum Arthropoda; class Insecta; order Hymenoptera; family Megachilidae; genus Megachile; species Megachile rotundata. The sequence continues at coordinate 1,232,746 of NW_027473323.1, read as the reverse complement.
TTGTGATTGTATGATTGTGATAGTATGATTGTGATTGTAAGATTGTGATTGTATGACTGTGATTGTTTGATTGTGATTGTATGATTATGATTGTATGGTTGTGACTGTATGATTGTGATGGTATGATTGCGATTGTATGATATTGATTGTATGATTGTGATTGTATGATTGAGATTGTATGACTGTGATTGTATGATTGTGATTGTATGATTGTCATTGTATGATTGTGATTGTATGATTGTGATTGTATGATTATGATTGTATGGTTGTGACTGTATGATTGTGATGGTATGATTGCGATTGTATGATATTGATTGTATGATTGTGATTGTATGATTGTGATTGTATGATTGTGATTGTATGATTGTGATTGTATGATTGTGATTGTCTGATTGCGGTTGTATGATTGAGATTGCATGATTGTGATTGTATGATTGTGATTCTATGATTGTGATTGTATGATAGAGATAGTATGATTGTGATTGTATGATTGTGATTGTATGACTGTGATTGTATGATTGTGATTGTATGATTGTGATTGTATGATTGTGATAGCATGATTGTGATTGTATGATTGTGGTTGCATGACTGTGGTTGTATGGTTGTGATTGTATGATTGTGATTGTATGATTGTGATTGTATGATTGTGATTGTATGATTGTGATTGTATGATTGTGATGTATGATTGTGATTGTATGATTGTGATTGTATGATTGTGATTGTATGATTGTGATTGCATGATTGCGATTGTATGATTGTGATTGTATGATATTGATTGTATGATTGTGATTGTATGATTGTGATTGTATGATTGTGATAGTATGATTGTGATTGTATGATTGTGATTGTATGACTGTGATTGTATGATTGTGATTGTGCGATTGTGATTGTGCGATTGTGATTGTACGATTGTGATTGTATGATTGCGATTGTATCGTTGTGATTGTATAATTATGATTGTATGATTGTGATTGTATGATTATGATTGTATGGTTGTGACTGTATGATTGTGATGGAATGATTGCGATTGTATGATATTGATTGTATGATTGTGATTGTATGATTGTGATTGTATGATTGTGATTGTATGATTGTGATTGTATGATTGTGATTGTCTGATTGCGGTTGTATGATTGTGATTGTATGATTGTGATTGTATGATTGTGATTGTATGATTGTGATTGTATGATTGTGATTGTATGATTGTGATTGTATGATTGTCATTGTATGATTATGATTGTATGATTGTGATTGTATGATTGTGATTGTATGATTGTCATTGTATGATTGTCATTGTATGATTATGATTGTATGATTGTGATTGCATGATTGTTATTGTATGATTGCGATTGCATGATTTTGTATGTATGATTGTGATTGTATGACTGTGATTGTATGATTGTGATTGTATGATTGTGATTGTATGATTGTGATAGTATGATTGTGATTGTATGATTGTGATTGTATGACTGTGATTGTATGATTGTGATTGTGCGATTGTGATTGTACGATTGTGATTGTATGATTGTGATTGTATGATTATGATTGAATGATTGTGATTGCATGATTGTGATTGTATGATTGTGATTGCATGATTTTGAATGTATGATTGTGATTGTATGATTGTGAGTGTATGATTGTGTTTGTATGATTGTGATAGTATGATTGTGATTGTAAGATTGTGATTGTATGAATGTGATTGTATGATTGTGATTGTATGATTGTGATTGTATGATTATGATTGTATGATTGTGATTGTATGATTGTGATTGCATGATTGTGATTGTATGATTGTGATGGTATGATTGTGATTGTATGATTATGATTGTATTTTTGTGATTGTATGATTGTGATTGTATGATTGTGATTGTATGATTGTGATTGTATGATTGTGATTGTATGATTGCGATTGTATGAATGCGATTGTATGATTGTGATTGCACGATTGTGATTGCACGATTGTGATTGTATGATTGTGATTGTATGATATTGATTGTATGATTGTGATTGTATGATTGTGATTGTGTGATTGTGATAGTATGATTGTGATTGTATGATTGTGATTGTATGACTGTGATTGTATGATTGTGATTGTGTGATTGTGATTGTGCGATTGTGATTGTACGATTGTGATTGTACGATTGTGATTGTACGATTGTGATTGTATGATTATGATTGAATGATTGTGATTGCATGACTGTGATTGTGTGATTGTGATTGCATGATTTTGAATGTATGATTGTGATTGTATGATTGTGATTGTATGATTGTGATTGTATGATTGTGATAGTATGATTGTGATTGTAAGATTGTGATTGTATGACTGTGATTGTATGATTGTGATTTTATGATTTTCATTGTATGATTATGATTGTATGATTGTGCTTGCATGATTGTGATTGTATGATTGAGATTGCATGATTTTGTATGTATGATTGTGATTGTATGATTGTGATTGTATGATTGTGATTGTATGATTGTGATTGCATGATTTTGAATGTATGATTGTGATTGTATGATTGTGATTGTATGATTGTGATTGTATGACTGTGATTGTATGATTGTGATTGTGCGATTGTGATTGTACGATTGTGATTGTACGATTGTGATTGTATGATGGTGATTGTATGATTATGATTGAACGATTCTGATTGCATGATTGTGATTGTATGATTGTGATTGTATGATTGTGATTGTATGATTGTGATTGTGTGATTGTATTTGGGAGAATGTAATTGTATGATTGCGATTTTATGATTGCGATTGTATGCTGGTGACTGTATTATTGTGATTGTATGATTGTGATTTTATGATTGTGATTTTATGATTGTGATTGTATGATTTTGATTGCATGATTGTGATTGTATGATTGTGATTGTATGATTGTGATTGTATGATTGTGATTGTATGATTGTGATTGTGTGATTGTGATTGTATGATTGTGATTGTATGATTGCGAGTGTATGATTGTGATTCTATGATTGTGATTGTATGATTGTGATAGTATGGTTGTGATTGTTCGATTGCGATTGTATTATTGTGATTGTATGATTGTGATAGTATGGTTGTGAAAGTATGATTGTGATAGTATGATTGTGATTGTATGATTGTGATTGTATGATTGTGATTGTATGATTGTGATTGTATGATTGTGATTGTCTGACTGTGGTTGTGCGATTGTGATTGTACGATTGTGATTGTACGATTGTGATAGAATGATTGTGATTGTATGATTGTGATTGTATGATTGTGATTGTATGATTGTGATTGTATGATTGTGATTGTATGATTGTGATTGTATGATTGTGATGGTATGACTGTGATTGTATGTTTGCGATAGTATGATTGTGATTGTATGATTGTGATTGTATGATTGCGATTGTATGATTGTGATTGTATGATTATGATTGTATGATTGTGATTGTATAATTATGATTGTATGGTTGTGACTGTATGATTGTGATGGTATGATTGCGATTGTATGATATTGATTGTATGATTGTGATTGTATGATTGTGATTGTATGATTGTGATTGTATGATTGTGATTGTATGATTGTGATTGTCTGATTGCGGGTGTATGATTGTGATTGTATGATTGTGATTGTATGATTGTGATTGTATGATTGTGATTGTATCATTGTGATTGTATGATTGTCATTGTATGATTATGATTGTATGATTGTGATTGTATGATTGTGATTGTATGATTGTGATTGTATGATTGTCATTGTATGATTATGATTGTATGATTGTGATTGCATGATTGTGATTGTATGATTGAGATTGCATGATTTTGTATGTATGATTGTGATTGTATGACTGTGATTGTATGATTGTGATTGTATGATTGTGATTGTATGATTGTGATAGTATGATTGTGATTGTATGATTGTGATTGTATGACTGTGATTGTATGATTGTGATTGTGCGATTGTGATTGTACGATTGTGATTGTATGATTGTGATTGTATGATTATGATTGAATGATTGTGATTGCATGATTGTGATTGTATGATTGTGATTGCATGATTTTGAATGTATGATTGTGATTGTATGATTGAGATTGTATGATTGTGATTGTATGATTGTGATTGTATGATTGTGATTGTATAATTGTGATGGTATGATTGTGATTGTATGATTGCGATCGTATGATTGTGATTGTATGATTATGATTGTATGATTGTGATTGTATGATTGCGATTGTATGATTGTGATTGTATGATTATGATTGTATTTTTGTGATTGTATGATTGTGATTGTATGATTGCGATTGTATTATTGTGATTGTATGATTGTGACAGTATGGTTGTGATTGTATGATTATGATTGTATGATTGTGATTGTATGATTGCGAGTGTATGATTGTGATTGTATGATTGTGATTGTATGATTGTGATTGTATGATTGTGATTGTATGATTGCGATTGTATGAATGCGATTGTATGATTGTGATTGCATGATTGTGATTGCATGATTGTGATTGCATGATTGTGATTGTATGACTGTGATTGTTTGATTGTATTTGGGAGATTGTATTTGGGAGATTGTAATTGTATGATTGCGATTGTATGATTGTGATTGTATGACTGTGATTGTATGATTGTGATTGTGCGACTGTGATTGTACGATTGTGATTGTATGATTGTGATTGTATGATTGTGATTGTATGATTGTGATTGTATGATTGTGATTGTATGACTGTGATTGTATGATTGTGATTGTGCGACTGTGATTGTACGATTGTGATTGTACGATTGTGATTGTACGATTGTGATTGTACGATTGTGATTGTATGATTGTGATTGTATGATTGTGATTGTATGATTGTGATTGTATGATTGTGATTGTATGATTGCGATTGTATGAATGCGATTGTATGATTGTGATTGCATGATTGTGATTGTATGACTGTGATTGTATGATATTGATTGTATGATTGTGATTGTATGATTGTGATTGTATGATTGTGATAGTATGATTGTAATTGTTTGATTGTATTTGGGAGATTGTAATTGTATGATTGCGATTGTATGATTGTGATTGTATGACTGTGATTGTATGATTGTGATTGTGCGACTGTGATTGTACGATTGTGATTGTATGATTGTGATTGTATGATTGTGATTGTATGATTGTGATTGTATGATTGTGATTGTATGATTGTGATTGTATGATTGCGATTGTATGAATGCGATTGTATGATTGTGATTGCATGATTGTGATTGTATGACTGTGATTGTATGATATTGCTTGTATGATTGTGATTGTATGATTGTGATTGTATGATTGTGATAGTATGATTGTGATTCTATGATTGTGATTGTATGACTGTGATTGTATGATTGTGATTGTGCGATTGTGATTGTGCGATTGTGATTGTACGATTGCGATTGTACGATTGTGATTGTATGATTGTGATGGTATGATTGTGATTGTATGATTGTATTTGGGAGATTGTATTTCGGAGATTGTAGTTGTATGATTGCGATTGTATGGTTGTGATTGTATGATTGTGATGCATGATTGTAATTGTATGATTATGATTGTATGATTGTGATTGTATGATTGTGATGGTATGATTGTGATTGTATGATTGCGATCGTATGATTGTGATTGTATGATTATGATTGTATGATTGTGATTGTATGATATTGATTGTATGATTGTGATTGTATGATTGTGATTGTATGATTGTGATTGTAAGATTGTGATTGTCTGATTGTGGTTGTATGATTGTGATTGTATGATTGTGATAGTATGATTGTAATTGTTTGATTGTATTTGGGAGATTGTAATTGTATGATTGCGATTGTATGATTGTGATTGTATGACTGTGATTGTATGATTGTGATTGTGCGACTGTGATTGTACGATTGTGATTGTATGATTGTGATTGTATGATTGTGATTGTATGATTGTGATTGTATGATTGTGATTGTATGATTGTGATTGTATGATTGCGATTGTATGAATGCGATTGTATGATTGTGATTGCATGATTGTGATTGTATGACTCTGATTGTATGATATTGATTGTATGATTGTGATTGTATGATTGTGATTGTATGATTGTGATAGTATGATTGTGATTCTATGATTGTGATTGTATGACTGTGATTGCATGATTGTGATTGTGCGATTGTGATTGTGCGATTGTGATTGTACGATTGCGATTGTACGATTGTGATTGTATGATTGTGATGGTATGATTGTGATTGTATGATTGTATTTGGGAGATTGTATTTCGGAGATTGTAGTTGTATGATTGCGATTGTATGGTTGTGATTGTATGATTGTGATGCATGATTGTAATTGTATGATTATGATTGTATGATTGTGATTGTATGATTGTGATGGTATGATTGTGATTGTATGATTGCGATCGTATGATTGTGATTGTATGATTATGATTGTATGATTGTGATTGTATGATATTGATTGTATGATTGTGATTGTATGATTGTGATTGTATGATTGTGATTGTAAGATTGTGATTGTCTGATTGTGGTTGTATGATTGTGATTGTATGATTGTGATTGTATGATTGTGATTGTATGATTGCGATTGTATGAATGCGATTGTATGGTTGTGATTGCACGATTGTGATTGCACGATTGTGATTGTATGATTGTGATAGTATGATATTGATTGTATGATTGTGATTGTATGATTGTGATTGTGTGATTGTGATAGTATGATTGTGATTGTATGATTGTGATTGTATGACTGTGATTGTATGATTGTGATTGTGCGATTGTGATTGTGCGATTGTGATTGTACGATTGTGATTGTACGATTGTGATTGTACGATTGTGATTGTACGATTGTGATTGTATGATTATGATTGAATGATTGTGATTGCATGACTGTGATTGTATGATTGTGATTGTATGATTGTGATTGTATGACTGTGATTGTATGATTGTGATTGTGCGATTGTGATTGTACGATTGTGATTGTATGATTGTGATTGTATGATTATGATTGAATGATTGTGATTGCATGATTGTGATTGTATGATTGTGATTGCATGATTTTGAATGTATGATTGTGATTGTATGATTGAGATTGTATGATTGTGATTGTATGATTGTGATTGTATGATTGTGATTGTATAATTGTGATGGTATGATTGTGATTGTATGATTGCGATCGTATGATTGTGATTGTATGGTTATGATTGTATGATTGTGATTGTATGATTGCGATTGTATGATTGTGATTGTATGATTATGATTGTATTTTTGTGATTGTATGATTGTGATTGTATGATTGCGATTGTATTATTGTGATTGTATGATTGTGATAGTATGGTTGTGATTGTATGATTATGATTGTATGATTGTGATTGTATGATTGCGAGTGTATGATTGTGATTGTATGATTGTGATTGTATGATTGTGATTGTATGATTGTGATTGTATGATTGCGATTGATGAATGCGATTGTATGATTGTGATTGCATGATTGTGATTGCATGATTGTGATTGCATGATTGTGATTGTATGACTGTGATTGTTTGATTGTATTTGGGAGATTGTATTTGGGAGATTGTAATTGTATGATTGCGATTGTATGATTGTGATTGTATGACTGTGATTGTATGATTGTGATTGTGCGACTGTGATTGTACGATTGTGATTGTATGATTGTGATGGTATGATTGTGATTGTATGATTGTGATTGTATGATTGTGATTGTATGACTGTGATTGTATGATTGTGATTGTGCGACTGTGATTGTACGATTGTGATTGTACGATTGTGATTGTACGATTGTGATTGTACGATTGTGATTGTATGATTGTGATTGTATGATTGTGATTGTATGATTGTGATTGTATGATTGTGATTGTATGATTGCGATTGTATGAATGCGATTGTATGATTGTGATTGCATGATTGTGATTGTATGACTGTGATTGTATGATATTGATTGTATGATTGTGATTGTATGATTGTGATTGTATGATTGTGATAGTATGATTGTGATTGTTTGATTGTATTTGGGAGATTGTAATTGTATGATTGCGATTGTATGATTGTGATTGTATGACTGTGATTGTATGATTGTGATTGTGCGACTGTGATTGTACGATTGTGATTGTATGACTGTGATTGTATGATTGTGATTGTATGATTGTGATTGTATGATTGTGATTGTATGATTGTGATTGTATGATTGCGATTGTATGAATGCGATTGTATGATTGTGATTGCATGATTGTGATTGTATGACTGTGATTGTATGATATTGATTGTATGATTGTGATTGTATGATTGTGATTGTATGATTGTGATAGTATGATTGTGATTCTATGATTGTGATTGTATGACTGTGATTGTATGATTGTGATTGTGCGATTGTGATTGTGCGATTGTGATTGTACGATTGCGATTGTACGATTGTGATTATATGATTGTGATGGTATGATTGTGATTGTATGATTGTATTTGGGAGATTGTATTTCGGAGATTGTAGTTGTATGATTGCGATTGTATGGTTGTGATTGTATGATTGTGATGCATGATTGTAATTGTATGATTATGATTGTATGATTGTGATTGTATGATTGTGATGGTATGATTGTGATTGTATGATTGCGATCGTATGATTGTGATTGTATGATTATGATTGTATGATTGTGATTGTATGATATTGATTGTATGATTGTGATTGTATGATTGTGATTGTATGATTGTGATTGTAAGATTGTGATTGTCTGATTGTGGTTGTATGATTGTGATTGTATGATTGTGATTGTATGATTGTGATTGTATGATTGCGATTGTATGAATGCGATTGTATGGTTGTGATTGCACGATTGTGATTGCACGATTGTGATTGTATGATTGTGATTGTATGATATTGATTGTATGATTGTGATTGTATGATTGTGATTGTGTGATTGTGATAGTATGATTGTGATTGTATGATTGTGATTGTATGACTGTGATTGTATGATTGTGATGGTGCGATTGTGATTGTGCGATTGTGATTGTACGATTGTGATTGTACGATTGTGATTGTACGATTGTGATTGTACGATTGTGATTGTATGATTATGATTGAATGATTGTGATTGCATGACTGTGATTGTATGATTGTGATTGCATGATTTTGAATGTATGATTGTGATTGTATGACTGTGATTGTATGATTGTGATTGTATGATTGTGATAGTATGATTGTGATTGTAAGATTGTGATTGTATGACTGTGATTGTATGATTGTGATTGTATGATTTTCATTGTATGATTATGATTGTATGATTGTGCTTGCATGATTGTGATTGTATGATTGAGATTGCATGATTTTGTATGTATGATTGTGATTGTATGATTGTGATTGTATGATTGTGATTGTATGATTGTGATTGCATGACTTTGAATGTATGATTGTGATTGTATGATTGTGATTGTATGATTGTGATTGTATGACTGTGATTGTATGATTGTGATTGTGCGATTGTGATTGTACGATTGTGATTGTACGATTGTGATTGTATGATTGTGATTGTATGATTATGATTGAACGATTGTGATTGCATGATTGTGATTGTATGATTGTGATTGTATGATTGTGATTGTATGATTGTGATTGTGTGATTGTATTTGGGAGAATGTAATTGTATGATTGCGATTTTATGATTGCGATTGTATGCTGGTGACTGTATTATTGTGATTGTATGATTGTGATTTTATGATTGTGATTGTATGATTTTGATTGCATGATTGTGATTGTATGATTGTGATTGTACGATTGTGATTGTATGATTGTGATTGTATGATTGTGATTGTATGATTGTGATTGTGTGATTGTGATTGTATGATTGTGATTGTATGATTGCGAGTGTATGATTGTGATTCTATGATTGTGATTGTATGATTGTGATCGTATGGTTGTGATTGTTCGATTGCGATTGTACGATTGCGATTGTATTATTGTGATTGTATGATTGTGATAGTATGGTTGTGAAAGTATGATTGTGATAGTATGATTGTGATTGTATGATTGTGATTGTATGATTATGATTGTATGATTGTGATTGTATGATTGTGATTGTATGATTGTGATTGTATGATTGTGATTGTCTGACTGTGGTTGTGCGATTGTGATTGTACGATTGTGATTGTACGATTGTGATAGAATGATTGTGATTGTACGATTGCGATTGTACGATTGTGATTGTATGATTGTGATTGTATGATTATGATTGAATGATTGTGATTGCATGATTGTGATTGTATGATTGTGACTGCATGATTTTGAATGTATGATTGTGATTGTATGATTGAGATTGCATGATTTTGTATGTATGATTGTGATTGTATGATTGTGATTGTATGATTGTGATTGTATGATTGTGATTGTGTGATTGTATTTGGGAGAATGTAATTGTATGATTGCGATTTTATGATTGCGATTGTATGCTGGTGACTGTATTATTGTGATTGTATGATTGTGATTTTATGATTGTGATTTTATGATTGTGATTGTATGATTTTGATTGCATGATTGTGATTGTATGATTGTGATTGTATGATTGTGATTGTATGATTGTGATTGTATGATTGTGATTGTGTGATTGTGATTGTATGATTGTGATTGTATGATTGCGAGTGTATGATTGTGATTCTATGATTGTGATTGTATGATTGTGATAGTATGGTTGTGATTGTTCGATTGCGATTGTATTATTGTGATTGTATGATTGTGATAGTATGGTTGTGAAAGTATGATTGTGATAGTATGATTGTGATTGTATGATTGTGATTGTATGATTGTGATTGTATGATTGTGATTGTATGATTGTGATTGTCTGACTGTGGTTGTGCGATTGTGATTGTACGATTGTGATTGTACGATTGTGATAGAATGATTGTGATTGTATGATTGTGATTGTATGATTGTGATTGTATGATTGTGATTGTATGATTGTGATTGTATGATTGTGATTGTATGATTGTGATGGTATGACTGTGATTGTATGTTTGCGATAGTATGATTGTGATTGTATGATTGTGATTGTATGATTGCGATTGTATGATTGTGATTGTATGATTATGATTGTATGATTGTGATTGTATAATTATGATTGTATGGTTGTGACTGTATGATTGTGATGGTATGATTGCGATTGTATGATATTGATTGTATGATTGTGATTGTATGATTGTGATTGTATGATTGTGATTGTATGATTGTGATTGTATGATTGTGATTGTATGATTGTGATTGTCTGATTGCGGGTGTATGATTGTGATTGTATGATTGTGATTGTATGATTGTGATTGTATGATTGTGATTGTATCATTGTGATTGTATGATTGTCATTGTATGATTATGATTGTATGATTGTGATTGTATGATTGTGATTGTATGATTGTGATTGTATGATTGTCATTGTATGATTATGATTGTATGATTGTGATTGCATGATTGTGATTGTATGATTGAGATTGCATGATTTTGTATGTATGATTGTGATTGTATGACTGTGATTGTATGATTGTGATTGTATGATTGTGATTGTATGATTGTGATAGTATGATTGTGATTGTATGATTGTGATTGTATGACTGTGATTGTATGATTGTGATTGTGCGATTGTGATTGTACGATTGTGATTGTATGATTGTGATTGTATGATTATGATTGAATGATTGTGATTGCATGTTTGTGATTGTATGATTGTGATTGCATGATTTTGAATGTATGATTGTGATTGTATGATTGAGATTGTATGATTGTGATTGTATGATTGTGATTGTATGATTGTGATTGTATAATTGTGATGGTATGATTGTGATTGTATGATTGCGATCGTATGATTGTGATTGTATGATTATGATTGTATGATTGTGATTGTATGATTGCGATTGTATGATTGTGATTGTATGATTATGATTGTATTTTTGTGATTGTATGATTGTGATTGTATGATTGCGATTGTATTATTGTGATTGTATGATTGTGACAGTATGGTTGTGATTGTATGATTATGATTGTATGATTGTGATTGTATGATTGCGAGTGTATGATTGTGATTGTATGATTGTGATTGTATGATTGTGATTGTATGATTGTGATTGTATGATTGCGATTGTATGAATGCGATTGTATGATTGTGATTGCATGATTGTGATTGCATGATTGTGATTGCATGATTGTGATTGTATGACTGTGATTGTTTGATTGTATTTGGGAGATTGTATTTGGGAGATTGTAATTGTATGATTGCGATTGTATGATTGTGATTGTATGACTGTGATTGTATGATTGTGATTGTGCGACTGTGATTGTACGATTGTGATTGTATGATTGTGATTGTATGATTGTGATTGTATGATTGTGATTGTATGATTGTGATTGTATGACTGTGATTGTATGATTGTGATTGTGCGACTGTGATTGTACGATTGTGATTGTACGATTGTGATTGTACGATTGTGATTGTACGATTGTGATTGTATGATTGTGATTGTATGATTGTGATTGTATGATTGTGATTGTATGATTGTGATTGTATGATTGCGATTGTATGAATGCGATTGTATGATTGTGATTGCATGATTGTGATTGTATGACTGTGATTGTATGATATTGATTGTATGATTGTGATTGTATGATTGTGATTGTATGATTGTGATAGTATGATTGTAATTGTTTGATTGTATTTGGGAGATTGTAATTGTATGATTGCGATTGTATGATTGTGATTGTATGACTGTGATTGTATGATTGTGATTGTGCGACTGTGATTGTACGATTGTGATTGTATGATTGTGATTGTATGATTGTGATTGTATGATTGTGATTGTATGATTGTGATTGTATGATTGTGATTGTATGATTGCGATTGTATGAATGCGATTGTATGATTGTGATTGCATGATTGTGATTGTATGACTGTGATTGTATGATATTGCTTGTATGATTGTGATTGTATGATTGTGATTGTATGATTGTGATAGTATGATTGTGATTCTATGATTGTGATTGTATGACTGTGATTGTATGATTGTGATTGTGCGATTGTGATTGTGCGATTGTGATTGTACGATTGCGATTGTACGATTGTGATTGTATGATTGTGATGGTATGATTGTGATTGTATGATTGTATTTGGGAGATTGTATTTCGGAGATTGTAGTTGTATGATTGCGATTGTATGGTTGTGATTGTATGATTGTGATGCATGATTGTAATTGTATGATTATGATTGTATGATTGTGATTGTATGATTGTGATGGTATGATTGTGATTGTATGATTGCGATCGTATGATTGTGATTGTATGATTATGATTGTATGATTGTGATTGTATGATATTGATTGTATGATTGTGATTGTATGATTGTGATTGTATGATTGTGATTGTAAGATTGTGATTGTCTGATTGTGGTTGTATGATTGTGATTGTATGATTGTGATAGTATGATTGTAATTGTTTGATTGTATTTGGGAGATTGTAATTGTATGATTGCGATTGTATGATTGTGATTGTATGACTGTGATTGTATGATTGTGATTGTGCGACTGTGATTGTACGATTGTGATTGTATGATTGTGATTGTATGATTGTGATTGTATGATTGTGATTGTATGATTGTGATTGTATGATTGTGATTGTATGATTGCGATTGTATGAATGCGATTGTATGATTGTGATTGCATGATTGTGATTGTATGACTGTGATTGTATGATATTGATTGTATGATTGTGATTGTATGATTGTGATTGTATGATTGTGATAGTATGATTGTGATTCTATGATTGTGATTGTATGACTGTGATTGCATGATTGTGATTGTGCGATTGTGATTGTGCGATTGTGATTGTACGATTGCGATTGTACGATTGTGATTGTATGATTGTGATGGTATGATTGTGATTGTATGATTGTATTTGGGAGATTGTATTTCGGAGATTGTAGTTGTATGATTGCGATTGTATGGTTGTGATTGTATGATTGTGATGCATGATTGTAATTGTATGATTATGATTGTATGATTGTGATTGTATGATTGTGATGGTATGATTGTGATTGTATGATTGCGATCGTATGATTGTGATTGTATGATTATGATTGTATGATTGTGATTGTATGATATTGATTGTATGATTGTGATTGTATGATTGTGATTGTATGATTGTGATTGTAAGATTGTGATTGTCTGATTGTGGTTGTATGATTGTGATTGTATGATTGTGATTGTATGATTGTGATTGTATGATTGCGATTGTATGAATGCGATTGTATGGTTGTGATTGCACGATTGTGATTGCACGATTGTGATTGTATGATTGTGATAGTATGATATTGATTGTATGATTGTGATTGTATGATTGTGATTGTGTGATTGTGGTAGTATGATTGTGATTGTATGATTGTGATTGTATGACTGTGATTGTATGATTGTGATTGTGCGATTGTGATTGTGCGATTGTGATTGTACGATTGTGATTGTACGATTGTGATTGTACGATTGTGATTGTACGATTGTGATTGTATGATTATGATTGAATGATTGTGATTGCATGACTGTGATTGTATGATTGTGATTGTATGATTGTGATTGTATGACTGTGATTGTATGATTGTGATTGTGCGATTGTGATTGTACGATTGTGATTGTATGATTGTGATTGTATGATTATGATTGAATGATTGTGATTGCATGATTGTGATTGTATGATTGTGATTGCATGATTTTGAATGTATGATTGTGATTGTATGATTGAGATTGTATGATTGTGATTGTATGATTGTGATTGTATGATTGTGATTGTATAATTGTGATGGTATGATTGTGATTGTATGATTGCGATCGTATGATTGTGATTGTATGGTTATGATTGTATGATTGTGATTGTATGATTGCGATTGTATGATTGTGATTGTATGATTATGATTGTATTTTTGTGATTGTATGATTGTGATTGTATGATTGCGATTGTATTATTGTGATTGTATGATTGTGATAGTATGGTTGTGATTGTATGATTATGATTGTATGATTGTGATTGTATGATTGCGAGTGTATGATTGTGAATGTATGATTGTGATTGTATGATTGTGATTGTATGATTGTGATTGTATGATTGCGATTGATGAATGCGATTGTATGATTGTGATTGCATGATTGTGATTGCATGATTGTGATTGCATGATTGTGATTGTATGACTGTGATTGTTTGATTGTATTTGGGAGATTGTATTTGGGAGATTGTAATTGTATGATTGCGATTGTATGATTGTGATTGTATGACTGTGATTGTATGATTGTGATTGTGCGACTGTGATTGTACGATTGTGATTGTATGATTGTGATGGTATGATTGTGATTGTATGATTGTGATTGTATGATTGTGATTGTATGACTGTGATTGTATGATTGTGATTGTGCGACTGTGATTGTACGATTGTGATTGTACGATTGTGATTGTACGATTGTGATTGTACGATTGTGATTGTACGATTGTGATTGTATGATTGTGATTGTATGATTGTGATTGTATGATTGTGATTGTATGATTGCGATTGTATGAATGCGATTGTATGATTGTGATTGCATGATTGTGATTGTATGACTGTGATTGTATGATATTGATTGTATGATTGTGATTGTATGATTGTGATTGTATGATTGTGATAGTATGATTGTGATTGTTTGATTGTATTTGGGAGATTGTAATTGTATGATTGCGATTGTATGATTGTGATTGTATGACTGTGATTGTATGATTGTGATTGTGCGACTGTGATTGTACGATTGTGATTGTATGACTGTGATTGTATGATTGTGATTGTATGATTGTGATTGTATGATTGTGATTGTATGATTGTGATTGTATGATTGCGATTGTATGAATGCGATTGTATGATTGTGATTGCATGATTGTGATTGTATGACTGTGATTGTATGATATTGATTGTATGATTGTGATTGTATGATTGTGATTGTATGATTGTGATAGTATGATTGTGATTCTATGATTGTGATTGTATGACTGTGATTGTATGATTGTGATTGTGCGATTGTGATTGTGCGATTGTGATTGTACGATTGCGATTGTACGATTGTGATTATATGATTGTGATGGTATGATTGTGATTGTATGATTGTATTTGGGAGATTGTATTTCGGAGATTGTAGTTGTATGATTGCGATTGTATGGTTGTGATTGTATGATTGTGATGCATGATTGTAATTGTATGATTATGATTGTATGATTGTGATTGTATGATTGTGATGGTATGATTGTGATTGTATGATTGCGATCGTATGATTGTGATTGTATGATTATGATTGTATGATTGTGATTGTATGATATTGATTGTATGATTGTGATTGTATGATTGTGATTGTATGATTGTGATTGTAAGATTGTGATTGTCTGATTGTGGTTGTATGATTGTGATTGTATGATTGTGATTGTATGATTGTGATTGTATGATTGCGATTGTATGAATGCGATTGTATGGTTGTGATTGCACGATTGTGATTGCACGATTGTGATTGTATGATTGTGATTGTATGATATTGATTGTATGATTGTGATTGTATGATTGTGATTGTGTGATTGTGATAGTATGATTGTGATTGTATGATTGTGATTGTATGACTGTGATTGTATGATTGTGATGGTGCGATTGTGATTGTGCGATTGTGATTGTACGATTGTGATTGTACGATTGTGATTGTACGATTGTGATTGTACGATTGTGATTGTATGATTATGATTGAATGATTGTGATTGCATGACTGTGATTGTATGATTGTGATTGCATGATTTTGAATGTATGATTGTGATTGTATGACTGTGATTGTATGATTGTGATTGTATGATTGTGATAGTATGATTGTGATTGTAAGATTGTGATTGTATGACTGTGATTGTATGATTGTGATTGTATGATTTTCATTGTATGATTATGATTGTATGATTGTGCTTGCATGATTGTGATTGTATGATTGAGATTGCATGATTTTGTATGTATGATTGTGATTGTATGATTGTGATTGTATGATTGTGATTGTATGATTGTGATTGCATGACTTTGAATGTATGATTGTGATTGTATGATTGTGATTGTATGATTGTGATTGTATGACTGTGATTGTATGATTGTGATTGTGCGATTGTGATTGTACGATTGTGATTGTACGATTGTGATTGTATGATTGTGATTGTATGATTATGATTGAACGATTGTGATTGCATGATTGTGATTGTATGATTGTGATTGTATGATTGTGATTGTATGATTGTGATTGTGTGATTGTATTTGGGAGAATGTAATTGTATGATTGCGATTTTATGATTGCGATTGTATGCTGGTGACTGTATTATTGTGATTGTATGATTGTGATTTTATGATTGTGATTGTATGATTTTGATTGCATGATTGTGATTGTATGATTGTGATTGTACGATTGTGATTGTATGATTGTGATTGTATGATTGTGATTGTATGATTGTGATTGTGTGATTGTGATTGTATGATTGTGATTGTATGATTGCGAGTGTATGATTGTGATTCTATGATTGTGATTGTATGATTGTGATCGTATGGTTGTGATTGTTCGATTGCGATTGTACGATTGCGATTGTATTATTGTGATTGTATGATTGTGATAGTATGGTTGTGAAAGTATGATTGTGATAGTATGATTGTGATTGTATGATTGTGATTGTATGATTATGATTGTATGATTGTGATTGTATGATTGTGATTGTATGATTGTGATTGTATGATTGTGATTGTCTGACTGTGGTTGTGCGATTGTGATTGTACGATTGTGATTGTACGATTGTGATAGAATGATTGTGATTGTACGATTGCGATTGTACGATTGTGATTGTATGATTGTGATTGTATGATTATGATTGAATGATTGTGATTGCATGATTGTGATTGTATGATTGTGACTGCATGATTTTGAATGTATGATTGTGATTGTATGATTGAGATTGCATGATTTTGTATGTATGATTGTGATTGTATGATTGTGATTGTATGATTGTGATAGTATGATTGTGATTGTATGATTGTGATTGTATGACTGTGGTTGTATGATTGTGATTGTATGATTGTGATTGTATGAATGTGATAGTATGATTGTGATTGTATGATTGTGATTGTATGACTGTGATTGTATGATTGTGATTGTGCGATTGTGATTGTACGATTGTGATTGTACGATTGTGATTGCATGATTGTGATTGTATGATTGAGATTGCATGATTTTGTATGTATGATTGTGATTGTATGATTGTGATTGTATGATTGTGATTGTATGATTGTGATTGTATGATTGTGATTGTATGATTATGATTGTATGATTGGGATTGTATGATTGTGATGGTATGATTGTGATTGTATGATTGCGATAGTATGATTGCGATTGTACGATTGTGATTGTATGATTGTGATTGTATGATTGTGATTGTATGATTGTGATAGTATGATTGTGATTGTATGATTGTGATTGTATGACTGTGATTGTATGATTGTGATTGTGCGATTGTGATTGTACGATTGTGATTGTATGATTGTGATTGTATGATTATGATTGAATGATTGTGATTGCATGATTGTGATTGTATGATTGTGATTGCATGATTTTGAATGTATGATTGTGATTGTATGATTGAGATTGTGTGATTGTGATTGTATGATTGTGATTGTATGATTGTGATTGTATAATTGTGATGGTATGATTGTGATTGTATGATTGCGATCGTATGATTGTGATTGTATGATTATGATTGTATGATTGTGATTGTATGATTGCGATTGTATGATTGTGATTGTATGATTATGATTGTATTCTTGTGATTGTATGATTGTGATTGTATGATTGCGATTGTATTATTGTGATTGTATGATTGTGATAGTATGGTTGTGATTGTATGATTATGATTGTATGATTGTGATTGTATGATTGCGAGTGTATGATTGTGATTGTATGATTGTGATTGTATGATTGCGATTGTATGAATGCGATTGTATGATTGTGATTGCATGATTGTGATTGCATGATTGTGATTGCATGATTGTGATTGTATGACTTTGATTGTTTGATTGTATTTGGGAGATTGTATTTGGGAGATTGTAATTGTATGATTGCGATTGTATGATTGTGATTGTATGACTGTGATTGTATGATTGTGATTGTGCGACTGTGATTGTACGATTGTGATTGTATGATTGTGATTGTATGATTGTGATTGTATGATTGTGATTGTATGATTGTGATTGTATGACTGTGATTGTATGATTGTGATTGTGCGACTGTGATTGTACGATTGTGATTGTACGATTGTGATTGTATGATTGTGATTGTATGATTGTGATTGTATGATTGTGATTGTATGATTGTGATTGTATGATTGTGATTGTATGATTGTGATTGTATGATTGCGATTGTATGAATGCGATTGTATGATTGTGATTGCATGATTGTGATTGTATGACTGTGATTGTATGATATTGATTGTATGATTGTGATTGTATGATTGTGATTGTATGATTGTGATAGTATGATTGTGATTCTATGATTGTGATTGTATGACTGTGATTGTATGATTGTGATTGTGCGATTCTGATTGTGCGATTGTGATTGTACGATTGCGATTGTACGATTGTGATTGTATGATTGTGATGGTATGATTGTGATTGTATGATTGTATTTGGGAGATTGTATTTCGGAGATTGTAGTTGTATGATTGCGATTGTATGGTTGTGATTGTATGATTGTGATGCATGATTGTAATTGTATGATTATGATTGTATGATTGTGATTGAATGATTGTGATGGTATGATTGTAATTGTATGATTGCGATCGTATGATTGTGATTGTATGATTATGATTGTATGATTGTGATTGTATGATATTGATTGTATGATTGTGATTGTATGATTGTGATTGTATGATTGTGATTGTATGATTGTGATTGTCTGTTTGTGGTTGTATGATTGTGATTGTATGATTGTGATTGTATGATTGTGATTGTATGATTGCGATTGTATGAATGCGATTGTATGGTTGTGATTGCACGATTGTGATTGCACGATTGTGATTGTATGATTGTGATTGTATGATATTGATTGTATGATTGTGATTGTATGATTGTGATTGTGTGATTGTGATAGTATGATTGTGATTGTATGATTGTGATTGTATGACTGTGATTGTATGATTGTGATTGTGCGATTGTGATTGTGCGATTGTGATTGTGCGATTGTGATTGTACGATTGTGATTGTACGATTGTGATTGTACGATTGTGATTGTACGATTGTGATTGTATGATTATGATTGAATGATTGTGATTGCATGACTGTGATTGTATGATTGTGATTGCATGACTTTGAATGTATGATTGTGATTGTATGACTGTGATTGTATGATTGTGATTGTATGATTGTGATTGTATGATTGTGATAGTATGATTGTGATTGTAAGATTGTGATTGTATGACTGTGATTGTATGATTGTGATTGTATGATTTTCATTGTATGATTATGATTGTATGATTGTGCTTGCATGATTGTGATTGTATGATTGAGATTGCATGATTTTGTATGTATGATTGTGATTGTATGATTGTGATTGTATGATTGTGATTGTATGATTGTGATTGTATGATTGTGATTGTATGATTGTGATTGCATGATTTTGAATGTATGATTGTGATTGTATGATTGTGATTGTATGATTGTGATTGTATGACTGTGATTGTATGATTGTGATTGTGCGATTGTGATTGTACGATTGTGATTGTACGATTGTGATTGTATGATTGTGATTGTATGATTATGATTGAACGATTGTGATTGCATGATTGTGATTGTATGATTGTGATTGTATGATTGTGATTGTATGATTGTGATTGTGTGATTGTATTTGGGAGAATGTAATTGTATGATTGCGATTTTATGATTGCGATTGTATGCTGGTGACTGTATTATTGTGATTGTATGATTGTGATTTTATGATTGTGATTGTATGATTGTGATTGTATGATTTTGATTGCATGATTGTGATTGTATGATTGTGATTGTATGATTGTGATTGTATGATTGTGATTGTATAATTGTGATTGTGTGATTGTGATTGTATGATTGTGATTGTATGATTGCGAGTGTATGATTGTGATTCTATGATTGTGATTGTATGATTGTGATCGTATGGTTGTGATTGTTCGATTGCGATTGTACGATTGCGATTGTATTATTGTGATTGTATGATTGTGATAGTATGGTTGTGAAAGTATGATTGTGATAGTATGATTGTGATTGTATGATTGTGATTGTATGATTGTGATTGTATGATTGTGATTGTATGATTGTGATTGTATGATTGTGATTGTCTGACTGTGGTTGTGCGATTGTGATTGTACGATTGTGATTGTACGATTGTGATAGAATGATTGTGATTGTACGATTGCGATTGTACGATTGTGATTGTATGATTGTGATTGTATGATTATGATTGAATGATTGTGATTGCATGATTGTGATTGTATGATTGTGACTGCATGATTTTGAATGTATGATTGTGATTGTATGATTGAGATTGCATGATTTTGTATGTATGATTGTGATTGTATGATTGTGATTGTATGATTGTGATAGTATGATTGTGATTGTATGATTGTGATAGTATGGTTGTGAAAGTATGATTGTGATAGTATGATTGTGATTGTATGATTGTGATTGTATGATTGTGATTGTATGATTGTGATTGTATGATTGTGATTGTATGATTGCGATTGTATGAATGCGATTGTATGATTGTGATTGCATGATTGTGATTGTGTGATTGTGATTGTATGATATTGATTGTATGATTGTGATTGTATGATTGTGATTGTATGATTGTGATAGTATGATTGTGATTGTATGATTGTGATTGTATGACTGTGATTGTATGATTGTGATTGTGCGATTGTGATTGTAGGATTGTGATTGTACGATTGCGATTGTACGATTGTGATTGTATGATTGTGATTGTATGATTGTGATTGAATGATTGTGATTGCATGATTGTGATTGTATGATTGTGACTGCATGATTTTGAATGTATGATTGTGATTGTATGATTGTGATTGTATGATTGTGATTGTATGATTGTGATTGTATGATTGTGATAGTATGATTGTGATTGTATGAATGCGATTGTATGATTGTGATTGTATGATTATGATTGTACTTTTGTGATTGTATGATTGTGATTGTATGATTGTGATTGTATGATTGTGATTGTATGATTGCGATTGCATGAATGCGATTGTATGATTGTGATTGCATGATTGTGATTGTATGATTGTGATTGTATGGTATTGATTGTATGATTGTGATTGTATGATTGTGATTGTATGATTGTGATTGTATGATTGTGATTGTATGATTGTGATTGTCTGATTGTGGTTGTATGATTGTGATTGTATGATTGTGATTGTATGATTGTGATTGTATGACTGTGATTGTATGATTGTGATTGTGCGATTGTGATTGTGCGATTGTGATTGTACGATTGTGATTGTACGATTGCGATTGTATGAATGCGATTGTATGATTGTGATTGCATGATTGCGATTGTATGATTGTGATTGTATGATATTGATTGTATGATTGTGATTGTATGATTGTGATTGTATGATTGTGATGGTATGATTGTGATTGTATGATTACGATTGTATGATTGTGATTGTATGATTGTGATTGCATGACTTTGAATGTATGATTGTGATTGTACGATTGTGATTGTATGATTGTGATTGTATGATTGTGATAGTATGATTGTGATTGTAAGATTGTGATTGTATGACTGTGATTGTATGATTGTGATTGTATGATTGTCATTGTATGATTATGATTTTATGATTGTGATTGCATGATTGTGATTGTATGATTGAGATTGCATGATTTTGTATGTATGATTGTGATTGTATGATTGTGATTGTATGATTGTGATTGTATGATTGTGAAAGTATGATTGTGATTGTATGACTGTGATTGTATGATTGTGATTGTATGATTGTGATTGTATGAATGTGATCGTATGATTGTGAGTGTATGATTGTGATTGTATGATTGTGATAGTATGATTGTGATTGTATGATTGTGATTGTATGACTGTGATTGTATGATTGTGATTGTGCGATTGTGATTGTAGGATTGTGATTGTACGATTGCGATTGTACGATTGTGATTGTATGATTGTGATTGTATGATTGTGATTGAATGATTGTGATTGCATGATTGTGATTGTATGATTGTGACTGCATGATTTTGAATGTATGATTGTGATTGTATGATTGTGATTGTATGATTGTGATTGTATGATTGTGATTGTATGATTGTGATAGTATGATTGTGATTGTATGAATGCGATTGTATGATTGTGATTGTATGATTATGATTGTACTTTTGTGATTGTATGATTGTGATTGTATGATTGTGATTGTATGATTGTGATTGTATGATTGCGATTGCATGAATGCGATTGTATGATTGTGATTGCATGATTGTGATTGTATGATTGTGATTGTATGGTATTGATTGTATGATTGTGATTGTATGATTGTGATTGTATGATTGTGATTGTATGATTGTGATTGTATGATTGTGATTGTCTGATTGTGGTTGTATGATTGTGATTGTATGATTGTGATTGTACGATTGCGATTGTATGAATGCGATTGTATGATTGTGATTGCATGATTGTGATTGTATGATTGTGATTGTATGATATTGATTGTATGATTGTGATTGTATGATTGTGATTGTATGATTGTGATGGTATGATTGTGATTGTATGATTACGATTGTATGATTGTGATTGTATGATTGTGATTGCATGACTTTGAATGTATGATTGTGATTGTACGATTGTGATTGTATGATTGTGATTGTATGATTGTGATAGTATGATTGTGATTGTAAGATTGTGATTGTATGACTGTGATTGTATGATTGTGATTGTATGATTGTCATTGTATGATTATGATTTTATGATTGTGATTGCATGATTGTGATTGTATGATTGAGATTGCATGATTTTGTATGTATGATTGTGATTGTATGATTGTGATTGTATGATTGTGATTGTATGATTGTGAAAGTATGATTGTGATTGTATGACTGTGATTGTATGATTGTGATTGTATGATTGTGATTGTATGAATGTGATCGTATGATTGTGAGTGTATGATTGTGATTGTATGACTGTGATTGTATGATTGTGATTGTGCGATTGTGATTGTACGATTGTGATTGTACGATTGTGATTGCATGATTGTGATTGTATGATTGAGATTGCATGATTTTGTATGTATGATTGTGATTGTATGATTATGATTGTATTTTTGTGATTCTATGATTGTGTAGTATGGTTGTGATTGTATGATTGTGATTGTATGATTGCGATTGTATGATTGTAATTGTATTATTGTGATTGTATGATTGGATTGTATGATTGTGGTTGTATGATTGTGATTGTGTGATTGTGATTGTATGATTGTGACTGTATGATTGTGATTGTATGATTGTGATTGTGTGATTGTATTTGGGAGATTGTAATTGTATGATTGCGATTTTATGATTGCGTTTGTATGCTGGTGACTGTATTATTGTGATTGTGTGATTGTGATTGTATGATTGTGATTGTATGATTGTGATTGCATGATTGTGATTGTATGATTGTGTTTGTATGACTGTGATTGTATGATTGTATTTGGGTGATTGTAATTGTATGATTGCGATTGTATGATTGTGATTGTATGATTGTTATCGTATGATTGTGATTGTTTGACTGCGATTGTATGATTGTGCTTGTATGATTGTGATTGTGTGATTGTGATTGTATGATTATGATTGAATGATTGTGATTGCATGATTGCGATTGTATGATTGTGATTGCATGATTTTGAATGTATGATTGTGATTGTATGATTGTGATTGTATGATTGTGATTGTATGACTGTGATTGTATGATTGTGATTGTATGATTGTCATTGTATGATTATGATTGTATGATTGTGATTGCATGATTGTGATTGTATGATTGAGATTGCATGATTGTGATTGTATGATTGTGATTCTATGATTGTGATTGTATGATTGTGGTTGTATGATTGTGATTGTCTGATTGCGGTTGTATGATTGTGATTGTATGATTGTGATTGTATGATTGTGATTGTATGATTGTGATTGTATGATTGTGATTGTATGATTGTGATTGTATGATTGTGATTGTATGATTGTGATAGTATGATTGTGATTGTAAGATTGTGATTGTATGACTGTGATTGTATGATTGTGATTGTATGATTTTCATTGTATGATTATGATTGTATGATTGTGCTTGCATGATTGTGATTGTATGATTGAGATTGCATGATTTTGTATGTATGATTGTGATTGTATGATTGTGATTGTATGATTGTGATTGTATGATTGTGATTGTATGATTGTGATTGTATGATTGTATTTGGGAGATTGTGTTTGGGAGATTGTAGTTGTATGATTGCGATTGTATGATTGTGATTGTATGATTGTGATGTATGATTGTAATTGTATGATTATGATTGTATGATTGTGATTGTATGATTGTGATGGTATGATTGTGATTGTATGATTGCGATCGTATGATTGTGATTGTATGATTATGATTGTATGATTGTGATTGGAAGATTTCGATTGTATGATTGTGATTGTATGATTGTGATTGTATGACTGTGATTGTATGATTGTGATTGTATGATCGTGATTGTATGATCGTGATTGTGTGATTGTGATTGTATGATTGTGATTGTATGATTGCGAGTGTATGATTGTGATTCTATGATTGTGATTGTATGATTGTGATCGTATGGTTGTGGTTGTTCGATTGCGATTGTACGATTGCGATTGTATTATTGTGATTGTATGATTGTGATAGTATGGTTGTGAAAGTATGATTGTGATAGTATGATTGTGATTGTATGATTGTGATTGTATGATTGTGATTGTATGATTGTGATTGTATGATTGTGATTGTATGATTGTGATTGTCTGACTGTGGTTGTGCGATTGTGATTGTACGATTGTGATTGTACGATTGTGATAGAATGATTGTGATTGTATGATTGTGATTGTATGATTGTGATTGTATGATTGTGATTGTATGATTGTGATGGTATGACTGTGATTGTATGATTGCGATAGTATGATTGCGATTGTATGATTGTGATTGTATGATTGCGATTGTATGATTGTGATTGTATGATTATGATTGTATGATTGTGATTGTATGATTGTGGTTGTATGATTGTTATTGTATGATTGTCATTGTATGATTATGATTGTATGATTGTGATTGCATGATTGTGATTGTATGATTGAGATTGCATGATTTTGTATGTATGATTGTGATTGTATGACTGTTATTGTATGATTGTGATTGTATGATTGTGATTGTATGATTATGATTGTATTTTTGTGATTGTATGATTGTGATTGTATGATTGCGATTGTATTATTGTGATTCTATGATTGTGTAGTATGGTTGTCATTGTATGATTGTGATTGTATGATTGCGATTGTATGATTGTAATTGTATGATTGTGATTGCATGATTGCGATTGTATGATTGTGATTGCATGATTTTGAATGTATGATTGTGATTGTATGATTGTGATTGTATGATTGTGATTGTATGATTGTGATTGTATGATTGTGATTGTATGATTGTGATTGTATGATTATGATTGTGTGATTGTGATTGTATGATTGTATTTGGGAGATTGTATTTTGGAGATTGTAATTGTGGGATTGCAATTGTATGATTGTGATTGTATGATTGTGATTGTATGATTGTGATTGTATGATTGTGATTGTATGATTGTGATTGTATGATTGTGATTGTATGATTGTGATTGTATGATTGTGATTGTATGATTGTGATTGTATGATTGTGATGTATGATTGTAATTGTATGATTATGATTGTATGATTGTGATTGTATGATTGTGATGGTATGATTGTGATGGTATGATTGCGATCGTATGATTGTGATTGTATGATTATGATTGTATGATTGCGATTGAATGATTGCGATTGTATGATTGTGATTGTATGATTATGATTGTATTTTGGTGATTCTATGATTGTGATTGTATGATTGTGATTGTATGATTGTGATTGTATGATTGTGATTGTATGATTGTGATTGTATGATTGTGATTGTATGATTGTGATTGTATGATTGTGATTGTATGATTGTGATTGTATGATTGTGATTGTAAGATTGTGATTGTATGATTGTGATTTTATGATTGCGATTGTATGAATGCGATTGTATGAATGCGATTGTATGATTGCGATTGTATGATTGCGATTGTATGATTGTGATTGTATGATTGCGATTGTATGAATGCGATTGTATGATTGTGATTGCATGATTGTGATTGTGTGATTGTGATTGTATGATATTGATTGTATGATTGTGATTGTATGATTGTGATTGTATGATTGTGATAGTATGATTGTGATTGTATGATTGTGATTGTATGACTGTGATTGTATGATTGTGATTGTGCGATTGTGATTGTAGGATTGTGATTGTACGATTGCGATTGTACGATTGTGATTGTATGATTGTGATTGTATGATTGTGATTGAATGATTGTGATTGCATGATTGTGATTGTATGATTGTGACTGCATGATTTTGAATGTATGATTGTGATTGCATGATTGTGATTGTATGATTGTGATTGTATGATTGTGATTGTATGATTGTGATAGTATGGTTGTGATTGTATGAATGCGATTGTATGATTGTGATTGTATGATTATGATTGTACTTTTGTGATTGTATGATTGTGATTGTATGATTGTGATTGTATGATTGTGATTGCATGATTGTGATTGTATGATTGTGATTGTATGGTATTGATTGTATGATTGTGATTGTATGATTGTGATTGTATGATTGTGATTGTATGATTGTGATTGTATGATTGTGATTGTCTGATTGTGGTTGTATGATTGTGATTGTATGATTGTGATTGTATGATTGTGATTGTATGACTGTGATTGTATGATTGTGATTGTGCGATTGTGATTGTGCGATTGTGATTGTATGAATGTGATCGTATGATTGTGAGTGTATGATTGTGATTGTATGACTGTGATTGTATGATTGTGATTGTGCGATTGTGATTGTACGATTGTGATTGTACGATTGTGATTGTACGATTGTGATTGCATGATTGTGATTGTATGATTGAGATTGCATGATTTTGTATGTATGATTGTGATTGCATGATTATGATTGTATTTTTGTGATTGTATGATTGTGATTGTATGATTGCGATTGTATTTTTGTGGTTCTATGATTGTGTAGTATGGTTGTGATTGTATGATTGTGATTGTATGATTGTGATTGTATGATATTGATTGTATGATTGTGATTGTATGATTGTGATGGTATGATTGCGATTGTATGATTACGATGGTATGATTGTGATTGTATGATTGTGATTGCATGACTTTGAATGTATGATTGTGATTGTACGATTGTGATTGTATGATTGTGATTGTATGATTGTGATAGTATGATTGTGATTGTAAGATTGTGATTGTATGACTGTGATTGTATGATTGTGATTGTATGATTGTCATTGTATGATTATGATTGTATGATTGTGATTGCATGATTGTGATTGTATGATTGAGATTGCATGATTTTGTATGTATGATTGTGATTGTATGATTGTGATTGTATGATTGTGAAAGTATGATTGTGATTGTATGACTGTGATTGTATGATTGTGATTGTGCGATTGTGATTGTACGATTGTGATTGTACGATTGTGATTGTACGATTGTGATTGCATGATTGTGATTGTATGATTGAGATTGCATGATTTTGTATGTATGATTGTGATTGCATGATTATGATTGTATTTTTGTGATTGTATGATTGTGATTGTATGATTGCGATTGTATTTTTGTGGTTCTATGATTGTGTAGTATGGTTGTGATTGTATGATTGTGATTGTATGATTGCGATTGTATGATTGTAATTGTATGATTGTGATTGTATGATTGGATTGTATGATTGTGGTTGTATGATTGTGATTGTGTGATTGTGATTGTATGATTGTGATTGTATGATTGTGATTGTATGATTGTGATTGTGTGATTGTATTTGGGAGATTGTAATTGTATGATTGCGATTTTATGATTGCGTTTGTATGCTGGTGACTGTATTATTGTGATTGTGTGATTGTGATTGTATGATTGTGATTGTATGATTGTGATTGCATGATTGTGATTGTATGATTGTGTTTGTATGACTGTGATTGTATGATTGTATTTGGGTGATTGTAATTGTATGATTGCGATTGTATGATTGTGATTGTATGATTGTTATCGTATGATTGTGATTGTTTGACTGCGATTGTATGATTGTGCTTGTATGATTGTGATTGTGTGATTGTGATTGTATGATTATGATTGAATGATTGTGATTGCATGATTACGATTGTATGATTGTGATTGCATGATTTTGAATGTATGATTGTGATTGTATGATTGTGATTGTATGATTGTGATTGTATGATTGTGATTGTATGATTGTGATAGTATGATTGTGAGTGTAAGATTGTGATTGTATGACTGTGATTGTATGATTGTGATTGTGCGATTGTGATTGTATGATTGTGATTGTACGATTGCGATTGTATGAATGCGATTGTATGATTGTGATTGCATGATTGTGGTTGTATGATTGTGATTGTATGATATTGATTGTATGATTGTGATTGTATGATTGTGATTGTATGATTGTGATGGTATGATTGTGATTGTATGATTACGATTGTATGATTGTGATTGTATGATTGTGATTGCATGACTTTGAATGTATGATTGTGATTGTACGATTGTGATTGTATGATTGTGATTGTATGATTGTGATAGTATGATTGTGATTGTAAGATTGTGATTGTATGACTGTGATTGTATGATTGTGATTGTATGATTGTCATTGTATGATTATGATTGTATGATTGTGATTGCATGATTGTGATTGTATGATTGAGATTGCATGATTTTGTATGTATGATTGTGATTGTATGATTGTGATTGTATGATTGTGAAAGTATGATTGTGATTGTATGACTGTGATTGTATGATTGTGATTGTGCGATTGTGATTGTACGATTGTGATTGTACGATTGTGATTGCATGATTGTGATTGTATGATTGAGATTGCATGATTTTGTATGTATGATTGTGATTGTATGATTATGATTGTATTTTTGTGATTGTATGATTGTGATTGTATGATTGCGATTGTATTTTTGTGATTCTATGATTGTGTAGTATGGTTGTGATTGTATGATTGTGATTGTATGATTGCGATTGTATGATTGTAATTGTATGATTGTGATTGTATGATTGGATTGAATGATTGTGGTTGTATGATTGTGATTGCGTGATTGTGATTGTATGATTGTGACTGTATGATTGTGATTGTATGATTGTGATTGTGTGATTGTATTTGGGAGATTGTAATTGTATGATTGCGATTTTATGATTGCGTTTGTATGCTGGTGACTGTATTATTGTGATTGTGTGATTGTGATTGTATGATTGTGATTGTATGATTGTGATTGCATGATTGTGATTGTATGATTGTTTTTGTATGACTGTGATTGTATGATTGTATTTGGGTGATTGTAATTGTATGATTGCGATTGTATGATTGTGATTGTATGATTGTTATCGTATGATTGTGATTGTTTGACTGCGATTGTATGATTGTGCTTGTATGATTGTGATTGTGTGATTGTGATTGTATGATTATGATTGAATGATTGTGATTGCATGATTGCGATTGTATGATTGTGATTGCATGATTTTGAATGTATGATTGTGATTGTATGATTGTGATTGTATGATTGTGATTGTATGATTGTGATTGTATGATTGTGATAGTATGATTGTGAGTGTAAGATTGTGATTGTATGACTGTGATTGTATGATTGTGATTGTATGATTGTGATTGTATGATTATGATTGTATGATTGTGATTGTATGATTGTGATGGTATGATTGTGATTGTATGATTGTGATTGTATGATTATGATTGTATGATTGTGATTGTATGATTGCGATTGTATGATTGTGATTGTATGATTATGATTGTATTTTTGTGATTGTATGATTGTGATTGTATGATTGCGATTGTATTATTGTGATTGTATGATTGTGTAGTATGGTTGTGATTGTATGATTTTGATTGTATGATTGCGATTGTATGATTGTAATTGTATGATTGTGATTGTATGATTGTGATTGTATGATTGTGGTTGTATGATTGTGATTGTGTGATTGTGATTGTATGATTGTGATTCTATGATTGTGATTGTATGATTGTGATTGTGTGATTGTATTTGGGAGATTGTAATTGTATGATTGCGATTTTATGATTGCGTTTGTATGCTGGTGACTGTATTATTGTGATTGTGTGATTGTGATTGTATGATTGTGATTGTATGATTGTGATTGCATGATTGTGATCGTATGATTGTGTTTGTATGACTGTGATTGTATGATTGTGATTGTATGATTGTATTTGGGTGATTGTAATTGTATGATTGCGATTGTATGATTGTGATTGTATGATTGTTATCGTATGATTGTGATTGTTTGACTGCGATTGTATGATTGTGCTTGTATGATTGTGATTGTATGATTGTGATTGTATGATTGTGATTGTATGATTGTGATTGTATGATTGTGATTGTATGATTGTGTTTGTATGATTTTGATTGGATGATTGTGATTGCATGATTGTGATTGTATGATTGTGATTGTATGATTGTGATGGTATGATTGTGATTGTATGACTGTGATTGTATGATTGTGATTGTGTGATTGTGATTGTGCGATTGTGATTGTGCGATTGTGATTGTGCGATTGTGATTGTACGATTGTGATTGTATGATTGTGATTGTATGATTATGATTGAATGATTGTGATTGCATGACTGTGATTGTATGATTGTGATTGCATGATTTTGAATGTATGATTGTGATTGTATGATTGTGATTGTATGATTATGATTGTATGATTGTGATTGTATGATTGTGATAGTATGATCGTGATTGTAAGATTGTGATTGTATGACTGTGATTGTATGATTGTGATTGTATGATTTTCATTGTATGATTATGATTGTATGATTGTGCTTGCATGATTGTGATTGTATGATTGAGATTGCATGATTTTGTATGTATGATTGTGATTGTATGATTGTGATTGTATGATTGTGATTGTATGATTGTGATTGTATGATTGTGATAGTATGATTGTGATTGTAAGATTGTGATTGTATGACTGTGATTGTATGATTGTGATTGTATGATTGTGATGTATGATTGTAATTGTATGATTATGATTGTATGATTGTGATTGCATGATTGTGATTGTATGATTGTGATTGCATGATTTTGAATGTATGATTGTGATTGTATGATTGTGATTGTATGATTGTGATTGTATGATTGTGATAGTATGATTGTGATTGTAAGATTGTGATTGTATGACTGTGATTGTATGATTGTGATTGTATGATTGTCATTGTATGATTATGATTGTATGATTGTGATTGCATGATTGTGATTGTATGATTGAGATTGCATGATTGTGATTGTATGATTGTGATTCTATGATTGTGATTGTATGATTGTGGTTGTATGATTGTGATTGTCTGATTGCGGTTGTATGATTGTGATTGTATGATTGTGATTGTATGATTGTGATTGTATGATTGTGATTGTATGATTGTGATTGTATGATTGTGATTGTATGATTGTGATAGTATGATTGTGATTGTAAGATTGTGATTGTATGACTGTGATTGTATGATTGTGATTGTATGATTTTCATTGTATGATTATGATTGTATGATTGTGCTTGCATGATTGTGATTGTATGATTGAGATTGCATGATTTTGTATGTATGATTGTGATTGTATGATTGTGATTGTATGATTGTGATTGTATGATTGTGATTGTATGATTGTGATTGTATGATTGTATTTGGGAGATTGTAGTTGTATGATTGCGATTGTATGATTGTGATTGTATGATTGTGATGTATGATTGTAATTGTATGATTATGATTGTATGATTGTGATTGTATGATTGTGATGGTATGATTGTGATTGTATGATTGCGATCGTATGATTGTGATTGTATGATTATGATTGTATGATTGTGATTGGAAGATTTCGATTGTATGATTGTGATTGTATGATTGTGATTGTATGACTGTGATTGTATGATTGTGATTGTGCGATTGTGATTGTACGATTGTGATTGTACGATTGTGATTGTATGATTGTGATTGTATGATTATGATTGAACGATTGTGATTGCATGATTGTGATTGTATGATTGTGATTGCATGATTTTGAATGTATGATTGTGACTGTATGATTGTGATTGTATGATTGTGATTGTATGATTGTGATAGTATGATTGTGATTGTAAGATTGTGATTGTATGACTGTGATTGTATGATTGTGATTGTATGATTGTCATTGTATGATTATGATTGTATGATTGTGATTGCATGATTGTGATTGTATGATTGAGATTGCATGATTGTGATTGTATGATTGTGATTCTATGATTGTGATTGTATGATTGTGGTTGTATGATTGTGATTGTCTGATTGCGGTTGTATGATTGTGATTGTATGATTGTGATTGTATGATTGTGATTGTATGATTGTGATTGTATGATTGTCATTGTATGATTATGATTGTATGATTGTGATTGTATGATTGAGATTGTACGATTGTGATTGTATGATTGTCATCGTATGATTATGATTGTATGATTGTGATGGCATGATTGTGATTGTATGATTGAGATTGCATGATTTTGTATGTATGATTGTGATTGTATGACTGTGATTGTATGATTGTGATTGTATGATTGTGATTGTATGATTGTGATAGTATGATTGTGATTGTATGATTGTGATTGTATGACTGTGATTGTATGATTGTGATTGTGCGATTGTGATTGTACGATTGTGATTGTATGATTGTGATTGTATGATTATGATTGAATGATTGTGATTGCATGATTGTGATTGTATGATTGTGATTGTATGATTGTGATAGTATGATTGTGATTGTAAGATTGTGATTGTATGAATGTGATTGTATGATTGTGATTGTATGATTGTGATTGTATGATTACGATTGTATGATTGTGATTGTATGATTGTGATGGTATGATTGTGATTGTATGATTGCGATCGTATGATTGTGATTGTATGATTATGATTGTATGATTGTGATTGTATGATTGCGATTGTATGATTGTGATTGTATGATTATGATTGTATTTTTGTGATTGTATGATTGTGATTGTATGATTGCGATTGTATGATTGTGATTGTATGATTATGATTGTATGATTGTGATTGTATGATTGTGATTGTATGATTGTTATTGTATGATTGTCATTGTATGATTATGATTGTATGATTGTGATTGCATGATTGTGATTGTATGATTGAGATTGCATGATTTTGTATGTATGATTGTGATTGTATGACTGTGATTGTATGATTGTGATTGTATGATTGTGATTGTATGATTGTGATAGTATGATTGTGATTGTATGATTGTGATTGTATGACTGTGATTGTATGATTGTGATTGTGCGATTGTGATTGTACGATTGTGATTGTATGATTGTGATTGTATGATTATGATTGAATGATTGTGATTGCATGATTGTGATTGTATGATTGTGATTGCATGATTTTGAATGTATGATTGTGATTGTATGATTGCGATTGTGCGATTGTGATTGTACGATTGTGATTGTATGATTGTGATTGTATGATTATGATTGTATGATTGTGATTGTATGATTGCGATTGTATGATTGTGATTGTATGATTATGATTGTATTTTTGTGATTGTATGATTGTGATTGTATGATTGCGATTGTATTATTGTGATTCTATGATTGTGTAGTATGGTTGTGATTGTATGATTGTGATTGTATGATTGCGATTGTATGATTGTAATTGTATGATTGTGATTGCATGATTGCGATTGTATGATTGTGATTGCATGATTTTGAATGTATGATTGTGATTGTATGATTGTGATTGTATGATTGTGATTGTATGATTGTGATTGTATGATTGTGATTGTATGATTGTGATTGTATGATATTGATTGTATGATTGTGATTGTATGATTGTGATTGTATGATTGTGATGGTATGATTGTGATTGTATGATTACGATTGTATGATTGTGATTGTATGATTGTGATTGCATGACTTTGAATGTATGATTGTGATTGTACGATTGTGATTGTATGATTGTGATTGTATGATTGTGATAGTATGATTGTGATTGTAAGATTGTGATTGTATGACTGTGATTGTATGATTGTGATTGTATGATTGTCATTGTATGATTATGATTGTATGATTGTGATTGCATGATTGTGATTGTATGATTGAGATTGCATGATTTTGTATGTATGATTGTGATTGTATGATTATGATTGTATTTTTGTGATTGTATGATTGTGATTGTATGATTGCGATTGTATTTTTGTGATTCTATGATTGTGTAGTATGGTTGTGATTGTATGATTGTGATTGTATGATTGCGATTGTATGATTGTAATTGTATGATTGTGATTGTATGATTGGATTGTATGATTGTGGTTGTATGATTGTGATTGTGTGATTGTGATTGTATGATTGTGATTGTATGATTGTGATTGTATGATTGTGATTGTGTGATTGTATTTGGGAGATTGTAATTGTATGATTGCGATTTTATGATTGCGTTTGTATGCTGGTGACTGTATTATTGTGATTGTGTGATTGTGATTGTATGATTGTGATTGTATGATTGTGATTGCATGATTGTGATTGTATGATTGTGTTTGTATGACTGTGATTGTATGATTGTATTTGGGTGATTGTAATTGTATGATTGCGATTGTATGATTGTGATTGTATGATTGTTATCGTATGATTGTGATTGTTTGACTGCGATTGTATGATTGTGCTTGTATGATTGTGATTGTGTGATTGTGATTGTATGATTATGATTGAATGATTGTGATTGCATGATTGCGATTGTATGATTGTGATTGCATGATTTTGAATGTATGATTGTGATTGTATGATTGTGATTGTATGATTGTGATTGTATGATTGTGATTGTATGATTGTGATAGTATGATTGTGAGTGTAAGATTGTGATTGTATGACTGTGATTGTATGATTGTGATTGTGCGATTGTGATTGTACGATTGTGATTGTACGATTGCGATTGTATGAATGCGATTGTATGATTGTGATTGCATGATTGTGGTTGTATGATTGTGATTGTATGATATTGATTGTATGATTGTGATTGTATGATTGTGATTGTATGATTGTGGTTGTATGATTGTGATTGTCTGATTGCGGTTGTATGATTGTGATTGTATGATTGTGATTGTATGATTGTGATTGTATGATTGTGATTGTATGATTGTGATAGTATGATTGCGATTGTAAGATTGTGATTGTATGACTGTGATTGTATGATTGTGATTGTATGATTTTCATTGTATGATTATGATTGTATGATTGTGCTTGCATGATTGTGATTGTATGATTGAGATTGCATGATTTTGTATGTATGATTGTGATTGTATGATTGTGATTGTATGATTGTGATTGTATGATTGTGATTGTATGATTGTGATTGTATGATTGTATTTGGGAGATTGTGTTTGGGAGATTGTAGTTGTATGATTGCGATTGTATGATTGTGATTGTATGATTGTGATGTATGATTGTAATTGTATGATTATGATTGTATGATTGTGATTGTATGATTGTGATGGTATGATTGTGATTGTATGATTGCGATCGTATGATTGTGATTGTATGATTATGATTGTATGATTGTGATTGGAAGATTTCGATTGTATGATTGTGATTGTATGATTGTGATTGTATGACTGTGATTGTATGATTGTGATTGTGCGATTGTGATTGTACGATTGTGATTGTACGATTGTGATTGTATGATTGTGATTGTATGATTATGATTGAACGATTGTGATTGCATGATTGTGATTGTATGATTGTGATTGCATGATTTTGAATGTATGATTGTGACTGTATGATTGTGATTGTATGATTGTGATTGTATGATTGTGATAGTATGATTGTGATTGTAAGATTGTGATTGTATGACTGTGATTGTATGATTGTGATTGTATGATTGTCATTGTATGATTATGATTGTATGATTGTGATTGCATGATTGTGATTGTATGATTGAGATTGCATGATTGTGATTGTATGATTGTGATTCTATGATTGTGATTGTATGATTGTGGTTGTATGATTGTGATTGTCTGATTGCGGTTGTATGATTGTGATTGTATGATTGTGATTGTATGATTGTGATTGTATGATTGTGATTGTATGATTGTCATTGTATGATTATGATTGTATGATTGTGATTGTATGATTGAGATTGTACGATTGTGATTGTATGATTGTCATCGTATGATTATGATTGTATGATTGTGATGGCATGATTGTGATTGTATGATTGAGATTGCATGATTTTGTATGTATGATTGTGATTGTATGACTGTGATTGTATGATTGTGATTGTATGATTGTGATTTTATGATTGTGATAGTATGATTGTGATTGTATGATTGTGATTGTATGACTGTGATTGTATGATTGTGATTGTGCGATTGTGATTGTACGATTGTGATTGTATGATTGTGATTGTATGATTATGATTGAATGATTGTGATTGCATGATTGTGATTGTATGATTGTGATTGCATGATTTTGAATGTATGATTCTGATTGTACGATTGTGATTGTATGATTGTGATTGTATGATTGTGATAGTATGATTGTGATTGTAAGATTGTGATTGTATGAATGTGATTGTATGATTGTGATTGTATGATTGTGATTGTATGATTACGATTGTATGATTGTGATTGTATGATTGTGATGGTATGATTGTGATTGTATGATTGCGATCGTATGATTGTGATTGTATGATTATGATTGTATGATTGTGATTGTATGATTGCGATTGTATGATTGTGATTGTATGATTATGATTGTATTTTTGTGATTGTATGATTGTGATTGTATGATTGCGATTGTATGATTGTGATTGTATGATTATGATTGTATGATTGTGATTGTATGATTGTGATTGTATGATTGTTATTGTATGATTGTCATTGTATGATTATGATTGTATGATTGTGATTGCATGATTGTGATTGTATGATTGAGATTGCATGATTTTGTATGTATGATTGTGATTGTATGACTGTGATTGTATGATTGTGATTGTATGATTGTGATTGTATGATTGTGATAGTATGATTGTGATTGTATGATTGTGATTGTATGACTGTGATTGTATGATTGTGATTGTGCGATTGTGATTGTACGATTGTGATTGTATGATTGTGATTGTATGATTATGATTGAATGATTGTGATTGCATGATTGTGATTGTATGATTGTGATTGCATGATTTTGAATGTATGATTGTGATTGTATGATTGCGATTGTGCGATTGTGATTGTACGATTGTGATTGTATGATTGTGATTGTATGATTATGATTGTATGATTGTGATTGTATGATTGCGATTGTATGATTGTGATTGTATGATTATGATTGTATTTTTGTGATTGTATGATTGTGATTGTATGATTGCGATTGTATTATTGTGATTCTATGATTGTGTAGTATGGTTGTGATTGTATGATTGTGATTGTATGATTGCGATTGTATGATTGTAATTGTATGATTGTGATTGCATGATTGCGATTGTATGATTGTGATTGCATGATTTTGAATGTATGATTGTGATTGTATGATTGTGATTGTATGATTGTGATTGTATGATTGTGATTGTATGATTGTGATTGTATGATATTGATTGTATGATTGTGATTGTATGATTGTGATTGTATGATTGTGATGGTATGATTGTGATTGTATGATTACGATTGTATGATTGTGATTGTATGATTGTGATTGCATGACTTTGAATGTATGATTGTGATTGTACGATTGTGATTGTATGATTGTGATTGTATGATTGTGAT
This sequence comes from Megachile rotundata, assembly GCF_050947335.1. NCBI lineage: Eukaryota > Metazoa > Arthropoda > Insecta > Hymenoptera > Megachilidae > Megachile > Megachile rotundata. The sequence continues at coordinate 1,193,511 of NW_027473323.1, read as the reverse complement.
AGTATGATTGTGATTGTAAGATTGTGATTGTATGACTGTGATTGTATGATTGTGATTGTATGATTGTCATTGTATGATTATGATTGTATGATTGTGATTGCATGATTGTGATTGTATGATTGAGATTGCATGATTTTGTATGTATGATTGTGATTGTATGATTGTGATTGTATGATTGTGAAAGTATGATTGTGATTGTATGACTGTGATTGTATGATTGTGATTGTATGATTGTGATTGTATGAATGTGATCGTATGATTGTGAGTGTATGATTGTGATTGTATGACTGTGATTGTATGATTGTGATTGTGCGATTGTGATTGTACGATTGTGATTGTACGATTGTGATTGCATGATTGTGATTGTATGATTGAGATTGCATGATTTTGTATGTATGATTGTGATTGTATGATTATGATTGTATTTTTGTGATTGTATGATTGTGATTGTATGATTGCGATTGTATTTTTGTGATTCTATGATTGTGTAGTATGGTTGTGATTGTATGATTGTGATTGTATGATTGCGATTGTATGATTGTAATTGTATGATTGTGATTGTATGATTGGATTGTATGATTGTGGTTGTATGATTGTGATTGTGTGATTGTGATTGTATGATTGTGATTGTATGATTGTGATTGTATGATTGTGATTGTGTGATTGTATTTGGGAGATTGTAATTGTATGATTGCGATTTTATGATTGCGTTTGTATGCTGGTGACTGTATTATTGTGATTGTGTGATTGTGATTGTATGATTGTGATTGTATGATTGTGATTGCATGATTGTGATTGTATGATTGTGTTTGTATGACTGTGATTGTATGATTGTATTTGGGTGATTGTAATTGTATGATTGCGATTGTATGATTGTGATTGTATGATTGTTATCGTATGATTGTGATTGTTTGACTGCGATTGTATGATTGTGCTTGTATGATTGTGATTGTGTGATTGTGATTGTATGATTATGATTGAATGATTGTGATTGCATGATTGCGATTGTATGATTGTGATTGCATGATTTTGAATGTATGATTGTGATTGTATGATTGTGATTGTATGATTGTGATTGTATGATTGTGATTGTATGATTGTGATAGTATGATTGTGAGTGTAAGATTGTGATTGTATGACTGTGATTGTATGATTGTGATTGTGCGATTGTGATTGTACGATTGTGATTGTACGATTGCGATTGTATGAATGCGATTGTATGATTGTGATTGCATGATTGTGGTTGTATGATTGTGATTGTATGATATTGATTGTATGATTGTGATTGTATGATTGTGATTGTATGATTGTGGTTGTATGATTGTGATTGTCTGATTGCGGTTGTATGATTGTGATTGTATGATTGTGATTGTATGATTGTGATTGTATGATTGTGATTGTATGATTGTGATAGTATGATTGTGATTGTAAGATTGTGATTGTATGACTGTGATTGTATGATTGTGATTGTATGATTTTCATTGTATGATTATGATTGTATGATTGTGCTTGCATGATTGTGATTGTATGATTGAGATTGCATGATTTTGTATGTATGATTGTGATTGTATGATTGTGATTGTATGATTGTGATTGTATGATTGTGATTGTATGATTGTATTTGGGAGATTGTGTTTGGGAGATTGTAGTTGTATGATTGCGATTGTATGATTGTGATTGTATGATTGTGATGTATGATTGTAATTGTATGATTATGATTGTATGATTGTGATTGTATGATTGTGATGGTATGATTGTGATTGTATGATTGCGATCGTATGATTGTGATTGTATGATTATGATTGTATGATTGTGATTGGAAGATTTCGATTGTATGATTGTGATTGTATGATTGTGATTGTATGACTGTGATTGTATGATTGTGATTGTGCGATTGTGATTGTACGATTGTGATTGTACGATTGTGATTGTATGATTGTGATTGTATGATTATGATTGAACGATTGTGATTGCATGATTGTGATTGTATGATTGTGATTGCATGATTTTGAATGTATAATTGTGACTGTATGATTGTGATTGTATGATTGTGATTGTATGATTGTGATAGTATGATTGTGATTGTAAGATTGTGATTGTATGACTGTGATTGTATGATTGTGATTGTATGATTGTGATTGTATGATTGTCATTGTATGATTATGATTGTATGATTGTGATTGCATGATTGTGATTGTATGATTGAGATTGCATGATTGTGATTGTATGATTGTGATTCTATGATTGTGATTGTATGATTGTGGTTGTATGATTGTGATTGTCTGATTGCGGTTGTATGATTGTGATTGTATGATTGTGATTGTATGATTGTGATTGTATGATTGTGATTGTATGATAGTCATTGTACGATTATGATTGTATGATTGTGATTGTATGATTGTCATTGTACGATTGTGATTGTATGATTGTGATTGTATGATTATGATTGAATGATTGTGATTGCATGATTGTGATTGTATGATTGTGATTGCATGATTTTGAATGTATGATTGTGATTGTATGATTGCGATTGTGCGATTGTGATTGTACGATTGTGATTGTATGATTGTGATTGTATCATTATGATTGTATGATTGTGATTGTATGATTGCGATTGTATGATTGTGATTGTATGATTATGATTGTATTTTTGTGATTGTATGATTGTGATTGTATGATTGCGATTGTATTATTGTGATTCTATGATTGTGTAGTATGGTTGTGATTGTATGATTGTGATTGTATGATTGCGATTGTATGATTGTAATTGTATGATTGTGATTGCATGATTGCGATTGTATGATTGTGATTGCATGATTTTGAATGTATGATTGTGATTGTATGATTGTGATTGTATGATTGTGATTGTATGATTGTGATTGTATGATTGTGATTGTATGATATTGATTGTATGATTGTGATTGTATGATTGTGATTGTATGATTGTGATGGTATGATTGTGATTGTATGATTACGATTGTATGATTGTGATTGTATGATTGTGATTGCATGACTTTGAATGTATGATTGTGATTGTACGATTGTGATTGTATGATTGTGATTGTATGATTGTGATAGTATGATTGTGATTGTAAGATTGTGATTGTATGACTGTGATTGTATGATTGTGATTGTATGATTGTCATTGTATGATTATGATTGTATGATTGTGATTGCATGATTGTGATTGTATGATTGAGATTGCATGATTTTGTATGTATGATTGTGATTGTATGATTGTGATTGTATGATTGTGAAAGTATGATTGTGATTGTATGACTGTGATTGTATGATTGTGATTGTATGATTGTGATTGTATGAATGTGATCGTATGATTGTGAGTGTATGATTGTGATTGTATGACTGTGATTGTATGATTGTGATTGTGCGATTGTGATTGTACGATTGTGATTGTACGATTGTGATTGCATGATTGTGATTGTATGATTGAGATTGCATGATTTTGTATGTATGATTGTGATTGTATGATTATGATTGTATTTTTGTGATTGTATGATTGTGATTGTATGATTGCGATTGTATTTTTGTGATTCTATGATTGTGTAGTATGGTTGTGATTGTATGATTGTGATTGTATGATTGCGATTGTATGATTGTAATTGTATGATTGTGATTGTATGATTGGATTGTATGATTGTGGTTGTATGATTGTGATTGTGTGATTGTGATTGTATGATTGTGATTGTATGATTTTGATTGTATGATTGTGATTGTGTGATTGTATTTGGGAGATTGTAATTGTATGATTGCGATTTTATGATTGCGTTTGTATGCTGGTGACTGTATTATTGTGATTGTGTGATTGTGATTGTATGATTGTGATTGTATGATTGTGATTGCATGATTGTGATTGTATGATTGTGTTTGTATGACTGTGATTGTATGATTGTATTTGGGTGATTGTAATTGTATGATTGCGATTGTATGATTGTGATTGTATGATTGTTATCGTATGATTGTGATTGTTTGACTGCGATTGTATGATTGTGCTTGTATGATTGTGATTGTGTGATTGTGATTGTATGATTATGATTGAATGATTGTGATTGCATGATTGCGATTGTATGATTGTGATTGCATGATTTTGAATGTATGATTGTGATTGTATGATTGTGATTGTATGATTGTGATTGTATGATTGTGATTGTATGATTGTGATAGTATGATTGTGAGTGTAAGATTGTGATTGTATGACTGTGATTGTATGATTGTGATTGTGCGATTGTGATTGTACGATTGTGATTGTACGATTGCGATTGTATGAATGCGATTGTATGATTGTGATTGCATGATTGTGGTTGTATGATTGTGATTGTATGATATTGATTGTATGATTGTGATTGTATGATTGTGATTGTATGATTGTGATGGTATGATTGTGATTGTATGATTACGATTGTATGATTGTGATTGTATGATTGTGATTGCATGACTTTGAATGTATGATTGTGATTGTACGATTGTGATTGTATGATTGTGATTGTATGATTGTGATAGTATGATTATGATTGTAAGATTTTGATTGTATGACTGTGATTGTATGATTGTGATTGTATGATTGTCATTGTATGATTGGATTGTATGATTGTGGTTGTATGATTGTGATTGTGTGATTGTGATTGTATGATTGTGATTGTATGATTTTGATTGTATGATTGTGATTGTGTGATTGTATTTGGGAGATTGTAATTGTATGATTGCGATTTTATGATTGCGTTTGTATGCTGGTGACTGTATTATTGTGATTGTGTGATTGTGATTGTATGATTGTGATTGTATGATTGTGATTGCATGATTGTGATTGTATGATTGTGTTTGTATGACTGTGATTGTATGATTGTATTTGGGTGATTGTAATTGTATGATTGCGATTGTATGATTGTGATTGTATGATTGTTATCGTATGATTGTGATTGTTTGACTGCGATTGTATGATTGTGCTTGTATGATTGTGATTGTGTGATTGTGATTGTATGATTATGATTGAATGATTGTGATTGCATGATTGCGATTGTATGATTGTGATTGCATGATTTTGAATGTATGATTGTGATTGTATGATTGTGATTGTATGATTGTGATTGTATGATTGTGATTGTATGATTGTGATAGTATGATTGTGAGTGTAAGATTGTGATTGTATGACTGTGATTGTATGATTGTGATTGTGCGATTGTGATTGTACGATTGTGATTGTACGATTGCGATTGTATGAATGCGATTGTATGATTGTGATTGCATGATTGTGGTTGTATGATTGTGATTGTATGATATTGATTGTATGATTGTGATTGTATGATTGTGATTGTATGATTGTGATGGTATGATTGTGATTGTATGATTACGATTGTATGATTGTGATTGTATGATTGTGATTGCATGACTTTGAATGTATGATTGTGATTGTACGATTGTGATTGTATGATTGTGATTGTATGATTGTGATAGTATGATTATGATTGTAAGATTTTGATTGTATGACTGTGATTGTATGATTGTGATTGTATGATTGTCATTGTATGATTATGATTGTATGATTGTGATTGCATGATTGTGATTGTATGATTGAGATTGCATGATTTTGTATGTATGATTGTGATTGTATGATTGTGATTGTATGATTGTGAAAGTATGATTGTGATTGTATGACTGTAATTGTATGATTGTGATTGTATGATTGTGATTGTATGAATGTGATCGTATGATTGTGAGTGTATGATTGTGATTGTATGACTGTGATTGTATGATTGTGATTGTGCGATTGTGATTGTACGATTGTGATTGTACGATTGTGATTGCATGATTGTGATTGTATGATTGAGATTGCATGATTTTGTATGTATGATTGTGATTGTATGATTATGATTGTATTTTTGTGATTGTATGATTGTGATTGTATGATTGCGATTGTATTTTTGTGATTCTATGATTGTGTAGTATGGTTGTGATTGTATGATTGTGATTGTATGATTGCGATTGTATGATTGTAATTGAATGATTGTGATTGTATGATTGGATTGTATGATTGTGGTTGTATGATTGTGATTGTGTGATTGTGATTGTATGATTGTGACTGTATGATTGTGATTGTATGATTGTGATTGTGTGATTGTATTTGGGAGATTGTAATTGTATGATTGCGATTTTATGATTGCGTTTGTATGCTGGTGACTGTATTATTGTGATTGTGTGATTGTGATTGTATGATTGTGATTGAATGATTGTGATTGCATGATTGTGATTGTATGATTGTGTTTGTATGACTGTGATTGTATGATTGTATTTGGGTGATTGTAATTGTATGATTGCGATTGTATGATTGTGATTGTATGATTGTTATCGTATGATTGTGATTGTTTGACTGCGATTGTATGATTGTGCTTGTATGATTGTGATTGTGTGATTGTGATTGTATGATTATGATTGAATGATTGTGATTGCATGATTGCGATTGTATGATTGTGATTGCATGATTTTGAATGTATGATTGTGATTGTATGATTGTGATTGTATGATTGTGATTGTATGATTGTATTTGGGAGATTGTGTTTCGGAGATTGTAGTTGTATGATTGCGATTGTATGATTGTGATTGTATGATTGTGATGTATGATTGTAATTGTATGATTATGATTGTATGATTGTGATTGTATGATTGTGATGGTATGATTGTGATTGTATGATTGCGATCGTATGATTGTGATTGTATGATTATGATTGTATGATTGTGATTGGAAGATTTCGATTGTATGATTGTGATTGTATGATTGTGATTGTATGACTGTGATTGTATGATTGTGATTGTGCGATTGTGATTGTACGATTGTGATTGTACGATTGTGATTGTATGATTGTGATTGTATGATTATGATTGAACGATTGTGATTGCATGATTGTGATTGTATGATTGTGATTGCATGATTTTGAATGTATGATTGTGACTGTATGATTGTGATTGTATGATTGTGATTGTATGATTGTGATAGTATGATTGTGATTGTAAGATTGTGATTGTATGACTGTGATTGTATGATTGTGATTGTATGATTGTCATTGTATGATTATGATTGTATGATTGTGATTGCATGATTGTGATTGTATGATTGAGATTGCATGATTGTGATTGTATGATTGTGATTCTATGATTGTGATTGTATGATTGTGGTTGTATGATTGTGATTGTCTGATTGCGGTTGTATGATTGTGATTGTATGATTGTGATTGTATGATTGTGATTGTATGATTGTGATTGTATGATTGTCATTGTATGATTATGATTGTATGATTGTGATTGTATGATTGAGATTGTACGATTGTGATTGTATGATTGTCATCGTATGATTATGATTGTATGATTGTGATGGCATGATTGTGATTGTATGATTGAGATTGCATGATTTTGTATGTATGATTGTGATTGTATGACTGTGATTGTATGATTGTGATTGTATGATTGTGATTGTATGATTGTGATAGTATGATTGTGATTGTATGATTGTGATTGTATGACTGTGATTGTATGATTGTGATTGTGCGATTGTGATTGTACGATTGTGATTGTATGATTGTGATTGTATAATTATGATTGAATGATTGTGATTGCATGATTGTGATTGTATGATTGTGATTGCATGATTTTGAATGTATGTTTGTGATTGTACGATTGTGATTGTATGATTGTGATTGTATGATTGTGATAGTATGATTGTGATTGTAAGATTGTGATTGTATGAATGTGATTGTATGATTGTGATTGTATGATTGTGATTGTATGATTACGATTGTATGATTGTGATTGTATGATTGTGATGGTATGATTGTGATTGTATGATTGCGATCGTATGATTGTGATTGTATGATTATGATTGTATGATTGTGATTGTATGATTGCGATTGTATGATTGTGATTGTATGATTATGATTGTATTTTTGTGATTGTATGATTGTGATTGTATGATTGCGATTGTATGATTGTGATTGTATGATTATGATTGTATGATTGTGATTGTATGATTGTGATTGTATGATTGTTATTGTATGATTGTCATTATATGATTATGATTGTATGATTGTGATTGCATGATTGTGATTGTATGATTGAGATTGCATGATTTTGTATGTATGATTGTGATTGTATGACTGTGATTGTATGATTGTGATTGTATGATTGTGATTGTATGATTGTGATAGTATGATTGTGATTGTATGATTGTGATTGTATGACTGTGATTGTATGATTGTGATTGTGCGATTGTGATTGTACGATTGTGATTGTATGATTGTGATTGTATGATTATGATTGAATGATTGTGATTGCATGATTGTGATTGTATGATTGTGATTGCATGATTTTGAATGTATGATTGTGATTGTATGATTGCGATTGTGCGATTGTGATTGTACGATTGTGATTGTATGATTGTGATTGTATGATTATGATTGTATGATTGTGATTGTATGATTGCGATTGTATGATTGTGATTGTATGATTATGATTGTATTTTTGTGATTGTATGATTGTGATTGTATGATTGCGATTGTATTATTGTGATTCTATGATTGTGTAGTATGGTTGTGATTGTATGATTGTGATTGTATGATTGCGATTGTATGATTGTAATTGTATGATTGTGATTGCATGATTGCGATTGTATGATTGTGATTGCATGATTTTGAATGTATGATTGTGATTGTATGATTGTGATTGTATGATTGTGATTGTATGATTGTGATTGTATGATTGTGATTGTATGATTGTGATTGTATGATATTGATTGTATGATTGTGATTGTATGATTGTGATTGTATGATTGTGATGGTATGATTGTGATTGTATGATTACGATTGTATGATTGTGATTGTATGATTGTGATTGCATGACTTTGAATGTATGATTGTGATTGTACGATTGTGATTGTATGATTGTGATTGTATGATTGTGATAGTATGATTGTGATTGTAAGATTGTGATTGTATGACTGTGATTGTATGATTGTGATTGTATGATTGTCATTGTATGATTATGATTGTATGATTGTGATTGCATGATTGTGATTGTATGATTGAGATTGCATGATTTTGTATGTATGATTGTGATTGTATGATTGTGATTGTATGATTGTGAAAGTATGATTGTGATTGTATGACTGTGATTGTATGATTGTGATTGTATGATTGTGATTGTATGAATGTGATCGTATGATTGTGAGTGTATGATTGTGATTGTATGACTGTGATTGTATGATTGTGATTGTGCGATTGTGATTGTACGATTGTGATTGTACGATTGTGATTGCATGATTGTGATTGTATGATTGAGATTGCATGATTTTGTATGTATGATTGTGATTGTATGATTATGATTGTATTTTTGTGGTTGTATGATTGTGATTGTATGATTGCGATTGTATTTTTGTGATTCTATGATTGTGTAGTATGGTTGTGATTGTATGATTGTGATTGTATGATTGCGATTGTATGATTGTAATTGTATGATTGTGATTGTATGATTGGATTGTATGATTGTGGTTGTATGATTGTGATTGTGTGATTGTGATTGTATGATTGTGATTGTATGATTGTGATTGTATGATTGTGATTGTGTGATTGTATTTGGGAGATTGTAATTGTATGATTGCGATTTTATGATTGCGTTTGTATGCTGGTGACTGTATTATTGTGATTGTGTGATTGTGATTGTATGATTGTGATTGTATGATTGTGATTGCATGATTGTGATTGTATGATTGTGTTTGTATGACTGTGATTGTATGATTGTATTTGGGTGATTGTAATTGTATGATTGCGATTGTATGATTGTGATTGTATGATTGTTATCGTATGATTGTGATTGTTTGACTGCGATTGTATGATTGTGCTTGTATGATTGTGATTGTGTGATTGTGATTGTATGATTATGATTGAATGATTGTGATTGCATGATTGCGATTGTATGATTGTGATTGCATGATTTTGAATGTATGATTGTGATTGTATGATTGTGTTTGTATGATTGTGATTGTATGATTGTGATAGTATGATTGTGAGTGTAAGATTGTGATTGTATGACTGTGATTGTATGATTGTGATTGTGCGATTGTGATTGTACGATTGTGATTGTACGATTGCGATTGTATGAATGCGATTGTATGATTGTGATTGCATGATTGTGGTTGTATGATTGTGATTGTATGATATTGATTGTATGATTGTGATTGTATGATTGTGATTGTATGATTGTGATGGTATGATTGTGATTGTATGATTACGATCGTATGATTGTGATTGTATGATTGTGATTGCATGACTTTGAATGTATGATTGTGATTGTACGATTGTGATTGTATGATTGTGATTGTATGATTGTGATAGTATGATTATGATTGTAAGATTGTGATTGTATGACTGTGATTGTATGATTGTGATTGTATGATTGTCATTGTATGATTATGATTGTATGATTGTGATTGCATGATTGTGATTGTATGATTGAGATTGCATGATTTTGTATGTATGATTGTGATTGTATGATTGTGATTGTATGATTGTGAAAGTATGATTGTGATTGTATGACTGTAATTGTATGATTGTGATTGTATGATTGTGATTGTATGAATGTGATCGTATGATTGTGAGTGTATGATTGTGATTGTATGACTGTGATTGTATGATTGTGATTGTGCGATTGTGATTGTACGATTGTGATTGTACGATTGTGATTGCATGATTGTGATTGTATGATTGAGATTGCATGATTTTGTATGTATGATTGTGATTGTATGATTATGATTGTATTTTTGTGATTGTATGATTGTGATTGTATGATTGCGATTGTATTTTTGTGATTCTATGATTGTGTAGTATGGTTGTGATTGTATGATTGTGATTGTATGATTGCGATTGTATGATTGTAATTGTATGATTGTGATTGTATGATTGGATTGTATGATTGTGGTTGTATGATTGTGATTGTGTGATTGTGATTGTATGATTGTGACTGTATGATTGTGATTGTATGATTGTGATTGTGTGATTGTATTTGGGAGATTGTAATTGTATGATTGCGATTTTATGATTGCGTTTGTATGCTGGTGACTGTATTATTGTGATTGTGTGATTGTGATTGTATGATTGTGATTGTATGATTGTGATTGCATGATTGTGATTGTATGATTGTGTTTGTATGACTGTGATTGTATGATTGTATTTGGGTGATTGTAATTGTATGATTGCGATTGTATGATTGTGATTGTATGATTGTTATCGTATGATTGTGATTGTTTGACTGCGATTGTATGATTGTGCTTGTATGATTGTGATTGTGTGATTGTGATTGTATGATTATGATTGAATGATTGTGATTGCATGATTGCGATTGTATGATTGTGATTGCATGATTTTGAATGTATGATTGTGATTGTATGATTGTGATAGTATGATTGTGATTGTATGATTGTGATGGTATGATTGTGATTGTATGATTGTGATTGTATGACTGTGATTGTATGATTGTGATTGTATGATTGTATTTGGGTGATTGTAATTGTATGATTGCGTTTGTATGATTGTGATTGTATGATTGTTATCGTATGATTGTGATTGTTTGACTGCGATTGTATGATTGTGCTTGTATGATTGTGATTGTATGATTGTGATTGTATGATTGTGATTGTATGATTGTGATTGTATGATTGTGTTTGTATGATTTTGATTGGATGATTGTGATTGCATGATTGTGATTGTATGATTGTGATTGTATGATTGTGATGGTATGATTGTGATTGTATGACTGTGATTGTATGATTGTGATTGTGTGATTGTGATTGTGCGATTGTGATTGTGCGATTGTGATTGTACGATTGTGATTGTACGATTGTGATTGTATGATTGTGATTGTATGATTATGATTGAATGATTGTGATTGCATGACTGTGATTGTATGATTGTGATTGCATGATTTTGAATGTATGATTGTGATTGTATGATTGTGATTGTATGATTGTGAGTGTATGATTGTGATTGTATGATTGTGATAGTATGATCGTGATTGTAAGATTGTGATTGTATGACTGTGATTGTATGATTGTGATTGTATGATTTTCATTGTATGATTATGATTGTATGATTGTGCTTGCATGATTGTGATTGTATGATTGAGATTGCATGATTTTGTATGTATGATTGTGATTGTATGATTGTGATTGTATGATTGTGATTGTATGATTGTGATTGTATGATTGTGATTGTATGATTGTGATTGTATGATTGTATTTGGGAGATTGTGTTTGGGAGATTGTAGTTGTATGATTGCGATTGTATGATTGTGATTGTATGATTGTGATGTATGATTGTAATTGTATGATTATTATTGTATGATTGTGATTGTATGATTGTGATGGTATGATTGTGACTGTGTGATTGCGATCGTATGATTGTGATTGTATGATTATGATTGTATGATTGTGATTGGAAGATTTCGATTGTATGATTGTGATTGTATGATTGTGATTGTATGACTGTGATTGTATGATTGTGATTGTGCGATTGTGATTGTACGATTGTGATTGTACGATTGTGATTGTATGATTGTGATTGTATGATTATGATTGAACGATTGTGATTGCATGATTGTGATTGTATGATTGTGATTGCATGATTTTGAATGTATGATTGTGATTGTATGATTGTGATTGTATGATTGTGATTGTATGATTGTGATAGTATGATTGTGGTTGTATGATTGTGATTGTCTGATTGCGGTTGTATGATTGTGATTGTATGATTGTGATTGTATGCTTGTGATTGTATGATTGTGATTGTACGATTGTGATTGTATGATTGTGATTGTATGATTATGATTGAACGATTGTGATTGCATGATTGTGATTGTATGATTGTGATTGCATGATTTTGAATGTATGATTGTGACTGAATGATTGTGATTGTATGATTGTGATTGTATGATTGTGATAGTATGATTGTGATTGTAAGATTGTGATTGTATGACTGTGATTGTATGATTGTGATTGTATGATTGTCATTGTATGATTATGATTGTATGATTGTGATTGCATGATTGTGATTGTATGATTGAGATTGCATGATTGTGATTGTATGATTGTGATTCTATGATTGTAATTGTATGATTGTGGTTGTATGATTGTGATTGTCTGATTGCGGTTGTATGATTGTGATTGTATGATTGTGATTGTATGATTGTGATTGTATGATTGTCATTGTATGATTGTCATTGTATGATTATGATTGTATGATTGTGATTGTATGATTGTCATCGTATGATTATGATTGTATGATTGTGATGGCATGATTGTGATTGTATGACTGAGATTGCATGATTTTGTATGTATGATTGTGATTGTATGACTGTGATTGTATGATTGTGATTGTATGATTGTGATTGTATGATTGTGATAGTATGATTGTGATTGTATGATTGTGATTGTATGACTGTGATTGTATGATTGTGATTGTGCGATTGTGATTGTACGATTGTGATTGTATGATTGTGATTGTATGATTATGATTGAATGATTGTGATTGCATGATTGTGATTGTATGATTGTGATTGCATGATTTTGAATGTATGATTGTGATTGTACGATTGTGATTGTATGATTGTGATTGTATGATTGTGATAGTATGATTGTGATTGTAAGATTGTGATTGTATGAATGTGATTGTATGATTGTGATTGTATGATTGTGATTGTATGATTACGATTGTATGATTGTGATTGTATGATTGTGATGGTATGATTGTGATTGTATGATTGCGATCGTATGATTGTGATTGTATGATTATGATTGTATGATTGTGATTGTATGATTGCGATTGTATGATTGTGATTGTATGATTATGATTGTATTTTTGTGATTGTATGATTGTGATTGTATGATTGCGATTGTATGATTGTGATTGTATGATTATGATTGTATGATTGTGATTGTATGATTGTGATTGTATGATTGTTATTGTATGATTGTCATTGTATGATTATGATTGTATGATTGTGATTGCATGATTGTGATTGTATGATTGAGATTGCATGATTTTGTATGTATGATTGTGATTGTATGACTGTGATTGTATGATTGTGATTGTATGATTGTGATTGTATGATTGTGATAGTATGATTGTGATTGTATGATTGTGATTGTATGACTGTGATTGTATGATTGTGATTGTGCGATTGTGATTGTACGATTGTGATTGTATGATTGTGATTGTATGATTATGATTGAATGATTGTGATTGCATGATTGTGATTGTATGATTGTGATTGCATGATTTTGAATGTATGATTGTGATTGTATGATTGCGATTGTGCGATTGTGATTGTACGATTGTGATTGTATGATTGTGATTGTATGATTATGATTGTATGATTGTGATTGTATGATTGCGATTGTATGATTGTGATTGTATGATTCTGATTGTATTTTTGTGATTGTATGATTGTGATTGTATGATTGCGATTGTATTATTGTGATTCTATGATTGTGTAGTATGGTTGTGATTGTATGATTGTGATTGTATGATTGTGATTGTGTGATTGAATTTGGGAGATTGTAATTGTATGATTGCGATTTTATGATTGCGTTTGTATGCTGGTGACTGTATTATTGTGATTGTGTGATTGTGATTGTATGATTGTGATTGTATGAATGTGATTGTATGATTGTGATTGTATGATTGTGATTGTATGATTGCGATTGTATGAATGCGATTGTATGATTGTGATTGCATGATTGTGATTGTATGACTGTGATTGTATGATATTGATTGTATGATTGTGATTGTATGATTGTGATTGTATGATTGTGATAGTATGATTGTGATTGTTTGATTGTATTTGGGAGATTGTATTTGGGAGATTGTAATTGTATGATTGCGATTGTATGATTGTGATTGTATGACTGTGATTGTATGATTGTGATTGTATGATTGTGATTGTATGATTATGATTGTATGATTGTGATTGTATGATTGTGATGGTATGATTGTGATTATATGATTGTGATTGTATGATTATGATTGTATGATTGTGATTGTATGATTGCGATTGTATGATTGTGATTGTATGATTATGATTGTATTTTTGTGATTGTATGATTGTGATTGTATGATTGCGATTGTATTATTGTGATTGTATGATTGTGTAGTATGGTTGTGATTATATGATTGTGATTGTATGATTGCGATTGTATGATTGTAATTGTATGATTGTGATTGTATGATTGTGATTGTATGATTGTGGTTGTATGATTGTGATTGTGTGATTGTGATTGTATGATTGTGATTGTATGATTGTGATTGTATGATTGTGATTGTGTGATTGTATTTGGGAGATTGTAATTGTATGATTGCGATTTTATGATTGCGTTTGTATGCTGGTGACTGTATTATTGTGATTGTGTGATTGTGATTGTATGATTGTGATTGTATGATTGTGATTGCATGATTGCGATTTTATGATTGTGTTTGTATGACTGTGATTGTATGATTGTGATTGTATGATTGTATTTGGGTGATTGTAATTGTATGATTGCGATTGTATGATTGTGATTGTATGATTGTTATCGTATGATTGTGATTGTTTGACTGCGATTGTATGATTGTGCTTGTATGATTGTGATTGTATGATTGTGATTGTATGATTGTGATTGTATGATTGTGATTGTATGATTGTGATTGTATGATTGTGATAGTATGATTGTGATTGTATGATTATGATTGTATTTTTGTGATTGTATGATTGTGATTGTATGATTGTGATTGTATGATTGTGATTGTACGATTGTGATTGTATGATTGCGATTGTATGAATGCGATTGTATGATTGTGATTGCACGATTGTGATTGCACGATTGTGATTGTATGATTGTGATTGTATGATATTGATTGTATGATTGTGATTGTATGATTGTGATTGTATGATTGTGATAGTATGACTGTGATTGTATGATTGTGATTGTATGACTGTGATTGTATGATTGTGATTGTGTGATTGTGATTGTGCGATTGTGATTGTACGATTGTGATTGTACGATTGTGATTGTATGATTATGATTGTATGATTATGATTGAATGATTGTGATTGCATGACTGTGATTGTATGATTGTGATTGCATGATTTTGAATGTATGGTTGTGATTGTATGATTGTGATTGTATGATTGTGATTGTATGATTGTGATTGTATGATTGTGATAGTATGATTGTGATTGTAAGATTGTGATTGTATGACTGTGATTGTATGATTGTGATTGTATGATTTTCATTGTATGATTATGATTGTATGATTGTGCTTGCATGATTGTGATTGTATGATTGAGATTGCATGATTTTGTATGTATGATTGTGATTGTATGATTGTGATTGTATGATTGTGATTGTATGATTGTATTTGGGAGATTGTGTTTGGGAGATTGTACTTGTATGATTGCGATTGTATGATTGTGATTGTATGATTGTGATGTATGATTGTAATTGTATGATTATGATTGTATGATTGTGATTGTATGATTGTGATGGTATGATTGTGATTGTATGATTGCGATCGTATGATTGTGATTGTATGATTATGATTGTATGATTGTGATTGGAAGATTTCGATTGTATGATTGTGATTGTATGATTGTGATTGTATGATTGTGATTGTATGATTGTGATTGTATGATTGTGATTGTGCGATTGTGATTGTACGATTGTGATTGTACGATTGTGATTGTACGATTGTGATTGTATGATTGTGATTGTATGATTGTGATTGCATGATTTTGAATGTATGATTGTGACTGTATGATTGTGATTGTATGATTGTGATTGTATGATTGTGATAGTATGATTGTGATTGTAAGATTGTGATTGTATGACTGTGATTGTATGATTGTGATTGTATGATTGTCATTGTATGATTATGATTGTATGACTGTGATTGCATGATTGTGATTGTATGATTGAGATTGCATGATTGTGATTGTATGATTGTGATTCTATGATTGTGATTGTATGATTGTGGTTGTATGATTGTGATTGTCTGATTGCGGTTGTATGATTGTGATTGTATGATTGTGATTGTATGATTGTGATTGTATGATTGTGATTGTATGATTGTCATTGTATGATTATGATTGTATGATTGTGATTGTATGATTGAGATTGTACGATTGTGATTGTATGATTGTCATCGTATGATTATGATTGTATGATTGTGATGGCATGATTGTGATTGTATGATTGAGATTGCATGATTTTGTATGTATGATTGTGATTGTATGACTGTGATTGTATGATTGTGATTGTATGATTGTGATTGTATGATTGTGATAGTATGATTGTGATTGTATGATTGTGATTGTATGACTGTGATTGTATGATTGTGATTGTGCGATTGTGATTGTACGATTGTGATTGTATGATTGTGATTGTATGATTATGATTGAATGATTGTGATTGCATGATTGTGATTGTATGATTGTGATTGCATGATTTTGAATGTATGATTGTGATTGTACGATTGTGATTGTATGATTGTGATTGTATGATTGTGATAGTATGATTGTGATTGTAAGATTGTGATTGTATGATTGTGATTGTATGATTGTGATTGTATGATTGTGATTGTATGACTACGGTTGTATGATTGGGATTGTATGATTGTGATGGTATGATTGTGATTGTATGATTGCGATCGTATGATTTTGAATGTATGATTGTGATTGTATGATTGCGATTGTGCGATTGTGATTGTACGATTGTGATTGTATGATTGTGATTGTATGATTATGATTGTATGATTGTGATTGTATGATTGCGATTGTATGATTGTGATTGTATGATTCTGATTGTATTTTTGTGATTGTATGATTGTGATTGTATGATTGCGATTGTATTATTGTGATTCTATGATTGTGTAGTATGGTTGTGATTGTATGATTGTGATTGTATGATTGCGATTGTATGATTGTAATTGTATGATTGTGATTGTATGATTGTGATTGTATGATTGTGGTTGTATGATTGTGATTGTGTGATTGTGATTGTATGATTGTGATTGTATGATTGTGATTGTATGATTGTGATTGTGTGATTGAATTTGGGAGATTGTAATTGTATGATTGCGATTTTATGATTGCGTTTGTATGCTGGTGACTGTATTATTGTGATTGTGTGATTGTGATTGTATGATTGTGATTGTATGAATGTGATTGTATGATTGTGATTGTATGATTGTGATTGTATGATTGCGATTGTATGAATGCGATTGTATGATTGTGATTGCATGATTGTGATTGTATGACTGTGATTGTATGATATTGATTGTATGATTGTGATTGTATGATTGTGATTGTATGATTGTGATAGTATGATTGTGATTGTTTGATTGTATTTGGGAGATTGTATTTGGGAGATTGTAATTGTATGATTGCGATTGTATGATTGTGATTGTATGACTGTGATTGTATGATTGTGATTGTATGATTGTGATTGTATGATTATGATTGTATGATTGTGATTGTATGATTGTGATGGTATGATTGTGATTGTATGATTGTGATTGTATGATTATGATTGTATGATTGTGATTGTATGATTGCGATTGTATGATTGTGATTGTATGATTATGATTGTATTTTTGTGATTGTATGATTGCGATTGTATTATTGTGATTGTATGATTGTGTAGTATGGTTGTGATTGTATGATTGTGATTGTATGATTGCGATTGTATGATTGTAATTGTATGATTGTGATTGTATGATTGTGATTGTATGATTGTGGTTGTATGATTGTGATTGTGTGATTGTGATTGTATGATTGTGATTGTATGATTGTGATTGTATGATTGTGATTGTGTGATTGTATTTGGGAGATTGTAATTGTATGATTGCGATTTTATGATTGCGTTTGTATGCTGGTGACTGTATTATTGTGATTGTGTGATTGTGATTGTATGATTGTGATTGTATGATTGTGATTGCATGATTGCGATTTTATGATTGTGTTTGTATGACTGTGATTGTATGATTGTGATTGTATGATTGTATTTGGGTGATTGTAATTGTATGATTGCGATTGTATGATTGTGATTGTATGATTGTTATCGTATGATTGTGATTGTTTGACTGCGATTGTATGATTGTGCTTGTATGATTGTGATTGTATGATTGTGATTGTATGATTGTGATTGTATGATTGTGATTGTATGATTGTGATTGTATGATTGTGATAGTATGATTGTGATTGTATGATTATGATTGTATTTTTGTGATTGTATGATTGTGATTGTATGATTGTGATTGTATGATTGTGATTGTACGATTGTGATTGTATGATTGCGATTGTATGAATGCGATTGTATGATTGTGATTGCACGATTGTGATTGCACGATTGTGATTGTATGATTGTGATTGTATGATATTGATTGTATGATTGTGATTGTATGATTGTGATTGTATGATTGTGATAGTATGATTGTGATTGTATGATTGTGATTGTATGACTGTGATTGTATGATTGTGATTGTGTGATTGTGATTGTGCGATTGTGATTGTACGATTGTGATTGTACGATTGTGATTGTATGATTATGATTGTATGATTATGATTGAATGATTGTGATTGCATGACTGTGATTGTATGATTGTGATTGCATGATTTTGAATGTATGGTTGTGATTGTATGATTGTGATTGTATGATTGTGATTGTATGATTGTGATTGTATGATTGTGATAGTATGATTGTGATTGTAAGATTGTGATTGTATGACTGTGATTGTATGATTGTGATTGTATGATTTTCATTGTATGATTATGATTGTATGATTGTGCTTGCATGATTGTGATTGTATGATTGAGATTGCATGATTTTGTATGTATGATTGTGATTGTATGATTGTGATTGTATGATTGTGATTGTATGATTGTGATTGTATGATTGTATTTGGGAGATTGTGTTTGGGAGATTGTACTTGTATGATTGCGATTGTATGATTGTGATTGTATGATTGTGATGTATGATTGTAATTGTATGATTATGATTGTATGATTGTGATTGTATGATTGTGATGGTATGATTGTGATTGTATGATTGCGATCGTATGATTGTGATTGTATGATTATGATTGTATGATTGTGATTGGAAGATTTCGATTGTATGATTGTGATTGTATGATTGTGATTGTATGATTGTGATTGTATGATTGTGATTGTGCGATTGTGATTGTACGATTGTGATTGTACGATTGTGATTGTACGATTGTGATTGTATGATTGTGATTGTATGATTGTGATTGCATGATTTTGAATGTATGATTGTGACTGTATGATTGTGATTGTATGATTGTGATTGTATGATTGTGATAGTATGATTGTGATTGTAAGATTGTGATTGTATGACTGTGATTGTATGATTGTGATTGTATGATTGTCATTGTATGATTATGATTGTATGACTGTGATTGCATGATTGTGATTGTATGATTGAGATTGCATGATTGTGATTGTATGATTGTGATTCTATGATTGTGATTGTATGATTGTGGTTGTATGATTGTGATTGTCTGATTGCGGTTGTATGATTGTGATTGTATGATTGTGATTGTATGATTGTGATTGTATGGTTGTGATTGTATGATTGTCATTGTATGATTATGATTGTATGATTGTGATTGTATGATTGAGATTGTACGATTGTGATTGTATGATTGTCATCGTATGATTATGATTGTATGATTGTGATGGCATGATTGTGATTGTATGATTGAGATTGCATGATTTTGTATGTATGATTGTGATTGTATGACTGTGATTGTATGATTGTGATTGTATGATTGTGATTGTATGATTGTGATAGTATGATTGTGATTGTATGATTGTGATTGTATGACTGTGATTGTATGATTGTGATTGTGCGATTGTGATTGTACGATTGTGATTGTATGATTGTGATTGTATGATTATGATTGAATGATTGTGATTGCATGATTGTGATTGTATGATTGTGATTGCATGATTTTGAATGTATGATTGTGATTGTATGATTGCGATTGTGCGATTGTGATTGTACGATTGTGATTGTATGATTGTGATTGTATGATTATGATTGTATGATTGTGATTGTATGATTGCGATTGTATGATTGTGATTGTATGATTATGATTGTATTTTTGTGATTGTATGATTGTGATTGTATGATTGCGATTGTATTACTGTGATTCTATGATTGTGTAGTATGGTTGTGATTGTATGATTGTAATTGTATGATTGTGATTGTATGATTGTGACTGTATGATTGTGGTTGTATGATTGTGATTGTGTGATTGTGATTGTATGATTGTGATTGTATGATTGTGATTGTATGATTGTGATTGTGTGATTGTATTTGGGAGATTGTAATTGTATGATTGCGATTTTATGATTGCGTTTGTATGCTGGTGACTGTATTATTGTGATTGTGTGATTGTGATTGTATGATTGTGATTGTATGATTGTGATTGTATGATTGTGATTGTATGATTGTGATTGTATGATTGCGATTGTATGAATGCGATTGTATGATTGTGATTGCATGATTGTGATTGTATGACTGTGATTGTATGATATTGATTGTATGATTGTGATTGTATGATTGTGATTGTATGATTGTGATAGTATGATTGTGATTGTTTGATTGTATTTGGGAGATTGTATTTGGGAGATTGTAATTGTATGATTGCGATTGTATGATTGTGATTGTATGACTGTGATTGTATGATTGTGATTGTATGATTGTGATTGTATGATTATGATTGTATGATTGTGATTGTATGATTGTGATGGTATGATTGTGATTGTATGATTGTGATTGTATGATTATGATTGTATGATTGTGATTGTATGATTGCGATTGTATGATTGTGATTGTATGATTATGATTGTATTTTTGTGATTGTATGATTGTGATTGTATGATTGCGATTGTATTATTGTGATTGTATGATTGTGTAGTATGGTTGTGATTGTATGATTGTGATTGTATGATTGCGATTGTATGATTGTAATTGTATGATTGTGATTGTATGATTGTGATTGTATGATTGTGGTTGTATGATTGTGATTGTGTGATTGTGATTGTATGATTGTGATTGTATGATTGTGATTGTATGATTGTGATTGTGTGATTGTATTTGGGAGATTGTAATTGTATGATTGCGATTTTATGATTGCGTTTGTATGCTGGTGACTGTATTATTGTGATTGTGTGATTGTGATTGTATGATTGTGATTGTATGATTGTGATTGCATGATTGCGATTTTATGATTGTGTTTGTATGACTGTGATTGTATGATTGTGATTGTATGATTGTATTTGGGTGATTGTAATTGTATGATTGCGATTGTATGATTGTGATTGTATGATTGTTATCGTATGATTGTGATTGTTTGACTGCGATTGTATGATTGTGCTTGTATGATTGTGATTGTATGACTGTGATTGTATGATTGTGATTGTATGATTGTGATTGTATGATTGTGATTGTATGATTGTGATAGTATGATTGTGATTGTATGATTATGATTGTATTTTTGTGATTGTATGATTGTGATTGTATGATTGCGATTGTATGATTGTGATTGTACGATTGTGATTGTATGATTGCGATTGTATGAATGCGATTGTATGATTGTGATTGCACGATTGTGATTGCACGATTGTGATTGTATGATTGTGATTGTATGATATTGATTGTATGATTGTGATTGTATGATTGTGATTGTATGATTGTGATAGTATGATTGTGATTGTATGATTGTGATTGTATGACTGTGATTGTATGATTGTGATTGTGTGATTGTGATTGTGCGATTGTGATTGTACGATTGTGATTGTACGATTGTGATTGTATGATTATGATTGTATGATTATGATTGAATGATTGTGATTGCATGACTGTGATTGTATGATTGTGATTGCATGATTTTGAATGTATGGTTGTGATTGTATGATTGTGATTGTATGATTGTGATTGTATGATTGTGATTGTATGATTGTGATAGTATGATTGTGATTGTAAGATTGTGATTGTATGACTGTGATTGTATGATTGTGATTGTATGATTTTCATTGTATGATTATGATTGTATGATTGTGCTTGCATGATTGTGATTGTATGATTGAGATTGCATGATTTTGTATGTATGATTGTGATTGTATGATTGTGATTGTATGATTGTGATTGTATGATTGTGATTGTATGATTGTATTTGGGAGATTGTGTTTGGGAGATTGTACTTGTATGATTGCGATTGTATGATTGTGATTGTATGATTGTGATGTATGATTGTAATTGTATGATTATGATTGTATGATTGTGATTGTATGATTGTGATGGTATGATTGTGATTGTATGATTGCGGTCGTATGATTGTGATTGTATGATTATGATTGTATGATTGTGATTGGAAGATTTCGATTGTATGATTGTGATTGTATGATTGTGATTGTATGATTGTGATTGTATGATTGTGATTGTATGATTGTGATTGTGCGATTGTGATTGTACGATTGTGATTGTACGATTGTGATTGTACGATTGTGATTGTATGATTGTGATTGTATGATTATGATTGAACGATTGTGATTGCATGATTGTGATTGTATGATTGTGATTGCATGATTTTGAATGTATGATTGTGATTGTATGATTGTGATAGTATGATTGTGATTGTAAGATTGTGATTGTATGACTGTGATTGTTTGATTGTGATTGTATGATTATGATTGTATGGTTGTGACTGTATGATTGTGATGGTATGATTGCGATTGTATGATATTGATTGTATGATTGTGATTGTATGATTGTGATTGTATGACTGTGATTGTATGATTGTGGTTGTATGATTGTCATTGTATGATTGTGATTGTATGATTGTGATTGTATGATTATGATTGTATGGTTCTGACTGTATGATTGTGATGGTATGATTGCGATTGTATGATATTGATTGTATGATTGTGATTGTATGATTGTGATTGTATGATTGTGATTGTATGATTGTGATTGTATGATTGTGATTGTCTGATTGCGGTTGTATGATTGAGATTGCATGATTGTGATTGTATGATTGTGATTCTATGATTGTGATTGTATGATAGTGATAGTATGATTGTGATTGTATGATTGTGATTGTATGACTGTGATAGCATGATTGTGATTGTATGATTGTGGTTGCATGACTGTGGTTGTATGGTTGTGATTGTATGATTGTGATTGTATGATTGTGATTGTCTGATTGCGGTTGTATGATTGTGATTGTATGATTGTGATTGTATGATTGTGATTGTATGATTGTGATTGTATGATTGTGATTGTATGATTGTGATTGTATGATTGTCATTGTATGATTATGATTGTATGATTGTGATTGTATGATTGTGATTGTATGATTGTGATTGTATGATTGTCATTGTATGATTATGATTGTATGATTGTGATTGCATGATTGTTATTGTATGATTGAGATTGCATGATTTTGTATGTATGATTGTGATTGTATGACTGTGATTGTATGATTGTGATTGTATGATTGTGATTGTATGATTGTGATAGTATGATTGCGATTGTATGATTGTGATTGTATGACTGTGATTGTATGATTGTGATTGTGCGATTGTGATTGTACGATTGTGATTGTATGATTGTGATTGTATGATTATGATTGAATGATTGTGATTGCACGATTGTGATTGTATGATTGTGATTGCATGATTTTGAATGTATGATTGTGATTGTATGATTGTGAGTGTATGATTGTGTTTGTATGATTGTGATAGTATGATTGTGATTGTAAGATTGTGATTGTATGAATGTGATTGTATGATTGTGATTGTATGATTGTGATTGTATGATTATGATTGTATGATTGTGATTGTATGATTGTGATGGTATGATTGTGATTGTATGATTGTGATTGTATGATTGTGATTGTATGATTGTGATTGTATGATTGTGATTGTGTGATTGTGATTGTCTGATTGTGGTTGTATGATTGTGATTGTATGATTGTGATTGTATGACTGTGATTGTATGATTGTGATTGTGCGATTGTGATTGTACGATTGTGATTGTATGATTGTGATTGTATGATTATGATTGAATGATTGTGATTGCATGATTGCGATTTTATGATTGCGATTGTATGCTGGTGACTGTATTATTGTGATTGTATGATTGTGATTTTATGATTGTGATTGTATTATTTTGATTGCATGATTGTGATTGTATGATTGTGATTGTATGATTGTGATTGTATGATTGTGATTGTATGATTGTGATTGTATGATTGTGATTGTATGATTGTGATTGTGTGATTGTATTTGGGAGATTGTCATTGTATGATTGCGATTTTATGATTGCGATTGTATGCTGGTGACTGTATTATTGTGATTGTATGATTGTGATTTTATGATTGTGATTGTATGATTGTGATTGTATGATTGTCATTGTATGATTATGATTGTATGATTGTGATTGTATGATTGTGATTGTATGATTGTGATTGTATGATTGTGATTGTCTGATTGTGGTTGTATGATTGTGATTGTATGATTGTGATTGTATGATTGTGATTGTATGACTGTGATTGTGTGATTGTGATGGTATGATTGTGATTGTATGATTGTGATTGTATGATTGTGTTTGGGAGACTGTATTTGGGGGATTGTAGTTGTATGATTGCGATTGTATGGTTGTGATTGTATGATTGTGATGCATGATTGTAATTGTATGATTATGATTGTATGATTGTGATTGTATGATTGTGATGGTATGATTGTGATTGTATGATTGCGATTGTATGATTGCGATTGTATGATTGTGATTGTATGATTGTGATTGTATAATTGCGATTGTATGATTGTGATTGTATGATTGTGATAGTATGATTGTGATTGTATGATTGTGATTGTATGACTGTGATTGTATGATTGTGATTGTGCGATTGTGATTGTGCGATTGTGATTGTACGATTGCGATTGTACGATTGTGATTGTATGATTGTGATTGTATGATTATGATTGAATGATTGTGATTGCATGATTGTGATTGTATGATTGCGGTTGTATGATTGAGATTGCATGATTGTGATTGTATGATTGTGATTCTATGATTGTGATTGTATGATAGTGATAGTATGATTGTGATTGTATGATTGTGATTGTATGACTGTGATTGTATGATTGTGATTGTATGATTGTGATTGTATGATTGTGATAGCATGATTGTGATTGTATGATTGTGGTTGCATGACTGTGGTTGTATGGTTGTGATTGTATGATTGTGATTGTATGATTGTGATTGTATGATTGTGATTGTATGATTGTGATGTATGATTGTGATTGTATGATTGTGATTGTATGATTGTGGTTGTATGATTGTGATTGCATGATTGTGATTGTATGATTGTGATTGTATGATATTGATTGTATGATTGTGATTGTATGATTGTGATTGTATGATTGTGATAGTATGATTGTGATTGTATGATTGTGATTGTATGACTGTGATTGTATGATTGTGATTGTGCGATTGTGATTGTGCGATTGTGATTGTACGATTGTGATTGTATGATGGCGATTGTATCGTTGTGATTGTATGATTATGATTGTATGATTGTGATTGTATGATTATGATTGTATGGTTGTGACTGTATGATTGTGATGGAATGATTGCGATTGTATGATATTGATTGTATGATTGTGATTGTATGATTGTGATTGTATGATTGTGATTGTATGATTGTGATTGTCTGATTGCGGTTGTATGATTGTGATTGTATGATTGTGATTGTATGATTGTCATTGTATGATTGTGATTGTATGATTGTGATTGTATGATTGTGATTGTATGATTGTCATTGTAGGATTATGATTGTATGATTGTGATTGTATGATTGTGATTGTATGATTGTGATTGTATGATTGTCATTGTATGATTATGATTGTATGATTGTGATTGCATGATTGTTATTGTATGATTGAGATTGCATGATTTTGTATGTATGATTGTGATTGTATGACTGTGATTGTATGATTGTGATTGTATGATTGTGATTGTTTGATTGTGATAGTATGATTGTGATTGTATGATTGTGATTGTATGACTGTGATTGTATGATTGTGATTGTGCGATTGTGATTGTACGATTGTGATTGTATGATTGTGATTGTATGATTATGATTGAATGATTGTGATTGCATGATTGTGATTGTATGATTGTGATTGCATGATTTTGAATGTATGATTGTGATTGTATGATTGTGAGTGTATGATTGTGTTTGTATGATTGTGATAGTATGATTGTGATTGTAAGATTGTGATTGTATGAATGTGATTGTATGATTGTGATTGTATGATTGTGATTGTATGATTATGATTGTATGATTGTGATTGTATGATTGTGATGGTATGATTGTGATTGTATGATTGTGATTGTATGATTGTGATTGTATGATTGTGATTGTATGATTGTGATTGTGTGATTGTGATTGTCTGATTGTGGTTGTATGATTGTGATTGTATGATTGTGATTGTATGACTGTGATTGTATGATTGTGATTGTGCGATTGTGATTGTACGATTGTGATTGTATGATTGTGATTGTATGATTATGATTGAATGATTGTGATTGCATGATTGTGATTGTATGATTGTGATTGCATGATTTTGAATGTATGATTGTGATTGTATGATTGTGAGTGTATGATTGTGTTTGTATGATTGTGATAGTATGATTGTGATTGTAAGATTGTCATTGTATGATTGCGATTTTATGATTGCGATTGTATGCTGGTGACTGTATTATTGTGATTGTATGATTGTGATTTTATGATTGTGATTGTATGATTTTGATTGCATGATTGTGATTGTATGATTGTGATTGTATGATTGTGATTGTATGATTGTGATTGTATGATTGTGATTGTATGATTGTGATTGTGTGATTGTATTTGGGAGATTGTCATTGTATGATTGCGATTTTATGATTGCGATTGTATGCTGGTGACTGTATTATTGTGATTGTATGATTGTGATTTTATGATTGTGATTGTATGATTGTGATTGTATGATTGTCATTGTATGATTATGATTGTATGATTGTGATTGTATGATTGTGATTGTATGATTGTGATTGTATGATTGTGATTGTCTGATTGTGGTTGTATGAATGCGATTGTATGATTGTGATTGCACGATTGTGATTGCACGATTGTGATTGTATGATTGTGATTGTATGATATTGATTGTATGATTGTGATTGTATGATTGTGATTGTGTGATTGTGATAGTATGATTGTGATTGTATGATTGTGATTGTATGACTGTGATTGTATGATTGTGATTGTGTGATTGTGATTGTGCGATTGTGATTGTACGATTGTGATTGTACGATTGTGATTGTACGATTGTGATTGTATGATTATGATTGAATGATTGTGATTGCATGACTGTGATTGTATGATTGTGATTGCATGATTTTGAATGTATGATTGTGATTGTATGATTGTGATTGTATGATTGTGATTGTATGATTGTGATAGTATGATTGTGATTGTAAGATTGTGATTGTATGACTGTGATTGTATGATTGTGATTTTATGATTTTCATTGTATGATTATGATTGTATGATTGTGCTTGCATGATTGTGATTGTATGATTGAGATTGCATGATTTTGTATGTATGATTGCGATTGTATGATTGTGATTGTATGATTGTGATTGTATGATTGTGATTGCATGATTTTGAATGTATGATTGTGATTGTATGATTGTGATTGTATGATTGTGATTGTATAATTGTGATGGTATGATTGTGATTGTATGATTGCGATCGTATGATTGTGATTGTATGATTATGATTGTATGATTGTGATTGTATGATTGCGATTGTATGATTGTGATTGTATGATTATGATTGTATTTTTGTGATTGTATGATTGTGATTGTATGATTGCGATTGTATTATTGTGATTGTATGATTGTGATAGTATGGTTGTGATTGTATGATTATGATTGTATGATTGTGATTGTATGATTGCGAGTGTATGATTGTGATTGTATGATTGTGATTGTATGATTGTGATTGTATGATTGTGATTGTATGATTGTGATTGTATGATTGCGATTGTATGAATGCGATTGTATGATTGTGATTGCATGATTGTGATTGCATGATTGTGATTGCATGATTGTGATTGTATGACTGTGATTGTTTGATTGTATTTGGGAGATTGTATTTGGGAGATTGTAATTGTATGATTGCGATTGTATGATTGTGATTGTATGACTGTGATTGTATGATTGTGATTGTGCGACTGTGATTGTACGATTGTGATTGTACGATTGTGATTGTACGATTGTGATTGTATGATTGTGATTGTATGATTGTGATTGTATGATTGCGATCGTATGATTGTGATTGTATGATTATGATTGTATGATTGTGATTGTATGATTGCGATTGTATGATTGTGATTGTATGATTATGATTGTATTTTTGTGATTGTATGATTGTAATTGTATGATTGCGATTGTATGATTGTGATTGTATGACTGTGATTGTATGATTGTGATTGTGCGACTGTGATTGTACGATTGTGATTGTATGATTGTGATTGTATGATAGTGATTGTATGATTGTGATTGTATGATTGTGATTGTATGATTGTAATTGTATGATTGCGATTGTATGAATGCGATTGTATGATTGTGATTGCATGATTGTGATTGTATGACTGTGATTGTATGATATTGATTGTATGATTGTGATTGTATGATTGTGATTGTATGATTGTGATAGTATGATTGTGATTCTATGATTGTGATTGTATGACTGTGATTGTATGATTGTGATTGTGCGATTGTGATTGTACGATTGCGATTGTACGATTGTGATTGTATGATTGTGATGGTATGATTGTGATTGTATGATTGTATTTGGGAGATTGTATTTCGGAGATTGTAGTTGTATGATTGCGATTGTATGGTTGTGATTGTATGATTGTGATGCATGATTGTAATTGTATGATTATGATTGTATGATTGTGATTGTATGATTGTGATGGTATGATTGTGATTGTATGATTGCGATCGTATGATTGTGATTGTATGATTATGATTGTATGATTGTGATTGTATGATATTGATTGTATGATTGTGATTGTATGATTGTGATTGTATGATTGTGATTGTAAGATTGTGATTGTCTGATTGTGGTTGTATGATTGTGATTGTATGATTGTGATTGTATGATTGTGATTGTATGATTGTGATTGTATGACTGTGATTGTATGATTGTGATTGTGTGATTGTGATTGTGCGATTGTGATTGTACGATTGTGATTGTACGATTGTGATTGTATGATTATGATTGTATGATTATGATTGAATGATTGTGATTGCATGACTGTGATTGTATGATTGTGATTGCATGATTTTGAATGTATGGTTGTGATTGTATGATTGTGATTGTATGATTGTGATTGTATGATTGTGATTGTATGATTGTGATTGTATGATTGTGATAGTATGATTGTGATTGTAAGATTGTGATTGTATGACTGTGATTGTATGATTGTGATTGTATGATTTTCATTGTATGATTATGATTGTATGATTGTGCTTGCATGATTGTGATTGTATGATTGAGATTGCATGATTTTGTATGTATGATTGTGATTGTATGATTGTGATTGTATGATGGTGATTGTATGATTGTGATTGTATGATTGTATTTGGGAGATTGTGTTTGGGAGATTGTACTTGTATGATTGCGATTGTATGATTGTGATTGTATGATTGTGATGTATGATTGTAATTGTATGATTATGATTGTATGATTGTGATTGTATGATTGTGATGGTATGATTGTGATTGTATGATTGCGATCGTATGATTGTGATTGTATGATTATGATTGTATGATTGTGATTGGAAGATTTCGATTGTATGATTGTGATTGTATGATTGTGATTGTATGATTGTGATTGTATGATTGTGATTGTATGATTGTGATTGTGCGATTGTGATTGTACGATTGTGATTGTACGATTGTGATTGTACGATTGTGATTGTATGATTGTGATTGTATGATTATGATTGAACGATTGTGATTGCATGATTGTGATTGTATGATTGTGATTGCATGATTTTGAATGTATGATTGTGATTGTATGATTGTGATAGTATGATTGTGATTGTAAGATTGTGATTGTATGACTGTGATTGTTTGATTGTGATTGTATGATTATGATTGTATGGTTGTGACTGTATGATTGTGATGGTATGATTGCGATTGTATGATATTGATTGTATGATTGTGATTGTATGATTGTGATTGTATGACTGTGATTGTATGATTGTGGTTGTATGATTGTCATTGTATGATTGTGATTGTATGATTGTGATTGTATGATTATGATTGTATGGTTGTGACTGTATGATTGTGATGGTATGATTGCGATTGTATGATATTGATTGTATGATTGTGATTGTATGATTGTGATTGTATGATTGTGATTGTATGATTGTGATTGTCTGATTGCGGTTGTATGATTGAGATTGCATGATTGTGATTGTATGATTGTGATTCTATGATTGTGATTGTATGATAGTGATAGTATGATTGTGATTGTATGATTGTGATTGTATGACTGTGATAGCATGATTGTGATTGTATGATTGTGGTTGCATGACTGTGGTTGTATGGTTGTGATTGTATGATTGTGATTGTATGATTGTGATTGTCTGATTGCGGTTGTATGATTGTGATTGTATGATTGTGATTGTATGATTGTGATTGTATGATTGTGATTGTATGATTGTGATTGTATGATTGTGATTGTATGATTGTCATTGTATGATTATGATTGTATGATTGTGATTGTATGATTGTGATTGTATGATTGTGATTGTATGATTGTCATTGTATGATTATGATTGTATGATTGTGATTGCATGATTGTTATTGTATGATTGAGATTGCATGATTTTGTATGTATGATTGTGATTGTATGACTGTGATTGTATGATTGTGATTGTATGATTGTGATTGTATGATTGTGATAGTATGATTGCGATTGTATGATTGTGATTGTATGACTGTGATTGTATGATTGTGATTGTGCGATTGTGATTGTACGATTGTGATTGTATGATTGTGATTGTATGATTATGATTGAATGATTGTGATTGCACGATTGTGATTGTATGATTGTGATTGCATGATTTTGAATGTATGATTGTGATTGTATGATTGTGAGTGTATGATTGTGTTTGTATGATTGTGATAGTATGATTGTGATTGTAAGATTGTGATTGTATGAATGTGATTGTATGATTGTGATTGTATGATTGTGATTGTATGATTATGATTGAATGATTGTGATTGCATGATTGCGATTTTATGATTGCGATTGTATGCTGGTGACTGTATTATTGTGATTGTATGATTGTGATTTTATGATTGTGATTGTATGATTGTGATTGTATGATTGTCATTGTATGATTATGATTGTATGATTGTGATTGTATGATTGTGATTGTATGATTGTGATTGTATGATTGTGATTGTCTGATTGTGGTTGTATGATTGTGATTGTATGATTGTGATTGTATGATTGTGATTGTATGACTGTGATTGTGTGATTGTGATGGTATGATTGTGATTGTATGATTGTGATTGTATGATTGTATTTGGGAGACTGTATTTGGGGGATTGTAGTTGTATGATTGCGATTGTGTGGTTGTGATTGTATGATTGTGATGCATGATTGTAATTGTATGATTATGATTGTATGATTGTGATTGTATGATTGTGATGGTATGATTGTGATTGTATGATTGCGATTGTATGATTGCGATTGTATGATTGTGATTGTATGATTGTGATTGTATAATTGCGATTGTATGATTGTGATTGTATGATTGTGATAGTATGATTGTGATTGTATGATTGTGATTGTATGACTGTGATTGTATGATTGTGATTGTGCGATTGTGATTGTGCGATTGTGATTGTACGATTGCGATTGTACGATTGTGATTGTATGATTGTGATTGTATGATTATGATTGAATGATTGTGATTGCATGATTGTGATTGTATGATTGCGGTTGTATGATTGAGATTGCATGATTGTGATTGTATGATTGTGATTCTATGATTGTGATTGTATGATAGTGATAGTATGATTGTGATTGTATGATTGTGATTGTATGACTGTGATTGTATGATTGTGATTGTATGATTGTGATTGTATGATTGTGATAGCATGATTGTGATTGTATGATTGTGGTTGCATGACTGTGGTTGTATGGTTGTGATTGTATGATTGTGATTGTATGATTGTGATTGTATGATTGTGATTGTATGATTGTGATGTATGATTGTGATTGTATGATTGTGATTGTATGATTGTGGTTGTATGATTGTGATTGCATGATTGTGATTGTATGATTGTGATTGTATGATATTGATTGTATGATTGTGATTGTATGATTGTGATTGTATGATTGTGATAGTATGATTGTGATTGTATGATTGTGATTGTATGACTGTGATTGTATGATTGTGATTGTGCGATTGTGATTGTGCGATTGTGATTGTACGATTGTGATTGTATGATTGCGATTGTATCGTTGTGATTGTATGATTATGATTGTATGATTGTGATTGTATGATTATGATTGTATGGTTGTGACTGTATGATTGTGATGGAATGATTGCGATTGTATGATATTGATTGTATGATTGTGATTGTATGATTGTGATTGTATGATTGTGATTGTATGATTGTGATTGTCTGATTGCGGTTGTATGATTGTGATTGTATGATTGTGATTGTATGATTGTCATTGTATGATTGTGATTGTATGATTGTGATTGTATGATTGTGATTGTATGATTGTCATTGTAGGATTATGATTGTATGATTGTGATTGTATGATTGTGATTGTATGATTGTGATTGTATGATTGTCATTGTATGATTATGATTGTATGATTGTGATTGCATGATTGTTATTGTATGATTGAGATTGCATGATTTTGTATGTATGATTGTGATTGTATGACTGTGATTGTATGATTGTGATTGTATGATTGTGATTGTTTGATTGTGATAGTATGATTGTGATTGTATGATTGTGATTGTATGACTGTGATTGTATGATTGTGATTGTGCGATTGTGATTGTACGATTGTGATTGTATGATTGTGATTGTATGATTATGATTGAATGATTGTGATTGCATGATTGTGATTGTATGATTGTGATTGCATGATTTTGAATGTATGATTGTGATTGTATGATTGTGAGTGTATGATTGTGTTTGTATGATTGTGATAGTATGATTGTGATTGTAAGATTGTGATTGTATGAATGTGATTGTATGATTGTGATTGTATGATTGTGATTGTATGATTATGATTGTATGATTGTGATTGTATGATTGTGATGGTATGATTGTGATTGTATGATTGTGATTGTATGATTGTGATTGTATGATTGTGATTGTATGATTGTGATTGTGTGATTGTGATTGTCTGATTGTGGTTGTATGATTGTGATTGTATGATTGTGATTGTATGACTGTGATTGTATGATTGTGATTGTGCGATTGTGATTGTACGATTGTGATTGTATGATTGTGATTGTATGATTATGATTGAATGATTGTGATTGCATGATTGTGATTGTATGATTGTGATTGCATGATTTTGAATGTATGATTGTGATTGTATGATTGTGAGTGTATGATTGTGTTTGTATGATTGTGATAGTATGATTGTGATTGTAAGATTGTCATTGTATGATTGCGATTTTATGATTGCGATTGTATGCTGGTGACTGTATTATTGTGATTGTATGATTGTGATTTTATGATTGTGATTGTATGATTTTGATTGCATGATTGTGATTGTATGACTGTGATTGTATGATTGTGATTGTATGATTGTGATTGTATGATTGTGATTGTATGATTGTGATTGTGTGATTGTATTTGGGAGATTGTCATTGTATGATTGCGATTTTATGATTGCGATTGTATGCTGGTGACTGTATTATTGTGATTGTATGATTGTGATTTTATGATTGTGATTGTATGATTGTGATTGTATGATTGTCATTGTATGATTATGATTGTATGATTGTGATTGTATGATTGTGATTGTATGATTGTGATTGTATGATTGTGATTGTCTGATTGTGGTTGTATGAATGCGATTGTATGATTGTGATTGCACGATTGTGATTGCACGATTGTGATTGTATGATTGTGATTGTATGATATTGATTGTATGATTGTGATTGTATGATTGTGATTGTGTGATTGTGATAGTATGATTGTGATTGTATGATTGTGATTGTATGACTGTGATTGTATGATTGTGATTGTGTGATTGTGATTGTGCGATTGTGATTGTACGATTGTGATTGTACGATTGTGATTGTACGATTGTGATTGTATGATTATGATTGAATGATTGTGATTGCATGACTGTGATTGTATGATTGTGATTGCATGATTTTGAATGTATGATTGTGATTGTATGATTGTGATTGTATGATTGTGATTGTATGATTGTGATTGTATGATTGTGATAGTATGATTGTGATTGTAAGATTGTGATTGTATGACTGTGATTGTATGATTGTGATTTTATGATTTTCATTGTATGATTATGATTGTATGATTGTGCTTGCATGATTGTGATTGTATGATTGAGATTGCATGATTTTGTATGTATGATTGCGATTGTATGATTGTGATTGTATGATTGTGATTGTATGATTGTGATTGCATGATTTTGAATGTATGATTGTGATTGTATGATTGTGATTGTATGATTGTGATTGTATAATTGTGATGGTATGATTGTGATTGTATGATTGCGATCGTATGATTGTGATTGTATGATTATGATTGTATGATTGTGATTGTATGATTGCGATTGTATGATTGTGATTGTATGATTATGATTGTATTTTTGTGATTGTATGATTGTGATTGTATGATTGCGATTGTATTATTGTGATTGTATGATTGTGATAGTATGGTTGTGATTGTATGATTATGATTGTATGATTGTGATTGTATGATTGCGAGTGTATGATTGTGATTGTATGATTGTGATTGTATGATTGTGATTGTATGATTGTGATTGTATGATTGTGATTGTATGATTGCGATTGTATGAATGCGATTGTATGATTGTGATTGCATGATTGTGATTGCATGATTGTGATTGCATGATTGTGATTGTATGACTGTGATTGTTTGATTGTATTTGGGAGATTGTATTTGGGAGATTGTAATTGTATGATTGCGATTGTATGATTGTGATTGTATGACTGTGATTGTATGATTGTGATTGTGCGACTGTGATTGTACGATTGTGATTGTATGATTGTGATTGTATGATTGTGATTGTATGATTGTGATTGTATGACTGTGATTGTATGACTGTGATTGTATGATTGTGATTGTGCGACTGTGATTGTACGATTGTGATTGTACGATTGTGATTGTACGATTGTGATTGTATGATTGTGATTGTATGATTGTGATTGTATGATTGCGATCGTATGATTGTGATTGTATGATTATGATTGTATGATTGTGATTGTATGATTGCGATTGTATGATTGTGATTGTATGATTATGATTGTATTTTTGTGATTGTATGATTGTAATTGTATGATTGCGATTGTATGATTGTGATTGTATGACTGTGATTGTATGATTGTGATTGTGCGACTGTGATTGTACGATTGTGATTGTATGACTGTGATTGTATGATATTGATTGTATGATTGTGATTGTATGATTGTGATTGTATGATTGTGATAGTATGATTGTGATTCTATGATTGTGATTGTATGACTGTGATTGTAAGATTGTGATTGTCTGATTGTGGTTGTATGATTGTGATTGTATGATTGTGATTGTATGATTGTGATTGTATGATTGCGATTGTATGAATGCGATTGTATGGTTGTGATTGCACGATTGTGATTGCACGATTGTGATTGCACGATTGTGATTGTATGATTGTGATTGTATGATATTGATTGTATGATTGTGATTGTATGATTGTGATTGTGTGATTGTGATAGTATGATTGTGATTGTATGATTGTGATTGTATGACTGTGATTGTATGATTGTGATTGTGCGATTGTGATTGTGCGATTGTGATTGTACGATTGTGATTGTACGATTGTGATTGTACGATTATGATTGTACGATTGTGATTGTATGATTATGATTGAATGATTGTGATTGCATGACTGTGATTGTATGATTGTGATTGCATGATTTTGAATGTATGATTGTGATTGTATGACTGTGATTGTATGATTGTGATTGTATGATTGTGATAGTATGATTGTGATTGTAAGATTGTGATTGTATGACTGTGATTGTATGATTGTGATTGTATGATTTTCATTGTATGATTATGATTGTATGATTGTGCTTGCATGATTGTGATTGTATGATTGAGATTGCATGATTTTGTATGTATGATTGTGATTGTATGATTGTGATTGTATGATTGTGATTGTATGATTGTGATTGCATGATTTTGAATGTATGATTGTGATTGTATGATTGTGATTGTATGATTGTGATTGTATGACTGTGATTGTATGATTGTGATTGTGCGATTGTGATTGTACGATTGTGATTGTACGATTGTGATTGTATGATTGTGATTGTATGATTATGATTGAACGATTGTGATTGCATGATTGTGATTGTATGATTGTGATTGTATGATTGTGATTGTATGATTGTGATTGTATGATTGTGATTGTGTGATTGTATTTGGGAGAATGTAATTGTATGATTGCGATTTTATGATTGCGATTGTATGCTGGTGACTGTATTATTGTGATTGTATGATTGTGATTTTATGATTGTGATTGTATGATTTTGATTGCATGATTGTGATTGTATGATTGTGATTGTATGATTGTGATTGTATGATTGTGAT
Source organism: Megachile rotundata (assembly GCF_050947335.1). Classification (NCBI taxonomy): domain Eukaryota; kingdom Metazoa; phylum Arthropoda; class Insecta; order Hymenoptera; family Megachilidae; genus Megachile; species Megachile rotundata. Next base: position 1,155,434 of record NW_027473323.1, on the reverse strand, counting down.
TGTATGATTGTGATTGTATGATTGTGATTGTGTGATTGTGATTGTATGATTGTGATTGTATGATTGCGAGTGTATGATTGTGATTCTATGATTGTGATTGTATGATTGTGATCGTATGGTTGTGATTGTTCGATTGCGATTGTACGATTGCGATTGTATTATTGTGATTGTATGATTGTGATAGTATGGTTGTGAAAGTATGATTGTGATAGTATGATTGTGATTGTATGATTGTGATTGTATGATTGTGATTGTATGATTGTGATTGTATGATTGTGATTGTATGATTGTGATTGTATGATTGTGATAGTATGATTGTGATTGTATGATTGTGATTGTATGACTGTGATTGTATGATTGTGATTGTATGATTGTGATTGTATGAATGTGATAGTATGATTGTGATTGTATGATTGTGATTGTATGACTGTGATTGTATGATTGTGATTGTGCGATTGTGATTGTACGATTGTGATTGTACGATTGTGATTGCATGATTGTGATTGTATGATTGAGATTGCACGATTTTGTATGTATGATTGTGATTGTATGATTGTGATTGTATGATTGTGATTGTATGATTGTGATTGTATGATTATGATTGTATGATTGGGATTGTATGATTGTGATGGTATGATTGTGATTGTATGATTGCGATAGTATGATTGCGATTGTACGATTGTGATTGTATGATTGTGATTGTATGATTGTGATTGTATGATTGTGATAGTATGATTGTGATTGTATGATTGTGATTGTATGACTGTGATTGTATGATTGTGATTGTGCGATTGTGATTGTACGATTGTGATTGTATGATTGTGATTGTATGATTATGATTGAATGATTGTGATTGCATGATTGTGATTGTATGATTGTGATTGCATGATTTTGAATGTATGATTGTGATTGTATGATTGAGATTGTATGATTGTGATTGTATGATTGTGATTGTATGATTGTGATTGTATAATTGTGATGGTATGATTGTGATTGTATGATTGCGATCGTATGATTGTGATTGTATGATTATTATTGTATGATTGTGATTGTATGATTGCGATTGTATGATTGTGATTGTATGATTATGATTGTATTCTTGTGATTGTATGATTGTGATTGTATGATTGCGATCGTATGATTGTGATTGTATGATTATGATTGTATGATTGTGATTGTATGATTGCGATTGTATGATTGTGATTGTATGATTATGATTGTATTTTTGTGATTGTATGATTGTAATTGTATGATTGCGATTGTATGATTTTGATTGTATGACTGTGATTGTATGATTGTGATTGTGCGACTGTGATTGTACGATTGTGATTGTATGATTGTGATTGTATGATAGTGATTGTATGATTGTGATTGTATGATTGTGATTGTATGATTGTAATTGTATGATTGCGATTGTATGAATGCGATTGTATGATTGTGATTGCATGATTGTGATTGTATGACTGTGATTGTATGATATTGATTGTATGATTGTGATTGTATGATTGTGATTGTATGATTGTGATAGTATGATTGTGATTCTATGATTGTGATTGTATGACTGTGATTGTATGATTGTGATTGTGCGATTGTGATTGTACGATTGCGATTGTACGATTGTGATTGTATGATTGTGATGGTATGATTGTGATTGTATGATTGTATTTGGGAGATTGTATTTCGGAGATTGTAGTTGTATGATTGCGATTGTATGGTTGTGATTGTATGATTGTGATGCATGATTGTAATTGTATGATTATGATTGTATGATTGTGATTGTATGATTGTGATGGTATGATTGTGATTGTATGATTGCGATCGTATGATTGTGATTGTATGATTATGATTGTATGATTGTGATTGTATGATATTGATTGTATGATTGTGATTGTATGATTGTGATTGTATGATTGTGATTGTAAGATTGTGATTGTCTGATTGTGGTTGTATGATTGTGATTGTATGATTGTGATTGTATGATTGTGATTGTATGATTGCGATTGTATGAATGCGATTGTATGGTTGTGATTGCACGATTGTGATTGCACGATTGTGATTGCACGATTGTGATTGTATGATTGTGATTGTATGATATTGATTGTATGATTGTGATTGTATGATTGTGATTGTGTGATTGTGATAGTATGATTGTGATTGTATGATTGTGATTGTATGACTGTGATTGTATGATTGTGATTGTGCGATTGTGATTGTGCGATTGTGATTGTACGATTGTGATTGTACGATTGTGATTGTACGATTGTGATTGTACGATTGTGATTGTATGATTATGATTGAATGATTGTGATTGCATGACTGTGATTGTATGATTGTGATTGCATGATTTTGAATGTATGATTGTGATTGTATGACTGTGATTGTATGATTGTGATTGTATGATTGTGATAGTATGATTGTGATTGTAAGATTGTGATTGTATGACTGTGATTGTATGATTGTGATTGTATGATTTTCATTGTATGATTATGATTGTATGATTGTGCTTGCATGATTGTGATTGTATGATTGAGATTGCATGATTTTGTATGTATGATTGTGATTGTATGATTGTGATTGTATGATTGTGATTGTATGATTGTGATTGCATGATTTTGAATGTATGATTGTGATTGTATGATTGTGATTGTATGATTGTGATTGTATGACTGTGATTGTATGATTGTGATTGTGCGATTGTGATTGTACGATTGTGATTGTACGATTGTGATTGTATGATTGTGATTGTATGATTATGATTGAACGATTGTGATTGCATGATTGTGATTGTATGATTGTGATTGTATGATTGTGATTGTATGATTGTGATTGTATGATTGTGATTGTATGATTGTGATTGTGTGATTGTATTTGGGAGAATGTAATTGTATGATTGCGATTTTATGATTGCGATTGTATGCTGGTGACTGTATTATTGTGATTGTATGATTGTGATTTTATGATTGTGATTGTATGATTTTGATTGCATGATTGTGATTGTATGATTGTGATTGTATGATTGTGATTGTATGATTGTGATTGTATGATTGTGATTGTATGATTGTGATTGTGTGATTGTGATTGTATGATTGTGATTGTATGATTGCGAGTGTATGATTGTGATTCTATGATTGTGATTGTATGATTGTGATCGTATGGTTGTGATTGTTCGATTGCGATTGTACGATTGCGATTGTATTATTGTGATTGTATGATTGTGATAGTATGGTTGTGAAAGTATGATTGTGATAGTATGATTGTGATTGTATGATTGTGATTGTATGATTGTGATTGTATGATTGTGATTGTATGATTGTGATTGTATGATTGTGATTGTATGATTGTGATAGTATGATTGTGATTGTATGATTGTGATTGTATGACTGTGATTGTATGATTGTGATTGTATGATTGTGATTGTATGAATGTGATAGTATGATTGTGATTGTATGATTGTGATTGTATGACTGTGATTGTATGATTGTGATTGTGCGATTGTGATTGTACGATTGTGATTGTACGATTGTGATTGCATGATTGTGATTGTATGATTGAGATTGCACGATTTTGTATGTATGATTGTGATTGTATGATTGTGATTGTATGATTGTGATTGTATGATTGTGATTGTATGATTGTGATTGTATGATTATGATTGTATGATTGGGATTGTATGATTGTGATGGTATGATTGTGATTGTATGATTGCGATAGTATGATTGCGATTGTACGATTGTGATTGTATGATTGTGATTGTATGATTGTGATTGTATGATTGTGATAGTATGATTGTGATTGTATGATTGTGATTGTATGACTGTGATTGTATGATTGTGATTGTGCGATTGTGATTGTACGATTGTGATTGTATGATTGTGATTGTATGATTATGATTGAATGATTGTGATTGCATGATTGTGATTGTATGATTGTGATTGCATGATTTTGAATGTATGATTGTGATTGTATGATTGAGATTGTATGATTGTGATTGTATGATTGTGATTGTATGATTGTGATTGTATAATTGTGATGGTATGATTGTGATTGTATGATTGCGATCGTATGATTGTGATTGTATGATTATTATTGTATGATTGTGATTGTATGATTGCGATTGTATGATTGTGATTGTATGATTATGATTGTATTCTTGTGATTGTATGATTGTGATTGTATGATTGCGATTGTATTATTGTGATTGTATGATTGTGATAGTATTGTTGTGATTGTATGACTATGATTGTATGATTGTGATTGTATGATTGCGAGTGTATGATTGTGATTGTATGATTGTGATTGTATGATTGTGATTGTATGATTGTGATTGTATGATTGCGATTGTATGAATGCGATTGTATGATTGTGATTGCATGATTGTGATTGCATGATTGTGATTGCATGATTGTGATTGTATGACTGTGATTGTTTGATTGTATTTGGGAGATTGTATTTGGGAGATTGTAATTGTACGATTGCGATTGTATGATTGTGATTGTATGACTGTGATTGTATGATTGTGATTGTGCGACTGTGATTGTACGATTGTGATTGTATGATTGTGATTGTATGATTGTGATTGTATGATTGTGATTGTATGATTGTGATTGTATGACTGTGATTGTATGATTGTGATTGTGCGACTGTGATTGTACGATTGTGATTGTACGATTGTGATTGTACGATTGTGATTGTACGATTGTGATTGTACGATTGTGATTGTATGATTGTGATTGTATGATTGTGATTGTATGATTGTGATTGTGTGATTGTATTTGGGAGAATGTAATTGTATGATTGCGATTTTATGATTGCGATTGTATGCTGGTGACTGTATTATTGTGATTGTATGATTGTGATTTTATGATTGTGATTGTATGATTTTGATTGCATGATTGTGATTGTATGATTGTGATTGTATGATTGTGATTGTATGATTGCGATTGTATGACTGTGATTGTATGATTGTGATTGTATGATTGTGATTGTATGATTGTGATCGTATGGTTGTGATTGTGTGATTGTGATTGTATGATTGTGATTGTATGATTGCGAGTGTATGATTGTGATTCTATGATTGTGATTGTATGATTGTGATCGTATGGTTGTGATTGTTCGATTGCGATTGTACGATTGCGATTGTATTATTGTGATTGTATGATTGTGATAGTATGGTTGTGAAAGTATGATTGTGATAGTATGATTGTGATTGTATGATTGTGATTGTATGATTGTGATTGTATGATTGTGATTGTATGATTGTGATTGTATGATTGTGATTGTCTGACTGTGGTTGTGCGATTGTGATTGTACGATTGTGATTGTACGATTGTGATAGAATGATTGTGATTGTACGATTGCGATTGTACGATTGTGATTGTATGATTATGATTGAATGATTGTGATTGCATGATTGTGATTGTATGATTGTGACTGCATGATTTTGAATGTATGATTGTGATTGTATGATTGAGATTGCATGATTTTGTATGTATGATTGTGATTGTATGATTGTGATTGTATGATTGTGATAGTATGATTGTGATTGTATGATTGTGATTGTATGACTGTGATTGTATGATTGTGATTGTATGATTGTGATTGTATGAATGTGATAGTATGATTGTGATTGTATGATTGTGATTGTATGACTGTGATTGTATGATTGTGATTGTGCGATTGTGATTGTACGATTGTGATTGTACGATTGTGATTGCATGATTGTGATTGTATGATTGAGATTGCATGATTTTGTATGTATGATTGTGATTGTATGATTGTGATTGTATGATTGTGATTGTATGATTGTGATTGTATGATTGTGATTGTATGATTGTGATTGTATGATTGTGATTGCATGATTGTGATTGTATGATTGTGATTGAATGATATTGATTGTATGATTGTGATTGTATGATTTTGATTGTATGATTGTGATTGTATGATGGTGATAGTATGATTGTGATTGTATGATTGTGATTGTATGACTGTGATTGTATGATTGTGGTTGTGCGATTGTGATTGTATGATTGTGATTGTATGAATGTGATAGTATGATTTTGATTGTATGATTGTGATTGTATGACTGTGATTGTATGATTGTGATTGTGCGATTGTGATTGTACGATTGTGATTGTACGATTGTGATTGCATGATTGTGATTGTATGATTGAGATTGCATGATTTTGTATGTATGATTGTGATTGTATGATTGTGATTGTATGATTGTGATTGTATGATTGTGATTGTATGATTGTGATTGTATGATTGTGATTGTATGATTGTGATTGTATGATTATGATTGTATGATTGGGATTGTATGATTGTGATGGTATGATTGTGATTGTATGATTGCGATAGTATGATTGCGATTGTATGATTGTGATTGTATGATTGTGATTGTATGATTGTAATTGTATGATTGTGATTGTATGATTGTGATTGTATGATTGTGATTGTATGATTGCGATTGTATGAATGCGATTGTATGATTGTGATTGTATGATTGTGATTGTATGATTGTGATAGTATGATTGCGATTGTATGAATGCGATTGTATGATTGTGATTGTATGATTGTGATTGTATGATTGTGATTGTATGATTGTCATTGTATGATTATGATTGTATGACTGTGATTGCATGATTGTGATTGTATGATTGAGATTGCATGATATTGTATGTATGATTGTGATTGTATGACTGTGATTGTACGATTGTGATAGTATGATTATGATTGAATGATTGTGATTGCATGATTGCGATTGTATGATTGTGATTGCATGATTTTGAATGTATGATTGTGATTGTATGATTGTGTTTGTATGATTTTGATTGGATGATTGTGATTGCATGATTGTGATTGCATGATTGTGATTGTATGATTGTGATGGTATGATTGTGATTGTATGATTATGATTGTATTTTTGTGATTGTATGATTGGGATTGTATGATTGTGATTGTATGATTGTGATTGTATGATTGTGATTGTATGATTGTGATTGTATGATTGTGATTGTATGATTGCGATTGTATGAATGCGATTGTATGATTGTGATTGCACGATTGTGATTGCACGATTGTGATTGTATGATTGTGATTGTATGATATTGATTGTATGATTGTGATTGTATGATTGTGATTGTGTGATTGTGATTGCATGACTGTGATTGTATGATTGTGATTGCATGATTTTGAATGTATGATTGTGATTGTATGATTGTGATTGAATGATTGTGATTGTATGATTGTGATAGTATGATTGTGATTGTAAGATTGTGATTGTATGACTGTGATTGTATGATTGTGATTGTATGATTTTCATTGTATGATTATGATTGTATGATTGTGCTTGCATGATTGTGATTGTATGATTGAGATTGCATGATTTTGTATGTATGATTGTGATTGTATGATTGTGATTGTATGATTGTGATTGCATGATTGTGATTGTATGATTGTGATTGTATGATTGTGATTGTATGATTGTGATTGCATGATTTTGAATGTATGATTGTGATTGTATGATTGTGATTGTATGATTGTGATTGTATGACTGTGATTGTATGATTGTGATTGTGCGATTGTGATTGTACGATTGTGATTGTACGATTGTGATTGTATGATTGTGATTGTATGATTATGATTGAACGATTGTGATTGCATGATTGTGATTGTATGATTGTGATTGTATGATTGTGATTGTATGATTGTGATTGTATGATTGTGATTGTGTGATTGTATTTGGGAGAATGTAATTGTATGATTGCGATTTTATGATTGCGATTGTATGCTGGTGACTGTATTATTGTGATTGTATGATTGTGATTTTATGATTGTGATTGTATGATTTTGATTGCATGATTGTGATTGTATGATTGTGATTGTATGATTGTGATTGTATGATTGTGATTGTTTGATTGTGATTGTATGATTGTGATTGTATGATTGTGATTGTATGATTGTGATTGTCTGACTGTGGTTGTGCGATTGTGATTGTACGATTGTGATTGTACGATTGTGATAGAATGATTGTGATTGTATGATTGTGATTGTATGATTATGATTGTATGATTGTGATTGTATGATTATGATTGTATGGTTGTGACTGTATGATTGTGATGGTATGATTGCGATTGTATGATATTGATTGTATGATTGTGATTGTATGATTGTGATTGTATGATTGTGATTGTATGATTGTGATTGTATGATTGTGATTGTCTGATTGCGGGTGTATGCTTGTGATTGTATGATTGTGATTGTATGATTGTGATTGTATGATTGTGATTGTATGATTGTGATTGTATGATTGTGATTGTATGATTGTGATTGTATGATTGTGATTGCATGATTGTGATTGTATGATTGAGATTGCATGATTTTGTATGTATGATTGTGATTGTATGACTGTGATTGTATGATTGTGATTGTATGATTGTGATTGTATGATTGTGATAGTATGATTGTGATTGTATGATTGTGATTGTATGACTGTGATTGTATGATTGTGATTGTGCGATTGTGATTGTACGATTGTGATTGTGTGATTGTTCTTGTATGATTATGATTGAATGATTGTGATTGCATGATTGTGATTGTATGATTGTGATTGCATGATTTTGAATGTATGATTGTGATTGTATGATTGTGATTGTATGATTGTGATTGTATGATTGTGATTGTATGATTGTGATGGTATGATTGTGATTGTATGATTGCGATCGTATGATTGTGATTGTATGATTATGATTGTATGATTGTGATTGTATGATTGCGATTGTATGATTGTGATTGTATGATTATGATGGTATTTTTGTGATTGTATGATTGCGATTGTATGATTGCGATTGTATTATTGTGATTGTATGATTGTGATAGTATGGTTGTGATTGTATGATTATGATTGTATGATTGTGATTGTATGATTGCGAGTGTATGATTGTGATTCTATGGTTGTGATTGTATGATTGTGATCGTATGGTTGTGATTGTTCGATTGCGATTGTACGATTGCGATTGTATTATTGTGATTGTATGATTGTGATAGTATGGTTGTGAAAGTATGATTGTGATAGTATGATTGTGATTGTATGATTGTGATTGTATGATTGTGATTGTATGATTGTGATTGTCTGATTGTGGTTGTGCGATTGTGATTGTGCGATTGTGATTGTACGATTGTGATACAATGATTGTGATTGTATGATTGTGATTGTATGATTGTGATTGTATGATTGTGATTGTATGATTGTGATTGTATGATTGTGATTGTATGATTGTGATTGTATGATTGTGATTGAATGATTGTGATTGTATGATTGTGATTGTTTGATTGTATTTGGGAGATTGTATTTGGGAGATTGTAATTGTATGATTGCGATTGTATGATTGTGATTGTATGACTGTGATTGTATGATTGTGATTGTGCGACTGTGATTGTACGATTGTGAATGTATGATTGTGATTGTATGATTGTGATTGTATGATTGTGATTGTATGATTGTGATTGTATGATTGTGATTGTATGATTGTGATTGTATGATTGCGATTGTATGAATGCGATTGTATGATTGTGATTGCATGATTGTGATTGTATGACTGTGATTGTATGATTGTGATTGTATGATTGTGATTGTATGATTGTGATAGTATGATTGTGATTGTATGATTGTGATTGTATGACTGTGATTGTATGATTGTGATTGTGCGATTGTGATTGTGCAATTGTGATTGTACGATTGCGATTGTACGATTGTGATTGTATGATTGTGATGGTATGATTGTGATTGTATGATTGTGATTGTATGATTGTATTTGGGAGATTGTATTTGGGAGATTGTAGTTGTATGATTGCGATTGTATGGTTGTGATTGTATGATTGTGATGCATGATTGTAATTGTATGATTATGATTGTATGATTGTGATTGTATGATTGTGATGGTATGATTGTGATTGTATGATTGCGATCGTATGATTGTGATTGTATGATTATGATTGTATGATTGTGATTGTATGATTGCGATTGTATGATTGTGATTGTATGATTATGATTGTATTTTTGTGATTCTATGATTGTGATTGTATGATTGTGATTGTACGATTGTGATTGTATGATTGCGATTGTATGATTGCGATTGTATGATTGTGATTGTATGATTGTGATTGTATGATTGCGATTGTATGAATGCGATTGTATGATTGTGATTGCATGATTGTGATTGTATGATTGTGATTGTATGATATTGATTGTATGATTGTGATTGTATGATTGTGACTGCATGATTTTGAATGTATGATTGTGATTGTATGATTGAGATTGCATGATTTTGTATGTATGATTGTGATTGTATGATTGTGATTGTATGATTGTGATAGTATGATTGTGATTGTATGATTGTGATTGTATGACTGTGATTGTATGATTGTGATTGTATGATTGTGATTGTATGAATGTGATAGTATGATTGTGATTGTATGATTGTGATTGTATGACTGTGATTGTATGATTGTGATTGTGCGATTGTGATTGTACGATTGTGATTGTACGATTGTGATTGCATGATTGTGATTGTATGATTGAGATTGCATGATTTTGTATGTATGATTGTGATTGTATGATTGTGATTGTATGATTGTGATTGTATGATTGTGATTGTATGATTGTGATTGTATGATTGTGATTGTATGATTGTGATTGCATGATTGTGATTGTATGATTGTGATTGAATGATATTGATTGTATGATTGTGATTGTATGATTTTGATTGTATGATTGTGATTGTATGATGGTGATAGTATGATTGTGATTGTATGATTGTGATTGTATGACTGTGATTGTATGATTGTGGGTGTGCGATTGTGATTGTATGATTGTGATTGTATGAATGTGATAGTATGATTTTGATTGTATGATTGTGATTGTATGACTGTGATTGTATGATTGTGATTGTGCGATTGTGATTGTACGATTGTGATTGTACGATTGTGATTGCATGATTGTGATTGTATGATTGAGATTGCATGATTTTGTATGTATGATTGTGATTGTATGATTGTGATTGTATGATTGTGATTGTATGATTGTGATTGTATGATTGTGATTGTATGATTGTGATTGTATGATTGTGATTGTATGATTGTGATTGTATGATTATGATTGTATGATTGGGATTGTATGATTGTGATGGTATGATTGTGATTGTATGATTGCGATAGTATGATTGCGATTGTATGATTGTGATTGTATGATTGTGATTGTATGATTGTAATTGTATGATTGTGATTGTATGATTGTGATTGTATGATTGTGATTGTATGATTGCGATTGTATGAATGCGATTGTATGATTGTGATTGTATGATTGTGATTGTATGATTGTGATTGTATGATTGCGATTGTATGAATGCGATTGTATGATTGTGATTGTATGATTGTGATTGTATGATTGTGATTGTATGATTGTCATTGTATGATTATGATTGTATGACTGTGATTGCATGATTGTGATTGTATGATTGAGATTGCATGATATTGTATGTATGATTGTGATTGTATGACTGTGATTGTACGATTGTGATAGTATGATTATGATTGAATGATTGTGATTGCATGATTGCGATTGTATGATTGTGATTGCATGATTTTGAATGTATGATTGTGATTGTATGATTGTGTTTGTATGATTTTGATTGGATGATTGTGATTGCATGATTGTGATTGCATGATTGTGATTGTATGATTGTGATGGTATGATTGTGATTGTATGATTATGATTGTATTTTTGTGATTGTATGATTGTGATTGTATGATTGTGATAGTATGATTGTGATTGTATGATTGTGATTGTATGATTGCGATTGTATGAATGCGATTGTATGATTGTGATTGCACGATTGTGATTGCACGATTGTGATTGTATGATTGTGATTGTATGATATTGATTGTATGATTGTGATTGTATGATTGTGATTGTGTGATTGTGATTGCATGACTGTGATTGTATGATTGTGATTGCATGATTTTGAATGTATGATTGTGATTGTATGATTGTGATTGAATGATTGTGATTGTATGATTGTGATAGTATGATTGTGATTGTAAGATTGTGATTGTATGACTGTGATTGTATGATTGTGATTGTATGATTTTCATTGTATGATTATGATTGTATGATTGTGCTTGCATGATTGTGATTGTATGATTGAGATTGCATGATTTTGTATGTATGATTGTGATTGTATGATTGTGATTGTATGATTGTGATTGTATGATTGTGATTGTATGATTGTGATTGTATGATTGTGATTGTATGATTGTGATTGCATGATTTTGAATGTATGATTGTGATTGTATGATTGTGATTGTATGATTGTGATTGTATGACTGTGATTGTATGATTGTGATTGTGCGATTGTGATTGTACGATTGTGATTGTACGATTGTGATTGTATGATTGTGATTGTATGATTATGATTGAACGATTGTGATTGCATGATTGTGATTGTATGATTGTGATTGTATGATTGTGATTGTATGATTGTGATTGTATGATTGTGATTGTGTGATTGTATTTGGGAGAATGTAATTGTATGATTGCGATTTTATGATTGCGATTGTATGCTGGTGACTGTATTATTGTGATTGTATGATTGTGATTTTATGATTGTGATTGTATGATTTTGATTGCATGATTGTGATTGTATGATTGTGATTGTATGATTGTGATTGTATGATTGTGATTGTATGATTGTGATTGTATGATTGTGATTGTATGATTGTGATTGTATGATTGTGATTGTCTGACTGTGGTTGTGCGATTGTGATTGTACGATTGTGATTGTACGATTGTGATAGAATGATTGTGATTGTATGATTGTGATTGTATGATTATGATTGTATGATTGTGATTGTATGATTATGATTGTATGGTTGTGACTGTATGATTGTGATGGTATGATTGCGATTGTATGATATTGATTGTATGATTGTGATTGTATGATTGTGATTGTATGATTGTGATTGTATGATTGTGATTGTATGATTGTGATTGTATGATTGTGATTGTCTGATTGCGGGTGTATGCTTGTGATTGTATGATTGTGATTGTATGATTGTGATTGTATGATTGTGATTGTATGATTGTGATTGTATGATTGTGATTGTATGATTGTGATTGTATGATTGTGATTGCATGATTGTGATTGTATGATTGAGATTGCATGATTTTGTATGTATGATTGTGATTGTATGACTGTGATTGTATGATTGTGATTGTATGATTGTGATTGTATGATTGTGATAGTATGATTGTGATTGTATGATTGTGATTGTATGACTGTGATTGTATGATTGTGATTGTGCGATTGTGATTGTACGATTGTGATTGTGTGATTGTTCTTGTATGATTATGATTGAATGATTGTGATTGCATGATTGTGATTGTATGATTGTGATTGCATGATTTTGAATGTATGATTGTGATTGTATGATTGTGATTGTATGATTGTGATTGTATGATTGTGATTGTATGATTGTGATGGTATGATTGTGATTGTATGATTGCGATCGTATGATTGTGATTGTATGATTATGATTGTATGATTGTGATTGTATGATTGCGATTGTATGATTGTGATTGTATGATTATGATGGTATTTTTGTGATTGTATGATTGTGATTGTATGATTGCGATTGTATTATTGTGATTGTATGATTGTGATAGTATGGTTGTGATTGTATGATTATGATTGTATGATTGTGATTGTATGATTGCGAGTGTATGATTGTGATTCTATGGTTGTGATTGTATGATTGTGATCGTATGGTTGTGATTGTTCGATTGCGATTGTACGATTGCGATTGTATTATTGTGATTGTATGATTGTGATAGTATGGTTGTGAAAGTATGATTGTGATAGTATGATTGTGATTGTATGATTGTGATTGTATGATTGTGATTGTATGATTGTGATTGTCTGATTGTGGTTGTGCGATTGTGATTGTGCGATTGTGATTGTACGATTGTGATACAATGATTGTGATTGTATGATTGTGATTGTATGATTGTGATTGTATGATTGTGATTGTATGATTGTGATTGTATGATTGTGATTGTATGATTGTGATTGAATGATTGTGATTGTATGATTGTGATTGTTTGATTGTATTTGGGAGATTGTATTTGGGAGATTGTAATTGTATGATTGCGATTGTATGATTGTGATTGTATGACTGTGATTGTATGATTGTGATTGTGCGACTGTGATTGTACGATTGTGAATGTATGATTGTGATTGTATGATTGTGATTGTATGATTGTGATTGTATGATTGTGATTGTATGATTGTGATTGTATGATTGCGATTGTATGAATGCGATTGTATGATTGTGATTGCATGATTGTGATTGTATGACTGTGATTGTATGATTGTGATTGTATGATTGTGATTGTATGATTGTGATAGTATGATTGTGATTGTATGATTGTGATTGTATGACTGTGATTGTATGATTGTGATTGTGCGATTGTGATTGTGCAATTGTGATTGTACGATTGCGATTGTACGATTGTGATTGTATGATTGTGATGGTATGATTGTGATTGTATGATTGTGATTGTATGATTGTATTTGGGAGATTGTATTTGGGAGATTGTAGTTGTATGATTGCGATTGTATGGTTGTGATTGTATGATTGTGATGCATGATTGTAATTGTATGATTATGATTGTATGATTGTGATTGTATGATTGTGATGGTATGATTGTGATTGTATGATTGCGATCGTATGATTGTGATTGTATGATTATGATTGTATGATTGTGATTGTATGATTGCGATTGTATGATTGTGATTGTATGATTATGATTGTATTTTTGTGATTCTATGATTGTGATTGTATGATTGTGATTGTACGATTGTGATTGTATGATTGCGATTGTATGATTGCGATTGTATGATTGTGATTGTATGATTGTGATTGTATGATTGCGATTGTATGAATGCGATTGTATGATTGTGATTGCATGATTGTGATTGTATGATTGTGATTGTATGATATTGATTGTATGACTGTGACTGTATGATTGTGATAGTATGATTGTGATTGTATGATTGTGAGTGTATGACTGTGATTGTATGATTGTGATTGTGCGATTGTGATTGTGCGATTGTGATTGTACGATTGCGATTGTACGATTGTGATTGTATGATTGTGATTGTATGATTATGATTGAATGATTGTGATTGCATGATTGTGATTGTATGATTGTGACTGCAAGATTTTGAATGTATGATTGTGATTGTACGATTGTGATTGTATGATTGCGATTGTATGATTGCGATTGTATGATTGTGATTGTATGATTGTGATTGTATGATTGCGATTGTATGATTGTGATTGTATGATTGCGATTGTATGAATGCGATTGTATGATTGTGATTGCATGATTGTGATTGTATGATTGTGATTGTATGATTGTGATAGTATGATTGTGATTGTATGATTGTGAGTGTATGACTGTGATTGTATGATTGTGATTGTGCGATTGTGATTGTGCGATTGTGATTGTACGATTGCGATTGTACGATTGTGATTGTATGATTGTGATTGTATGATTATGATTGAATGATTGTGATTGCATGATTGTGATTGTATGATTGTGACTGCAAGATTTTGAATGTATGATTGTGATTGTATGATTATGATTGTATGATTGTGATTGTATGATTGTGATAGTATGATTGTGATTGTATGAATGCGATTGTATGATTGTGATTGTATGATTATGATTGTACTTTTGTGATTGTATGATTGTGATTGTATGATTGTGATTGTATGATTGTGATTGTATGATTGCGATTGTATGAATGCGATTGTATGATTGTGATTGCATGATTGTGATTGTATGATTGTGATTGTATGATATTGATTGTATGATTGTGATTGTATGATTGTGATTGTCTGATTGTGGTTGTATAATTGTGATTGTATGATTGTGATTGTATGATTGTGATGGTATGATTGTGATTGTATGATTGCGATCGTATGATTGTGATTGTATGATTATGATTGTATGATTGTGATTGTATGATTGCGATTGTATGATTGTGATTGTATGATTATGGTTGTATTTTTGTGATTCTATGATTGTGATTGTATGATTGTGATTGTATGATTGTGATTGTATGATTGTGATTGTATGATATTGATTGTATGATTGTGATTGTATGATTGTGATTGTGTGATTGTGATAGTATGATTGTGATTGTATGATTGTGATTGTATGACTGTGATTGTATGATTGTGATTGCGCGATTGTGATTGTGCGATTGTGATTGTATGACTGTGATTGTATGATTGTGATTGTATGATTTTCATTGTATGATTATGATTGTATGATTGTGCTTGCATGATTGTGATTGTATGATTGAGATTGCATGATTTTGTATGTATGATTGTGATTGTATGATTGTGATTGTATGATTGTGATTGTATGATTGTGATTGCATGATTTTGAATGTATGATTGTGATGGTATGATTGTGATTGTATGATTGCGATCGTATGATTGTGATTGTATGATTATGATTGTATGATTGTGATTGTATGATTGCGATTGTATGATTGTGATTGTATGATTATGGTTGTATTTTTGTGATTCTATGATTGTGATTGTATGATTGTGATTGTATGATTGTGATTGTATGATTGTGATTGTATGATATTGATTGTATGATTGTGATTGTATGATTGTGATTGTGTGATTGTGATAGTATGATTGTGATTGTATGATTGTGAGTGTATGACTGTGATTGTATGATTGTGATTGTGCGATTGTGATTGTGCGATTGTGATTGTACGATTGCGATTGTACGATTGTGATTGTATGATTGTGATTGTATGATTATGATTGAATGATTGTGATTGCATGATTGTGATTGTATGATTGTGACTGCAAGATTTTGAATGTATGATTGTGATTGTACGATTGTGATTGTATGATTGCGATTGTATGATTGCGATTGTATGATTGTGATTGTATGATTGTGATTGTATGATTGCGATTGTATGATTGTGATTGTATGATTGCGATTGTATGAATGCGATTGTATGATTGTGATTGCATGATTGTGATTGTATGATTGTGATTGTATGATTGTGATTGTATGATATTGATTGTATGATTGTGATTGTATGATTGTGATAGTATGATTGTGATTGTATGATTGTGAGTGTATGACTGTGATTGTATGATTGTGATTGTGCGATTGTGATTGTGCGATTGTGATTGTACGATTGCGATTGTACGATTGTGATTGTATGATTGTGATTGTATGATTATGATTGAATGATTGTGATTGCATGATTGTGATTGTATGATTGTGACTGCAAGATTTTGAATGTATGATTGTGATTGTATGATTATGATTGTATGATTGTGATTGTATGATTGTGATAGTATGATTGTGATTGTATGAATGCGATTGTATGATTGTGATTGTATGATTATGATTGTACTTTTGTGATTGTATGATTGTGATTGTATGATTGTGATTGTATGATTGTGATTGTATGATTGCGATTGTATGAATGCGATTGTATGATTGTGATTGCATGATTGTGATTGTATGATTGTGATTGTATGATATTGATTGTATGATTGTGATTGTATGATTGTGATTGTCTGATTGTGGTTGTATAATTGTGATTGTATGATTGTGATTGTATGATTGTGATGGTCTGATTGTGATTGTATGATTGCGATCGTATGATTGTGATTGTATGATTATGATTGTATGATTGTGATTGTATGATTGCGATTGTATGATTGTGATTGTATGATTATGGTTGTATTTTTGTGATTCTATGATTGTGATTGTATGATTGTGATTGTATGATTGTGATTGTATGATTGTGATTGTATGATATTGATTGTATGATTGTGATTGTATGATTGTGATTGTGTGATTGTGATAGTATGATTGTGATTGTATGATTGTGATTGTATGACTGTGATTGTATGATTGTGATTGCGCGATTGTGATTGTGCGATTGTGATTGTATGACTGTGATTGTATGATTGTGATTGTATGATTTTCATTGTATGATTATGATTGTATGATTGTGCTTGCATGATTGTGATTGTATGATTGAGATTGCATGATTTTGTATGTATGATTGTGATTGTATGATTGTGATTGTATGATTGTGATTGTATGATTGTGATTGCATGATTTTGAATGTATGATTGTGATTGTATGATTGTGATTGTATGATTGTGATTGTATGACTGTGATTGTATGATTGTGATTGTGCGATTGTGATTGTACGATTGTGATTGTACGATTGTGATTGTATGATTGTGATTGTATGATTATGATTGAACGATTGTGATTGCATGATTGTGATTGTATGATTGTGATTGTATGATTGTGATTGTATGATTGTGATTGTATGATTGTGATTGTGTGATTGTATTTGGGAGAATGTAATTGTATGATTGCGATTTTATGATTGCGATTGTATGCTGGTGACTGTATTATTGTGATTGTATGATTGTGATTTTATGATTGTGATTGTATGATTTTGATTGCATGATTGTGATTGTATGATTGTGATTGTATGATTGTGATTGTATGATTGTGATTGTATGATTGTGATTGTATGATTGTGATTGTGTGATTGTGATTGTATGATTGTGATTGTATGATTGCGAGTGTATGATTGTGATTCTATGATTGTGATTGTATGATTGTGATCGTATGGTTGTGATTGTTCGATTGCGATTGTACGATTGCGATTGTATTATTGTGATTGTATGATTGTGATAGTATGGTTGTGAAAGTATGATTGTGATAGTATGATTGTGATTGTATGATTGTGATTGTATGATTGTGATTTTATGATTGTGATTGTATGATTGTGATTGTATGATTGTGATTGTCTGACTGTGGTTGTGCGATTGTGATTGTACGATTGTGATTGTACGATTGTGATAGAATGATTGTGATTGTATGATTGTGATTGTATGATTGTGATTGTATGATTGTGATTGTATGATTGTGATTGTATGATTGTGATTGTATGATTGTGATGGTATGACTGTGATTGTATGATTGCGATAGTATGATTGTGATTGTATGATTGTGATTGTATGATTGCGATTGTATGATTGTGATTGTATGATTATGATTGTATGATTGTGATTGTATGATTATGATTGTATGGTTGTGACTGTATGATTGTGATGGTATGATTGCGATTGTATGATATTGATTGTATGATTGTGATTGTATGATTGTGATTGTATGATTGTGATTGTATGATTGTGATTGTCTGATTGCGGGTGTATGCTTGTGATTGTATGATTGTGATTGTATGATTGTGATTGTATGATTGTGATTGTATGATTGTGATTGTATGATTGTGATTGTATGATTGTGATTGTATGATTGTGATTGTATGATTGTGATTGCATGATTGTGATTGTATGATTGAGATTGCATGATTTTGTATGTATGATTGTGATTGTATGACTGTGATTGTATGATTGTGATTGTATGATTGTGATTGTATGATTGTGATAGTATGATTGTGATTGTATGATTGTGATTGTATGACTGTGATTGTATGATTGTGATTGTGCGATTGTGATTGTACGATTGTGATTGTGTGATTGTTCTTGTATGATTATGATTGAATGATGTGATTGCATGATTGTGATTGTATGATTGTGATTGCATGATTTTGAATGTATGATTGTGATTGTATGATTGTGATTGTATGATTGTGATTGTGTGATTGTGATTGTATGATTGCGATTGTATTATTGTGATTGTATGATTGTGATAGTATGGTTGTGATTGTATGATTATGATTGTATGATTGTGATTGTATGATTGCGAGTGTATGATTGTGATTCTATGATTGTGATTGTATGATTGTGATCGTATGGTTGTGATTGTTCGATTGCGATTGTACGATTGCGATTGTATTATTGTGATTGTATGATTGTGATAGTATGGTTGTGAAAGTATGATTGTGATAGTATGATTGTGATTGTATGATTGTGATTGTATGATTGTGATTGTATGATTGTGATTGTCTGATTGTGGTTGTGCGATTGTGATTGTGCGATTGTGATTGTACGATTGTGATACAATGATTGTGATTGTATGATTGTGATTGTATGATTGTGATTGTATGATTGTGATTGTATGATTGTGATTGTATGATTGTGATTGTTTGATTGTATTTGGGAGATTGTAATTGTATGATTGCGATTGTATGATTGTGATTGTATGACTGTGATTGTATGATTGTGATTGTGCGACTGTGATTGTACGATTGTGAATGTATGATTGTGATTGTATGATTGTGATTGTATGATTGTGATTGTATGATTGTGATTGTATGATTGTGATTGTATGATTGTGATTGTATGATTGCGATTGTATGAATGCGATTGTATGATTGTGATTGCATGATTGTGATTGTATGACTGTGATTGTATGATTGTGATTGTATGATTGTGATTGTATGATTGTGATAGTATGATTGTGATTGTATGATTGTGATTGTATGACTGTGATTGTATGATTGTGATTGTGCGATTGTGATTGTGCGATTGTGATTGTACGATTGCGATTGTACGATTGTGATTGTATGATTGTGATGGTATGATTGTGATTGTATGATTGTGATTGTATGATTGTATTTGGGAGATTGTATTTGGGAGATTGTAGTTGTATGATTGCGATTGTATGGTTGTGATTGTATGATTGTGATGCATGATTGTAATTGTATGATTATGATTGTATGATTGTGATTGTATGATTGTGATGGTATGATTGTGATTGTATGATTGCGATCGTATGATTGTGATTGTATGATTATGATTATATGATTGTGATTGTATGATTGCGATTGTATGATTGTGATTGTATGATTATGATTGTATTTTTGTGATTCTATGATTGTGATTGTATGATTGTGATTGTACGATTGTGATTGTATGATTGCGATTGTATGATTGCGATTGTATGATTGTGATTGTATGATTGTGATTGTATGATTGCGATTGTATGAATGCGATTGTATGATTGTGATTGCATGATTGTGATTGTATGATTGTGATTGTATGATATTGATTGTATGATTGTGATTGTATGATTGTGATAGTATGATTGTGATTGTATGATTGTGAGTGTATGACTGTGATTGTATGATTGTGAATGTGCGATTGTGATTGTGCGATTGTGACTGTACGATTGCGATTGTACGATTGTGATTGTATGATTGTGATTGTATGATTATGATTGAATGATTGTGATTGCATGATTGTGATTGTATGATTGTGACTGCAAGATTTTGAATGTATGATTGTGATTGTATGATTATGATTGTATGATTGTGATTGTATGATTGTGATAGTATGATTGTGATTGTATGAATGCGATTGTATGATTGTGATTGTATGATTATGATTGTACTTTTGTGATTGTATGATTGTGATTGTATGATTGTGATTGTATGATTGTGATTGTATGATTGTGATTGTATGATTGCGATTGTATGAATGCGATTGTATGATTGTGATTGCATGATTGTGATTGTATGATTGTGATTGTATGATATTGATTGTATGATTGTGATTGTATGATTGTGATTGTCTGATTGTGGTTGTATAATTGTGATTGTATGATTGTGATTGTATGATTGTGATTGTATGACTGTGATTGTGTGATTGTGATGGTATGATTGTGATTGTATGATTGTGATTGTATGATTGTATTTGGGAGATTGTATTTGGGAGATTGTAGTTGTATGATTGCGATTGTATGGTTGTGATTGTATGATTGTGATGCATGATTGTAATTGTATGATTATGATTGTATGATTGTGATTGTATGATTGTGATGGTATGATTGTGATTGTATGATTGCGATCGTATGATTGTGATTGTATGATTATGATTGTATGATTGTGATTGTATGATTGCGATTGTATGATTGTGATTGTATGATTATGGTTGTATTTTTGTGATTCTATGATTGTGATTGTATGATTGTGATTGTATGATTGTGATTGTATGATTGCGATTGTATGATTGTGATTGTATGATTGTGATTGTATGATTGTGATTGTATGATTGCGATTGTATGAATGCGATTGTATGATTGTGATTGCATGATTGTGATTGTATGATTGAGATTGTATGATATTGATTGTATGATTGTGATTGTATGATTGTGATAGTATGATTGTGATTGTATGATTGTGATTGTATGACTGTGATTGTATGATTGTGATTGTGCGATTGTGATTGTGCGATTGTGATTGTACGATTGCGATTGTACGATTGTGATTGTATGATTGTGATTGTATGATTATGATTGAATGATTGTGATTGCATGATTGTGATTGTATGATTGTGACTGCATGATTTTGAATGTATGATTGTGGTTGTATGATTGTGATTGTATGATTGTGATTGTATGATTGTGATTGTATGATTGTGATTGTATGATTGTGATTGTATGAATGCGATTGTATGATTGTGATTGTATGATTATGATTGTACTTTTGTGATTGTATGATTGTGATTGTATGATTGTGATTGTATGATTATGATTGAATGATTGTGATTGCATGATTGTGATTGTATGATTGTGACTGCATGATTTTGAATGTATGATTGTGATTGTATGATATTGATTGTATGATTGTGATTGTATGATTGTGATTGTATGATTGTGATTGTATGATTGTGATTGTATGATTGTGATTGTATGATTATGATTGTATGATTGTGATTGTATGATTGTGATTGCATGACTTTGAATGTATGATTGTGATTTTACGATTGTGATTGTATGATTGTGATTGTATGATTGTGATAGTATGATTGTGATTGTAAGATTGTGATTGTATGACTGTGATTGTATGATTGTGATTGTATGATTGTCATTGTATGATTATGATTGTATGATTGTGATTGCATGATTGTGATTGTATGATTGAGATTGCATGATTTTGTATGTATGATTGTGATTGTATGATTGTGATTGTATGAGAGTGATAGTATGATTGTGATTGTATGATTGTGATTGTATGATTGTGATTGTATGAATGTGATAGTATGATTGTGATTGTATGATATTGATTGTATGATTGTGATTGTATGATTGTGATTGTATGATTGTGATTGTATGATTGTGATTGTATGATTGTGATTGTATGATTGTGATTGTCTGATTGTGGTTGTATGATTGTGATTGTATGATTGTGATTGTATGATTGTGATTGTATGATTGTGATTGTATGATTGTGATTGTATGATTGTGATGTATGATTGTGATTGTATGATTGTGATTGTATGATTGTGATTGTATGATTGTGATTGCATGATTGTGATTGTATGATTGTGATTGTATGATATCGATTGTATGATTGTGATTGTATGATTGTGATTGTATGATTGTGATTGTATGATTGTGATTGTATGATTGTGATTGTATGATTGTGATTGTATGATTGTGATGGTATGATTGTGATTGTATGATTGTGATTGTATGATTGCGATTGTATGATTGTGATTGTATGATTATGATTGTATTTTTGTGATTGTATGATTGTGATTGTATGATTGCGATTGTATTATTGTGATTGTAGGATTGTGATTGTATGATTGTGATTGTATGATTATGATTGTATGATTGTGATTGTATGATTGTGATTGCATGACTTCGAATGTATGATTGTGATTTTACGATTGTGATTGTATGATTGTGATTGTATGATTGTGATTGCATGATTGTGATTGTATGATTGTGATTGAATGATATTGATTGTACGATTGTGATTGTATGATTGCGATTGTATGATTGTGATTGTATGATTGTGATTGTATGTTTGTGATTGTATGATTGTGATTGTATGATTGTGATTGTCTGATTGTGGTTGTATGATTGTGATTGTATGATTGTGATTGTATGATTGTGATTGTATGACTGTGTTTGTATGATTGTGATTGTGCGATTGTGATTGTGCGATTGTGATTGTACGATTGTGATTGTATGATTGCGATTGTATGAATGCGATTGTATGATTGTGATTGCATGATTCTGATTGTATGATTGTGATTGTATGATATTGATTGTATGATTGTGATTGTATGATTGTGATTGTATGATTGTGATTGTATGATTGTGATTGTATGATTGTGATTGTATGATTATGATTGTATGATTGTGATTGTATGATTGTGATTGCATGACTTTGAATGTATGATTGTGATTTTACGATTGTGATTGTATGATTGTGATTGTATGATTGTGATAGTATGATTGTGATTGTAAGATTGTGATTGTATGACTGTGATTGTATGATTGTGATTGTATGATTGTCATTGTATGATTATGATTGTATGATTGTGATTGCATGATTGTGATTGTATGATTGAGATTGCATGATTTTGTATGTATGATTGTGATTGTATGATTGTGATTGTATGAGAGTGATAGTATGATTGTGATTGTATGATTGTGATTGTATGATTGTGATTGTATGATTGTGATTGTATGATTGTGATTGTATGATTGTGATTGTATGATTGTGATTGTCTGATTGTGGTTGTATGATTGTGATTGTATGGTTGTGATTGTATGATTGTGATTGTATGATTGTGATTGTATGATTGTGATTGTATGATTGTGATGTGTGATTGTGATTGTATGATTGTGATTGTATGATTGTGATTGTATGATTGTGATTGCATGATTGTGATTGTATGATTGTGATTGTATGATATCGATTGTATGATTGTGATTGTATGATTGTGATTGTATGATTGTGATTGTATGATTGTGATTGTATGATATTGATTGTATGATTGTGATTGTATGATTGTGATAGTATGATTGTGATTGTATGATTGTGAGTGTATGACTGGGATTGTATGATTGTGAATGTGCGATTGTGATTGTGCGATTGTGACTGTACGATTGCGATTGTATGATTGTGATTGTATGATTGTGATTGTATGATTATGATTGAATGATTGTGATTGCATGATTGTGATTGTATGATTGTGACTGCAAGATTTTGAATGTATGATTGTGATTGTATGATTATGATTGTATGATTGTGATTGTATGATTGTGATAGTATGATTGTGATTGTATGAATGCGATTGTATGATTGTGATTGTATGATTATGATTGTACTTTTGTGATTGTATGATTGTGATTGTATGATTGTGATTGTATGATTGTGATTGTATGATTGTGATTGTATGATTGCGATTGTATGAATGCGATTGTATGATTGTGATTGCATGATTGTGATTGTATGATTGTGATTGTATGATATTGATTGTATGATTGTGATTGTATGATTGTGATTGTCTGATTGTGGTTGTATAATTGTGATTGTATGATTGTGATTGTATGATTGTGATTGTATGACTGTGATTGTGTGATTGTGATGGTATGATTGTGATTGTATGATTGTGATTGTATGATTGTATTTGGGAGATTGTATTTGGGAGATTGTAGTTGTATGATTGCGATTGTATGGTTGTGATTGTATGATTGTGATGCATGATTGTAATTGTATGATTATGATTGTATGATTGTGATTGTATGATTGTGATGGTATGACTGTGATTGTATGATTGCGATCGTATGATTGTGATTGTATGATTATGATTGTATGATTGTGATTGTATGATTGCGATTGTATGATTGTGATTGTATGATTATGGTTGTATTTTTGTGATTCTATGATTGTGATTGTATGATTGTGATTGTATGATTGTGATTGTATGATTGCGATTGTATGATTGTGATTGTATGATTGTGATTGTATGATTGTGATTGTATGATTGCGATTGTATGAATGCGATTGTATGATTGTGATTGCATGATTGTGATTGTATGATTGAGATTGTATGATATTGATTGTATGATTGTGATTGTATGATTGTGATAGTATGATTGTGATTGTATGATTGTGATTGTATGACTGTGATTGTATGATTGTGATTGTGCGATTGTGATTGTGCGATTGTGATTGTACGATTGCGATTGTACGATTGTGATTGTATGATTGTGATTGTATGATTATGATTGAATGATTGTGATTGCATGATTGTGATTGTATGATTGTGACTGCATGATTTTGAATGTATGATTGTGGTTGTATGATTGTGATTGTATGATTGTGATTGTATGATTGTGATTGTATGATTGTGATTGTATGATTGTGATTGTATGAATGCGATTGTATGATTGTGATTGTATGATTATGATTGTACTTTTGTGATTGTATGATTGTGATTGTATGATTGTGATTGTATGATTGTGATTGTATGATTGTGATTGTATGATTGCGATTGTATGAATGCGATTGTACGATTGGGATTGCATGACTGTGATTGTATGATTGTGATTATATGATATTGATTGTATGATTGTGATTGTATGATTGTGATTGTATGATTGTGATTGTATGATTGCGATTGTATGAATGCGATTGTATGATTGTGATTGTATGATTGTGATTGTATGATTGTGATTGTATGATTGTCATTGTATGATTATGATTGTATGACTGTGATTGCATGATTGTGATTGTATGATTGAGATTGCATGATATTGTATGTATGATTGTGATTGTATGACTGTGATTGTACGATTGTGATTGTATGATTATGATTGAATGATTGTGATTGCATGATTGCGATTGTATGATTGTGATTGCATGATTTTGAATGTATGATTGTGATTGTATGATTGTGTTTGTATGATTTTGATTGGATGATTGTGATTGCATGATTGTGATTGCATGATTGTGATTGTATGATTGTGATGGTATGATTGTGATTGTATGATTATGATTGTATTTTTGTGATTGTATGATTGTGATTGTATGATTGTGATTGTATGATTGTGATTGTATGATTGTGATTGTATGATTGCGATTGTATGAATGCGATTGTATGATTGTGATTGCACGATTGTGATTGCACGATTGTGATTGTATGATTGTGATTGTATGATATTGATTGTATGATTGTGATTGTATGATTGTGATTGTGTGATTGTGATTGTACGATTGTGATTGTATGATTACGATTGAATGATTGTGATTGCATGACTGTGATTGTATGATTGTGATCGCATGATTTTGAATGTATGATTGTGATTGTATGATTGTGATTGAATGATTGTGATTGTATGATTGTGATAGTATGATTGTGATTGTAAGATTGTGATTGTATGACTGTGATTGTATGATTGTGATTGTATGATTTTCATTGTATGATTATGATTGTATGATTGTGCTTGCATGATTGTGATTGTATGATTGAGATTGCATGATTTTGTATGTAGGATTGTGATTGTATGATTGTGATTGTATGATTGTGATTGTATGATTGTGATTGTATGATTGTGATTGCATGATTTTGAATGTATGATTGTGATTGTATGATTGTGATTGTATGATTGTGATTGTATGACTGTGATTGTATGATTGTGATTGTGCGATTGTGATTGTACGATTGTGATTGTACGATTGTGATTGTATGATTGTGATTGTATGATTATGATTGAACGATTGTGATTGCATGATTGTGATTGTATGATTGTGATTGTATGATTGTGATTGTATGATTGTGATAGTATGGTTGTGAAAGTATGATTGTGATTGTATGATTGTGATTGTATGATTGTGATTGCATGACTTTGAATGTATGATTGTGATTTTACGATTGTGATTGTATGATTGTGATTGTATGATTGTGATAGTATGATTGTGATTGTAAGATTGTGATTGTATGACTGTGATTGTATGATTGTGATTGTATGATTGTCATTGTATGATTATGATTGTATGATTGTGATTGCATGATTGTGATTGTATGATTGAGATTGCATGATTTTGTATGTATGATTGTGATTGTATGATTGTGATTGTATGAGAGTGATAGTATGATTGTGATTGTATGATTGTGATTGTATGAATGTGATAGTATGATTGTGATTGTATGATATTGATTGTATGATTGTGATTGTATGATTGTGATTGTATGATTGTGATTGTATGATTGTGATTGTATGATTGTGATTGTATGATTGTGATTGTATGATTGTGATTGTCTGATTGTGGTTGTATGATTGTGATTGTATGATTGTGATTGTATGATTGTGATTGTATGATTGTGATTGTATGATTGTGATTGTATGATTGTGATGTATGATTGTGATTGTATGATTGTGATTGTATGATTGTGATTGTATGATTGTGATTGCATGATTGTGATTGTATGATTGTGATTGTATGATATCGATTGTATGATTGTGATTGTATGATTGTGATTGTATGATTGTGATTGTATGATTGTGATTGTATGATTGTGATTGTATGATTGTGATTGTATGATTGTGATGGTATGATTGTGATTGTATGATTGTGATTGTATGATTGCGATTGTATGATTGTGATTGTATGATTATGATTGTATTTTTGTGATTGTATGATTGTGATTGTATGATTGCGATTGTATTATTGTGATTGTAGGATTGTGATTGTATGATTGTGATTGTATGATTATGATTGTATGATTGTGATTGTATGATTGTGATTGCATGACTTCGAATGTATGATTGTGATTTTACGATTGTGATTGTATGATTGTGATTGTATGATTGTGATTGTATGATTGTGATTGCATGATTGTGATTGTATGATTGTGATTGAATGATATTGATTGTACGATTGTGATTGTATGATTGTGATTGTCTGATTGTGATTGTATGATTGTGATTGTATGATTGTGATTGTATGATTGTGATAGTATGATTGTGATTGTATGATTGTGATTGTATGACTGTGATTGTATGATTGTGATTGTGCGATTGTGATTGTGCGATTGTGATTGTACGATTGCGATTGTACGATTGTGATTGTATGATTGTGATTGTATGATTATGATTGAATGATTGTGATTGCATGATTGTGATTGTATGATTGTGACTGCATGATTTTGAATGTATGATTGTGGTTGTATGATTGTGATTGTATGATTGTGATTGTATGATTGTGATTGTATGATTGTGATTGTATGATTGTGATTGTATGAATGCGATTGTATGATTGTGATTGTATGATTATGATTGTACTTTTGTGATTGTATGATTGTGATTGTATGATTGTGATTGTATGATTGTGATTGTATGATTGTGATTGTATGATTGCGATTGTATGAATGCGATTGTATGATTGGGATTGCATGACTGTGATTGTATGATTGTGATTATATGATATTGATTGTATGATTGTGATTGTATGATTGTGATTGTATGTTTGTGATTGTATGATTGTGATTGTATGATTGTGATTGTCTGATTGTGGTTGTATGATTGTGATTGTATGATTGTGATTGTATGATTGTGATTGTATGACTGTGATTGTATGATTGTGATTGTGCGATTGTGATTGTGCGATTGTGATTGTACGATTGTGATTGCATGATTCTGATTGTATGATTGTGATTGTATGATATTGATTGTATGATTGTGATTGTATGATTGTGATTGTATGATTGTGATTGTATGATTGTGATTGTATGATTGTGATTGTATGATTATGATTGTATGATTGTGATTGTATGATTGTGATTGCATGACTTTGAATGTATGATTGTGATTTTACGATTGTGATTGTATGATTGTGATTGTATGATTGTGATAGTATGATTGTGATTGTAAGATTGTGATTGTATGACTGTGATTGTATGATTGTGATTGTATGATTGTCATTGTATGATTATGATTGTATGATTGTGATTGCATGATTGTGATTGTATGATTGAGATTGCATGATTTTGTATGTATGATTGTGATTGTATGATTGTGATTGTATGAGAGTGATAGTATGATTGTGATTGTATGATTGTGATTGTATGAATGTGATAGTATGATTGTGATTGTATGATATTGATTGTATGATTGTGATTGTATGATTGTGATTGTATGATTGTGATTGTATGATTGTGATTGTATGATTGTGATTGTATGATTGTGATTGTCTGATTGTGGTTGTATGATTGTGATTGTATGATTGTGATTGTATGATTGTGATTGTATGATTGTGATTGTATGATTGTGATTGTATGATTGTGATGTATGATTGTGATTGTATGATTGTGATTGTATGATTGTGATTGTATGATTGTGATTGCATGATTGTGATTGTATGATTGTGATTGTATGATATCGATTGTATGATTGTGATTGTATGATTGTGATTGTATGATTGTGATTGTATGATTGTGATTGTATGATTGTGATTGTATGATTGTGATTGTATGATTGTGATTGTATGATTGTGATGGTATGATTGTGATTGTATGATTGTGATTGTATGATTGCGATTGTATGATTGTGATTGTATGATTATGATTGTATTTTTGTGATTGTATGATTGTGATTGTATGATTGCGATTGTATTATTGTGATTGTAGGATTGTGATTGTATGATTGTGATTGTATGATTATGATTGTATGATTGTGATTGTATGATTGTGATTGCATGACTTCGAATGTATGATTGTGATTTTACGATTGTGATTGTATGATTGTGATTGTATGATTGTGATTGTATGATTGTGATTGCATGATTGTGATTGTATGATTGTGATTGAATGATATTGATTGTACGATTGTGATTGTATGATTGCGATTGTATGATTGTGATTGTATGATTGTGATTGTATGTTTGTGATTGTATGATTGTGATTGTATGATTGTGATTGTCTGATTGTGGTTGTATGATTGTGATTGTATGATTGTGATTGTATGATTGTGATTGTATGACTGTGATTGTATGATTGTGATTGTGCGATTGTGATTGTGCGATTGTGATTGTACGATTGTGATTGTATGATTGCGATTGTATGAATGCGATTGTATGATTGTGATTGCATGATTCTGATTGTATGATTGTGATTGTATGATATTGATTGTATGATTGTGATTGTATGATTGTGATTGTATGATTGTGATTGTATGATTGTGATAGTATGATTGTGATTGTAAGATTGTGATTGTATGACTGTGATTGTATGATTGTGATTGTATGATTGTCATTGTATGATTATGATTGTATGATTGTGATTGCATGATTGTGATTGTATGATTGAGATTGCATGATTTTGTATGTATGATTGTGATTGTATGATTGTGATTGTATGAGAGTGATAGTATGATTGTGATTGTATGATTGTGATTGTATGATTGTGATTGTATGATTGTGATTGTATGATTGTGATTGTATGATTGTGATTGTCTGATTGTGGTTGTATGATTGTGATTGTATGATTGTGATTGTATGATTGTGATTGTATGATTGTGATTGTATGATTGTGATTGTATGATTGTGATGTATGATTGTGATTGTATGATTGTGATTGTACGATTGTGATTGTATGATTGTGATTGCATGATTGTGATTGTATGATTGTGATTGTATGATATCGATTGTATGATTGTGATTGTATGATTGTGATTGTATGATTGTGATTGTATGATTGTGATTGTATGATTGTGATTGTATGATTGTGATGGTATGATTGTGATTGTATGATTGTGATTGTATGATTGCGATTGTATGATTGTGATTGTATGATTATGATTGTATTTTTGTGATTGTATGATTGTGATTGTATGATTGCGATTGTATTATTGTGATTGTAGGATTGTGATTGTATGATTGTGATTGTATGATTATGATTGTATGATTGTGATTGTATGATTGTGATTGTATGATTGTGATTGTATGATTGCGATTGTATGAATGCGATTGTATGATTGTGATTGTATGATTGTGATTGTATGATTGTGATTGTATGATTGTCATTGTATGATTATGATTGTATGACTGTGATTGCATGATTGTGATTGTATGATTGAGATTGCATGATATTGTATGTATGATTGTGATTGTATGACTGTGATTGTACGATTGTGATTGTATGATTATGATTGAATGATTGTGATTGCATGATTGCGATTGTATGATTGTGATTGCATGATTTTGAATGTATGATTGTGATTGTATGATTGTGTTTGTATGATTTTGATTGGATGATTGTGATTGCATGATTGTGATTGCATGATTGTGATTGTATGATTGTGATGGTATGATTGTGATTGTATGATTATGATTGTATTTTTGTGATTGTATGATTGTGATTGTATGATTGTGATTGTATGATTGTGATTGTATGATTGTGATTGTATGATTGTGATTGTATGATTGTGATTGTATGATTGCGATTGTATGAATGCGATTGTATGATTGTGATTGCACGATTGTGATTGCACGATTGTGATTGTATGATTGTGATTGTATGATTATGATTGAACGATTGTGATTGCATGATTGTGATTGTATGATTGTGATTGTATGATTGTGATTGTATGATTGTGATTGTATGATTGTGATTGTGTGATTGTATTTGGGAGAATGTAATTGTATGATTGCGATTTTATGATTGCGATTGTATGCTGGTGACTGTATTATTGTGATTGTATGATTGTGATTTTATGATTGTGATTGTATGATTTTGATTGCATGATTGTGATTGTATGATTGTGATTGTATGATTGCGAGTGTATGATTGTGATTCTATGATTGTGATTGTATGATTGTGATCGTATGGTTGTGATTGTTCGATTGCGATTGTACGATTGCGATTGTATTATTGTGATTGTATGATTGTGATAGTATGGTTGTGAAAGTATGATTGTGATAGTATGATTGTGATTGTATGATTGTGATTGTATGATTGTGATTTTATGATTGTGATTGTATGATTGTGATTGTATGATTGTGATTGTCTGACTGTGGTTGTGCGATTGTGATTGTACGATTGTGATTGTACGATTGTGATAGAATGATTGTGATTGTATGATTGTGATTGTATGATTGTGATTGTATGATTGTGATTGTATGATTGTGATTGTATGATTGTGATTGTATGATTGTGATGGTATGACTGTGATTGTATGATTGCGATAGTATGATTGTGATTGTATGATTGTGATTGTATGATTGCGATTGTATGATTGTGATTGTATGATTATGATTGTATGATTGTGATTGTATGATTATGATTGTATGGTTGTGACTGTATGATTGTGATGGTATGATTGCGATTGTATGATTGTGATCGTATGGTTGTGATTGTTCGATTGCGATTGTACGATTGCGATTGTATTATTGTGATTGTATGATTGTGATAGTATGGTTGTGAAAGTATGATTGTGATAGTATGATTGTGATTGTATGATTGTGATTGTATGATTGTGATTTTATGATTGTGATTGTATGATTGTGATTGTATGATTGTGATTGTCTGACTGTGGTTGTGCGATTGTGATTGTACGATTGTGATTGTACGATTGTGATAGAATGATTGTGATTGTATGATTGTGATTGTATGATTGTGATTGTATGATTGTGATTGTATGATTGTGATTGTATGATTGTGATTGTATGATTGTGATTGTATGATTGCGATTGTATGAATGCGATTGTATGATTGTGATTGTATGATTGTGATTGTATGATTGTGATTGTATGATTGTCATTGTATGATTATGATTGTATGACTGTGATTGCATGATTGTGATTGTATGATTGAGATTGCATGATATTGTATGTATGATTGTGATTGTATGACTGTGATTGTACGATTGTGATTGTATGATTATGATTGAATGATTGTGATTGCATGATTGCGATTGTATGATTGTGATTGCATGATTTTGAATGTATGATTGTGATTGTATGATTGTGTTTGTATGATTTTGATTGGATGATTGTGATTGCATGATTGTGATTGCATGATTGTGATTGTATGATTGTGATGGTATGATTGTGATTGTATGATTATGATTGTATTTTTGTGATTGTATGATTGTGATTGTATGATTGTGATTGTATGATTGTGATTGTATGATTGTGATTGTATGATTGTGATTGTATGATTGCGATTGTATGAATGCGATTGTATGATTGTGATTGCACGATTGTGATTGCACGATTGTGATTGTATGATTGTGATTGTATGATTATGATTGAACGATTGTGATTGCATGATTGTGATTGTATGATTGTGATTGTATGATTGTGATTGTATGATTGTGATTGTATGATTGTGATTGTGTGATTGTATTTGGGAGAATGTAATTGTATGATTGCGATTTTATGATTGCGATTGTATGCTGGTGACTGTATTATTGTGATTGTATGATTGTGATTTTATGATTGTGATTGTATGATTTTGATTGCATGATTGTGATTGTATGATTGTGATTGTATGATTGTGATTGTATGATTGTGATTGTATGATTGTGATTGTATGATTATGATTGTATGATTGTGATTGTATGATTGTGATTGCATGACTTCGAATGTATGATTGTGATTTTACGATTGTGATTGTATGATTGTGATTGTATGATTGTGATTGTATGATTGTGATTGCATGATTGTGATTGTATGATTGTGATTGAATGATATTGATTGTACGATTGTGATTGTATGATTGCGATTGTATGATTGTGATTGTATGATTGTGATTGTATGTTTGTGATTGTATGATTGTGATTGTATGATTGTGATTGTCTGATTGTGGTTGTATGATTGTGATTGTATGATTGTGATTGTATGATTGTGATTGTATGACTGTGATTGTATGATTGTGATTGTGCGATTGTGATTGTGCGATTGTGATTGTACGATTGTGATTGTATGATTGCGATTGTATGAATGCGATTGTATGATTGTGATTGCATGATTCTGATTGTATGATTGTGATTGTATGATATTGATTGTATGATTGTGATTGTATGATTGTGATTGTATGATTGTGATTGTATGATTGTGATTGTATGATTGTGATTGTATGATTATGATTGTATGATTGTGATTGTATGATTGTGATTGCATGACTTTGAATGTATGATTGTGATTTTACGATTGTGATTGTATGATTGTGATTGTATGATTGTGATAGTATGATTGTGATTGTAAGATTGTGATTGTATGACTGTGATTGTATGATTGTGATTGTATGATTGTCATTGTATGATTATGATTGTATGATTGTGATTGCATGATTGTGATTGTATGATTGAGATTGCATGATTTTGTATGTATGATTGTGATTGTATGATTGTGATTGTATGAGAGTGATAGTATGATTGTGATTGTATGATTGTGATTGTATGATTGTGATTGTATGATTGTGATTGTATGATTGTGATTGTATGATTGTGATTGTCTGATTGTGGTTGTATGATTGTGATTGTATGATTGTGATTGTATGATTGTGATTGTATGATTGTGATTGTATGATTGTGATTGTATGATTGTGATGTATGATTGTGATTGTATGATTGTGATTGTACGATTGTGATTGTATGATTGTGATTGCATGATTGTGATTGTATGATTGTGATTGTATGATATCGATTGTATGATTGTGATTGTATGATTGTGATTGTATGATTGTGATTGTATGATTGTGATTGTATGATTGTGATTGTATGATTGTGATGGTATGATTGTGATTGTATGATTGTGATTGTATGATTGCGATTGTATGATTGTGATTGTATGATTATGATTGTATTTTTGTGATTGTATGATTGTGATTGTATGATTGCGATTGTATTATTGTGATTGTAGGATTGTGATTGTATGATTGTGATTGTATGATTATGATTGTATGATTGTGATTGTATGATTGTGATTGCATGACTTCGAATGTATGATTGTGATTTTACGATTGTGATTGTATGATTGTGATTGCATGATTGTGATTGTATGATTGAGATTGCATGATATTGTATGTATGATTGTGATTGTATGACTGTGATTGTACGATTGTGATTGTATGATTATGATTGAATGATTGTGATTGCATGATTGCGATTGTATGATTGTGATTGCATGATTTTGAATGTATGATTGTGATTGTATGATTGTGTTTGTATGATTTTGATTGGATGATTGTGATTGCATGATTGTGATTGCATGATTGTGATTGTATGATTGTGATGGTATGATTGTGATTGTATGATTATGATTGTATTTTTGTGATTGTATGATTGTGATTGTATGATTGTGATTGTATGATTGTGATTGTATGATTGTGATTGTATGATTGTGATTGTATGATTGCGATTGTATGAATGCGATTGTATGATTGTGATTGCACGATTGTGATTGCACGATTGTGATTGTATGATTGTGATTGTATGATTATGATTGAACGATTGTGATTGCATGATTGTGATTGTATGATTGTGATTGTATGATTGTGATTGTATGATTGTGATTGTATGATTGTGATTGTGTGATTGTATTTGGGAGAATGTAATTGTATGATTGCGATTTTATGATTGC
This sequence comes from Megachile rotundata, assembly GCF_050947335.1. NCBI lineage: Eukaryota > Metazoa > Arthropoda > Insecta > Hymenoptera > Megachilidae > Megachile > Megachile rotundata. The sequence continues at coordinate 1,118,952 of NW_027473323.1, read as the reverse complement.
GATTGTATGCTGGTGACTGTATTATTGTGATTGTATGATTGTGATTTTATGATTGTGATTGTATGATTTTGATTGCATGATTGTGATTGTATGATTGTGATTGTATGATTGTGATTGTATGATTGTGATTGTATGATTGTGATTGTATGATTATGATTGTATGATTGTGATTGTATGATTGTGATTGCATGACTTCGAATGTATGATTGTGATTTTACGATTGTGATTGTATGATTGTGATTGTATGATTGTGATTGTATGATTGTGATTGCATGATTGTGATTGTATGATTGTGATTGAATGATATTGATTGTACGATTGTGATTGTATGATTGCGATTGTATGATTGTGATTGTATGATTGTGATTTTACGATTGTGATTGTATGATTGTGATTGTATGATTGTGATAGTATGATTGTGATTGTAAGATTGTGATTGTATGACTGTGATTGTATGATTGTGATTGTATGATTGTCATTGTATGATTATGATTGTATGATTGTGATTGCATGATTGTGATTGTATGATTGAGATTGCATGATTTTGTATGTATGATTGTGATTGTATGATTGTGATTGTATGAGAGTGATAGTATGATTGTGATTGTATGATTGTGATTGTATGATTGTGATTGTATGATTGTGATTGTATGATTGTGATTGTATGATTGTGATTGTCTGATTGTGGTTGTATGATTGTGATTGTATGATTGTGATTGTATGATTGTGATTGTATGATTGTGATTGTATGATTGTGATTGTATGATTGTGATGTATGATTGTGATTGTATGATTGTGATTGTACGATTGTGATTGTATGATTGTGATTGCATGATTGTGATTGTATGATTGTGATTGTATGATATCGATTGTATGATTGTGATTGTATGATTGTGATTGTATGATTGTGATTGTATGATTGTGATTGTATGATTGTGATTGTATGATTGTGATTGTATGATTGTGATGGTATGATTGTGATTGTATGATTGTGATTGTATGATTGCGATTGTATGATTGTGATTGTATGATTATGATTGTATTTTTGTGATTGTATGATTGTGATTGTATGATTGCGATTGTATTATTGTGATTGTAGGATTGTGATTGTATGATTGTGATTGTATGATTATGATTGTATGATTGTGATTGTATGATTGTGATTGCATGACTTCGAATGTATGATTGTGATTTTACGATTGTGATTGTATGATTGTGATTGCATGATTGTGATTGTATGATTGAGATTGCATGATATTGTATGTATGATTGTGATTGTATGACTGTGATTGTACGATTGTGATTGTATGATTATGATTGAATGATTGTGATTGCATGATTGCGATTGTATGATTGTGATTGCATGATTTTGAATGTATGATTGTGATTGTATGATTGTGTTTGTATGATTTTGATTGGATGATTGTGATTGCATGATTGTGATTGCATGATTGTGATTGTATGATTGTGATGGTATGATTGTGATTGTATGATTATGATTGTATTTTTGTGATTGTATGATTGTGATTGTATGATTGTGATTGTATGATTGTGATTGTATGATTGTGATTGTATGATTGTGATTGTATGATTGCGATTGTATGAATGCGATTGTATGATTGTGATTGCACGATTGTGATTGCACGATTGTGATTGTATGATTGTGATTGTATGATTATGATTGAACGATTGTGATTGCATGATTGTGATTGTATGATTGTGATTGTATGATTGTGATTGTATGATTGTGATTGTATGATTGTGATTGTGTGATTGTATTTGGGAGAATGTAATTGTATGATTGCGATTTTATGATTGCGATTGTATGCTGGTGACTGTATTATTGTGATTGTATGATTGTGATTTTATGATTGTGATTGTATGATTTTGATTGCATGATTGTGATTGTATGATTGTGATTGTATGATTGTGATTGTATGATTGTGATTGTATGATTGTGATTGTATGATTATGATTGTATGATTGTGATTGTATGATTGTGATTGCATGACTTCGAATGTATGATTGTGATTTTACGATTGTGATTGTATGATTGTGATTGTATGATTGTGATTGTATGATTGTGATTGCATGATTGTGATTGTATGATTGTGATTGAATGATATTGATTGTACGATTGTGATTGTATGATTGCGATTGTATGATTGTGATTGTATGATTGTGATTGTATGTTTGTGATTGTATGATTGTGATTGTATGATTGTGATTGTCTGATTGTGGTTGTATGATTGTGATTGTATGATTGTGATTGTATGATTGTGATTGTATGACTGTGATTGTATGATTGTGATTGTGCGATTGTGATTGTGCGATTGTGATTGTACGATTGTGATTGTATGATTGCGATTGTATGAATGCGATTGTATGATTGTGATTGCATGATTCTGATTGTATGATTGTGATTGTATGATATTGATTGTATGATTGTGATTGTATGATTGTGATTGTATGATTGTGATTGTATGATTGTGATTGTATGATTGTGATTGTATGATTATGATTGTATGATTGTGATTGTATGATTGTGATTGCATGACTTTGAATGTATGATTGTGATTTTACGATTGTGATTGTATGATTGTGATTGTATGATTGTGATAGTATGATTGTGATTGTAAGATTGTGATTGTATGACTGTGATTGTATGATTGTGATTGTATGATTGTCATTGTATGATTATGATTGTATGATTGTGATTGCATGATTGTGATTGTATGATTGAGATTGCATGATTTTGTATGTATGATTGTGATTGTATGATTGTGATTGTATGAGAGTGATAGTATGATTGTGATTGTATGATTGTGATTGTATGATTGTGATTGTATGATTGTGATTGTATGATTGTGATTGTATGATTGTGATTGTATGATTGTGATTGTCTGATTGTGGTTGTATGATTGTGATTGTATGATTGTGATTGTATGATTGTGATTGTATGATTGTGATTGTATGATTGTGATTGTATGATTGTGATGTATGATTGTGATTGTATGATTGTGATTGTACGATTGTGATTGTATGATTGTGATTGCATGATTGTGATTGTATGATTGTGATTGTATGATATCGATTGTATGATTGTGATTGTATGATTGTGATTGTATGATTGTGATTGTATGATTGTGATTGTATGATTGTGATTGTATGATTGTGATGGTATGATTGTGATTGTATGATTGTGATTGTATGATTGTGATTGTATGATTGTGATTGTATGATTGTGATTGTATGATTGTGATTGTATGATTGTGATGGTATGACTGTGATTGTATGATTGCGATAGTATGATTGCGATTGTATGATTGTGATTGTATGATTGCGATTGTATGATTGTGATTGTATGATTATGATTGTATGATTGTGATTGTATGATTATGATTGTATGGTTGTGACTGTATGATTGTGATGGTATGATTGCGATTGTATGATTGTGATCGTATGGTTGTGATTGTTCGATTGCGATTGTACGATTGCGATTGTATTATTGTGATTGTATGATTGTGATAGTATGGTTGTGAAAGTATGATTGTGATAGTATGATTGTGATTGTATGATTGTGATTGTATGATTGTGATTTTATGATTGTGATTGTATGATTGTGATTGTATGATTGTGATTGTCTGACTGTGGTTGTGCGATTGTGATTGTACGATTGTGATTGTACGATTGTGATAGAATGATTGTGATTGTATGATTGTGATTGTATGATTGTGATTGTATGATTGTGATTGTATGATTGTGATTGTATGATTGTGATTGTATGATTGCGATTGTATGAATGCGATTGTATGATTGTGATTGTATGATTGTGATTGTATGATTGTGATTGTATGATTGTCATTGTATGATTATGATTGTATGACTGTGATTGCATGATTGTGATTGTATGATTGAGATTGCATGATATTGTATGTATGATTGTGATTGTATGACTGTGATTGTACGATTGTGATTGTATGATTATGATTGAATGATTGTGATTGCATGATTGCGATTGTATGATTGTGATTGCATGATTTTGAATGTATGATTGTGATTGTATGATTGTGTTTGTATGATTTTGATTGGATGATTGTGATTGCATGATTGTGATTGCATGATTGTGATTGTATGATTGTGATGGTATGATTGTGATTGTATGATTATGATTGTATTTTTGTGATTGTATGATTGTGATTGTATGATTGTGATTGTATGATTGTGATTGTATGATTGTGATTGTATGATTGTGATTGTATGATTGTGATTGTCTGATTGTGGTTGTATGATTGTGATTGTATGATTGTGATTGTATGATTGTGATTGTATGACTGTGATTGTATGATTGTGATTGTGCGATTGTGATTGTGCGATTGTGATTGTACGATTGTGATTGTATGATTGCGATTGTATGAATGCGATTGTATGATTGTGATTGCATGATTCTGATTGTATGATTGTGATTGTATGATATTGATTGTATGATTGTGATTGTATGATTGTGATTGTATGATTGTGATTGTATGATTGTGATTGTATGATTGTGATTGTATGATTATGATTGTATGATTGTGATTGTATGATTGTGATTGCATGACTTTGAATGTATGATTGTGATTTTACGATTGTGATTGTATGATTGTGATTGTATGATTGTGATAGTATGATTGTGATTGTAAGATTGTGATTGTATGACTGTGATTGTATGATTGTGATTGTATGATTGTCATTGTATGATTATGATTGTATGATTGTGATTGCATGATTGTGATTGTATGATTGAGATTGCATGATTTTGTATGTATGATTGTGATTGTATGATTGTGATTGTATGAGAGTGATAGTATGATTGTGATTGTATGATTGTGATTGTATGATTGTGATTGTATGATTGTGATTGTATGATTGTGATTGTATGATTGTGATTGTCTGATTGTGGTTGTATGATTGTGATTGTATGATTGTGATTGTATGATTGTGATTGTATGATTGTGATTGTATGATTGTGATTGTATGATTGTGATGTATGATTGTGATTGTATGATTGTGATTGTACGATTGTGATTGTATGATTGTGATTGCATGATTGTGATTGTATGATTGTGATTGTATGATATCGATTGTATGATTGTGATTGTATGATTGTGATTGTATGATTGTGATTGTATGATTGTGATTGTATGATTGTGATTGTATGATTGTGATGGTATGATTGTGATTGTATGATTGTGATTGTATGATTGCGATTGTATGATTGTGATTGTATGATTATGATTGTATTTTTGTGATTGTATGATTGTGATTGTATGATTGCGATTGTATTATTGTGATTGTAGGATTGTGATTGTATGATTGTGATTGTATGATTATGATTGTATGATTGTGATTGTATGATTGTGATTGCATGACTTCGAATGTATGATTGTGATTTTACGATTGTGATTGTATGATTGTGATTGTATGATTGTGATTGTATGATTGTGATTGCATGATTGTGATTGTATGATTGTGATTGAATGATATTGATTGTACGATTGTGATTGTATGATTGCGATTGTATGATTGTGATTGTATGATTATGATTGTATTTTTGTGATTGTATGATTGTGATTGTATGATTGTGATTGTATGATTGTGATTGTATGATTGCGATTGTATGAATGCGATTGTATGATTGTGATTGTATGATTGTGATTGTATGATTGTGATTGTATGATTGCGATTGTATGAATGCGATTGTATGATTGTGATTGTATGATTGTGATTGTATGATTGTGATTGTATGATTGTCATTGTATGATTATGATTGTATGACTGTGATTGCATGATTGTGATTGTATGATTGAGATTGCATGATATTGTATGTATGATTGTGATTGTATGACTGTGATTGTACGATTGTGATTGTATGATTATGATTGAATGATTGTGATTGCATGATTGCGATTGTATGATTGTGATTGCATGATTTTGAATGTATGATTGTGATTGTATGATTGTGTTTGTATGATTTTGATTGGATGATTGTGATTGCATGATTGTGATTGCATGATTGTGATTGTATGATTGTGATGGTATGATTGTGATTGTATGATTATGATTGTATGATTGCGAGTGTATGATTGTGATTCTATGATTGTGATTGTATGATTGTGATCGTATGGTTGTGATTGTTCGATTGCGATTGTACGATTGCGATTGTATTATTGTGATTGTATGATTGTGATAGTATGGTTGTGAAAGTATGATTGTGATAGTATGATTGTGATTGTATGATTGTGATTGTATGATTGTGATTTTATGATTGTGATTGTATGATTGTGATTGTATGATTGTGATTGTCTGACTGTGGTTGTGCGATTGTGATTGTACGATTGTGATTGTACGATTGTGATAGAATGATTGTGATTGTATGATTGTGATTGTATGATTGTGATTGTATGATTGTGATTGTATGATTGTGATTGTATGATTGTGATTGTATGATTGTGATGGTATGACTGTGATTGTATGATTGCGATAGTATGATTGTGATTGTATGATTGTGATTGTATGATTGCGATTGTATGATTGTGATTGTATGATTATGATTGTATGATTGTGATTGTATGATTATGATTGTATGGTTGTGACTGTATGATTGTGATGGTATGATTGCGATTGTATGATATTGATTGTATGATTGTGATTGTATGATTGTGATTGTATGATTGTGACTGTATGATTGTGATTGTATGATTGTGATTGTCTGATTGCGGGTGTATGCTTGTGATTGTATGATTGTGATTGTATGATTGTGATTGTATGATTGTGATTGTATGATTGTGATTGTATGATTGTGATTGTATGATTGTGATTGTATGATTGTGATTGTATGATTGTGATTGCATGATTGTGATTGTATGATTGAGATTGCATGATTTTGTATGTATGATTGTGATTGTATGACTGTGATTGTATGATTGTGATTGTATGATTGTGATTGTATGATTGTGATAGTATGATTGTGATTGTATGATTGTGATTGTATGACTGTGATTGTATGATTGTGATTGTGCGATTGTGATTGTACGATTGTGATTGTGTGATTGTTCTTGTATGATTATGATTGAATGATGTGATTGCATGATTGTGATTGTATGATTGTGATTGCATGATTTTGAATGTATGATTGTGATTGTATGATTGTGATTGTATGATTGTGATTGTGTGATTGTGATTGTATGATTGTATTTGGGAGATTGTAATTGTATGATTGCGATTGTATGATTGTGATTGTATGACTGTGATTGTATGATTGTGATTGTGCGACTGTGATTGTACGATTGTGAATGTATGATTGTGATTGTATGATTGTGATTGTATGATTGTGATTGTCTGATTGTGGTTGTATGATTGTGATTGTATGATTGTGATTGTATGATTGTGATTGTATGATTGTGATTGTATGATTGTGATTGTATGATTGTGATTGTATGATTGTGATTGTCTGATTGTGGTTGTATGATTGTGATTGTATGATTGTGATTGTACGATTGTGAATGTATGTTTGTGATTGTATGATTGTGATTGTATGATTGTGATTGTCTGATTGTGGTTGTATGATTGTGATTGTATGATTGTGATTGTATGATTGTGATTGTATGACTGTGATTGTATGATTGTGATTGTGCGATTGTGATTGTGCGATTGTGATTGTACGATTGTGATTGTATGATTGCGATTGTATGAATGCGATTGTATGATTGTGATTGCATGATTCTGATTGTATGATTGTGATTGTATGATATTGATTGTATGATTGTGATTGTATGATTGTGATTGTATGATTGTGATTGTATGATTGTGATTGTATGATTGTGATTGTATGATTATGATTGTATGATTGTGATTGTATGATTGTGATTGCATGACTTTGAATGTATGATTGTGATTTTACGATTGTGATTGTATGATTGTGATTGTATGATTGTGATAGTATGATTGTGATTGTAAGATTGTGATTGTATGACTGTGATTGTATGATTGTGATTGTATGATTGTCATTGTATGATTATGATTGTATGATTGTGATTGCATGATTGTGATTGTATGATTGAGATTGCATGATTTTGTATGTATGATTGTGATTGTATGATTGTGATTGTATGAGAGTGATAGTATGATTGTGATTGTATGATTGTGATTGTATGATTGTGATTGTATGATTGTGATTGTATGATTGTGATTGTATGATTGTGATTGTCTGATTGTGGTTGTATGATTGTGATTGTATGATTGTGATTGTATGATTGTGATTGTATGATTGTGATTGTATGATTGTGATTGTATGATTGTGATGTATGATTGTGATTGTATGATTGTGATTGTACGATTGTGATTGTATGATTGTGATTGCATGATTGTGATTGTATGATTGTGATTGTATGATATCGATTGTATGATTGTGATTGTATGATTGTGATTGTATGATTGTGATTGTATGATTGTGATTGTATGATTGTGATTGTATGATTGTGATGGTATGATTGTGATTGTATGATTGTGATTGTATGATTGTGATTGTATGATTGTGATTGTATGATTGTGATTGTATGATTGTGATTGTATGATTGTGATGGTATGACTGTGATTGTATGATTGCGATAGTATGATTGTGATTGTATGATTGTGATTGTATGATTGCGATTGTATGATTGTGATTGTATGATTATGATTGTATGATTGTGATTGTATGATTATGATTGTATGGTTGTGACTGTATGATTGTGATGGTATGATTGCGATTGTATGATTGTGATCGTATGGTTGTGATTGTTCGATTGCGATTGTACGATTGCGATTGTATTATTGTGATTGTATGATTGTGATAGTATGGTTGTGAAAGTATGATTGTGATAGTATGATTGTGATTGTATGATTGTGATTGTATGATTGTGATTTTATGATTGTGATTGTATGATTGTGATTGTATGATTGTGATTGTCTGACTGTGGTTGTGCGATTGTGATTGTACGATTGTGATTGTACGATTGTGATAGAATGATTGTGATTGTATGATTGTGATTGTATGATTGTGATTGTATGATTGTGATTGTATGATTGTGATTGTATGATTGTGATTGTATGATTGCGATTGTATGAATGCGATTGTATGATTGTGATTGTATGATTGTGATTGTATGATTGTGATTGTATGATTGTCATTGTATGATTATGATTGTATGACTGTGATTGCATGATTGTGATTGTATGATTGAGATTGCATGATATTGTATGTATGATTGTGATTGTATGACTGTGATTGTACGATTGTGATTGTATGATTATGATTGAATGATTGTGATTGCATGATTGCGATTGTATGATTGTGATTGCATGATTTTGAATGTATGATTGTGATTGTATGATTGTGTTTGTATGATTTTAATTGGATGATTGTGATTGCATGATTGTGATTGCATGATTGTGATTGTATGATTGTGATGGTATGATTGTGATTGTATGATTATGATTGTATTTTTGTGATTGTATGATTGTGATTGTATGATTGTGATTGTATGATTGTGATTGTATGATTGTGATTGTATGATTGTGATTGTATGATTGCGATTGTATGAATGCGATTGTATGATTGTGATTGCACGATTGTGATTGCACGATTGTGATTGTATGATTGTGATTGTATGATTATGATTGAACGATTGTGATTGCATGATTGTGATTGTATGATTGTGATTGTATGATTGTGATTGTATGATTGTGATTGTATGATTGTGATTGTGTGATTGTATTTGGGAGAATGTAATTGTATGATTGCGATTTTATGATTGCGATTGTATGCTGGTGACTGTATTATTGTGATTGTATGATTGTGATTTTATGATTGTGATTGTATGATTTTGATTGCATGATTGTGATTGTATGATTGTGATTGTATGATTGTGATTGTATGATTGTGATTGTATGATTGTGATTGTATGATTATGATTGTATGATTGTGATTGTATTTTTGTGATTGTATGATTGTGATTGTATGATTGCGATTGTATTATTGTGATTGTAGGATTGTGATTGTATGATTGTGATTGTATGATTATGATTGTATGATTGTGATTGTATGATTGTGATTGCATGACTTCGAATGTATGATTGTGATTTTACGATTGTGATTGTATGATTGTGATTGTATGATTGTGATAGTATGATTGTGATTGTATGATTGTGACTGCAAGATTTTGAATGTATGATTGTGATTGTATGATTATGATTGTATGATTGTGATTGTATGATTGTGATAGTATGATTGTGATTGTATGAATGCGATTGTATGATTGTGATTGTATGATTATGATTGTACTTTTGTGATTGTATGATTGTGATTGTATGATTGTGATTGTATGATTGTGATTGTATGATTGTGATTGTATGATTGCGATTGTATGAATGCGATTGTATGATTGTGATTGCACGATTGTGATTGTACGATTGTGATTGTATGATATTGATTGTCTGATTGTGGTTGTATAATTGTGATTGTATGATTGTGATTGTATGATTGTGATTGTATGACTGTGATTGTGTGACTGTGATGGTATGATTGTGATTGTATGATTGTGATTGTATGATTGTATTTGGGAGATTGTATTTGGGAGATTGTAGTTGTATGATTGCGATTGTATGGTTGTGATTGTATGATTGTGATGCATGATTGTAATTGTATCATTATGATTGTATGATTGTGATTGTATGATTGTGATGGTATGATTGTGATTGTATGATTGCGATCGTATGATTGTGATTGTATGATTATGATTGTATGATTGTGATTGTATGATTGCGATTGTATGATTGTGATTGTATGATTATGGTTGTATTTTTGTGATTCTATGATTGTGATTGTATGATTGTGATTGTATGATTGTGATTGTATGATTGCGATTGTATGATTGTGATTGTATGATTGTGATTGTATGATTGTGATTGTATGATTGCGATTGTATGAATGCGATTGTATGATTGTGATTGCATGATTGTGATTGTATGATTGAGATTGTATGATATTGATTGTATGATTGTGATTGTATGATTGTGATAGTATGATTGTGATTGTATGATTGTGATTGTATGACTGTGATTGTATGATTGTGATTGTGCGATTGTGATTGTGCGATTGTGATTGTACGATTGCGATTGTACGATTGTGATTGTATGATTGTGATTGTATGATTATGATTGAATGATTGTGATTGCATGATTGTGATTGTATGATTGTGACTGCATGATTTTGAATGTATGATTGTGGTTGTATGATTGTGATTGTATGATTGTGATTGTATGATTGTGATTGTATGATTGTGATTGTATGATTGTGATTGTATGATTGTGATTGTATGAATGCGATTGTATGATTGTGATTGTATGATTATGATTGTACTTTTGTGATTGTATGATTGTGATTGTATGATTGTGATTGTATGATTGTGATTGCATGATTGTGATTGTATGATTGTGATTGTATGATTGTGATTGTATGATTGTGATTGTATGAGAGTGATAGTATGATTGTGATTGTATGATTGTGATTGTATGAATGTGATAGTATGATTGTGATTGTATGATATTGATTGTATGATTGTGATTGTATGATTGTGATTGTATGATTGTGATTGTATGATTGTGATTGTATGATTGTGATTGTATGATTGTGATTGTCTGATTGTGGTTGTATGATTGTGATTGTATGATTGTGATTGTATGATTGTGATTGTATGATTGTGATTGTATGATTGTGATTGTATGATTGTGATGTATGATTGTGATTGTATGATTGTGATTGTATGATTGTGATTGTATGATTGTGATTGCATGATTGTGATTGTATGATTGTGATTGTATGATTGTGATTGTATGATTGTGATTGCATGATTGTGATTGTATGATTGTGATTGTATGATATCGATTGTATGATTGTGATTGTATGATTGTGATTGTATGATTGTGATTGTATGATTGTGATTGTATGATTGTGATTGTATGATTGTGATGGTATGATTGTGATTGTATGCTTGTGATTGTATGATTGCGATTGTATGATTGTGATTGTATGATTATGATTGTATTTTTGTGATTGTATGATTGTGATTGTATGATTGCGATTGTATTATTGTGATTGTAGGATTGTGATTGTATGATTGTGATTGTATGATTATGATTGTATGATTGTGATTGTATGATTGTGATTGCATGACTTCGAATGTATGATTGTGATTTTACGATTGTGATTGTATGATTGTGATTGTATGATTGTGATAGTATGATTGTGATTGTATGATTGTGACTGCAAGATTTTGAATGTATGATTGTGATTGTATGATTATGATTGTATGATTGTGATTGTATGATTGTGATAGTATGATTGTGATTGTATGAATGCGATTGTATGATTGTGATTGTATGATTATGATTGTACTTTTGTGATTGTATGATTGTGATTGTATGATTGTGATTGTATGATTGTGATTGTATGATTGTGATTGTATGATTGCGATTGTATGAATGCGATTGTATGATTGTGATTGCACGATTGTGATTGTACGATTGTGATTGTATGATATTGATTGTCTGATTGTGGTTGTATAATTGTGATTGTATGATTGTGATTGTATGATTGTGATTGTATGACTGTGATTGTGTGACTGTGATGGTATGATTGTGATTGTATGATTGTGATTGTATGATTGTATTTGGGAGATTGTATTTGGGAGATTGTAGTTGTATGATTGCGATTGTATGGTTGTGATTGTATGATTGTGATGCATGATTGTAATTGTATCATTATGATTGTATGATTGTGATTGTATGATTGTGATGGTATGATTGTGATTGTATGATTGCGATCGTATGATTGTGATTGTATGATTATGATTGTATGATTGTGATTGTATGATTGCGATTGTATGATTGTGATTGTATGATTATGGTTGTATTTTTGGGATTCTATGATTGTGATTGTATGATTGTGATTGTATGATTGTGATTGTATGATTGCGATTGTATGATTGTGATTGTATGATTGTGATTGTATGATTGTGATTGTATGATTGCGATTGTATGAATGCGATTGTATGATTGTGATTGCATGATTGTGATTGTATGATTGAGATTGTATGATATTGATTGTATGATTGTGATTGTATGATTGTGATAGTATGATTGTGATTGTATGATTGTGATTGTATGACTGTGATTGTATGATTGTGATTGTGCGATTGTGATTGTGCGATTGTGATTGTACGATTGCGATTGTACGATTGTGATTGTATGATTGTGATTGTATGATTATGATTGAATGATTGTGATTGCATGATTGTGATTGTATGATTGTGACTGCATGATTTTGAATGTATGATTGTGGTTGTATGATTGTGATTGTATGATTGTGATTGTATGATTGTGATTGTATGATTGTGATTGTATGATTGTGATTGTATGAATGCGATTGTATGATTGTGATTGTATGATTATGATTGTACTTTTGTGATTGTATGATTGTGATTGTATGATTGTGATTGTATGATTGTGATTGTATGATTGCGATTGTATGAATGCGATTGTATGATTGGGATTGCATGACTGTGATTGTATGATTGTGATTATATGATATTGATTGTATGATTGTGATTGTATGATTGTGATTGTATGTTTGTGATTGTATGATTGTGATTGTATGATTGTGATTGTCTGATTGTGGTTGTATGATTGTGATTGTATGATTGTGATTGTATGATTGTGATTGTATGACTGTGATTGTATGATTGTGATTGTGCGATTGTGATTGTGCGATTGTGATTGTACGATTGTGATTGTATGATTGCGATTGTATGAATGCGATTGTATGATTGTGATTGCATGATTGTGATTGTATGATTGTGATTGTATGATATTGATTGTATGATTGTGATTGTATGATTGTGATTGTATGATTGTGATTGTATGATTGTGATTGTATGATTATGATTGTATGATTGTGATTGTATGATTGTGATTGCATGACTTTGAATGTATGATTGTGATTTTACGATTGTGATTGTATGATTGTGATTGTATGATTGTGATAGTATGATTGTGATTGTAAGATTGTGATTGTATGACTGTGATTGTATGATTGTGATTGTATGATTGTCATTGTATGATTATGATTGTATGATTGTGATTGTATGATATTGATTGTATGATTGTGATTGTATGATTGTGATTGTATGATTGTGATTGTATGATTGTGATTGTATGATTGTGATTGTATGATTGTGATTGTCTGATTGTGGTTGTATGATTGTGATTGTATGATTGTGATTGTATGATTGTGATTGTATGATTGTGATTGTATGATTGTGATGTATGATTGTGATTGTATGATTGTGATTGTATGATTGTGATTGTATGATTGTGATTGCATGATTGTGATTGTATGATTGTGATTGTATGATATTGATTGTATGATTGTGATTGTATGATTGTGATTGTATGATTGTGATTGTATGATTGTGATTGTATGATTGTGATTGTATGATTGTGATTGTATGATTGTGATGGTATGATTGTGATTGTATGATTGTGATTGTATGATTGCGATTGTATGATTGTGATTGTATGATTATGATTGTATTTTTGTGATTGTATGATTGTGATTGTATGATTGCGATTGTATTATTGTGATTGTAGGATTGTGATTGTATGATTGTGATTGTATGATTATGATTGTATGATTGTGATTGTATGATTGTGATTGCATGACTTTGAATGTATGATTGTGATTTTACGATTGTGATTGTATGATTGTGATTGTATGATTGTGATTGTATGATTGTGATAGTATGATTGTGATTGTATGATTGTGATTGTATGATTGTGATTGTATGATTGTGATTGTATGATTGTGTTTGTATGATTTTGATTGGATGATTGTGATTGCATGATTGTGATTGTATGATTGTGATTGTATGATTGTGATGGTATGATTGTGATTGTATGATTATGATTGTATTTTTGTGATTGTATGATTGTGATTGTATGATTGTGATTGTATGATTGTGATTGTATGATTGCGATTATATGAATGCGATTGTATGATTGTGATTGCACGATTGTGATTGCACGATTGTGATTGTACGATTGTGATTGTATGATATTGATTGTATGATTGTGATTGTATGATTGTGATTGTGTGATTGTGATTGTGCGATTGTGATTGTACGATTGTGATTGTACGATTGTGATTGTACGATTGTGATTGTATGATTATGATTGAATGATTGTGATTGCATGACTGTGATTGTATGATTGTGATTGCATGATTTTGAATGTATGATTGTGATTGTATGATTGTGATTGTACGATTGTGATTGTATGATTGTGATAGTATGATTGTGATTGTAAGATTGTGATTGTATGACTGTGATTGTATGATTGTGATTGTATGATTTTCATTGTATGATTATGATTGTATGATTGTGCTTGCATGATTGTGATTGTATGATTGAGATTGCATGATTTTGTATGTATGATTGTGATTGTATGATTGTGATTGTATGATTGTGATTGCATGATTTTGAATGTATGATTGTGATTGTATGATTGTGATTGTATGATTGTGATTGTATGACTGTGATTGTATGATTGTGATTGTGCGATTGTGATTGTACGATTGTGATTGTACGATTGTGATTGTATGATTGTGATTGTATGATTATGATTGAACGATTGTGATTGCATGATTGTGATTGTATGATTGTGATTGCATGATTGTGATTGTATGATTGTGATTGTATGATTGTGATGGTATGATTGTGATTGTATGATTATGATTGTATTTTTGTGATTGTATGATTGTGATTGTATGATTGTGATTGTATGATTGTGATTGTATGATTGTGTTTGTATGATTTTGATTGGATGATTGTGATTGCATGATTGTGATTGTATGATTGTGATTGTATGATTGTGATGGTATGATTGTGATTGTATGATTATGATTGTATGATTGTGATTGTATGATTGTGATGTATGATTGTGATTGTATGATTGTGATTGTATGATTGTGATTGTATGATTGTGATTGTATGATTATGATTGTATGATTGTGATTGTATGATTGTGATTGCATGACTTTGAATGTATGATTGTGATTTTACGATTGTGATTGTATGATTGTGATTGTATGATTGTGATAGTATGATTGTGATTGTAAGATAGTGATTGTATGACTGTGATTGTATGATTGTGATTGTATGATTGTCATTGTATGATTATGATTGTATGATTGTGATTGTATGATATTGATTGTATGATTGTGATTGTATGATTGTGATTGTATGATTGTGATTGTATGATTGTGATTGTATGATTGTGATTGTATGATTGTGATTGTCTGATTGTGGTTGTATGATTGTGATTGTATGATTGTGATTGTATGATTGTGATTGTATGATTGTGATTGTATGATTATGATGTATGATTGTGATTGTATGATTGTGATTGTATGATTGTGATTGTATGATTGTGATTGCATGATTTTGATTGTATGATTGTGATTGTATGATATTGATTGTATGATTGTGATTGTATGATTGTGATTGTATGATTGTGATTGTATGATTGTGATTGTATGATTGTGATTGTATGATTGTGATTGTATGATTGTGATGGTATGATTGTGATTGTATGATTGTGATTGTATGATTGCGATTGTATGATTGTGATTGTATGATTATGATTGTATTTTTGTGATTGTATGATTGTGATTGTATGATTGCGATTGTATTATTGTGATTGTAGGATTGTGATTGTATGATTGTGATTGTATGATTATGATTGTATGATTGTGATTGTATGATTGTGATTGCATGACTTTGAATGTATGATTGTGATTTTACGATTGTAATTGTATGATTGTGATTGTATGATTGTGATTGTATGATTGTGATAGTATGATTGTGATTGTATGATTGTGATTGTATGATTGTGATTGTATGATTGTGATTGTATGATTGTGATTGTATGATTGTGTTTGTATGATTTTGATTGGATGATTGTGATTGCATGATTGTGATTGTATGATTGTGATTGTATGATTGTGATTGTATGATTGTGATTGTATGAGAGTGATAGTATGATTGTGATTGTATGATTGTGATTGTATGAATGTGATAGTATGATTGTGATTGTATGATATTGATTGTATGATTGTGATTGTATGATTGTGATTGTATGATTGTGATTGTATGATTGTGATTGTATGACTGTGATTGTATGATTGTGATTGTGCGATTGTGATTGTACGATTGTGATTGTACGATTGTGATTGTATGATTGTGATTGTATGATTATGATTGAACGATTGTGATTGCACGATTGTGATTGTATGATTGTGATTGTATGATTATGATTGAATGATTGTGATTGCATGATTGTGATTGTATGATTGTGACTGCATGATTTTGAATGTATGATTGTGGTTGTATGATTGTGATTGTATGATTGTGATTGTATGATTGTGATTGTATGATTGTGATTGTATGATTGTGATTGTATGAATGCGATTGTATGATTGTGATTGTATGATTATGATTGTACTTTTGTGATTGTATGATTGTGATTGTATGATTGTGATTGTATGATTGTGATTGTATGATTGCGATTGTATGAATGCGATTGTATGATTGGGATTGCATGACTGTGATTGTATGATTGTGATTATATGATATTGATTGTATGATTGTGATTGTATGATTGTGATTGTATGTTTGTGATTGTATGATTGTGATTGTATGATTGTGATTGTCTGATTGTGGTTGTATGATTGTGATTGTATGATTGTGATTGTATGATTGTGATTGTATGACTGTGATTGTATGATTGTGATTGTGCGATTGTGATTGTGCGATTGTGATTGTACGATTGTGATTGTATGATTGCGATTGTATGAATGCGATTGTATGATTGTGATTGCATGATTGTGATTGTATGATTGTGATTGTATGATATTGATTGTATGATTGTGATTGTATGATTGTGATTGTATGATTGTGATTGTATGATTGTGATTGTATGATTATGATTGTATGATTGTGATTGTATGATTGTGATTGCATGACTTTGAATGTATGATTGTGATTTTACGATTGTGATTGTATGATTGTGATTGTATGATTGTGATAGTATGATTGTGATTGTAAGATTGTGATTGTATGACTGTGATTGTATGATTGTGATTGTATGATTGTCATTGTATGATTATGATTGTATGATTGTGATTGTATGATATTGATTGTATGATTGTGATTGTATGATTGTGATTGTATGATTGTGATTGTATGATTGTGATTGTATGATTGTGATTGTATGATTGTGATTGTCTGATTGTGGTTGTATGATTGTGATTGTATGATTGTGATTGTATGATTGTGATTGTATGATTGTGATTGTATGATTGTGATGTATGATTGTGATTGTATGATTGTGATTGTATGATTGTGATTGTATGATTGTGATTGCATGATTGTGATTGTATGATTGTGATTGTATGATATTGATTGTATGATTGTGATTGTATGATTGTGATTGTATGATTGTGATTGTATGATTGTGATTGTATGATTGTGATTGTATGATTGTGATTGTATGATTGTGATGGTATGATTGTGATTGTATGATTGTGATTGTATGATTGCGATTGTATGATTGTGATTGTATGATTATGATTGTATTTTTGTGATTGTATGATTGTGATTGTATGATTGCGATTGTATTATTGTGATTGTAGGATTGTGATTGTATGATTGTGATTGTATGATTATGATTGTATGATTGTGATTGTATGATTGTGATTGCATGACTTTGAATGTATGATTGTGATTTTACGATTGTGATTGTATGATTGTGATTGTATGATTGTGATTGTATGATTGTGATAGTATGATTGTGATTGTATGATTGTGATTGTATGATTGTGATTGTATGATTGTGATTGTATGATTGTGTTTGTATGATTTTGATTGGATGATTGTGATTGCATGATTGTGATTGTATGATTGTGATTGTATGATTGTGATGGTATGATTGTGATTGTATGATTATGATTGTATTTTTGTGATTGTATGATTGTGATTGTATGATTGTGATTGTATGATTGTGATTGTATGATTGCGATTATATGAATGCGATTGTATGATTGTGATTGCACGATTGTGATTGCACGATTGTGATTGTACGATTGTGATTGTATGATATTGATTGTATGATTGTGATTGTATGATTGTGATTGTGTGATTGTGATTGTGCGATTGTGATTGTACGATTGTGATTGTACGATTGTGATTGTACGATTGTGATTGTATGATTATGATTGAATGATTGTGATTGCATGACTGTGATTGTATGATTGTGATTGCATGATTTTGAATGTATGATTGTGATTGTATGATTGTGATTGTACGATTGTGATTGTATGATTGTGATAGTATGATTGTGATTGTAAGATTGTGATTGTATGACTGTGATTGTATGATTGTGATTGTATGATTTTCATTGTATGATTATGATTGTATGATTGTGCTTGCATGATTGTGATTGTATGATTGAGATTGCATGATTTTGTATGTATGATTGTGATTGTATGATTGTGATTGTATGATTGTGATTGCATGATTTTGAATGTATGATTGTGATTGTATGATTGTGATTGTATGATTGTGATTGTATGACTGTGATTGTATGATTGTGATTGTGCGATTGTGATTGTACGATTGTGATTGTACGATTGTGATTGTATGATTGTGATTGTATGATTATGATTGAACGATTGTGATTGCATGATTGTGATTGTATGATTGTGATTGCATGATTGTGATTGTATGATTGTGATTGTATGATTGTGATGGTATGATTGTGATTGTATGATTATGATTGTATTTTTGTGATTGTATGATTGTGATTGTATGATTGTGATTGTATGATTGTGATTGTATGATTGTGTTTGTATGATTTTGATTGGATGATTGTGATTGCATGATTGTGATTGTATGATTGTGATTGTATGATTGTGATGGTATGATTGTGATTGTATGATTATGATTGTATGATTGTGATTGTATGATTGTGATGTATGATTGTGATTGTATGATTGTGATTGTATGATTGTGATTGTATGATTGTGATTGTATGATTATGATTGTATGATTGTGATTGTATGATTGTGATTGCATGACTTTGAATGTATGATTGTGATTTTACGATTGTGATTGTATGATTGTGATTGTATGATTGTGATAGTATGATTGTGATTGTAAGATTGTGATTGTATGACTGTGATTGTATGATTGTGATTGTATGATTGTCATTGTATGATTATGATTGTATGATTGTGATTGTATGATATTGATTGTATGATTGTGATTGTATGATTGTGATTGTATGATTGTGATTGTATGATTGTGATTGTATGATTGTGATTGTATGATTGTGATTGTCTGATTGTGGTTGTATGATTGTGATTGTATGATTGTGATTGTATGATTGTGATTGTATGATTGTGATTGTATGATTATGATGTATGATTGTGATTGTATGATTGTGATTGTATGATTGTGATTGTATGATTGTGATTGCATGATTTTGATTGTATGATTGTGATTGTATGATATTGATTGTATGATTGTGATTGTATGATTGTGATTGTATGATTGTGATTGTATGATTGTGATTGTATGATTGTGATTGTATGATTGTGATTGTATGATTGTGATGGTATGATTGTGATTGTATGATTGTGATTGTATGATTGCGATTGTATGATTGTGATTGTATGATTATGATTGTATTTTTGTGATTGTATGATTGTGATTGTATGATTGCGATTGTATTATTGTGATTGTAGGATTGTGATTGTATGATTGTGATTGTATGATTATGATTGTATGATTGTGATTGTATGATTGTGATTGCATGACTTTGAATGTATGATTGTGATTTTACGATTGTAATTGTATGATTGTGATTGTATGATTGTGATTGTATGATTGTGATAGTATGATTGTGATTGTATGATTGTGATTGTATGATTGTGATTGTATGATTGTGATTGTATGATTGTGATTGTATGATTGTGTTTGTATGATTTTGATTGGATGATTGTGATTGCATGATTGTGATTGTATGATTGTGATTGTATGATTGTGATTGTATGATTGTGATTGTATGAGAGTGATAGTATGATTGTGATTGTATGATTGTGATTGTATGAATGTGATAGTATGATTGTGATTGTATGATATTGATTGTATGATTGTGATTGTATGATTGTGATTGTATGATTGTGATTGTATGATTGTGATTGTATGATTGTGATTGTATGATTGTGATTGTCTGATTGTGGTTGTATGATTGTGATTGTATGATTGTGATTGTATGATTGTGATTGTATGATTGTGATTGTATGATTGTGATTGTATGATTGTGATGTATGATTGTGATTGTATGATTGTGATTGTATGATTGTGATTGTATGATTGTGATTGCATGATTGTGATTGTATGATTGTGATTGTATGATTGTGATTGTATGATTGTGATTGCATGATTGTGATTGTATGATTGTGATTGTATGATATCGATTGTATGATTGTGATTGTATGATTGTGATTGTATGATTGTGATTGTATGATTGTGATTGTATGATTGTGATTGTATGATTGTGATTGTATGATTGTGATGGTATGATTGTGATTGTATGATTGTGATTGTATGATTGCGATTGTATGATTGTGATTGTATGATTATGATTGTATTTTTGTGATTGTATGATTGTGATTGTATGATTGCGATTGTATTATTGTGATTGTAGGATTGTGATTGTATGATTGTGATTGTATGATTATGATTGTATGATTGTGATTGTATGATTGTGATTGCATGACTTCGAATGTATGATTGTGATTTTACGATTGTGATTGTATGATTGTGATTGTATGATTGTGATAGTATGATTGTGATTGTATGATTGTGACTGCAAGATTTTGAATGTATGATTGTGATTGTATGATTATGATTGTATGATTGTGATTGTATGATTGTGATAGTATGATTGTGATTGTATGAATGCGATTGTATGATTGTGATTGTATGATTATGATTGTACTTTTGTGATTGTATGATTGTGATTGTATGATTGTGATTGTATGATTGTGATTGTATGATTGTGATTGTATGATTGCGATTGTATGAATGCGATTGTATGATTGTGATTGCACGATTGTGATTGTACGATTGTGATTGTATGATATTGATTGTCTGATTGTGGTTGTATAATTGTGATTGTATGATTGTGATTGTATGATTGTGATTGTATGACTGTGATTGTGTGACTGTGATGGTATGATTGTGATTGTATGATTGTGATTGTATGATTGTATTTGGGAGATTGTATTTGGGAGATTGTAGTTGTATGATTGCGATTGTATGGTTGTGATTGTATGATTGTGATGCATGATTGTAATTGTATCATTATGATTGTATGATTGTGATTGTATGATTGTGATGGTATGATTGTGATTGTATGATTGCGATCGTATGATTGTGATTGTATGATTATGATTGTATGATTGTGATTGTATGATTGCGATTGTATGATTGTGATTGTATGATTATGGTTGTATTTTTGTGATTCTATGATTGTGATTGTATGATTGTGATTGTATGATTGTGATTGTATGATTGCGATTGTATGATTGTGATTGTATGATTGTGATTGTATGATTGTGATTGTATGATTGCGATTGTATGAATGCGATTGTATGATTGTGATTGCATGATTGTGATTGTATGATTGAGATTGTATGATATTGATTGTATGATTGTGATTGTATGATTGTGATAGTATGATTGTGATTGTATGATTGTGATTGTATGACTGTGATTGTATGATTGTGATTGTGCGATTGTGATTGTGCGATTGTGATTGTACGATTGCGATTGTACGATTGTGATTGTATGATTGTGATTGTATGATTATGATTGAATGATTGTGATTGCATGATTGTGATTGTATGATTGTGACTGCATGATTTTGAATGTATGATTGTGGTTGTATGATTGTGATTGTATGATTGTGATTGTATGATTGTGATTGTATGATTGTGATTGTATGATTGTGATTGTATGAATGCGATTGTATGATTGTGATTGTATGATTATGATTGTACTTTTGTGATTGTATGATTGTGATTGTATGATTGTGATTGTATGATTGTGATTGTATGATTGCGATTGTATGAATGCGATTGTATGATTGGGATTGCATGACTGTGATTGTATGATTGTGATTATATGATATTGATTGTATGATTGTGATTGTATGATTGTGATTGTATGTTTGTGATTGTATGATTGTGATTGTATGATTGTGATTGTCTGATTGTGGTTGTATGATTGTGATTGTATGATTGTGATTGTATGATTGTGATTGTATGACTGTGATTGTATGATTGTGATTGTGCGATTGTGATTGTGCGATTGTGATTGTACGATTGTGATTGTATGATTGCGATTGTATGAATGCGATTGTATGATTGTGATTGCATGATTGTGATTGTATGATTGTGATTGTATGATATTGATTGTATGATTGTGATTGTATGATTGTGATTGTATGATTGTGATTGTATGATTGTGATTGTATGATTATGATTGTATGATTGTGATTGTATGATTGTGATTGCATGACTTTGAATGTATGATTGTGATTTTACGATTGTGATTGTATGATTGTGATTGTATGATTGTGATAGTATGATTGTGATTGTAAGATTGTGATTGTATGACTGTGATTGTATGATTGTGATTGTATGATTGTCATTGTATGATTATGATTGTATGATTGTGATTGTATGATATTGATTGTATGATTGTGATTGTATGATTGTGATTGTATGATTGTGATTGTATGATTGTGATTGTATGATTGTGATTGTATGATTGTGATTGTCTGATTGTGGTTGTATGATTGTGATTGTATGATTGTGATTGTATGATTGTGATTGTATGATTGTGATTGTATGATTGTGATGTATGATTGTGATTGTATGATTGTGATTGTATGATTGTGATTGTATGATTGTGATTGCATGATTGTGATTGTATGATTGTGATTGTATGATATTGATTGTATGATTGTGATTGTATGATTGTGATTGTATGATTGTGATTGTATGATTGTGATTGTATGATTGTGATTGTATGATTGTGATTGTATGATTGTGATGGTATGATTGTGATTGTATGATTGTGATTGTATGATTGCGATTGTATGATTGTGATTGTATGATTATGATTGTATTTTTGTGATTGTATGATTGTGATTGTATGATTGCGATTGTATTATTGTGATTGTAGGATTGTGATTGTATGATTGTGATTGTATGATTATGATTGTATGATTGTGATTGTATGATTGTGATTGCATGACTTTGAATGTATGATTGTGATTTTACGATTGTGATTGTATGATTGTGATTGTATGATTGTGATTGTATGATTGTGATAGTATGATTGTGATTGTATGATTGTGATTGTATGATTGTGATTGTATGATTGTGATTGTATGATTGTGTTTGTATGATTTTGATTGGATGATTGTGGTTGCATGATTGTGATTGTATGATTGTGATTGTATGATTGTGATGGTATGATTGTGATTGTATGATTATGATTGTATTTTTGTGATTGTATGATTGTGATTGTATGATTGTGATTGTATGATTGTGATTGTATGATTGCGATTATATGAATGCGATTGTATGATTGTGATTGCACGATTGTGATTGCACGATTGTGATTGTACGATTGTGATTGTATGATATTGATTGTATGATTGTGATTGTATGATTGTGATTGTGTGATTGTGATTGTGCGATTGTGATTGTACGATTGTGATTGTACGATTGTGATTGTACGATTGTGATTGTATGATTATGATTGAATGATTGTGATTGCATGACTGTGATTGTATGATTGTGATTGCATGATTTTGAATGTATGATTGTGATTGTATGATTGTGATTGTACGATTGTGATTGTATGATTGTGATAGTATGATTGTGATTGTAAGATTGTGATTGTATGACTGTGATTGTATGATTGTGATTGTATGATTTTCATTGTATGATTATGATTGTATGATTGTGCTTGCATGATTGTGATTGTATGATTGAGATTGCATGATTTTGTATGTATGATTGTGATTGTATGATTGTGATTGTATGATTGTGATTGTATGATTGTGATTGTATGATTGTGATTGTATGATTGTGATTGCATGATTGTGATTGTATGATTGTGATTGTATGATATTGATTGTATGATTGTGATTGTATGATTGTGATTGTATGATTGTGATTGTATGATTGTGATTCTATGATTGTGATGGTATGATTGTGATTGTATGATTGTGATTGTATGATTGCGATTGTATGATTGTGATTGTATGATTATGATTGTATTTTTGTGATTGTATGATTGTGATTGTATGATTGCGATTGTATTATTGTGATTGTAGGATTGTGATTGTATGATTGTGATTGTATGATTATGATTGTATGATTGTGATTGTATGATTGTGATTGCATGACTTTGAATGTATGATTGTGATTTTACGATTGTGATTGTATGATTGTGATTGTATGATTGTGATTGTATGATTGTGATAGTATGATTGTGATTGTATGATTGTGATTGTATGATTGTGATTGTATGATTGTGATTGTATGATTGTGTTTGTATGATTTTGATTGGATGATTGTGGTTGCATGATTGTGATTGTATGATTGTGATTGTATGATTGTGATGGTATGATTGTGATTGTATGATTATGATTGTATTTTTGTGATTGTATGATTGTGATTGTATGATTGTGATTGTATGATTGTGATTGTATGATTGCGATTATATGAATGCGATTGTATGATTGTGATTGCACGATTGTGATTGCACGATTGTGATTGTACGATTGTGATTGTATGATATTGATTGTATGATTGTGATTGTATGATTGTGATTGTGTGATTGTGATTGTGCGATTGTGATTGTACGATTGTGATTGTACGATTGTGATTGTACGATTGTGATTGTATGATTATGATTGAATGATTGTGATTGCATGACTGTGATTGTATGATTGTGATTGCATGATTTTGAATGTATGATTGTGATTGTATGATTGTGATTGTACGATTGTGATTGTATGATTGTGATAGTATGATTGTGATTGTAAGATTGTGATTGTATGACTGTGATTGTATGATTGTGATTGTATGATTTTCATTGTATGATTATGATTGTATGATTGTGCTTGCATGATTGTGATTGTATGATTGAGATTGCATGATTTTGTATGTATGATTGTGATTGTATGATTGTGATTGTATGATTGTGATTGCATGATTTTGAATGTATGATTGTGATTGTATGATTGTGATTGTATGATTGTGATTGTATGACTGTGATTGTATGATTGTGATTGTGCGATTGTGATTGTACGATTGTGATTGTACGATTGTGATTGTATGATTGTGATTGTATGATTATGATTGAACGATTGTGATTGCATGATTGTGATTGTATGATTGTGATTGCATGATTGTGATTGTATGATTGTGATTGTATGATTGTGATGGTATGACTGTGATTATATGATTGCGATAGTATGATTGTGATTGTATGATTGTGATTGTATGATTGCGATTGTATGATTGTGATTGTATGATTATGATTGTATGATTGTGATTGTATGATTATGATTGTATGGTTGTGACTGTATGATTGTGATGGTATGATTGCGATTGTATGATATTGATTGTATGATTGTGATTGTATGATTGTGATTGTATGATTGTGATTGTATGATTGTGATTGTATGATTGTGATTGTATGATTGTGATTGTCTGATTGCGGGTGTATGCTTGTGATTGTATGATTGTGATTGTATGATTGTGATTGTATGATTGTGATTGTATGATTGTGATTGTATGATTGTGATTGTATGATTGTGATTGTATGATTGTGATTGTATGATTGTGATTGTATGATTGTGATTGCATGATTGTGATTGTATGATTGAGATTGCATGATTTTGTATGTATGATTGTGATTGTATGACTGTGATTGTATGATTGTGATTGTATGATTGTGATTGTATGATTGTGATAGTATGATTGTGATTGTATGATTGTGATTGTATGACTGTGATTGTATGATTGTGATTGTGCGATTGTGATCGTACGATTGTGATTGTGTGATTGTTCTTGTATGATTATGATTGAATGATGTGATTGCATGATTGTGATTGTATGATTGTGATTGCATGATTTTGAATGTATGATTGTGATTGTATGATTGTGATTGTATGATTGTGATTGTGTGATTGTGATTGTATGATTGCGATTGTATTATTGTGATTGTATGATTGTGATAGTATGGTTGTGATTGTATGATTATGATTGTATGATTGTGATTGTATGATTGCGAGTGTATGATTGTGATTCTATGATTGTGATTGTATGATTGTGATCGTATGGTTGTGATTGTTCGATTGCGATTGTACGATTGCGATTGTATTATTGTGATTGTATGATTGTGATAGTATGGTTGTGAAAGTATGATTGTGATAGTATGATTGTGATTGTATGATTGCGATTGTATGATTGTGATTGTATGATTGTGATTGTCTGATTGTGGTTGTGCGATTGTGATTGTGCGATTGTGATTGTACGATTGTGATACAATGATTGTGATTGTATGATTGTGATTGTATGATTGTGATTGTATGATTGTGATTGTATGATTGTGATTGTATGATTGTGATTGTATGATTGTGATTGTATGATTGTGATTGTATGATTGTGATTGTTTGATTGTATTTGGGAGATTGTAATTGTATGATTGCGATTGTATGATTGTGATTGTATGACTGTGATTGTATGATTGTGATTGTGCGACTGTGATTGTACGATTGTGAATGTATGATTGTGATTGTATGATTGTGATTGTATGATTGTGATTGTATGATTGTGATTGTATGATTGTGATTGTATGATTGTGATTGTATGATTGCGATTGTATGAATGCGATTGTATGATTGTGATTGCATGATTGTGATTGTATGACTGTGATTGTATGATTGTGATTGTATGATTGTGATTGTATGATTGTGATAGTATGATTGTGATTGTATGATTGTGATTGTATGACTGTGATTGTATGATTGTGATTGTGCGATTGTGATTGTGCGATTGTGATTGTACGATTGCGATTGTACGATTGTGATTGTATGATTGTGATGGTATGATTGTGATTGTATGATTGTGATTGTATGATTGTATTTGGGAGATTGTATTTGGGAGATTGTAGTTGTATGATTGCGATTGTATGGTTGTGATTGTATGATTGTGATGCATGATTGTAATTGTATGATTATGATTGTATGATTGTGATTGTATGATTGTGATGGTATGATTGTGATTGTATGATTGCGATCGTATGATTGTGATTGTATGATTATGATTATATGATTGTGATTGTATGATTGCGATTGTATGATTGTGATTGTATGATTATGATTGTATTTTTGTGATTCTATGATTGTGATTGTATGATTGTGATTGTACGATTGTGATTGTATGATTGCGATTGTATGATTGCGATTGTATGATTGTGATTGTATGATTGTGATTGTATGATTGCGATTGTATGAATGCGATTGTATGATTGTGATTGCATGATTGTGATTGTATGATTGTGATTGTATGATATTGATTGTATGATTGTGATTGTATGATTGTGATAGTATGATTGTGATTGTATGATTGTGAGTGTATGACTGTGATTGTATGATTGTGAATGTGCGATTGTGATTGTGCGATTGTGATTGTACGATTGCGATTGTACGATTGTGATTGTATGATTGTGATTGTATGATTATGATTGAATGATTGTGATTGCATGATTGTGATTGTATGATTGTGACTGCAAGATTTTGAATGTATGATTGTGATTGTATGATTATGATTGTATGATTGTGATTGTATGATTGTGATAGTATGATTGTGATTGTATGAATGCGATTGTATGATTGTGATTGTATGATTATGATTGTACTTTTGTGATTGTATGATTGTGATTGTATGATTGTGATTGTATGATTGTGATTGTATGATTGTGATTGTATGATTGCGATTGTATGAATGCGATTGTATGATTGTGATTGCATGATTGTGATTGTATGATTGTGATTGTATGATATTGATTGTATGATTGTGATTGTATGATTGTGATTGTCTGATTGTGGTTGTATAATTGTGATTGTATGATTGTGATTGTATGATTGTGATTGTACGACTGTGATTGTGTGATTGTGATGGTATGATTGTGATTGTATGATTGTGATTGTATGATTGTATTTGGGAGATTGTATTTGGGAGATTGTAGTTGTATGATTGCGATTGTATGGTTGTGATTGTATGATTGTGATGCATGATTGTAATTGTATGATTATGATTGTATGATTGTGATTGTATGATTGTGATGGTATGATTGTGATTGTATGATTGCGATCGTATGATTGTGATTGTATGATTATGATTGTATGATTGTGATTGTATGATTGCGATTGTATGATTGTGATTGTATGATTATGGTTGTATTTTTGTGATTCTATGATTGTGATTGTATGATTGTGATTGTATGATTGTGATTGTATGATTGCGATTGTATGATTGTGATTGTATGATTGTGATTGTATGATTGTGATTGTATGATTGCGATTGTATGAATGCGATTGTATGATTGTGATTGCATGATTGTGATTGTATGATTGAGATTGTATGATATTGATTGTATGATTGTGATTGTATGATTGTGATAGTATGATTGTGATTGTATGATTGTGATTGTATGACTGTGATTGTATGATTGTGATTGTGCGATTGTGATTGTGCGATTGTGATTGTACGATTGCGATTGTACGATTGTGATTGTATGATTGTGATTGTATGATTATGATTGAATGATTGTGATTGCATGATTGTGATTGTATGATTGTGACTGCATGATTTTGAATGTATGATTGTGGTTGTATGATTGTGATTGTATGATTGTGATTGTATGATTGTGATTGTATGATTGTGATTGTATGATTGTGATTGTATGAATGCGATTGTATGATTGTGATTGTATGATTATGATTGTACTTTTGTGATTGTATGATTGTGATTGTATGATTGTGATTGTATGATTGTGATTGTATGATTGCGATTGTATGAATGCGATTGTATGATTGGGATTGCATGACTGTGATTGTATGATTGTGATTATATGATATTGATTGTATGATTGTGATTGTATGATTGTGATTGTATGTTTGTGATTGTATGATTGTGATTGTATGATTGTGATTGTCTGATTGTGGTTGTATGATTGTGATTGTATGATTGTGATTGTATGATTGTGATTGTATGACTGTGATTGTATGATTGTGATTGTGCGATTGTGATTGTGCGATTGTGATTGTACGATTGTGATTGTATGATTGCGATTGTATGAATGCGATTGTATGATTGTGATTGCATGATTGTGATTGTATGATTGTGATTGTATGATATTGATTGTATGATTGTGATTGTATGATTGTGATTGTATGATTGTGATTGTATGATTGTGATTGTATGATTATGATTGTATGATTGTGATTGTATGATTGTGATTGCATGACTTTGAATGTATGATTGTGATTTTACGATTGTGATTGTATGATTGTGATTGTATGATTGTGATAGTATGATTGTGATTGTAAGATTGTGATTGTATGACTGTGATTGTATGATTGTGATTGTATGATTGTCTTTGTATGATTACGATTGTATGATTGTGATTGTATGATTGTGATTGTATGATTGTGATTGTATGATTGTGATTGTATGATTGTGATTGTATGATTGTGATTGTATGATTGTGATTGTATGATTGTGATTGTATGATTGTGATGGTATGATTGTGATTGTATGATTGTGATTGTATGATTGCGATTGTATGATTGTGATTGTATGATTATGATTGTATTTTTGTGATTGTATGATTGTGATTGTATGATTGCGATTGTATTATTGTGATTGTAGGATTGTGATTGTATGATTGTGATTGTATGATTATGATTGTATGATTGTGATTGTATGATTGTGATTGCATGACTTTGAATGTATGATTGTGATTTTACGATTGTGATTGTATGATTGTGATTGTATGATTGTGATTGTATGATTGTGATAGTATGATTGTGATTGTATGATTGTGATTGTATGATTGTGATTGTATGATTGTGATTGTATGATTGTGTTTGTATGATTTTGATTGGATGATTGTGATTGCATGATTGTGATTGTATGATTGTGATTGTATGATTGTGATGGTATGATTGTGATTGTATGATTATGATTGTATTTTTGTGATTGTATGATTGTGATTGTATGATTGTGATTGTATGATTGTGATTGTATGATTGCGATTATATGAATGCGATTGTATGATTGTGATTGCACGATTGTGATTGCACGATTGTGATTGTACGATTGTGATTGTATGATATTGATTGTATGATTGTGATTGTATGATTGTGATTGTGTGATTGTGATTGTGCGATTGTGATTGTACGATTGTGATTGTACGATTGTGATTGTACGATTGTGATTGTATGATTATGATTGAATGATTGTGATTGCATGACTGTGATTGTATGATTGTGATTGCATGATTTTAAATGTATGATTGTGATTGTATGATTGTGATTGTACGATTGTGATTGTATGATTGTGATAGTATGATTGTGATTGTAAGATTGTGATTGTATGACTGTGATTGTATGATTGTGATTGTATGATTTTCATTGTATGATTATGATTGTATGATTGTGCTTGCATGATTGTGATTGTATGATTGAGATTGCATGATTTTGTATGTATGATTGTGATTGTATGATTGTGATTGTATGATTGTGATTGCATGATTTTGAATGTATGATTGTGATTGTATGATTGTGATTGTATGATTGTGATTGTATGACTGTGATTGTATGATTGTGATTGTGCGATTGTGATTGTACGATTGTGATTGTACGATTGTGATTGTATGATTGTGATTGTATGATTATGATTGAACGATTGTGATTGCATGATTGTGATTGTATGATTGTGATTGCATGATTGTGATTGTATGATTGTGATTGTATGATTGTGATGGTATGACTGTGATTATATGATTGCGATAGTATGATTGTGATTGTATGATTGTGATTGTATGATTGCGATTGTATGATTGTGATTGTATGATTATGATTGTATGATTGTGATTGTATGATTATGATTGTATGGTTGTGACTGTATGATTGTGATGGTATGATTGCGATTGTATGATATTGATTGTATGATTGTGATTGTATGATTGTGATTGTATGATTGTGATTGTATGATTGTGATTGTATGATTGTGATTGTCTGATTGCGGGTGTATGCTTGTGATTGTATGATTGTGATTGTATGATTGTGATTGTATGATTGTGATTGTATGATTGTGATTGTATGATTGTGATTGTATGATTGTGATTGTATGATTGTGATTGTATGATTGTGATTGTATGATTGTGATTGTATGATTGTGATTGCATGATTGTGATTGTATGATTGAGATTGCATGATTTTGTATGTATGATTGTGATTGTATGACTGTGATTGTATGATTGTGATTGTATGATTGTGATTGTATGATTGTGATAGTATGATTGTGATTGTATGATTGTGATTGTATGACTGTGATTGTATGATTGTGATTGTGCGATTGTGATTGTACGATTGTGATTGTGTGATTGTTCTTGTATGATTATGATTGAATGATGTGATTGCATGATTGTGATTGTATGATTGTGATTGCATGATTTTGAATGTATGATTGTGATTGTATGATTGTGATTGTATGATTGTGATTGTGTGATTGTGATTGTATGATTGCGATTGTATTATTGTGATTGTATGATTGTGATAGTATGGTTGTGATTGTATGATTATGATTGTATGATTGTGATTGTATGATTGCGAGTGTATGATTGTGATTCTATGATTGTGATTGTATGATTGTGATCGTATGGTTGTGATTGTTCGATTGCGATTGTACGATTGCGATTGTATTATTGTGATTGTATGATTGTGATAGTATGGTTGTGAAAGTATGATTGTGATAGTATGATTGTGATTGTACGATTGTGATACAATGATTGTGATTGTATGATTGTGATTGTATGATTGTGATTGTATGATTGTGATTGTATGATTGTGATTGTATGATTGTGATTGTATGATTGTGATTGTTTGATTGTATTTGGGAGATTGTAATTGTATGATTGCGATTGTATGATTGTGATTGTATGACTGTGATTGTATGATTGTGATTGTGCGACTGTGATTGTACGATTGTGAATGTATGATTGTGATTGTATGATTGTGATTGTATGATTGTGATTGTATGATTGTGATTGTATGATTGTGATTGTATGATTGTGATTGTATGATTGCGATTGTATGAATGCGATTGTATGATTGTGATTGCATGATTGTGATTGTATGACTGTGATTGTATGATTGTGATTGTATGATTGTGATTGTATGATTGTGATAGTATGATTGTGATTGTATGATTGTGATTGTATGACTGTGATTGTATGATTGTGATTGTGCGATTGTGATTGTGCGATTGTGATTGTACGATTGCGATTGTACGATTGTGATTGTATGATTGTGATGGTATGATTGTGATTGTATGATTGTGATTGTATGATTGTATTTGGGAGATTGTATTTGGGAGATTGTAGTTGTATGATTGCGATTGTATGGTTGTGATTGTATGATTGTGATGCATGATTGTAATTGTATGATTATGATTGTATGATTGTGATTGTATGATTGTGATGGTATGATTGTGATTGTATGATTGCGATCGTATGATTGTGATTGTATGATTATGATTATATGATTGTGATTGTATGATTGCGATTGTATGATTGTGATTGTATGATTATGATTGTATTTTTGTGATTCTATGATTGTGATTGTATGATTGTGATTGTACGATTGTGATTGTATGATTGCGATTGTATGATTGCGATTGTATGATTGTGATTGTATGATTGTGATTGTATGATTGCGATTGTATGAATGCGATTGTATGATTGTGATTGCATGATTGTGATTGTATGATTGTGATTGTATGATATTGATTGTATGATTGTGATTGTATGATTGTGATAGTATGATTGTGATTGTATGATTGTGAGTGTATGACTGTGATTGTATGATTGTGAATGTGCGATTGTGATTGTGCGATTGTGATTGTACGATTGCGATTGTACGATTGTGATTGTATGATTGTGATTGTATGATTATGATTGAATGATTGTGATTGTATGATTGTGATTGTATGATTGCGATTGTATGAATGCGATTGTATGATTGTGATTGCATGATTGTGATTGTATGATTGTGATTGTATGATTGTGATTGTATGATATTGATTGTATGATTGTGATTGTATGATTGTGATTGTCTGATTGTGGTTGTATAATTGTGATTGTATGATTGTGATTGTATGATTGTGATTGTATGACTGTGATTGTGTGATTGTGATGGTATGATTGTGATTGTATGATTGTGATTGTATGATTGTATTTGGGAGATTGTATTTGGGAGATTGTAGTTGTATGATTGCGATTGTATGGTTGTGATTGTATGATTGTGATGCATGATTGTAATTGTATGATTATGATTGTATGATTGTGATTGTATGATTGTGATGGTATGATTGTGATTGTATGATTGCGATCGTATGATTGTGATTGTATGATTATGATTGTATGATTGTGATTGTATGATTGCGATTGTATGATTGTGATTGTATGATTATGGTTGTATTTTTGTGATTCTATGATTGTGATTGTATGATTGTGATTGTATGATTGTGATTGTATGATTGCGATTGTATGATTGTGATTGTATGATTGTGATTGTATGATTGTGATTGTATGATTGCGATTGTATGAATGCGATTGTATGATTGTGATTGCATGATTGTGATTG
This sequence comes from Megachile rotundata, assembly GCF_050947335.1. Taxonomy (NCBI): domain Eukaryota; kingdom Metazoa; phylum Arthropoda; class Insecta; order Hymenoptera; family Megachilidae; genus Megachile; species Megachile rotundata. Next base: position 1,083,732 of record NW_027473323.1, on the reverse strand, counting down.
TATGATTGAGATTGTATGATATTGATTGTATGATTGTGATTGTATGATTGTGATAGTATGATTGTGATTGTATGATTGTGATTGTATGACTGTGATTGTATGATTGTGATTGTGCGATTGTGATTGTACGATTGCGATTGTACGATCGTGATTGTATGATTGTGATTGTATGATTATGATTGAATGATTGTGATTGCATGATTGTGATTGTATGATTGTGACTGCATGATTTTGAATGTATGATTGTGGTTGTATGATTGTGATTGTATGATTGTGATTGTATGATTGTGATTGTATGATTGTGATTGTATGATTGTGATTGTATGAATGCGATTGTATGATTGTGATTGTATGATTATGATTGTACTTTTGTGATTGTATGATTGTGATTGTATGATTGTGATTGTATGATTGTGATTGTATGATTGTGATTGTATGATTGCGATTGTATGAATGCGATTGTATGATTGGGATTGCATGACTGTGATTGTATGATTGTGATTATATGATATTGATTGTATGATTGTGATTGTATGATTGTGATTGTATGTTTGTGATTGTATGATTGTGATTGTATGATTGTGATTGTCTGATTGTGATTGTATGATTGCGATTGTATGAATGCGATTGTATGATTGTGATTGCATGATTCTGATTGTATGATTGTGATTGTATGATATTGATTGTATGATTGTGATTGTAAGATTGTGATTGTATGATTGTGATTGTATGATTGTGATTGTATGATTGTGATTGTATGATTATGATTGTATGATTGTGATTGTATGATTGTGATTGCATGACTTTGAATGTATGATTGTGATTTTACGATTGTGATTGTATGATTGTGATTGTATGATTGTGATAGTATGATTGTGATTGTAAGATTGTGATTGTATGACTGTGATTGTATGATTGTGATTGTATGATTGTCATTGTATGATTATGATTGTATGATTGTGATTGCATGATTGTGATTGTATGATTGAGATTGCATGATTTTGTATGTATGATTGTGATTGTATGATTGTGATTGTATGAGAGTGATAGTATGATTGTGATTGTATGATTGTGATTGTATGAATGTGATAGTATGATTGTGATTGTATGATATTGATTGTATGATTGTGATTGTATGATTGTGATTGTATGATTGTGATTGTATGATTGTGATTGTATGATTGTGATTGTATGATTGTGATTGTCTGATTGTGGTTGTATGATTGTGATTGTATGATTGTGATTGTATGATTGTGATTGTATGATTGTGATTGTATGATTGTGATTGTATGATTGTGATGTATGATTGTGATTGTATGATTGTGATTGTATGATTGTGATTGTATGATTGTGATTGCATGATTGTGATTGTATGATTGTGATTGTATGATATCGATTGTATGATTGTGATTGTATGATTGTGATTGTATGATTGTGATTGTATGATTGTGATTGTATGATTGTGATTGTATGATTGTGATTTTATGATTGTGATGGTATGATTGTGATTGTATGATTGTGATTGTATGATTGCGATTGTATGATTGTGATTGTATGATTATGATTGTATTTTTGTGATTGTATGATTGTGATTGTATGATTGCGATTGTATTATTGTGATTGTAGGATTGTGATTGTATGATTGTGATTGTATGATTATGATTGTATGATTGTGATTGTATGATTGTGATTGCATGACTTCGAATGTATGATTGTGATTTTACGATTGTGATTGTATGATTGTGATTGTATGATTGTGATAGTATGATTGTGATTGTATGATTGTGACTGCAAGATTTTGAATGTATGATTGTGATTGTATGATTATGATTGTATGATTGTGATTGTATGATTGTGATAGTATGATTGTGATTGTATGAATGCGATTGTATGATTGTGATTGTATGATTATGATTGTACTTTTGTGATTGTATGATTGTGATTGTATGATTGTGATTGTATGATTGTGATTGTATGATTGTGATTGTATGATTGCGATTGTATGAATGCGATTGTATGATTGTGATTGCACGATTGTGATTGTACGATTGTGATTGTATGATATTGATTGTCTGATTGTGGTTGTATAATTGTGATTGTATGATTGTGATTGTATGATTGTGATTGTATGACTGTGATTGTGTGACTGTGATGGTATGATTGTGATTGTATGATTGTGATTGTATGATTGTATTTGGGAGATTGTATTTGGGAGATTGTAGTTGTATGATTGCGATTGTATGGTTGTGATTGTATGATTGTGATGCATGATTGTAATTGTATCATTATGATTGTATGATTGTGATTGTATGATTGTGATGGTATGATTGTGATTGTATGATTGCGATCGTATGATTGTGATTGTATGATTATGATTGTATGATTGTGATTGTATGATTGCGATTGTATGATTGTGATTGTATGATTATGGTTGTATTTTTGTGATTCTATGATTGTGATTGTATGATTGTGATTGTATGATTGTGATTGTATGATTGTGATTGTATGATTGCGATTGTATGATTGTGATTGTATGATTGTGATTGTATGATTGTGATTGTATGATTGCGATTGTATGAATGCGATTGTATGATTGTGATTGCATGATTGTGATTGTATGATTGAGATTGTATGATATTGATTGTATGATTGTGATTGTATGATTGTGATAGTATGATTGTGATTGTATGATTGTGATTGTATGACTGTGATTGTATGATTGTGATTGTGCGATTGTGATTGTGCGATTGTGATTGTACGATTGCGATTGTACGATTGTGATTGTATGATTGTGATTGTATGATTATGATTGAATGATTGTGATTGCATGATTGTGATTGTATGATTGTGACTGCATGATTTTGAATGTATGATTGTGGTTGTATGATTGTGATTGTATGATTGTGATTGTATGATTGTGATTGTATGATTGTGATTGTATGATTGTGATTGTATGAATGCGATTGTATGATTGTGATTGTATGATTATGATTGTACTTTTGTGATTGTATGATTGTGATTGTATGATTGTGATTGTATGATTGTGATTGTATGATTGCGATTGTATGAATGCGATTGTATGATTGGGATTGCATGACTGTGATTGTATGATTGTGATTATATGATATTGATTGTATGATTGTGATTGTATGATTGTGATTGTATGTTTGTGATTGTATGATTGTGATTGTATGATTGTGATTGTCTGATTGTGGTTGTATGATTGTGATTGTATGATTGTGATTGTATGATTGTGATTGTATGACTGTGATTGTATGATTGTGATTGTGCGATTGTGATTGTGCGATTGTGATTGTACGATTGTGATTGTATGATTGCGATTGTATGAATGCGATTGTATGATTGTGATTGCATGATTGTGATTTTATGATTGTGATTGTATGATATTGATTGTATGATTGTGATTGTATGATTGTGATTGTATGATTGTGATTGTATGATTGTGATTGTATGATTATGATTGTATGATTGTGATTGTATGATTGTGATTGCATGACTTTGAATGTATGATTGTGATTTTACGATTGTGATTGTATGATTGTGATTGTATGATTGTGATAGTATGATTGTGATTGTAAGATTGTGATTGTATGACTGTGATTGTATGATTGTGATTGTATGATTGTCATTGTATGATTATGATTGTATGATTGTGATTGTATGATATTGATTGTATGATTGTGATTGTATGATTGTGATTGTATGATTGTGATTGTATGATTGTGATTGTATGATTGTGATTGTATGATTGTGATTGTCTGATTGTGGTTGTATGATTGTGATTGTATGATTGTGATTGTATGATTGTGATTGTATGATTGTGATGTATGATTGTGATTGTATGATTGTGATTGTATGATTGTGATTGTATGATTGTGATTGCATGATTGTGATTGTATGATTGTGATTGTATGATATTGATTGTATGATTGTGATTGTATGATTGTGATTGTATGATTGTGATTGTATGATTGTGATTGTATGATTGTGATTGTATGATTGTGATTGTATGATTGTGATGGTATGATTGTGATTGTATGATTGTGATTGTATGATTGCGATTGTATGATTGTGATTGTATGATTATGATTGTATTTTTGTGATTGTATGATTGTGATTGTATGATTGCGATTGTATTATTGTGATTGTAGGATTGTGATTGTATGATTGTGATTGTATGATTATGATTGTATGATTGTGATTGTATGATTGTGATTGCATGACTTTGAATGTATGATTGTGATTTTACGATTGTGATTGTATGATTGTGATTGTATGATTGTGATTGTATGATTGTGATAGTATGATTGTGATTGTATGATTGTGATTGTATGATTGTGATTGTATGATTGTGATTGTATGATTGTGTTTGTATGATTTTGATTGGATGATTGTGATTGCATGATTGTGATTGTATGATTGTGATTGTATGATTGTGATGGTATGATTGTGATTGTATGATTATGATTGTATTTTTGTGATTGTATGATTGTGATTGTATGATTGTGATTGTATGATTGTGATTGTATGATTGCGATTATATGAATGCGATTGTATGATTGTGATTGCACGATTGTGATTGCACGATTGTGATTGTACGATTGTGATTGTATGATATTGATTGTATGATTGTGATTGTATGATTGTGATTGTGTGATTGTGATTGTGCGATTGTGATTGTACGATTGTGATTGTACGATTGTGATTGTACGATTGTGATTGTATGATTATGATTGAATGATTGTGATTGTATGACTGTGATTGTATGATTGTGATTGCATGATTTTGAATGTATGATTGTGATTGTATGATTGTGATTGTACGATTGTGATTGTATGATTGTGATAGTATGATTGTGATTGTAAGATTGTGATTGTATGACTGTGATTGTATGATTGTGATTGTATGATTTTCATTGTATGATTATGATTGTATGATTGTGCTTGCATGATTGTGATTGTATGATTGAGATTGCATGATTTTGTATGTATGATTGTGATTGTATGATTGTGATTGTATGATTGTGATTGCATGATTTTGAATGTATGATTGTGATTGTATGATTGTGATTGTATGATTGTGATTGTATGACTGTGATTGTATGATTGTGATTGTGCGATTGTGATTGTACGATTGTGATTGTACGATTGTGATTGTATGATTGTGATTGTATGATTATGATTGAACGATTGTGATTGCATGATTGTGATTGTATGATTGTGATTGCATGATTTTGAATGTATGATTGTGATTGTATGATTGTGATTGTATGATTGTGATTGTATGATTGTGATAGTATGATTGTGTTTGTAAGATTGTGTTTGTATGACTGTGATTGTATGATTGTGATTGTATGATCGTCATTGTATGATTATGATTGTATGATTGTGATTGCATGATTGTGATTGTATGATTGAGATTGCATGATTGTGATTGTATGATTGTGATTCTATGATTGTGATTGTATGATGGTGATAGTATGATTGTGATTGTATGATTGTGATTGTATGACTGTGATTGTATGATTGTGATTGTATGATTGTGATTGTATGATTGTGGTAGCATGATTGTGATTGTATGATTGTGATTGTATGACTGTGATTGTATGATTGTGATTGTGCGATTGTGATTGTACGATTGTGATTGTATGATTGTGATTGTATGACTGTGATTGTATGATTGTGATTGTGCGATTGTGATTGTACGATTGTGATTGTACGATTGTGATTGCATGATTGTGATTGTATGATTGAGATTGTATGATTGTGATTGTATGATTGTGATTGTATGATTGTGATTGTATAATTGTGATGGTATGATTGTGATTGTATGATTGCGATCGTATGATTGTGATTGTATGATTATGATTGTATGATTGTGATTGTATGATTGCGATTGTATGATTGTGATTGTATGATTATGATTGTATTCTTGTGATTGTATGATTGTGATTGTATGATTGCGATTGTATTATTGTGATTGTATGATTGTGATAGTATGGTTGTGATTGTATGATTATGATTGTATGATTGTGATTGTATGATTGCGAGTGTATGATTGTGATTGTATGATTGTGATTGTATGATTGTGATTGTATGATTGTGATTGTATGATTGCGATTGTATGAATGCGATTGTATGATTGTGATTGCATGATTGTGATTGCATGATTGTGATTGCATGATTGTGATTGTATGACTGTGATTGTTTGATTGTATTTGGGAGATTGTATTTGGGAGATTGTAATTGTATGATTGCGATTGTATGATTGTGATTGTATGACTGTGATTGTATGATTGTGATTGTGCGACTGTGATTGTACGATTGTGATTGTATGATTGTGATTGTATGATTGTGATTGTATGATTGTGATTGTATGATTGTGATTGTATGACTGTGATTGTATGATTGTGATTGTGCGACTGTGATTGTACGATTGTGATTGTACGATTGTGATTGTACGATTGTGATTGTATGATTGTGATTGTATGATTGTGATTGTATGATTGTGATTGTATGATTGTGATTGTATGATTGTGATTGTATGATTGCGATTGTATGAATGCGATTGTATGATTGTGATTGCATGATTGTGATTGTATGACTGTGATTGTATGATATTGATTGTATGATTGTGATTGTATGATTGTGATTGTATGATTGTGATAGTATGATTGTGATTGTTTGATTGTATTTGGGAGATTGTAATTGTATGATTGCGATTGTATGATTGTGATTGTATGACTGTGATTGTATGATTGTGATTGTGCGACTGTGATTGTACGATTGTGATTGTATGATTGTGATTGTATGATTGTGATTGTATGATTGTGATTGTATGATTGTGATTGTATGATTGTGATTGTATGATTGCGATCGTATGAATGCGATTGTATGATTGTGATTGCATGATTGTGATTGTATGTCTGTGATTGTATGATATTGATTGTATGATTGTGATTGTATGATTGTGATTGTATGATTGTGATAGTATGATTGTGATTCTATGATTGTGATTGTATGACTGTGATTGTATGATTGTGATTGTGCGATTGTGATTGTGCGATTGTGATTGTACGATTGCGATTGTACGATTGTGATTGTATGATTGTGATGGTATGATTGCGATTGTATGAATGCGATTGTATGGTTGTGATTGCACGATTGTGATTGCACGATTGTGATTGTATGATTGTGATTGTATGATATTGATTGTATGATTGTGACTGTATGATTGTGATTGTGTGATTGTGATAGTATGATTGTGATTGTATGATTGTGATTGTATGACTGTGATTGTATGATTGTGATTGTGCGATTGTGATTGTGCGATTGTGATTGTGCGATTGTGATTGTACGATTGTGATTGTACGATTGTGATTGTACGATTGTGATTGTACGATTGTGATTGTATGATTATGATTGAATGATTGTGATTGCATGACTGTGATTGTATGATTGTGATTGCATGATTTTGAATGTATGATTGTGATTGTATGACTGTGATTGTATGATTGTGATTGTATGAGTGTGATAGTATGATTGTGATTGTAAGATTGTTATTGTATGACTGTGATTGTATGATTGTGATTGTATGATTTTCATTGTATGATTATGATTGTATGATTGTGCTTGCATGATTGTGATTGTATGATTGAGATTGCATGATTTTGTATGTATGATTGTGATTGTATGATTGTGATTGTATGATTGTGATTGTATGATTGTGATTGCATGATTTTGAATGTATGATTGTGATTGTATGATTGTGATTGTATGATTGTGATTGTATGACTGTGATTGTATGATTGTGATTGTGCGGTTGTGATTGTACGATTGTGATTGTACGATTGTGATTGTATGATTGTGATTGTATGATTATGATTGAACGATTGTGATTGCATGATTGTGATTGTATGATTGTGATTGTATGATTGTGATTGTATGATTGTGATTGTATGATTGTGATTGTGTGATTGTATTTGGGAGAATGTAATTGTATGATTGCGATTTTATGATTGCGATTGTATGCTGGTGACTGTATTATTGTGATTGTATGATTGTGATTTTATGATTGTGATTGTATGATTTTGATTGCATGATTGTGATTGTATGATTGTGATTGTATGATTGTGATTGTATGATTGTGATTGTATGATTGTGATTGTATGATTGTGATTGTGTGATTGTGATTGTATGATTGTGATTGTATGATTGCGAGTGTATGATTGTGATTCTATGATTGTGATTGTATGATTGTGATCGTATGGTTGTGATTGTTCGATTGCCATTGTACGATTGCGATTGTATTATTGTGATTGTATGATTGTGATAGTATGGTTGTGAAAGTATGATTGTGATAGTATGATTGTGATTGTATGATTGTGATTGTATGATTGTGATTGTATGATTGTGATTGTATGATTGTGATTGTATGATTGTGATTGTATGATTGTGATTGTCTGACTGTGGTTGTGCGATTGTGATTGTACGATTGTGATTGTACGATTGTGATAGAATGATTGTGATTGTACGATTGCGATTGTACGATTGTGATTGTATGATTGTGATTGTATGTTTATGATTGAATGATTGTGATTGCATGATTGTGATTGTATGATTGTGACTGCATGATTTTGAATGTATGATTGTGATTGTATGATTGAGATTGCATGATTTTGTATGTATGATTGTGATTGTATGATTGTGATTGTATGATTGTGATAGTATGATTGTGATTGTATGATTGTGATTGTATGACTGTGATTGTATGATTGTGATTGTATGATTGTGATTGTATGAATGTGATAGTATGATTGTGATTGTATGATTGTGATTGTATGACTGTGATTGTATGATTGTGATTGTATGATTGTGATTGTCTGATTGTGATTGTATGATTGCGATTGTATGAATGCGATTGTATGATTGTGATTGCATGATTCTGATTGTATGATTGTGATTGTATGATATTGATTGTATGATTGTGATTGTAAGATTGTGATTGTATGATTGTGATTGTATGATTGTGATTGTATGATTGTGATTGTATGATTATGATTGTATGATTGTGATTGTATGATTGTGATTGCATGACTTTGAATGTATGATTGTGATTTTACGATTGTGATTGTATGATTGTGATTGTATGATTGTGATAGTATGATTGTGATTGTAAGATTGTGATTGTATGACTGTGATTGTATGATTGTGATTGTATGATTGTCATTGTATGATTATGATTGTATGATTGTGATTGCATGATTGTGATTGTATGATTGAGATTGCATGATTTTGTATGTATGATTGTGATTGTATGATTGTGATTGTATGAGAGTGATAGTATGATTGTGATTGTATGATTGTGATTGTATGAATGTGATAGTATGATTGTGATTGTATGATATTGATTGTATGATTGTGATTGTATGATTGTGATTGTATGATTGTGATTGTATGATTGTGATTGTATGATTGTGATTGTATGATTGTGATTGTCTGATTGTGGTTGTATGATTGTGATTGTATGATTGTGATTGTATGATTGTGATTGTATGATTGTGATTGTATGATTGTGATTGTATGATTGTGATTGTATGATTGTGATGTATGATTGTGATTGTATGATTGTGATTGTATGATTGTGATTGTATGATTGTGATTGCATGATTGTGATTGTATGATTGTGATTGTATGATATCGATTGTATGATTGTGATTGTATGATTGTGATTGTATGATTGTGATTGTATGATTGTGATTGTATGATTGTGATTGTATGATTGTGATTGTATGATTGTGATGGTATGATTGTGATTGTATGATTGTGATTGTATGATTGCGATTGTATGATTGTGATTGTATGATTATGATTGTATTTTTGTGATTGTATGATTGTGATTGTATGATTGCGATTGTATTATTGTGATTGTAGGATTGTGATTGTATGATTGTGATTGTATGATTATGATTGTATGATTGTGATTGTATGATTGTGATTGCATGACTTCGAATGTATGATTGTGATTTTACGATTGTGATTGTATGATTGTGATTGTATGATTGTGATAGTATGATTGTGATTGTATGATTGTGACTGCAAGATTTTGAATGTATGATTGTGATTGTATGATTATGATTGTATGATTGTGATTGTATGATTGTGATAGTATGATTGTGATTGTATGAATGCGATTGTATGATTGTGATTGTATGATTATGATTGTACTTTTGTGATTGTATGATTGTGATTGTATGATTGTGATTGTATGATTGTGATTGTATGATTGTGATTGTATGATTGCGATTGTATGAATGCGATTGTATGATTGTGATTGCACGATTGTGATTGTACGATTGTGATTGTATGATATTGATTGTCTGATTGTGGTTGTATAATTGTGATTGTATGATTGTGATTGTATGATTGTGATTGTATGACTGTGATTGTGTGACTGTGATGGTATGATTGTGATTGTATGATTGTGATTGTATGATTGTATTTGGGAGATTGTATTTGGGAGATTGTAGTTGTATGATTGCGATTGTATGGTTGTGATTGTATGATTGTGATGCATGATTGTAATTGTATCATTATGATTGTATGATTGTGATTGTATGATTGTGATGGTATGATTGTGATTGTATGATTGCGATCGTATGATTGTGATTGTATGATTATGATTGTATGATTGTGATTGTATGATTGCGATTGTATGATTGTGATTGTATGATTATGGTTGTATTTTTGTGATTCTATGATTGTGATTGTATGATTGTGATTGTATGATTGTGATTGTATGATTGCGATTGTATGATTGTGATTGTATGATTGTGATTGTATGATTGTGATTGTATGATTGCGATTGTATGAATGCGATTGTATGATTGTGATTGCATGATTGTGATTGTATGATTGAGATTGTATGATATTGATTGTATGATTGTGATTGTATGATTGTGATAGTATGATTGTGATTGTATGATTGTGATTGTATGACTGTGATTGTATGATTGTGATTGTGCGATTGTGATTGTGCGATTGTGATTGTACGATTGCGATTGTACGATTGTGATTGTATGATTGTGATTGTATGATTATGATTGAATGATTGTGATTGCATGATTGTGATTGTATGATTGTGACTGCATGATTTTGAATGTATGATTGTGGTTGTATGATTGTGATTGTATGATTGTGATTGTATGATTGTGATTGTATGATTGTGATTGTATGATTGTGATTGTATGAATGCGATTGTATGATTGTGATTGTATGATTATGATTGTACTTTTGTGATTGTATGATTGTGATTGTATGATTGTGATTGTATGATTGTGATTGTATGATTGTGATTGTATGATTGCGATTGTATGAATGCGATTGTATGATTGGGATTGCATGACTGTGATTGTATGATTGTGATTATATGATATTGATTGTATGATTGTGATTGTATGATTGTGATTGTATGTTTGTGATTGTATGATTGTGATTGTATGATTGTGATTGTCTGATTGTGGTTGTATGATTGTGATTGTATGATTGTGATTGTATGATTGTGATTGTATGACTGTGTTTGTATGATTGTGATTGTGCGATTGTGATTGTGCGATTGTGATTGTACGATTGTGATTGTATGATTGCGATTGTATGAATGCGATTGTATGATTGTGATTGCATGATTGTGATTTTATGATTGTGATTGTATGATATTGATTGTATGATTGTGATTGTATGATTGTGATTGTATGATTGTGATTGTATGATTGTGATTGTATGATTATGATTGTATGATTGTGATTGTATGATTGTGATTGCATGACTTTGAATGTATGATTGTGATTTTACGATTGTGATTGTATGATTGTGATTGTATGATTGTGATAGTATGATTGTGATTGTAAGATTGTGATTGTATGACTGTGATTGTATGATTGTGATTGTATGATTGTCATTGTATGATTATGATTGTATGATTGTGATTGTATGATATTGATTGTATGATTGTGATTGTATGATTGTGATTGTATGATTGTGATTGTATGATTGTGATTGTATGATTGTGATTGTATGATTGTGATTGTCTGATTGTGGTTGTATGATTGTGATTGTATGATTGTGATTGTATGATTGTGATTGTATGATTGTGATTGTATGATTGTGATGTATGATTGTGATTGTATGATTGTGATTGTATGATTGTGATTGTATGATTGTGATTGCATGATTGTGATTGTATGATTGTGATTGTATGATATTGATTGTATGATTGTGATTGTATGATTGTGATTGTATGATTGTGATTGTATGATTGTGATTGTATGATTGTGATTGTATGATTGTGATTGTATGATTGTGATGGTATGATTGTGATTGTATGATTGTGATTGTATGATTGCGATTGTATGATTGTGATTGTATGATTATGATTGTATTTTTGTGATTGTATGATTGTGATTGTATGATTGCGATTGTATTATTGTGATTGTAGGATTGTGATTGTATGATTGTGATTGTATGATTATGATTGTATGATTGTGATTGTATGATTGTGATTGCATGACTTTGAATGTATGATTGTGATTTTACGATTGTGATTGTATGATTGTGATTGTATGATTGTGATTGTATGATTGTGATAGTATGATTGTGATTGTATGATTGTGATTGTATGATTGTGATTGTATGACTGTGATTGTATGATTGTGTTTGTATGATTTTGATTGGATGATTGTGATTGCATGATTGTGATTGTATGATTGTGATTGTATGATTGTGATGGTATGATTGTGATTGTATGATTATGATTGTATTTTTGTGATTGTATGATTGTGATTGTATGATTGTGATTGTATGATTGTGATTGTATGATTGCGATTATATGAATGCGATTGTATGATTGTGATTGCACGATTGTGATTGCACGATTGTGATTGTACGATTGTGATTGTATGATATTGATTGTATGATTGTGATTGTATGATTGTGATTGTGTGATTGTGATTGTGCGATTGTGATTGTACGATTGTGATTGTACGATTGTGATTGTACGATTGTGATTGTATGATTATGATTGAATGATTGTGATTGTATGACTGTGATTGTATGATTGTGATTGCATGATTTTGAATGTATGATTGTGATTGTATGATTGTGATTGTACGATTGTGATTGTATGATTGTGATAGTATGATTGTGATTGTAAGATTGTGATTGTATGACTGTGATTGTATGATTGTGATTGTATGATTTTCATTGTATGATTATGATTGTATGATTGTGCTTGCATGATTGTGATTGTATGATTGAGATTGCATGATTTTGTATGTATGATTGTGATTGTATGATTGTGATTGTATGATTGTGATTGCATGATATTGAATGTATGATTGTGATTGTATGATTGTGATTGTATGATTGTGATTGTATGACTGTGATTGTATGATTGTGATTGTGCGATTGTGATTGTACGATTGTGATTGTACGATTGTGATTGTATGATTGTGATTGTATGATTATGATTGAACGATTGTGATTGCATGATTGTGATTGTATGATTGTGATTGCATGATTTTGAATGTATGATTGTGATTGTATAATTGTGATTGTATGATTGTGATTGTATGATTGTGATAGTATGATTGTGTTTGTAAGATTGTGTTTGTATGACTGTGATTGTATGATTGTGATTGTATGATCGTCATTGTATGATTATGATTGTATGATTGTGATTGCATGATTGTGATTGTATGATTGAGATTGCATGATTGTGATTGTATGATTGTGATTCTATGATTGTGATTGTATGATGGTGATAGTATGATTGTGATTGTATGATTGTGATTGTATGACTGTGATTGTATGATTGTGATTGTGCGATTGTGATTGTACGATTGTGATTGTACGATTGTGATTGTATGATTGTGATTGTATGATTATGATTGAACGATTGTGATTGCATGATTGTGATTGTATGATTGTGATTGTATGATTGTGATTGTATGATTGTGATTGTATGATTGTGATTGTGTGATTGTATTTGGGAGAATGTAATTGTATGATTGCGATTTTATGATTGCGATTGTATGCTGGTGACTGTATTATTGTGATTGTATGATTGTGATTTTATGATTGTGATTGTATGATTTTGATTGCATGATTGTGATTGTATGATTGTGATTGTATGATTGTGATTGTATGATTGTGATTGTATGATTGTGATTGTATGATTGTGATTGTGTGATTGTGATTGTATGATTGTGATTGTATGATTGCGAGTGTATGATTGTGATTCTATGATTGTGATTGTATGATTGTGATCGTATGGTTGTGATTGTTCGATTGCCATTGTACGATTGCGATTGTATTATTGTGATTGTATGATTGTGATAGTATGGTTGTGAAAGTATGATTGTGATAGTATGATTGTGATTGTATGATTGTGATTGTATGATTGTGATTGTATGATTGTGATTGTATGATTGTGATTGTATGATTGTGATTGTATGATTGTGATTGTCTGACTGTGGTTGTGCGATTGTGATTGTACGATTGTGATTGTACGATTGTGATAGAATGATTGTGATTGTACGATTGCGATTGTACGATTGTGATTGTATGATTGTGATTGTATGTTTATGATTGAATGATTGTGATTGCATGATTGTGATTGTATGATTGTGACTGCATGATTTTGAATGTATGATTGTGATTGTATGATTGAGATTGCATGATTTTGTATGTATGATTGTGATTGTATGATTGTGATTGTGCGATTGTGATTGTACGATTGTGATTGTACGATTGTGATTGCATGATTGTGATTGTATGATTGAGATTGCATGATTTTGTATGTATGATTGTGATTGTATGATTGTGATTGTATGATTGTGATTGTATGATTGTGATTGTATGATTGTGATTGTATGATTGTGATTGTATGATTGTGATTGTATGATTATGATTGTATGATTGGGATTGTATGATTGTGATGGTATGATTGTGATTGTATGATTGCGATAGTATGATTGCGATTGTATGATTGTGATTGTATGATTGTGATTGTATGATTGTAATTGTATGATTGTGATTGTATGATTGTGATTGTATGATTGTGATTGTATGATTGTGATTGTCTGATTGTGGTTGTATGATTGTGATTGTATGATTGTGATTGTATGATTGTGATTGTATGATTGTGATTGTATGATTGTGATGTATGATTGTGATTGTATGATTGTGATTGTATGATTGTGATTGTATGATTGTGATTGCATGATTGTGATTGTATGATTGTGATTGAATGATATTGATTGTATGATTGTGATTGTATGATTGTGATTGTATGATTGTGATTGTATGATTGTGATAGTATGATTGTGATTGTATGATTGTGATTGTATGACTGTGATTGTATGATTGTGGTTGTGCGATTGTGATTGTGCGATTGTGATTGTACGATTGTGATTGTATGATTGCGATTGTATGATTGTGATTGTATGATTGTGATTGTATGATTGCGATTGTATGAATGCGATTGTATGATTGTGATTGCACGATTGTGATTGCACGATTGTGATTGTATGATTGTGATTGTATGATATTGATTGTATGATTGTGATTGTATGATTGTGATTGTGTGATTGTGATTGTACGATTGTGATTGTATGATTACGATTGAATGATTGTGATTGCATGACTGTGATTGTATGATTGTGATTGCATGATTTTGAATGTATGATTGTGATTGTATGATTGTGATTGAATGATTGTGATTGTATGATTGTGATAGTATGATTGTGATTGTAAGATTGTGATTGTATGACTGTGATTGTATGATTGTGATTGTATGATTTTCATTGTATGATTATGATTGTATGATTGTGCTTGCATGATTGTGATTGTATGATTGAGATTGCATGATTTTGTATGTATGATTGTGATTGTATGATTGTGATTGTATGATTGTGATTGTATGATTGTGATTGTATGATTGTGATTGTATGATTGTGATTGTATGATTGTGATTGTATGATTGTGATTGTATGATTGTGATTGTCTGATTGTGGTTGTATGATTGTGATTCTATGATTGTGATTGTATGATTGTGATCGTATGGTTGTGATTGTTCGATTGCGATTGTACGATTGCGATTGTATTATTGTGATTGTATGATTGTGATAGTATGGTTGTGAAAGTATGATTGTGATAGTATGATTGTGATTGTATGATTGTGATTGTATGATTGTGATTGTATGATTGTGATTGTATGATTGTGATTGTATGATTGTGATTGTCTGACTGTGGTTGTGCGATTGTGATTGTACGATTGTGATTGTACGATTGTGATAGAATGATTGTGATTGTATGATTGTGATTGTATGATTGTGATTGTATGATTGTGATTGTATGATTGTGATTGTATGACTGTGATTGTATGATTGCGATAGTATGATTGTGATTGTATGATTGTGATTGTATGATTGCGATTGTATGATTGTGATTGTATGATTATGATTGTATGATTGTGATTGTATGATTATGATTGTATGGTTGTGACTGTATGATTGTGATGGTATGATTGCGATTGTATGATATTGATTGTATGATTGTGATTGTATGATTGTGATTGTATGATTGTGATTGTATGATTGTGATTGTATGATTGTGATTGTATGATTGTGATTGTCTGATTGCGGGTGTATGCTTGTGATTGTATGATTGTGATTGTATGATTGTGATTGTATGATTGTGATTATATGATTGTGATTGTATGATTGTGATTGTATGATTGTGATTGTATGATTGTGATTGTATGATTGTGATTGTATGATTGTGATTGCATGATTGTGATTGTATGATTGAGATTGCATGATTTTGTATGTATGATTGTGATTGTATGACTGTGATTGTATGATTGTGATTGTATGATTGTGATTGTATGATTGTGATAGTATGATTGTGATTGTATGATTGTGATTGTATGACTGTGATTGTATGATTGTGATTGTGCGATTGTGATTGTACGATTGTGATTGTGTGATTGTTCTTGTATGATTATGATTGAATGATTGTGATTGCATGATTGTGATTGTATGATTGTGATTGCATGATTTTGAATGTATGATTGTGATTGTATGATTGTGATTGTATGATTGTGATTGTATGATTGTGATTGTATGATTGTGATGGTATGATTGTGATTGTATGATTGCGATCGTATGATTGTGATTGCATGATTATGATTGTATGATTGTGATTGTATGATTGCGATTGTATGATTGTGATTGTATGATTATGATGGTATTTTTGTGATTGTATGATTGTGATTGTATGATTGCGATTGTATTATTGTGATTGTATGATTGTGATAGTATGGTTGTGATTGTATGATTATGATTGTATGATTGTGATTGTATGATTGCGAGTGTATGATTGTGATTCTATGATTGTGATTGTATGATTGTGATCGTATGGTTGTGATTGTTCGATTGCGATTGTACGATTGCGATTGTATTATTGTGATTGTATGATTGTGATAGTATGGTTGTGAAAGTATGATTGTGATAGTATGATTGTGATTGTATGATTGTGATTGTATGATTGTGATTGTATGATTGTGATTGTCTGATTGTGGTTGTGCGATTGTGATTGTGCGATTGTGATTGTACGATTGTGATACAATGATTGTGATTGTATGATTGTGATTGTATGATTGTGATTGTATGATTGTGATTGTATGATTGTGATTGTATGATTGTGATTGTATGATTGTGATTGTATGATTGTGATTGTATGATTGTGATTGTTTGATTGTATTTGGGAGATTGTATTTGGGAGATTGTAATTGTATGATTGCGATTGTATGATTGTGATTGTATGACTGTGATTGTATGATTGTGATTGTGCGACTGTGATTGTACGATTGTGAATGTATGATTGTGATTGTATGATTGTGATTGTATGATTGTGATTGTATGATTGTGATTGTATGATTGTGATTGTGTGATTGCGATTGTATGAATGCGATTGTATGATTGTGATTGCATGATTGTGATTGTATGACTGTGATTGTATGATTGTGATTGTATGATTGTGATTGTATGATTGTGATAGTATGATTGTGATTGTATGATTGTGATTGTATGACTGTGATTGTATGATTGTGATTGTGCGATTGTGATTGTGCGATTGTGATTGTACGATTGCGATTGTACGATTGTGATTGTATGATTGTGATGGTATGATTGTGATTGTATGATTGTGATTGTATGATTGTATTTGGGAGATTGTATTTGGGGGATTGTAGTTGTATGATTGCGATTGTATGGTTGTGATTGTATGATTGTGATGCATGATTGTAATTGTATGATTATGATTGTATGATTGTGATTGTATGATTGTGATGGTATGATTGTGATTGTATGATTGCGATCGTATGATTGTGATTGTATGATTATGATTGTATGATTGTGATTGTATGATTGCGATTGTATGATTGTGATTGTATGATTATGATTGTATTTTTGTGATTCTATGATTGTGATTGTATGATTGTGATTGTACGATTGTGATTGTATGATTGCGATTGTATGATTGCGATTGTATGATTGTGATTGTATGATTGTGATTGTATGATTGCGATTGTATGAATGCGATTGTATGATTGTGATTGCATGATTGTGATTGTATGATTGTGATTGTATGATATTGATTGTATGATTGTGATTGTATGATTGTGATAGTATGATTGTAATTGTATGATTGTGAGTGTATGACTGTGATTGTATGATTGTGATTGTGCGATTGTGATTGTGCGATTGTGATTGTACGATTGCGATTGTACGATTGTGATTGTATGATTGTGATTGTATGATTATGATTGAATGATTGTGATTGCATGATTGTGATTGTATGATTGTGACTGCAAGATTTTGAATGTATGATTGTGATTGTATGATTATGATTGTATGATTGTGATTGTATGATTGTGATGGTATGATTGTGATTGTATGATTGCGATCGTATGATTGTGATTGTATGATTATGATTGTATGATTGTGATTGTATGATTGCGATTGTATGATTGTGATTGTATGATTATGGTTGTATTTTTGTGATTCTATGATTGTGATTGTATGATTGTGATTGTATGATTGTGATTGTATGATTGTGATTGTATGATTGTGATTGTATGATATTGATTGTATGATTGTGATTGTGTGATTGTGATAGTATGATTGTGATTGTATGATTGTGATTGTATGACTGTGATTGTATGATTGTGATTGTGCGATTGTGATTGTGCGATTGTGATTGTATGACTGTGATTGTATGATTGTGATTGTATGATTTTCATTGTATGATTATGATTGTATGATTGTGCTTGCATGATTGTGATTGTATGATTGAGATTGCATGATTTTGTATGTATGATTGTGATTGTATGATTGTGATTGTATGATTGTGATTGTATGATTGTGATTGCATGATTTTGAATGTATGATTGTGATTGTATGATTGTGATTGTATGATTGTGATTGTATGACTGTGATTGTATGATTGTGATTGTGCGATTGTGATTGTACGATTGTGATTGTACGATTGTGATTGTATGATTGTGATTGTATGATTATGATTGAACGATTGTGATTGCATGATTGTGATTGTATGATTGTGATTGTATGATTGTGATTGTATGATTGTGATTGTGTGATTGTATTTGGGAGAATGTATTTGGGAGATTGTAGTTGTATGATTGCGATTGTATGGTTGTGATTGTATGATTGTGATGCATGATTGTAATTGTATGATTATGATTGTATGATTGTGATTGTATGATTGTGATGGTATGATTGTGATTGTATGATTGCGATCGTATGATTGTGATTGTATGATTATGATTGTATGATTGTGATTGTATGATTGCGATTTTATGATTGCGATTGTATGCTGGTGACTGTATTATTGTAATTGTATGATTGTGATTTTATGATTGTGATTGTATGATTTTGATTGCATGATTGTGATTGTATGATTGTGATTGTATGATTGTGATTGTATGATTGTGATTGTATGATTGTGATTGTATGATTGTGATTGTGTGATTGTGATTGTATGATAGTGATTGTATGATTGCGAGTGTATGATTGTGATTCTATGATTGTGATTGTATGATTGTGATCGTATGGTTGTGATTGTTCGATTGCGATTGTACGATTGCGATTGTATTATTGTGATTGTATGATTGTGATAGTATGGTTGTGAAAGTATGATTGTGATAGTATGATTGTGATTGTATGATTGTGATTGTATGATTGTGATTGTATGATTGTGATTGTATGATTGTGATTGTATGATTGTGATTGTCTGACTGTGGTTGTGCGATTGTGATTGTACGATTGTGATTGTACGATTGTGATAGAATGATTGTGATTGTACGATTGCGATTGTACGATTGTGATTGTATGATTGTGATTGTATGATTATGATTGAATGATTGTGATTGCATGATTGTGATTGTATGATTGTGACTGCATGATTTTGAATGTATGATTGTGATTGTATGATTGAGATTGCATGATTTTGTATATATGATTGTGATTGTATGATTGTGATTGTATGATTGTGATAGTATGATTGTGATTGTATGATTGTGATTGTATGACTGTGATTGTATGATTGTGATTGTATGATTGTGATTGTATGAATGTGATAGTATGATTGTGATTGTATGATTGTGATTGTATGACTGTGATTGTATGATTGTGATTGTGCGATTGTGATTGTACGATTGTGATTGTACGATTGTGATTGCATGATTGTGATTGTATGATTGAGATTGCATGATTTTGTATGTATGATTGTGATTGTATGATTGTGATTGTATGATTGTGATTGTATGATTGTGATTGTATGATTGTGATTGTATGATTGTGATTGTATGATTGTGATTGTATGATTGTGATTGTATGATTGTGATTGTATGATTGTGATTGTATGATTGTGATTGTCTGATTGTGGTTGTATGATTGTGATTGTATGATTGTGATTGTATGATTGTGATTGTATGATTGTGATTGTATGATTGTGATGTATGATTGTGATTGTATGATTGTGATTCTATGATTGTGATTGTATGATTGTGATTGCATGATTGTGATTGTATGATTGTGATTGAATGATATTGATTGTATGATTGTGATTGTATGATTGTGATTGTATGATTGTGATTATATGATGGTGATAGTATGATTGTGATTGTATGATTGTGATTGTATGACTGTGATTGTATGATTGTAGTTGTGCGATTGTGATTGTATGATTGTGATTGTATGAATGTGATAGTATGATTGTGATTGTATGATTGTGATTGTATGACTGTGATTGTATGATTGTGATTGTGCGATTGTGATTGTACGATTGTGATTGTACGATTGTGATTGCATGATTGTGATTGTATGATTGAGATTGCATGATTTTGTATGTATGATTGTGATTGTATGATTGTGATTGTATGATTGTGATTGTATGATTGTGATTGTATGATTGTGATTGTATGATTATGATTGTATGATTGGGATTGTATGATTGTGATGGTATGATTGTGATTGTATGATTGCGATAGTATGATTGCGATTGTATGATTGCGATTGTATGATTGTGATTGTATGATTGTAATTGTATGATTGTGATTGTATGATTGTGATTGTATGATTGTGATTGTATGATTGTGATTGTCTGATTGTGGTTGTATGATTGTGATTGTATGATTGTGATTGTATGATTGTGATTGTATGATTGTGATTGTATGATTGTGATGTATGATTGTGATTGTATGATTGTGATTGTATGATTGTGATTGTATGATTGTGATTGCATGATTGTGATTGTATGATTGTGATTGAATGATATTGATTGTATGATTGTGATTGTATGATTGTGATTGTATGATTGTGATTGTATGATTGTGATTGTATGATTGTCATTGTATGATTATGATTGTATGACTGTGATTGCATGATTGTGATTGTATGATTGAGATTGCATGATATTGTATGTATGATTGTGATTGTATGACTGTGATTGTACGATTGTGATTGTATGATTATGATTGAATGATTGTGATTGCATGATTGCGATTGTATGATTGTGATTGCATGATTTTGAATGTATGATTGTGATTGTATGATTGTGTTTGTATGATTTTGATTGGATGATTGTGATTGCATGATTGTGATTGCATGATTGTGATTGTATGATTGTGATGGTATGATTGTGATTGTATGATTATGATTGTATTTTTGTGATTGTATGATTGTGATTGTATGATTGTGATTGTATGATTGTGATTGTATGATTGTGATTGTATGATTGCGATTGTATGAATGCGATTGTATGATTGTGATTGCACGATTGTGATTGCACGATTGTGATTGTATGATTGTGATTGTAAGATATTGATTGTATGATTGTGATTGTATGATTGTGATTGTGTGATTGTGATTGTACGATTGTGATTGTATGATTACGATTGAATGATTGTGATTGCATGACTGTGATTGTATGATTGTGATTGCATGATTTTGAATGTATGACTGTGATTGTATGATTGTGATTGAATGATTGTGATTGTATGATTGTGATAGTATGATTGTGATTGTAAGATTGTGATTGTATGACTGTGATTGTATGATTGTGATTGCATGATTTTCATTGTATGATTATGATTGTATGATTGTGCTTGCATGATTGTGATTGTATGATTGAGATTGCATGATTTTGTATGTAGGATTGTGATTGTATGATTGTGATTGTATGATTGTGATTGTATGATTGTGATTGTATGATTGTGATTGTATGATTGTGATTGCATGATTTTGAATGTATGATTGTGATTGTATGATTGTGATTGTATGATTGTGATTGTATGACTGTGATTGTATGATTGTGATTGTGCGATTGTGATTGTACGATTGTGATTGTACGATTGTGATTGTATGATTGTGATTGTATGATTATGATTGAACGATTGTGATTGCATGATTGTGATTGTATGATTGTGATTGTATGATTGTGATTGTATGATTGTGATTGTATGATTGTGATTGTATGATTGTGATTGTATGATTGTGATTGTATGATTGTGATTGTGTGATTGTATTTGGGAGAATGTAATTGTATGATTGCGATTTTATGATTGCGATTGTATGCTGGTGACTGTATTATTGTGATTGTATGATTGTGATTTTATGATTGTGATTGTATGATTTTGATTGCATGATTGTGATTGTATGATTGTGATTGTATGATTGTGATTGTATGATTGTGATTGTATGATTGTGATTGTATGATTGTGATTGTGTGATTGTGATTGTATGATTGTGATTGTATGATTGCGAGTGTATGATTGTGATTCTATGATTGTGATTGTATGATTGTGATCGTATGGTTGTGATTGTTCGATTGCGATTGTACGATTGCGATTGTATTATTGTGATTGTATGATTGTGATAGTATGGTTGTGAAAGTATGATTGTGATAGTATGATTGTGATTGTATGATTGTGATTGTATGATTGTGATTGTATGATTGTGATTGTATGATTGTGATTGTATGATTGTGATTGTCTGACTGTGGTTGTGCGATTGTGATTGTACGATTGTGATAGAATGATTGTGATTGTATGATTGTGATTGTATGATTGTGATTGTATGATTGTGATTGTATGATTGTGATGGTATGACAGTGATTGTATGATTGCGATAGTATGATTGTGATTGTATGATTGTGATTGTATGATTGCGATTGTATGATTGTGATTGTATGATTATGATTGTATGATTGTGATTGTATGATTATGATTGTATGGTTGTGACTGTATGATTGTGATGGTATGATTGCGATTGTATGATATTGATTGTATGATTGTGATTGTATGATTGTGATTGTATGATTGTGATTGTATGATTGTGATTGTCTGATTGCGGGTGTATGCTTGTGATTGTATGATTGTGATTGTATGATTGTGATTGTATGATTGTGATTGTATGATTGTGATTGTATGATTGTGATTGTATGATTGTGATTGTATGATTGTGATTGCATGATTGTGATTGTATGATTGAGATTGCATGATTTTGTATGTATGATTGTGATTGTATGACTGTGATTGTATGATTGTGATTGTATGATTGTGATTGTATGATTGTGATAGTATGATTGTGATTGTTTGATTGTGATTGTATGACTGTGATTGTATGATTGTGATTGTGCGATTGTGATTGTACGATTGTGATTGTGTGATTGTTCTTGTATGATTATGATTGAATGATGTGATTGCATGATTGTGATTGTATGATTGTGATTGCATGATTTTGAATGTATGATTGTGATTGTATGATTGTGATTGTATGATTGTGATTGTATGATTGTGATTGTATGATTGTGATGGTATGATTGTGATTGTATGATTGCGATCGTATGATTGTGATTGTATGATTATGATTGTATGATTGTGATTGTATGATTGCGATTGTATGATTGTGATTGTATGATTATGATGGTATTTTTGTGATTGTATGATTGTGATTGTATGATTGCGATTGTATTATTGTGATTGTATGATTGTGATAGTATGGTTGTGATTGTATGATTATGATTGTATGATTGTGATTGTATGATTGCGAGTGTATGATTGTGATTCTATGATTGTGATTGTATGATTGTGATCGTATGGTTGTGATTGTTCGATTGCGATTGTACGATTGCGATTGTATTATTGTGATTGTATGATTGTGATAGTATGGTTGTGAAAGTATGATTGTGATAGTATGATTGTGATTGTATGATTGTGATTGTATGATTGTGATTGTATGA
Organism: Megachile rotundata; assembly: GCF_050947335.1. Lineage (NCBI taxonomy): Eukaryota > Metazoa > Arthropoda > Insecta > Hymenoptera > Megachilidae > Megachile > Megachile rotundata. Next base: position 1,058,833 of record NW_027473323.1, on the reverse strand, counting down.
TTGTGATTGTCTGATTGTGGTTGTGCGATTGTGATTGTGCGATTGTGATTGTACGATTGTGATACAATGATTGTGATTGTATGATTGTGATTGTATGATTGTGATTGTATGATTGTGATTGTATGATTGTGATTGTATGATTGTGATTGTATGATTGTGATTGTTTGATTGTATTTGGGAGATTGTAATTGTATGATTGCGATTGTATGATTGTGATTGTATGACTGTGATTGTATCATTGTGATTGTGCGACTGTGATTGTACGATTGTGAATGTATGATTGTGATTGTATGATTGTGATTGTATGATTGTGATTGTATGATTGTGATTGTATGATTGTGATTGTATGATTGCGATTGTATGAATGCGATTGTATGATTGTGATTGCATGATTGTGATTGTATGACTGTGATTGTATGATTGTGATTGTATGATTGTGATTGTATGATTGTGATAGTATGATTGTGATTGTATGATTGTGATTGTATGACTGTGATTGTATGATTGTGATTGTGCGATTGTGATTGTGCGATTGTGATTGTACGATTGCGATTGTACGATTGTGATTGTATGATTGTGATGGTATGATTGTGATTGTATGATTGTGATTGTATGATTGTATTTGGGAGATTGTATTTGGGAGATTGTAGTTGTATGATTGCGATTGTATGGTTGTGATTGTATGATTGTGATGCATGATTGTAATTGTATGATTATGATTGTATGATTGTGATTGTATGATTGCGATTGTATGATTGTGATTGTATGATTATGATGGTATTTTTGTGATTGTATGATTGTGATTGTATGATTGCGATTGTATTATTGTGATTGTATGATTGTGATAGTATGGTTGTGATTGTATGATTATGATTGTATGATTGTGATTGTATGATTGCGAGTGTATGATTGTGATTCTATGATTGTGATTGTATGATTGTGATCGTATGGTTGTGATTGTTCGATTGCGATTGTACGATTGCGATTGTATTATTGTGATTGTATGATTGTGATAGTATGATTGTGATTGTAAGATTGTGATTGTATGACTGTGATTGTATGATTGTGATTGCATGATTTTCATTGTATGATTATGATTGTATGATTGTGCTTGCATGATTGTGATTGTATGATTGAGATTGCATGATTTTGTATGTAGGATTGTGATTGTATGATTGTGATTGTATGATTGTGATTGTATGATTGTGATTGTATGATTGTGATTGTATGATTGTGATTGCATGATTTTGAATGTATGATTGTGATTGTATGATTGTGATTGTATGATTGTGATTGTATGACTGTGATTGTATGATTGTGATTGTGCGATTGTGATTGTACGATTGTGATTGTACGATTGTGATTGTATGATTGTGATTGTATGATTATGATTGAACGATTGTGATTGCATGATTGTGATTGTATGATTGTGATTGTATGATTGTGATTGTATGATTGTGATTGTATGATTGTGATTGTATGATTGTGATTGTGTGATTGTATTTGGGAGAATGTAATTGTATGTTTGCGATTTTATGATTGCGATTGTATGCTGGTGACTGTATTATTGTGATTGTATGATTGTGATTTTATGATTGTGATTGTATGATTTTGATTGCATGATTGTGATTGTATGATTGTGATTGTATGATTGTGATTGTATGATTGTGATTGTATGATTGTGATTGTATGATTGTGATTGTGTGATTGTGATTGTATGATTGTGATTGTATGATTGCGAGTGTATGATTGTGATTCTATGATTGTGATTGTATGATTGTGATCGTATGGTTGTGATTGTTCGATTGCGATTGTACGATTGCGATTGTATTATTGTGATTGTATGATTGTGATAGTATGGTTGTGAAAGTATGATTGTGATAGTATGATTGTGATTGTATGATTGTGATTGTATGATTGTGATTGTATGATTGTGATTGTATGATTGTGATTGTATGATTGTGATTGTCTGACTGTGGTTTTGCGATTGTGATTGTACGATTGTGATTGTACGATTGTGATAGAATGATTGTGATTGTATGATTGTGATTGTATGATTGTGATTGTATGATTGTAATTGTATGATTGTGATTGTATGATTGTGATGGTATGACTGTGATTGTATGATTGCGATAGTATGATTGTGATTGTATGATTGTGATTGTATGATTGCGATTGTATGATTGTGATTGTATGATTATGATTGTATGATTGTGATTGTATGATTATGATTGTATGGTTGTGACTGTATGATTGTGATGGTATGATTGCGATTGTATGATATTGATTGTATGATTGTGATTGTATGATTGTGATTGTATGATTGTGATTGTATGATTGTGATTGTATGATTGTGATTGTCTGATTGCGGGTGTATGCTTGTGATTGTATGATTGTGATTGTATGATTGTGATTGTATGATTGTGATTGTATGATTGTGATTGTATGATTGTGATTGTATGATTGTGATTGTATGATTGTGATTGTATGATTGTGATTGTATGATTGTGATTGCATGATTGTGATTGTATGATTGAGATTGCATGATTTTGTATGTATGATTGTGATTGTATGACTGTGATTGTATGATTGTGATTGTATGATTGTGATTGTATGATTGTGATAGTATGATTGTGATTGTATGATTGTGATTGTATGACTGTGATTGTATGATTGTGATTGTGCGATTGTGATTGTACGATTGTGATTGTGTGATTGTTCTTGTATGATTATGATTGAATGATGTGATTGCATGATTGTGATTGTATGATTGTGATTGCATGATTTTGAATGTATGATTGTGATTGTATGATTGTGATTGTATGATTGTGATTGTATGATTGTGATTGTATGATTGTGATGGTATGATTGTGATTGTATGATTGCGATCGTATGATTGTGATTGTATGATTATGATTGTATGATTGTGATTGTATGATTGCGATTGTATGATTGTGATTGTATGATTATGATGGTATTTTTGTGATTGTATGATTGTGATTGTATGATTGCGATTGTATTATTGTGATTGTATGATTGTGATAGTATGGTTGTGATTGTATGATTATGATTGTATGATTGTGATTGTATGATTGCGAGTGTATGATTGTGATTCTATGATTGTGATTGTATGATTGTGATCGTATGGTTGTGATTGTTCGATTGCGATTGTACGATTGCGATTGTATTATTGTGATTGTATGATTGTGATAGTATGGTTGTGAAAGTATGATTGTGATAGTATGATTGTGATTGTATGATTGTGATTGTATGATTGTGATTGTATGATTGTGATTGTCTGATTGTGGTTGTGCGATTGTGATTGTGCGATTGTGATTGTACGATTGTGATACAATGATTGTGATTGTATGATTGTGATTGTATGATTGTGATTGTATGATTGTGATTGTATGATTGTGATTGTATGATTGTGATTGTATGATTGTGATTGTATGATTGTGATTGTTTGATTGTATTTGGGAGATTGTAATTGTATGATTGCGATTGTATGATTGTGATTGTATGACTGTGATTGTATGATTGTGATTGTGCGACTGTGATTGTACGATTGTGAATGTATGATTGTGATTGTATGATTGTGATTGTATGATTGTGATTGTATGATTGTGATTGTATGACTGTGATTGTATGATTGTGATTGTGCGACTGTGATTGTACGATTGTGAATGTATGATTGTGATTTTATGATTGTGATTGTATGATTGTGATTGTATGATTGTGATTGTATGATTGTGATTGTATGATTGCGATTGTATGAATGCGATTGTATGATTGTGATTGCATGATTGTGATTGTATGACTGTGATTGTATGATTGTGATTGTATGATTGTGATTGTATGATTGTGATAGTTTGATTGTGATTGTATGATTATGATTATATGATTGTGATTGTATGATTGCGATTGTATGATTGTGATTGTATGATTATGATTGTATTTTTGTGATTCTATGATTGTGATTGTATGATTGTGATTGTACGATTGTGATTGTATGATTGCGATTGTATGATTGCGATTGTATGATTGTGATTGTATGATTGTGATTGTATGATTGCGATTGTATGAATGCGATTGTATGATTGTGATTGCATGATTGTGATTGTATGATTGTGATTGTATGATATTGATTGTATGATTGTGATTGTATGATTGTGATAGTATGATTGTGATTGTATGATTGTGAGTGTATGACTGTGATTGTATGATTGTGAATGTGCGATTGTGATTGTGCGATTGTACGATTGTGATTGTATGATTGTGATTGTATGATTATGATTGAATGATTGTGATTGCATGATTGTGATTGTATGATTGTGACTGCAAGATTTTGAATGTATGATTGTGATTGTATGATTATGATTGTATGATTGTGATTGTATGATTGTGATAGTATGATTGTGATTGTATGAATGCGATTGTATGATTGTGATTGTATGATTATGATTGTACTTTTGTGATTGTATGATTGTGATTGTATGATTGTGATTGTATGATTGTGATTGTATGATTGTGATTGTATGATTGCGATTGTATGAATGCGATTGTATGATTGTGATTGCATGATTGTGATTGTATGATTGTGATTGTATGATATTGATTGTATGATTGTGATTGTATGATTGTGATTGTCTGATTGTGGTTGTATAATTGTGATTGTATGATTGTGATTGTATGATTGTGATTGTATGACTGTGATTGTGTGATTGTGATGGTATGATTGTGATTGTATGATTGTATTTGGGAGATTGTATTTGGGAGATTGTAGTTGTATGATTGCGATTGTATGGTTGTGATTGTATGATTGTGATGCATGATTGTAATTGTATGATTATGATTGTATGATTGTGATTGTATGACTGTGATGGTATGATTGTGATTGTATGATTGCGATCGTATGATTGTGATTGTATGATTATGATTGTATGATTGTGATTGTATGATTGCGATTGTATGATTGTGATTGTATGATTATGGTTGTATTTTTGTGATTCTATGATTGTGATTGTATGATTGTGATTGTATGATTGTGATTGTATGATTGCGATTGTATGATTGTGATTGTATGATTGTGATTGTATGATTGTGATTGTATGATTGCGATTGTATGAATGCGATTGTATGATTGTGATTGCATGATTGTGATTGTATGATTGAGATTGTATGATATTGATTGTATGATTGTGATTGTATGATTGTGATAGTATGATTGTGATTGTATGATTGTGATTGTATGACTGTGATTGTATGATTGTGATTGTGCGATTGTGATTGTGCGATTGTGATTGTACGATTGCGATTGTACGATTGTGATTGTATGATTGTGATTGTATGATTATGATTGAATGATTGTGATTGCATGATTGTGATTGTATGATTGTGACTGCATGATTTTGAATATATGATTGTGGTTGTATGATTGTGATTGTATGATTGTGATTGTATGATTGTGATTGTATGATTGTGATTGTATGATTGTGATTGTATGAATGCGATTGTATGATTGTGATTGTATGATTATGATTGTACTTTTGTGATTGTATGATTGTGATTGTATGATTGTGATTGTATGATTGTGATTGTATGATTGTGATTGTATGATTGCGATTGTATGAATGCGATTGTATGATTGGGATTGCATGACTGTGGTTGTATGATTGTGATTATATGATATTGATTGTATGATTGTGATTGTATGATTGTGATTGTATGTTTGTGATTGTATGATTGTGATTGTATGATTGTGATTGTCTGATTGTGGTTGTATGATTGTGATTGTATGATTGTGATTGTATGATTGTGATTGTATGACTGTGATTGTATGATTGTGATTGTGCGATTGTCATTGTGCGATTGTGATTGTACGATTGTGATTGTATGATTGCGATTGTATGAATGCGATTGTATGATTGTGATTGCATGATTGTGATTGTATGATTGTGATTGTATGATATTGATTGTATGATTGTGATTGTATGATTGTGATTGTATGATTGTGATTGTATGATTGTGATTGTATGATTGTGATTGTATGATTATGATTGTATGATTGTGATTGTATGATTGTGATTGCATGACTTTGAATGTATGATTGTGATTTTACGATTGTGATTGTATGATTGTGATTGTATGATTGTGATAGTATGATTGTGATTGTAAGATTGTGATTGTATGACTGTGATTGTATGATTGTGATTGTATGATTGTCATTGTATGATTATGATTGTATGATTGTGATTGCATGATTGTGATTGTATGATTGAGATTGCATGATTTTGTATGTATGATTGTGATTGTATGAGAGTGATAGTATGATTGTGATTGTATGATTGTGATTGTATGAATGTGATAGTATGATTGTGATTGTATGATATTGATTGTATGATTGTGATTGTATGATTGTGATTGTATGATTGTGATTGTATGATTGTGATTGTATGATTGTGATTGTATGATTGTGATTGTCTGATTGTGGTTGTATGATTGTGATTGTATGATTGTGATTGTATGATTGTGATTGTATGATTGTGATTGTATGATTGTGATGTATGATTGTGATTGTATGATTGTGATTGTATGATTGTGATTGTATGATTGTGATTGCATGATTGTGATTGTATGATTGTGATTGTATGATATCGATTGTATGATTGTGATTGTATGATTGTGATTGTATGATTGTGATTGTATGATTGTGATTGTATGATTGTGATTGTATGATTGTGATTGTATGATTGTGATGGTATGATTGTGATTGTATGATTGTGATTGTATGATTGCGATTGTATGATTGTGATTGTATGATTATGATTGTATTTTTGTGATTGTATGATTGTGATTGTATGATTGCGATTGTATTATTGTGATTGTAGGATTGTGATTGTATGATTGTGATTGTATGATTATGATTGTATGATTGTGATTGTATGATTGTGATTGCATGACTTCGAATGTATGATTGTGATTTTACGATTGTGATTGTATGATTGTGATTGTATGATTGTGATAGTATGATTGTGATTGTATGATTGTGACTGCAAGATTTTGAATGTATGATTGTGATTGTATGATTATGATTGTATGATTGTGATTGTATGATTGTGATAGTATGATTGTGATTGTATGAATGCGATTGTATGATTGTGATTGTATGATTATGATTGTACTTTTGTGATTGTATGATTGTGATTGTATGATTGTGATTGTATGATTGTGATTGTATGATTGTGACTGTATGATTGCGATTGTATGAATGCGATTGTATGATTGTGATTGCACGATTGTGATTGTACGATTGTGATTGTATGATATTGATTGTCTGATTGTGGTTGTATAATTGTGATTGTATGATTGTGATTGTATGATTGTGATTGTATGACTGTGATTGTGTGATTGTGATGGTATGATTGTGATTGTATGATTGTGATTGTATGATTGTATTTGGGAGATTGTATTTGGGAGATTGTAGTTGTATGATTGCGATTGTATGGTTGTGATTGTATGATTGTGATGCATGATTGTAATTGTATCATTATGATTGTATGATTGTGATTGTATGATTGTGATGGTATGATTGTGATTGTATGATTGCGATCGTATGATTGTGATTGTATGATTGCGATTGTATGAATGCGATTGTATGATTGTGATTGCATGATTGTGATTGTATGATTGAGATTGTATGATATTGATTGTATGATTGTGATTGTATGATTGTGATAGTATGATTGTGATTGTATGATTGTGATTGTATGACTGTGATTGTATGATTGTGATTGTATGATTGTGATTGTATGATTGCGATTGTATGATTGTGATTGTATGATTGTGATTGTATGATTGTGATTGTATGATTGCGATTGTATGAATGCGATTGTATGATTGTGATTGCATGATTGTGATTGTATGATTGAGATTGTATGATATTGATTGTATGATTGTGATTGTATGATTGTGATAGTATGATTGTGATTGTATGATTGTGATTGTATGACTGTGATTGTATGATTGTGATTGTGCGATTGTGATTGTGCGATTGTGATTGTACGATTGCGATTGTACGATTGTGATTGTATGATTGTGATTGTATGATTATGATTGAATGATTGTGATTGCATGATTGTGATTGTATGATTGTGACTGCATGATTTTGAATGTATGATTGTGGTTGTATGATTGTGATTGTATGATTGTGATTGTATGATTGTGATTGTATGATTGTGATTGTATGATTGTGATTGTATGAATGCGATTGTATGATTGTGATTGTATGATTATGATTGTACTTTTGTGATTGTATGATTGTGATTGTATGATTGTGATTGTATGATTGCGATTGTATGAATGCGATTGTATGATTGGGATTGCATGACTGTGATTGTATGATTGTGATTATATGATATTGATTGTATGATTGTGATTGTATGATTGTGATTGTATGTTTGTGATTGTATGATTGTGATTGTATGATTGTGATTGTCTGATTGTGGTTGTATGATTGTGATTGTATGATTGTGATTGTATGATTGTGATTGTATGACTGTGATTGTATGATTGTGATTGTGCGATTGTGATTGTGCGATTGTGATTGTACGATTGTGATTGTATGATTGCGATTGTATGAATGCGATTGTATGATTGTGATTGCATGATTGTGATTGTATGATTGTAATTCTATGATATTGATTGTATGATTGTGATTGTATGATCGTGATTGTATGATTGTGATTGTAGGATTGTGATTTTATGATTGTGATTGTATGATTATGATTGTATGATTGTGATTGTATGATTGTGATTGCATGACTTTGAATGTATGATTGTGATTTTACGATTGTGATTGTATGATTGTGATTGTATGATTGTGATAGTATGATTGTGATTGTATGATTGTGATTGTATGATTGTGATTGTATGATTGTGTTTGTATGATTTTGATTGGATGATTGTGATTGCATGATTGTGATTGTATGATTGTGATTGTATGATTGTGATGGTATGATTGTGATTGTATGATTATGATTGTATTTTTGTGATTGTATGATTGTGATTGTATGATTGTGATTGTATGATTGTGATTGTATGATTGTGATTGTATGATTGTGATTGTATGATTGCGATTATATGAATGCGACTGTATGATTGTGATTGCACGATTGTGATTGCACGATTGTGATTGTACGATTGTGATTGTATGATATTGATTGTATGATTGTGATTGTATGATTGTGATTGTGTGATTGTGATTGTGCGATTGTGATTGTACGATTGTGATTGTACGATTGTGATTGTACGATTGTGATTGTATGATTATGATTGAATGATTGTGATTGCATGACTGTGATTGTATGATTGTGATTGCATGATTTTGAATGTATGATTGTGATTGTATGATTGTGATTGTACGATTGTGATTGTATGATTGTGATGGTATGATTGTGATTGTAAGATTGTGATTGTATGACTGTGATTGTATGATTGTGATTGTATGATTTTCATTGTATGATTATGATTGTATGATTGTGCTTGCATGATTGTGATTGTATGATTGAGATTGCATGATTTTGTATGTATGATTGTGATTGTATGATTGTGATTGTATGATTGTGATTGTATGATTGTGATTGCATGATTTTGAATGTATGATTGTGATTGTATGATTGTGATTGTATGATTGTGATTGTATGACTGTGATTGTATGATTGTGATTGTGCGGTTGTGATTGTACGATTGTGATTGTACGATTGTGATTGTATGATTGTGATTGTATGATTATGATTGAACGATTGTGATTGCATGATTGTGATTGTATGATTGTGATTGCATGATTTTGAATGTATGATTGTGATTGTATGATTGTGATTGTATGATTGTGATTGTATGATTGTGATTGTATGATTGTGATAGTATGATTGTGTTTGTAAGATTGTGATTGTATGACTGTGATTGTATGATTGTGATTGTATGATCGTCATTGTATGATTATGATTGTATGATTGTGATTGCATGATTGTGATTGTATGATTGAGGTTGCATGATTGTGATTGTATGATTGTGATTCTATGATTGTGATTGTATGATGGTGATAGTATGATTGTGATTGTATGATTGTGATTGTATGACTGTGATTGTATGATTGTGATTGTATGATTGTGATTGTATGATTGTGATAGCATGATTGTGATTGTATGATTGTGATTGTATGACTGTGATTGTATGATTGTGATTGTGCGATTGTGATTGTACGATTGTGATTGTATGATTGTGATTGTATGATTATGATTGAATGATTGTGATTGCATGATTATGATTGTATGATTGTAATTGCATGATTTTGAATGTATGATTGTGATTGTATGATTGTGATTGTATGATTGTGATTGTAAGACTGTGATCGTATGATTGTGATTGTATGATTGTGATCGTATGATTATGATTGTAGGATTGTGATTGCATGATTGTATTTGGGAGATTGTATTTTGGAGATTGTAATTGTAGGATTGCGATTGTATGATTGTGATTGTATGATTGTGATTGTATGATTGTGATTGTATGATTGTGATTGTATGATTGTGATTGTATGATTGTGATTGTCTGATTGCGGTTGTATGATTGTGATTGTGTGATTGTGATTGTGCGATTGTGATTGTACGATTGTGATTGTACGATTGTGATTGTACGATTGTGATTGTATGATTATGATTGAATGATTGTGATTGCATGACTGTGATTGCATGATTGTGATTGCATGATTTTGAATGTATGATTGTGATTGTATGATTGTGATTGTATGATTGTGATTGTATGATTGTGATAGTATGATTGTGATTGTAAGATTGTGATTGTATGACTGTGATTGTATGATTGTGATTGTATGATTGTGATTGTATGATTGTGATTGTATGATTGTGATTGTATGATTGTGATTGTATGATTGTGATTGTATGATTATGATTGTATGGTTGTGACTGTATCATTGTGATGGTATGATTGCGATTGTATGATATTGATTGTATGATTGTGATTGTATGATTGTGATTGTATGATTGTGATTGTATGATTGTGATTGTCTGATTGCGGTTGTATGATTGCGGTTGTATGATTGTGATTGTATGATTGTGATTGCATGATTTTGAATGTATGATTGTAATTGTATGATTGTGATTGTATGATTGTGATTGTATGATTGTGATAGTATGATTGCGATTGTAAGATTGTGATTGTATGACTGTGATTGTATGATTGTGATTGTATGATTGTCATTGTATGATTATGATTGTATGATTGTGATTGCATGATTGTGATTGTATGATTGAGATTGCATGATTGTGATTGTATGATTGTGATTCTATGATTGTGATTGTATGATGGTGATAGTATGATTGTGATTGTATGATTGTGATTGTATGATTGTGATTGTCTGATTGTGATTGTGTGATTATGATTGTATGATTGTGATTGTATGATTGTAATTGTATGATTATGATTGTATGACTGTGATTGCATGATTGTGATTGTATGATTGAGATTGCATGATTTTGTATGTATGATTGTGATTGTATGACTGTGATTGTATGATTGTGATTGTATGATTGTGATTGTATGATTGTGATAGTATGATTGTGATTGTATGATTGTGATTGTATGACTGTGATTGTATGATTGTGATTGTGCGATTGTGATTGTACGATTGTGATTGTATGATTGTGATTGTATGATTTTGATTGAATGATTGTGATTGCATGATTGCGATTGTATGATTGTGATTGCATGATTTTGAATGTATGATTGTGATTGTATGATTGTGATTGTATGATTGTGATTGTATGATTGTGATTGTATGATTGTGATTGTATGATTCTGATAGTATGATTGTGATTGTAAGATTGTGATTGTATGAATGTGATTGTATGATTGTGATTGTATGATTGTGATTGTATGATTATGATTGTATGATTGTGATTGTATGATTGTGATGGTATGATTGTGATTGTATGATTGCGATCGTATGATTGTGATTGTATGATTATGATTGTATGATTGTGATTGTATGATTGCGATTGAATGATTGTGATTGTATGATTACGATTGTATTTTTGTGATTGTATGATTGTGATTGTATGATTGCGATTGTATTATTGTGATTGTATGATTGCGATAGTATGGTTGTGAAAGTATGATTGTGATAGTATGATTGTGATTGTATGATTGTGATTGTATGATTGTGATTGTATGAATGTGATTGTATGATTGTGATTGTATGATTGTGATTGTATGATTATGATTGTATGATTGTGGTTGTATGATTATGATTGTATGATTGTGATTGTATGATTGTGATGGTATGATTGTGATTGTATGATTGCGATCGTATGATTGTGATTGTATGATTTTGATTGCATGATTGTGATTGTATGATTGTGATTGTATGATTGTGATTGTATGATTGTGATTGTGTGATTGTGATTGTGTGATTGTGATTGCATGATTGCGAGTGTATGATTGTGATTCTATGATTGTGATTGTATGATTGTGATCGTATGGTTGTGATTGTTCGATTGCGATTGTACGATTGCGATTGTATTATTGTGATTGTATGATTGCGATAGTATGGTTGTGAAAGTATGATTGTGATAGTATGATTGTGATTGTATGATTGTGATTGTATGATTGTGATTGTATGACTGCGATTGTATGATTGTGATTGTATGATTGTGATTGTCTGATTGTGGCTGTGCGATTGTGATTGTACGATTGTGATTGTACGATTGTGATCGAATGATTGTGATTGTATGATTGTGATTGTATGATTGTGATTATTTGATTGTATTTGGGAGATTGTATTTAGGAGATTGTAATTGTATGATTGCGATTTTATGATTGTGATTGTATGACTGTGATTGTATGATTGTGATTGTGCGACTGTGATTGTACGATTGTGATTGTATGATTGTGATTGTATGATTATGATTGAATGATTGTGATTGCATGATTGTGATTGTATGATTGTGATTGCATGATTTTGAATGTATGATTGTGATTGTATGATTGTGATTGTATGATTATGATTGTATGACTGTGATTGTATGATTGTGATTGTGCGACTGTGATTGTACGATTGTGATTGTATGATTGTGATTGTATGATTATGATTGAATGATTGTGATTGCATGATTGTGATTGTATGATTGTGATTGCATGATTTTGAATGTATGATTGTGATTGTATGATTGTGATTGTATGATTATGATTGTATGATTGTGATGGTATGATTGTGATTGTATGATTGTGATTGTATGATCGTATTTGGGAGATTGTATTTGGGAGATTGTAGTTGTATGATTGCGATTGTATGATTGTGATTGTATGATTGTGATGTATGATTGTAATGGTATGATTATGATTGTATGATTCTGATTGTATGATTGTGATGGTATGATTGTGATTGTATGATTGCGATCGTATGATTGTGATTGTATGATTATGATTGTATGATTGTGATTGTATGATTGCGATTGTATGATTGTGATTGTATGATTATGATTGTATTTTTGTGATTCTATGATTGTGAATGTATGATTGTGATTGTATGATTGTGATTGTATGATTGTGATTGTATGATTGTGATTGTATGATTGTGATTGTATGACTGTGATTGTATGATTGCGATTGTATGAACGCGATTGTATGATTGTGAATGTATGATTGTGATTGTATGATTGTGATTGTATGATTGTGATTGTCTGATTGTGGTTGTGCGATTGCGATTGTACGATTGTGATTGTACGATTGTGATAGTATGATTGTGATTGTATGATTGTGATTGTATGATTGTGATTGTTTGATTGTATTTGGGAGATTGTATTTGGGAGATTGTATTTGGGAGATTGTAATTGTATGATTGCGATTGTATGATTGTGATTGTATAACTGTGATTGTATGATTGTGATTGTGCGACTGTGATTGTACGATTGTGATTGTATGATTGCGATTGTATGATTATGATTGAATGGTTGTGATTGCATGATTGTGATTGTATGATTGTGATTGCATGATTTTGAATGTATGATTGTGATTGTATGATTGTGATTGTATGACTGTGATTGTATAATTGCGATTGTACGAACGCGATTGTATGATTGTGATTGTATGATTGTGATTGTATGATTGTGATTGTATGATTGTGATTGTATGATTGTGATTGTCTGATTGTGGTTGTGCGATTGTGATTGTACGATTGTGATTGTACGATTGTGATAGTATGATTGTGATTGTATGATTGTGATTGTATGATTGTGATTGTTTGATTGTATTTGGGAGATTGTATTTGGGAGATTGTAATTGTATCATTGCGATTGTATGATTGTGATTGTATGACTGTGATTGTATGAGTGTGATTGTGCGACTGTGATTGTACGATTGTGATTGTACGATTGTGATTGTACGATTATGATTGAATGGTTGTGATTGCATGATTGTGATTGTATGATTGTGATTGCATGATTTTGAATGTATGATTGTGATTGTATGATTGTGATTGTATGATTGTGATTGTATGATTGTGATTGTATGATTGTGATTGTAAGATTGTGATTGTATGATTGTGATTGTATGATTATGATTGTATGATTGTGATTGTATGATTGTGATAGTATGATTGTGATTGTATGATTGTGATTGTATGATTGTGATTGTATGATTGTGATTGTATGATTGTGATTGTATGATTATGATTGTATGATTGTGATGGTATGATTGTGATTGTATGATTGTGATTGTATGATTGTATTTGGGAGATTGTATTTGGGAGATTGTAGTTGTATGATTGCGATTGTATGATTGTGATTGTACGATTGTGATGTATGATTGTAATTGTATGATTATGATTGTATGATTGTGATTGTATGATTGTGATGGTATGATTGTGGTTGTATGATTGCGATCGTATGATTGTGATTGTATGATTGTGATTGTATGATTGTGATAGTATGATTGTGATTGTATGACTGTGATTGTATGATTGTGATTGTGCGATTGTGATTGTACGATTGTGATTGTATGATTGTGATTGTATGATTATGATTGAATGGTTGTGATTGCATGATTGTGATTGTATGATTGTGATTGCATGATTGTGATTGTATGATTGTGATTGTATGATTGTGATTGTATGATTGTGATTCTAAGATTGTGATTGTATGATTGTGATAGTATGATTGTGATTGTATGATTGTGATAGTATGATTGTGATTGTATGATTGCGATTGTATGATTGCGATTGTATGATTGTGATTGCATGATTGTGATTGTATGATTGTGATTGTATGATATTGATTGTATGATTGTGATTGTATGATTGTGATTGTATGATTGTGATAGAATGATTGTGATTGTATGATTGCGATTGTATGATTGCGATTGTATGATTCTGATTGTATTTTTGTGATTGTATGATTGTGATTGTATGATTGTGATTGTATGATTGTGATTGTATGATTGTGATTGTATGATTGTGAGTGTATGATTGCGATTGTATGAATGCGATTGTATGATTGTGATTGCATGATTGTGATTGTATGATTGTGATTGTATGATATTGATTGTATGATTGTGATTCTATGATTGTGATTGTATGATTGTGATTGTATGATTGTGATTGTATGATTGTGATTGTATGATTGTGATTGTATGATTGTGATTGTCTGTTTGTGGTTGTATGATTGTGATTGTATGATTGTGATTGTATGATTGTGATTGTATGACTGTGATTGTATGATTGTGATTGTATGATTGTGATTGTATGATTGTGATTGTATGATTGTGATTGTATGATTGTGATTGTATGATTGTGATTGTATGATTGTGATTGTATGATTGTGATTGTATGATTGTGATTGTATGATTGTGATTGTATGATTATGATTGTATGGTTGTGACTGTATCATTGTGATGGTATGATTGCGATTGTATGATATTGATTGTATGATTGTGATTGTATGATTATGATTGAACGATTGTGATTGCATGATTGTGATTGTGCGATTGTGATTGTACGATTGTGAATGTACGATTGTGATTGTATGATTGCGATTGTATGATTGCGATTGTATGATTGTGATTGCATGATTGTGATTGTATGATTGTGATTGTATGATATTGATTGTATGATTGTGATTGTATGATTGTGATTGTATGCTTGTGATAGAATGATTGTGATTGTATGATTGCGATTGTATGATTGCGATTGTATGATTCTGATTGTATTTTTGTGATTGTATGATTGTGATTGTATGATTGTGATTGTATGATTGTGATTGTATGATTGTGATTGTATGATTGCGATTGTATGTATGCGATTGTATGATTGTGATTGCATGATTGTGATTGCATGATTGTGATTGTATGATATTGATTGTATGATTGTGATTCTATGATTGTGATTGTATGATTCTGATTGTATGATTGTGATTGTATGATTGTGATTGTCTGTTTGTGGTTGTAAGATTGTGATTGTATGATTGTGATTGTATGATTGTGATTGTATGACTGTGATTGTATGATTGTGATTGTGCGATTGTGATTGTGCGATTGTGATTGTGCGATTGTGATTGTACGATTGTGATTGTACGATTGTGAATGTACGATTGTGATTGTATGATTATGATTGAATGATTGTGATTGCATGGTTGTGATTGTATGATTGTGATTGCATGATTTTGAATGTATGATATTGATTGTATGATTGTGATTGTATGATTGTGATTGTATGATTGTGATTGTATGATTGTGATTGTATGATTATGATTGTATGATTGTGATTGTATGATTGTGATTGCATGACTTTGAATGTATGATTGTGATTGTATGATTGTGATTGTCTGATTGTGATTGTATGATTGTGATTGTATGATTGTGATTGTATGATTGTGATTGTATGATTGTGATTGTATGATTGTGATTGTATGATTGTGATTGTTTGATTGTATTTGGGAGATTGTATTTGGGAGATTGTATTTGTGAGATTGTAATTGTATGATTGCGATTGTATGATTGTGATTGTATGACTGTGATTGTATGATTGTGATTGTGCGACTGTGATTGTACGATTGTGATTGTTTGATTGCATTTGGGAGATTGTATTTGGGAGATTGTATTTGGGAGATTGTAATTGTATGATTGCGATTGTATGATTGTGATTGTATGACTGTGATTGTATGATTGTGATTGTGCGACTGTGATTGTACGATTGTGATTGTATGATTGTGATTGTATGATTATGATTGAATGATTGTGATTGCATGATTGTGATTGTATGATTGTGATTGCATGATTTTGAATGTATGATTGTGATTGTATGATTGTGATTGTATGATTGTGATTGTATGATTGTGATTGTAAGATTGTGATTGTATGAATGTTATTGTATGACTGTGATTGTATGATTATGATTGAATGATTGTGATTGCATGATTGTGATTGTATGATTGTGACTGCATGATTTTGAATGTATGATTGTGATTGTATGATTGTGATTGTGTGATTGTGATAGTATGATTGTGATTGTATGATTGCGATTGTATGATTGTGATTGTATGATTCTGATTGTATTTTTGTGATTGTATGATTGTGATTGTATGATTGTGATTGTATGATTGTGATTGTATGACTGTGATTGTATGACTGTGATTTTATGATTGTGATTGTGCGATTGTGATTGTACGATTGTGATTGTACGATTGTGATTGTATGATTATGATTGAATGATTGTGATTGCATGATTGTGATTGTATGATTGTGATTGCATGATTTTGAATGTTTGATTGTGATTGTATGATTGTGATTGTATGATTGTGATTGTATGATTGTGATAGTATGATTGTGATTGTAAGATTGTGATTGTATGAATGTGATTGTATGATTGTGATTGTATGATTGTGATTGTATGATTGTGATTGTATGATTATGATTGAACGATTGTGATTGCATGATTGTGATTGTATGATTGGGATTGCATGATTTTGAATGTATGATTGTGATTGTATGATTGTGATTGTATGATTGTGATTGTATGATTGTGATAGTATGATTGCGATTGTAAGATTGAGATTGTATGACTGTGATTGTATGATTGTGATTGTATGATTGTCATTGTATGAATATGATTGTATGATTGTGATTGCATGATTGTGATTGTATGATTGAGATTGCATGATTGAGATTGTATGATTGTGATTCTATGATTGTGATTGTATGATGGTGATAGTATGATTGTGATTGTATGATTGTGATTGTATGATTGTGATTGTATGATTGTGATTGTGTGATTATGATTGTATAATTGTGATTGTATGATTGTCATTGTATGATTATGATTGTATGACTGTGATTGCATGATTGTGATTGTATGATTGAGATTGCATGATTTTGTATGTATGATTGTGATTGTATGACTGTGATTGTATGATTGTGATTGTATGATTGTGATAGTATGATTGTGATTGTATGATTGTTATTGTATGACTGTGATTGTATGATTGTGATTGTGCGATTGCGATTGTACGATTGTGATTGTGCGATTGTGATTGTATGATTTTGATTGAATGATTGTGATTGCATGATTGTGATTGTATGATTGTGATTGCATGATTTTGAACGTATGATTGTGATTGTATGATTGTGATTGTATGATTGTGATTGTATGATTGTGATTGTATGATTGTGATTGTATGATTCTGATAGTATGATTGTGATTGTAAGATTGTGATTGTATGAATGTGATTGTATGATTGTGATTGTATGATTGCGAGTGTATGATTGTGATTCTATGATTGTGATTGTATGATTGTGATCGTACGGTTGTGATTGTTCGATTGCGATTGTACGATTGCGATTGTATTATTGTGATTGTATGATTGTGATAGTATGGTTGTGAAAGTATGGTTGTGATAGTATGATTGTGATTGTATGATTGTGATTGTATGATTGTGATTGTATGACTGTGATTGTATGATTGTGATTGTATGATTGTGATTGTCTGATTGTGGTTGTGCGATTGTGATTGTACGATTGTGATTGTACGATTGTGATAGAATGATTGTGATTGTATGATTGTGATTGTATGATTGTGATTGTATGATTGTGATTGTTTGATTGTATTTGGGAGATTGTATTTAGGAGATTGTAATTGTATGATTGCGATTGTATGATTGTGATTGTATGACTGTGATTGTATGATTGTGATTGTGCGACTGTGATTGTACGATTGTGATTGTATGATTGTGATTGTATGATTATGATTGAATGATTGTGATTGCATGATTGTGATTGTATGATTGTGATTGCATGATTTTGAATGTATGATTGTGATTGTATGATTGTGATTGTATGATTGTGATTGTATGATTATGATTGTATGATTGTGATTGTATGATTGTGATAGTATGATTGTGATTGTATGATTGTGATTGTATGACTGTCATTGTATGATTGTGATTGTATGATTGTGATTGTATGATTGTGATAGTATGATTGTGATTGTATGATTGTGATTGTATGACTGTGATTGTATGATTGTGATTGTGCGATTGTGATTGTACGATTGTGATTGTACGATTGTGATTGTATGATTGTGATTGTATGATTATGATTGAATGATTGTGATTGCATGATTGTGATTGTATGATTGTGATTGTATGATTTTGAATGTATGATTGTGATTGTATGATTGTGATTGTATGATTGTGATTGTATGATTGTGATTGTATGATTGTGATAGTATGATTGTGATTGTCAGACTGTGATTGTATGACTGTGATTGTATGATTGTGATTGTATGACTGTGATTGTATGATTATGATTGTGTGATTGCGATTGTATGATTGTATTTGGGAGATTGTATTTTGGAGATTGTAATTATGGGATTGCGATTGTATGATTGTGATTGCATGATTGTGATTGTATGATTGTGATTGTAGGATTGTGATTGTATGATTGTGATTGTATGATTGCGATTGTATTATTGTGATTGTATGATTGTGATAGTATGATTGTGATTGTATGATTGCGATAGTATTATTGTGATTGTATAATTGTGATTGTATGATTGTGATTGTATGATTGTGATTGCATGATTTTGAATGTATGATTGTGATTGTATGATTGTGATTGTATGATTGTGATTGTATGTTTGTGATTGTATGATTGTGATTGTATGATTATGATTGTATGATTGCGATTGTATTATTGTGATTGTATGATTGTGATAGTATGATTGTGATTGTATGATTGCGATAGTATTATTGTGATTGTATAATTGTGATTGTATGATTGTGATTGTATGATTGCGATTGTATGATTGCGATTGTATGATTGTGATTGTATGATTGTGATTGTAAGATTGTGATTGTGTGATTGTGATTGTGTGATTCTGATTGTATGATTGTGATTGTATGATTGCGAATGTATGATTGTGATTCTATGATTGTGATTGTATGATTGTGATTGTTTGATTGTATTTGGGAGATTGTATTTGGGAGATTGTAATTGTATGATTGCGATTGTATGATTGCGATTGTATGATTGTGATTGTATGATTGTGATTGTCTGATTGTGGTTGTGCGATTGTGATTGTACGATTGTGATTGTACGATTGTGATTGTACGATTGTGATTGTACGATTGTGATTGTACGATTGTGATTGTACGATTGTGATTGTACGATTGTGATTGTACGATTGTTATTGTATGATTGTGATTGTCTGATTGTGGTTGTGCGATTGTGATTGTACGATTGTGATTGTACGATTGTGATTGTACGATTGTGATTGTACGATTGTGATTGTACGATTGTGATTCTATGATTGTGATTGTATGATTGTGATCGTATGGTTGTGATTGTTCGATTGCGATTGTATTATTGTGATTGTATGATTGTGATAGTATGGTTGTGAAAGTATGATTGTGATTGTATGATTGTGATTGTATGATTGTGATTGTATGATTGTGATTGTATGATTGTGATTGTATGATTGTGATTGTATGATTGTGATTGTATGATTGTGATTGTATGATTGTGATTGTATGAATGTGATTGCATGATTGTGATTGTATGATTGTGATTGTATGATTGTGATTGTATGATTGTGATTGTATGATTGTGATTGTCTGATTGTGGTTGTGCGATTGTGATTGTACGATTGTGATTGTACGATTGTGATAGTATGATTGTGATTGTATGATTGTGATTGTATGATTGTGATTGTATGATTATGATTGTTTGATTGTATTTGGGAGATTGTATTTGGGAGATTGTATTTGGGAGATTGTAATTGTATGATTGCGATTGTATGATTGTGATTTTATGACTGTGATTGCATGATTGTGATTGTGCGACTGTGATTGTACGATTGTGATTGTATGATTGTGATTGTATGATTATGATTGAATGATTGTGATTGCATGATTGTGATTGTATGATTGTGATTGCATGATTTTGAATGTATGATTGTGATTGTATGATTATGATTGTATTTTTGTGATTGTATGAATGTGATTGTATGATTGCGATTGTATTATTGTGATTGTATGATTGTGATTGTATGATTGCGATAGTATGATTGTGATGGTATGATTGTGATTGTATGATTGTGATTGTGTGATTGTATTTGGGAGATTGTAATTGTATGATTGCGATTTTATGATTGCGATTGTATGCTGGTGACTGTATGATTGTGATTGTGTGATTGTGATTGTATGATTGTGATTGTATTATTGCGAGTGTATGATTGTGATTCTATGATTGTGATTGTATGATTGTGATCGTATGGTTGTGATTGTTCGATTGCGATTGTACGATTGCGATTGTATTATTGTGATTGTACGATTGTGATAGTATGGTTGTGAAAGTATGATTGTGATTGTATGATTGTGATTGTATGATTGTGATTGTATGATTGTGATTGTATGATTGTGATTGTATGATTGTTATTGTATGATTGTGATTGTCTGATAGTGGTTGTGCGATTGTGATTGTACGATTGTGATTGTACGATTGTGATTGTACGATTGTGATTGTACGATTGTGATTGTACGATTGTGATTGTACGATTGTTATTGTATGATTGTGATTGTCTGACTGTGGTTGTGCGATTGTGATTGTACGATTGTGATTGTACGATTGTGATTGTACGATTGTGATTGTATGATTGTGATTCTATGATTGTGATTGTATGATTGTGATCGTATGGTTGTGATTGTTCGATTGCGATTGTATTATTGTGATTGTATGATTGTGATAGTATGGTTATGAAAGTATGATTGTGATTGTATGATTGTGATTGTATGATTGTGATTGTATGATTGTGATTGTATGATTGTGATTGTGTGATTGTGATTGTATGATTGTGATTGTATGAATGTGATTGCATGATTGTGATTGTATGATTGTGATTGTATGATTGTGATTGTATGATTGTGATTGTCTGATTGTGGTTGTGCGATTGTGATTGTACGATTGTGATTGTACGATTGTGATAGTATGATTGTGATTGTATAATTGTGATTGTATGATTGTGATTGTATGATTGTGATTGTATGATTATGATTGTTTGATTGTATTTGGGAGATTGTATTTGGGAGATTGTATTTGGGAGATTGTAATTGTATGATTGCGATTGTATGATTGTGATTGTATGACTGTGATTGTATGATTGTGATTGTGCGACTGTGATTGTACGATTGTGATTGTATGATTGTGATTGTATGATTATGATTGAATGATTGTGACTGCATGATTGTGATTGTATGATTGTGATTGCATGATTTTGAATGTATGATTGTCATTGTATGACTGTGATTGTATGATTGTGATTGTATGATTGCGATTGTATGATTGCGATTGTATGATTGTGATTGTATGATTGTGATTGTATGATTGCGAATGTATGATTGTGATTCTATGATTGTGATTGTATGATTGTGATTGTTTGATTGTGATTGTATGATTGTGATTGCATGACTTTGAATGTATGATTGTGATTGTATGATTGTGATTGTATGATTGTGATTGTATGATTGTGATTGTATGATTGTGATTGTATGATTGTGATTGTATGATTGTGATAGTATGATTGTGATTGTATGATTGTGATTGTATGACTGTGATTGTATGATTGTGATTGTATGATTGTGATTGTATGAATGTGATAGTATGATTGTGATTGTATGATTGTGATTGTATGACTGTGATAGTATGATTGTGATTGTATGATTGTGATTGTATGACTGTGATTGTATGATTGTGATTGTATGATTGTGATTGTATGATTATGATTGTTTGATTGTATTTGGGAGATTGTATTTGGGAGATTGTATTTGGGAGATTGTAATTGTATGATTGCGATTGTATGATTGTGATTGTATGACTGTGATTGTATGATTGCGATTGTGCGACTGTGATTGTACGATTGTGATTGTATGATTGTGATTGTATGATTATGATTGAATGATTATGATTGAATGATTGTGATTGCATGATTGTGATTGTATGATTGTGATTGCATGATTTTGAATGTATGATTGTGATTGTATGATTGTGATTCTATGATTGTGATTGTATGATTGCGATTGTATGATTGCGATTGTATGATTGTGATTGTATGATTGTGATTGTATGATTGCGAATGTATGATTGCGAATGTATGATTGTGATTCTATGATTGTGATAGTATGATTGTGATTGTATGATTGTGATTGTATGACTGTGATTGTATGATTGTGATTGTATGATTGTGATTGTATGAATGTGATAGTATGATTGTGATTGTATGATTGTGATTGTATGACTGTGATTGTATGATTGTGATTGTATGATTGTGATAGTATGATTGTGATTGTGCGATTGTGATTGTACGATTGTGATTGTACGATTGTGATTGTACGATTGTGATTGTACGATTGTGATTGTATGACTATGATTGAATGATTGTGATTGTATGATTGTGATTGCATGATTTTGAATGTATGATTGTGATTGTATGATTGTGATTGTATGTTTGTGATTGTATGTTTGTGATTGTATGATTGTGATTGTATGATTATGATTGTATTCTTGTGATTGTATGATTGTGATTGTATGATTGCGATTGTATTATTGTGATTGTATGATTGTGATAGTATGATTGTGATTGTATGATTGCGATAGTATTATTGTGATTGTATGATTGTGATTGTATGATTGTGATTGTATGATTGCGATTGTATGATTGCGATTGTATGATTGCGATTGTATGATTGCGATTGTGTGATTGTGATTGTATGATTGTGATTGTATGATTGTGATTGTATGATTGTGATTGTATGATTGTGATTGTGTGATTGTGATTGTGTGATTCTGATTGTATGATTGTGATTGTATGATTGCGAATGTATGATTGTGATTCTATGATTGTGATTGTATGATTGTGATTGTATGATTGTGATAGTATGATTGCGATTGTAAGATTGAGATTGTATGACTGTGATTGTATGATTGTGATTGTATGATTGTCATTGTATGATTATGATTGTATGATTGTGATTGCATGATTGTGATTGTATGATTGAGTTTGCATGATTGAGATTGTATGATTGTGATTCTATGATTGTGATTGTATGATGGTGATAGTATGATTGTGATTGTATGATTGTGATTGTATGATTGTGATTGTATGATTGTGATTGTGTGATTATGATTGTATAATTGTGATTGTATGATTGTCATTGTATGATTATGATTGTATGACTGTGATTGCATGATTGTGATTGTATGATTGAGATTGCATGATTTTGTATGTATGATTGTGATTGTATGACTGTGATTGTATGATTGTGATTGTATGATTGTGATAGTATGATTGTGATTGTATGATTGTTATTGTATGACTGTGATTGTATGATTGTGATTGTGCGATTGCGATTGTACGATTGTGATTGTGCGATTGTGATTGTATGATTTTGATTGAATGATTGTGATTGCATGATTGTGATTGTATGATTGTGATTGCATGATTTTGAACGTATGATTGTGATTGTATGATTGTGATTGTATGATTGTGATTGTATGATTGTGATTGTATGATTGTGATTGTATGATTGTGATTGTATGATTCTGATAGTATGATTGTGATTGTAAGATTGTGATTGTATGAATGTGATTGTATGATTGTGATTGTATGATTGCGAGTGTATGATTGTGATTCTATGATTGTGATTGTATGATTGTGATCGTACGGTTGTGATTGTTCGATTGCGATTGTACGATTGCGATTGTATTATTGTGATTGTATGATTGTGATAGTATGGTTGTGAAAGTATGGTTGTGATAGTATGATTGTGATTGTATGATTGTGATTGTATGATTGTGATTGTATGACTGTGATTGTATGATTGTGATTGTATGATTGTGATTGTCTGATTGTGGTTGTGCGATTGTGATTGTACGATTGTGATTGTACGATTGTGATAGAATGATTGTGATTGTATGATTGTGATTGTATGATTGTGATTGTATGATTGTGATTGTATGATTGTGATTGTTTGATTGTATTTGGGAGATTGTATTTAGGAGATTGTAATTGTATGATTGCGATTGTATGATTGTGATAGTATGATTGCGATTGTAAGATTGAGATTGTATGACTGTGATTGTATGATTGTGATTGTATGATTGTCATTGTATGATTATGATTGTATGATTGTGATTGCATGATTGTGATTGTATGATTGAGTTTGCATGATTGAGATTGTATGATTGTGATTCTATGATTGTGATTGTATGATGGTGATAGTATGATTGTGATTGTATGATTGTGATTGTATGATTGTGATTGTATGATTGTGATTGTGTGATTATGATTGTATAATTGTGATTGTATGATTGTCATTGTATGATTATGATTGTATGACTGTGATTGCATGATTGTGATTGTATGATTGAGATTGCATGATTTTGTATGTATGATTGTGATTGTATGACTGTGATTGTATGATTGTGATTGTATGATTGTGATAGTATGATTGTGATTGTATGATTGTTATTGTATGACTGTGATTGTATGATTGTGATTGTGCGATTGCGATTGTACGATTGTGATTGTGCGATTGTGATTGTATGATTTTGATTGAATGATTGTGATTGCATGATTGTGATTGTATGATTGTGATTGCATGATTTTGAACGTATGATTGTGATTGTATGATTGTGATTGTATGATTGTGATTGTATGATTGTGATTGTATGATTGTGATTGTATGATTGTGATTGTATGATTCTGATAGTATGATTGTGATTGTAAGATTGTGATTGTATGAATGTGATTGTATGATTGTGATTGTATGATTGCGAGTGTATGATTGTGATTCTATGATTGTGATTGTATGATTGTGATCGTACGGTTGTGATTGTTCGATTGCGATTGTACGATTGCGATTGTATTATTGTGATTGTATGATTGTGATAGTATGGTTGTGAAAGTATGGTTGTGATAGTATGATTGTGATTGTATGATTGTGATTGTATGATTGTGATTGTATGACTGTGATTGTATGATTGTGATTGTATGATTGTGATTGTCTGATTGTGGTTGTGCGATTGTGATTGTACGATTGTGATTGTACGATTGTGATAGAATGATTGTGATTGTATGATTGTGATTGTATGATTGTGATTGTATGATTGTGATTGTATGATTGTGATTGTTTGATTGTATTTGGGAGATTGTATTTAGGAGATTGTAATTGTATGATTGCGATTGTATGATTGTGATTGTATGACTGTGATTGTATGATTGTGATTGTGCGACTGTGATTGTACGATTGTGATTGTATGATTGTGATTGTATGATTATGATTGAATGATTGTGATTGCATGATTGTGATTGTATGATTGTGATTGCATGATTTTGAATGTATGATTGTGATTGTATGATTGTGATTGTATGATTGTGATTGTATGATTATGATTGTATGATTGTGATTGTATGATTGTGATAGTATGATTGTGATTGTATGATTGTGATTGTATGACTGTCATTGTATGATTGTGATTGTATGATTGTGATTGTATGATTGTGATAGTATGATTGTGATTGTATGATTGTGATTGTATGACTGTGATTGTATGATTGTGATTGTGCGATTGTGATTGTACGATTGTGATTGTACGATTGTGATTGTATGATTGTGATTGTATGATTATGATTGAATGATTGTGATTGCATGATTGTGATTGTATGATTGTGATTGTATGATTTTGAATGTATGATTGTGATTGTATGATTGTGATTGTATGAATGTGATTGCATGATTGTGATTCTATGATTGTGATAGTATGATTGTGATTGTCAGACTGTGATTGTATGACTGTGATTGTATGATTGGGATTGTATGACTGTGATTGTATGATTATGATTGTGTGATTGCGATTGTATGATTGTATTTGGGAGATTGTATTTTGGAGATTGTAATTATGGGATTGCGATTGTATGATTGTGATTGCATGATTGTGATTGTATGATTGTGATTGTAGGATTGTGATTGTATGATTGTGATTGTATGATTGTGATTGTATGATTGTGATTGCATGATTTTGAATGTATGATTGTGATTGTATGATTGTGATTGTATGATTGTGATTGTATGATTGTGATTGTATGTTTGTGATTGTATGATTGTGATTGTATGATTATGATTGTATGATTGCGATTGTATTATTGTGATTGTATGATTGTGATAGTATGATTGTGATTGTATGATTGCGATAGTATTATTGTGATTGTATAATTGTGATTGTATGATTGTGATTGTATGATTGCGATTGTATGATTGCGATTGTATGATTGTGATTGTATGATTGTGATTGTATGATTGTGATTGTGTGATTGTGATTGTGTGATTCTGATTGTATGATTGTGATTGTATGATTGCGAATGTATGATTGTGATTCTATGATTGTGATTGTATGATTGTGATTGTTTGATTGTATTTGGGAGATTGTATTTGGGAGATTGTAATTGTATGATTGCGATTGTATGATTGCGATTGTATGATTGTGATTGTATGATTGTGATTGTCTGATTGTGGTTGTGCGATTGTGATTGTACGATTGTGATTGTACGATTGTGATTGTACGATTGTGATTGTACGATTGTGATTGTACGATTGTGATTGTACGATTGTGATTGTACGATTGTGATTGTACGATTGTGATTGTATGATTGTTATTGTATGATTGTGATTGTCTGATTGTGGTTGTGCGATTGTGATTGTACGATTGTGATTGTACGATTGTGATTGTACGATTGTGATTGTACGATTGTGATTGTACGATTGTGATTCTATGATTGTGATTGTATGATTGTGATCGTATGGTTGTGATTGTTCGATTGCGATTGTATTATTGTGATTGTATGATTGTGATAGTATGGTTGTGAAAGTATGATTGTGATTGTATGATTGTGATTGTATGATTGTGATTGTATGATTGTGATTGTATGATTGTGATTGTATGATTGTGATTGTATGATTGTGATTGTATGATTGTGATTGTATGATTGTGATTGTATGATTGTGATTGTATGAATGTGATTGCATGATTGTGATTGTATGATTGTGATTGTATGATTGTGATTGTATGATTGTGATTGTCTGATTGTGGTTGTGCGATTGTGATTGTACGATTGTGATTGTACGATTGTGATAGTATGATTGTGATTGTATGATTGTGATTGTATGATTGTGATTGTATGATTATGATTGTTTGATTGTATTTGGGAGATTGTATTTGGGAGATTGTATTTGGGAGATTGTAATTGTATGATTGCGATTGTATGATTGTGATTTTATGACTGTGATTGCATGATTGTGATTGTGCGACTGTGATTGTACGATTGTGATTGTATGATTGTGATTGTATGATTATGATTGAATGATTGTGATTGCATGATTGTGATTGTATGATTGTGATTGCATGATTTTGAATGTATGATTGTGATTGTATGATTATGATTGTATTTTTGTGATTGTATGAATGTGATTGTATGATTGCGATTGTATTATTGTGATTGTATGATTGTGATTGTATGATTGCGATAGTATGATTGTGATGGTATGATTGTGATTGTATGATTGTGATTGTGTGATTGTATTTGGGAGATTGTAATTGTATGATTGCGATTTTATGATTGCGATTGTATGCTGGTGACTGTATGATTGTGATTGTGTGATTGTGATTGTATGATTGTGATTGTATTATTGCGAGTGTATGATTGTGATTCTATGATTGTGATTGTATGATTGTGATCGTATGGTTGTGATTGTTCGATTGCGATTGTACGATTGCGATTGTATTATTGTGATTGTACGATTGTGATAGTATGGTTGTGAAAGTATGATTGTGATTGTATGATTGTGATTGTATGATTGTGATTGTATGATTGTGATTGTATGATTGTGATTGTATGATTGTGATTGTATGATTGTTATTGTATGATTGTGATTGTCTGATAGTGGTTGTGCGATTGTGATTGTACGATTGTGATTGTACGATTGTGATTGTACGATTGTGATTGTACGATTGTGATTGTACGATTGTGATTGTACGATTGTTATTGTATGATTGTGATTGTCTGATTGTGGTTGTGCGATTGTGATTGTACGATTGTGATTGTACGATTGTGATTGTACGATTGTGATTGTATGATTGTGATTCTATGATTGTGATTGTATGATTGTGATCGTATGGTTGTGATTGTTCGATTGCGATTGTATTATTGTGATTGTATGATTGTGATAGTATGGTTGTGAAAGTATGATTGTGATTGTATGATTGTGATTGTATGATTGTGATTGTATGATTGTGATTGTATGATTGTGATTGTATGATTGTGATTGTATGATTGTGATTGTATGAATGTGATTGCATGATTGTGATTGCATGATTGTGATTGTATGATTGTGATTGTATGATTGTGATTGTCTGATTGTGGTTGTGCGATTGTGATTGTACGATTGTGATTGTACGATTGTGATAGTATGATTGTGATTGTATAATTGTGATTGTATGATTGTGATTGTATGATTGTGATTGTATGATTATGATTGTTTGATTGTATTTGGGAGATTGTATTTGGGAGATTGTATTTGGGAGATTGTAATTGTATGATTGCGATTGTATGATTGTGATTGTATGACTGTGATTGTATGATTGTGATTGTGCGACTGTGATTGTACGATTGTGATTGTATGATTGTGATTGTATGATTATGATTGAATGATTGTGACTGCATGATTGTGATTGTATGATTGTGATTGCATGATTTTGAATGTATGATTGTCATTGTATGACTGTGATTGTATGATTGTGATTGTATGATTGCGATTGTATGATTGCGATTGTATGATTGTGATTGTATGATTGTGATTGTATGATTGCGAATGTATGATTGTGATTCTATGATTGTGATTGTATGATTGTGATTGTTTGATTGTGATTGTATGATTGTGATTGCATGACTTTGAATGTATGATTGTGATTGTATGATTGTGATTGTATGATTGTGATTGTATGATTGTGATTGTATGATTGTGATAGTATGATTGTGATTGTATGATTGTGATTGTATGACTGTGATTGTATGATTGTGATTGTATGATTGTGATTGTATGAATGTGATAGTATGATTGTGATTGTATGATTGTGATTGTATGACTGTGATAGTATGATTGTGATTGTATGATTGTGATTGTATGACTGTGATTGTATGATTGTGATTGTATGATTGTGATTGTATGATTATGATTGTTTGATTGTATTTGGGAGATTGTATTTGGGAGATTGTATTTGGGAGATTGTAATTGTATGATTGCGATTGTATGATTGTGATTGTATGACTGTGATTGTATGATTGTGATTGTGCGACTGTGATTGTACGATTGTGATTGTATGATTGTGATTGTATGATTATGATTGAATGATTATGATTGAATGATTGTGATTGCATGATTGTGATTGTATGATTGTGATTGCATGATTTTGAATGTATGATTGTGATTGTATGATTGTGATTCTATGATTGTGATTGTATGATTGCGATTGTATGATTGCGATTGTATGATTGTGATTGTATGATTGTGATTGTATGATTGTGATAGTATGATTGTGATTGTATGATTGTGATTGTATGACTGTGATTGTATGATTGTGTTTGTATGATTGTGATTGTATGAATGTGATAGTATGATTGTGATTCTATGATTGTGATTGTATGACTGTGATTGTATGATTGTGATTGTGCGATTGTGATTGTACGATTGTGATTGTACGATTGTGATTGTACTATTGTGATTGTACGATTGTGATTGTATGACTATGATTGAATGATTGTGATTGTATGATTGTGATTGCATGATTTTGAATGTATGATTGTGATTGTATGATTGTGATTGTATGTTTGTGATTGTATGTTTGTGATTGTATGATTGTGATTGTATGATTATGATTGTATTCTCGTGATTGTATGATTGTGATTGCATGATTGCGATTGTATTATTGTGATTGTATGATTGTGATAGTATGATTGTGATTGTATGATTGCGATAGTATTATTGTGATTGTATGATTGTGATTGTATGATTGTGATTGTATGATTGCGATTGTATGATTGCGATTGTATGATTGCGATTGTATGATTGCGATTGTGTGATTGTGATTGTATGATTGTGATTGTATGATTGTGATTGTATGATTGTGATTGTATGATTGTGATTGTGTGATTGTGATTGTGTGATTCTGATTGTATGATTGTGATTGTATGATTGCGAATGTATGATTGTGATTCTATGATTGTGATTGTATGATTGTGATTGTTTGATTGTATTTGGGAGATTGTAATTGTATGATTGCGATTGTATGATTGTGATTGTATGATTGTGATTGTATGATTGTGATTGTATGATTGTGATTGTATGATTGTGATTGTATGATTGTGATTGTCTGATTGTGGTTGTGCGATTGTGATTGTAAGATTGTGATTGTACGATTGTGATTGTACGATTGTGATTGTACGATTGTGATTGTACGATTGTGATTGTACGATTGTGATTGTATGATTGTGATTGTATGATTGTGATTGTATGATTGTTATTGTATGATTGTGATTGTCTGATTGTGGTTTTGCGATTGTGATTGTACGATTGTGATTGTACGATTGTGACTATACGATTGTGATTGTACGATTGTGATTGTATGATTGTGATTCTATGATTGTGATTGTATGATTGTGATCGTATGGTTGTGATTGTATGATTATGATTGTATGATTGTGATTGTATGATTGTGATAGTATGATTGTGATTGTATGATTGTGATTGTATGATTGTGATTGTATGATTGTGATTGTATGATTGTGATTGTTTGATTGTATTTGGGAGATTGTATTTAGGAGATTGTAATTGTATGATTGCGATTGTATGATTGTGATTGTATGACTGTGATTGTATGATTGTGATTGTGCGACTGTGATTGTACGATTGTGATTGTACGATTGTGATTGTATGATTATGATTGAATGATTGTGATTGCATGATTGTGATTGTATGATTGTGATTGCATGATTTTGAATGTATGATTGTGATTGTATGATTGTGATTGTATGATTGTGATTGTATGATTATGATTGTATGATTGTGATTGTATGATTGTGATAGTATGATTGTGATTGTATGATTGTGATTGTATGACTGTCATTGTATGATTGTGATTGTATGATTGTGATTGTATGATTGTGATAGTATGATTGTGATTGTATGATTGTGATTGTATGACTGTGATTGTATGATTGTGATTGTGCGATTGTGATTGTACGATTGTGATTGTACGATTGTGATTGTATGATTGTGATTGTATGATTATGATTGAATGATTGTGATTGCATGATTGTGATTGTATGATTGTGATTGTATGATTTTGAATGTATGATTGTGATTGTATGATTGTGATTGTATGAATGTGATTGCATGATTGTGATTCTATGATTGTGATAGTATGATTGTGATTGTCAGACTGTGATTGTATGACTGTGATTGTATGATTGTGATTGTATGACTGTGATTGTATGATTATGATTGTGTGATTGCGATTGTATGATTGTATTTGGGAGATTGTATTTTGGAGATTGTAATTATGGGATTGCGATTGTATGATTGTGATTGCATGATTGTGATTGTATGATTGTGATTGTAGGATTGTGATTGTATGATTGTGATTGTATGATTGTGATTGTATGATTGTGATTGCATGATTTTGAATGTATGATTGTGATTGTATGATTGTGATTGTATGATTGTGATTGTATGTTTGTGATTGTATGATTGTGATTGTATGATTATGATTGTATGATTGCGATTGTATTATTGTGATTGTATGATTGTGATAGTATGATTGTGATTGTATGATTGCGATAGTATTATTGTGATTGTATAATTGTGATTGTATGATTGTGATTGTATGATTGCGATTGTATGATTGCGATTGTATGATTGTGATTGTATGATTGTGATTGTATGATTGTGATTGTGTGATTGTGATTGTGTGATTCTGATTGTATGATTGTGATTGTATGATTGCGAATGTATGATTGTGATTCTATGATTGTGATTGTATGATTGTGATTGTTTGATTGTATTTGGGAGATTGTATTTGGGAGATTGTAATTGTATGATTGCGATTGTATGATTGCGATTGTATGATTGTGATTGTATGATTGTGATTGTCTGATTGTGGTTGTGCGATTGTGATTGTACGATTGTGATTGTACGATTGTGATTGTACGATTGTGATTGTACGATTGTGATTGTACGATTGTGATTGTACGATTGTGATTGTACGATTGTGATTGTACGATTGTGATTGTATGATTGTTATTGTATGATTGTGATTGTCTGATTGTGGTTGTGCGATTGTGATTGTACGATTGTGATTGTACGATTGTGATTGTACGATTGTGATTGTACGATTGTGATTGTACGATTGTGATTCTATGATTGTGATTGTATGATTGTGATCGTATGGTTGTGATTGTTCGATTGCGATTGTATTATTGTGATTGTATGATTGTGATAGTATGGTTGTGAAAGTATGATTGTGATTGTATGATTGTGATTGTATGATTGTGATTGTATGATTGTGATTGTATGATTGTGATTGTATGATTGTGATTGTATGATTGTGATTGTATGATTGTGATTGTATGATTGTGATTGTATGATTGTGATTGTATGAATGTGATTGCATGATTGTGATTGTATGATTGTGATTGTATGATTGTGATTGTATGATTGTGATTGTCTGATTGTGGTTGTGCGATTGTGATTGTACGATTGTGATTGTACGATTGTGATAGTATGATTGTGATTGTATGATTGTGATTGTATGATTGTGATTGTATGATTATGATTGTTTGATTGTATTTGGGAGATTGTATTTGGGAGATTGTATTTGGGAGATTGTAATTGTATGATTGCGATTGTATGATTGTGATTTTATGACTGTGATTGCATGATTGTGATTGTGCGACTGTGATTGTACGATTGTGATTGTATGATTGTGATTGTATGATTATGATTGAATGATTGTGATTGCATGATTGTGATTGTATGATTGTGATTGCATGATTTTGAATGTATGATTGTGATTGTATGATTATGATTGTATTTTTGTGATTGTATGAATGTGATTGTATGATTGCGATTGTATTATTGTGATTGTATGATTGTGATTGTATGATTGCGATAGTATGATTGTGATGGTATGATTGTGATTGTATGATTGTGATTGTGTGATTGTATTTGGGAGATTGTAATTGTATGATTGCGATTTTATGATTGCGATTGTATGCTGGTGACTGTATGATTGTGATTGTGTGATTGTGATTGTATGATTGTGATTGTATTATTGCGAGTGTATGATTGTGATTCTATGATTGTGATTGTATGATTGTGATCGTATGGTTGTGATTGTTCGATTGCGATTGTACGATTGCGATTGTATTATTGTGATTGTACGATTGTGATAGTATGGTTGTGAAAGTATGATTGTGATTGTATGATTGTGATTGTATGATTGTGATTGTATGATTGTGATTGTATGATTGTGATTGTATGATTGTGATTGTATGATTGTTATTGTATGATTGTGATTGTCTGATAGTGGTTGTGCGATTGTGATTGTACGATTGTGATTGTACGATTGTGATTGTACGATTGTGATTGTACTATTGTGATTGTACGATTGTGATTGTACGATTGTTATTGTATGATTGTGATTGTCTGATTGTGGTTGTGCGATTGTGATTGTACGATTGTGATTGTACGATTGTGATTGTATGATTGTGATTCTATGATTGTGATTGTATGATTGTGATCGTATGGTTGTGATTGTTCGATTGCGATTGTATTATTGTGATTGTATGATTGTGATAGTATGGTTGTGAAAGTATGATTGTGATTGTATGATTGTGATTGTATGATTGTGATTGTATGATTGTGATTGTATGATTGTGATTGTATGATTGTGATTGTATGATTGTGATTGTATGAATGTGATTGCATGATTGTGATTGCATGATTGTGATTGTATGATTGTGATTGTATGATTGTGATTGTCTGATTGTGGTTGTGCGATTGTGATTGTACGATTGTGATTGTACGATTGTGATAGTATGATTGTGATTGTATAATTGTGATTGTATGATTGTGATTGTATGATTGTGATTGTATGATTATGATTGTTTGATTGTATTTGGGAGATTGTATTTGGGAGATTGTATTTGGGAGATTGTAATTGTATGATTGCGATTGTATGATTGTGATTGTATGACTGTGATTGTATGATTGTGATTGTGCGACTGTGATTGTACGATTGTGATTGTATGATTGTGATTGTATGATTATGATTGAATGATTGTGACTGCATGATTGTGATTGTATGATTGTGATTGCATGATTTTGAATGTATGATTGTCATTGTATGACTGTGATTGTATGATTGTGATTGTATGATTGCGATTGTATGATTGCGATTGTATGATTGTGATTGTATGATTGTGATTGTATGATTGCGAATGTATGATTGTGATTCTATGATTGTGATTGTATGATTGTGATTGTTTGATTGTGATTGTATGATTGTGATTGCATGACTTTGAATGTATGATTGTGATTGTATGATTGTGATTGTATGATTGTGATTGTATGATTGTGATTGTATGATTGTGATAGTATGATTGTGATTGTATGATTGTGATTGTATGACTGTGATTGTATGATTGTGATTGTATGATTGTGATTGTATGAATGTGATAGTATGATTGTGATTGTATGATTGTGATTGTATGACTGTGATAGTATGATTGTGATTGTATGATTGTGATTGTATGACTGTGATTGTATGATTGTGATTGTATGATTGTGATTGT
Source organism: Megachile rotundata (assembly GCF_050947335.1). Lineage (NCBI taxonomy): Eukaryota > Metazoa > Arthropoda > Insecta > Hymenoptera > Megachilidae > Megachile > Megachile rotundata. The sequence continues at coordinate 1,022,310 of NW_027473323.1, read as the reverse complement.
ATGATTATGATTGTTTGATTGTATTTGGGAGATTGTATTTGGGAGATTGTATTTGGGAGATTGTAATTGTATGATTGCGATTGTATGATTGTGATTGTATGACTGTGATTGTATGATTGTGATTGTGCGACTGTGATTGTACGATTGTGATTGTATGATTGTGATTGTATGATTATGATTGAATGATTATGATTGAATGATTGTGATTGCATGATTGTGATTGTATGATTGTGATTGCATGATTTTGAATGTATGATTGTGATTGTATGATTGTGATTCTATGATTGTGATTGTATGATTGCGATTGTATGATTGCGATTGTATGATTGTGATTGTATGATTGTGATTGTATGATTGCGAATGTATGATTGCGAATGTATGATTGTGATTCTATGATTGTGATAGTATGATTGTGATTGTATGATTGTGATTGTATGACTGTGATTGTATGATTGTGATTGTATGATTGTGATTGTATGAATGTGATAGTATGATTGTGATTGTATGATTGTGATTGTATGACTGTGATTGTATGATTGTGATTGTATGATTGTGATAGTATGATTGTGATTGTATGATTGTGATTGTATGATTGTGATAGTATGATTGTGATTGTATGATTGTGATTGTATGACTGTGATTGTATGATTGTGTTTGTATGATTGTGATTGTATGAATGTGATAGTATGATTGTGATTGTATGATTGTGATTGTATGACTGTGATTGTATGATTGTGATTGTGCGATTGTGATTGTACGATTGTGATTGTACGATTGTGATTGTACGATTGTGATTGTACGATTGTGATTGTATGACTATGATTGAATGATTGTGATTGTATGATTGTGATTGCATGATTTTGAATGTATGATTGTGATTGTATGATTGTGATTGTATGTTTGTGATTGTATGTTTGTGATTGTATGATTGGGATTGTATGATTATGATTGTATTCTCGTGATTGTATGATTGTGATTGTATGATTGCGATTGTATTATTGTGATTGTATGATTGTGATAGTATGATTGTGATTGTATGATTGCGATAGTATTATTGTGATTGTATGATTGTGATTGTATGATTGTGATTGTATGATTGCGATTGTATGATTGCGATTGTATGATTGCGATTGTATGATTGCGATTGTGTGATTGTGATTGTATGATTGTGATTGTATGATTGTGATTGTATGATTGTGATTGTATGATTGTGATTGTGTGATTGTGATTGTGTGATTCTGATTGTATGATTGTGATTGTATGATTGCGAATGTATGATTGTGATTCTATGATTGTGATTGTATGATTGTGATTGTTTGATTGTATTTGGGAGATTGTAATTGTATGATTGCGATTGTATGATTGTGATTGTATGATTGTGATTGTATGATTGTGATTGTATGATTGTGATTGTATGATTGTGATTGTATGATTGTGATTGTCTGATTGTGGTTGTGCGATTGTGATTGTAAGATTGTGATTGTACGATTGTGATTGTACGATTGTGATTGTACGATTGTGATTGTACGATTGTGATTGTACGATTGTGATTGTATGATTGTGATTGTATGATTGTGATTGTATGATTGTTATTGTATGATTGTGATTGTCTGATTGTGGTTTTGCGATTGTGATTGTACGATTGTGATTGTACGATTGTGACTATACGATTGTGATTGTACGATTGTGATTGTATGATTGTGATTCTATGATTGTGATTGTATGATTGTGATCGTATGGTTGTGATTGTTCGATTGCGATTGTATTATTGTGATTGTATGATTGTGATAGTATGGTTGTGAAAGTATGATTGTGATTGTATGATTGTGATTGTATGATTGTGATTGTATGATTGTGATTGTATGATTGTGATTGTATGATTGTGATTGTATGATTGTGATTGTATGATTGTGATTGTATGAATGTGATTGCATGATTGTGATTGTATGATTGTGATTGTATGATTGTGATTGTATGATTGTGATTGTCTGATTGTGGTTGTGCGATTGTGATTGTACGATTGTGATTGTACGATTGTGATAGTATGATTGTGATTGTATGATTGTGATTGTATGATTGTGATTGTATGATTGTGATTGTATGATTATGATTGTTTGATTGTATTTGGGAGATTGTATTTGGGAGATTGTATTTGGGAGATTGTATTTGGGAGATTGTAATTGTATGATTGCGATTGTATGATTGTGATTGTATGACTGTGATTGTATGATTGTGATTGTGCGACTGTGATTGTACGATTGTGATTGTATGATTGTGATTGTGTGATTATGATTGAATGATTGTGATTGCATGATTGTGATTGTGTGATTGTGATTGCATGATTTTGAATGTATGATTGTGATTGTATGATTGTGATTGTATGATTGTGATTGTATGATTGCGATTGTATGATTGCGATTGTATGATTGTGATTGTATGATTGTGATTGTATGACTGTGATTGTATGATTGTGATTGTATGATTGTGATAGTATGATTGTGATTGTATGATTGTGATAGTATGGTTGTGAAAGTATGATTGTGGTTGTATGATTGTGATTGTATGATTGTGATTGTATGATTGTGATTGTATGACTGTGATTGTATGATTGTGATTGTGCGATTGTGATTGTGCGATTGTGATTGTGCGATTGTGATTGTACGATTGTGATTGTACGATTGTGATTGTACGATTGTGATTGTATGATTATGATTGAATGATTGTGATTGCATGGTTGCGATTGTATGATTGTGATTGCATGATTTTGAATGTATGATATTGATTGTATGATTGTGATTGTATGATTGTGATTGTATGATTGTGATTGTATGATTGTGATTGTATGATTGTGATTGTATGATTATGATTGTATGATTGTGATTGTATGATTGTGATTGCATGACTTTGAATGTATGATTGTGATTGTATGATTGTGATTGTATGATTGTGACTGTATGATTGTGATTGTATGATTGTGATTGTATGATTGTGATAGTATGATTGTGATTGTATGATTGTGATTGTATGACTGTGATTGTATGATTGTGATTGTATGATTGTGATTGTATGAATGTGATAGTATGATTGTGATTGTATTATTGTGATTGAATGACTGTGATTGTATGATTGTGATTGTGCGATTGTGATTGTACGATTGTGATTGTACGATTGTGATTGTACGATTGTGATTGTGTGATTATGATTGAATGATTGCGATTGTATGATTGTGATTGCATGATTTTGAATGTATGATTGTGATTGTATGATTGTGATTGTATGTTTGTGATTGTATGATTGTGATTGTATGATTATGATTGTATGATTATGATTGTACGATTGTGATTGTATGATTATGATTGAATGATTGTGATTGCATGGTTGCGATTGTATGATTGTGATTGCATGATTTTGAATGTATGATATTGATTGTATGATTGTGATTGTATGATTGTGATTGTATGATTGTGATTGTATGATTGTGATTGTATGATTGTGATTGTATGATTGTGATTGTATGATTATGATTGTATGATTGTGATTGTATGATTGTGATTGCATGACTTTGAATGTATGATTGTGATTGTATGATTGTGATTGTATGATTGTGATTGTATGATTGTGATTGTATGATTGTGATTGTATGATTGTGATTGTATGATTGTGATTGTATGATTGTGATAGTATGATTGTGATTGTATGATTGTGATTGTATGACTGTGATTGTATGATTGTGATTGTATGATTGTGATTGTATGAATGTGATAGTATGATTGTGATTGTATGATTGTGATTGTATGATTGTGATTGTATGATTGCGATTGTATTATTGTGATTGTATGATTGTGATAGTATGATTGTGATTGTATGATTGCGATAGTATTATTGTGATTGTATGATTGTGATTGTATGATTGTGATTGTATGATTGCGATTGTATGATTGCGATTGTATGATTGCGATTGTATGATTGCGATTGTATGATTGCGATTGTATGATTGTGATTGTTTGATTGTATTTGGGAGATTGTATTTGGGAGATTGTATTTGGGAGATTGTAATTGTATGATTGCGAGTGTATGATTGTGATTGTATGATTGTGATTGTATGATTGTGATTGTATGATTGTGATTGTCTGATTGTAGTTGTGCGATTGTGATTGTACGATTGTGATTGTACGATTGTGATAGTATGATTGTGATTGTATGATTGTGATTGTATGATTGTGATTGTATGATTGTGATTGTATGATTGTGATTGTATGATTGTGATTGTATGATTGTGATTGTATGATTGTGATTGTTTGATTGTATTTGGGAGATTGTATTTGGGAGATTGTATTTGGGAGATTGTAATTGTATGATTGCGATTGTATGATTGTGATTGTATGACTGTGATTGTATGATTGTGATTGTGCGACTGTGATTGTACGATTGTGATTGTATGATTGTGATTGTATGATTATGATTGAATGATTGTGATTGCATGATTGTGATTGTATGATTGTGATTGCATGATTTTGAATGTATGATTGTGATTGTATGATTGTGATTGTATGATTGTGATTGTATGATTGCGATTGTATGATTGCGATTGTATGATTGTGATTGTATGTCTGTGATTGTATGATTGTGATTGTATGATTGTGATTGTATGATTGTGATTGTATGATTGTGATTGTGTGATTGTGATTGTATGATTGTGATTGTATGATTGCGAGTGTATGATTGTGATTCTATGATTGTGATTGTATGATTGTGATTGTATGATTGTGATTGTTTGATTATGATTGTATGATTGTGATTGCATGACTTTGAATGTATGATTGTGATTGTATGATTGCGATTGTATGATTGTGATTGTATGACTGTGATTGTATGATTGTGATTGTATGATTGTGATTGTATGATTGTGATTGTTTGATTGTATTTGGGAGATTGTATTTGGGAGATTGTATTTGTGAGATTGTAATTGTATGATTGCGATTGTATGATTGGGATTGTATGACTGTGATTGTATGATTGTGATTGTGCGACTGTGATTGTACGATTGTGATTGTTTGATTGTATTTGGGAGATTGTATTTGGGAGATTGTAATTGTATGATTGTGATTGTATGATTGTGATTGTATGATTGTGATTGTATGATTGTGATTGTTTGATTGTATTTGGGAGATTGTATTTGGGAGATTGTATTTGGGAGATTGTAATTGTATGATTGCGATTGTATGATTGTGATTGTATGACTGTGATTGTATGATTGTGATTGTGCGACTGTGATTGTACGATTGTGATTGTATGATTGTGATTGTATGATTGTGATTAAATGATTGTGATTGCATGATTGTGATTGTATGATTGTGATTGCATGATTTTGAATGTATGATTGTGATTGTATGATTGTGATTGTATGATTGTGATTGTGTGATTGTGATTGTATGATTGTGATTGTATGATTGTGATTGTATGATTGCGAGTGTATGATTGTGATTCTATGATTGTGATTGTATGATTGTGATTGTATGATTGTGATTGTTTGATTGTGATTGTATGATTGTGATTGCATGACTTTGAATGAATGATTGTGATTGTATGATTGCGATTGTATGATTGTGATTGTATGACTGTGATTGTATGATTGTGATTGTATGATTGTGATTGTATGATTGTGATTGTTTGATTGTATTTGGGAGATTGTATTTGGGAGATTGTATTTGTGAGATTGTAATTGTATGATTGCGATTGTATGATTGGGATTGTATGACTGTGATTGTATGATTGTGATTGTGCGACTGTGATTGTACGATTGTGATTGTTTGATTGTATTTGAGAGATTGTATTTGGGAGATTGTAATTGTATGATTGTGATTGTATGATTGTGATTGTATGATTGTGATTGTATGATTGTGATTGTATGATTGTGATTGTTTGATTGTATTTGGGAGATTGTATTTGGGAGATTGTATTTGTGAGATTGTAATTGTATGATTGCGATTGTATGATTGGGATTGTATGACTGTGATTGTATGATTGTGATTATGCGACTGTGATTGTACGATTGTGATTGTTTGATTGTATTTGGGAGATTGTATTTGGGAGATTGTAATTGTATGATTGCGATTGTATGATTGTGATTGTATGACTGTGATTGTATGATTGTGATGGTGCGACTGTGATTGTACGATTGTGATTGTGTGATTGTGATTGTATGATTATGATTGAATGATTGTGATTGCATGATTGTGACTGTATGATTGTGATTGCATGATTTTGAATGTTTGATTGTGATTGTATGATTGTGATTGTATGATTGTGATTGTATGATTGTGATTGTAAGATTGTGATTGTATGAATGTGATTGTATGACTGTGATTTATGATTATGATTGAATGATTGTGATTGCATGATTGTGATTGTATGATTGTGACTGCATGATTTTGAATGTATGATTGTGATTGTATGATTGTGATTGTATGATTGTGATAGTATGATTGTGATTGTATGATTGCGATTGTATGATTGTGATTGTATGATTCTGATTGTATTTTTGTGATTGTATGATTGTGATTGTATGATTGTGATTTTATGATTGTGATTGTATGATTGCGATTGTATGAATGCGATTGTATGATTGTGATTGCATGATTGTGATTGTATGATTGTGATTGTATGATATTGATTGTATGATTGTGATTGTATGATTGTGATTGTATGATTGTGATTGTATGATTGTGATTGTATGATTGTGATTGTATGATTGTGATTGTCTGATTGTGGTTGTATGATTGTGATTGTATGATTGTGATTGTATGATTGTGATTGTATGACTGTGATTGTATGATTGTGATTGTGCGATTGTGATTGTGCGATTGTGATTGTAGGATTGTGATTGTACGATTGTGATTGTACGATTGTGATTGTATGATTATGATTGAATGATTGTGATTGTATGATTGTGATGGTATGATTGTGATTGTATGATTGTGATTGTATGATTGCGATTGTATGACTGTGATTGTATGATTGTGATTGTGCGATTGTGATTGTGCGATTGTGATTGTACGATTGTGATTGTACGATTGTGATTGTATGATTGTGATTGTATGATTATGATTGAATGATTGTGATTGCATGGTTGTGATTGTATGATTGTGATTGCATGATTTTGAATGTATGATTGTGATTTTATGATTGTGATTGTATGATTGTGATAGTATGATTGTGATTGTATGATTGCGATTGTATGAATGTGATTGTAAGATTGTGATTGTATGAATGTGATTGTATGACTGTGATTGTATGATTATGATTGAATGATTGTGATTGCATGATTGTGATTGTATGATTGTGACTGCATGATTTTGAATGTATGATTGTGATTGTATGATTGTGATTGTATGATTGTGATTGTATGATTGTGATTGTGTGATTGTGATTGTGTGATTCTGATTGTATGATTGTGAGTGTATGATTGCGTATGTATGATTGTGATTCTATGATTGTGATTGTATGATTGTGATTGTTTGATTGTATTTGGGAGATTGTATTTGGGAGATTGTATTTGGGAGATTGTAATTGTATGATTGCGATTGTATGATTGTGGTTGTGCGATTGTGATTGTACGATTGTGATTGTACGATTGTGATAGTATGATTGTGATTGTATGATTGTGATTGTATGATTGTGATTGTATGATTGTGATTGTATGATTGTGATTGTTTGATTGTATTTGGGAGATTGTATTTGGGAGATTGTATTTGGGAGATTGTAATTGTATGATTGCGATTGTATGATTGTGATTGTATGACTGTGATTGTATGATTGTGATTGTGCGACTGTGATTGTACGATTGTGATTGTATGATTGTGATTGTATGATTGTGATTAAATGATTGTGATTGCATGATTGTGATTGTATGATTGTGATTGCATGATTTTGAATGTATGATTGTGATTGTATGATTGTGATTGTATGATTGTGATTGTGTGATTGTGATTGTATGATTGTGATTGTATGATTGTGATTGTATGATTGCGAGTGTATGATTGTGATTCTATGATTGTGATTGTATGATTGTGATTGTATGATTGTGATTGTTTGATTGTGATTGTATGATTGTGATTGCATGACTTTGAATGAATGATTGTGATTGTATGATTGCGATTGTATGATTGTGATTGTATGACTGTGATTGTATGATTGTGATTGTATGATTGTGATTGTATGATTGTGATTGTTTGATTGTATTTGGGAGATTGTATTTGGGAGATTGTATTTGTGAGATTGTAATTGTATGATTGCGATTGTATGATTGGGATTGTATGACTGTGATTGTATGATTGTGATTGTGCGACTGTGATTGTACGATTGTGATTGTTTGATTGTATTTGAGAGATTGTATTTGGGAGATTGTAATTGTATGATTGTGATTGTATGATTGTGATTGTATGATTGTGATTGTATGATTGTGATTGTATGATTGTGATTGTTTGATTGTATTTGGGAGATTGTATTTGGGAGATTGTATTTGTGAGATTGTAATTGTATGATTGCGATTGTATGATTGGGATTGTATGACTGTGATTGTATGATTGTGATTATGCGACTGTGATTGTACGATTGTGATTGTTTGATTGTATTTGGGAGATTGTATTTGGGAGATTGTAATTGTATGATTGCGATTGTATGATTGTGATTGTATGACTGTGATTGTATGATTGTGATGGTGCGACTGTGATTGTACGATTGTGATTGTGTGATTGTGATTGTATGATTATGATTGAATGATTGTGATTGCATGATTGTGACTGTATGATTGTGATTGCATGATTTTGAATGTTTGATTGTGATTGTATGATTGTGATTGTATGATTGTGATTGTATGATTGTGATTGTAAGATTGTGATTGTATGAATGTGATTGTATGACTGTGATTTATGATTATGATTGAATGATTGTGATTGCATGATTGTGATTGTATGATTGTGACTGCATGATTTTGAATGTATGATTGTGATTGTATGATTGTGATTGTATGATTGTGATAGTATGATTGTGATTGTATGATTGCGATTGTATGATTGTGATTGTATGATTCTGATTGTATTTTTGTGATTGTATGATTGTGATTGTTTGATTGTGATTGTATGATTGTGATTGCATGACTTTGAATGAATGATTGTGATTGTATGATTGCGATTGTATGATTGTGATTGTATGACTGTGATTGTATGATTGTGATTGTATGATTGTGATTGTATGATTGTGATTGTTTGATTGTATTTGGGAGATTGTATTTGGGAGATTGTATTTGTGAGATTGTAATTGTATGATTGCGATTGTATGATTGGGATTGTATGACTGTGATTGTATGATTGTGATTGTGCGACTGTGATTGTACGATTGTGATTGTTTGATTGTATTTGAGAGATTGTATTTGGGAGATTGTAATTGTATGATTGTGATTGTATGATTGTGATTGTATGATTGTGATTGTATGATTGTGATTGTATGATTGTGATTGTTTGATTGTATTTGGGAGATTGTATTTGGGAGATTGTATTTGTGAAATTGTAATTGTATGATTGCGATTGTATGATTGGGATTGTATGACTGTGATTGTATGATTGTGATTATGCGACTGTGATTGTACGATTGTGATTGTTTGATTGTATTTGGGAGATTGTATTTGGGAGATTGTAATTGTATGATTGCGATTGTATGATTGTGATTGTATGACTGTGATTGTATGATTGTGATGGTGCGACTGTGATTGTACGATTGTGATTGTGTGATTGTGATTGTATGATTATGATTGAATGATTGTGATTGCATGATTGTGACTGTATGATTGTGATTGCATGATTTTGAATGTTTGATTGTGATTGTATGATTGTGATTGTATGATTGTGATTGTATGATTGTGATTGTAAGATTGTGATTGTATGAATGTGATTGTATGACTGTGATTTATGATTATGATTGAATGATTGTGATTGCATGATTGTGATTGTATGATTGTGACTGCATGATTTTGAATGTATGATTGTGATTGTATGATTGTGATTGTATGATTGTGATAGTATGATTGTGATTGTATGATTGCGATTGTATGATTGTGATTGTATGATTCTGATTGTATTTTTGTGATTGTATGATTGTGATTGTATGATTGTGATTTTATGATTGTGATTGTATGATTGCGATTGTATGAATGCGATTGTATGATTGTGATTGCATGATTGTGATTGTATGATTGTGATTGTATGATATTGATTGTATGATTGTGATTGTATGATTGTGATTGTATGATTGTGATTGTATGATTGTGATTGTATGATTGTGATTGTATGATTGTGATTGTCTGATTGTGGTTGTATGATTGTGATTGTATGATTGTGATTGTATGATTGTGATTGTATGACTGTGATTGTATGATTGTGATTGTGCGATTGTGATTGTGCGATTGTGATTGTAGGATTGTGATTGTACGATTGTGATTGTACGATTGTGATTGTATGATTATGATTGAATGATTGTGATTGTATGATTGTGATGGTATGATTGTGATTGTATGATTGTGATTGTATGATTGCGATTGTATGACTGTGATTGTATGATTGTGATTGTGCGATTGTGATTGTGCGATTGTGATTGTACGATTGTGATTGTACGATTGTGATTGTATGATTGTGATTGTATGATTATGATTGAATGATTGTGATTGCATGGTTGTGATTGTATGATTGTGATTGCATGATTTTGAATGTATGATTGTGATTTTATGATTGTGATTGTATGATTGTGATAGTATGATTGTGATTGTATGATTGCGATTGTATGAATGTGATTGTAAGATTGTGATTGTATGAATGTGATTGTATGACTGTGATTGTATGATTATGATTGAATGATTGTGATTGCATGATTGTGATTGTATGATTGTGACTGCATGATTTTGAATGTATGATTGTGATTGTATGATTGTGATTGTATGATTGTGATTGTATGATTGTGATTGTGTGATTGTGATTGTGTGATTCTGATTGTATGATTGTGAGTGTATGATTGCGTATGTATGATTGTGATTCTATGATTGTGATTGTATGATTGTGATTGTTTGATTGTATTTGGGAGATTGTATTTGGGAGATTGTATTTGGGAGATTGTAATTGTATGATTGCGATTGTATGATTGTGGTTGTGCGATTGTGATTGTACGATTGTGATTGTACGATTGTGATAGTATGATTGTGATTGTATGATTGTGATTGTATGATTGTGATTGTATGATTGTGATTGTATGATTGTGATTGTTTGATTGTATTTGGGAGATTGTATTTGGGAGATTGTATTTGGGAGATTGTAATTGTATGATTGCGATTGTATGATTGTGATTGTATGACTGTGATTGTATGATTGTGATTGTGCGACTGTGATTGTACGATTGTGATTGTATGATTGTGATTGTATGATTGTGATTAAATGATTGTGATTGCATGATTGTGATTGTATGATTGTGATTGCATGATTTTGAATGTATGATTGTGATTGTATGATTGTGATTGTATGATTGTGATTGTGTGATTGTGATTGTATGATTGTGATTGTATGATTGTGATTGTATGATTGCGAGTGTATGATTGTGATTCTATGATTGTGATTGTATGATTGTGATTGTATGATTGTGATTGTTTGATTGTGATTGTATGATTGTGATTGCATGACTTTGAATGAATGATTGTGATTGTATGATTGCGATTGTATGATTGTGATTGTATGACTGTGATTGTATGATTGTGATTGTATGATTGTGATTGTATGATTGTGATTGTTTGATTGTATTTGGGAGATTGTATTTGGGAGATTGTATTTGTGAGATTGTAATTGTATGATTGCGATTGTATGATTGGGATTGTATGACTGTGATTGTATGATTGTGATTGTGCGACTGTGATTGTACGATTGTGATTGTTTGATTGTATTTGAGAGATTGTATTTGGGAGATTGTAATTGTATGATTGTGATTGTATGATTGTGATTGTATGATTGTGATTGTATGATTGTGATTGTATGATTGTGATTGTTTGATTGTATTTGGGAGATTGTATTTGGGAGATTGTATTTGTGAGATTGTAATTGTATGATTGCGATTGTATGATTGGGATTGTATGACTGTGATTGTATGATTGTGATTATGCGACTGTGATTGTACGATTGTGATTGTTTGATTGTATTTGGGAGATTGTATTTGGGAGATTGTAATTGTATGATTGCGATTGTATGATTGTGATTGTATGACTGTGATTGTATGATTGTGATGGTGCGACTGTGATTGTACGATTGTGATTGTGTGATTGTGATTGTATGATTATGATTGAATGATTGTGATTGCATGATTGTGACTGTATGATTGTGATTGCATGATTTTGAATGTTTGATTGTGATTGTATGATTGTGATTGTATGATTGTGATTGTATGATTGTGATTGTAAGATTGTGATTGTATGAATGTGATTGTATGACTGTGATTTATGATTATGATTGAATGATTGTGATTGCATGATTGTGATTGTATGATTGTGACTGCATGATTTTGAATGTATGATTGTGATTGTATGATTGTGATTGTATGATTGTGATAGTATGATTGTGATTGTATGATTGCGATTGTATGATTGTGATTGTATGATTCTGATTGTATTTTTGTGATTGTATGATTGTGATTGTATGATTGTGATTTTATGATTGTGATTGTATGATTGCGATTGTATGAATGCGATTGTATGATTGTGATTGCATGATTGTGATTGTATGATTGTGATTGTATGATATTGATTGTATGATTGTGATTGTATGATTGTGATTGTATGATTGTGATTGTATGATTGTGATTGTATGATTGTGATTGTATGATTGTGATTGTCTGATTGTGGTTGTATGATTGTGATTGTATGATTGTGATTGTATGATTGTGATTGTATGACTGTGATTGTATGATTGTGATTGTGCGATTGTGATTGTGCGATTGTGATTGTAGGATTGTGATTGTACGATTGTGATTGTACGATTGTGATTGTATGATTATGATTGAATGATTGTGATTGTATGATTGTGATGGTATGATTGTGATTGTATGATTGTGATTGTATGATTGCGATTGTATGACTGTGATTGTATGATTGTGATTGTGCGATTGTGATTGTGCGATTGTGATTGTACGATTGTGATTGTACGATTGTGATTGTATGATTGTGATTGTATGATTATGATTGAATGATTGTGATTGCATGGTTGTGATTGTATGATTGTGATTGCATGATTTTGAATGTATGATTGTGATTTTATGATTGTGATTGTATGATTGTGATAGTATGATTGTGATTGTATGATTGCGATTGTATGATTGCGATTGTATGATTATGATTGTATTTTTGTGATTGTATGATTGTGATTGTATGATTGTGATTGTATGATTGTGATTGCATGATTGTGATTGTATGATTGTGATTGTATGATTGTGATAGTATGATTGTGATTGTATGATTGTGATTGTATGACTGTGATTTTATGATTGTGATTGTGCGATTGTGATTGTACGATTGTGATTGTATGATTGTGATTGTATGATTATGATTGAATGATTGTGATTGCATGATTGTGATTGTATGATTGTGATTGCATGATTTTGAATGTATGACTGTGATTGTATGATTGTGATTGTATGATTGTGATTGTATGATTGTGATAGTATGATTGTGATTGCATGATTGTGATTGTATGATTGTGATTGCATGATTTTGAATGTATGACTGTGATTGTATGATTGTGATTGTATGATTGTGATTGTATTATTGCGATTGTATGATTGTGATTGTATGATTATGATTGTATTTTTGTGATTGTATGATTGTGATTGTATGATTGCGATTGTATTATTGTGATTGTATGATTGTGATTGTATGATTGCGATAGTATGATTGTGATGGTATGATTGTGATTGTATGATTGTGATTGTGTGATTGTATTTGGGAGATTGTAATTGTATGATTGCGATTTTATGATTGCGATTGTATGCTGGTGACTGTATGATTGTGATTGTGTGATTGTGATTGTATGATTGTGATTGTATGATTGCGAGTGTATGATTGTGATTCTATGATTGTGATTGTATGATTGTGATCGTATGGTTGTGATTGTTCGATTGCGATTGTACGATTGCGATTGTATTATTGTGATTGTACGATTGTGATAGTATGGTTGTGAAAGTATGATTGTGATTGTATGATTGTGATTGTATGATTGTGATTGTATGATTGTGATTGTATGATTGTGATTGTATGATTGTTATTGTATGATTGTGATTGTCTGATTGTGGTTGTGCGATTGTGATTGTACGATTGTGATTGTACGATTGTGATTGTACGATTGTGATTGTATGATTGTGATTGTATGATTGTTATTGTATGATTGTGATTGTCTGATCCTGGTTGTGCGATTGTGATTGTACGATTGTGATTGTACGATTGTGATTGTACGATTGTGATTGTACGATTGTGATTGTACGATTGTGATTCTATGATTGTGATTGTATGATTGTGATCGTATGGTTGTGATTGTTCGATTGCGATTGTATTATTGTGATTGTATGATTGTGATAGTATGGTTGTGAAAGTATGATTGTGATTGCATGATTGTGATTGTATGATTGTGATTGTATGATTGTGATTGTATGATTGTGATTGTATGATTGTGATTGTATGAATGTGATTGCATGATTGTGATTGTATGATTGTGATTGTATGATTGTGATTGTATGATTGTGATTGTATGATTGTGATTGTCTGATTGTGGTTGTGCGATTGTGATTGTACGATTGTGATTGTACGATTGTGATAGTATGATTGTGATTGTATGATTGTGATTGTATGATTGTGATTGTATGATTGTGATTGTATGATTATGATTGTTTGATTGTATTTGGGAGATTGTATTTGGGAGATTGTATTTGGGAGATTGTATTTGGGAGATTGTATTTGGGAGATTGTAATTGTATGATTGCGATTGTATGATTGTGATTGTATGACTGTGATTGTATGATTGTGATTGTGCGACTGTGATTGTACGATTGTGATTGTATGATTGTGATTGTATGATTGTGATAGTATGATTGTGATTGTATGATTGTGATTGTATGATTGTGATTGTGTGATTGTGATTGTATGATTGTAATTGTATGATTGCGAGTGTATGATTGTGATTCTATGATTGTGATTGTATGATTGTGATCGTATGGTTGTGATTGGTCGATTGCGATTGTACGATTGCGATTGTATTATTGTGATTGTATGATTGTGATAGTATGGTTGTGAAAGTATGATTGTGATTGTATGATTGTGATTGTATGATTGTGATTGTGCGACTGTGATTGTACGATTGTGATTGTTTGATTGTATTTGAGAGATTGTATTTGGGAGATTGTAATTGTATGATTGTGATTGTATGTTTGTGATTGTATGATTGTGATTGTATGATTGTGATTGTTTGATTGTATTTGGGAGATTGTATTTGGGAGATTGTATTTGTGAGATTGTAATTGTATGATTGCGATTGTATGATTGGGATTGTATGACTGTGATTGTATGATTGTGATTGTGCGACTGTGATTGTACGATTGTGATTGTTTGATTGTATTTGGGAGATTGTAATTGTATGATTGCGATTGTATGATTGTGATTGTATGACTGTGATTGTATGATTGTGATGGTGCGACTGTGATTGTACGATTGTGATTGTGTGATTGTGATTGTATGATTATGATTGAATGATTGTGATTGCATGATTGTGACTGTATGATTGTGATTGCATGATTTTGAATGTTTGATTGTGATTGTATGATTGTGATTGTATGATTGTGATTGTATGATTGTGATTGTAAGATTGTGATTGTATGAATGTGATTGTATGACTGTGATTGTATGATTATGATTGAATGATTGTGATTGCATGATTGTGATTGTATGATTGTGACTGCATGATTTTGAATGTATGATTGTGATTGTATGATTGTGATTGTATGATTGTGATAGTATGATTGTGATTGTATGATTGCGATTGTATGATTGTGATTGTATGATTGCGAGTGTATGATTGTGATTGTATGATATTGATTGTATGATTGTGATTGTATGATTGTGATTGTATGATTGTGATTGTATGATTGTGATTGTATGATTGTGATTGTATGATTGTGATTGTCTGATTGTGGTTGTATGATTGTGATTGTATGATTGTGATTGTATGATTGTGATTGTATGACTGTGATTGTATGATTGTGATTGTGCGATTGTGATTGCATGATTGTGATTGTATGATTGTGATTGTATGATATTGATTGTATGATTGTGATTGTATGATTGTGATTGTATGACTGTGATTTTATGATTGTGATTGTGCGATTGTGATTGTACGATTGTGATTGTATGATTGTGATTGTATGATTATGATTGAATGATTGTGATTGCATGATTGTGATTGTATGATTGTGATTGCATGATTTTGAATGTATGACTGTGATTTTATGATTGTGATTGTATGATTGTGATTGTATGATTGTGATAGTATGATTGTGATTGTATGATTGTGATTGTATGATTGTGATTGTTTGATTGTATTTGGGAGATTGTATTTGGGAGATTGTATTTGGGAGATTGTAATTGTATGATTGCGATTGTATGATTGTGATTGTATGATTGTGATTGTATGATTGTGATTGTCTGATTGTGGTTGTGCGATTGTGATTGTACGGTTGTGATTGTACGATTGTGATAGTATGATTGTGATTGTATGATTGTGATTGTATGATTGTGATTGTATGATTGTGATTGTATGATTGTGATTGTATGATTGTGATTGTATGATTGTGATTGTATGATTGTGATTGTATGATTGTGATTGTATGATTGTGATTGTATGATTGTGATTGTTTGATTGTATTTGGGAGATTGTATTTGGGAGATTGTATTTGGGAGATTGTAATTGTATGATTGCGATTGTATGATTGTGATTGTATGACTGTGATTGTATGACTGTGATTGTATGATTGTGATTGTGCGACTGTGATTGTACGATTGTGATTGTATGATTGTGATTGTATGATTATGATTGAATGATTGTGATTGCATGATTGTGATTGTATGATTGTGATTGCATGATTTTGAATGTATGATTGTGATTGTATGATTGTGATTGTATGATTGTGATTGTATGATTGCGATTGTATGATTGTGATTGTATGATTGTGATTGTATGATTGTGATTGTATGATTGTGATTGTATGATTGTGATTGTATGATTGTGATTGTATGATTGTGATTGTATGATTGTGATTGTATGATTGTGATTGTATGATTGTGATTGTATGATTGTGATTGTGTGATTGTGATTGTATGATTGTGATTGTATGATTGCGAGTGTATGATTGTGATTCTATGATTGTGATTGTATGATTGTGATTGTATGATTGTGATTGTTTGATTGTGATTGTATGATTGTGATTGCATGACTTTGAATGTATGATTGTGATTGTATGATTGCGATTGTATGATTGTGATTGTATGACTGTGATTGTATGATTGTGATTGTATGATTGTGATTGTATGATTGTGATTGTTTGATTGTATTTGGGAGATTGTATTTGGGAGATTGTATTTGTGAGATTGTAATTGTATGATTGCGATTGTATGATTGGGATTGTATGACTGTGATTGTATGATTGTGATTGTGCGACTGTGATTGTACGATTGTGATTGTTTGATTGTATTTGAGAGATTGTATTTGGGAGATTGTAATTGTATGATTGTGATTGTATGATTGTGATTGTATGATTGTGATTGTATGATTGTGATTGTTTGATTGTATTTGGGAGATTGTATTTGGGAGATTGTATTTGTGAGATTGTAATTGTATGATTGCGATTGTATGATTGGGATTGTATGACTGTGATTGTATGATTGTGATTGTGCGACTGTGATTGTACGATTGTGATTGTTTGATTGTATTTGGGAGATTGTAATTGTATGATTGCGATTGTATGATTGTGATTGTATGACTGTGATTGTATGATTGTGATGGTGCGACTGTGATTGTACGATTGTGATTGTGTGATTGTGATTGTATGATTATGATTGAATGATTGTGATTGCATGATTGTGACTGTATGATTGTGATTGCATGATTTTGAATGTTTGATTGTGATTGTATGATTGTGATTGTATGATTGTGATTGTATGATTGTGATTGTAAGATTGTGATTGTATGAATGTGATTGTATGACTGTGATTGTATGATTATGATTGAATGATTGTGATTGCATGATTGTGATTGTATGATTGTGACTGCATGATTTTAAATGTATGATTGTGATTGTATGATTGTGATTGTATGATTGTGATAGTATGATTGTGATTGTATGATTGCGATTGTATGATTGTGATTGTATGATTGCGAGTGTATGATTGTGATTGTATGATATTGATTGTATGATTGTGATTGTATGATTGTGATTGTATGATTGTGATTGTATGATTGTGGTTGTATGATTGTGATTGTATGATTGTGATTGTATGATTGTGATTGTCTGATTGTGGTTGTATGATTGTGATTGTATGATTGTGATTGTATGATTGTGATTGTATGACTGTGATTGTATGATTGTGATTGTGCGATTGTGATTGCATGATTGTGATTGTATGATTGTGATTGTATGATATTGATTGTATGATTGTGATTGTATGATTGTGATTGTATGATTGTGATTGTATGATTGTGATTGTATGATTGTGATTGCATGATTGTGATTGTATGATTGTGATTGCATGATTTTGAATGTATGATTGTGATTGTATGATTGTGATTGTATGATTGTGATTGTATGATTGTGATTGTAAGATTGTGATTGTATGAATGTGATTGTATGACTGTGATTGTATGATTACGATTGAATGATTGTGATTGCATGATTGTGATTGTATGATTGTGACTGCATGATTTTGAATGTATGATTGTGATTGTATGATTGTGATTGTATGATTGTGATTGTATGATTGTGATAGTATGATTGTGATTGTATGATTGCGATTGTATGATTGTGATTGTATGATTCTGATTGTATTTTTGTGATTGTATGATTGTGATTGTATGATTGTGATTGTATGATTCCGATTGTATGAATGCGATTGTATGATTGTGATTGCATGATTGTGATTGTCTGATTGTGATTGTATGATATTGATTGTATGATTGTGATTGTATGATTGTGATTGTATGATTGTGATTGTATGATTGTGATTGTATGATTGTGTTTGTATGATTGTGATTGTATGATTGTGATTGTCTGATTGTGGTTGTATGATTGTGATTGTATGATTGTGATTGTATGATTGTGATTGTATGACTGTGATTGTATGATTGTGATTGTGCGATTGTGATTGTGCGATTGTGATTGCACGATTGTGATTGTCCGATTGTGATTGTACGATTGTGATTGTATGATTATGATTGAATGATTGTGATTGTATGATTGTGATGGTATGATTGTGATTGTATGATTGTGATTGTATGATTGCGATTGTATGACTGTGATTGTATGATTGTGATTGTGCGATTGTGATTGTGCGATTGTGATTGTACGATTGTGATTGTACGAGTGTGATTGTATGATTGTGATTGTATGATCATGATTGAATGATTGTGATTGCATGGTTGTGATTGTATGATTGTGATTGCATGATTTTGAATGTATGATTGTGATTGTATGATTGTGATTGCATGATTGTGATTGTATGATTGTGATAGTATGATTGTGATTGTATGATTGCGATTGTATGATTGCGATTGTATGATTATGATTGTATTTTTGTGATTGTATGATTGTGATGTTATGATTGTAATTGTATGATTGCGATGGTATGATTGTGAATGTATGATTATGATTGTATGATTGTGATTGTATGATTGCGATTATATGATTGTGATTGTATGATTATGATTGTATTTTTGTGATTGTATGATTGTGATTGTATGACTGCGATTGTATTATTGTGATTGTATGATTGTGATTGTATGATTGCGATAGTATGATTGTATTTGGGAGATTGTAATTGTATGATTGCAATTTTATGATTGCGATTGTATGCTGGTGACTGTATGATTGTGATTGTGTGATTGTGATTGTATGATTGTGATTGTATGATTGCGAGTGTATGATTGTGATTCTATGATTGTGATTGTATGATTGTGATTGTACGATTGTGATTGTATGATTGTTATTGTATGATTGTGATTGTCTGCTTGTGGTTGTGCGATTGTGAATGTACGATTGTGATTGTACGATTGTGATTGTACGATTGTGATTGTACGATTGTGATTGTACGATTGTGATTGTACGATTGTGATTGTACGATTGTGATTGTATGATTGTTATTGTATGATTGTGATTGTATGATTGTGATTGTCTGATTGTGGTTGTGCGATTGTGATTGTACGATTGTGATTGTACGATTGTGATTGTACGATTGTGATTGTACGATTGTGATTGTACGATTGTGATTCTATGATTGTGATTGTATGATTGCGATTGTATGATTGCGATTGTATGATTGCGATTGTATGATTGCGATTGTATGATTGTGATTGTATGATTGTGATTGTATGATTGTGATTGTGTGATTGTGATTGTATGATTGTGATTGTATGATTGCGAGTGTATGATTGTGATTCTATGATTGTGATTGTATGATTGTGATCGTATGGTTGTGATTGTTCGATTGCGATTGTACGATTGCGATTGTATTATTGTGATTGTATGATTGTGATAGTATGGTTGTGAAAGTATGATTGTGATTGTATGATTGTGATTGTATGATTGTGATTGTATGATTGTGATTGTATGATAGTGATTGTGGTTGTGATTGTGATTGTGTTATTGTGATTGTGTGATTGTGATTGTGTGATTGTGATTGTGTGATCGTGATTGTGTGATCGTGTTTGTGTGATCGTGATTGTGGGTTTGTGACTGTGTGATTGTTTGATTGTGATTGAGTGATTTGATTGTGTGATTGTGATTGTGTGATTGTGATTGTGTGATTGTGATTGTGTGATTGTGATTGTGTGATTGTGATTGTGTGATTGTGATTGTGTGATTGTGATTGTGTGATTGTGATTGTGTGATTGTGATTGTGTGATTGTGATTGTGTGATTGTGATTGTGTGATTGCGATTGTGTGATTGCGATTGTGTGATTGCGATTGTATGATTGTGATTGTATGATTGTGATTGTATGATTGTGATTGTATGATTGTGATTGTATGATTGTGATTGTGTGATTGTGATTGTGTGATTGTGATTGTGTGATTCTGATTGTATGATTGTGATTGTATGATTGCGAATGTATGATTGTGATTCTATGATTGTGATTGTATGATTGTGATCGTATGGTTGTGAAAGTATGATTGTGATTGTATGATTGTGATTGTATGATTGTGATTGTATGATTGTGATTGTATGATGGTGATTGTATGATGGTGATTGCGTGATTGTGATTGTATGATTGTGATTGTATGATTGTGATTGTATGATTGTGATTGTATGATTGTGATTGTATGATTGTGATTGTCTGATTGTGGTTGTGCGATTGTGATTGTACGATTGTGATTGTACGATTGTGATAGTATGATTGTGATTGTATGATTGTGATTGTATGATTGTGATTGTATGATTGTGATTGTATGATTGTGGTTGTATGATTGTGATTGTTTGATTGTATTTGGGAGATTGTATTTGGGAGATTGTATTTGGGAGATTGTAATTGTATGATTGCGATTGTATGATTGTGATTGTATGACTGTGATTGTATGATTGTGATTGTGCGACTGTGATTGTACGATTGTGATTGTATGATTGTGATTGTATGATTATGATTGAATGATTGTGATTGCATGATTGTGATTGTATGATTGTGATTGCATGATTTTGAATGTATGATTGTGATTGTATGATTGTGATTGTATGATTGTGATTGTATGATTGCGATTGTATGATTGCGATTGTATGATTGTGATTGTATGATTGTGGTTGTATGATTGTGATTGTATGATTGTGATTGTATGATTGTGATTGTATGATTGTGATTGTATGATTGTGATTGTATGATTGTGATTGTATGATTGCGATTGTATGATTGCGATTGTATGATTGCGATTGTATGATTGCGATTGTATGATTGCGATTGTATGATTGCGATTGTATGATTGCGATTGTATGATTGCGATTGTATGATTGTGATTGTATGATTGTGATTGTATGATTGTGATTGTGTGATTGTGATTGTATGATTGTGATTGTATGATTGCGAGTGTATGATTGTGATTCTATGATTGTGATTGTATGATTGTGATCGTATGGTTGTGATTGTTCGATTGCGATTGTACGATTGCGATTGTATTATTGTGATTGTATGATTGTGATAGTATGGTTGTGAAAGTATGATTGTGATTGTATGATTGTGATTGTATGATTGTGATTGTATGATTGTGATTGTATGATTGTGATTGTATGATTGTGATTGTATGATTGTGATTGTATGATTGTGATTGTCTGATTGTGGTTGTGCGATTGTGATTGTACGATTGTGATTGTACGATTGTGATAGTATGATTGTGATTGTATGATTGTGATTGTATGATTGTGATTGTATGATTGTGATTGTATGATTGTGATTGTATGATTGTGATTGTATGATTGTGATTGTATGATTGTGATTGTGTGATTGTGATTGTGTGATTGTGATTGTGTGATTCTGATTGTATGATTGTGATTGTATGATTGCGAATGTATGATTGTGATTCTATGATTGTGATTGTATGATTGTGATCGTATGGTTGTGAAAGTATGATTGTGATTGTATGATTGTGATTGTATGATTGTGATTGTATGATTGTGATTGTATGATGGTGATTGTATGATGGTGATTGCGTGATTGTGATTGTATGATTGTGATTGTATGATTGTGATTGTATGATTGTGATTGTATGATTGTGATTGTATGATTGTGATTGTCTGATTGTGGTTGTGCGATTGTGATTGTACGATTGTGATTGTACGATTGTGATAGTATGATTGTGATTGTATGATTGTGATTGTATGATTGTGATTGTATGATTGTGATTGTATGATTGTGGTTGTATGATTGTGATTGTTTGATTGTATTTGGGAGATTGTATTTGGGAGATTGTATTTGGGAGATTGTAATTGTATGATTGCGATTGTATGATTGTGATTGTATGACTGTGATTGTATGATTGTGATTGCATGATTGTGATTGTATGATTGTGATTGTATGATTGTGATGGTATGATTGTGATTGTAAGTTTGTGATTGTATGACTGTGATTGTATGATTGTGATTGTATGATTGTGATTGTTTGATTGTATTTGGGAGATTGTATTTGGGAGATTGTAATTGTATGATTGCGATTGTATGATTGCGATTGTATGACTGTGATTGTATGATTGTGATTGTGCGACTGTGATTGTACGATTGTGATTGTACGATTGTGATTGTATGATTATGATTGAATGATTGTGATTGCATGATTGTGATTGTATGATTGTGATTGCATGATTTTGAATGTATGATTGTGATTGTATGATTGTGATTGTATGATTGTGATTGTATGATTGAGATTGCATGATTTTGTATGTATGATTGTGATTGTTTGATTGTATTTGGGAGATTGTATTTGGGAGATTGTAATTGTATGATTGCGATTGTATGATTGTGATTGTATGACTGTGATTGTATGATTGTGACTGTGCGACTGTGATTGTACGATTGTGATTGTATGATTGTGATTGTATGATTATGATTGAATGATTGTGATTACGAGATTGTGATTGTATGATTGCGATTGTATGATTGTGATTGTATGATTGTGATTGTATGATTGTGATTGTATGATTGTGATTGTATGATTGTGATTGTATGATTGTGATTGTATGATTGTAATTGTATGATTGCGATCGTATGATTGTGATTGTATGATTATGATTGTATGATTGTGATTGTATGATTGCGATTGTATGATTGTGATTGTATGATTATGATTGTATTTTTGTGATTGTATGATTGTGATTGTATGATTGCGATTGTATTATTGTGATTGTATGATTGTGATTGTCTGATTCTGGTTGTGCGATTGTGATTGTACGATTGTGATTGTACGATTGTGATTGTACGATTGTGATTGTACGATTGTGATTCTATGATTGTGATTGTATGATTGTGATCGTATGGTTGTGATTGTTCGATTGCGATTGTATTATTGTGATTGTATGATTGTGATAGTATGGTTGTGAAAGTATGATTGTGATTGCATGATTGTGATTGTATGATTGTGATTGTATGATTGTGATTGTATGATTGTGATTGTATGATTGTGATTGTATGAATGTGATTGCATGATTGTGATTGTATGATTGTGATTGTATGATTGTGATTGTCTGATTGTGGTTGTGCGATTGTGATTGTACGATTGTGATTGTACGATTGTGATAGTATGATTGTGATTGTATGATTGTGATTGTATGATTGTGATTGTATGATTGTGATTGTATGATTATGATTGTTTGATTGTATTTGGGAGATTGTATTTGGGAGATTGTATTTGGGAGATTGTATTTGGGAGATTGTATTTGGGAGATTGTAATTGTATGATTGCGATTGTATGATTGTGATTGTATGACTGTGATTGTATGATTGTGATTGTGCGACTGTGATTGTACGATTGTGATTGTATGATTGTGATTGTATGATTGTGATAGTATGATTGTGATTGTATGATTGTGATTGTATGATTGTGATTGTGTGATTGTGATTGTATGATTGTGATTGTATGATTGCGAGTGTATGATTGTGATTCTATGATTGTGATTGTATGACTGTGATTTTATGATTGTGATTGTATGATTGTGATTGTATTATTGTGATTGTATGATTGTGATTGTTTGATTGTATTTGGGAGATTGTATTTGGGACATTGTATTTGGGAGATTGTAATTGTATGATTGCGATTGTATGATTGCGATTGTATGACTGTGATTGTATGATTGTGATTGTGCGATTGTGATTGTACGATTGTGATTGTACGATTGTGATTGTATGATTATGATTGAATGATTGTGATTGAATGATTGTGATTGTATGACTGTGATTGTATGATTGTGATTGTGCGATTGTGATTGGACGATTGTGATTGTACGATTGTGATTGTACGATTGTGATTGTACGATTGTGATTGTACGATTGTGATTGTATGATTATGATTGAATGATTGTGATTGTATGATTGTGATTGCATGATTTTGAATGTATGATTGTGATTGTATGATTGCGATTGTATGATTGCGATTGTATGATTGCGATTGTATGATTGTGATTGTATGATTGTGATTGTATGATTGTGATTGTATGATTGTGATTGTATGATTGTGATTGTATGATTGTGATTGTATGATGGTGATTGCGTGATTGTGATTGTATGATTGTGATTGTATGATTGTGATTGTATGATTGTGATTGTATGATTGTGATTGTATGATTGTGATTGTATGATTGTGATTGTCTGATTGTGGTTGTGCGATTGTGATTGTACGATTGTGATTGTACGATTGTGATAGTATGATTGTGATTGTATGATTGTGATTGTATGATTGTGATTGTATGATTGTGATTGTATGATTGTGGTTGTATGATTGTGATTGTTTGATTGTATTTGGGAGATTGTATTTGGGAGATTGTATTTGGGAGATTGTAATTGTATGATTGCGATTGTATGATTGTGATTGTATGACTGTGATTGTATGATTGTGATTGTGCGACTGTGATTGTACGATTGTGATTGTATGATTGTGATTGTATGATTATGATTGAATGATTGTGATTGCATGATTGTGATTGTATGATTGTGATTGCATGATTTTGAATGTATGATTGTGATTGTATGATTGTGATTGTATGATTGTGATTGTATGATTGCGATTGTATGATTGCGATTGTATGATTGTGATTGTATGATTGTGGTTGTATGATTGTGATTGTATGATTGTGATTGTATGATTGTGATTGTATGATTGTGATTGTGCGACTGTGATTGTACGATTGTGATTGTATGATTGTGATTGTATGATTATGATTGAATGATTGTGATTGCATGATTGTGATTGTATGATTGTGATTGCATGATTTTGAATGTATGATTGTGATTGTATGATTGTGATTGTATGATTGTGATTGTATGATTGTGATTGTAAGATTGTGATTGTATGAATGTGATTGTATGACTGTGATTGTATGATTACGATTGAATGATTGTGATCGCATGATTGTGATTGTATGATTGTGACTGCATGATTTTGAATGTATGATTGTGATTGTATGATTGTGATTGTATGATTGTGATTGTATGATTGTGATAGTATGATTGTGATTGTATGATTGCGATTGTATGATTGTGATTGTATGATTCTGATTGTATTTTTGTGATTGTATGATTGTGATTGTATGATTGTGATTGTATGATTCCGATTGTATGAATGCGATTGTATGATTGTGATTGCATGATTGTGATTGTCTGATTGTGATTGTATGATATTGATTGTATGATTGTGATTGTATGATTGTGATTGTATGATTGTGATTGTATGATTGTGATTGTATGATTGTGTTTGTATGATTGTGATTGTATGATTGTGATTGTCTGATTGTGGTTGTATGATTGTGATTGTATGATTGTGATTGTATGATTGTGATTGTATGACTGTGATTGTATGATTGTGATTGTGCGATTGTGATTGTGCGATTGTGATTGCACGATTGTGATTGTCCGATTGTGATTGTACGATTGTGATTGTATGATTATGATTGAATGATTGTGATTGTATGATTGTGATGGTATGATTGTGATTGTATGATTGTGATTGTATGATTGCGATTGTATGACTGTGATTGTATGATTGTGATTGTGCGATTGTGATTGTGCGATTGTGATTGTACGATTGTGATTGTACGAGTGTGATTGTATGATTGTGATTGTATGATCATGATTGAATGATTGTGATTGCATGGTTGTGATTGTATGATTGTGATTGCATGATTTTGAATGTATGATTGTGATTGTATGATTGTGATTGCATGATTGTGATTGTATGATTGTGATAGTATGATTGTGATTGTATGATTGCGATTGTATGATTGCGATTGTATGATTATGATTGTATTTTTGTGATTGTATGATTGTGATGTTATGATTGTAATTGTATGATTGCGATGGTATGATTGTGAATGTATGATTATGATTGTATGATTGTGATTGTATGATTGCGATTATATGATTGTGATTGTATGATCATGATTGTATTTTTGTGATTGTATGATTGTGATTGTATGACTGCGATTGTATTATTGTGATTGTATGATTGTGATTGTATGATTGCGATAGTATGATTGTATTTGGGAGATTGTAATTGTATGATTGCAATTTTATGATTGCGATTGTATGCTGGTGACTGTATGATTGTGATTGTGTGATTGTGATTGTATGATTGTGATTGTATGATTGCGAGTGTATGATTGTGATTCTATGATTGTGATTGTATGATTGTGATTGTACGATTGTGATTGTATGATTGTTATTGTATGATTGTGATTGTCTGCTTGTGGTTGTGCGATTGTGAATGTACGATTGTGATTGTACGATTGTGATTGTACGATTGTGATTGTACGATTGTGATTGTACGATTGTGATTGTACGATTGTGATTGTACGATTGTGATTGTATGATTGTTATTGTATGATTGTGATTGTATGATTGTGATTGTCTGATTGTGGTTGTGCGACTGTGATTGTACGATTGTGATTGTACGATTGTGATTGTACGATTGTGATTGTACGATTGTGATTGTACGATTGTGATTCTATGATTGTGATTGTATGATTGCGATTGTATGATTGCGATTGTATGATTGCGATTGTATGATTGCGATTGTATGATTGTGATTGTATGATTGTGATTGTATGATTGTGATTGTGTGATTGTGATTGTATGATTGTGATTGTATGATTGCGAGTGTATGATTGTGATTCTATGATTGTGATTGTATGATTGTGATCGTATGGTTGTGATTGTTCGATTGCGATTGTACGATTGCGATTGTATTATTGTGATTGTATGATTGTGATAGCATGGTTGTGAAAGTATGATTGTGATTGTATGATTGTGATTGTATGATTGTGATTGTATGATTGTGATTGTATGATAGTGATTGTGGTTGTGATTGTGATTGTGTTATTGTGATTGTGTGATTGTGATTGTGTGATTGTGATTGTGTGATCGTGATTGTGTGATCGTGTTTGTGTGATCGTGATTGTGGGTTTGTGACTGTGTGATTGTTTGATTGTGATTGAGTGATTTGATTGTGTGATTGTGATTGTGTGATTGTGATTGTGTGATTGTGATTGTGTGATTGTGATTGTGTGATTGTGATTGTGTGATTGTGATTGTGTGATTGTGATTGTGTGATTGTGATTGTGTGATTGTGATTGTGTGATTGTGATTGTGTGATTGTGATTGTGTGATTGCGATTGTGTGATTGCGATTGTGTGATTGCGATTGTATGATTGTGATTGTATGATTGTGATTGTATGATTGTGATTGTATGATTGTGATTGTATGATTGTGATTGTGTGATTGTGATTGTGTGATTGTGATTGTGTGATTCTGATTGTATGATTGTGATTGTATGATTGCGAATGTATGATTGTGATTCTATGATTGTGATTGTATGATTGTGATCGTATGGTTGTGAAAGTATGATTGTGATTGTATGATTGTGATTGTATGATTGTGATTGTATGATTGTGATTGTATGATGGTGATTGTATGATGGTGATTGCGTGATTGTGATTGTATGATTGTGATTGTATGATTGTGATTGTATGATTGTGATTGTATGATTGTGATTGTATGATTGTGATTGTCTGATTGTGGTTGTGCGATTGTGATTGTACGATTGTGATTGTACGATTGTGATAGTATGATTGTGATTGTATGATTGTGATTGTATGATTGTGATTGTATGATTGTGATTGTATGATTGTGGTTGTATGATTGTGATTGTTTGATTGTATTTGGGAGATTGTATTTGGGAGATTGTATTTGGGAGATTGTAATTGTATGATTGCGATTGTATGATTGTGATTGTATGACTGTGATTGTATGATTGTGATTGTGCGACTGTGATTGTACGATTGTGATTGTATGATTGTGATTGTATGATTATGATTGAATGATTGTGATTGCATGATTGTGATTGTATGATTGTGATTGCATGATTTTGAATGTATGATTGTGATTGTATGATTGTGATTGTATGATTGTGATTGTATGATTGCGATTGTATGATTGCGATTGTATGATTGTGATTGTATGATTGTGGTTGTATGATTGTGATTGTATGATTGTGATTGTATGATTGTGATTGTATGATTGTGATTGTATGATTGTGATTGTATGATTGTGATTGTATGATTGCGATTGTATGATTGCGATTGTATGATTGCGATTGTATGATTGCGATTGTATGATTGCGATTGTATGATTGCGATTGTATGATTGCGATTGTATGATTGCGATTGTATGATTGCGATTGTATGATTGTGATTGTATGATTGTGATTGTGTGATTGTGATTGTATGATTGTGATTGTATGATTGCGAGTGTATGATTGTGATTCTATGATTGTGATTGTATGATTGTGATCGTATGGTTGTGATTGTTCGATTGCGATTGTACGATTGCGATTGTATTATTGTGATTGTATGATTGTGATAGTATGGTTGTGAAAGTATGATTGTGATTGTATGATTGTGATTGTATGATTGTGATTGTATGATTGTGATTGTATGATTGTGATTGTATGATTGTGATTGTATGATTGTGATTGTATGATTGTGATTGTCTGATTGTGGTTGTGCGATTGTGATTGTACGATTGTGATTGTACGATTGTGATAGTATGATTGTGATTGTATGATTGTGATTGTATGATTGTGATTGTATGATTGTGATTGTATGATTGTGATTGTATGATTGTGATTGTATGATTGTGATTGTATGATTGTGATTGTGTGATTGTGATTGTGTGATTGTGATTGTGTGATTCTGATTGTATGATTGTGATTGTATGATTGCGAATGTATGATTGTGATTCTATGATTGTGATTGTATGATTGTGATCGTATGGTTGTGAAAGTATGATTGTGATTGTATGATTGTGATTGTATGATTGTGATTGTATGATTGTGATTGTATGATGGTGATTGTATGATGGTGATTGCGTGATTGTGATTGTATGATTGTGATTGTATGATTGTGATTGTATGATTGTGATTGTATGATTGTGATTGTATGATTGTGATTGTCTGATTGTGGTTGTGCGATTGTGATTGTACGATTGTGATTGTACGATTGTGATAGTATGATTGTGATTGTATGATTGTGATTGTATGATTGTGATTGTATGATTGTGATTGTATGATTGTGGTTGTATGATTGTGATTGTTTGATTGTATTTGGGAGATTGTATTTGGGAGATTGTATTTGGGAGATTGTAATTGTATGATTGCGATTGTATGATTGTGATTGTATGACTGTGATTGTATGATTGTGATTGCATGATTGTGATTGTATGATTGTGATTGTATGATTGTGATGGTATGATTGTGATTGTAAGTTTGTGATTGTATGACTGTGATTGTATGATTGTGATTGTATGATTGTGATTGTTTGATTGTATTTGGGAGATTGTATTTGGGAGATTGTAATTGTATGATTGCGATTGTATGATTGCGATTGTATGACTGTGATTGTATGATTGTGATTGTGCGACTGTGATTGTACGATTGTGATTGTACGATTGTGATTGTATGATTATGATTGAATGATTGTGATTGCATGATTGTGATTGTATGATTGTGATTGCATGATTTTGAATGTATGATTGTGATTGTATGATTGTGATTGTATGATTGTGATTGTATGATTGAGATTGCATGATTTTGTATGTATGATTGTGATTGTTTGATTGTATTTGGGAGATTGTATTTGGGAGATTGTAATTGTATGATTGCGATTGTATGATTGTGATTGTATGACTGTGATTGTATGATTGTGACTGTGCGACTGTGATTGTACGATTGTGATTGTATGATTGTGATTGTATGATTATGATTGAATGATTGTGATTACGAGATTGTGATTGTATGATTGCGATTGTATGATTGTGATTGTATGATTGTGATTGTATGATTGTGATTGTATGATTGTGATTGTATGATTGTGATTGTATGATTGTGATTGTATGATTGTGATTGTATGATTGTGATTGTATGATTGTGATTGTGTGATTGTGATAGTATGATTGTGATTGTATGATTGTGATTGTATGATTGTCATTGTATGATTATGATTGTATGATTGTGATTGTATGATTGTGATTGTTTGATTGTATTTGGGAGATTGTATTTGGGAGATTGTATTTGGGAGATTGTAATTGTATGATTGCGATTGTATGATTGCGATTGTATGACTGTGATTGTATGATTGTGATTGTGCGACTGTGATTGTACGATTGTGATTGTACGATTGTGATTGTATGATTATGATTGAATGATTGTGATTGCATGATTGTGATTGTATGATTGTGATTGCATGATTTTGAATGTATGATTGTGATTGTATGATTGTGATTGTATGATTGTGATTGTATGATTGTGATTGTATGATTTTGATTGTATGATTGTGATTGTAAGATTGTGATTGTATGAATGTGATTGTATGATTGTGATTGTATGATTATGATTGAATGATTGTGATTGCATGATTGTGATTGTATGATTGTGACTGCATGATTTTGAATGTATGATTGTGATTGTATGATTGTGATTGTATGATTGTGATTGTATGATTGTGATAGTATGATTGTGATTGTCTGATTGTGGTTGTGCGATTGTGATTGTACGATTGTGATTGTACGATTGTGATAGTATGATTGTGATTGTATGATTGTGATTGTATGATTGTGATTGTATGATTGTGATTGTATGATTGTGGTTGTATGATTGTGATTGTTTGATTGTATTTGGGAGATTGTATTTGGGAGATTGTATTTGGGAGATTGTAATTGTATGATTGCGATTGTATGATTGTGATTGTATGACTGTGATTGTATGATTGTGATTGTGCGACTGTGATTGTACGATTGTGATTGTATGATTGTGATTGTATGATTATGATTGAATGATTGTGATTGCATGATTGTGATTGTATGATTGTGATTGCATGATTTTGAATGTATGATTGTGATTGTATGATTGTGATTGTATGATTGTGATTGTATGATTGCGATTGTATGATTGCGATTGTATGATTGTGATTGTATGATTGTGGTTGTATGATTGTGATTGTATGATTGTGATTGTATGATTGTGATTGTATGATTGTGATTGTATGATTGTGATTGTATGATTGTGATTGTATGATTGCGATTGTATGATTGCGATTGTATGATTGCGATTGTATGATTGCGATTGTATGATTGCGATTGTATGATTGCGATTGTATGATTGCGATTGTATGATTGCGATTGTATGATTGTGATTGTATGATTGTGATTGTATGATTGTGATTGTGTGATTGTGATTGTATGATTGTGATTGTATGATTGCGAGTGTATGATTGTGATTCTATGATTGTGATTGTATGATTGTGATCGTATGGTTGTGATTGTTCGATTGCGATTGTACGATTGCGATTGTATTATTGTGATTGTATGATTGTGATAGTATGGTTGTGAAAGTATGATTGTGATTGTATGATTGTGATTGTATGATTGTGATTGTATGATTGTGATTGTATGATTGTGATTGTATGATTGTGATTGTATGATTGTGATTGTATGATTGTGATTGTATGATTGTGATTGTCTGATTGTGGTTGTGCGATTGTGATTGTACGATTGTGATTGTACGATTGTGATAGTATGATTGTGATTGTATGATTGTGATTGTATGATTGTGATTGTATGATTGTGATTGTATGATTGTGATTGTATGATTGTGATTGTATGATTGTGATTGTGTGATTGTGATTGTGTGATTGTGATTGTGTGATTCTGATTGTATGATTGTGATTGTATGATTGCGAATGTATGATTGTGATTCTATGATTGTGATTGTATGATTGTGATCGTATGGTTGTGAAAGTATGATTGTGATTGTATGATTGTGATTGTATGATTGTGATTGTATGATTGTGATTGTATGATGGTGATTGTATGATGGTGATTGCGTGATTGTGATTGTATGATTGTGATTGTATGATTGTGATTGTATGATTGTGATTGTATGATTGTGATTGTATGATTGTGATTGTCTGATTGTGGTTGTGCGATTGTGATTGTACGATTGTGATTGTACGATTGTGATAGTATGATTGTGATTGTATGATTGTGATTGTATGATTGTGATTGTATGATTGTGATTGTATGATTGTGGTTGTATGATTGTGATTGTTTGATTGTATTTGGGAGATTGTATTTGGGAGATTGTATTTGGGAGATTGTAATTGTATGATTGCGATTGTATGATTGTGATTGTATGACTGTGATTGTATGATTGTGATTGCATGATTGTGATTGTATGATTGTGATTGTATGATTGTGATGGTATGATTGTGATTGTAAGTTTGTGATTGTATGACTGTGATTGTATGATTGTGATTGTATGATTGTGATTGTTTGATTGTATTTGGGAGATTGTATTTGGGAGATTGTAATTGTATGATTGCGATTGTATGATTGCGATTGTATGACTGTGATTGTATGATTGTGATTGTGCGACTGTGATTGTACGATTGTGATTGTACGATTGTGATTGTATGATTATGATTGAATGATTGTGATTGCATGATTGTGATTGTATGATTGTGATTGCATGATTTTGAATGTATGATTGTGATTGTATGATTGTGATTGTATGATTGTGATTGTATGATTGAGATTGCATGATTTTGTATGTATGATTGTGATTGTTTGATTGTATTTGGGAGATTGTATTTGGGAGATTGTAATTGTATGATTGCGATTGTATGATTGTGATTGTATGACTGTGATTGTATGATTGTGACTGTGCGACTGTGATTGTACGATTGTGATTGTATGATTGTGATTGTATGATTATGATTGAATGATTGTGATTACGAGATTGTGATTGTATGATTGCGATTGTATGATTGTGATTGTATGATTGTGATTGTATGATTGTGATTGTATGATTGTGATTGTATGATTGTGATTGTATGATTGTGATTGTATGATTGTAATTGTATGATTGCGATCGTATGATTGTGATTGTATGATTATGATTGTATGATTGTGATTGTATGATTGCGATTGTATGATTGTGATTGTATGATTATGATTGTATTTTTGTGATTGTATGATTGTGATTGTATGATTGCGATTGTATTATTGTGATTGTATGATTGTGATTGTCTGATTCTGGTTGTGCGATTGTGATTGTACGATTGTGATTGTACGATTGTGATTGTACGATTGTGATTGTACGATTGTGATTCTATGATTGTGATTGTATGATTGTGATCGTATGGTTGTGATTGTTCGATTGCGATTGTATTATTGTGATTGTATGATTGTGATAGTATGGTTGTGAAAGTATGATTGTGATTGCATGATTGTGATTGTATGATTGTGATTGTATGATTGTGATTGTATGATTGTGATTGTATGATTGTGATTGTATGAATGTGATTGCATGATTGTGATTGTATGATTGTGATTGTATGATTGTGATTGTCTGATTGTGGTTGTGCGATTGTGATTGTACGATTGTGATTGTACGATTGTGATAGTATGATTGTGATTGTATGATTGTGATTGTATGATTGTGATTGTATGATTGTGATTGTATGATTATGATTGTTTGATTGTATTTGGGAGATTGTATTTGGGAGATTGTATTTGGGAGATTGTATTTGGGAGATTGTATTTGGGAGATTGTAATTGTATGATTGCGATTGTATGATTGTGATTGTATGACTGTGATTGTATGATTGTGATTGTGCGACTGTGATTGTACGATTGTGATTGTATGATTGTGATTGTATGATTGTGATAGTATGATTGTGATTGTATGATTGTGATTGTATGATTGTGATTGTGTGATTGTGATTGTATGATTGTGATTGTATGATTGCGAGTGTATGATTGTGATTCTATGATTGTGATTGTATGATTGTGATCGTATGGTTGTGATTGGTCGATTGCGATTGTACGATTGCGATTGTATTATTGTGATTGTATGATTGTGATAGTATGGTTGTGAAAGTATGATTGTGATTGTATGATTGTGATTGTATGATTGTGATTGTATGATTGCGATTGTATGATTGCGATTGTATGATTGTGATTGTATGATTGTGATTGTATGATTGTGATTGTATGATTGTGATTGTCTGATTGTGGTTGTGCGATTGTGATTGTACGATTGTGATTGTACGATTGTGATAGTATGATTGTGATTTTATGATTGTGATTGTATGATTGTGATTGTATTATTGTGATTGTATGATTGTGATTGTTTGATTGTATTTGGGAGATTGTATTTGGGACATTGTATTTGGGAGATTGTAATTGTATGATTGCGATTGTATGATTGCGATTGTATGACTGTGATTGTATGATTGTGATTGTGCGATTGTGATTGTACGATTGTGATTGTACGATTGTGATTGTATGATTATGATTGAATGATTGTGATTGAATGATTGTGATTGTATGACTGTGATTGTATGATTGTGATTGTGCGATTGTGATTGGACGATTGTGATTGTACGATTGTGATTGTACGATTGTGATTGTACGATTGTGATTGTACGATTGTGATTGTATGATTATGATTGAATGATTGTGATTGTATGATTGTGATTGCATGATTTTGAATGTATGATTGTGATTGTATGATTGCGATTGTATGATTGCGATTGTATGATTGCGATTGTATGATTGTGATTGTATGATTGTGATTGTATGATTGTGATTGTATGATTGTGATTGTATGATTGTGATTGTATGATTGTGATTGTATGATGGTGATTGCGTGATTGTGATTGTATGATTGTGATTGTATGATTGTGATTGTATGATTGTGATTGTATGATTGTGATTGTATGATTGTGATTGTATGATTGTGATTGTCTGATTGTGGTTGTGCGATTGTGATTGTACGATTGTGATTGTACGATTGTGATAGTATGATTGTGATTGTATGATTGTGATTGTATGATTGTGATTGTATGATTGTGATTGTATGATTGTGGTTGTATGATTGTGATTGTTTGATTGTATTTGGGAGATTGTATTTGGGAGATTGTATTTGGGAGATTGTAATTGTATGATTGCGATTGTATGATTGTGATTGTATGACTGTGATTGTATGATTGTGATTGTGCGACTGTGATTGTACGATTGTGATTGTATGATTGTGATTGTATGATTATGATTGAATGATTGTGATTGCATGATTGTGATTGTATGATTGTGATTGCATGATTTTGAATGTATGATTGTGATTGTATGATTGTGATTGTATGATTGTGATTGTATGATTGCGATTGTATGATTGCGATTGTATGATTGTGATTGTATGATTGTGGTTGTATGATTGTGATTGTATGATTGTGATTGTATGATTGTGATTGTATGATTGTGATTGTGCGACTGTGATTGTACGATTGTGATTGTATGATTGTGATTGTATGATTATGATTGAATGATTGTGATTGCATGATTGTGATTGTATGATTGTGATTGCATGATTTTGAATGTATGATTGTGATTGTATGATTGTGATTGTATGATTGTGATTGTATGATTGTGATTGTAAGATTGTGATTGTATGAATGTGATTGTATGACTGTGATTGTATGATTACGATTGAATGATTGTGATCGCATGATTGTGATTGTATGATTGTGACTGCATGATTTTGAATGTATGATTGTGATTGTATGATTGTGATTGTATGATTGTGATTGTATGATTGTGATAGTATGATTGTGATTGTATGATTGCGATTGTATGATTGTGATTGTATGATTCTGATTGTATTTTTGTGATTGTATGATTGTGATTGTATGATTGTGATTGTATGATTCCGATTGTATGAATGCGATTGTATGATTGTGATTGCATGATTGTGATTGTCTGATTGTGATTGTATGATATTGATTGTATGATTGTGATTGTATGATTGTGATTGTATGATTGTGATTGTATGATTGTGATTGTATGATTGTGTTTGTATGATTGTGATTGTATGATTGTGATTGTCTGATTGTGGTTGTATGATTGTGATTGTATGATTGTGATTGTATGATTGTGATTGTATGACTGTGATTGTATGATTGTGATTGTGCGATTGTGATTGTGCGATTGTGATTGCACGATTGTGATTGTCCGATTGTGATTGTACGATTGTGATTGTATGATTATGATTGAATGATTGTGATTGTATGATTGTGATGGTATGATTGTGATTGTATGATTGTGATTGTATGATTGCGATTGTATGACTGTGATTGTATGATTGTGATTGTGCGATTGTGATTGTGCGATTGTGATTGTACGATTGTGATTGTACGAGTGTGATTGTATGATTGTGATTGTATGATCATGATTGAATGATTGTGATTGCATGGTTGTGATTGTATGATTGTGATTGCATGATTTTGAATGTATGATTGTGATTGTATGATTGTGATTGCATGATTGTGATTGTATGATTGTGATAGTATGATTGTGATTGTATGATTGCGATTGTATGATTGCGATTGTATGATTATGATTGTATTTTTGTGATTGTATGATTGTGATGTTATGATTGTAATTGTATGATTGCGATGGTATGATTGTGAATGTATGATTATGATTGTATGATTGTGATTGTATGATTGCGATTATATGATTGTGATTGTATGATCATGATTGTATTTTTGTGATTGTATGATTGTGATTGTATGACTGCGATTGTATTATTGTGATTGTATGATTGTGATTGTATGATTGCGATAGTATGATTGTATTTGGGAGATTGTAATTGTATGATTGCAATTTTATGATTGCGATTGTATGCTGGTGACTGTATGATTGTGATTGTGTGATTGTGATTGTATGATTGTGATTGTATGATTGCGAGTGTATGATTGTGATTCTATGATTGTGATTGTATGATTGTGATTGTACGATTGTGATTGTATGATTGTTATTGTATGATTGTGATTGTCTGCTTGTGGTTGTGCGATTGTGAATGTACGATTGTGATTGTACGATTGTGATTGTACGATTGTGATTGTACGATTGTGATTGTACGATTGTGATTGTACGATTGTGATTGTACGATTGTGATTGTATGATTGTTATTGTATGATTGTGATTGTATGATTGTGATTGTCTGATTGTGGTTGTGCGATTGTGATTGTACGATTGTGATTGTACGATTGTGATTGTACGATTGTGATTGTACGATTGTGATTGTACGATTGTGATTCTATGATTGTGATTGTATGATTGCGATTGTATGATTGCGATTGTATGATTGCGATTGTATGATTGCGATTGTATGATTGTGATTGTATGATTGTGATTGTATGATTGTGATTGTGTGATTGTGATTGTATGATTGTGATTGTATGATTGCGAGTGTATGATTGTGATTCTATGATTGTGATTGTATGATTGTGATCGTATGGTTGTGATTGTTCGATTGCGATTGTACGATTGCGATTGTATTATTGTGATTGTATGATTGTGATAGCATGGTTGTGAAAGTATGATTGTGATTGTATGATTGTGATTGTATGATTGTGATTGTATGATTGTGATTGTATGATAGTGATTGTGGTTGTGATTGTGATTGTGTTATTGTGATTGTGTGATTGTGATTGTGTGATTGTGATTGTGTGATCGTGATTGTGTGATCGTGTTTGTGTGATCGTGATTGTGGGTTTGTGACTGTGTGATTGTTTGATTGTGATTGAGTGATTTGATTGTGTGATTGTGATTGTGTGATTGTGATTGTGTGATTGTGATTGTGTGATTGTGATTGTGTGATTGTGATTGTGTGATTGTGATTGTGTGATTGTGATTGTGTGATTGTGATTGTGTGATTGTGATTGTGTGATTGTGATTGTGTGATTGCGATTGTGTGATTGCGATTGTGTGATTGCGATTGTATGATTGTGATTGTATGATTGTGATTGTATGATTGTGATTGTATGATTGTGATTGTATGATTGTGATTGTGTGATTGTGATTGTGTGATTGTGATTGTGTGATTCTGATTGTATGATTGTGATTGTATGATTGCGAATGTATGATTGTGATTCTATGATTGTGATTGTATGATTGTGATCGTATGGTTGTGAAAGTATGATTGTGATTGTATGATTGTGATTGTATGATTGTGATTGTATGATTGTGATTGTATGATGGTGATTGTATGATGGTGATTGCGTGATTGTGATTGTATGATTGTGATTGTATGATTGTGATTGTATGATTGTGATTGTATGATTGTGATTGTATGATTGTGATTGTCTGATTGTGGTTGTGCGATTGTGATTGTACGATTGTGATTGTACGATTGTGATAGTATGATTGTGATTGTATGATTGTGATTGTATGATTGTGATTGTATGATTGTGATTGTATGATTGTGGTTGTATGATTGTGATTGTTTGATTGTATTTGGGAGATTGTATTTGGGAGATTGTATTTGGGAGATTGTAATTGTATGATTGCGATTGTATGATTGTGATTGTATGACTGTGATTGTATGATTGTGATTGTGCGACTGTGATTGTACGATTGTGATTGTATGATTGTGATTGTATGATTATGATTGAATGATTGTGATTGCATGATTGTGATTGTATGATTGTGATTGCATGATTTTGAATGTATGATTGTGATTGTATGATTGTGATTGTATGATTGTGATTGTATGATTGCGATTGTATGATTGCGATTGTATGATTGTGATTGTATGATTGTGGTTGTATGATTGTGATTGTATGATTGTGATTGTATGATTGTGATTGTATGATTGTGATTGTATGATTGTGATTGTATGATTGTGATTGTATGATTGCGATTGTATGATTGCGATTGTATGATTGCGATTGTATGATTGCGATTGTATGATTGCGATTGTATGATTGCGATTGTATGATTGCGATTGTATGATTGCGATTGTATGATTGCGATTGTATGATTGTGATTGTATGATTGTGATTGTGTGATTGTGATTGTATGATTGTGATTGTATGATTGCGAGTGTATGATTGTGATTCTATGATTGTGATTGTATGATTGTGATCGTATGGTTGTGATTGTTCGATTGCGATTGTACGATTGCGATTGTATTATTGTGATTGTATGATTGTGATAGTATGGTTGTGAAAGTATGATTGTGATTGTATGATTGTGATTGTATGATTGTGATTGTATGATTGTGATTGTATGATTGTGATTGTATGATTGTGATTGTATGATTGTGATTGTATGATTGTGATTGTCTGATTGTGGTTGTGCGATTGTGATTGTACGATTGTGATTGTACGATTGTGATAGTATGATTGTGATTGTATGATTGTGATTGTATGATTGTGATTGTATGATTGTGATTGTATGATTGTGATTGTATGATTGTGATTGTATGATTGTGATTGTATGATTGTGATTGTGTGATTGTGATTGTGTGATTGTGATTGTGTGATTCTGATTGTATGATTGTGATTGTATGATTGCGAATGTATGATTGTGATTCTATGATTGTGATTGTATGATTGTGATCGTATGGTTGTGAAAGTATGATTGTGATTGTATGATTGTGATTGTATGATTGTGATTGTATGATTGTGATTGTATGATGGTGATTGTATGATGGTGATTGCGTGATTGTGATTGTATGATTGTGATTGTATGATTGTGATTGTATGATTGTGATTGTATGATTGTGATTGTATGATTGTGATTGTCTGATTGTGGTTGTGCGATTGTGATTGTACGATTGTGATTGTACGATTGTGATAGTATGATTGTGATTGTATGATTGTGATTGTATGATTGTGATTGTATGATTGTGATTGTATGATTGTGGTTGTATGATTGTGATTGTTTGATTGTATTTGGGAGATTGTATTTGGGAGATTGTATTTGGGAGATTGTAATTGTATGATTGCGATTGTATGATTGTGATTGTATGACTGTGATTGTATGATTGTGATTGCATGATTGTGATTGTATGATTGTGATTGTATGATTGTGATGGTATGATTGTGATTGTAAGTTTGTGATTGTATGACTGTGATTGTATGATTGTGATTGTATGATTGTGATTGTTTGATTGTATTTGGGAGATTGTATTTGGGAGATTGTAATTGTATGATTGCGATTGTATGATTGCGATTGTATGACTGTGATTGTATGATTGTGATTGTGCGACTGTGATTGTACGATTGTGATTGTACGATTGTGATTGTATGATTATGATTGAATGATTGTGATTGCATGATTGTGATTGTATGATTGTGATTGCATGATTTTGAATGTATGATTGTGATTGTATGATTGTGATTGTATGATTGTGATTGTATGATTGAGATTGCATGATTTTGTATGTATGATTGTGATTGTTTGATTGTATTTGGGAGATTGTATTTGGGAGATTGTAATTGTATGATTGCGATTGTATGATTGTGATTGTATGACTGTGATTGTATGATTGTGACTGTGCGACTGTGATTGTACGATTGTGATTGTATGATTGTGATTGTATGATTATGATTGAATGATTGTGATTACGAGATTGTGATTGTATGATTGCGATTGTATGATTGTGATTGTATGATTGTGATTGTATGATTGTGATTGTATGATTGTGATTGTATGATTGTGATTGTATGATTGTGATTGTATGATTGTGATTGTATGATTGTGATTGTATGATTGTGATTGTGTGATTGTGATAGTATGATTGTGATTGTATGATTGTGATTGTATGATTGTCATTGTATGATTATGATTGTATGATTGTGATTGTATGATTGTGATTGTTTGATTGTATTTGGGAGATTGTATTTGGGAGATTGTATTTGGGAGATTGTAATTGTATGATTGCGATTGTATGATTGCGATTGTATGACTGTGATTGTATGATTGTGATTGTGCGACTGTGATTGTACGATTGTGATTGTACGATTGTGATTGTATGATTATGATTGAATGATTGTGATTGCATGATTGTGATTGTATGATTGTGATTGCATGATTTTGAATGTATGATTGTGATTGTATGATTGTGATTGTATGATTGTGATTGTATGATTGTGATTGTATGATTTTGATTGTATGATTGTGATTGTAAGATTGTGATTGTATGAATGTGATTGTATGATTGTGATTGTATGATTATGATTGAATGATTGTGATTGCATGATTGTGATTGTATGATTGTGACTGCATGATTTTGAATGTATGATTGTGATTGTATGATTGTGATTGTATGATTGTGATTGTATGATTGTGATAGTATGATTGTGATTGTATGATTGCGATTGTATGATTCTGATTGTATGATTCTGATTGTATTTTTGTGATTGTATGATTGTGATTGTATGATTGTGATTGTATGATTGTGATTGTATGATTGTGATTGTATGATTGCGATTGTATGAATGCGATTGTATGATTGTGATTGCATGATTGTGATTGTATGATTGTGATTGTATGATTGTGATGGTATGATTGTGATTGTAAGATTGTGATTGTATGACTGTGATTGTATGATTGTGATTGTATGATTGTCATTGTATGATTATGATTGTATGATTGTGATTGCATGATTGTGATTGTATGATTGTGATTGTATGATATTGATTGTATGATTGTGATTGTATGATTGTGAATGTATGATTGTGATTGTATGATTGTGATTGTATGATTGTGATTGTATGATTATGATTGTATGATTGTGATTGTATGATTGTGATTGCATGACTTTGAATGTATGATTGTGATTGTATGATTGAGATTGTATGATTGTGATTGTATGATTGTGATAGTAGGATTGTGATTGTAAGATTGTGATTGTATGACTGTGATTGTATGATTGTGATTGTCTGATTGTCATTGTATGATTACGATTGTATGATTGTGATTGCATGATTGTGATTGCATGGTTGTGATTGTATGATTGAGATTGCATGATTTTGTATGTATGATTGTGATTGTATGATTGTGATTGTATGATTGTGATAGTATGATTGTGATAGTATGATTGTGATTGTATGATTGTGATTGTATGACTGTGATTGTATGATTGTGATTGTATGATTGTGATTGTATGAATGTGATAGTATGATTGTGATTGCATGATTGTGATTGTATGATTGTGATTGCATGATTTTGAATGTATGATTGTGATTGTATGATTGTGATTGTATGATTGTGATTGTATGATTGTGATAGTATGATTGTGATTG
This sequence comes from Megachile rotundata, assembly GCF_050947335.1. NCBI lineage: Eukaryota > Metazoa > Arthropoda > Insecta > Hymenoptera > Megachilidae > Megachile > Megachile rotundata. The sequence continues at coordinate 978,588 of NW_027473323.1, read as the reverse complement.
TAAGATTGTGATTGTATGACTGTGATTGTATGATTGTGATTGTATGATTGTCATTGTATGATTATGATTGTATGATTATGATTGCATGATTGTGATTGCATGATTGAGATTGTATGATTGAGATTGCATGATTTTGTATGTATGATTGTGATTGTTTGATTGTATTTGGGAGATTGTATTTGGGAGATTGTAATTGTATGATTGCGATTGTATGATTGTGATTGTATGACTGTGATTGTATGATTGTGACTGTGCGACTGTGATTGTACGATTGTGATTGTATGATTGTGATTGTATGATTATGATTGAATGATTGTGATTACGAGATTGTGATTGTATGATTGCGATTGTATGATTGTGATTGTATGATTGTGATTGTATGATTGTGATTGTATGATTGTGATTGTATGATTGTGATTGTATGATTGTGATTGTATGATTGTGATTGTATGATTGTGATTGTATGATTGTGATTGTATGATTGTGATTGTGTGATTGTGATTGTATGATTGTGATTGTATGATTGCGAGTGTATAATTGTGATTCTATGATTGTGATTGTATGATTGTGATCGTATGGTTGTGATTGTTCGATTGCGATTGTACGATTGCGATTGTATTATTGTGATTGTATGATTGTGATAGTATGGTTGTGAAAGTATGATTGTGATTGTATGATTGTGATTGTATGATTGTGATTGTATGATTGTGATTGTATGATTGTGATTGTATGATTGTGATTGTATGATTGTGATTGTATGATTGTGATTGTCTGATTGTGGTTGTGCGATTGTGATTGTACGATTGTGATTGTACGATTGTGATAGTATGATTGTGATTGTATGATTGTGATTGTATGATTGTGATTGTATGATTGTGATTGTATGATTGTGATTGTATGATTGTGATTGTTTGATTGTATTTGGGAGATTGTATTTGGGAGATTGTAATTGTATGATTGCGATTGTATGATTGCGATTGTATGACTGTGATTGTATGATTGTGATTGTGCGACTGTGATTGTACGATTGTGATTGTACGATTGTGATTGTATGATTATGATTGAATGATTGTGATTGCATGATTGTGATTGTATGATTGTGATTGCATGATTTTGAATGTATGATTGTGATTGTATGATTGTGATAGTATGATTGTGATTGTATGATTGTGATTGTATGATTGTGATTGTAAGATTGTGATTGTATGAATGTGATTGTATGATTGTGATTGTATGATTATGATTGAATGATTGTGATTGCATGATTGTGATTGTATGATTGTGACTGCATGATTTTGAATGTATGATTGTGATTGTATGATTGTGATTGTATGATTGTGATTGTATGATTGTGATAGTATGATTGTGATTGTATGATTGCGATTGTATGATTGCGATTGTATGATTCTGATTGTATTTTTGTGATTGTATGATTGTGATTGTATGATTGTGATTGTATGATTGTGATTGTATGATTGTGATTGTATGATTGTGATTGTATGATTGCGATTGTATGAATGCGATTGTATGATTGTGATTGCATGATTGTGATTGTATGATTGTGATTGTATGATTGGGATAGTATGATTGTGATTGTAAGATTGTGATTGTATGACTGTGATTGTATGATTGTGATTGTATGATTGTCATTGTATGATTATGATTGTATGATTGTGATTGCATGATTGTGATTGTATGATTGTGATTGTATGATATTGATTGTATGATTGTGATTGTATGATTGTGAATGTATGATTGTGATTGTATGATTGTGATTGTATGATTGTGATTGTATGATTATGATTGTATGATTGTGATTGTATGATTGTGATTGCATGACTTTGAATGTATGATTGTGATGGTATGATTGAGATTGTATGATTGTGATTGTATGATTGTGATAGTAGGATTGTGATTGTAAGATTGTGATTGTATGACTGTGATTGTATGATTGTGATTGTCTGATTGTCATTGTATGATTACGATTGTATGATTGTGATTGCATGATTGTGATTGCATGGTTGTGATTGTATGATTGAGATTGCATGATTTTGTATGTATGATTGTGATTGTATGATTGTGATTGTATGATTGTGATAGTATGATTGTGATAGTATGATTGTGATTGTATGATTGTGATTGTATGACTGTGATTGTATGATTGTGATTGTATGATTGTGATTGTATGAATGTGATAGTATGATTGTGATTGCATGATTGTGATTGTATGATTGTGATTGCATGATTTTGAATGTATGATTGTGATTGTATGATTGTGATTGTATGATTGTGATTGTATGATTGTGATTGTATGATTGTGATAGTATGATTGTGATTGTAAGATTGTGATTGTATGACTGTGATTGTATGATTGTGATTGTATGATTGTCATTGTATGATTATGATTGTATGATTATGATTGCATGATTGTGATTGCATGATTGTGATTGTATGATTGAGATTGCATGATTTTGTATGTATGATTGTGATTGTTTGATTGTATTTGGGAGATTGTATTTGGGAGATTGTAATTGTATGATTGCGATTGTATGATTGTGATTGTATGACTGTGATTGTATGATTGTGACTGTGCGACTGTGATTGTACGATTGTGATTGTATGATTGTGATTGTATGATTATGATTGAATGATTGTGATTACGAGATTGTGATTGTATGATTGCGATTGTATGATTGTGATTGTATGATTGTGATTGTATGATTGTGATTGTATGATTGTGATTGTATGATTGTGATTGTATGATTGTGATTGTATGATTGTGATTGTATGATTGTGATTGTATGATTGTGATTGTGTGATTGTGATTGTATGATTGTGATTGTATGATTGCGAGTGTATGATTGTGATTCTATGATTGTGATTGTATGATTGTGATCGTATGGTTGTGATTGTTCGATTGCGATTGTACGATTGCGATTGTATTATTGTGATTGTATGATTGTGATAGTATGGTTGTGAAAGTATGATTGTGATTGTATGATTGTGATTGTATGATTGTGATTGTATGATTGTGATTGTATGATTGTGATTGTATGATTGTGATTGTATGATTGTGATTGTATGATTGTGATTGTATGATTGTGATTGTATGATTGTGATTGTATGATTGTGATTGTATGATTGTGATTGTCTGATTGCGGTTGTGCGATTGTGATTGTACGATTGTGATTGTACGATTGTGATAGTATGATTGTGATTGTATGATTGTGATTGTATGATTGTGATTGTATGATTGTGATTGTATGATTGTGATTGTATGATTGTGATTGTATGATTGTGATTGCATGATTGTGATTGTATGATTGTGATTGTATGATTGTGATTGTATGATTGTGGTAGTATGATTGTGATTGTATGATTGTGATTGTATGACTGTCATTGTATGATTGTGGTTGTATGATTCTGATTGTATGATTGTGATTGTACGATTGCGATTGTACGACTGTGATTGTATGATTGTGATTGTATGATTATGATTGAATGATTGTGATTGCATGATTGTGATTGTATGATTGTGACTGCATGATTTTGAATGTATGATTGTGATTGTATGATTGTGATTGTGCGATTGTGATTGTGCGATTGTGATTGTACGATTGTGATTGTACGAATGTGATTGTACGATTGTGATTGTATGATTATGATTGAATGATTGTGATTGCATGGTTGTGATTGTATGATTGTGATTGCATGATTTTGAATGTGTGATTATGATTGTATGATTGTGATTGTATGATTGTGATTGTATGATTGTGATAGTATGATTGTGATTGTATGATTGCGATTGTATGATTGCGATTGTATGATTGCGATTGCATGATTGTGATTTTATGATTGTGATTGTATGATATTGATTGTATGATTGTGATTGTATGATATTGATTGTATGATTGTGATTGTATGATTGTGATTGTATGATTGTGATTGTCTGTTTGTGGTTGTATGATTGTGATTGTATGATTGTGATTGTATGATTGTGATTGTATGACTGTGATTGTATGATTGTGATTGTGCGATTGTGATTGTGCGACTGTGATTGTACGATTGTGATTGTACGATTGTGATTGTACGATTGTGATTGTACGATTGTGATTGTATGATTATGATTGAATGACTGTGATTGTATGATTGTGATGGTATGATTGTGATTGTATGATTGTGATTGTATAATTGTGATTGTATGACTGTGATTGTATGATTGTGATTGTGCAATTGTGATTGTGCGATTGTGATTGTGCGATTGTGATTGTACGATTGTGATTGTACGATTGTGATTGTATTATTGTGATTGTATGATTATGATTGAATGATTGTGATTGCATGGTTGTGATTGTATGATTGTGATTGCATGATTTTGAATGTATGATATTGATTGCATGATTGTGATTGTGTGATTGTGATTGTATGATTGTGATTGTATGATTGTGATTGTATGATTATGATTGTATGATTGTGATTGTATGATTGTGATTGCATGACTTTGAATGTATGATTGTGATTGTATGATTGTGATTGTATGATTGTGATTGTATGATTGTGATTGTATGATTGTGATTGTATGATTGTGATAGTATGATTGTGATTGTATGATTGTGATTGTATGACTGTGATTGTATGATTGTGATTGTATGATTGTGATTGTATGATTGTGATTGTATGATTGTGATTGCCGGATTGTGGTTGTGCGATTGTGATTGTACGATTGTGATTGTACGATTGTGATAGTATGATTGTGATTGTATGATTGTGATTGTATGATTGTGATTGTGTGATTGTGATTGTATGATTGTGATTGTATGATTGTGATTGTATGATTGTGATTGTTTGATTGTATCTGGGAGATTGTATTTGGGAGATTGTATTTGGGAGATTGTATTTGGGAGATTGTAATTGGATGATTGCGATTGTTTGATTGTGATTGTATGACTGTGATTGTATGATTGTGACTGTGCGACTGTGATTGTACGATTGTGATTGTACGATTGTGATTGTATGATTATGATTGAATGATTGTGATTACGAGATTGTGATTGTATGATTGCGATTGTATGATTGTGATTGTATGATTGTGATTGTATGATTGTGATTGTATGATTGTGATTGTATGATTGTGATTGTATGATTGTGATTGTATGATTGTGATTGTATGATTGTGATTGTATGATTGTGATTGTATGATTGTGATTGTATGATTGTGATTGTATGACTGTGATTGTATGATTGTGATTGTATGATTGTGATTGTCTGATTGTGGTTGTGCGATTGTGATTGTACGATTGTGATTGTACGATTGTGATAGTATGATTTTGATTGTATGATTGTGATTGTATGATTGTGATTGTATGATTGTGATTGTATGATTGTGATTGTATGATTGTGATTGTATGATTGCGATTGTATGAATGCGATTGTATGATTGTGATTGCATGATTGTGATTGTATGATTGTGATTGTATGATACTGATTGTATGATTGTGATTGTATGATTGTGATTGTATGATTGTGATTGTATGATTGTGATTGTCTGATTGTGGTTGTATGATTGTGATTGTATGATTGTGATTGTATGATTGTGATTGTATGACTGTGATTGTATGATTGCGATTGTGCGATTGTGATTGTGCGATTGTGATTGTACGATTGTGATTGTACGATTGTGATTGTATGATTGTGCTTGTATGATTATGATTGAATGATTGTGATTGTATGATTGTGATGGTATGATTGTGATTGTATGATTGTGATTGTATTATTGCGATTGTATGACTGTGATTGTATGATTGTGATTGTGCGATTGTGACTGTGCGATTGTGATTGTATGATTGTGATGGTATGATTGTGATTATATGATTGTGATTGTATTATTGCGATTGTATGACTGTGATTGTATGATTGTGATTGTGCGATTGTGATTGTACGATTGTGATTGTACGATTGTGATTGTATGATTATGATTGAATGATTGTGATTGAATGATTGTGATTGTATGACTGTGATGGTATGATTGTGATTGTATGATTGTGATTGTATGATTGCGATTGTATGACTGTGATTGTATGATTGTGATTGTGCGATTGTGATTGTATGATTGTGATTGTATGACTGTGATTGTATGATTGTGATTGTGCGATTGTGATTGGACGATTGTGATTGTACGATTGTGATTGTACGATTGTGATTGTACGATTGTGATTGTACGATTGTGATTGTATGATTATGATTGAATGATTGTGATTGTATGATTGTGATTGCATGATTTTGAATGTATGATTGTGATTGTATGATTATGATTGAATGACTGTGATTGTATGACTGTGATTGTATGATTGTGATTGTGCGATTGTGACTGTGCGATTGTGATTGTATGATTGTGATGGTATGATTGTGATTGTATGATTGTGATTGTATTATTGCGATTGTATGACTGTGATTGTATGATTGTGATTGTGCGATTGTGATTGTACGATTGTGATTGTACGATTGTGATTGTATGATTATGATTGAATGATTGTGATTGAATGATTGTGATTGTATGACTGTGATGGTATGATTGTGATTGTATGATTGTGATTGTATGATTGCGATTGTATGACTGTGATTGTATGATTGTGATTGTGCGATTGTGATTGTATGATTGTGATTGTATGACTGTGATTGTATGATTGTGATTGTGCGATTGTGATTGGACGATTGTGATTGTACGATTGTGATTGTACGATTGTGATTGTACGATTGTGATTGTACGATTGTGATTGTATGATTATGATTGAATGATTGTGATTGTATGATTGTGATTGCATGATTTTGAATGTATGATTGTGATTGTATGATTGTGATTGTATGATTGTGATTGTATGATTGTGATTGTATGATTGGGATAGTATGATTGTGATTGTATGATTGCGATAGTATTATTGTGATTGTATGGTTGTGATTGTATGATTGTGATTGTATGATTGCGATTGTATGATTGCGATTGTATGATTGCGATTGTATGATTGTGATTGTATGATTGTGATTGTATGATTGTGATTGTATGATTGTGATTGTATGATTGTGATTGTATGATTGTGATTGTGTGATTGTGATTGTGTGATTGTGATTGTGTGATTCTGATTGTATGATTGTGATTGTATGATTGCGAATGTATGATTGTGATTCTATGATTGTGATTGTATGATTGTGATCGTATGGTTGTGAAAGTATGATTGTGATTGTATGATTGTGATTGTATGATTGTGATTGTATGATTGTGATTGTATGATTGTGATTGTATGATGGTGATTGCGTGATTGTGATTGTATGATTGTGATTGTATGATTGTGATTGTATGATTGTGATTGTATGATTGTGATTGTCTGATTGTGGTTGTGCGATTGTGATTGTACGATTGTGATTGTGCGATTGTGATTGTACGATTGTGATTGTACGATTGTGATAGTATGATTTTGATTGTATGATTGTGATTGTATGATTGTGATTGTATGATTGTGATTGTATGATTGTGATTGTATGATTGTGATTGTATGATTGCGATTGTATGAATGCGATTGTATGATTGTGATTGCATGATTGTGATTGTATGATTGTGATTGTATGATACTGATTGTATGATTGTGATTGTATGATTGTGATTGTATGATTGTGATTGTATGATTGTGATTGTCTGATTGTGGTTGTATGATTGTGATTGTATGATTGTGATTGTATGATTGTGATTGTATGATTGTGATTGTATGTCTGTGATTGTATGATTGCGATTGTGCGATTGTGATTGTGCGATTGTGATTGTACGATTGTGATTGTACGATTGTGATTGTATGATTGTGCTTGTATGATTATGATTGAATGATTGTGATTGTATGATTGTGATGGTATGATTGTGATTGTATGATTGTGATTGTATTATTGCGATTGTATGACTGTGATTGTATGATTGTGATTGTGCGATTGTGACTGTGCGATTGTGATTGTATGATTGTGATGGTATGATTGTGATTGTATGATTGTGATTGTATTATTGCGATTGTATGACTGTGATTGTATGATTGTGATTGTGCGATTGTGATTGTACGATTGTGATTGTACGATTGTGATTGTATGATTATGATTGAATGATTGTGATTGAATGATTGTGATTGTATGACTGTGATGGTATGATTGTGATTGTATGATTGTGATTGTATGATTGCGATTGTATGACTGTGATTGTATGATTGTGATTGTGCGATTGTGATTGTATGATTGTGATTGTATGACTGTGATTGTATGATTGTGATTGTGCGATTGTGATTGGACGATTGTGATTGTACGATTGTGATTGTACGATTGTGATTGTACGATTGTGATTGTACGATTGTGATTGTATGATTATGATTGAATGATTGTGATTGTATGATTGTGATTGCATGATTTTGAATGTATGATTGTGATTGTATGATTGTGATTGTATGATTGTGATTGTATGATTGTGATTGTATGATTGGGATAGCATGATTGTGATTGTATGATTGCGATAGTATTATTGTGATTGTATGGTTGTGATTGTATGATTGTGATTGTATGATTGCGATTGTATGATTGCGATTGTATGATTGCGATTGTATGATTGTGATTGTATGATTGTGATTGTATGATTGTGATTGTATGATTGTGATTGTATGATTGTGATTGTATGATTGTGATTGTGTGATTGTGATTGTGTGATTGTGATTGTGTGATTCTGATTGTATGATTGTGATTGTATGATTGCGAATGTATGATTGTGATTCTATGATTGTGATTGTATGATTGTGATCGTATGGTTGTGAAAGTATGATTGTGATTGTATGATTGTGATTGTATGATTGTGATTGTATGATTGTGATTGTATGATGGTGATTGCGTGATTGTGATTGTATGATTGTGATTGTATGATTGTGATTGTATGATTGTGATTGTATGATTGTGATTGTATGATTGTGATTGTCTGATTGTGGTTGTGCGATTGTGATTGTACGATTGTGATTGTACGATTGTGATAGTATGATTGTGATTGTATGATTGTGATTGTATGCTTGTGATAGTATGATTGTGATTGTATGATTGCGATTGTATGATTGCGATTGTATGATTGCGATTGCATGATTGTGATTTTATGATTGTGATTGTATGATATTGATTGTATGATTGTGATTGTATGATATTGATTGTATGATTGTGATTGTATGATTGTGATTGTATGATTGTGATTGTCTGTTTGTGGTTGTATGATTGTGATTGTATGATTGTGATTGTATGATTGTGATTGTATGACTGTGATTGTATGATTGTGATTGTGCGATTGTGATTGTGCGACTGTGATTGTACGATTGTGATTGTACGATTGTGATTGTACGATTGTGATTGTACGATTGTGATTGTATGATTATGATTGAATGACTGTGATTGTATGATTGTGATGGTATGATTGTGATTGTATGATTGTGATTGTATGATTGTGATTGTATGACTGTGATTGTATGATTGTGATTGTGCAATTGTGATTGTGCGATTGTGATTGTGCGATTGTGATTGTACGATTGTGATTGTACGATTGTGATTGTATTATTGTGATTGTATGATTATGATTGAATGATTGTGATTGCATGGTTGTGATTGTATGATTGTGATTGCATGATTTTGAATGTATGATATTGATTGCATGATTGTGATTGTGTGATTGTGATTGTATGATTGTGATTGTATGATTGTGATTGTATGATTATGATTGTATGATTGTGATTGTATGATTGTGATTGCATGACTTTGAATGTATGATTGTGATTGTATGATTGTGATTGTATGATTGTGATTGTATGATTGTCATTGTATGATTGTGATTGTATGATTGTGATAGTATGATTGTGATTGTATGATTGTGATTGTATGACTGTGATTGTATGATTGTGATTGTATGATTGTGATTGTATGATTGTGATTGTATGATTGTGATTGCCGGATTGTGGTTGTGCGATTGTGATTGTACGATTGTGATTGTACGATTGTGATAGTATGATTGTGATTGTATGATTGTGATTGTATGATTGTGATTGTGTGATTGTGATTGTATGATTGTGATTGTATGATTGTGATTGTATGATTGTGATTGTTTGATTGTATCTGGGAGATTGTATTTGGGAGATTGTATTTGGGAGATTGTATTTGGGAGATTGTAATTGGATGATTGCGATTGTATGATTGTGATTGTATGACTGTGATTGTATGATTGTGACTGTGCGACTGTGATTGTACGATTGTGATTGTACGATTGTGATTGTATGATTATGATTGAATGATTGTGATTACGAGATTGTGATTGTATGATTGCGATTGTATGATTGTGATTGTATGATTGTGATTGTATGATTGTGATTGTATGATTGTGATTGTATGATTGTGATTGTATGATTGTGATTGTATGATTGTGATTGTATGATTGTGATTGTATGATTGTGATTGTATGATTGTGATTGTATGATTGTGATTGTATGATTGTGATTGTATGATTGTGATTGTATGATTGTGATTGTCTGATTGTGGTTGTGCGATTGTGATTGTACGATTGTGATTGTACGATTGTGATAGTATGATTTTGATTGTATGATTGTGATTGTATGATTGTGATTGTATGATTGTGATTGTATGATTGTGATTGTATGATTGTGATTGTATGATTGCGATTGTATGAATGCGATTGTATGATTGTGATTGCATGATTGTGATTGTATGATTGTGATTGTATGATACTGATTGTATGATTGTGATTGTATGATTGTGATTGTATGATTGTGATTGTATGATTGTGATTGTCTGATTGTGGTTGTATGATTGTGATTGTATGATTGTGATTGTATGATTGTGATTGTATGACTGTGATTGTATGATTGCGATTGTGCGATTGTGATTGTGCGATTGTGATTGTACGATTGTGATTGTACGATTGTGATTGTATGATTGTGCTTGTATGATTATGATTGAATGATTGTGATTGTATGATTGTGATGGTATGATTGTGATTGTATGATTGTGATTGTATTATTGCGATTGTATGACTGTGATTGTATGATTGTGATTGTGCGATTGTGACTGTGCGATTGTGATTGTATGATTGTGATGGTATGATTGTGATTGTATGATTGTGATTGTATTATTGCGATTGTATGACTGTGATTGTATGATTGTGATTGTGCGATTGTGATTGTACGATTGTGATTGTACGATTGTGATTGTATGATTATGATTGAATGATTGTGATTGAATGATTGTGATTGTATGACTGTGATGGTATGATTGTGATTGTATGATTGTGATTGTATGATTGCGATTGTATGACTGTGATTGTATGATTGTGATTGTGCGATTGTGATTGTATGATTGTGATTGTATGACTGTGATTGTATGACTGTGATTGTGCGATTGTGATTGGACGATTGTGATTGTACGATTGTGATTGTACGATTGTGATTGTACGATTGTGATTGTACGATTGTGATTGTATGATTATGATTGAATGATTGTGATTGTATGATTGTGATTGCATGATTTTGAATGTATGATTGTGATTGTATGATTGTGATTGTATGATTGTGATTGTATGATTGTGATTGTATGATTGTGATTGTATGATTGGGATAGTATGATTGTGATTGTATGATTGCGATAGTATTATTGTGATTGTATGGTTGTGATTGTATGATTGTGATTGTATGATTGCGATTGTATGATTGCGATTGTATGATTGCGATTGTATGATTGTGATTGTATGATTGTGATTGTATGATTGTGATTGTATGATTGTGATTGTATGATTGTGATTGTATGATTGTGATTGTGTGATTGTGATAGTGTGATTGTGATTGTGTGATTCTGATTGTACGATTGTGATTGTATGATTGCGAATGTATGATTGTGATTCTATGATTGTGATTGTATGATTGTGATCGTATGGTTGTGAAAGTATGATTGTGATTGTATGATTGTGATTGTATGATTGTGATTGTATGATTGTGATTGTATGATGGTGATTGCGTGATTGCGATTGTATGATTGTGATTGTATGATTGTGATTGTATGATTGTGATTGTATGATTGTGATTGTATGATTGTGATTGTCTGATTGTGGTTGTGCGATTGTGATTGTACGATTGTGATTGTACGATTGTGATAGTATGATTGTGATTGTATGATTGTGATTGTATGATTGTGATTGTATGATTGTGATTGTATGATTGTGGTTGTATGATTGTGATTGTTTGATTGTATTTGGGAGATTGTATTTGGGAGATTGTATTTGGGAGATTGTAATTGTATGATTGCGATTGTATGATTGTGATTGTATGACTGTGATTGTATGATTGTGATTGTGCGACTGTGATTGTACGATTGTGATTGTATGATTGTGATTGTATGATTGTGATTGTATGATTGTGATTGTATGATTGTGATTGTAAGATTGTGATTGTATGAATGTGATTGTATGACTGTGATTGTATGATTACGATTGAATGATTGTGATTGCATGATTGTGATTGTATGATTGTGATTGCATGATTTTGAATGTATGATTGTGATTGTATGATTGTGATTGTATGATTGTGATTGTATGATTGTGATTGTAAGATTGTGATTGTATGAATGTGATTGTATGACTGTGATTGTATGATTACGATTGAATGATTGTGATTGCATGATTGTGATTGTATGATTGTGATTGTATGATTGTGATTGTATGATTGTGATTGTATGATTGTGATTGTGCGACTGTGATTGTACGATTGTGATTGTATGATTGTGATTGTATGATTATGATTGAATGATTGTGATTGCATGATTGTGATTGTATGATTGTGATTGCATGATTTTGAATGTATGATTGTGATTGTATGATTGTGATTGTATGATTGTGATTGTATGATTGTGATTGTAAGATTGTGATTGTATGAATGTGATTGTATGACTGTGATTGTATGATTACGATTGAATGATTGTGATTGCATGATTGTGATTGTATGATTGTGACTGCATGATTTTGAATGTATGATTGTGATTGTATGATTGTGATTGTATGATTGTGATTGTATGATTGTGATAGTATGATTGTGATTGTATGATTGCGATTGTATGATTGTGATTGTATGATTCTGATTGTATTTTTGTGATTGTATGATTGTGATTGTATGATTGTGATTGTATGATTCCGATTGTATGAATGCGATTGTATGATTGTGATTGCATGATTGTGATTGTCTGATTGTGATTGTATGATATTGATTGTATGATTGTGATTGTATGATTGTGATTGTATGATTGTGATTGTATGATTGTGATTGTATGATTGTGATTGTATGATTGTGTTTGTATGATTGTGATTGTATGATTGTGATTGTCTGATTGTGGTTGTATGATTGTGATTGTATGATTGTGATTGTATGATTGTGATTGTATGACTGTGATTGTATGATTGTGATTGTGCGATTGTGATTGTGCGATTGTGATTGCACGATTGTGATTGTCCGATTCTGATTGTACGATTGTGATTGTATGATTATGATTGAATGATTGTGATTGTATGATTGTGATGGTATGATTGTGATTGTATGATTGTGATTGTATGATTGCGATTGTATGACTGTGATTGTATGATTGTGATTGTGCGATTGTGATTGTGCGATTGTGATTGTACGATTGTGATTGTACGAGTGTGATTGTATGATTGTGATTGTATGATCATGATTGAATGATTGTGATTGCATGGTTGTGATTGTATGATTGTGATTGCATGATTTTGAATGTATGATTGTGATTGTATGATTGTGATTGCATGATTGTGATTGTATGATTGTGATAGTATGATTGTGATTGTATGATTGCGATTGTATGATTGCGATTGTATGATTATGATTGTATTTTTGTGATTGTATGATTGTGATGTTATGATTGTAATTGTATGATTGCGATGGTATGATTGTGAATGTATGATTATGATTGTATGATTGTGATTGTATGATTGCGATTATATGATTGTGATTGTATGATTATGATTGTATTTTTGTGATTGTATGATTGTGATTGTATGACTGCGATTGTATTATTGTGATTGTATGATTGTGATTGTATGATTGCGATAGTATGATTGTATTTGGGAGATTGTAATTGTATGATTGCAATTTTATGATTGCGATTGTATGCTGGTGACTGTATGATTGTGATTGTGTGATTGTGATTGTATGATTGTGATTGTATGATTGCGAGTGTATGATTGTGATTCTATGATTGTGATTGTATGATTGTGATTGTACGATTGTGATTGTATGATTGTTATTGTATGATTGTGATTGTCTGATTGTGGTTGTGCGATTGTGAATGTACGATTGTGATTGTACGATTGTGATTGTACGATTGTGATTGTACGATTGTGATTGTACGATTGTGATTGTACGATTGTGATTGTACGATTGTGATTGTACGATTGTGATTGTACGATTGTGATTGTACGATTGTGATTGTATGATTGTTATTGTATGATTGTGATTGTATGATTGTGATTGTCTGATTGTGGTTGTGCGATTGTGATTGTACGATTGTGATTGTACGATTGTGATTGTACGATTGTGATTGTACGATTGTGATTGTATGATTGTGATTCTATGATTGTGATTGTATGATTGTGATCGTATGGTTGTGATTGTTCGATTGCGATTGTATTATTGTGATTGTATGATTGTGATAGTATGGTTGTGAAAGTATGATTGTGATTGTATGATTGTGATTGTATGATTGTGATTGTATGATTGTGATTGTATGATTGTGATTGTATGATTGTGATTGTATGATTGTGATTGTATGATTGTGATTGTATGATTGCGATTGTATGATTGCGATTGTATGATTGCGATTGTATGATTGCGATTGTATGATTGCGATTGTATGATTGCGATTGTATGATTGCGATTGTATGATTGCGATTGTATGTTTGTGATTGTATGATTGTGATTGTATGATTGTGATTGTGTGATTGTGATTGTATGATTGTGATTGTATGATTGCGAGTGTATGATTGTGATTCTATGATTGTGATTGTATGATTGTGATCGTATGGTTGTGATTGTTCGATTGCGATTGTACGATTGCGATTGTATTATTGTGATTGTATGATTGTGATAGTATGGTTGTGAAAGTATGATTGTGATTGTATGATAGTGATTGTATGATTGTGATTGTATGATTGTGATTGTATGATTGTGATTGTATGATTGTGATTGTATGATTGTGATTGTCTGATTGTGGTTGTGCGATTGTGATTGTACGATTGTGATTGTACGATTGTGATAGTATGATTGTGATTGTATGATTGTGATTGTATGATTGTGATTGTATGATTGTGATTGTATGATTGTGATTGTATGATTGTGATTGTTTGATTGTATTTGGGAGATTGCATTTGGGAGATTGTATTTGGGAGATTGTAATTGTATGATTGCGATTGTATGATTGCGATTGTATGACTGTGATTGTATGATTGTGATTGTGCGACTGTGATTGTACGATTGTGATTGTACGATTGTGATTGTATGATTATGATTGAATGATTGTGATTGCATGATTGTGATTGTATGATTGTGATTGCATGATTTTGAATGTATGATTGTGATTGTATGATTGTGATTGTATGATTGTGATTGTATGATTGTGATTGTATGATTTTGATTGTATGATTGTGATTGTAAGATTGTGATTGTATGAATGTGATTGTATGATTGTGATTGTATGATTATGATTGAATGATTGTGATTGCATGATTGTGATTGTATGATTGTGACTGCATGATTTTGAATGTATGATTGTGATTGTATGATTGTGATTGTATGATTGTGATTGTATGATTGTGATTGTATGATTGTGATAGTATGATTGTGATTGTATGATTGCGATTGTATGATTGTGATTGTATGATTCTGATTGTATTTTTGTGATTGTATGATTGTGATTGTATGATTGTGATTGTATGATTGTGATTGTATGATTGTGATTGTATGATTGCGATTGTATGAATGCGATTGTATGATTGTGATTGCATGATTGTGATTGTATGATTGTGATTGTATGATTGTGATGGTATGATTGTGATTGTAAGTTTGTGATTGTATGACTGTGATTGTATGATTGTGATTGTATGATTGTCATTGTATGATTATGATTGTATGATTGTGATTGCATGATTGTGATTGTATGATTGTGATTGTATGATATTGATTGTATGATTGTGATTGTATGATTGTGAATGTATGATTGTGATTGTATGATTGAGATTGTATGATTGTGATTGTATGATTGTGATAGTAGGATTGTGATTGTAAGATTGTGATTGTATGACTGTGATTGTATGATTGTGATTGTCTGATTGTCATTGTATGATTACGATTGTATGATTGTGATTGCATGATTGTGATTGCATGGTTGTGATTGTATGATTGAGATTGCATGATTTTGTATGTATGATTGTGATTGTATGATTGTGATTGCATGATTGTGATAGTATGATTGTGATAGTATGATTGTGATTGTATGATTGTGATTGTATGACTGTGATTGTATGATTGTGATTGTATGGTTGTGATTGTATGATTGTGATTGTATGATTGCGATTGTATGATTGCGATTGTATGATTGCGATTGTATGATTGTGATTGTATGATTGTGATTGTATGATTGTGATTGTATGATTGTGATTGTATGATTGTGATTGTATGATTGTGATTGTGTGATTGTGATAGTGTGATTGTGATTGTGTGATTCTGATTGTATGATTGTGATTGTATGATTGCGAATGTATGATTGTGATTCTATGATTGTGATTGTATGATTGTGATCGTATGGTTGTGAAAGTATGATTGTGATTGTATGATTGTGATTGTATGATTGTGATTGTATGATTGTGATTGTATGATGGTGATTGCGTGATTGTGATTGTATGATTGTGATTGTATGATTGTGATTGTATGATTGTGATTGTATGATTGTGATTGTATGATTGTGATTGTCTGATTGTGGTTGTGCGATTGTGATTGTACGATTGTGATTGTACGATTGTGATAGTATGATTGTGATTGTATGATTGTGATTGTATGATTGTGATTGTATGATTGTGATTGTATGATTGTGGTTGTATGATTGTGATTGTTTGATTGTATTTGGGAGATTGTATTTGGGAGATTGTATTTGGGAGATTGTAATTGTATGATTGCGATTGTATGATTGTGATTGTATGACTGTGATTGTATGATTGTGATTGTGCGACTGTGATTGTACGATTGTGATTGTATGATTGTGATTGTATGATTGTGATTGTATGATTGTGATTGTATGATTGTGATTGTAAGATTGTGATTGTATGAATGTGATTGTATGACTGTGATTGTATGATTACGATTGAATGATTGTGATTGCATGATTGTGATTGTATGATTGTGATTGCATGATTTTGAATGTATGATTGTGATTGTATGATTGTGATTGTATGATTGTGATTGTATGATTGTGATTGTAAGATTGTGATTGTATGAATGTGATTGTATGACTGTGATTGTATGATTACGATTGAATGATTGTGATTGCATGATTGTGATTGTATGATTGTGATTGTATGATTGTGATTGTATGATTGTGATTGTATGATTGTGATTGTGCGACTGTGATTGTACGATTGTGATTGTATGATTGTGATTGTATGATTATGATTGAATGATTGTGATTGCATGATTGTGATTGTATGATTGTGATTGCATGATTTTGAATGTATGATTGTGATTGTATGATTGTGATTGTATGATTGTGATTGTATGATTGTGATTGTAAGATTGTGATTGTATGAATGTGATTGTATGACTGTGATTGTATGATTACGATTGAATGATTGTGATTGCATGATTGTGATTGTATGATTGTGACTGCATGATTTTGAATGTATGATTGTGATTGTATGATTGTGATTGTATGATTGTGATTGTATGATTGTGATAGTATGATTGTGATTGTATGATTGCGATTGTATGATTGTGATTGTATGATTCTGATTGTATTTTTGTGATTGTATGATTGTGATTGTATGATTGTGATTGTATGATTCCGATTGTATGAATGCGATTGTATGATTGTGATTGCATGATTGTGATTGTCTGATTGTGATTGTATGATATTGATTGTATGATTGTGATTGTATGATTGTGATTGTATGATTGTGATTGTATGATTGTGATTGTATGATTGTGATTGTATGATTGTGTTTGTATGATTGTGATTGTATGATTGTGATTGTCTGATTGTGGTTGTATGATTGTGATTGTATGATTGTGATTGTATGATTGTGATTGTATGACTGTGATTGTATGATTGTGATTGTGCGATTGTGATTGTGCGATTGTGATTGCACGATTGTGATTGTCCGATTCTGATTGTACGATTGTGATTGTATGATTATGATTGAATGATTGTGATTGTATGATTGTGATGGTATGATTGTGATTGTATGATTGTGATTGTATGATTGCGATTGTATGACTGTGATTGTATGATTGTGATTGTGCGATTGTGATTGTGCGATTGTGATTGTACGATTGTGATTGTACGAGTGTGATTGTATGATTGTGATTGTATGATCATGATTGAATGATTGTGATTGCATGGTTGTGATTGTATGATTGTGATTGCATGATTTTGAATGTATGATTGTGATTGTATGATTGTGATTGCATGATTGTGATTGTATGATTGTGATAGTATGATTGTGATTGTATGATTGCGATTGTATGATTGCGATTGTATGATTATGATTGTATTTTTGTGATTGTATGATTGTGATGTTATGATTGTAATTGTATGATTGCGATGGTATGATTGTGAATGTATGATTATGATTGTATGATTGTGATTGTATGATTGCGATTATATGATTGTGATTGTATGATTATGATTGTATTTTTGTGATTGTATGATTGTGATTGTATGACTGCGATTGTATTATTGTGATTGTATGATTGTGATTGTATGATTGCGATAGTATGATTGTATTTGGGAGATTGTAATTGTATGATTGCAATTTTATGATTGCGATTGTATGCTGGTGACTGTATGATTGTGATTGTGTGATTGTGATTGTATGATTGTGATTGTATGATTGCGAGTGTATGATTGTGATTCTATGATTGTGATTGTATGATTGTGATTGTACGATTGTGATTGTATGATTGTTATTGTATGATTGTGATTGTCTGATTGTGGTTGTGCGATTGTGAATGTACGATTGTGATTGTACGATTGTGATTGTACGATTGTGATTGTACGATTGTGATTGTACGATTGTGATTGTACGATTGTGATTGTACGATTGTGATTGTACGATTGTGATTGTACGATTGTGATTGTACGATTGTGATTGTATGATTGTTATTGTATGATTGTGATTGTATGATTGTGATTGTCTGATTGTGGTTGTGCGATTGTGATTGTACGATTGTGATTGTACGATTGTGATTGTACGATTGTGATTGTACGATTGTGATTGTATGATTGTGATTCTATGATTGTGATTGTATGATTGTGATCGTATGGTTGTGATTGTTCGATTGCGATTGTATTATTGTGATTGTATGATTGTGATAGTATGGTTGTGAAAGTATGATTGTGATTGTATGATTGTGATTGTATGATTGTGATTGTATGATTGTGATTGTATGATTGTGATTGTATGATTGTGATTGTATGATTGTGATTGTATGATTGTGATTGTATGATTGCGATTGTATGATTGCGATTGTATGATTGCGATTGTATGATTGCGATTGTATGATTGCGATTGTATGATTGCGATTGTATGATTGCGATTGTATGATTGCGATTGTATGTTTGTGATTGTATGATTGTGATTGTATGATTGTGATTGTGTGATTGTGATTGTATGATTGTGATTGTATGATTGCGAGTGTATGATTGTGATTCTATGATTGTGATTGTATGATTGTGATCGTATGGTTGTGATTGTTCGATTGCGATTGTACGATTGCGATTGTATTATTGTGATTGTATGATTGTGATAGTATGGTTGTGAAAGTATGATTGTGATTGTATGATAGTGATTGTATGATTGTGATTGTATGATTGTGATTGTATGATTGTGATTGTATGATTGTGATTGTATGATTGTGATTGTCTGATTGTGGTTGTGCGATTGTGATTGTACGATTGTGATTGTACGATTGTGATAGTATGATTGTGATTGTATGATTGTGATTGTATGATTGTGATTGTATGATTGTGATTGTATGATTGTGATTGTATGATTGTGATTGTTTGATTGTATTTGGGAGATTGCATTTGGGAGATTGTATTTGGGAGATTGTAATTGTATGATTGCGATTGTATGATTGCGATTGTATGACTGTGATTGTATGATTGTGATTGTGCGACTGTGATTGTACGATTGTGATTGTACGATTGTGATTGTATGATTATGATTGAATGATTGTGATTGCATGATTGTGATTGTATGATTGTGATTGCATGATTTTGAATGTATGATTGTGATTGTATGATTGTGATTGTATGATTGTGATTGTATGATTGTGATTGTATGATTTTGATTGTATGATTGTGATTGTAAGATTGTGATTGTATGAATGTGATTGTATGATTGTGATTGTATGATTATGATTGAATGATTGTGATTGCATGATTGTGATTGTATGATTGTGACTGCATGATTTTGAATGTATGATTGTGATTGTATGATTGTGATTGTATGATTGTGATTGTATGATTGTGATAGTATGATTGTGATTGTATGATTGCGATTGTATGATTGTGATTGTATGATTCTGATTGTATTTTTGTGATTGTATGATTGTGATTGTATGATTGTGATTGTATGATTGTGATTGTATGATTGTGATTGTATGATTGCGATTGTATGAATGCGATTGTATGATTGTGATTGCATGATTGTGATTGTATGATTGTGATTGTATGATTGTGATGGTATGATTGTGATTGTAAGTTTGTGATTGTATGACTGTGATTGTATGATTGTGATTGTATGATTGTCATTGTATGATTATGATTGTATGATTGTGATTGCATGATTGTGATTGTATGATTGTGATTGTATGATATTGATTGTATGATTGTGATTGTATGATTGTGAATGTATGATTGTGATTGTATGATTGAGATTGTATGATTGTGATTGTATGATTGTGATAGTAGGATTGTGATTGTAAGATTGTGATTGTATGACTGTGATTGTATGATTGTGATTGTCTGATTGTCATTGTATGATTACGATTGTATGATTGTGATTGCATGATTGTGATTGCATGGTTGTGATTGTATGATTGAGATTGCATGATTTTGTATGTATGATTGTGATTGTATGATTGTGATTGCATGATTGTGATAGTATGATTGTGATAGTATGATTGTGATTGTATGATTGTGATTGTATGACTGTGATTGTATGATTGTGATTGTATGATTGTGATTGTATGAATGTGATAGTATGATTGTGATTGCATGATTGTGATTGTATGATTGTGATTGCATGATTTTGAATGTATGATTGTGATTGTATGATTGTGATTGTATGATTGTGATTGTATGATTGTGATTGTATGATTGTGATAGTATGATTGTGATTGTAAGATTGTGATTGTATGACTGTGATTGTATGATTGTGATTGTATGATTGTCATTGTATGATTATGATTGTATGATTATGATTGCATGATTGTGATTGCATGATTGTGATTGTATGATTGAGATTGCATGATTTTGTATGTATGATTGTGATTGTTTGATTGTATTTGGGAGATTGTATTTGGGAGATTGTAATTGTATGATTGCGATTGTATGATTGTGATTATATGACTGTGATTGTATGATTGTGACTGTGCGACTGTGATTGTACGATTGTGATTGTATGATTGTGATTGTATGATTATGATTGAATGATTGTGATTACGAGATTGTGATTGTATGATTGCGATTGTATGATTGTGATTGTATGATTGTGATTGTATGATTGTGATTGTATGATTGTGATTGTATGATTGTGATTGTATGATTGTGATTGTATGATTGTGATTGTATGATTGTGATTGTATGATTGTGATTGTATGATTGTGATTGTGTGATTGTGATTGTATGATTGTGATTGTATGATTGCGAGTGTATGATTGTGGTTGTGCGATTGTGATTGTACGATTGTGATAGTATGATTGTGATTGTATGATTGTGATTGTATGATTGCGATTGTATGATTGTGATTGTATGATTGTGATTGTTTGATTGTATTTGGGAGATTGTATTTGGGAGATTGTATTTGGGAGATTGTAATTGTATGATTGCGATTGTATGATTGCGATTGTATGACTGTGATTGTATGATTGTGATTGTGCGACTGTGATTGTACGATTGTGATTGTACGATTGTGATTGTATGATTATGATTGAATGATTGTGATTGCATGATTGTGATTGTATGATTGTGATTGCATGATTTTGAATGTATGATTGTGATTGTATGATTGTGATTGTATGATTGTGATTGTATGATTGTGATTGTATGATTTTGATTGTATGATTGTGATTGTAAGATTGTGATTGTATGAATGTGATTGTATGATTGTGATTGTATGATTATGATTGAATGATTGTGAATGCATGATTGTGATTGTATGATTGTGACTGCATGATTTTGAATGTATGATTGTGATTGTATGATTGTGATTGTATGATTGTGATTGTATGATTGTGATAGTATGATTGTGATTGTATGATTGCGATTGTATGATTCTGATTGTATGATTCTGATTGTATTTTTGTGATTGTATGATTGTGATTGTATGATTGTGATTGTATGATTGTGATTGTATGATTGTGATTGTATGATTGCGATTGTATGAATGCGATTGTATGATTGTGATTGCATGATTGTGATTGTATGATTGTGACTGTATGATTGTGATGGTATGATTGTGATTGTAAGATTGTGATTGTATGACTGTGATTGTATGATTGTGATTGTATGATTGTCATTGTATGATTATGATTGTATGATTGTGATTGCATGATTGTGATTGTATGATTGTGATTGTATGATATTGATTGTATGATTGTGATTGTATGATTGTGAATGTATGATTGTGATTGTATGATTGTGATTGTATGATTGTGATTGTATGATTATGATTGTATGATTGTGATTGTATGATTGTGATTGCATGACTTTGAATGTATGATTGTGATTGTATGATTGAGATTGTATGATTGTGATTGTATGATTGTGATAGTAGGATTGTGATTGTAAGATTGTGATTGTATGACTGTGATTGTATGATTGTGATTGTCTGATTGTTATTGTATGATTACGATTGTATGATTGTGATTGCATGATTGTGATTGCATGGTTGTGATTGTATGATTGAGATTGCATGATTTTGTATGTATGATTGTGATTGTATGATTGTGATTGTATGATTGTGATAGTATGATTGTGATAGTATGATTGTGATTGTATGATTGTGATTGTATGACTGTGATTGTATGATTGTGATTGTATGATTGTGATTGTATGAATGTGATAGTATGATTGTGATTGCATGATTGTGATTGTATGATTGTGATTGCATGATTTTGAATGTATGATTGTGATTGTATGATTGTGATTGTATGATTGTGATTGTATGATTGTGATTGTATGATTGTGATAGTATGATTGTGATTGTAAGATTGTGATTGTATGACTGTGATTGTATGATTGTGATTGTATGATTGTCATTGTATGATTATGATTGTATGATTATGATTGCATGATTGTGATTGCATGATTGAGATTGTATGATTGAGATTGCATGATTTTGTATGTATGATTGTGATTGTTTGATTGTATTTGGGAGATTGTATTTGGGAGATTGTAATTGTATGATTGCGATTGTATGATTGTGATTGTATGACTGTGATTGTATGATTGTGACTGTGCGACTGTGATTGTACGATTGTGATTGTATGATTGTGATTGTATGATTATGATTGAATGATTGTGATTACGAGATTGTGATTGTATGATTGCGATTGTATGATTGTGATTGTATGATTGTGATTGTATGATTGTGATTGTATGATTGTGATTGTATGATTGTGATTGTATGATTGTGATTGTATGATTGTGATTGTATGATTGTGATTGTATGATTGTGATTGTATGATTGTGATTGTGTGATTGTGATTGTATGATTGTGATTGTATGATTGCGAGTGTATAATTGTGATTCTATGATTGTGATTGTATGATTGTGATCGTATGGTTGTGATTGTTCGATTGCGATTGTACGATTGCGATTGTATTATTGTGATTGTATGATTGTGATAGTATGGTTGTGAAAGTATGATTGTGATTGTATGATTGTGATTGTATGATTGTGATTGTATGATTGTGATTGTATGATTGTGATTGTATGATTGTGATTGTATGATTGTGATTGTATGATTGTGATTGTATGATTGTGATTGTCTGATTGTGGTTGTGCGATTGTGATTGTACGATTGTGATTGTACGATTGTGATAGTATGATTGTGATTGTATGATTGTGATTGTATGATTGTGATTGTATGATTGTGATTGTATGATTGTGATTGTTTGATTGTATTTGGGAGATTGTATTTGGGAGATTGTAATTGTATGATTGCGATTGTATGATTGCGATTGTATGACTGTGATTGTATGATTGTGATTGTGCGACTGTGATTGTACGATTGTGATTGTACGATTGTGATTGTATGATTATGATTGAATGATTGTGATTGCATGATTGTGATTGTATGATTGTGATTGCATGATTTTGAATGTATGATTGTGATTGTATGATTGTGATAGTATGATTGTGATTGTATGATTGTGATTGTATGATTTTGATTGTATGATTGTGATTGTAAGATTGTGATTGTATGAATGTGATTGTATGATTGTGATTGTATGATTATGATTGAATGATTGTGATTGCATGATTGTGATTGTATGATTGTGACTGCATGATTTTGAATGTATGATTGTGATTGTATGATTGTGATTGTATGATTGTGATTGTATGATTGTGATAGTATGATTGTGATTGTATGATTGCGATTGTATGATTGTGATTGTATGATTCTGATTGTATTTTTGTGATTGTATGATTGTGATTGTATGATTGTGATTGTATGATTGTGATTGTATGATTGTGATTGTATGATTGTGATTGTATGATTGCGATTGTATGAATGCGATTGTATGATTGTGATTGCATGATTGTGATTGTATGATTGTGATTGTATGATTGTGATAGTATGATTGTGATTGTAAGATTGTGATTGTATGACTGTGATTGTATGATTGTGATTGTATGATTGTCATTGTATGATTATGATTGTATGATTGTGATTGCATGATTGTGATTGTATGATTGTGATTGTATGATATTGATTGTATGATTGTGATTGTATGATTGTGAATGTATGATTGTGATTGTATGATTGTGATTGTATGATTGTGATTGTATGATTATGATTGTATGATTGTGATTGTATGATTGTGATTGCATGACTTTGAATGTATGATTGTGATTGTATGATTGAGATTGTATGATTGTGATTGTATGATTGTGATAGTAGGATTGTGATTGTAAGATTGTGATTGTATGACTGTGATTGTATGATTGTGATTGTCTGATTGTCATTGTATGATTACGATTGTATGATTGTGATTGCATGATTGTGATTGCATGGTTGTGATTGTATGATTGAGATTGCATGATTTTGTATGTATGATTGTGATTGTATGATTGTGATTGTATGATTGTGATAGTATGATTGTGATAGTATGATTGTGATTGTATGATTGTGATTGTATGACTGTGATTGTATGATTGTGATTGTATGATTGTGATTGTATGAATGTGATAGTATGATTGTGATTGCATGATTGTGATTGTATGATTGTGATTGCATGATTTTGAATGTATGATTGTGATTGTATGATTGTGATTGTATGATTGTGATTGTATGATTGTGATTGTATGATTGTGATAGTATGATTGTGATTGTAAGATTGTGATTGTATGACTGTGATTGTATGATTGTGATTGTATGATTGTCATTGTATGATTATGATTGTATGATTATGATTGCATGATTGTGATTGCATGATTGTGATTGTATGATTGAGATTGCATGATTTTGTATGTATGATTGTGATTGTTTGATTGTATTTGGGAGATTGTATTTGGGAGATTGTAATTGTATGATTGCGATTGTATGATTGTGATTGTATGACTGTGATTGTATGATTGTGACTGTGCGACTGTGATTGTACGATTGTGATTGTATGATTGTGATTGTATGATTATGATTGAATGATTGTGATTACGAGATTGTGATTGTATGATTGCGATTGTATGATTGTGATTGTATGATTGTGATTGTATGATTGTGATTGTATGATTGTGATTGTATGATTGTGATTGTATGATTGTGATTGTATGATTGTGATTGTATGATTGTGATTGTATGATTGTGATTGTATGATTGTGATTGTGTGATTGTGATTGTATGATTGTGATTGTATGATTGCGAGTGTATGATTGTGATTCTATGATTGTGATTGTATGATTGTGATCGTATGGTTGTGATTGTTCGATTGCGATTGTACGATTGCGATTGTATTATTGTGATTGTATGATTGTGATAGTATGGTTGTGAAAGTATGATTGTGATTGTATGATTGTGATTGTATGATTGTGATTGTATGATTGTGATTGTATGATTGTGATTGTATGATTGTGATTGTATGATTGTGATTGTATGATTGTGATTGTATGATTGTGATTGTATGATTGTGATTGTATGATTGTGATTGTATGATTGTGATTGTATGATTGTGATTGTATGATTGTGATTGTATGATTGTGATTGTCTGATTGCGGTTGTGCGATTGTGATTGTACGATTGTGATTGTACGATTGTGATAGTATGATTGTGATTGTATGATTGTGATTGTATGATTGTGATTGTATGATTGTGATTGTATGATTGTGATTGTACGATTGTGATTGTATGATTGTGATTGCATGATTGTGATTGTATGATTGTGATTGTATGATTGTGATTGTATGATTGTGGTAGTATGATTGTGATTGTATGATTGTGATTGTATGACTGTCATTGTATGATTGTGGTTGTATGATTCTGATTGTATGATTGTGATTGTACGATTGCGATTGTACGACTGTGATTGTATGATTGTGATTGTATGATTATGATTGAATGATTGTGATTGCATGATTGTGATTGTATGATTGTGACTGCATGATTTTGAATGTATGATTGTGATTGTATGATTGTGATTGTGCGATTGTGATTGTGCGATTGTGATTGTACGATTGTGATTGTACGAATGTGATTGTATGATTGTGATTGTATGATTATGATTGAATGATTGTGATTGCATGGTTGTGATTGTATGATTGTGATTGCATGATTTTGAATGTGTGATTATGATTGTATGATTGTGATTGTATGATTGTGATTGTATGATTGTGATTTTATGATTGTGATTGTATGATATTGATTGTATGATTGTGATTGTATGATATTGATTGTATGATTGTGATTGTATGATTGTGATTGTATGATTGTGATTGTCTGTTTGTGGTTGTATGATTGTGATTGTATGATTGTGATTGTATGATTGTGATTGTATGACTGTGATTGTATGATTGTGATTGTGCGATTGTGATTGTGCGACTGTGATTGTACGATTGTGATTGTACGATTGTGATTGTACGATTGTGATTGTACGATTGTGATTGTATGATTATGATTGAATGACTGTGATTGTATGATTGTGATGGTATGATTGTGATTGTATGATTGTGATTGTATGATTGTGATTGTATGACTGTGATTGTATGATTGTGATTGTGCAATTGTGATTGTGCGATTGTGATTGTGCGATTGTGATTGTACGATTGTGATTGTACGATTGTGATTGTATTATTGTGATTGTATGATTATGATTGAATGATTGTGATTGCATGGTTGTGATTGTATGATTGTGATTGCATGATTTTGAATGTATGATATTGATTGCATGATTGTGATTGTGTGATTGTGATTGTATGATTGTGATTGTATGATTGTGATTGTATGATTATGATTGTATGATTGTGATTGTATGATTGTGATTGCATGACTTTGAATGTATGATTGTGATTGTATGATTGTGATTGTATGATTGTGATTGTATGATTGTGATTGTATGATTGTGATTGTATGATTGTGATTGTATGATTGTGATAGTATGATTGTGATTGTATGATTGTGATTGTATGACTGTGATTGTATGATTGTGATTGTATGATTGTGATTGTATGATTGTGATTGTATGATTGTGATTGCCGGATTGTGGTTGTGCGATTGTGATTGTACGATTGTGATTGTACGATTGTGATAGTATGATTGTGATTGTATGATTGTGATTGTATGATTGTGATTGTGTGATTGTGATTGTATGATTGTGATTGTATGATTGTGATTGTATGATTGTGATTGTTTGATTGTATCTGGGAGATTGTATTTGGGAGATTGTATTTGGGAGATTGTATTTGGGAGATTGTAATTGGATGATTGCGATTGTATGATTGTGATTGTATGACTGTGATTGTATGATTGTGACTGTGCGACTGTGATTGTACGATTGTGATTGTACGATTGTGATTGTATGATTATGATTGAATGATTGTGATTACGAGATTGTGATTGTATGATTGCGATTGTATGATTGTGATTGTATGATTGTGATTGTATGATTGTGATTGTATGATTGTGATTGTATGATTGTGATTGTATGATTGTGATTGTATGATTGTGATTGTATGATTGTGATTGTATGATTGTGATTGTATGATTGTGATTGTATTATTGCGATTGTATGACTGTGATTGTATGATTGTGATTGTGCGATTGTGACTGTGCGATTGTGATTGTATGATTGTGATAGTATGATTGTGATTGTATGATTGCGATTGTATGATTGCGATTGTATGATTATGATTGTATTTTTGTGATTGTATGATTGTGATTGTATGATTGTGATTGTATGATTGTGATTGTATGATTGTGATTGTATGAATGTGATAGTATGATTGTGATTGTATGATTGTGATTGTATGATTGTGATGGTATGATTGTGATTGTATGATTGCGATCGTATGATTGTGATTGTATGATTGTGATCTAATGATTGTGATTGTATGGTTGTGATGGTATGATTGTGATTGTATGATTGCGATCGTATGATTGTGATTGTATGATTGTGATCGAATGATTGTGATTGTATGATTGTGATTGTATGATTGTGATTGTATGATTATGATTGTATGATTGTGATTGTATGATTTTTATGGTATGATTGTGATTGTATGATTGTATTTGGGAGATTGTATTTGGGAGATTGTAATTGTATGATTGCGATTGTATGATTGTGATTGTATGATTGTGATTGTATTATTGTGATTGTATGATTGTGATTGTATGATTGTGATTGTGTGATTGTGATTGTATGATTGTGATTGTATGATTGTGATTGTATGATTGTGATTGTTTGATTGTATCTGGGAGATTGTATTTGGGAGATTGTATTTGGGAGATTGTATTTGGGAGATTGTAATTGGATGATTGCGATTGTATGATTGTGATTGTATGACTGTGATTGTATGATTGTGACTGTGCGACTGTGATTGTACGATTGTGATTGTACGATTGTGATTGTATGATTATGATTGAATGATTGTGATTACGAGATTGTGATTGTATGATTGCGATTGTATGATTGTGATTGTATGATTGTGATTGTATGATTGTGATTGTATGATTGTGATTGTATGATTGTGATTGTATGATTGTGATTGTATGATTGTGATTGTATGATTGTGATTGTATGATTGTGATTGTATGATTGTGATTGTATTATTGCGATTGTATGACTGTGATTGTATGATTGTGATTGTGCGATTGTGACTGTGCGATTGTGATTGTATGATTGTGATAGTATGATTGTGATTGTATGATTGCGATTGTATGATTGCGATTGTATGATTATGATTGTATTTTTGTGATTGTATGATTGTGATTGTATGATTGTGATTGTATGATTGTGATTGTATGATTGTGATTGTATGAATGTGATAGTATGATTGTGATTGTATGATTGTGATTGTATGATTGTGATGGTATGATTGTGATTGTATGATTGCGATCGTATGATTGTGATTGTATGATTGTGATCTAATGATTGTGATTGTATGGTTGTGATGGTATGATTGTGATTGTATGATTGCGATCGTATGATTGTGATTGTATGATTGTGATCGAATGATTGTGATTGTATGATTGTGATTGTATGATTGTGATTGTATGATTATGATTGTATGATTGTGATTGTATGATTTTTATGGTATGATTGTGATTGTATGATTGTATTTGGGAGATTGTATTTGGGAGATTGTAATTGTATGATTGCGATTGTATGATTGTGATTGTATGATTGTGATTGTATTATTGTGTTTGTATGATTGTGATTGTATGATTGTGATTGTAGGATTGTGATTGTATGATTGTGATTGTATGATTGTTCTTGTATGATTGTGATTGTATGATTGTGATTGTATGATTGTGATTGAATGATTGTGATCGTATGATTGTGATCGTATGATTGTGATCGTATGATTGCGATTGTATGATTGTGATGGTATGCTTGTGATTGTATGATTGCGATAGTATGATTGTGATTCTATGATTATGATTGTATGATTGTGATTGTATGATTGTGATTGTGTGATTGTGATTGTCTGATTGCGATTGTATGATTGTGATTGTATGTTTGCGATAGTATGATTGTGATTGTATTTTTGTGATTGTATGGTTGTGATTGTATTATTGCGATTGTATGATTGTGATTGTATGATTGTGATTGTATGATTGTGATAGTATGATTGTGATTGTACGATTGTGATTGTATGGTTGTGATTGTATGGTTGTGATTGTATGATTGCGATCGTATGATTGTGATTGTATGATTGTGATCGAATGATTGTGATTGTATGATTGTGATTGTATGATTGTGATTGTATGATTATAATTGTATGATTGTGATTGTATGATTTTTATGGTATGATTGTGATTGTATGATTGTATTTGGGAGATTGTATTTGGGAGATTGTATTTGGGAGATTGTAATTGTATGATTGCGATTGTATGAGTGTGATTGTATGATTGTGATTGTATTATTGTGTTTGTATGATTGTGATTGTATGATTGTGATTGTATGATTGTGATTGTATGATTGTGATTGTATGATTGTGATTGTATGATTGTTCTTGTATGATTGTGATTGTATGATTGTGATTGTATGATTGTGATTGTGTGATTGTGATTGTCTGATTGCGATTGTATGATTGTGATTGTATGTTTGCGATAGTATGATTGTGATTGTATTTTTGTGATTGTATGATTGTGATTGTATTATTGCGATTGTATGATTGTGATTGTATGATTGTGATTGTATGATTGTGATAGTATGATTGTGATTGTACGATTGTGATTGTATGATTGTGATTGTATGATTGTATTTGGGAGATTGTATTTGGGAGATTGTATTTGGGAGATTGTAATTGTATGATTGCGATTGTATGATTGTGATTGTATGATTGTGATTGTATGATTGTGTTTGTATGATTGTGATTGTATGATTGTGATTGTATGATTGTGATTGTATGATTGTGATTGTATGATTGTTCTTGTATGACTGTGATTGTATGATTGTGATTGAATGATTGTGATCGTATGATTGTCATCGTATGATTGCGATTGTATGATTTTGATTGTATGATTGTGATTGTATGATTGTGATTGTATGATTGTGATTGTATGATTGTGATTGTATGATTGTGATTGTATGATTGTGATTGTATGATTGTGATTGTATGATTGTGATTGTATGATTGTGATTGTATGATTGTATTTGGGAGATTGTATTTGGGAGATTGTAATTGTACGATTGTGATCGTATGATTGTGATTGTATGCTTGCGATTGTATGATTGTGATTGTATGATTGTGATTGCATGATTTTGAATGTATGATTGTGATTGTATGATTGTGATTGTATGATTGCGATTGTATGATTGCGATTGTATGATTGCGATTGTATGATTGTGATTGTATGATTGTGATTGTATGATTGTGATTGTATGATTGTGATTGTACGATTGTGATTGTATGATTGTGATTGTATGATTGTGATTGTGTGATTGTGATTGTATGATTGTGATTGTATTATTGTGATTGTATGATTGTGATAGTATGGTTGTGAAAGTATGATTGTGATTGTATGATTGTGATTATATGATTGTGATTGTATGATTGTGATTGTATGATTGCGATTGTGCGACTGTGATTGTACGATTGTGATTGTATGATTGTGATTGTATGATTATGATTGAATGATTGTGATTGCATGATTGTGATTGTATGATTGTGATTGCATGATTTTGAATGTATGATTGTGATTGTATGATTGTGATTGTATGATTGTGATTGTATGATTGTGATTGTATGATTGTGTTTGTATGATTGTGATTGTATGATTGTGATTGTATGATTGTGATTGTATGATTGTGATTGTATGATTGTGACTGCATGATTTTGAATGTATGATTGTGATTGTATGATTGTGATTGTGCGATTGTGATTGTGCGATTGTGATTGTACGATTGTGATTGTACGAATGTGATTGTATGATTGTGATTGTATGATTATGATTGAATGATTGTGATTGCATGGTTGTGATTGTATGATTGTGATTGCATGATTTTGAATGTGTGATTATGATTGTATGATTGTGATTGTATGATTGTGATTGTATGATTGTGATAGTATGATTGTGATTGTATGATTGCGATTGTATGATTGCGATTGTATGATTGCGATTGCATGATTGTGATTTTATGATTGTGATTGTATGATATTGATTGTATGATTGTGATTGTATGATATTGATTGTATGATTGTGATTGTATGATTGTGATTGTATGATTGTGATTGTCTGTTTGTGGTTGTATGATTGTGATTGTATGATTGTGATTGTATGATTGTGATTGTATGACTGTGATTGTATGATTGTGATTGTGCGATTGTGATTGTGCGACTGTGATTGTACGATTGTGATTGTACGATTGTGATTGTACGATTGTGATTGTACGATTGTGATTGTATGATTATGATTGAATGACTGTGATTGTATGATTGTGATGGTATGATTGTGATTGTATGATTGTGATTGTATGATTGTGATTGTATGACTGTGATTGTATGATTGTGATTGTGCAATTGTGATTGTGCGATTGTGATTGTGCGATTGTGATTGTGCGATTGTGATTGTACGATTGTGATTGTACGATTGTGATTGTATTATTGTGATTGTATGATTATGATTGAATGATTGTGATTGCATGGTTGTGATTGTATGATTGTGATTGCATGATTTTGAATGTATGATATTGATTGCATGATGGTGATTGTGTGATTGTGATTGTATGATTGTGATTGTATGATTGTGATTGTATGATTATGATTGTATGATTGTGATTGTATGATTGTGATTGCATGACTTTGAATGTATGATTGTGATTGTATGATTGTGATTGTATGATTGTGATTGTATGATTGTGATTGTATGATTGTGATTGTATGATTGTGATTGTATGATTGTGATAGTATGATTGTGATTGTATGATTGTGATTGTATGACTGTGATTGTATGATTGTGATTGTATGATTGTGATTGTATGATTGTGATTGTATGATTGTGATTGCCGGATTGTGGTTGTGCGATTGTGATTGTACGATTGTGATTGTACGATTGTGATAGTATGATTGTGATTGTATGATTGTGATTGTATGATTGTGATTGTATGATTGTGATTGTATGATTGTGATTGTATGATTGTGATTGTATGATTGTATTTGGGAGATTGTATTTGGGAGATTGTAATTGTACGATTGTGATCGTATGATTGTGATTGTATGCTTGCGATTGTATGATTGTGATTGTATGATTGTGATTGCATGATTTTGAATGTATGATTGTGATTGTATGATTGTGATTGTATGATTGCGATTGTATGATTGCGATTGTATGATTGTGATTGTATGATTGTGATTGTATGATTGTGATTGTATGATTGTGATTGTATGATTGTGATTGTACGATTGTGATTGTATGATTGTGATTGTATGATTGTGATTGTGTGATTGTGATTGTATGATTGTGATTGTATTATTGTGATTGTATGATTGTGATAGTATGGTTGTGAAAGTATGATTGTGATTGTATGATTGTGATTATATGATTGTGATTGTATGATTGTGATTGTATGATTGCGATTGTGCGACTGTGATTGTACGATTGTGATTGTATGATTGTGATTGTATGATTATGATTGAATGATTGTGATTGCATGATTGTGATTGTATGATTGTGATTGCATGATTTTGAATGTATGATTGTGATTGTATGATTGTGATTGTATGATTGTGATTGTATGATTGTGATTGTATGATTGTGTTTGTATGATTGTGATTGTATGATTGTGATTGTATGATTGTGATTGTATGATTGTGATTGTATGATTGTGACTGCATGATTTTGAATGTATGATTGTGATTGTATGATTGTGATTGTGCGATTGTGATTGTGCGATTGTGATTGTACGATTGTGATTGTACGAATGTGATTGTGTGATTGTGATTGTATGATTGTGATTGTATGATTGTGATTGTATGATTGTGATTGTTTGATTGTATCTGGGAGATTGTATTTGGGAGATTGTATTTGGGAGATTGTATTTGGGAGATTGTAATTGGATGATTGCGATTGTATGATTGTGATTGTATGACTGTGATTGTATGATTGTGACTGTGCGACTGTGATTGTACGATTGTGATTGTACGATTGTGATTGTATGATTATGATTGAATGATTGTGATTACGAGATTGTGATTGTATGATTGCGATTGTATGATTGCGATTGTATGATTGTGATTGTATGATTGTGATTGTATGATTGTGATTGTATGATTGTGATTGTATGATTGTGATTGTATGATTGTGATTGTATGATTGTGATTGTATGATTGTGATTGTATGATTGTGATTGTATGATTGTGATTGTATGATTGTGATTGTATGATTGTGATTGTATGATTGTGATTGTCTGATTGTGGTTGTGCGATTGTGATTGTACGATTGTGATTGTACGATTGTGATAGTATGATTTTGATTGTATGATTGTGATTGTATGATTGTGATTGTATGATTGTGATTGTATGATTGTGATTGTATGATTGTGATTGTATGATTGCGATTGTATGAATGCGATTGTATGATTGTGATTGCATGATTGTGATTGTATGATTGTGATTGTATGATACTGATTGTATGATTGTGATTGTATGATTGTGATTGTATGATTGTGATTGTATGATTGTGATTGTCTGATTGTGGTTGTATGATTGTGATTGTATGATTGTGATTGTATGATTGTGATTGTATGACTGTGATTGTATGATTGCGATTGTGCGATTGTGATTGTGCGATTGTGATTGTACGATTGTGATTGTACGATTGTGATTGTATGATTGTGCTTGTATGATTATGATTGAATGATTGTGATTGTATGATTGTGATGGTATGATTGTGATTGTATGATTGTGATTGTATTATTGCGATTGTATGACTGTGATTGTATGATTGTGATTGTGCGATTGTGACTGTGCGATTGTGATTGTATGATTGTGATAGTATGATTGTGATTGTATGATTGCGATTGTATGATTGCGATTGTATGATTATGATTGTATTTTTGTGATTGTATGATTGTGATTGTATGATTGTGATTGTATGATTGTGATTGTATGATTGTGATTGTATGAATGTGATAGTATGATTGTGATTGTATGATTGTGATTGTATGATTGTGATGGTATGATTGTGATTGTATGATTGCGATCGTATGATTGTGATTGTATGATTGTGATCTAATGATTGTGATTGTATGGTTGTGATGGTATGATTGTGATTGTATGATTGCGATCGTATGATTGTGATTGTATGATTGTGATCGAATGATTGTGATTGTATGATTGTGATTGTATGATTGTGATTGTATGATTATGATTGTATGATTGTGATTGTATGATTTTTATGGTATGATTGTGATTGTATGATTGTATTTGGGAGATTGTATTTGGGAGATTGTAATTGTATGATTGCGATTGTATGATTGTGATTGTATGATTGTGATTGTATTATTGTGTTTGTATGATTGTGATTGTATGATTGTGATTGTAGGATTGTGATTGTATGATTGTGATTGTATGATTGTTCTTGTATGATTGTGATTGTATGATTGTGATTGAATGATTGTGATCGTATGATTGTGATCGTATGATTGTGATCGTATGATTGCGATTGTATGATTGTGATGGTATGCTTGTGATTGTATGATTGCGATAGTATGATTGTGATTCTATGATTATGATTGTATGATTGTGATTGTATGATTGTGATTGTGTGATTGTGATTGTCTGATTGCGATTGTATGATTGTGATTGTATGTTTGCGATAGTATGATTGTGATTGTATTTTTGTGATTGTATGATTGTGATTGTATTATTGCGATTGTATGATTGTGATTGTATGATTGTGATTGTATGATTGTGATAGTATGATTGTGATTGTACGATTGTGATTGTATGGTTGTGATTGTATGATTGTGATTGTATGATTGCGATCGTATGATTGTGATTGTATGATTGTGATCGAATGATTGTGATTGTATGATTGTGATTGTATGATTGTGATTGTATGATTATAATTGTATGATTGTGATTGTATGATTTTTATGGTATGATTGTGATTGTATGATTGTATTTGGGAGATTGTATTTGGGAGATTGTATTTGGGAGATTGTAATTGTATGATTGCGATTGTATGATTGTGATTGTATGATTGTGATTGTATTATTGTGTTTGTATGATTGTGATTGTATGATTGTGATTGTATGATTGTGATTGTATGATTGTGATTGTATGATTGTTCTTGTATGATTGTGATTGTATGATTGTGATTGTATGATTGTGATTGTGTGATTGTGATTGTCTGATTGCGATTGTATGATTGTGATTGTATGTTTGCGATAGTATGATTGTGATTGTATTTTTGTGATTGTATGATTGTGATTGTATTATTGCGATTGTATGATTGTGATTGTATGATTGTGATTGTATGATTGTGATAGTATGATTGTGATTGTACGATTGTGATTGTATGATTGTGATTGTATGATTGTATTTGGGAGATTGTATTTGGGAGATTGTATTTGGGAGATTGTATTTGGGAGATTGTAATTGTATGATTGCGATTGTATGATTGTGATTGTATGATTGTGATTGTATGATTGTGTTTGTATGATTGTGATTGTATGATTGTGATTGTATGATTGTGATTGTATGATTGTGATTGTATGATTGTTCTTGTATGACTGTGATTGTATGATTGTGATTGAATGATTGTGATCGTATGATTGAGATCGTATGATTGCGATTGTATGATTTTGATTGTATGATTGTGATTGTATGATTGTGATTGTATGATTGTGATTGTATGATTGTGATTGTATGATTGTG
The DNA here is from genome assembly GCF_050947335.1 of Megachile rotundata. Classification (NCBI taxonomy): domain Eukaryota; kingdom Metazoa; phylum Arthropoda; class Insecta; order Hymenoptera; family Megachilidae; genus Megachile; species Megachile rotundata. The sequence goes on along the minus strand of NW_027473323.1, from coordinate 940,722 downwards.
ATTGTATGATTGTGATTGTATGATTGTGATTGTATGATTGTGATTGTATGATTGTGATTGTATGATTGTGATTGTATGATTGTATTTGGGAGATTGTATTTGGGAGATTGTAATTGTACGATTGTGATCGTATGATTGTGATTGTATGCTTGCGATTGTATGATTGTTATTGTATGATTGTGATTGCATGATTTTGAATGTATGATTGTGATTGTATGATTGTGATTGTATGATTGCGATTGTATGATTGCGATTGTATGATTGTGATTGTATGATTGTGATTGTATGATTGTGATTGTATGATTGTGATTGTATGATTGTGATTGTACGATTGTGATTGTATGATTGTGATTGTATGATTGTGATTGTGTGATTGTGATTGTATGATTGTGATTGTATTATTGTGATTGTATGATTGTGATAGTATGGTTGTGAAAGTATGATTGTGATTGTATGATTGTGATTATATGATTGTGATTGTATGATTGTGATTGTATGATTGCGATTGTGCGACTGTGATTGTACGATTGTGATTGTATGATTGTGATTGTATGATTATGATTGAATGATTGTGATTGCATGATTGTGATTGTATGATTGTGATTGCATGATTTTGAATGTATGATTGTGATTGTATGATTGTGATTGTATGATTGTGATTGTATGATTGTGATTGTATGATTGTGTTTGTATGATTGTGATTGTATGATTGTGATTGTATGATTGCGATTGTATGATTGTTCTTGTATGACTGTGATTGTATGATTGTGATTGAATGATTGTGATTGTATGATTGTGATTGTCTGATTGTGGTTGTGCGATTGTGATTGTACGATTGTGATTGTACGATTGTGATAGTATGATTGTGATTGTATGATTGTGATTGTATGATTGTGATTGTGTGATTGTGATTGTATGATTGTGATTGTATGATTGTGATTGCATGACTTTGAATGTATGATTGTGATTGTATGATTGTGATTGTATGATTGTGATTGTATGATTGTGATTGTATGATTGTGATTGTATGATTGTGATTGTATGATTGTGATAGTATGATTGTGATTGTATGATTGTGATTGTATGACTGTGATTGTATGATTGTGATTGTATGATTGTGATTGTATGATTGTGATTGTATGATTGTGATTGCCGGATTGTGGTTGTGCGATTGTGATTGTGCGATTGTGATTGTACGATTGTGATTGTACGAATGTGATTGTATGATTGTGATTGTATGATTATGATTGAATGATTGTGATTGCATGGTTGTGATTGTATGATTGTGATTGCATGATTTTGAATGTGTGATTATGATTGTATGATTGTGATTGTATGATTGTGATTGTATGATTGTGATAGTATGATTGTGATTGTATGATTGCGATTGTATGATTGCGATTGTATGATTGCGATTGCATGATTGTGATTTTATGATTGTGATTGTATGATATTGATTGTATGATTGTGATTGTATGATATTGATTGTATGATTGTGATTGTATGATTGTGATTGTATGATTGTGATTGTCTGTTTGTGGTTGTATGATTGTGATTGTATGATTGTGATTGTATGATTGTGATTGTATGACTGTGATTGTATGATTGTGATTGTGCGATTGTGATTGTGCGACTGTGATTGTACGATTGTGATTGTACGATTGTGATTGTACGATTGTGATTGTACGATTGTGATTGTATGATTATGATTGAATGACTGTGATTGTATGATTGTGATGGTATGATTGTGATTGTATGATTGTGATTGTATGATTGTGATTGTATGACTGTGATTGTATGATTGTGATTGTGCAATTGTGATTGTGCGATTGTGATTGTGCGATTGTGATTGTGCGATTGTGATTGTACGATTGTGATTGTACGATTGTGATTGTATTATTGTGATTGTATGATTATGATTGAATGATTGTGATTGCATGGTTGTGATTGTATGATTGTGATTGCATGATTTTGAATGTATGATATTGATTGCATGATTGTGATTGTGTGATTGTGATTGTATGATTGTGATTGTATGATTGTGATTGTATGATTATGATTGTATGATTGTGATTGTATGATTGTGATCGAATGATTGTGATTGTATGATTGTGATTGTATGATTGTGATTGTATGATTATGATTGTATGATTGTGATTGTATGATTTTTATGGTATGATTGTGATTGTATGATTGTATTTGGGAGATTGTATTTGGGAGATTGTAATTGTATGATTGCGATTGTATGATTGTGATTGTATGATTGTGATTGTATTATTGTGTTTGTATGATTGTGATTGTATGATTGTGATTGTAGGATTGTGATTGTATGATTGTGATTGTATGATTGTTCTTGTATGATTGTGATTGTATGATTGTGATTGAATGATTGTGATCGTATGATTGTGATCGTATGATTGTGATCGTATGATTGCGATTGTATGATTGTGATGGTATGCTTGTGATTGTATGATTGCGATAGTATGATTGTGATTCTATGATTATGATTGTATGATTGTGATTGTATGATTGTGATTGTGTGATTGTGATTGTCTGATTGCGATTGTATGATTGTGATTGTATGTTTGCGATAGTATGATTGTGATTGTATTTTTGTGATTGTATGATTGTGATTGTATTATTGCGATTGTATGATTGTGATTGTATGATTGTGATTGTATGATTGTGATAGTATGATTGTGATTGTACGATTGTGATTGTATGGTTGTGATTGTATGATTGTGATTGTATGATTGCGATCGTATGATTGTGATTGTATGATTGTGATCGAATGATTGTGATTGTATGATTGTGATTGTATGATTGTGATTGTATGATTATAATTGTATGATTGTGATTGTATGATTTTTATGGTATGATTGTGATTGTATGATTGTATTTGGGAGATTGTATTTGGGAGATTGTATTTGGGAGATTGTAATTGTATGATTGCGATTGTATGATTGTGATTGTATGATTGTGATTGTATTATTGTGTTTGTATGATTGTGATTGTATGATTGTGATTGTATGATTGTGATTGTATGATTGTGATTGTATGATTGTTCTTGTATGATTGTGATTGTATGATTGTGATTGTATGATTGTGATTGTGTGATTGTGATTGTCTGATTGCGATTGTATGATTGTGATTGTATGTTTGCGATAGTATGATTGTGATTGTATTTTTGTGATTGTATGATTGTGATTGTATTATTGCGATTGTATGATTGTGATTGTATGATTGTGATTGTATGATTGTGATAGTATGATTGTGATTGTACGATTGTGATTGTATGATTGTGATTGTATGATTGTATTTGGGAGATTGTATTTGGGAGATTGTATTTGGGAGATTGTATTTGGGAGATTGTAATTGTATGATTGCGATTGTATGATTGTGATTGTATGATTGTGATTGTATGATTGTGTTTGTATGATTGTGATTGTATGATTGTGATTGTATGATTGTGATTGTATGATTGTGATTGTATGATTGTTCTTGTATGACTGTGATTGTATGATTGTGATTGAATGATTGTGATCGTATGATTGAGATCGTATGATTGCGATTGTATGATTTTGATTGTATGATTGTGATTGTATGATTGTGATTGTATGATTGTGATTGTATGATTGTGATTGTATGATTGTGATTGTATGATTGTGATTGTATGATTGTGATTGTATGATTGTGATTGTATGATTGTGATTGTATGATTGTGATTGTATGATTGTATTTGGGAGATTGTATTTGGGAGATTGTAATTGTACGATTGTGATCGTATGATTGTGATTGTATGCTTGCGATTGTATGATTGTTATTGTATGATTGTGATTGCATGATTTTGAATGTATGATTGTGATTGTATGATTGTGATTGTATGATTGCGATTGTATGATTGCGATTGTATGATTGTGATTGTATGATTGTGATTGTATGATTGTGATTGTATGATTGTGATTGTATGATTGTGATTGTACGATTGTGATTGTATGATTGTGATTGTATGATTGTGATTGTGTGATTGTGATTGTATGATTGTGATTGTATTATTGTGATTGTATGATTGTGATAGTATGGTTGTGAAAGTATGATTGTGATTGTATGATTGTGATTATATGATTGTGATTGTATGATTGTGATTGTATGATTGCGATTGTGCGACTGTGATTGTACGATTGTGATTGTATGATTGTGATTGTATGATTATGATTGAATGATTGTGATTGCATGATTGTGATTGTATGATTGTGATTGCATGATTTTGAATGTATGATTGTGATTGTATGATTGTGATTGTATGATTGTGATTGTATGATTGTGATTGTATGATTGTGTTTGTATGATTGTGATTGTATGATTGTGATTGTATGATTGCGATTGTATGATTGTTCTTGTATGACTGTGATTGTATGATTGTGATTGAATGATTGTGATTGTATGATTGTGATTGTCTGATTGTGGTTGTGCGATTGTGATTGTACGATTGTGATTGTACGATTGTGATAGTATGATTGTGATTGTATGATTGTGATTGTATGATTGTGATTGTGTGATTGTGATTGTATGATTGTGATTGTATGATTGTGATTGCATGACTTTGAATGTATGATTGTGATTGTATGATTGTGATTGTATGATTGTGATTGTATGATTGTGATTGTATGATTGTGATTGTATGATTGTGATTGTATGATTGTGATTGTATGATTGTGATAGTATGATTGTGATTGTATGATTGTGATTGTATGACTGTGATTGTATGATTGTGATTGTATGATTGTGATTGTATGATTGTGATTGTATGATTGTGATTGCCGGATTGTGGTTGTGCGATTGTGATTGTGCGATTGTGATTGTACGATTGTGATTGTACGAATGTGATTGTATGATTGTGATTGTATGATTATGATTGAATGATTGTGATTGCATGGTTGTGATTGTATGATTGTGATTGCATGATTTTGAATGTGTGATTATGATTGTATGATTGTGATTGTATGATTGTGATTGTATGATTGTGATAGTATGATTGTGATTGTATGATTGCGATTGTATGATTGCGATTGTATGATTGCGATTGCATGATTGTGATTTTATGATTGTGATTGTATGATATTGATTGTATGATTGTGATTGTATGATATTGATTGTATGATTGTGATTGTATGATTGTGATTGTATGATTGTGATTGTCTGTTTGTGGTTGTATGATTGTGATTGTATGATTGTGATTGTATGATTGTGATTGTATGACTGTGATTGTATGATTGTGATTGTGCGATTGTGATTGTGCGACTGTGATTGTACGATTGTGATTGTACGATTGTGATTGTACGATTGTGATTGTACGATTGTGATTGTATGATTATGATTGAATGACTGTGATTGTATGATTGTGATGGTATGATTGTGATTGTATGATTGTGATTGTATGATTGTGATTGTATGACTGTGATTGTATGATTGTGATTGTGCAATTGTGATTGTGCGATTGTGATTGTGCGATTGTGATTGTGCGATTGTGATTGTACGATTGTGATTGTACGATTGTGATTGTATTATTGTGATTGTATGATTATGATTGAATGATTGTGATTGCATGGTTGTGATTGTATGATTGTGATTGCATGATTTTGAATGTATGATATTGATTGCATGATTGTGATTGTGTGATTGTGATTGTATGATTGTGATTGTATGATTGTGATTGTATGATTATGATTGTATGATTGTGATTGTATGATTGTGATTGCATGACTTTGAATGTATGATTGTGATTGTATGATTGTGATTGTATGATTGTGATTGTATGATTGTGATTGTATGATTGTGATTGTATGATTGTGATTGTATGATTGTGATTGTATGATTGTGATAGTATGATTGTGATTGTATGATTGTGATTGTATGACTGTGATTGTATGATTGTGATTGTATGATTGTGATTGTATGATTGTGATTGTATGATTGTGATTGCCGGATTGTGGTTGTGCGATTGTGATTGTACGATTGTGATTGTACGATTGTGATAGTATGATTGTGATTGTATGATTGTGATTGTATGATTGTGATTGTGTGATTGTGATTGTATGATTGTGATTGTATGATTGTGATTGTATGATTGTGATTGTTTGATTGTATCTGGGAGATTGTATTTGGGAGATTGTATTTGGGAGATTGTATTTGGGAGATTGTAATTGGATGATTGCGATTGTATGATTGTGATTGTATGACTGTGATTGTATGATTGTGACTGTGCGACTGTGATTGTACGATTGTGATTGTACGATTGTGATTGTATGATTATGATTGAATGATTGTGATTACGAGATTGTGATTGTATGATTGCGATTGTATGATTGCGATTGTATGATTGTGATTGTATGATTGTGATTGTATGATTGTGATTGTATGATTGTGATTGTATGATTGTGATTGTATGATTGTGATTGTATGATTGTGATTGTATGATTGTGATTGTATGATTGTGATTGTATGATTGTGATTGTATGATTGTGATTGTATGATTGTGATTGTATGATTGTGATTGTCTGATTGTGGTTGTGCGATTGTGATTGTACGATTGTGATTGTACGATTGTGATAGTATGATTTTGATTGTATGATTGTGATTGTATGATTGTGATTGTATGATTGTGATTGTATGATTGTGATTGTATGATTGTGATTGTATGATTGCGATTGTATGAATGCGATTGTATGATTGTGATTGCATGATTGTGATTGTATGATTGTGATTGTATGATACTGATTGTATGATTGTGATTGTATGATTGTGATTGTATGATTGTGATTGTATGATTGTGATTGTCTGATTGTGGTTGTATGATTGTGATTGTATGATTGTGATTGTATGATTGTGATTGTATGACTGTGATTGTATGATTGCGATTGTGCGATTGTGATTGTGCGATTGTGATTGTACGATTGTGATTGTACGATTGTGATTGTATGATTGTGCTTGTATGATTATGATTGAATGATTGTGATTGTATGATTGTGATGGTATGATTGTGATTGTATGATTGTGATTGTATTATTGCGATTGTATGACTGTGATTGTATGATTGTGATTGTGCGATTGTGACTGTGCGATTGTGATTGTATGATTGTGATAGTATGATTGTGATTGTATGATTGCGATTGTATGATTGCGATTGTATGATTATGATTGTATTTTTGTGATTGTATGATTGTGATTGTATGATTGTGATTGTATGATTGTGATTGTATGATTGTGATTGTATGAATGTGATAGTATGATTGTGATTGTATGATTGTGATTGTATGATTGTGATGGTATGATTGTGATTGTATGATTGCGATCGTATGATTGTGATTGTATGATTGTGATCTAATGATTGTGATTGTATGGTTGTGATGGTATGATTGTGATTGTATGATTGCGATCGTATGATTGTGATTGTATGATTGTGATCGAATGATTGTGATTGTATGATTGTGATTGTATGATTGTGATTGTATGATTATGATTGTATGATTGTGATTGTATGATTTTTATGGTATGATTGTGATTGTATGATTGTATTTGGGAGATTGTATTTGGGAGATTGTAATTGTATGATTGCGATTGTATGATTGTGATTGTATGATTGTGATTGTATTATTGTGTTTGTATGATTGTGATTGTATGATTGTGATTGTAGGATTGTGATTGTATGATTGTGATTGTATGATTGTTCTTGTATGATTGTGATTGTATGATTGTGATTGAATGATTGTGATCGTATGATTGTGATCGTATGATTGTGATCGTATGATTGCGATTGTATGATTGTGATGGTATGCTTGTGATTGTATGATTGCGATAGTATGATTGTGATTCTATGATTATGATTGTATGATTGTGATTGTATGATTGTGATTGTGTGATTGTGATTGTCTGATTGCGATTGTATGATTGTGATTGTATGTTTGCGATAGTATGATTGTGATTGTATTTTTGTGATTGTATGATTGTGATTGTATTATTGCGATTGTATGATTGTGATTGTATGATTGTGATTGTATGATTGTGATAGTATGATTGTGATTGTACGATTGTGATTGTATGGTTGTGATTGTATGATTGTGATTGTATGATTGCGATCGTATGATTGTGATTGTATGATTGTGATCGAATGATTGTGATTGTATGATTGTGATTGTATGATTGTGATTGTATGATTATAATTGTATGATTGTGATTGTATGATTTTTATGGTATGATTGTGATTGTATGATTGTATTTGGGAGATTGTATTTGGGAGATTGTATTTGGGAGATTGTAATTGTATGATTGCGATTGTATGATTGTGATTGTATGATTGTGATTGTATTATTGTGTTTGTATGATTGTGATTGTATGATTGTGATTGTATGATTGTGATTGTATGATTGTGATTGTATGATTGTTCTTGTATGATTGTGATTGTATGATTGTGATTGTATGATTGTGATTGTGTGATTGTGATTGTCTGATTGCGATTGTATGATTGTGATTGTATGTTTGCGATAGTATGATTGTGATTGTATTTTTGTGATTGTATGATTGTGATTGTATTATTGCGATTGTATGATTGTGATTGTATGATTGTGATTGTATGATTGTGATAGTATGATTGTGATTGTACGATTGTGATTGTATGATTGTGATTGTATGATTGTATTTGGGAGATTGTATTTGGGAGATTGTATTTGGGAGATTGTAATTGTATGATTGCGATTGTATGATTGTGATTGTATGATTGTGATTGTATGATTGTGTTTGTATGATTGTGATTGTATGATTGTGATTGTATGATTGTGATTGTATGATTGTGATTGTATGATTGTTCTTGTATGACTGTGATTGTATGATTGTGATTGAATGATTGTGATCGTATGATTGAGATCGTATGATTGCGATTGTATGATTTTGATTGTATGATTGTGATTGTATGATTGTGATTGTATGATTGTGATTGTATGATTGTGATTGTATGATTGTGATTGTATGATTGTGATTGTATGATTGTGATTGTATGATTGTGATTGTATGATTGTGATTGTATGATTGTGATTGTATGATTGTATTTGGGAGATTGTATTTGGGAGATTGTAATTGTACGATTGTGATCGTATGATTGTGATTGTATGCTTGCGATTGTATGATTGTTATTGTATGATTGTGATTGCATGATTTTGAATGTATGATTGTGATTGTATGATTGTGATTGTATGATTGCGATTGTATGATTGCGATTGTATGATTGTGATTGTATGATTGTGATTGTATGATTGTGATTGTATGATTGTGATTGTATGATTGTGATTGTACGATTGTGATTGTATGATTGTGATTATATGATTGTGATTGTGTGATTGTGATTGTATGATTGTGATTGTATTATTGTGATTGTATGATTGTGATAGTATGGTTGTGAAAGTATGATTGTGATTGTATGATTGTGATTATATGATTGTGATTGTATGATTGTGATTGTATGATTGCGATTGTGCGACTGTGATTGTACGATTGTGATTGTATGATTGTGATTGTATGATTATGATTGAATGATTGTGATTGCATGATTGTGATTGTATGATTGTGATTGTATGATTGTGATTGTATGATTGTGATTGTATGATTGTGATCGTATGATTGTGATCAAATGATTGCGATTGTATGATTGTGATTGTATGATTGTGATTGTATGATTGTGATTGTATGATTGTGATTGTATGATTGTGATTGTATGATTGTGATTGTATGATTGTGATTGTATGATTGTGATTGTATGATTGTGATTGTATGATTGTATTTGGGAGATTGTATTTGGGAGATTGTAATTGTACGATTGTGATCGTATGATTGTGATTGTATGCTTGCGATTGTATGATTGTGATTGTATGATTGTGATTGCATGATTTTGAATGTATGATTGTGATTGTATGATTGTGATTGTATGATTGCGATTGTATGATTGCGATTGTATGATTGTGATTGTATGATTGTGATTGTATGATTGTGATTGTATGATTGTGATTGTATGATTGTGATTGTACGATTGTGATTGTATGATTGTGATTGTATGATTGTGATTGTGTGATTGTGATTGTATGATTGTGATTGTATTATTGTGATTGTATGATTGTGATAGTATGGTTGTGAAAGTATGATTGTGATTGTATGATTGTGATTATATGATTGTGATTGTATGATTGTGATTGTATGATTGCGATTGTGCGACTGTGATTGTACGATTGTGATTGTATGATTGTGATTGTATGATTATGATTGAATGATTGTGATTGCATGATTGTGATTGTATGATTGTGATTGCATGATTTTGAATGTATGATTGTGATTGTATGATTGTGATTGTATGATTGTGATTGTATGATTGTGATTGTATGATTGTGTTTGTATGATTGTGATTGTATGATTGTGATTGTATGATTGTGATTGTATGATTGTGATTGTATGATTGTGACTGCATGATTTTGAATGTATGATTGTGATTGTATGATTGTGATTGTGCGATTGTGATTGTGCGATTGTGATTGTACGATTGTGATTGTACGAATGTGATTGTATGATTGTGATTGTATGATTATGATTGAATGATTGTGATTGCATGGTTGTGATTGTATGATTGTGATTGCATGATTTTGAATGTGTGATTATGATTGTATGATTGTGATTGTATGATTGTGATTGTATGATTGTGATAGTATGATTGTGATTGTATGATTGCGATTGTATGATTGCGATTGTATGATTGCGATTGCATGATTGTGATTTTATGATTGTGATTGTATGATATTGATTGTATGATTGTGATTGTATGATATTGATTGTATGATTGTGATTGTATGATTGTGATTGTATGATTGTGATTGTCTGTTTGTGGTTGTATGATTGTGATTGTATGATTGTGATTGTATGATTGTGATTGTATGACTGTGATTGTATGATTGTGATTGTGCGATTGTGATTGTGCGACTGTGATTGTACGATTGTGATTGTACGATTGTGATTGTACGATTGTGATTGTACGATTGTGATTGTATGATTATGATTGAATGACTGTGATTGTATGATTGTGATGGTATGATTGTGATTGTATGATTGTGATTGTATGATTGTGATTGTATGACTGTGATTGTATGATTGTGATTGTGCAATTGTGATTGTGCGATTGTGATTGTGCGATTGTGATTGTACGATTGTGATTGTACGATTGTGATTGTATTATTGTGATTGTATGATTATGATTGAATGATTGTGATTGCATGGTTGTGATTGTATGATTGTGATTGCATGATTTTGAATGTATGATATTGATTGCATGATTGTGATTGTGTGATTGTGATTGTATGATTGTGATTGTATGATTGTGATTGTATGATTATGATTGTATGATTGTGATTGTATGATTGTGATTGCATGACTTTGAATGTATGATTGTGATTGTATGATTGTGATTGTATGATTGTGATTGTATGATTGTGATTGTATGATTGTGATTGTATGATTGTGATTGTATGATTGTGATAGTATGATTGTGATTGTATGATTGTGATTGTATGACTGTGATTGTATGATTGTGATTGTATGATTGTGATTGTATGATTGTGATTGTATGATTGTGATTGCCGGATTGTGGTTGTGCGATTGTGATTGTACGATTGTGATTGTACGATTGTGATAGTATGATTGTGATTGTATGATTGTGATTGTATGATTGTGATTGTGTGATTGTGATTGTATGATTGTGATTGTATGATTGTGATTGTATGATTGTGATTGTTTGATTGTATCTGGGAGATTGTATTTGGGAGATTGTATTTGGGAGATTGTATTTGGGAGATTGTAATTGGATGATTGCGATTGTATGATTGTGATTGTATGACTGTGATTGTATGATTGTGACTGTGCGACTGTGATTGTACGATTGTGATTGTACGATTGTGATTGTATGATTATGATTGAATGATTGTGATTACGAGATTGTGATTGTATGATTGCGATTGTATGATTGCGATTGTATGATTGTGATTGTATGATTGTGATTGTATGATTGTGATTGTATGATTGTGATTGTATGATTGTGATTGTATGATTGTGATTGTGTGATTGTGATTGTATGATTGTGATAGTATGATTGTGATTGTATGATTGTGATTGTATGACTGTGATTGTATGATTGTGATAGTATGATTTTGATTGTATGATTGTGATTGTATGATTGTGATTGTATGATTGTGATTGTATGATTGTGATTGTATGATTGTGATTGTATGATTGCGATTGTATGAATGCGATTGTATGATTGTGATTGCATGATTGTGATTGTATGATTGTGATTGTATGATACTGATTGTATGATTGTGATTGTATGATTGTGATTGTATGATTGTGATTGTATGATTGTGATTGTCTGATTGTGGTTGTATGATTGTGATTGTATGATTGTGATTGTATGATTGTGATTGTATGACTGTGATTGTATGATTGCGATTGTGCGATTGTGATTGTGCGATTGTGATTGTACGATTGTGATTGTACGATTGTGATTGTATGATTGTGCTTGTATGATTATGATTGAATGATTGTGATTGTATGATTGTGATGGTATGATTGTGATTGTATGATTGTGATTGTATTATTGCGATTGTATGACTGTGATTGTATGATTGTGATTGTGCGATTGTGACTGTGCGATTGTGATTGTATGATTGTGATAGTATGATTGTGATTGTATGATTGCGATTGTATGATTGCGATTGTATGATTATGATTGTATTTTTGTGATTGTATGATTGTGATTGTATGATTGTGATTGTATGATTGTGATTGTATGATTGTGATTGTATGAATGTGATAGTATGATTGTGATTGTATGATTGTGATTGTATGATTGTGATGGTATGATTGTGATTGTATGATTGCGATCGTATGATTGTGATTGTATGATTGTGATCTAATGATTGTGATTGTATGGTTGTGATGGTATGATTGTGATTGTATGATTGCGATCGTATGATTGTGATTGTATGATTGTGATCGAATGATTGTGATTGTATGATTGTGATTGTATGATTGTGATTGTATGATTATGATTGTATGATTGTGATTGTATGATTTTTATGGTATGATTGTGATTGTATGATTGTATTTGGGAGATTGTAATTGTATGATTGCGATTGTATGATTGTGATTGTATGATTGTGATTGTATTATTGTGTTTGTATGATTGTGATTGTATGATTGTGATTGTAGGATTGTGATTGTATGATTGTGATTGTATGATTGTTCTTGTATGATTGTGATTGTATGATTGTGATTGAATGATTGTGATCGTATGATTGTGATCGTATGATTGTGATCGTATGATTGCGATTGTATGATTGTGATGGTATGCTTGTGATTGTATGATTGCGATAGTATGATTGTGATTCTATGATTATGATTGTATGATTGTGATTGTATGATTGTGATTGTGTGATTGTGATTGTCTGATTGCGATTGTATGATTGTGATTGTATGTTTGCGATAGTATGATTGTGATTGTATTTTTGTGATTGTATGATTGTGATTGTATTATTGCGATTGTATGATTGTGATTGTATGATTGTGATTGTATGATTGTGATAGTATGATTGTGATTGTACGATTGTGATTGTATGGTTGTGATTGTATGATTGTGATTGTATGATTGCGATCGTATGATTGTGATTGTATGATTGTGATCGAATGATTGTGATTGTATGATTGTGATTGTATGATTGTGATTGTATGATTATAATTGTATGATTGTGATTGTATGATTTTTATGGTATGATTGTGATTGTATGATTGTATTTGGGAGATTGTATTTGGGAGATTGTATTTGGGAGATTGTAATTGTATGATTGCGATTGTATGATTGTGATTGTATGATTGTGATTGTATTATTGTGTTTGTATGATTGTGATTGTATGATTGTGATTGTATGATTGTGATTGTATGATTGTGATTGTATGATTGTTCTTGTATGATTGTGATTGTATGATTGTGATTGTATGATTGTGATTGTGTGATTGTGATTGTCTGATTGCGATTGTATGATTGTGATTGTATGTTTGCGATAGTATGATTGTGATTGTATTTTTGTGATTGTATGATTGTGATTGTATTATTGCGATTGTATGATTGTGATTGTATGATTGTGATTGTATGATTGTGATAGTATGATTGTGATTGTACGATTGTGATTGTATGATTGTGATTGTATGATTGTATTTGGGAGATTGTATTTGGGAGATTGTATTTGGGAGATTGTAATTGTATGATTGCGATTGTATGATTGTGATTGTATGATTGTGATTGTATGATTGTGTTTGTATGATTGTGATTGTATGATTGTGATTGTATGATTGTGATTGTATGATTGTGATTGTATGATTGTTCTTGTATGACTGTGATTGTATGATTGTGATTGAATGATTGTGATCGTATGATTGAGATCGTATGATTGCGATTGTATGATTTTGATTGTATGATTGTGATTGTATGATTGTGATTGTATGATTGTGATTGTATGATTGTGATTGTATGATTGTGATTGTATGATTGTGATTGTATGATTGTGATTGTATGATTGTGATTGTATGATTGTGATTGTATGATTGTGATTGTATGATTGTATTTGGGAGATTGTATTTGGGAGATTGTAATTGTACGATTGTGATCGTATGATTGTGATTGTATGCTTGCGATTGTATGATTGTTATTGTATGATTGTGATTGCATGATTTTGAATGTATGATTGTGATTGTATGATTGTGATTGTATGATTGCGATTGTATGATTGCGATTGTATGATTGTGATTGTATGATTGTGATTGTATGATTGTGATTGTATGATTGTGATTGTATGATTGTGATTGTACGATTGTGATTGTATGATTGTGATTGTATGATTGTGATTGTGTGATTGTGATTGTATGATTGTGATTGTATTATTGTGATTGTATGATTGTGATAGTATGGTTGTGAAAGTATGATTGTGATTGTATGATTGTGATTATATGATTGTGATTGTATGATTGTGATTGTATGATTGCGATTGTGCGACTGTGATTGTACGATTGTGATTGTATGATTGTGATTGTATGATTATGATTGAATGATTGTGATTGCATGATTGTGATTGTATGATTGTGATTGCATGATTTTGAATGTATGATTGTGATTGTATGATTGTGATTGTATGATTGTGATTGTATGATTGTGATTGTATGATTGTGTTTGTATGATTGTGATTGTATGATTGTGATTGTATGATTGCGATTGTATGATTGTTCTTGTATGACTGTGATTGTATGATTGTGATTGAATGATTGTGATTGTATGATTGTGATTGTCTGATTGTGGTTGTGCGATTGTGATTGTACGATTGTGATTGTACGATTGTGATAGTATGATTGTGATTGTATGATTGTGATTGTATGATTGTGATTGTGTGATTGTGATTGTATGATTGTGATTGTATGATTGTGATTGTATGATTGTGATTGTTTGATTGTATCTGGGAGATTGTATTTGGGAGATTGTATTTGGGAGATTGTATTTGGGAGATTGTAATTGGATGATTGCGATTGTATGATTGTGATTGTATGACTGTGATTGTATGATTGTGACTGTGCGACTGTGATTGTACGATTGTGATTGTACGATTGTGATTGTATGATTATGATTGAATGATTGTGATTACGAGATTGTGATTGTATGATTGCGATTGTATGATTGTGATTGTATGATTGTGATTGTATGATTGTGATTGTATGATTGTGATTGTATGATTGTGATTGTATGATTGTGATTGTATGATTGTGATTGTATGATTGTGATTGTATTATTGCGATTGTATGACTGTGATTGTATGATTGTGATTGTGCGATTGTGACTGTGCGATTGTGATTGTATGATTGTGATAGTATGATTGTGATTGTATGATTGCGATTGTATGATTGCGATTGTATGATTATGATTGTATTTTTGTGATTGTATGATTGTGATTGTATGATTGTGATTGTATGATTGTGATTGTATGATTGTGATTGTATGAATGTGATAGTATGATTGTGATTGTATGATTGTGATTGTATGATTGTGATGGTATGATTGTGATTGTATGATTGCGATCGTATGATTGTGATTGTATGATTGTGATCTAATGATTGTGATTGTATGGTTGTGATGGTATGATTGTGATTGTATGATTGCGATCGTATGATTGTGATTGTATGATTGTGATCGAATGATTGTGATTGTATGATTGTGATTGTATGATTGTGATTGTATGATTATGATTGTATGATTGTGATTGTATGATTTTTATGGTATGATTGTGATTGTATGATTGTATTTGGGAGATTGTATTTGGGAGATTGTAATTGTATGATTGCGATTGTATGATTGTGATTGTATGATTGTGATTGTATTATTGTGTTTGTATGATTGTGATTGTATGATTGTGATTGTAGGATTGTGATTGTATGATTGTGATTGTATGATTGTTCTTGTATGATTGTGATTGTATGATTGTGATTGAATGATTGTGATCGTATGATTGTGATCGTATGATTGTGATCGTATGATTGCGATTGTATGATTGTGATGGTATGCTTGTGATTGTATGATTGCGATAGTATGATTGTGATTCTATGATTATGATTGTATGATTGTGATTGTATGATTGTGATTGTGTGATTGTGATTGTCTGATTGCGATTGTATGATTGTGATTGTATGTTTGCGATAGTATGATTGTGATTGTATTTTTGTGATTGTATGATTGTGATTGTATTATTGCGATTGTATGATTGTGATTGTATGATTGTGATTGTATGATTGTGATAGTATGATTGTGATTGTACGATTGTGATTGTATGGTTGTGATTGTATGATTGTGATTGTATGATTGCGATCGTATGATTGTGATTATATGATTGTGATCGAATGATTGTGATTGTATGATTGTGATTGTATGATTGTGATTGTATGATTA
Source organism: Megachile rotundata (assembly GCF_050947335.1). Taxonomy (NCBI): domain Eukaryota; kingdom Metazoa; phylum Arthropoda; class Insecta; order Hymenoptera; family Megachilidae; genus Megachile; species Megachile rotundata. The sequence continues at coordinate 923,658 of NW_027473323.1, read as the reverse complement.
TAATTGTATGATTGTGATTGTATGATTTTTATGGTATGATTGTGATTGTATGATTGTATTTGGGAGATTGTATTTGGGAGATTGTATTTGGGAGATTGTAATTGTATGATTGCGATTGTATGATTGTGATTGTATGATTGTGATTGTATTATTGTGTTTGTATGATTGTGATTGTATGATTGTGATTGTATGATTGTGATTGTATGATTGTGATTGTATGATTGTGATTGTATGATTGTTCTTGTATGATTGTGATTGTATGATTGTGATTGTATGATTGTGATTGTGTGATTGTGATTGTCTGATTGCGATTGTATGATTGTGATTGTATGTTTGCGATAGTATGATTGTGATTGTATTTTTGTGATTGTATGATTGTGATTGTATTATTGCGATTGTATGATTGTGATTGTATGATTGTGATTGTATGATTGTGATAGTATGATTGTGATTGTACGATTGTGATTGTATGATTGTGATTGTATGATTGTATTTGGGAGATTGTATTTGGGAGATTGTATTTGGGAGATTGTGATTGTATGATTGCGATTGTATGATTGTGATTGTATGATTGTGATTGTATGATTGTGTTTGTATGATTGTGATTGTATGATTGTGATTGTATGATTGTGATTGTATGATTGTTCTTGTATGACTGTGATTGTATGATTGTGATTGAATGATTGTGATCGTATGATTGTGATCAAATGATTGCGATTGTATGATTTTGATTGTATGATTGTGATTGTATGATTGTGATTGTATGATTGTGATTGTATGATTGTGATTGTATGATTGTGATTGTATGATTGTGATTGTATGATTGTGATTGTATGATTGTGATTGTATGATTGTATTTGGGAGATTGTATTTGGGAGATTGTAATTGTACGATTGTGATCGTATGATTGTGATTGTATGCTTGCGATTGTATGATTGTGATTGTATGATTGTGATTGCATGATTTTGAATGTATGATTGTGATTGTATGATTGTGATTGTATGATTGCGATTGTATGATTGCGATTGTATGATTGTGATTGTATGATTGTGATTGTATGATTGTGATTGTATGATTGTGATTGTATGATTGTGATTGTACGATTGTGATTGTATGATTGTGATTGTATGATTGTGATTGTGTGATTGTGATTGTATGATTGTGATTGTATTATTGTGATTGTATGATTGTGATAGTATGGTTGTGAAAGTATGATTGTGATTGTATGATTGTGATTATATGATTGTGATTGTATGATTGTGATTGTATGATTGCGATTGTGCGACTGTGATTGTACGACTGTGATTGTATGATTGTGATTGTATGATTATGATTGAATGATTGTGATTGCATGATTGTGATTGTATGATTGTGATTGCATGATTTTGAATGTATGATTGTGATTGTATGATTGTGATTGTATGATTGTGATTGTATGATTGTGATTGTATGATTGTGTTTGTATGATTGTGATTGTATGATTGTGATTGTATGATTGTGATTGTATGATTGTGATTGTATGATTGTGACTGCATGATTTTGAATGTATGATTGTGATTGTATGATTGTGATTGTGCGATTGTGATTGTGCGATTGTGATTGTACGATTGTGATTGTACGAATGTGATTGTATGATTGTGATTGTATGATTATGATTGAATGATTGTGATTGCATGGTTGTGATTGTATGATTGTGATTGCATGATTTTGAATGTGTGATTATGATTGTATGATTGTGATTGTATGATTGTGATTGTATGATTGTGATAGTATGATTGTGATTGTATGATTGCGATTGTATGATTGCGATTGTATGATTGCGATTGCATGATTGTGATTTTATGATTGTGATTGTATGATATTGATTGTATGATTGTGATTGTATGATATTGATTGTATGATTGTGATTGTATGATTGTGATTGTATGATTGTGATTGTCTGTTTGTGGTTGTATGATTGTGATTGTATGATTGTGATTGTATGATTGTGATTGTATGACTGTGATTGTATGATTGTGATTGTGCGATTGTGATTGTGCGACTGTGATTGTACGATTGTGATTGTACGATTGTGATTGTACGATTGTGATTGTACGATTGTGATTGTATGATTATGATTGAATGACTGTGATTGTATGATTGTGATGGTATGATTGTGATTGTATGATTGTGATTGTATGATTGTGATTGTATGACTGTGATTGTATGATTGTGATTGTGCAATTGTGATTGTGCGATTGTGATTGTGCGATTGTGATTGTACGATTGTGATTGTACGATTGTGATTGTATTATTGTGATTGTATGATTATGATTGAATGATTGTGATTGCATGGTTGTGATTGTATGATTGTGATTGCATGATTTTGAATGTATGATATTGATTGCATGATTGTGATTGTGTGATTGTGATTGTATGATTGTGATTGTATGATTGTGATTGTATGATTATGATTGTATGATTGTGATTGTATGATTGTGATTGCATGACTTTGAATGTATGATTGTGATTGTATGATTGTGATTGTATGATTGTGATTGTATGATTGTGATTGTATGATTGTGATTGTATGATTGTGATTGTATGATTGTGTTTGTATGATTGTGATTGTATGATTGTGATAGTATGATTGTGATTGTATGATTGTGATTGTATGACTGTGATTGTATGATTGTGATTGTATGATTGTGATTGTATGATTGTGATTGTATGATTGTGATTGCCGGATTGTGGTTGTGCGATTGTGATTGTACGATTGTGATTGTACGATTGTGATAGTATGATTGTGATTGTATGATTGTGATTGTATGATTGTGATTGTGTGATTGTGATTGTATGATTGTGATTGTATGATTGTGATTGTTTGATTGTATCTGGGAGATTGTATTTGGGAGATTGTATTTGGGAGATTGTATTTGGGAGATTGTAATTGGATGATTGCGATTGTATGATTGTGATTGTATGACTGTGATTGTATGATTGTGACTGTGCGACTGTGATTGTACGATTGTGATTGTACGATTGTGATTGTATGATTATGATTGAATGATTGTGATTACGAGATTGTGATTGTATGATTGCGATTGTATGATTGCGATTGTATGATTGTGATTGTATGATTGTGATTGTATGATTGTGATTGTATGATTGTGATTGTATGATTGTGATTGTATGATTGTGATTGTATGATTGTGATTGTATGATTGTGATTGTATGATTGTGATTGTATGATTGTGATTGTATGATTGTGATTGTATGATTGTGATTGTATGATTGTGATTGTCTGATTGTGGTTGTGCGATTGTGATTGTACGATTGTGATTGTACGATTGTGATAGTATGATTTTGATTGTATGATTGTGATTGTATGATTGTGATTGTATGATTGTGATTGTATGATTGTGATTGTATGATTGCGATTGTATGAATGCGATTGTATGATTGTGATTGCATGATTGTGATTGTATGATTGTGATTGTATGATACTGATTGTATGATTGTGATTGTATGATTGTGATTGTATGATTGCGATTGTATGATTGTGATTGTCTGATTGTGGTTGTATGATTGTGATTGTATGATTGTGATTGTATGATTGTGATTGTATGACTGTGATTGTATGATTGCGATTGTGCGATTGTGATTGTGCGATTGTGATTGTACGATTGTGATTGTACGATTGTGATTGTATGATTGTGCTTGTATGATTATGATTGAATGATTGTGATTGTATGATTGTGATGGTATGATTGTGATTGTATGATTGTGATTGTATTATTGCGATTGTATGACTGTGATTGTATGATTGTGATTGTGCGATTGTGACTGTGCGATTGTGATTGTATGATTGTGATAGTATGATTGTGATTGTATGATTGCGATTGTATGATTGCGATTGTATGATTATGATTGTATTTTTGTGATTGTATGATTGTGATTGTATGATTGTGATTGTATGATTGTGATTGTATGATTGTGATTGTATGAATGTGATAGTATGATTGTGATTGTATGATTGTGATTGTATGATTGTGATGGTATGATTGTGATTGTATGATTGCGATCGTATGATTGTGATTGTATGATTGTGATCTAATGATTGTGATTGTATGGTTGTGATGGTATGATTGTGATTGTATGATTGCGATCGTATGATTGTGATTGTATGATTGTGATCGAATGATTGTGATTGTATGATTGTGATTGTATGATTGTGATTGTATGATTATGATTGTATGATTGTGATTGTATGATTTTTATGGTATGATTGTGATTGTATGATTGTATTTGGGAGATTGTATTTGGGAGATTGTAATTGTATGATTGCGATTGTATGATTGTGATTGTATGATTGTGATTGTATTATTGTGTTTGTATGATTGTGATTGTATGATTGTGATTGTAGGATTGTGATTGTATGATTGTGATTGTATGATTGTTCTTGTATGATTGTGATTGTATGATTGTGATTGAATGATTGTGATCGTATGATTGTGATCGTATGATTGTGATCGTATGATTGCGATTGTATGATTGTGATGGTATGCTTGTGATTGTATGATTGCGATAGTATGATTGTGATTCTATGATTATGATTGTATGATTGTGATTGTATGATTGTGATTGTGTGATTGTGATTGTCTGATTGCGATTGTATGATTGTGATTGTATGTTTGCGATAGTATGATTGTGATTGTATTTTTGTGATTGTATGATTGTGATTGTATTATTGCGATTGTATGATTGTGATTGTATGATTGTGATTGTATGATTGTGATAGTATGATTGTGATTGTACGATTGTGATTGTATGGTTGTGATTGTATGATTGTGATTGTATGATTGCGATCGTATGATTGTGATTGTATGATTGTGATCGAATGATTGTGATTGTATGATTGTGATTGTATGATTGTGATTGTATGATTATAATTGTATGATTGTGATTGTATGATTTTTATGGTATGATTGTGATTGTATGATTGTATTTGGGAGATTGTATTTGGGAGATTGTATTTGGGAGATTGTAATTGTATGATTGCGATTGTATGATTGTGATTGTATGATTGTGATTGTATTATTGTGTTTGTATGATTGTGATTGTATGATTGTGATTGTATGATTGTGATTGTATGATTGTGATTGTATGATTGTTCTTGTATGATTGTGATTGTATGATTGTGATTGTATGACTGTGATTGTGTGATTGTGATTGTCTGATTGCGATTGTATGATTGTGATTGTATGTTTGCGATAGTATGATTGTGATTGTATTTTTGTGATTGTATGATTGTGATTGTATTATTGCGATTGTATGATTGTGATTGTATGATTGTGATTGTATGATTGTGATAGTATGATTGTGATTGTACGATTGTGATTGTATGATTGTGATTGTATGATTGTATTTGGGAGATTGTATTTGGGAGATTGTATTTGGGAGATTGTAATTGTATGATTGCGATTGTATGATTGTGATTGTATGATTGTGATTGTATGATTGTGTTTGTATGATTGTGATTGTATGATTGTGATTGTATGATTGTGATTGTATGATTGTGATTGTATGATTGTTCTTGTATGACTGTGTTTGTATGATTGTGATTGAATGATTGTGATCGTATGATTGAGATCGTATGATTGCGATTGTATGATTTTGATTGTATGATTGTGATTGTATGATTGTGATTGTATGATTGTGATTGTATGATTGTGATTGTATGATTGTGATTGTATGATTGTGATTGTATGATTGTGATTGTATGATTGTGATTGTATGATTGTGATTGTATGATTGTATTTGGGAGATTGTATTTGGGAGATTGTAATTGTACGATTGTGATCGTATGATTGTGATTGTATGCTTGCGATTGTATGATTGTGATTGTATGTTTGTGATTGCATGATTTTGAATGTATGATTGTGATTGTATGATTGTGATTGTATGATTGCGATTGTATGATTGCGATTGTATGATTGTGATTGTATGATTGTGATTGTATGATTGTGATTGTATGATTGTGATTGTATGATTGTGATTGTACGATTGTGATTGTATGATTGTGATTGTATGATTGTGATTGTGTGATTGTGATTGTATGATTGTGATTGTATTATTGTGATTGTATGATTGTGATAGTATGGTTGTGAAAGTATGATTGTGATTGTATGATTGTGATTATATGATTGTGATTGTATGATTGTGATTGTATGATTGCGATTGTGCGACTGTGATTGTACGATTGTGATTGTATGATTGTGATTGTATGATTATGATTGAATGATTGTGATTGCATGATTGTGATTGTATGATTGTGATTGCATGATTTTGAATGTATGATTGTGATTGTATGATTGTGATTGTATGATTGTGATTGTATGATTGTGATTGTATGATTGTGATTGTATGATTGTGTTTGTATGATTGTGATTGTATGATTGTGATTGTATGATTGCGATTGTATGATTGTTCTTGTATGACTGTGATTGTATGATTGTGATTGAATGATTGTGATTGTATGATTGTGATTGTCTGATTGTGGTTGTGCGATTGTGATTGTACGATTGTGATTGTACGATTGTGATAGTATGATTGTGATTGTATGATTGTGATTGTATGATTGTGATTGTGTGATTGTGATTGTATGATTGTGGTTGTATGATTGTGATTGTTTGATTGTATTTGGGAGATTGTATTTGGGAGATTGTATTTGGGAGATTGTAATTGTATGATTGCGATTGTATGATTGTGATTGTATGACTGTGATTGTATGATTGTGATTGTGCGACTGTGATTGTACGATTGTGATTGTATGATTGTGATTGCATGATTGTGACTGTATGATTGTGATAGTATGATTGTGATTGTATGATTGCGATTGTATGATTGCGATTGTATGATTATGATTGTATTTTTGTGATTGTATGATTGTGATGTTATGATTGTAATTGTATGATTGCGATGGTATGATTGTGAATGTATGATTATGATTGTATGATTGTGATTGTATGATTGCGATTATATGATTGTGATTGTATGATTATGATTGTATTTTTGTGATTGTATGATTGTGATTGTATGACTGCGATTGTATTATTGTGATTGTATGATTGTGATTGTATGATTGCGATAGTATGATTGTATTTGGGAGATTGTAATTGTATGATTGCAATTTTATGATTGCGATTGTATGCTGGTGACTGTATGATTGTGATTGTGTGATTGTGATTGTATGATTGTGATTGTATGATTGCGAGTGTATGATTGTGATTCTATGATTGTGATTGTATGATTGTGATTGTACGATTGTGATTGTATGATTGTTATTGTATGATTGTGATTGTCTGATTGTGGTTGTGCGATTGTGAATGTACGATTGTGATTGTACGATTGTGATTGTACGATTGTGATTGTACGATTGTGATTGTACGATTGTGATTGTACGATTGTGATTGTATGATTGTTATTGTATGATTGTGATTGTATGATTGTGATTGTCTGATTGTGGTTGTGCGATTGTGATTGTACGATTGTGATTGTACGATTGTGATTGTACGATTGTGATTGTACGATTGTGATTGTATGATTGTGATTCTATGATTGTGATTGTATGATTGTGATCGTATGGTTGTGATTGTTCGATTGCGATTGTATTATTGTGATTGTATGATTGTGATAGTATGGTTGTGAAAGTATGATTGTGATTGTATGATTGTGATTGTATGATTGTGATTGTATGATTGTGATTGTATGATTGTGATTGTATGATTGTGATTGTATGATTGTGATTGTATGATTGTGATTGTATGATTGTGATTGTATGATTGCGATTGTATGATTGCGATTGTATGATTGCGATTGTATGATTGCGATTGTATGATTGCGATTGTATGATTGCGATTGTATGATTGCGATTGTATGATTGTGATTGTATGATTGTGATTGTATGATTGTGATTGTGTGATTGTGATTGTATGATTGTGATTGTATGATTGCGAGTGTATGATTGTGATTCTATGATTGTGATTGTATGATTGTGATCGTATGGTTGTGATTGTTCGATTGCGATTGTACGATTGCGATTGTATTATTGTGATTGTATGATTGTGATAGTATGGTTGTGAAAGTATGATTGTGATTGTATGATTGTGATTGTATGATTGTGATTGTATGATTGTGATTGTATGATTGTGATTGTATGATTGTGATTGTATGATTGTGATTGTATGATTGTGATTGTATGATTGTGATTGTCTGATTGTGGTTGTGCGATTGTGATTGTACGATTGTGATTGTACGATTGTGATAGTATGATTGTGATTGTATGATTGTGATTGTATGATTTTGATTGTATGATTGTGATTGTATGATTGTGATTGTATGATTGTGATTGTTTGATTGTATTTGGGAGATTGCATTTGGGAGATTGTATTTGGGAGATTGTAATTGTATGATTGCGATTGTATGATTGCGATTGTATGACTGTGATTGTATGATTGTGATTGTGCGACTGTGATTGTACGATTGTGATTGTACGATTGTGATTGTATGATTATGATTGAATGATTGTGATTGCATGATTGTGATTGTATGATTGTGATTGCATGATTTTGAATGTATGATTGTGATTGTATGATTGTGATTGTATGATTGTGATTGTATGATTGTGATTGTATGATTGTGATTGTATGATTTTGATTGTATGATTGTGATTGTAAGATTGTGATTGTATGAATGTGATTGTATGATTGTGATTGTATGATTATGATTGAATGATTGTGATTGCATGATTGTGATTGTATGATTGTGACTGCATGATTTTGAATGTATGATTGTGATTGTATGATTGTGATTGTATGATTGTGATTGTATGATTGTGATAGTATGATTGTGATTGTATGATTGCGATTGTATGATTGTGATTGTATGATTCTGATTGTATTTTTGTGATTGTATGATTGTGATTGTATGATTGTGATTGTATGATTGTGATTGTATGATTGTGATTGTATGATTGCGATTGTATGAATGCGATTGTATGATTGTGATTGCATGATTGTGATTGTATGATTGTGATTGTATGATTGTGATGGTATGATTGTGATTGTAAGTTTGTGATTGTATGACTGTGATTGTATGATTGTGATTGTATGATTGTCATTGTATGATTATGATTGTATGATTGTGATTACATGATTGTGATTGTATGATTGTGATTGTATGATATTGATTGTATGATTGTGATTGTATGATTGTGAATGTATGATTGTGATTGTATGATTGAGATTGTATGATTGTGATTGTATGATTGTGATAGTAGGATTGTGATTGTAAGATTGTGATTGTATGACTGTGATTGTATGATTGTGATTGTCTGATTGTCATTGTATGATTACGATTGTATGATTGTGATTGCATGATTGTGATTGCATGGTTGTGATTGTATGATTGAGATTGCATGATTTTGTATGTATGATTGTGATTGTATGATTGTGATTGTATGATTGTGATAGTATGATTGTGATAGTATGATTGTGATTGTATGATTGTGATTGTATGACTGTGATTGTATGATTATGATTGAATGATTGTGATTGCATGATTGTGATTGTATGATTGTGATTGCATGATTTTGAATGTATGATTGTGATTGTATGATTGTGATTGTATGATTGTGATTGTATGATTGTGATTGTATGATTGTGATTGTATGATTTTGATTGTATGATTGTGATTGTAAGATTGTGATTGTATGAATGTGATTGTATGATTGTGATTGTATGATTATGATTGAATGATTGTGATTGCATGATTGTGATTGTATGATTGTGACTGCATGATTTTGAATGTATGATTGTGATTGTATGATTGTGATTGTATGATTGTGATTGTATGATTGTGATAGTATGATTGTGATTGTATGATTGCGATTGTATGATTGTGATTGTATGATTCTGATTGTATTTTTGTGATTGTATGATTGTGATTGTATGATTGTGATTGTATGATTGTGATTGTATGATTGTGATTGTATGATTGCGATTGTATGAATGCGATTGTATGATTGTGATTGCATGATTGTGATTGTATGATTGTGATTGTATGATTGTGATGGTATGATTGTGATTGTAAGTTTGTGATTGTATGACTGTGATTGTATGATTGTGATTGTATGATTGTCATTGTATGATTATGATTGTATGATTGTGATTACATGATTGTGATTGTATGATTGTGATTGTATGATATTGATTGTATGATTGTGATTGTATGATTGTGAATGTATGATTGTGATTGTATGATTGAGATTGTATGATTGTGATTGTATGATTGTGATAGTAGGATTGTGATTGTAAGATTGTGATTGTATGACTGTGATTGTATGATTGTGATTGTCTGATTGTCATTGTATGATTACGATTGTATGATTGTGATTGCATGATTGTGATTGCATGGTTGTGATTGTATGATTGAGATTGCATGATTTTGTATGTATGATTGTGATTGTATGATTGTGATTGTATGATTGTGATAGTATGATTGTGATAGTATGATTGTGATTGTATGATTGTGATTGTATGACTGTGATTGTATGATTGTGATTGTATGATTGTGATTGTATGAATGTGATAGTATGATTGTGATTGCATGATTGTGATTGTATGATTGTGATTGCATGATTTTGAATGTATGATTGTGATTGTATGATTGTGATTGTATGATTGTGATTGTATGATTGTGATTGTATGATTGTGATAGTATGATTGTGATTGTAAGATTGTGATTGTATGACTGTGATTGTATGATTGTGATTGTATGATTGTCATTGTATGATTGTGATTGTGTGATTGTGATTGTATGATTGTGATTGTATTATTGTGATTGTATGATTGTGATAGTATGGTTGTGAAAGTATGATTGTGATTGTATGATTGTGATTATATGATTGTGATTGTATGATTGTGATTGTATGATTGCGATTGTGCGACTGTGATTGTACGATTGTGATTGTATGATTGTGATTGTATGATTATGATTGAATGATTGTGATTGCATGATTGTGATTGTATGATTGTGATTGCATGATTTTGAATGTATGATTGTGATTGTATGATTGTGATTGTATGATTGTGATTGTATGATTGTGATTGTATGATTGTGATTGTATGATTGTGTTTGTATGATTGTGATTGTATGATTGTGATTGTATGATTGCGATTGTATGATTGTTCTTGTATGACTGTGATTGTATGATTGTGATTGAATGATTGTGATTGTATGATTGTGATTGTCTGATTGTGGTTGTGCGATTGTGATTGTACGATTGTGATTGTACGATTGTGATAGTATGATTGTGATTGTATGATTGTGATTGTATGATTGTGATTGTGTGATTGTGATTGTATGATTGTGGTTGTATGATTGTGATTGTTTGATTGTATTTGGGAGATTGTATTTGGGAGATTGTATTTGGGAGATTGTAATTGTATGATTGCGATTGTATGATTGTGATTGTATGACTGTGATTGTATGATTGTGATTGTGCGACTGTGATTGTACGATTGTGATTGTATGATTGTGATTGCATGATTGTGACTGTATGATTGTGATAGTATGATTGTGATTGTATGATTGCGATTGTATGATTGCGATTGTATGATTATGATTGTATTTTTGTGATTGTATGATTGTGATGTTATGATTGTAATTGTATGATTGCGATGGTATGATTGTGAATGTATGATTATGATTGTATGATTGTGATTGTATGATTGCGATTATATGATTGTGATTGTATGATTATGATTGTATTTTTGTGATTGTATGATTGTGATTGTATGACTGCGATTGTATTATTGTGATTGTATGATTGTGATTGTATGATTGCGATAGTATGATTGTATTTGGGAGATTGTAATTGTATGATTGCAATTTTATGATTGCGATTGTATGCTGGTGACTGTATGATTGTGATTGTGTGATTGTGATTGTATGATTGTGATTGTATGATTGCGAGTGTATGATTGTGATTCTATGATTGTGATTGTATGATTGTGATTGTACGATTGTGATTGTATGATTGTTATTGTATGATTGTGATTGTCTGATTGTGGTTGTGCGATTGTGAATGTACGATTGTGATTGTACGATTGTGATTGTACGATTGTGATTGTACGATTGTGATTGTACGATTGTGATTGTACGATTGTGGTTGTATGATTGTTATTGTATGATTGTGATTGTATGATTGTGATTGTCTGATTGTGGTTGTGCGATTGTGATTGTACGATTGTGATTGTACGATTGTGATTGTACGATTGTGATTGTACGATTGTGATTGTATGATTGTGATTCTATGATTGTGATTGTATGATTGTGATCGTATGGTTGTGATTGTTCGATTGCGATTGTATTATTGTGATTGTATGATTGTGATAGTATGGTTGTGAAAGTATGATTGTGATTGTATGATTGTGATTGTATGATTGTGATTGTATGATTGTGATTGTATGATTGTGATTGTATGATTGTGATTGTATGATTGTGATTGTATGATTGTGATTGTATGATTGTGATTGTATGATTGTGATTGTATGATTGCGATTGTATGATTGCGATTGTATGATTGCGATTGTATGATTGCGATTGTATGATTGCGATTGTATGATTGCGATTGTATGATTGCGATTGTATGATTGTGATTGTATGATTGTGATTGTATGATTGTGATTGTGTGATTGTGATTGTATGATTGTGATTGTATGATTGCGAGTGTATGATTGTGATTCTATGATTGTGATTGTATGATTGTGATCGTATGGTTGTGATTGTTCGATTGCGATTGTACGATTGCGATTGTATTATTGTGATTGTATGATTGTGATAGTATGGTTGTGAAAGTATGATTGTGATTGTATGATTGTGATTGTATGATTGTGATTGTATGATTGTGATTGTATGATTGTGATTGTATGATTGTGATTGTATGATTGTGATTGTATGATTGTGATTGTCTGATTGTGGTTGTGCGATTGTGATTGTACGATTGTGATTGTACGATTGTGATAGTATGATTGTGATTGTATGATTGTGATTGTATGATTTTGATTGTATGATTGTGATTGTATGATTGTGATTGTATGATTGTGATTGTTTGATTGTATTTGGGAGATTGCATTTGGGAGATTGTAATTGTATGATTGCGATTGTATGATTGCGATTGTATGACTGTGATTGTATGATTGTGATTGTGCGACTGTGATTGTACGATTGTGATTGTACGATTGTGATTGTATGATTATGATTGAATGATTGTGATTGCATGATTGTGATTGTATGATTGTGATTGCATGATTTTGAATGTATGATTGTGATTGTATGATTGTGATTGTATGATTGTGATTGTATGATTGTGATTGTATGATTGTGATTGTATGATTTTGATTGTATGATTGTGATTGTAAGATTGTGATTGTATGAATGTGATTGTATGATTGTGATTGTATGATTATGATTGAATGATTGTGATTGCATGATTGTGATTGTATGATTGTGACTGCATGATTTTGAATGTATGATTGTGATTGTATGATTGTGATTGTATGATTGTGATTGTATGATTGTGATAGTATGATTGTGATTGTATGATTGCGATTGTATGATTGTGATTGTATGATTCTGATTGTATTTTTGTGATTGTATGATTGTGATTGTATGATTGTGATTGTATGATTGTGATTGTATGATTGTGATTGTATGATTGCGATTGTATGAATGCGATTGTATGATTGTGATTGCATGATTGTGATTGTATGATTGTGATTGTATGATTGTGATGGTATGATTGTGATTGTAAGTTTGTGATTGTATGACTGTGATTGTATGATTGTGATTGTATGATTGTCATTGTATGATTATGATTGTATGATTGTGATTACATGATTGTGATTGTATGATTGTGATTGTATGATATTGATTGTATGATTGTGATTGTATGATTGTGAATGTATGATTGTGATTGTATGATTGAGATTGTATGATTGTGATTGTATGATTGTGATAGTAGGATTGTGATTGTAAGATTGTGATTGTATGACTGTGATTGTATGATTGTGATTGTCTGATTGTCATTGTATGATTACGATTGTATGATTGTGATTGCATGATTGTGATTGCATGGTTGTGATTGTATGATTGAGATTGCATGATTTTGTATGTATGATTGTGATTGTATGATTGTGATTGTATGATTGTGATAGTATGATTGTGATAGTATGATTGTGATTGTATGATTGTGATTGTATGACTGTGATTGTATGATTGTGATTGTATGATTGTGATTGTATGAATGTGATAGTATGATTGTGATTGCATGATTGTGATTGTATGATTGTGATTGCATGATTTTGAATGTATGATTGTGATTGTATGATTGTGATTGTATGATTGTGATTGTATGATTGTGATTGTATGATTGTGATAGTATGATTGTGATTGTAAGATTGTGATTGTATGACTGTGATTGTATGATTGTGATTGTATGATTGTCATTGTATGATTATGATTGTATGATTATGATTGCATGATTGTGATTGCATGATTGTGATTGTATGATTGAGATTGCATGATTTTGTATGTATGATTGTGATTGTTTGATTGTATTTGGGAGATTGTATTTGGGAGATTGTAATTGTATGATTGCGATTGTATGATTGTGATTGTATGACTGTGATTGTATGATTGTGACTGTGCGACTGTGATTGTACGATTGTGATTGTATGATTGTGATTGTATGATTATGATTGAATGATTGTGATTACGAGATTGTGATTGTATGATTGCGATTGTATGATTGTGATTGTATGATTGTGATTGTATGATTGTGATTGTATGATTGTGATTGTATGATTGTGATTGTATGATTGTGATTGTATGATTGTGATTGTATGATTGTGATTGTATGATTGTGATTGTGTGATTGTGATTGTATGATTGTGATTGTATGATTGCGAGTGTATGATTGTGGTTGTGCGATTGTGATTGTACGATTGTGATTGTACGATTGTGATAGTATGATTGTGATTGTATGATTGTGATTGTATGATTGTGATTGTATGATTGTGATTGTATGATTGTGATTGTATGATTGTGATTGTTTGATTGTATTTGGGAGATTGTATTTGGGAGATTGTATTTGGGAGATTGTAATTGTATGATTGCGATTGTATGATTGCGATTGTATGACTGTGATTGTATGATTGTGATTGTGCGACTGTGATTGTACGATTGTGATTGTACGATTGTGATTGTATGATTATGATTGAATGATTGTGATTGCATGATTGTGATTGTATGATTGTGATTGCATGATTTTGAATGTATGATTGTGATTGTATGATTGTGATTGTATGATTGTGATTGTATGATTGTGATTGTATGATTTTGATTGTATGATTGTGATTGTAAGATTGTGATTGTATGAATGTGATTGTATGATTGTGATTGTATGATTATGATTGAATGATTGTGATTGCATGATTGTGATTGTATGATTGTGACTGCATGATTTTGAATGTATGATTGTGATTGTATGATTGTGATTGTATGATTGTGATTGTATGATTGTGATAGTATGATTGTGATTGTATGATTGCGATTGTATGATTCTGATTGTATGATTCTGATTGTATTTTTGTGATTGTATGATTGTGATTGTATGATTGTGATTGTATGATTGTGATTGTATGATTGTGATTGTATGATTGTGATTGTATGATTGCGATTGTATGAATGCGATTGTATGATTGTGATTGCATGATTGTGATTGTATGATTGTGATTGTATGATTGTGATGGTATGATTGTGATTGTAAGATTGTGATTGTATGACTGTGATTGTATGATTGTGATTGTATGATTGTCATTGTATGATTATGATTGTATGATTGTGATTGCATGATTGTGATTGTATGATTGTGATTGTATGATATTGATTGTATGATTGTGATTGTATGATTGTGAATGTATGATTGTGATTGTATGATTGTGATTGTATGATTGTGATTGTATGATTATGATTGTATGATTGTGATTGTATGATTGTGATTGCATGACTTTGAATGTATGATTGTGATTGTATGATTGAGATTGTATGATTGTGATTGTATGATTGTGATAGTAGGATTGTGATTGTAAGATTGTGATTGTATGACTGTGATTGTATGATTGTGATTGTCTGATTGTCATTGTATGATTACGATTGTATGATTGTGATTGCATGATTGTGATTGCATGGTTGTGATTGTATGATTGAGATTGCATGATTTTGTATGTATGATTGTGATTGTATGATTGTGATTGTATGATTGTGATAGTATGATTGTGATAGTATGATTGTGATTGTATGATTGTGATTGTATGACTGTGATTGTATGATTGTGATTGTATGATTGTGATTGTATGAATGTGATAGTATGATTGTGATTGCATGATTGTGATTGTATGATTGTGATTGCATGATTTTGAATGTATGATTGTGATTGTATGATTGTGATTGTATGATTGTGATTGTATGATTGTGATTGTATGATTGTGATAGTATGATTGTGATTGTAAGATTGTGATTGTATGACTGTGATTGTATGATTGTGATTGTATGATTGTCATTGTATGATTATGATTGTATGATTATGATTGCATGATTGTGATTGCATGATTGAGATTGTATGATTGAGATTGCATGATTTTGTTGGTATGATTGTGATTGTTTGATTGTATTTGGGAGATTGTATTTGGGAGATTGTAATTGTATGATTGCGATTGTATGATTGTGATTGTATGACTGTGATTGTATGATTGTGACTGTGCGACTGTGATTGTACGATTGTGATTGTATGATTGTGATTGTATGATTATGATTGAATGATTGTGATTACGAGATTGTGATTGTATGATTGCGATTGTATGATTGTGATTGTATGATTGTGATTGTATGATTGTGATTGTATGATTGTGATTGTATGATTGTGATTGTATGATTGTGATTGTATGATTGTGATTGTATGATTGTGATTGTATGATTGTGATTGTATGATTGTGATTGTGTGATTGTGATTGTATGATTGTGATTGTATGATTGCGAGTGTATAATTGTGATTCTATGATTGTGATTGTATGATTGTGATCGTATGGTTGTGATTGTTCGATTGCGATTGTACGATTGCGATTGTATTATTGTGATTGTATGATTGTGATAGTATGGTTGTGAAAGTATGATTGTGATTGTATGATTGTGATTGTATGATTGTGATTGTATGATTGTGATTGTATGATTGTGATTGTATGATTGTGATTGTATGATTGTGATTGTATGATTGTGATTGTCTGATTGTGGTTGTGCGATTGTGATTGTACGATTGTGATTGTACGATTGTGATAGTATGATTGTGATTGTATGATTGTGATTGTATGATTGTGATTGTATGATTGTGATTGTATGATTGTGATTGTATGATTGTGATTGTATGATTGTGATTGTTTGATTGTATTTGGGAGATTGTATTTGGGAGATTGTAATTGTATGATTGCGATTGTATGATTGCGATTGTATGACTGTGATTGTATGATTGTGATTGTGCGACTGTGATTGTACGATTGTGATTGTACGATTGTGATTGTATGATTATGATTGAATGATTGTGATTGCATGATTGTGATTGTATGATTGTGATTGCATGATTTTGAATGTATGATTGTGATTGTATGATTGTGATAGTATGATTGTGATTGTATGATTGTGATTGTATGATTTTGATTGTATGATTGTGATTGTAAGATTGTGATTGTATGAATGTGATTGTATGATTGTGATTGTATGATTATGATTGAATGATTGTGATTGCATGATTGTGATTGTATGATTGTGACTGCATGATTTTGAATGTATGATTGTGATTGTATGATTGTGATTGTATGATTGTGATTGTATGATTGTGATTGTATGATTGTGATAGTATGATTGTGATTGTATGATTGCGATTGTATGATTGTGATTGTATGATTCTGATTGTATTTTTGTGATTGTATGATTGTGATTGTATGATTGTGATTGTATGATTGTGATTGTATGATTGTGATTGTATGATTGTGATTGTATGATTGCGATTGTAAGAATGCGATTGTATGATTGTGATTGCATGATTGTGATTGTATGATTGTGATTGTATGATTGTGATAGTAGGATTGTGATTGTAAGATTGTGATTGTATGACTGTGATTGTATGATTGTGATTGTCTGATTGTCATTGTATGATTACGATTGTATGATTGTGATTGCATGATTGTGATTGCATGGTTGTGATTGTATGATTGAGATTGCATGATTTTGTATGTATGATTGTGATTGTATGATTGTGATTGTATGATTGTGATAGTATGATTGTGATAGTATGATTGTGATTGTATGATTGTGATTGTATGACTGTGATTGTATGATTGTGATTGTATGATTGTGATTGTATGAATGTGATAGTATGATTGTGATTGCATGATTGTGATTGTATGATTGTGATTGCATGATTTTGAATGTATGATTGTGATTGTATGATTGTGATTGTATGATTGTGATTGTATGATTGTGATTGTATGATTGTGATAGTATGATTGTGATTGTAAGATTGTGATTGTATGACTGTGATTGTATGATTGTGATTGTATGATTGTCATTGTATGATTATGATTGTATGATTATGATTGCATGATTGTGATTGCATGATTGTGATTGTATGATTGAGATTGCATGATTTTGTATGTATGATTGTGATTGTTTGATTGTATTTGGGAGATTGTATTTGGGAGATTGTAATTGTATGATTGCGATTGTATGATTGTGATTGTATGACTGTGATTGTATGATTGTGACTGTGCGACTGTGATTGTACGATTGTGATTGTATGATTGTGATTGTATGATTATGATTGAATGATTGTGATTACGAGATTGTGATTGTATGATTGTGATTGTATGATTGCGAGTGTATGATTGTGATTCTATGATTGTGATTGTATGATTGTGATCGTATGGTTGTGATTGTGTGATTGTGATTGTATGATTGTGATTGTATGATTGCGAGTGTATGATTGTGATTCTATGATTGTGATTGTATGATTGTGATCGTATGGTTGTGATTGTTCGATTGCGATTGTACGATTGCGATTGTATTATTGTGATTGTATGATTGTGATAGTATGGTTGTGAAAGTATGATTGTGATTGTATGATTGTGATTGTATGATTGTGATTGTATGATTGTGATTGTATGATTGTGATTGTATGATTGTGATTGTATGATTGTGATTGTATGATTGTGATTGTATGATTGTGATTGTATGATTGTGATTGTATGATTGTGATTGTATGATTGTGATTGTATGATTGTGATTGTATGATTGTGATTGTATGATTGTGATTGTATGATTGTGATTGTCTGATTGCGGTTGTGCGATTGTGATTGTACGATTGTGATTGTACGATTGTGATAGTATGATTGTGATTGTATGATTGTGATTGTATGATTGTGATTGTATGATTGTGATTGTATGATTGTGATTGAATGATTGTGATTGTATGATTGTGATTGCATGATTGTGATTGTATGATTGTGATTGTATGATTGTGATTGTATGATTGTGGTAGTATGATTGTGATTGTATGATTGTGATTGTATGACTGTCATTGTATGATTGTGGTTGTATGATTCTGATTGTATGATTGTGATTGTACGATTGCGATTGTACGACTGTGATTGTATGATTGTGATTGTATGATTATGATTGAATGATTGTGATTGCATGATTGTGATTGTATGATTGTGACTGCATGATTTTGAATGTATGATTGTGATTGTATGATTGTGATTGTGCGATTGTGATTGTGCGATTGTGATTGTACGATTGTGATTGTACGAATGTGATTGTATGATTGTGATTGTATGATTATGATTGAATGATTGTGATTGCATGGTTGTGATTGTATGATTGTGATTGCATGATTTTGAATGTGTGATTATGATTGTATGATTGTGATTGTATGATTGTGATTGTATGATTGTGATAGTATGATTGTGATTGTATGATTGCGATTGTATGATTGCGATTGTATGATTGCGATTGCATGATTGTGATTTTATGATTGTGATTGTATGATATTGATTGTATGATTGTGATTGTATGATATTGATTGTATGATTGTGATTGTATGATTGTGATTGTATGATTGTGATTGTCTGTTTGTGGTTGTATGATTGTGATTGTATGATTGTGATTGTATGATTGAGATTGTATGACTGTGATTGTATGATTGTGATTGTGCGATTGTGATTGTGCGACTGTGATTGTACGATTGTGATTGTACGATTGTGATTGTACGATTGTGATTGTACGATTGTGATTGTATGATTATGATTGAATGACTGTGATTGTATGATTGTGATGGTATGATTGTGATTGTATGATTGTGATTGTATGATTGTGATTGTATGACTGTGATTGTATGATTGTGATTGTGCAATTGTGATTGTGCGATTGTGATTGTGCGATTGTGATTGTACGATTGTGATTGTACGATTGTGATTGTATTATTGTGATTGTATGATTATGATTGAATGATTGTGATTGGATGGTTGTGATTGTATGATTGTGATTGCATGATTTTGAATGTATGATATTGATTGCATGATTGTGATTGTGTGATTGTGATTGTATGATTGTGATTGTATGATTGTGATTGTATGATTATGATTGTATGATTGTGATTGTATGATTGTGATTGCATGACTTTGAATGTATGATTGTGATTGTATGATTGTGATTGTATGATTGTGATTGTATGATTGTGATTGTATGATTGTGATTGTATGATTGTGATAGTATGATTGTGATTGTATGATTGTGATTGTATGACTGTGATTGTATGATTGTGATTGTATGATTGTGATTGTATGATTGTGATTGTATGATTGTGATTGCCGGATTGTGGTTGTGCGATTGTGATTGTACGATTGTGATTGTACGATTGTGATAGTATGATTGTGATTGTATGATTGTGATTGTATGATTGTGATTGTGTGATTGTGATTGTATGATTGTGATTGTATGATTGTGATTGTATGATTGTGATTGTTTGATTGTATCTGGGAGATTGTATTTGGGAGATTGTATTTGGGAGATTGTATTTGGGAGATTGTAATTGGATGATTGCGATTGTATGATTGTGATTGTATGACTGTGATTGTATGATTGTGACTGTGCGACTGTGATTGTACGATTGTGATTGTACGATTGTGATTGTATGATTATGATTGAATGATTGTGATTACGAGATTGTGATTGTATGATTGCGATTGTATGATTGTGATTGTATGATTGTGATTGTATGATTGTGATTGTATGATTGTGATTGTATGATTGTGATTGTATGATTGTGATTGTATGATTGTGATTGTATGATTGTGATTGTATGATTGTGATTGTATGATTGTGATTGTATGATTGTGATTGTATGATTGTGATTGTCTGATTGTGGTTGTGCGATTGTGATTGTACGATTGTGATTGTACGATTGTGATAGTATGATTTTGATTGTATGATTGTGATTGTATGATTGTGATTGTATGATTGTGATTGTATGATTGTGATTGTATGATTGTGATTGTATGATTGCGATTGTATGAATGCGATTGTATGATTGTGATTGCATGATTGTGATTGTATGATTGTGATTGTATGATACTGATTGTATGATTGTGATTGTATGATTGTGATTGTATGATTGTGATTGTATGATTGTGATTGTCTGATTGTGGTTGTATGATTGTGATTGTATGATTGTGATTGTATGATTGTGATTGTATGACTGTGATTGTATGATTGCGATTGTGCGATTGTGATTGTGCGATTGTGATTGTACGATTGTGATTGTACGATTGTGATTGTATGATTGTGCTTGTATGATTATGATTGAATGATTGTGATTGTATGATTGTGATGGTATGATTGTGATTGTATGATTGTGATTGTATTATTGCGATTGTATGACTGTGATTGTATGATTGTGATTGTGCGATTGTGACTGTGCGATTGTGATTGTATGATTGTGATAGTATGATTGTGATTGTATGATTGCGATTGTATGATTGCGATTGTATGATTATGATTGTATTTTTGTGATTGTATGATTGTGATTGTATGATTGTGATTGTATGATTGTGATTGTATGATTGTGATTGTATGATTGTGATTGTATTTTTGTGATTGTATGATTGTGATTGTATTATTGCGATTGTATGATTGTGATTGTATGATTGTGATTGTATGATTGTGATAGTATGATTGTGATTGTACGATTGTGATTGTATGGTTGTGATTGTATGATTGTGATTGTATGATTGCGATCGTATGATTGTGATTGTATGATTGTGATCGAATGATTGTGATTGTATGATTGTGATTGTATGATTGTGATTGTATGATTATAATTGTATGATTGTGATTGTATGATTTTTATGGTATGATTGTGATTGTATGATTGTATTTGGGAGATTGTATTTGGGAGATTGTATTTGGGAGATTGTAATTGTATGATTGCGATTGTATGATTGTGATTGTATGATTGTGATTGTATTATTGTGTTTGTATGATTGTGATTGTATGATTGTGATTGTATGATTGTGATTGTATGATTGTGATTGTATGATTGTTCTTGTATGATTGTGATTGTATGATTGTGATTGTATGATTGTGATTGTGTGATTGTGATTGTCTGATTGCGATTGTATGATTGTGATTGTATGTTTGCGATAGTATGATTGTGATTGTATTTTTGTGATTGTATGATTGTGATTGTATTATTGCGATTGTATGATTGTGATTGTATGATTGTGATTGTATGATTGTGATAGTATGATTGTGATTGTACGATTGTGATTGTATGATTGTGATTGTATGATTGTATTTGGGAGATTGTATTTGGGAGATTGTATTTGGGAGATTGTAATTGTATGATTGCGATTGTATGATTGTGATTGTATGATTGTGATTGTATGATTGTGTTTGTATGATTGTGATTGTATGATTGTGATTGTATGATTGTGATTGTATGATTGTGATTGTATGATTGTTCTTGTATGACTGTGATTGTATGATTGTGATTGAATGATTGTGATCGTATGATTGTGATCGTATGATTGCGATTGTATGATTTTGATTGTATGATTGTGATTGTATGATTGTGATTGTATGATTGTGATTGTATGATTGTGATTGTATGATTGTGATTGTATGATTGTGATTGTATGATTGTGATTGTATGATTGTGATTGTATGATTGTGATTGTATGATTGTATTTGGGAGATTGTATTTGGGAGATTGTAATTGTACGATTGTGATCGTATGATTGTGATTGTATGCTTGCGATTGTATGATTGTGATTGAATGATTGTGATTGCATGATTTTGAATGTATGATTGTGATTGTATGATTGTGATTGTATGATTGCGATTGTATGATTGCGATTGTATGATTGTGATTGTATGATTGTGATTGTATGATTGTGATTGTATGATTGTGATAGTATGGTTGTGAAAGTATGATTGTGATTGTATGATTGTGATTATATGATTGTGATTGTATGATTGTGATTGTATGATTGCGATTGTGCGACTGTGATTGTACGATTGTGATTGTATGATTGTGATTGTATGATTATGATTGAATGATTGTGATTGCATGATTGTGATTGTATGATTGTGATTGCATGATTTTGAATGTATGATTGTGATTGTATGATTGTGATTGTATGATTGTGATTGTATGATTGTGATTGTAAGATTGTGATTGTATGAATGTGATTGTATGATTGTGATTGTATGATTATGATTGAATGATTGTGATTGCATGATTGTGATTGCATGATTGTGACTGCATGATTTTGAATGTATGATTGTGATTGTATGATTGTGATTGTATGATTGTGATTGTATGATTGTGATTGTATGATTGTGATTGTATGATTGTGATTGTATGATTGTGATTGTATGATTGTGTTTGCATGATTTTGAATGTATGATTGTGATTGTATGATTGTGATTGTATGATTGTGATTGTATGATTGTGATAGTATGATTGTGATTGTAAGATTGTGATTGTGTGACTGTGATTGTATGATTGTGATTGTATGATTGTCATTGTATGATTATGATTGTATGATTGTGTTTGCATGATTGTGATTGTATTATTGTGATTGTATGATTGTGATAGTATGATTGTGATTGTATGATTGCGATCGTATGATTGCGATTGTATGATTGTGATCGAATGATTGTGATTGTATGATTGTGATTGTATGATTGTGATTGTATGATTATGATTGTATGATTGCGATCGTATGATTGCGATTGTATGATTGTGATCGAATGATTGTGATTGTATGATTGTGATTGCATGATTTTGAATGTATGATTGTGATTGTATGATTGTGATTGTATGATTGTGATTGAATGATTGTGATTGTATGATTGTGATAGTATGATTGTGATTGTAAGATTGTGATTGTATGACTGTGATTGTATGATTGTGATTGTATGATTGTCATTGTATGATTATGATTGTATGATTATGATTGCATGATTGTGATCGCATGATTGTGATTGTATGATTGAGATTGCATGATTTTGTATGTATGATTGTGATTGTATGAATGTGATTGTATGATTGTGATTGTATGATTGTGATTGTATGATTGTGATTGTATGATTGTCATTGTATGATTATGATTGTATGATTGTGAATGTATGATTGTGATTGTATGATTGTGATTGTATGATTGTGATTGTATGATTGTGATTGTATGATTGTGATTGTATGATTGTGATAGTATGATTGTGATTGTAAGATTGTGATTGTATGACTGTGATTGTATGATTGTGATTGTATGATTGTCATTGTATGATTATGATTGTATGATTGTGATTGCATGATTGTGATTGTATGATTGAGATTGCATGATTTTGTAAGTATGATTGTGATTGTATGATTGTGATTGTATGATTGTGATTGTATGATTGTGATTGTATGATTGTGATTGTATGATTGTGATTGTATGATTGTGATTGTATGATTATGATTGTATTTTTGTGATTGTATGATTGTGATTGTATGATTGCGATTGTATTATTGTGATTGTATGATTGTGATAGTATGATTGTGATTGTATGATTGCGATAGTATTATTGTGATTGTATGATTGTGATTGTATGATTGTGATTGTATGATTGCGATTGTATGATTGCGATTGTATGATTGTGATTGTATGATTGTGATTGTATGATTGTGATTGTATGATTGTGATTGTATGATTGTGATTGTATGATTGTGATTGTATGATTGTGATTGTATGATTGTGATTGTGTGATTGTGATTGTATGATTGTGATTGTATGATTGCGAGTGTATGATTGTGATTCTATGATTGTGATTGTATGATTGTGATCGTATGGTTGTGATTGTTCGATTGCGATTGTACGATTGCGATTGTATTATTGTGATTGTATGATTGTGATTGTCTGATTGTGGTTGTGCGATTGTGATTGTACGATTGTGATTGTACGATTGTGATAGTATGATTGTGATTGTATGATTGTGATTGTATGATTGTGATTGTGTGATTGTGATTGTATGATTGTGATTGTATGATTGTGATTGTTTGATTGTATTTGGGAGATTGTATTTGGGAGATTGTAATTGTATGATTGCGATTGTATGATTGTGATTGTGTGACTGTGATTGTATGATTGTGACTGTGCGACAGTGATTGTACGATTGTGATTGTACGATTGTGATTGTATGATTATGATTGAATGATTGTGATTACGAGATTGTGATTGTATGATTGCGATTGTATGATTGTGATTGTATGATTGTGATTGTATGATTGTGATTGTATGATTGTGATTGTATGATTGTGATTGTATGATTGTGATTGTATGATTGTGATTGTATGATTGTGATTGTATGATTGTGATTGTCTGATTGTGGTTGTGCGATTGTGATTGTACGATTGTGCTTGTACGATTGTGATAGTATGATTTTGATTGTATGATTGTGATTGTATGATTGTGATTGTATGATTGTGATTGTATGATTGTGATTGTATGATTGTGATTGTATGATTGTGATTGTATGATTGTGATTGTATGATTGTGATTGTATGATTGTGATTGTATGATTGTGATTGTATGATTGTGATTGTATGATTGCGATTGTATGAATGCGATTGTATGATTGTGATTGCATGATTGTGATTGTATGATTGTGATTGTATGATACTGATTGTATGATTGTGATTGTATGATTGTGATTGTATGATTGTGATTGTATGATTGTGATTGTATGATTGTGATTGTCTGATTGTGGTTGTATGATTGTGATTGTATGATTGTGATTGTCTGATTGTGGTTGTGCGATTGTGATTGTACGATTGTGATAGTATGATTGTGATTGTACGATTGTGATAGTATGATTGTGATTGTATGATTGTGATTGTATGATTGTGATTGTGTGATTGTGATTGTATGATTGTGATTGTATGATTGTGATTGTTTGATTGTATTTGGGAGATTGTATTTGGGAGATTGTGATTGTATGATTGTGATTGTATGATTGTGATTGTATGATTGTGATTGTATGATTGTGATTGTATGATTGTGATTGTCTGATTGTGGTTGTGCGATTGTGATTGTACGATTGTGATTGTACGATTGTGATAGTATGATTGTGATTGTATGATTGTGATTGTATGATTGTGATTGTGTGATTGTGATTGTATGATTGTGATTGTATGATTGTGATTGTATGATTGTGATTGTTTGATTGTATTTGGGAGATTGTATTTGGGAGATTGTAATTGTATGATTGCGATTGTATGATTGTGATTGTATGACTGTGATTGTATGATTGTGATTGTGCGACTGTGATTGTACGATTGTGATTGTATGATTGTGATTGTATGATTGTGATTGTATGATTGTGATTGTATGATTGTGATTGTATGATTGTGATTGTATGATTGCGATTGTATGAATGCGATTGTATGATTGTGATTGCATGATTGTGATTGTATGACTGTGATTGTATGATATTGATTGTATGATTGTGATTGTATGATTGTGATTGTATGATTGTGATAGTATGATTGTGATTCTATGATTGTGATTGTATGACTGTGATTGTATGATTGTGATTGTGCGATTGTGATTGTGCGATTGTGATTGTACGATTGCGATTGTACGATTGTGATTGTATGATTGTGATGGTATGATTGTGATTGTATGATTGTATTTGGGAGATTGTATTTCGGAGATTGTAGTTGTATGATTGCGATTGTATGGTTGTGATTGTATGATTGTGATTGTATGATTGTGATTGTATGATTGTGATTGTATGATTGTGATTGTATGATTGTGATTGTATGATTGTGATTGTGTGATTGTGATTGTATGATTGTGATTGTATGATTGCGAGTGTATGATTGTGATTCTATGATTGTGATTGTATGATTGTGATCGTATGGTTGTGATTGTTCAATTGCGATTGTACGATTGCGATTGTATTATTGTGATTGTATGATTGTGATTGTCTGATTGTGGTTGTGCGATTGTGATTGTACGATTGTGATTGTACGATTGTGATAGTATGATTGTGATTGTATGATTGTGATTGTATGATTGTGATTGTGTGATTGTGATTGTATGATTGTGATTGTATGATTGTGATTGTTTGATTGTATTTGGGAGATTGTATTTGGGAGATTGTGATTGTATGATTGTGATTGTATGATTGTGATTGTATGATTGTGATTGTATGATTGTGGTTGTCTGATTGTGGTTGTGCGATTGTGATTGTACGATTGTGATTGTACGATTGTGATAGTATGATTGTGATTGTCTGATTGTGGTTGTGCGATTGTGATTGTACGATTGTGATTGTACGATTGTGATAGTATGATTGTGATTGTATGATTGTGATTGTATGATTGTGATTGTGTGATTGTGATTGTATGATTGTGATTGTATGATTGTGATTGTATGATTGTGATTGTATGATTGTGATTGTTTGATTGTATTTGGGAGATTGTATTTGGGAGATTGTATTTGGGAGATTGTAATTGTATGATTGCGATTGTATGATTGTGATTGTGTGACTGTGATTGTATGATTGTGACTGTGCGACAGTGATTGTCCGATTGTGATTGTACGATTGTGATTGTATGATTATGATTGAATGATTGTGATTACGAGATTGTGATTGTATGATTGCGATTGTATGATTGTGATTGTATGATTGTGATTGTATGATTGTGATTGTATGATTGTGATTGTATGATTGTGATTGTATGATTGTGATTGCATGATTGTGATTGTATGATTGTGATTGTATGATTGTGATTGTCTGATTGTGGTTGTGCGATTGTGATTGTACGATTGTGATTGTACGATTGTGATAGTATGATTTTTATTGTATGATTGTGATTGTATGATTGTGATTGTATGATTGTGATTGTATGATTGTGATTGTATGATTGTGATTATATGATTGTGATTGTATGATTGTGATTGTATGATTGTGATTGTATGATTGTGATTGTATGATTGTGATTGTATGATTGTGATTGTAAGATTGCGATTGTATGAATGCGATTGTATGATTGTGATTGCATGATTGTGATTGTATGATTGTGATTGTATGATACTGATTGTATGAATGTGATTGTATGATTGTGATTGTATGATTGTGATTGTATGATTGTGATTGTCTGATTGTGGTTGTATGATTGTGATTGTATGATTGTGATTGTCTGATGGTGGTTGTGCGATTGTGATTGTACGATTGTGATAGTATGATTGTGATTGTACGATTGTGATAGTATGATTGTGATTGTATGATTGTGATTGTATGATTGTGATTGTGTGATTGTGATTGTATGATTGTGATTGTATGATTGTGATTGTTTGATTGTATTTGGGAGATTGTATTTGGGAGATTGTGATTGTATGATTGTGATTGTATGATTGTGATTGTATGATTGTGATTGTATGATTGTGATTGTCTGATTGTGGTTGTGCGATTGTGATTGTACGATTGTGATTGTACGATTGTGATAGTATGATTGTGATTGTATGATTGTGATTGTATGATTGTGATTGTGTGATTGTGATTGTATGATTGTGATTGTATGATTGTGATTGTATGATTGTGATTGTTTGATTGTATTTGGGAGATTGTATTTGGGAGATTGTAATTGTATGATTGCGATTGTATGATTGTGATTGTATGACTGTGATTGTATGATTGTGACTGTGCGACAGTGATTGTACGATTGTGATTGTACGATTGTGATTGTATGGTTATGATTGAATGATTGTGATTACGAGATTGTGATTGTATGATTGCGATTGTATGATTGTGATTGTATGATTGTGATTGTATGATTGTGATTGTATGATTGTGATTGTATGATTGTGATTGTCTGATTGTGGTTGTGCGATTGTGATTGTACGATTGTGATTGTACGATTGTGATAGTATGATTGTGATTGTATGATTGTGATTGTATGATTGTGATTGTGTGATTGTGATTGTATGATTGTGATTGTATGATTGTGATTGTATGATTGTCATTGTTTGATTGTATTTGGGAGATTGTATTTGGGAGATTGTATTTGGGAGATTGTAATTGTATGATTGCGATTGTATGATTGTGATTGTATGACTGTGATTGTATGATTGTGACTGTGCGACAGTGATTGTACGATTGTGATTGTACGATTGTGATTGTATGATTATGATTGAATGATTGTGATTACGAGATTGTGATTGTATGATTGCGATTGTATGATTGTGATTGTATGATTGTGATTGTATGATTGTGATTGTATGATTGTGATTGTATGATTGTGATTGTATGATTGTGATTGTATGATTGTGATTGTATGATTGTGATTGTATGATTGTGATTGTCTGATTGTGGTTGTGCGATTGTGATTGTACGATTGTGATTGTACGATTGTGATAGTATGATTTTGATTGTATGATTGTGATTGTATGATTGTGATTGTATGATTGTGATTGTATGATTGTGATTGTATGATTGTGATTGTATGATTGTGATTGTATGATTGTGATTGTATGATTGTGATTGTATGATTGTGATTGTATGATTGTGATTGTATGATTGTGATTGTATGATTGCGATTGTATGTATGCGATTGTATGATTGTGATTGCATGATTGTGATTGTATGATTGTGATTGTATGATACTGATTGTATGATTGTGATTGTATGATTGTGATTGTATGATTGTGATTGTCTGATTGTGGTTGTATGATTGTGATTGTATGATTGCGATTGTATGAATGCGATTGTATGATTGTGATTGCATGATTGTGATTGTATGATTGTGATTGTATGATACTGATTGTATGAATGTGATTGTATGATTGTGATTGTATGATTGTGATTGTATGATTGTGATTGTCTGATTGTGGTTGTATGATTGTGATTGTATGATTGTGATTGTCTGATGGTGGTTGTGCGATTGTGATTGTACGATTGTGATAGTATGATTGCGATTGTACGATTGTGATAGTATGATTGTGATTGTATGATTGTGATTGTATGATTGTGATTGTGTGATTGTGATTGTATGATTGTGATTGTATGATTGTGATTGTTTGATTGTATTTGGGAGATTGTATTTGGGAGATTGTGATTGTATGATTGTGATTGTATGATTGTGATTGTATGATTGTGATTGTATGATTGTGATTGTCTGATTGTGGTTGTGCGATTGTGATTGTACGATTGTGATTGTACGATTGTGATAGTATGATTGTGATTGTATGATTGTGATTGTATGATTGTGATTGTGTGATTGTGATTGTATGATTGTGATTGTATGATTGTGATTGTATGATTGTGATTGTTTGATTGTATTTGGGAGATTGTATTTGGGAGATTGTAATTGTATGATTGCGATTGTATGATTGTGATTGTATGACTGTGATTGTATGATTGTGACTGTGCGACAGTGATTGTACGATTGTGATTGTACGATTGTGATTGTATGGTTATGATTGAATGATTGTGATTACGAGATTGTGATTGTATGATTGCGATTGTATGATTGTGATTGTATGATTGTGATTGTATGATTGTGATTCTATGATTGTGATTGTATGATTGTGATTGTCTGATTGTGGTTGTGCGATTGTGATTGTACGATTGTGATTGTACGATTGTGATAGTATGATTGTGATTGTATGATTGTGATTGTATGATTGTGATTGTGTGATTGTGATTGTATGATTGTGATTGTACGATTGTGATTGTATGATTATGATTGAATGATTGTGATTACGAGATTGTGATTGTATGATTGCGATTGTATGATTGTGATTGTATGATTGTGATTGTATGATTGTGATTGTATGATTGTGATTGTATGATTGTGATTGTATGATTGTGATTGTATGATTGTGATTGTATGATTGTGATTGTATGATTGTGATTGTCTGATTGTGGTTGTGCGATTGTGATTGTACGATTGTGATTGTACGATTGTGATAGTATGATTTTGATTGTATGATTGTGATTGTATGATTGTGATTGTATGATTGTGATTGTATGATTGTGATTGTATGATTGTGATTGTATGATTGTGATTGTATGATTGTGATTGTATGATTGTGATTGTATGATTGTGATTGTATGATTGTGATTGTATGATTGCGATTGTATGTATGCGATTGTATGATTGTGATTGCATGATTGTGATTGTATGATTGTGATTGTATGATACTGATTGTATGATTGTGATTGTATGATTGTGATTGTATGATTGTGATTGTATGATTGTGATTGTCTGATTGTGGTTGTATGATTGTGATTGTATGATTGTGATTGTCTGATTGTGGTTGTGCGATTGTGATTGTACGATTGTGATAGTATGATTGTGATTGTATGATTGTGATTGTATGATTGTGATTGTGTGATTGTGATTGTATGATTGTGATTGTATGATTGTGATTGTTTGATTGTATTTGGGAGATTGTATTTGGGAGATTGTATTCGGGAGATTGTAATTGTATGATTGCGATTGTATGATTGTGATTGTATGACTGTGATTGTATGATTGTGACTGTGCGACAGTGATTGTACGATTGTGATTGTACGATTGTGATTGTATGATTATGATTGAATGATTGTGATTACGAGATTGTGATTGTATGATTGCGATTGTATGATTGTGATTGTATGATTGTGATTGTATGATTGTGATTGTATGATTGTGATTGTTTGATTGTATTTGGGAGATTGTATTTGGGAGATTGTAATTGTATGATTGCGATTGTATGATTGTGATTGTGTGACTGTGATTGTATGATTGTGACTGTGCGACAGTGATTGTACGATTGTGATTGTACGATTGTGATTGTATGATTATGATTGAATGATTGTGATTACGAGATTGTGATTGTATGATTGCGATTGTATGATTGTGGTTGTATGATTGTGATTGTATGATTGTGATTGTATGATTGTGATTGTATGATTGTGATTGTATGATTGTGATTGTATGATTGTGATTGTATGATTGTGTTTGTATGATTGTGATTGTCTGATTGTGGTTGTGCGATTGTGATTGTACGATTGTGATTGTACGATTGTGATAGTATGATTTTGATTGTATGATTGTGATTGTATGATTGTGATTGTATGATTGTGATTGTATGATTGTGATTGTATGATTGTGATTGTATGATTGTGATTGTATGATTGTGATTGTATGATTGTGATTGTATGATTGTGATTGTATGATTGTGATTGTATGATTGCGATTGTATGAATGCGATTGTATGATTGTGATTGCATGATTGTGATTGTATGATTGTGATAGTATGATACTGATTGTATGATTGTGATTGTATGATTGTGATTGTATGATTGTGATTGTATGATTGTGATTGTCTGATTGTGGTTGTATGATTGTGATTGTATGATTGTGATTGTATGATTGTGATTGTTTGATTGTATTTGGGAGATTGTATTTGGGAGATTGTGATTGTATGATTGTGATTGTATGATTGTGATTGTCTGATTGTGGTTGTGCGATTGTGATTGTACGATTGTGATTGTACGATTGTGATTGCACGATTTTGATAGTATGATTGTGATTGTATGATTGTGATTGTATGATTGTGATTGTGTGATTGTGATTGTATGATTGTGATTGTATGATTGTGATTGTATGATTGTGATTGTTTGATTGTATTTGGGAGATTGTATTTGGGAGATTGCATTTGGGAGATTGTAATTGTATGATTGCGATTGTATGATTGTGATTGTATGACTGTGATTGTATGATTGTGACTGTGCGACAGTGATTGTACGATTGTGATTGTACGATTGTGATTGTATGATTATGATTGAATGATTGTGATTACGAGATTGTGATTGTATGATTGCGATTGTCTGATTGTGGTTGTGCGATTGTGATTGTACGATTGTGATTGTACGATTGTGATAGTATGATTTTGATTGTATGATTGTGATTGTATGATTGTGATTGTATGATTGTGATTGTATGATTGTGATTGTATGATTGTGATTGTATGATTGTGATTGTATGATTGTGATTGTATGATTGCGATTGTATGAATGCGATTGTATGATTGTGATTGCATGATTGTGATTGTATGATTGTGATTGTATGATACTGATTGTATGATTGTGATTGTATGATTGTGATTGTATGATTGTGATTGTATGATTGTGATTGTATGATTGTGATTGTATGATTGTGATTGTATGATTGTGATTGTATGATTGTGATTGTCTGATTGTGGTTGTGCGATTGTGATTGTACGATTGTGATAGTATGATTTTTATTGTATGATTGTGATTGTATGATTGTGATTGTATGATTGTGATTGTATGATTGTGATTGTATGATTGTGATTGTATGATTGTGATTGTATGA
The DNA here is from genome assembly GCF_050947335.1 of Megachile rotundata. Classification (NCBI taxonomy): domain Eukaryota; kingdom Metazoa; phylum Arthropoda; class Insecta; order Hymenoptera; family Megachilidae; genus Megachile; species Megachile rotundata. The sequence goes on along the minus strand of NW_027473323.1, from coordinate 889,571 downwards.
TTGTGATTGTATGATTGTGATTGTATGATTGTGATTGTATGATTGTGATTGTATGATTGTGATTGTATGATTGTGATTGTATGATTGTGATTGTATGATGGCGATTGTATGAATGCGATTGTATGATTGTGATTGCATGATTGTGATTGTATGATTGTGATTGTATGATACTGATTGTATGAATGTGATTGTATGATTGTGATTGTATGATTGTGATTGTATGATTGTGATTGTCTGATTGTGGTTGTGCGATTGTGATTGTACGATTGTGATTGTACGATTGTGATAGTATGATTGTGATTGTATGATTGTGATTGTGTGATTGTGATTGTGTGATTGTGATTGTATGATTGTGATTGTATGATTGTGATTGTATGATTGTGATTGTATGATTGTGATTGTATGATTGTGATTGTTTGATTGTATTTGGGAGATTGTATTTGGGAGATTGTATTTGGGAGATTGTAATTGTATGATTGCGATTGTATGATTGTGATTGTGTGACTGTGATTGTATGATTGTGACTGTGCGACAGTGATTGTCCGATTGTGATTGTACGATTGTGATTGTATGATTATGATTGAATGATTGTGATTACGAGATTGTGATTGTATGATTGCGATTGTATGATTGCGATTGTATGATTGTGATTGTATGATTGTGATTGTATGATTGTGATTGTATGATTGTGATTGTATGATTGTGATTGTATGATTGTGATTGTATGATTGTGATTGTCTGATTGTGGTTGTGCGATTGTGATTGTACGATTGTGATTGTACGATTGTGATAGTATGATTTTTATTGTATGATTGTGATTGTATGATTGTGATTGTATGATTGTGATTGTATGATTGTGATTGTATGATTGTGATTGTATGATTGTGATTGTATGATTGTGATTGTATGATCGTGATTGTATGATTGTGATTGTATGATTGTGATTGTATGATTGTGATTGTATGATTGCGATTGTATGAATGCGATTGTATGATTGTGATTGCATGATTGTGATTGTATGATTGTGATTGTATGATACTGATTGTATGAATGTGATTGTATGATTGTGATTGTATGATTGTGATTGTATGATTGTGATTGTCTGATTGTGGTTGTATGATTGTGATTGTATGATTGTGATTGTCTGATTGTGGTTGTGCGATTGTGATTGTACGATTGTGATAGTATGATTGTGATTGTACGATTGTGATAGTATGATTGTGATTGTATGATTGTGATTGTATGATTGTGATTGTGTGATTGTGATTGTATGATTGTGATTGTATGATTGTGATTGTTTGATTGTATTTGGGAGATTGTGATTGTATGATTGTGATTGTATGATTGTGATTGCATGATTGTGATTGTATGATTGTGATTGTCTGATTGTGGTTGTGCGATTGTGATTGTACGATTGTGATTGTACGATTGTGATAGTATGATTGTGATTGTATGATTGTGATTGTATGATTGTGATTGTGTGATTGTGATTGTATGATTGTGATTGTATGATTGTGATTGTATGATTGTGATTGTTTGATTGTATTTGGGAGATTGTATTTGGGAGATTGTAATTGTATGATTGCGATTGTATGATTGTGATTGTATGACTGTGATTGTATGATTGTGACTGTGCGACAGTGATTGTACGATTGTGATTGTACGATTGTGATTGTATGGTTATGATTGAATGATTGTGATTACGAGATTGTGATTGTATGATTGCGATTGTATGATTGTGATTGTATGATTGTGATTGTATGATTGTGATTGTATGATTGTGATTGTATGATTGTGATTGTCTGATTGTGGTTGTGCGATTGTGATTGTACGATTGTGATTGTACGATTGTGATAGTATGATTGTGATTGTATGATTGTGATTGTATGATTGTGATTGTGTGATTGTGATTGTATGATTGTGATTGTATGATTGTGATTGTATGTTTGTCATTGTTTGATTGTATTTGGGAGATTGTATTTGGGAGATTGTATTTGGGAGATTGTAATTGTATGATTGCGATTGTATGATTGTGATTGTATGACTGTGATTGTATGATTGTGACTGTGCGACAGTGATTGTACGATTGTGATTGTACGATTGTGATTGTATGATTATGATTGAATGATTGTGATTACGAGATTGTGATTGTATGATTGCGATTGTATGATTGTGATTGTATGATTGTGATTGTATGATTGTGATTGTATGATTGTGATTGTATGATTGTGATTGTATGATTGTGATTGTATGATTGTGATTGTATGATTGTGATTGTCTGATTGTGGTTGTGCGATTGTGATTGTACGATTGTGATTGTACGATTGTGATAGTATGATTTTGATTGTATGATTGTGATTGTATGATTGTGATTGTATGATTGTGATTGTATGATTGTGATTGTATGATTGTGATTGTATGATTGTGATTGTATGATTGTGATTGTATGATTGTGATTGTATGATTGTGATTGTATGATTGTGATTGTATGATTGCGATTGTATGTATGCGATTGTATGATTGTGATTGCATGATTGTGATTGTATGATTGTGATTGTATGATACTGATTGTATGATTGTGATTGTATGATTGTGATTGTATGATTGTGATTGTATGATTGTGATTGTCTGATTGTGGTTGTATGATTGTGATTGTATGATTGTGATTGTCTGATTGTGGTTGTGCGATTGTGATTGTACGATTGTGATAGTATGATTGTGATTGTATGATTGTGATTGTATGATTGTGATTGTGTGATTGTGATTGTATGATTGTGATTGTATGATTGTGATTGTTTGATTGTATTTGGGAGATTGTATTTGGGAGATTGTATTCGGGAGATTGTAATTGTATGATTGCGATTGTATGATTGTGATTGTATGACTGTGATTGTATGATTGTGACTGTGCGACAGTGATTGTACGATTGTGATTGTACGATTGTGATTGTATGATTATGATTGAATGATTGTGATTACGAGATTGTGATTGTATGATTGCGATTGTATGATTGTGATTGTATGATTGTGATTGTATGATTGTGATTGTATGATTGTGATTGTTTGATTGTATTTGGGAGATTGTATTTGGGAGATTGTAATTGTATGATTGCGATTGTATGATTGTGATTGTGTGACTGTGATTGTATGATTGTGACTGTGCGACAGTGATTGTACGATTGTGATTGTACGATTGTGATTGTATGATTATGATTGAATGATCGTGATTACGAGATTGTGATTGTATGATTGCGATTGTATGATTGTGGTTGTATGATTGTGATTGTATGATTGTGATTGTATGATTGTGATTGTATGATTGTGATTGTATGATTGTGATTGTATGATTGTGATTGTATGATTGTGATTGTATGATTGTGATTGTCTGATTGTGGTTGTGCGATTGTGATTGTACGATTGTGATTGTACGATTGTGATAGTATGATTTTTATTGTATGATTGTGATTGTATGATTGTGATTGTATGATTGTGATTGTATGATTGTGATTGTATGATTGTGATTGTATGATTGTGATTGTATGATTGTGATTGTATGATTGTGATTGTATGATTGTGATTGTCTGATTGTGGTTGTATGATTGTGATTGTATGATTGTGATTGTCTGATTGTGGTTGTGCGATTGTGATTGTACGATTGTGATAGTACGATTGTGATTGTATGATTGTGATTGTATGATTGTGATTGTGTGATTGTGATTGTATGATTGTGATTGTATGATTGTGATTGTTTGATTGTGATTGTATGACTGTGATTGTATGATTGTGATTGTATGATTGTGATTGTTTGATTGTATTTGGGAGATTGTATTTGGGAGATTGTAATTGTATGATTGCGATTGTATGATTGTGATTGTATGACTGTGATTGTATGATTGTGACTGTGCGACAGTGATTGTACGATTGTGATAGTATGATTGTGATTGTACGATTGTGATAGTATGATTGTGATTGTATGATTGTGATTGTATGATTGTGATTGTGTGATTGTGATTGTATGATTGTGATTGTATGATTGTGATTGTTTGATTGTATTTGGGAGATTGTGATTGTATGATTGTGATTGTATGATTGTGATTGCATGATTGTGATTGTATGATTGTGATTGTCTGATTGTGGTTGTGCGATTGTGATTGTACGATTGTGATTGTACGATTGTGATAGTATGATTGTGATTGTATGATTGTGATTGTATGATTGTGATTGTGTGATTGTGATTGTATGATTGTGATTGTATGATTGTGATTGTATGATTGTGATTGTTTGATTGTATTTGGGAGATTGTATTTGGGAGATTGTAATTGTATGATTGCGATTGTATGATTGTGATTGTATGACTGTGATTGTATGATTGTGACTGTGCGACAGTGATTGTACGATTGTGATTGTACGATTGTGATTGTATGGTTATGATTGAATGATTGTGATTACGAGATTGTGATTGTATGATTGCGATTGTATGATTGTGATTGTATGATTGTGATTGTATGATTGTGATTGTATGATTGTGATTGTATGATTGTGATTGTCTGATTGTGGTTGTGCGATTGTGATTGTACGATTGTGATTGTACGATTGTGATAGTATGATTGTGATTGTATGATTGTGATTGTATGATTGTGATTGTGTGATTGTGATTGTATGATTGTGATTGTATGATTGTGATTGTATGTTTGTCATTGTTTGATTGTATTTGGGAGATTGTATTTGGGAGATTGTATTTGGGAGATTGTAATTGTATGATTGCGATTGTATGATTGTGATTGTATGACTGTGATTGTATGATTGTGACTGTGCGACAGTGATTGTACGATTGTGATTGTACGATTGTGATTGTATGATTATGATTGAATGATTGTGATTACGAGATTGTGATTGTATGATTGCGATTGTATGATTGTGATTGTATGATTGTGATTGTATGATTGTGATTGTATGATTGTGATTGTATGATTGTGATTGTATGATTGTGATTGTATGATTGTGATTGTATGATTGTGATTGTCTGATTGTGGTTGTGCGATTGTGATTGTACGATTGTGATTGTACGATTGTGATAGTATGATTTTGATTGTATGATTGTGATTGTATGATTGTGATTGTATGATTGTGATTGTATGATTGTGATTGTATGATTGTGATTGTATGATTGTGATTGTATGATTGTGATTGTATGATTGTGATTGTATGATTGTGATTGTATGATTGTGATTGTATGATTGCGATTGTATGTATGCGATTGTATGATTGTGATTGCATGATTGTGATTGTATGATTGTGATTGTATGATACTGATTGTATGATTGTGATTGTATGATTGTGATTGTATGATTGTGATTGTATGATTGTGATTGTCTGATTGTGGTTGTATGATTGTGATTGTATGATTGTGATTGTCTGATTGTGGTTGTGCGATTGTGATTGTACGATTGTGATAGTATGATTGTGATTGTATGATTGTGATTGTATGATTGTGATTGTGTGATTGTGATTGTATGATTGTGATTGTATGATTGTGATTGTTTGATTGTATTTGGGAGATTGTATTTGGGAGATTGTATTCGGGAGATTGTAATTGTATGATTGCGATTGTATGATTGTGATTGTATGACTGTGATTGTATGATTGTGACTGTGCGACAGTGATTGTACGATTGTGATTGTACGATTGTGATTGTATGATTATGATTGAATGATTGTGATTACGAGATTGTGATTGTATGATTGCGATTGTATGATTGTGATTGTATGATTGTGATTGTATGATTGTGATTGTATGATTGTGATTGTTTGATTGTATTTGGGAGATTGTATTTGGGAGATTGTAATTGTATGATTGCGATTGTATGATTGTGATTGTGTGACTGTGATTGTATGATTGTGACTGTGCGACAGTGATTGTACGATTGTGATTGTACGATTGTGATTGTATGATTATGATTGAATGATCGTGATTACGAGATTGTGATTGTATGATTGCGATTGTATGATTGTGGTTGTATGATTGTGATTGTATGATTGTGATTGTATGATTGTGATTGTATGATTGTGATTGTATGATTGTGATTGTATGATTGTGATTGTATGATTGTGATTGTATGATTGTGATTGTCTGATTGTGGTTGTGCGATTGTGATTGTACGATTGTGATTGTACGATTGTGATAGTATGATTTTTATTGTATGATTGTGATTGTATGATTGTGATTGTATGATTGTGATTGTATGATTGTGATTGTATGATTGTGATTGTATGATTGTGATTGTATGATTGTGATTGTATGATTGTGATTGTATGATTGTGATTGTCTGATTGTGGTTGTATGATTGTGATTGTATGATTGTGATTGTCTGATTGTGGTTGTGCGATTGTGATTGTACGATTGTGATAGTACGATTGTGATTGTATGATTGTGATTGTATGATTGTGATTGTGTGATTGTGATTGTATGATTGTGATTGTATGATTGTGATTGTTTGATTGTGATTGTATGACTGTGATTGTATGATTGTGATTGTATGATTGTGATTGTTTGATTGTATTTGGGAGATTGTATTTGGGAGATTGTAATTGTATGATTGCGATTGTATGATTGTGATTGTATGACTGTGATTGTATGATTGTGACTGTGCGACAGTGATTGTACGATTGTGATTGTACGATTGTGATTGTATGATTATGATTGAATGATTGTGATTACGAGATTGTGATTGTATGATTGCGATTGTATGATTGTGATTGTATGATTGTGATTGTATGATTGTGATTGTATGATTGTGATTGTATGATTGTGATTGTCTGATTGTGGTTGTGCGATTGTGATTGTACGATTGTGATTGTACGATTTTGATAGTATGATTGTGATTGTATGATTGTGATTGTATGATTGTGATTGTATGATTGTGATTGTGTGATTGTGATTGTATGACTGTGATTGTATGATTGTGATTGTATGATTGTGCTTGTTTGATTGTATTTGGGAGATTGTATTTGGGAGATTGTATTTGGGAGATTGTAATTGTATGATTGCGATTGTATGATTGTGATTGTATGACTGTGATTGTATGATTGTGACTGTGCGACAGTGATTGTACGATTGTGATTGTACGATTGTGATTGTATGATTATGATTGAATGATTGTGATTACGAGATTGTGATTGTATGATTGCGATTGTATGATTGTGATTGTATGATTGTGATTGTATGATTGTGATTGTATGATTGTGATTGTATGATTGTGATTGTATGATTGTGATTGTATGATTGTGATTGTATGATTGTGATTGTATGATTGTGATTGTATGATTGTGATTGTATGATTGTGATTGTATGATTGTGATTGTATGATTGTGATTGTCTGATTGTGGTTGTATGATTGTGATTGTATGATTGTGATTGTCTGATTGTGGTTGTGCGATTGTGATTGTACGATTGTGATAGTACGATTGTGATTGTATGATTGTGATTGTATGATTGTGATTGTGTGATTGTGATTGTATGATTGTGATTGTATGATTGTGATTGTTTGATTGTATTTGGGAGATTGTATTTGGGAGATTGTATTTGGGAGATTGTATTTGGGAGATTGTAATTGTATGATTGCGATTGTATGATTGTGATTGTATGACTGTGATTGTATGATTGTGACTGTGCGACTGTGATTGTACGATTGTGATTGTATGATTGTGATTGTATGATTATGATTGAATGATTGTGATTACGAGATTGTGATTGTATGATTGCGATTGTATGATTGCGATTGTATGATTGCGATTGTATGATTGCGATTGTATGATTGCGATTGTATGATTGCGATTGTATGATTGCGATTGTATGATTGTGATTGTATGATTGTGATTGTATGATTGTGATTGTATGATTGTGATTGTATGATTGTGATTGTATGATTGTGATTGTATGATTGTGATTGCCGGATTGTGGTTGTGCGATTGTGATTGTACGATTGTGATTGTACGATTGTGATTGTACGATTGTGATAGTATGATTGTGATTGTATGATTGTGATTGTATGATTGTGATTGTGTGATTGTGATTGTATGATTGTGATTGTATGATTGTGATTGTATGATTGTGATTGTATGATTGTGATTGTTTGATTGTATTTGGGAGATTGTATTTGGGAGATTGTATTTGGGAGATTGTAATTGGATGATTGCGATTGTATGATTGTGATTGTATGACTGTGATTGTATGATTGTGACTGTGCGACTGTGATTGTACGATTGTGATTGTATGATTATGATTGAATGATTGTGATTACGAGATTGTGATTGTATGATTGCGATTGTATGATTGTGATTGTATGATTGTGATTGTATGATTGTGATTGTATGATTGTGATTGTATGATTGTGATTGTATGATTGTGATTGTATGATTGTGATTGTATGATTGTGATTGTATGATTGTGATTGTATGATTGTGATTGTATGATTGTGATTGTATGATTGTGATTGTCTGATTGTGGTTGTGCGATTGTGATTGTACGATTGTGATTGTACGATTGTGATAGTATGATTTTGATTGTATGATTGTGATTGTATGATTGTGATTGTATGATTGTGATTGTATGATTGTGATTGTATGATTGTGATTGTATGATTGTGATTGTATGATTGCGATTGTATGAATGCGATTGTATGATTGTGATTGCATGATTGTGATTGTATGATTGTGATTGTATGATACTGATTGTATGATTGTGATTGTATGATTGTGATTGTATGATTGTGATTGTATGATTGTGATTGTATGATTGTGATGGTATGATTGTGATTGTATGATTGTGATTGTATTATTGCGATTGTATGACTGTGATTGTATGATTGTGATTGTGCGATTGTGACTGTGCGATTGTGATTGTATGATTGTGATAGTATGATTGTGATTGTATGATTGTGATTGTATGATTGTGATTGTATGATTGTGATTGTCTGATTGTGGTTGTGCGATTGTGATTGTACGATTGTGATTGTACGATTGTGATAGTATGATTGTGATTGTATGATTGTGATTGTGTGATTGTGATTGTATGATTGTGATTGTATGATTGTGATTGTATGATTGTGATTGTTTGATTGTATTTGGGAGATTGTATTTGGGAGATTGTATTTGGGAGATTGTAATTGTATGATTGCGATTGTATGATTGTGATTGTATGACTGTGATTGTATGATTGTGACTGTGCGACAGTGATTGTACGATTGTGATTGTACGATTGTGATTGTATGATTATGATTGAATGATTGTGATTACGAGATTGTGATTGTATGATTGCGATTGTATGATTGTGATTGTATGATTGTGATTGTATGATTGTGATTGTATGATTGTGATTGTATGATTGTGATTGTATGATTGTGATTGTATGATTGTGATTGTATGATTGCGATTGTATGAATGCGATTGTATGATTGTGATTGCATGATTGTGATTGTATGATTGTGATTGTATGATACTGATTGTATGATTGTGATTGTATGATTGTGATTGTATGATTGTGATTGTATGATTGTGATTGTCTGATTGTGGTTGTATGATTGTGATTGTATGATTGTGATTGTCTGATTGTGGTTGTGCGATTGTGATTGTACGATTGTGATAGTATGATTGTGATTGTATGATTGTGATTGTATGATTGCGATTGTGTGATTGTGATTGTATGATTGTGATTGTATGATTGTGATTGTTTGATTGTATTTGGGAGATTGTATTTGGGAGATTGTATTTGGGAGATTGTATTTGGGAGATTGTAATTGTATGATTGCGATTGTATGATTGTGATTGTATGACTGTGATTGTATGATTGTGACTGTGCGACTGTGATTGTACGATTGTGATTGTATGATTGTGATTGTATGATTATGATTGAATGATTGTGATTACGAGATTGTGATTGTATGATTGCGATTGTATGATTGCGATTGTATGATTGCGATTGTATGATTGTGATTGTATGATTGTGATTGTATGATTGTGATTGTATGATTGTGATTGTATGATTGTGATTGTATGATTGTGATTGTATGATTGTGATTGTATGATTGTGATTGTATGATTGTGATTGTATGATTGTGATTGTATGATTGTGATTGTATGATTGTGATTGTATGATTGTGATTGCCGGATTGTGGTTGTGCGATTGTGATTGTACGATTGTGATTGTACGATTGTGATTGTACGATTGTGATAGTATGATTGTGATTGTATGATTGTGATTGTATGATTGTGATTGTGTGATTGTGATTGTATGATTGTGATTGTATGATTGTGATTGTATGATTGTGATTGTTTGATTGTATTTGGGAGATTGTATTTGGGAGATTGTATTTGGGAGATTGTAATTGGATGATTGCGATTGTATGATTGTGATTGTACGACTGTGATTGTATGATTGTGACTGTGCGACTGTGATTGTACGATTGTGATTGTATGATTATGATTGAATGATTGTGATTACGAGATTGTGATTGTATGATTGCGATTGTATGATTGTGATTGTATGATTGTGATTGTATGATTGTGATTGTATGATTGTGATTGTATGATTGTGATTGTATGATTGTGATTGTATGATTGTGATTGTATGATTGTGATTGTATGATTGTGATTGTATGATTGTGATTGTATGATTGTGATTGTCTGATTGTGGTTGTGCGATTGTGATTGTACGATTGTGATTGTACGATTGTGATAGTATGATTTTGATTGTATGATTGTGATTGTATGATTGTGATTGTATGATTGTGATTGTATGATTGTGATTGTATGATTGTGATTGTATGATTGTGATTGTATGATTGTGATTGTATGATTGCGATTGTATGAATGCGATTGTATGATTGTGATTGCATGATTGTGATTGTATGATTGTGATTGTATGATACTGATTGTATGATTGTGATTGTATGATTGTGATTGTATGATTGTGATTGTATGATTGTGATTGTATGATTGTGATGGTATGATTGTGATTGTATGATTGTGATTGTATTATTGCGATTGTATGACTGTGATTGTATGATTGTGATTGTGCGATTGTGACTGTGCGATTGTGATTGTATGATTGTGATAGTATGATTGTGATTGTATGATTGCGATTGTATGATTGCGATTGTATGATTGTGATTGTATGATTGTGATTGTATGATTGTTCTTGTATGACTGTGATTGTATGATTGTGATTGAATGATTGTGATCGTATGATTGTGATCGTATGATTGCGATTGTATGATTTTGATTGTATGATTGTGATTGTATGATTGTGATTGTATGAATGTGATTGTATGATTGTGATTGTATGATTGTGATTGTATGATTGTGATTGTATGATTGTGATTGTATGATGGTGACTGTAGTATTGTGACTGTAAGATTGTGATAGTATGATTGTGATTGTATGATTGTGATTGTATGATTGTGATTGTATGATTGTGATTGTATGATTGTGATTGTATGATTGTGATTGTATGATTGTGATTGTATGATTGTGATTGTATGATTGTATTTGGGAGATTGTATTTGGGAGATTGTAATTGTACGATTGTGATCGTATGATTGTGATTGTATGCTTGCGATTGTATGATTGTGATTGTATGATTGTGATTGTATGATTGTGATTGCATGATTTTGAATGTATGATTGTGATTATATGATTGTGATTGTATGATTGTGATTGTATGATTGTGATTGTGCGACTGTGATTGTACGATTGTGATTGTATGATTGTGATTGTATGATTATGATTGAATGATTGTGATTGCATGATTGTGATTGTACGATTGTGATTGCATGATTTTGAATGTATGATTGTGATTGTATGATTGTGATTGTATGATTGTGATTGTATGATTGTGATTGTATGATTGTGATTGTATGATTGTGATTGTAAGATTGTGATTGTATGAATGTGATTGTATGATTGTGATTGTTTGATTATGATTGAATGATTGTGATTGCATGATTGTGATTGCATGATTGTGACTGCATGACTTTGAATGTATGATTGTGATTGTATGATTGTGATTGTATGATTGTGATTGTATGATTGTGATTGTATGATTGTGTTTGCATGATTTTGAATGTATGATTGTGATTGTATGATTGTGATTGTATGATTGTGATTGTGTGATTGTGATAGTATGATTGTGATTGTAAGATTGTGATTGTGTGACTGTGATTGTATGATTGTGATTGTATGATTGTCATTGTATGATTATGATTGTATGATTGTGATTGCATGATTGTGATTGTATTATTGTGATTGTATGATTGTGATAGTATGATTGTGATTGTACGATTGCGATCGTATGATTGCGATTGTATGATTGTGATCGAATGATTGTGATTGTATGATTGTGATTGTATGATTGTGATTGTATGATTATGATTGTATGATTGCGATCGTATGATTGCGATTGTATGATTGTGATTGTATGATTGTGATTGTATGATTGTGATTGTATGATTGTGATTGTATGATTGTGATTGTATGATTGCGATTGTACGATTGCGATTGTATTATTGTGATTGTATGATTGTGATTGTCTGATTGTGATTGTATGATTGTGATTGCATGATTTTGAATGTATGATTGTGATTATATGATTGTGATTGTATGATTGTGATTGTATGATTGTGATTGTGCGACTGTGATTGTACGATTGTGATTGTATGATTGTGATTGTATGATTATGATTGAATGATTGTGATTACGAGATTGTGATTGTATGATTGCGATTGTATGATTGCGATTGTATGATTGCGATTGTATGATTGCGATTGTATGATTGCGATTGTATGATTGTGATTGTATGATTGTGATTGTATGATTGTGATTGTATGATTGTGATTGTATGATTGTGATTGTATGATTGTGATTGTATGATTGCGATTGTACGATTGCGATTGTATTATTGTGATTGTATGATTGTGATTGTCTGATTGTGGTTGTGCGATTGTGATTATACGATTGTGATTGTACGATTGTGATAGTATGATTTTTATTGTATGATTGTGATTGTATGATTGTGATTGTATGATTGTGATTGTACGATTGTGATTGTATGATTGTGATTGTATGATTGTGATTGTATGATTGTGATTGTATGATTGTGATTGTATGATTGTGATTGTATGATTGTGATTGTATGATTGTGATTGTATGATTGCGATTGTATGAATGCGATTGTATGATTGTGATTGCATGATTGTGATTGTATGATTGTGATTGTATGATTGTGATTGTATGATTGTGATTGTATGATTGCGATTGTATGAATGCGATTGTATGATTGTGATTGCATGATTGTGATTGTATGATTGTGATTGTATGATACTGATTGTATGATTGTGATTGTATGATTGTGATTGTATGATTGTGATTGTATGATTGTGACTGTCTGATTGTGGTTGTATGATTGTGATTGTATGATTGTGATTGTCTGATTGTGGTTGTGCGATTGTGATTGTACGATTGTGATAGTATGATTGTGATTGTACGATTGTGATAGTATGATTGTGATTGTATGATTGTGATTGTATGATTGTGATTGTGTGATTGTGATTGTATGATTGTGATTGTATGATTGTGATTGTTTGATTGTATTTGGGAGATTGTATTTGGGAGATTGTGATTGTATGATTGTGATTGTATGATTGTGATTGTATGATTGTGATTGTATGATTGTGATTGTCTGATTGTGGTTGTGCGATTGTGATTGTACGATTGTGATTGTACGATTGTGATAGTATGATTGTGATTGTATGATTGTGATTGTATGATTGTGATTGTGTGATTGTGATTGTATGATTGTGATTGTATGATTGTGATTGTATGATTGTGATTGTTTGATTGTATTTGGGAGATTGTATTTGGGAGATTGTGATTGTATGATTGTGATTGTATGATTGTGATTGTATGATTGTGATTGTATGATTGTGATTGTCTGATTGTGGTTGTGCGATTGTGATTGTACGATTGTGATTGTACGATTGTGATAGTATGATTTTTATTGTATGATTGTGATTGTATGATTGTGATTGTATGATTGTGATTGTATGATTGTGATTGTGTGATTGTGATTGTATGATTGTGATTGTATGATTGTGATTGTATGATTGTGATTGTTTGATTGTATTTGGGAGATTGTATTTGGGAGATTGTAATTGTATGATTGCGATTGTATGATTGTGATTGTATGACTGTGATTGTATGATTGTGACTGTGCGACAGTGATTGTACGATTGTGATTGTACGATTGTGATTGTATGATTATGATTGAATGATTGTGATTACGAGATTGTGATTGTATGATTGCGATTGTATGATTGTGATTGTATGATTGTGATTGTATGATTGTGATTGTATGATTGTGATTGTATGATTGTGATTGTCTGATTGTGGTTGTGCGATTGTGATTGTACGATTGTGATTGTACGATTTTGATAGTATGATTGTGATTGTATGATTGTGATTGTATGATTGTGATTGTATGATTGTGATTGTATGATTGTGATTGTGTGATTGTGATTGTATGACTGTGATTGTATGATTGTGATTGTATGATTGTGATTGTTTGATTGTATTTGGGAGATTGTATTTGGGAGATTGTATTTGGGAGATTGTAATTGTATGATTGCGATTGTATGATTGTGATTGTATGACTGTGATTGTATGATTGTGACTGTGCGACAGTGATTGTACGATTGTGATTGTACGATTGTGATTGTATGATTATGATTGAATGATTGTGATTACGAGATTGTGATTGTATGATTGCGATTGTATGATTGTGATTGTATGATTGTGATTGTATGATTGTGATTGTATGATTGTGATTGTATGATTGTGATTGTATGATTGTGATTGTATGATTGTGATTGTATGATTGTGATTGTATGATTGTGATTGTATGATTGTGATTGTCTGATTGTGGTTGTATGATTGTGATTGTATGATTGTGATTGTCTGATTGTGGTTGTGCGATTGTGATTGTACGATTGTGATAGTACGATTGTGATTGTATGATTGTGATTGTATGATTGTGATTGTGTGATTGTGATTGTATGATTGTGATTGTATGATTGTGATTGTTTGATTGTATTTGGGAGATTGTATTTGGGAGATTGTATTTGGGAGATTGTAATTGTATGATTGCGATTGTATGATTGTGATTGTATGACTGTGATTGTATGATTGTGACTGTGCGACTGTGATTGTACGATTGTGATTGTATGATTGTGATTGTATGATTATGATTGAATGATTGTGATTACGAGATTGTGATTGTATGATTGCGATTGTATGATTGCGATTGTATGATTGCGATTGTATGATTGCGATTGTATGATTGCGATTGTATGATTGCGATTGTATGATTGCGATTGTATGATTGCGATTGTATGATTGCGATTGTATGATTGCGATTGTATGATTGCGATTGTATGATTGTGATTGTATGATTGTGATTGTATGATTGTGATTGCCGGATTGTGGTTGTGCGATTGTGATTGTACGATTGTGATTGTACGATTGTGATTGTACGATTGTGATAGTATGATTGTGATTGTATGATTGTGATTGTATGATTGTGATTGTGTGATTGTGATTGTATGATTGTGATTGTATGATTGTGATTGTATGATTGTGATTGTATGATTGTGATTGTTTGATTGTATTTGGGAGATTGTATTTGGGAGATTGTATTTGGGAGATTGTAATTGGATGATTGCGATTGTATGATTGTGATTGTATGACTGTGATTGTATGATTGTGACTGTGCGACTGTGATTGTACGATTGTGATTGTATGATTATGATTGAATGATTGTGATTACGAGATTGTGATTGTATGATTGCGATTGTATGATTGTGATTGTATGATTGTGATTGTATGATTGTGATTGTATGATTGTGATTGTATGATTGTGATTGTATGATTGTGATTGTATGATTGTGATTGTATGATTGTGATTGTATGATTGTGATTGTATGATTGTGATTGTATGATTGTGATTGACTGATTGTGGTTGTGCGATTGTGATTGTACGATTGTGATTGTACGATTGTGATAGTATGATTTTGATTGTATGATTGTGATTGTATGATTGTGATTGTATGATTGTGATTGTATGATTGTGATTGTATGATTGTGATTGTATGATTGTGATTGTATGATTGCGATTGTATGAATGCGATTGTATGATTGTGATTGCATGATTGTGATTGTATGATTGTGATTGTATGATACTGATTGTATGATTGTGATTGTATGATTGTGATTGTATGATTGTGCTTGTATGATTGTGATTGTATGATTGTGATGGTATGATTGTGATTGTATGATTGTGATTGTATTATTGCGATTGTATGACTGTGATTGTATGATTGTGATTGTGCGATTGTGACTGTGCGATTGTGATTGTATGATTGTGATAGTATGATTGTGATTGTATGATTGTGATTGTATGATTGTGATTGTATGATTGTGATTGTCTGATTGTGGTTGTGCGATTGTGATTGTACGATTGTGATTGTACGATTGTGATAGTATGATTGTGATTGTATGATTGTGATTGTGTGATTGTGATTGTATGATTGTGATTGTATGATTGTGATTGTATGATTGTGATTGTTTGATTGTATTTGGGAGATTGTATTTGGGAGATTGTATTTGGGAGATTGTAATTGTATGATTGCGATTGTATGATTGTGATTGTATGACTGTGATTGTATGATTGTGACTGTGCGACAGTGATTGTACGATTGTGATTGTACGATTGTGATTGTATGATTATGATTGAATGATTGTGATTACGAGATTGTGATTGTATGATTGCGATTGTATGATTGTGATTGTATGATTGTGATTGTATGATTGTGATTGTATGATTGTGATTGTATGATTGTGATTGTATGATTGTGATTGTATGATTGTGATTGTATGATTGCGATTGTATGAATGCGATTGTATGATTGTGATTGCATGATTGTGATTGTATGATTGTGATTGTATGATACTGATTGTATGATTGTGATTGTATGATTGTGATTGTATGATTGTGATTGTATGATTGTGATTGTATGATTGTGATTGTCTGATTGTGGTTGTATGATTGTGATTGTATGATTGTGATTGTCTGATTGTGGTTGTGCGATTGTGATTGTACGATTGTGATAGTATGATTGTGATTGTATGATTGTGATTGTATGATTGTGATTGTGTGATTGTGATTGTATGATTGTGATTGTATGATTGTGATTGTTTGATTGTATTTGGGAGATTGTATTTGGGAGATTGTATTTGGGAGATTGTATTTGGGAGATTGTAATTGTATGATTGCGATTGTATGATTGTGATTGTATGACTGTGATTGTATGATTGTGACTGTGCGACTGTGATTGTACGATTGTGATTGTATGATTGTGATTGTATGATTATGATTGAATGATTGTGATTACGAGATTGTGATTGTATGATTGCGATTGTATGATTGCGATTGTATGATTGCGATTGTATGATTGCGATTGTATGATTGCGATTGTATGATTGTGATTGTATGATTGTGATTGTATGATTGTGATTGTATGATTGTGATTGTATGATTGTGATTGTATGATTGTGATTGTATGATTGTGATTGTATGATTGTGATTGTATGATTGTGATTGTATGATTGTGATTGCCGGATTGTGGTTGTGCGATTGTGATTGTACGATTGTGATTGTACGATTGTGATTGTACGATTGTGATAGTATGATTGTGATTGTATGATTGTGATTGTATGATTGTGATTGTGTGATTGTGATTGTATGATTGTGATTGTATGATTGTGATTGTATGATTGTGATTGTTTGATTGTATTTGGGAGATTGTATTTGGGAGATTGTATTTGGGAGATTGTAATTGGATGATTGCGATTGTATGATTGCGATTGTATGATTGTGATTGTATGATTGTGATTGTATTATTGTGTTTGTATGATTGTGATTGTATGATTGTGATTGTAGGATTGTGATTGTATGATTGTGATTGTATGATTGTTCTTGTATGATTGTGATTGTATGATTGTGATTGAATGATTGTGATCGTATGATTGTGATCGTATGATTGTGATCGTATGATTGCGATTGTATGATTGTGATGGTATGCTTGTGATTGTATGATTGCGATAGTATGATTGTGATTGTATGATTATGATTGTATGATTGTGATTGTATGATTGTGATTGTGTGATTGTGATTGTCTGATTGCGATTGTATGATTGTGATTGTATGTTTGCGATAGTATGATTGTGATTGTATTTTTGTGATTGTATGATTGTGATTGTATTATTGCGATTGTATGATTGTGATTGTATGATTGTGATTGTATGATTGTGATAGTATGATTGTGATTGTACGATTGTGATTGTATGGTTGTGATTGTATGATTGTGATTGTATGATTGCGATCGTATGATTGTGATTGTATGATTGTGATCGAATGATTGTGATTGTATGATTGTGATTGTATGATTGTGATTGTATGATTATAATTGTATGATTGTGATTGTATGATTTTTATGGTATGATTGTGATTGTATGATTGTATTTGGGAGATTGTATTTGGGAGATTGTATTTGGGAGATTGTAATTGTATGATTGCGATTGTATGATTGTGATTGTATGATTGTGATTGTATTATTGTGTTTGTATGATTGTGATTGTATGATTGTGATTGTATGATTGTGATTGTATGATTGTGATTGTATGATTGTTCTTGTATGATTGTGATTGTATGATTGTGATTGTATGATTGTGATTGTGTGATTGTGATTGTCTGATTGCGATTGTATGATTGTGATTGTATGTTTGCGATAGTATGATTGTGATTGTATTTTTGTGATTGTATGATTGTGATTGTATTATTGCGATTGTATGATTGTGATTGTATGATTGTGATTGTATGATTGTGATAGTATGATTGTGATTGTACGATTGTGATTGTATGATTGTGATTGTATGATTGTATTTGGGAGATTGTATTTGGGAGATTGTATTTGGGAGATTGTAATTGTATGATTGCGATTGTATGATTGTGATTGTATGATTGTGATTGTATGATTGTGTTTGTATGATTGTGATTGTATGATTGTGATTGTATGATTGTGATTGTATGATTGTGATTGTATGATTGTTCTTGTATGACTGTGATTGTATGATTGTGATTGAATGATTGTGATCGTATGATTGTGATCGTATGATTGCGATTGTATGATTTTGATTGTATGATTGTGATTGTATGATTGTGATTGTATGATTGTGATTGTATGATTGTGATTGTATGATTGTGATTGTATGATTGTGATTGTATGATTGTGATTGTATGATTGTATTTGGGAGATTGTATTTGGGAGATTGTAATTGTACGATTGTGATCGTATGATTGTGATTGTATGCTTGCGATTGTATGATTGTGATTGTATGATTGTGATTGCATGATTTTGAATGTATGATTGTGATTGTATGATTGTGATTGTATGATTGCGATTGTATGATTGCGATTGTATGATTGTGATTGTATGATTGTGATTGTATGATTGTGATTGTATGATTGTGATTGTATGATTGTGATTGTACGATTGTGATTGTATGATTGTGATTGTATGATTGTGATTGTGTGATTGTGATTGTATGATTGTGATTGTATTATTGTGATTGTATGATTGTGATAGTATGGTTGTGAAAGTATGATTGTGATTGTATGATTGTGATTATATGATTGTGATTGTATGATTGTGATTGTATGATTGCGATTGTGCGACTGTGATTGTACGATTGTGATTGTATGATTGTGATTGTATGATTATGATTGAATGATTGTGATTGCATGATTGTGATTGTATGATTGTGATTGCATGATTTTGAATGTATGATTGTGATTGTATGATTGTGATTGTATGATTGTGATTGTATGATTGTGATTGTAAGATTGTGATTGTATGAATGTGATTGTATGATTGTGATTGTATGATTATGATTGAATGATTGTGATTGCATGATTGTGATTGCGTGATTGTGACTGCATGATTTTGAATGTATGATTGTGATTGTATGATTGTGATTGTATGATTGTGATTGTATGATTGTGATTGTATGATTGTGATTGTATGATTGTGATTGTATGATTGTGTTTGCATGATTTTGAATGTATGATTGTGATTGTATGATTGTGATTGTATGATTGTGATTGTATGATTGTGATAGTATGATTGTGATTGTAAGATTGTGATTGTGTGACTGTGATTGTATGATTGTGATTGTATGATTGTCATTGTATGATTATGATTGTATGATTGTGTTTGCATGATTGTGATTGTATTATTGTGATTGTATGATTGTGATAGTATGATTGTGATTGTATGATTGCGATCGTATGATTGCGATTGTATGATTGTGATCGAATGATTGTGATTGTATGATTGTGATTGTATGATTGTGATTGTATGATTATGATTGTATGATTGCGATCGTATGATTGCGATTGTACGATTGTGATCGAATGATTGTGATTGTATGATTGTGATTGCATGATTTTGAATGTATGATTGTGATTGTATGATTGTGATTGTATGATTGTGATTGAATGATTGTGATTGTATGATTGTGATAGTATGATTGTGATTGTAAGATTGTGATTGTATGACTGTGATTGTATGATTGTGATTGTATGATTGTCATTGTATGATTATGATTGTATGATTATGATTGCATGATTGTGATCGCATGATTGTGATTGTATGATTGAGATTGCATGATTTTGTATGTATGATTGTGATTGTATGAATGTGATTGTATGATTGTGATTGTATGATTGTGATTGTATGATTGTGATTGTATGATTGTCATTGTATGATTATGATTGTATGATTGTGAATGTATGATTGTGATTGTATGATTGTGATTGTATGATTGTGATTGTATGATTGTGATTGTATGATTGTGATTGTATGATTGTGATAGTATGATTGTGATTGTAAGATTGTGATTGTATGACTGTGATTGTATGATTGTGATTGTATGATTGTCATTGTATGATTATGATTGTATGATTGTGATTGCATGATTGTGATTGTATGATTGAGATTGCATGATTTTGTAAGTATGATTGTGATTGTATGCTTGTGATTGTATGATTGTGATTGTATGATTGTGATTGTATGATTGTGATTGTATGATTGTGATTGTATGATTGTGATTGTATGATTATGATTGTATTTTTGTGATTGTATGATTGTGATTGTATGATTGCGATTGTATTATTGTGATTGTATGATTGTGATAGTATGATTGTGATTGTATGATTGCGATAGTATTATTGTGATTGTATGATTGTGATTGTATGATTGTGATTGTATGATTGCGATTGTATGATTGCGATTGTATGATTGTGATTGTATGATTGTGATTGTATGATTGTGATTGTATGATTGTGATTGTATGATTGTGATTGTATGATTGTGATTGTATGATTGTGATTGTATGATTGTGATTGTGTGATTGTGATTGTATGATTGTGATTGTATGATTGCGAGTGTATGATTGTGATTCTATGATTGTGATTGTATGATTGTGATCGTATGGTTGTGATTGTTCGATTGCGATTGTACGATTGCGATTGTATTATTGTGATTGTATGATTGTGATTGTCTGATTGTGGTTGTGCGATTGTGATTGTACGATTGTGATTGTACGATTGTGATAGTATGATTGTGATTGTATGATTGTGATTGTATGATTGTGATTGTGTGATTGTGATTGTATGATTGTGATTGTATGATTGTGATTGTTTGATTGTATTTGGGAGATTGTATTTGGGAGATTGTAATTGTATGATTGCGATTGTATGATTGTGATTGTGTGACTGTGATTGTATGATTGTGACTGTGCGACAGTGATTGTACGATTGTGATTGTACGATTGTGATTGTATGATTATGATTGAATGATTGTGATTACGAGATTGTGATTGTATGATTGCGATTGTATGATTGTGATTGTATGATTGTGATTGTATGATTGTGATTGTATGATTGTGATTGTATGATTGTGATTGTATGATTGTGATTGTATGATTGTGATTGTATGATTGTGATTGTCTGATTGTGGTTGTGCGATTGTGATTGTACGATTGTGCTTGTACGATTGTGATAGTATGATTTTGATTGTATGATTGTGATTGTATGATTGTGATTGTATGATTGTGATTGTATGATTGTGATTGTATGATTGTGATTGTATGATTGTGATTGTATGATTGTGATTGTATGATTGTGATTGTATGATTGTGATTGTATGATTGTGATTGTATGATTGCGATTGTATGAATGCGATTGTATGATTGTGATTGCATGATTGTGATTGTATGATTGTGATTGTATGATACTGATTGTATGATTGTGATTGTATGATTGTGATTGTATGATTGTGATTGTATGATTGTGATTGTATGATTGTGATTGTCTGATTGTGGTTGTATGATTGTGATTGTATGATTGTGATTGTCTGATTGTGGTTGTGCGATTGTGATTGTACGATTGTGATAGTATGATTGTGATTGTACGATTGTGATAGTATGATTGTGATTGTATGATTGTGATTGTATGATTGTGATTGTGTGATTGTGATTGTATGATTGTGATTGTATGATTGTGATTGTTTGATTGTATTTGGGAGATTGTATTTGGGAGATTGTGATTGTATGATTGTGATTGTATGATTGTGATTGTATGATTGTGATTGTATGATTGTGATTGTATGATTGTGATTGTCTGATTGTGGTTGTGCGATTGTGATTGTACGATTGTGATTGTACGATTGTGATAGTATGATTGTGATTGTATGATTGTGATTGTATGATTGTGATTGTGTGATTGTGATTGTATGATTGTGATTGTATGATTGTGATTGTATGATTGTGATTGTTTGATTGTATTTGGGAGATTGTATTTGGGAGATTGTAATTGTATGATTGCGATTGTATGATTGTGATTGTATGACTGTGATTGTATGATTGTGATTGTGCGACTGTGATTGTACGATTGTGATTGTATGATTGTGATTGTATGATTGTGATTGTATGATTGTGATTGTATGATTGTGATTGTATGATTGTGATTGTATGATTGCGATTGTATGAATGCGATTGTATGATTGTGATTGCATGATTGTGATTGTATGACTGTGATTGTATGATATTGATTGTATGATTGTGATTGTATGATTGTGATTGTATGATTGTGATAGTATGATTGTGATTCTATGATTGTGATTGTATGACTGTGATTGTATGATTGTGATTGTGCGATTGTGATTGTGCGATTGTGATTGTACGATTGCGATTGTACGATTGTGATTGTATGATTGTGATGGTATGATTGTGATTGTATGATTGTATTTGGGAGATTGTATTTCGGAGATTGTAGTTGTATGATTGCGATTGTATGGTTGTGATTGTATGATTGTGATTGTATGATTGTGATTGTATGATTGTGATTGTATGATTGTGATTGTATGATTGTGATTGTGTGATTGTGATTGTATGATTGTGATTGTATGATTGCGAGTGTATGATTGTGATTCTATGATTGTGATTGTATGATTGTGATCGTATGGTTGTGATTGTTCAATTGCGATTGTACGATTGCGATTGTATTATTGTGATTGTATGATTGTGATTGTCTGATTGTGGTTGTGCGATTGTGATTGTACGATTGTGATTGTACGATTGTGATAGTATGATTGTGATTGTATGATTGTGATTGTATGATTGTGATTGTGTGATTGTGATTGTATGATTGTGATTGTATGATTGTGATTGTTTGATTGTATTTGGGAGATTGTATTTGGGAGATTGTGATTGTATGATTGTGATTGTATGATTGTGATTGTATGATTGTGATTGTATGATTGTGGTTGTCTGATTGTGGTTGTGCGATTGTGATTGTATGATTGTGATTGTGTGATTGTGATTGTATGATTGTGATTGTATGATTGTGATTGTTTGATTGTATTTGGGAGATTGTATTTGGGAGATTGTGATTGTATGATTGTGATTGTATGACTGTGATTGTATGATTGTGATTGTGCGACTGTGATTGTACGATTGTGATTGTATGATTGTGATTGTATGATTGTGATTGTATGATTGTGATTGTATGATTGTGATTGTATGATTGTGATTGTATGATTGCGATTGTATGAATGCGATTGTATGATTGTGATTGCATGATTGTGATTGTATGACTGTGATTGTATGATATTGATTGTATGATTGTGATTGTATGATTGTGATTGTATGATTGTGATAGTATGATTGTGATTCTATGATTGTGATTGTATGACTGTGATTGTATGATTGTGATTGTGCGATTGTGATTGTGCGATTGTGATTGTACGATTGCGATTGTACGATTGTGATTGTATGATTGTGATGGTATGATTGTGATTGTATGATTGTATTTGGGAGATTGTATTTCGGAGATTGTAGTTGTATGATTGCGATTGTATGGTTGTGATTGTATGATTGTGATTGTATGATTGTGATTGTATGATTGTGATTGTATGATTGTGATTGTATGATTGTGATTGTGTGATTGTGATTGTATGATTGTGATTGTATGATTGCGAGTGTATGATTGTGATTCTATGATTGTGATTGTATGATTGTGATCGTATGGTTGTGATTGTTCAATTGCGATTGTACGATTGCGATTGTATTATTGTGATTGTATGATTGTGATTGTCTGATTGTGGTTGTGCGATTGTGATTGTACGATTGTGATTGTACGATTGTGATAGTATGATTGTGATTGTATGATTGTGATTGTATGATTGTGATTGTGTGATTGTGATTGTATGATTGTGATTGTATGATTGTGATTGTTTGATTGTATTTGGGAGATTGTATTTGGGAGATTGTGATTGTATGATTGTGATTGTATGATTGTGATTGTATGATTGTGATTGTATGATTGTGGTTGTCTGATTGTGGTTGTGCGATTGTGATTGTACGATTGTGATTGTACGATTGTGATAGTATGATTGTGATTGTCTGATTGTGGTTGTGCGATTGTGATTGTACGATTGTGATTGTACGATTTTGATAGTATGATTGTGATTGTATGATTGTGATTGTATGATTGTGATTGTATGATTGTGATTGTGTGATTGTGATTGTATGACTGTGATTGTATGATTGTGATTGTATGATTGTGATTGTTTGATTGTATTTGGGAGATTGTATTTGGGAGATTGTATTTGGGAGATTGTAATTGTATGATTGCGATTGTATGATTGTGATTGTATGACTGTGATTGTATGATTGTGACTGTGCGACAGTGATTGTACGATTGTGATTGTACGATTGTGATTGTATGATTATGATTGAATGATTGTGATTACGAGATTGTGGTTGTATGATTGCGATTGTATGATTGTGATTGTATGATTGTGATTGTATGATTGTGATTGTATGATTGTGATTGTATGATTGTGATTGTATGATTGTGATTGTATGATTGTGATTGTATGATTGTGATTGTATGATTGTGATTGTATGATTGTGATTGTATGATTGTGATTGTATGATTGTGATTGTATGATTGTGATTGTCTGATTGTGGTTGTATGATTGTGATTGTATGATTGTGATTGTCTGATTGTGGTTGTGCGATTGTGATTGTACGATTGTGATAGTACGATTGTGATTGTATGATTGTGATTGAATGATTGTGATTGTGTGATTGTGATTGTATGATTGTGATTGTATGATTGTGATTGTTTGATTGTATTTGGGAGATTGTATTTGGGAGATTGTATTTGGGAGATTGTATTTGGGAGATTGTAATTGTATGATTGCGATTGTATGATTGTGATTGTATGACTGTGATTGTATGATTGTGACTGTGCGACTGTGATTGTACGATTGTGATTGTATGATTGTGATTGTATGATTATGATTGAATGATTGTGATTACGAGATTGTGATTGTATGATTGCGATTGTATGATTGCGATTGTATGATTGCGATTGTATGATTGCGATTGTATGATTGCGATTGTATGATTGCGATTGTATGATTGTGATTGTATGATTGTGATTGTATGATTGTGATTGTATGATTGTGATTGTATGATTGTGATTGTATGATTGTGATTGTATGATTGTGATTGCCGGATTGTGGTTGTGCGATTGTGATTGTACGATTGTGATTGTACGATTGTGATTGTACGATTGTGATAGTATGATTGTGATTGTATGATTGTGATTGTATGATTGTGATTGTGTGATTGTGATTGTATGATTGTGATTGTATGATTGTGATTGTATGATTGTGATTGTATGATTGTGATTGTTTGATTGTATTTGGGAGATTGTATTTGGGAGATTGTATTTTGGAGATTGTAATTGGATGATTGCGATTGTATGATTGTGATTGTATGACTGTGATTGTATGATTGTGACTGTGCGACTGTGATTGTACGATTGTGATTGTATGATTATGATTGAATGATTGTGATTACGAGATTGTGATTGTATGATTGCGATTGTATGATTGTGATTGTATGATTGTGATTGTATGATTGTGATTGTATGATTGTGATTGTATGATTGTGATTGTATGATTGTGATTGTATGATTGTGATTGTATGATTGTGATTGTATGATTGTGATTGTATGATTGTGATTGTATGATTGTGATTGTCTGATTGTGGTTGTGCGATTGTGATTGTACGATTGTGATTGTACGATTGTGATAGTATGATTTTGATTGTATGATTGTGATTGTATGATTGTGATTGTATGATTGTGATTGTATGATTGTGATTGTATGATTGTGATTGTATGATTGTGATTGTATGATTGCGATTGTATGAATGCGATTGTATGATTGTGATTGCATGATTGTGATTGTATGATTGTGATTGTATGATACTGATTGTATGATTGTGATTGTATGATTGTGATTGTATGATTGTGATTGTATGATTGTGATTGTATGATTGTGATTGTATGATTGTGATGGTATGATTGTGATTGTATGATTGTGATTGTATTATTGCGATTGTATGACTGTGATTGTATGATTGTGATTGTGCGATTGTGACTGTGCGATTGTGATTGTATGATTGTGATAGTATGATTGTGATTGTATGATTGTGATTGTATGATTGTGATTGTATGATTGTGATTGTCTGATTGTGGTTGTGCGATTGTGATTGTACGATTGTGATTGTACGATTGTGATAGTATGATTGTGATTGTATGATTGTGATTGTGTGATTGTGATTGTATGATTGTGATTGTATGATTGTGATTGTATGATTGTGATTGTTTGATTGTATTTGGGAGATTGTATTTGGGAGATTGTATTTGGGAGATTGTAATTGTATGATTGCGATTGTATGATTGTGATTGTATGACTGTGATTGTATGATTGTGACTGTGCGACAGTGATTGTACGATTGTGATTGTACGATTGTGATTGTATGATTATGATTGAATGATTGTGATTACGAGATTGTGATTGTATGATTGCGATTGTATGATTGTGATTGTATGATTGTGATTGTATGATTGTGATTGTATGATTGTGATTGTATGATTGTGATTGTATGATTGTGATTGTATGATTGTGATTGTATGATTGCGATTGTATGAATGCGATTGTATGATTGTGATTGCATGATTGTGATTGTATGATTGTGATTGTATGATACTGATTGTATGATTGTGATTGTATGATTGTGATTGTATGATTGTGATTGTATGATTGTGATTGTCTGATTGTGGTTGTATGATTGTGATTGTATGATTGTGATTGTCTGATTGTGGTTGTGCGATTGTGATTGTACGATTGTGATAGTATGATTGTGATTGTATGATTGTGATTGTATGATTGTGATTGTGTGATTGTGATTGTATGATTGTGATTGTATGATTGTGATTGTTTGATTGTATTTGGGAGATTGTATTTGGGAGATTGTATTTGGGAGATTGTATTTGGGAGATTGCAATTGTATGATTGCGATTGTATGATTGTGATTGTATGACTGTGATTGTATGATTGTGACTGTGCGACTGTGATTGTACGATTGTGATTGTATGATTGTGATTGTATGATTATGATTGAATGATTGTGATTACGAGATTGTGATTGTATGATTGCGATTGTATGATTGCGATTGTATGATTGCGATTGTATGATTGTGATTGTATGATTGTGATTGTATGATTGTGATTGTATGATTGTGATTGTATGATTGTGATTGTATGATTGTGATTGTATGATTGTGATTGTATGATTGTGATTGTATGATTGTGATTGCCGGATTGTGATTGCCGGATTGTGGTTGTGCGATTGTGATTGTACGATTGTGATTGTACGATTGTGATTGTACGATTGTGATAGTATGATTGTGATTGTATGATTGTGATTGTATGATTGTGATTGTGTGATTGTGATTGTATGATTGTGATTGTATGATTGTGATTGTATGATTGTGATTGTTTGATTGTATTTGGGAGATTGTATTTGGGAGATTGTATTTGGGAGATTGTAATTGGATGATTGCGATTGTATGATTGTGATTGTACGACTGTGATTGTATGATTGTGACTGTGCGACTGTGATTGTACGATTGTGATTGTATGATTATGATTGAATGATTGTGATTACGAGATTGTGATTGTATGATTGCGATTGTATGATTGCGATTGTATGATTGCGATTGTATGATTGTGATTGTATGATTGTGATTGTATGATTGTTCTTGTATGACTGTGATTGTATGATTGTGATTGAATGATTGTGATCGTATGATTGTGATCGTATGATTGCGATTGTATGATTTTGATTGTATGATTGTGATTGTATGATTGTGATTGTATGAATGTGATTGTATGATTGTGATTGTATGATTGTGATTGTATGATTGTGATTGTATGATTGTGATTGTATGATGGTGACTGTAGTATTGTGACTGTAAGATTGTGATAGTATGATTGTGATTGTATGATTGTGATTGTATGATTGTGATTGTATGATTGTGATTGTATGATTGTGATTGTATGATTGTGATTGTATGATTGTGATTGTATGATTGTGATTGTATGATTGTGATTGTATGATTGTGATTGTATGATTGTATTTGGGAGATTGTATTTGGGAGATTGTAATTGTACGATTGTGATCGTATGATTGTGATTGTATGCTTGCGATTGTATGATTGTGATTGTATGATTGTGATTGTATGATTGTGATTGCATGATTTTGAATGTATGATTGTGATTATATGATTGTGATTGTATGATTGTGATTGTATGATTGTGATTGTGCGACTGTGATTGTACGATTGTGATTGTATGATTGTGATTGTATGATTATGATTGAATGATTGTGATTGCATGATTGTGATTGTACGATTGTGATTGCATGATTTTGAATGTATGATTGTGATTGTATGATTGTGATTGTATGATTGTGATTGTATGATTGTGATTGTATGATTGTGATTGTATGATTGTGATTGTAAGATTGTGATTGTATGAATGTGATTGTATGATTGTGATTGTTTGATTATGATTGAATGATTGTGATTGCATGATTGTGATTGCATGATTGTGACTGCATGACTTTGAATGTATGATTGTGATTGTATGATTGTGATTGTATGATTGTGATTGTATGATTGTGATTGTATGATTGTGTTTGCATGATTTTGAATGTATGATTGTGATTGTATGATTGTGATTGTATGATTGTGATTGTGTGATTGTGATAGTATGATTGTGATTGTAAGATTGTGATTGTGTGACTGTGATTGTATGATTGTGATTGTATGATTGTCATTGTATGATTATGATTGTATGATTGTGATTGCATGATTGTGATTGTATTATTGTGATTGTATGATTGTGATAGTATGATTGTGATTGTACGATTGCGATCGTATGATTGCGATTGTATGATTGTGATCGAATGATTGTGATTGTATGATTGTGATTGTATGATTGTGATTGTATGATTATGATTGTATGATTGCGATCGTATGATTGCGATTGTATGATTGTGATTGTATGATTGTGATTGTATGATTGTGATTGTATGATTGTGATTGTATGATTGTGATTGTATGATTGCGATTGTACGATTGCGATTGTATTATTGTGATTGTATGATTGTGATTGTCTGATTGTGATTGTATGATTGTGATTGCATGATTTTGAATGTATGATTGTGATTATATGATTGTGATTGTATGATTGTGATTGTATGATTGTGATTGTGCGACTGTGATTGTACGATTGTGATTGTATGATTGTGATTGTATGATTATGATTGAATGATTGTGATTACGAGATTGTGATTGTATGATTGCGATTGTATGATTGCGATTGTATGATTGCGATTGTATGATTGCGATTGTATGATTGCGATTGTATGATTGTGATTGTATGATTGTGATTGTATGATTGTGATTGTATGATTGTGATTGTATGATTGTGATTGTATGATTGTGATTGTATGATTGCGATTGTACGATTGCGATTGTATTATTGTGATTGTATGATTGTGATTGTCTGATTGTGGTTGTGCGATTGTGATTGTACGATTGTGATTGTACGATTGTGATAGTATGATTTTTATTGTATGATTGTGATTGTATGATTGTGATTGTACGATTGTGATTGTATGATTGTGATTGTATGATTGTGATTGTATGATTGTGATTGTATGATTGTGATTGTATGATTGTGATTGTATGATTGTGATTGTATGATTGTGATTGTATGATTGCGATTGTATGAATGCGATTGTATGATTGTGATTGCATGATTGTGATTGTATGATTGTGATTGTATGATTGTGATTGTATGATTGTGATTGTATGATTGCGATTGTATGAATGCGATTGTATGATTGTGATTGCATGATTGTGATTGTATGATTGTGATTGTATGATACTGATTGTATGATTGTGATTGTATGATTGTGATTGTATGATTGTGATTGTATGATTGTGACTGTCTGATTGTGGTTGTATGATTGTGATTGTATGATTGTGATTGTCTGATTGTGGTTGTGCGATTGTGATTGTACGATTGTGATAGTATGATTGTGATTGTACGATTGTGATAGTATGATTGTGATTGTATGATTGTGATTGTATGATTGTGATTGTGTGATTGTGATTGTATGATTGTGATTGTATGATTGTGATTGTTTGATTGTATTTGGGAGATTGTATTTGGGAGATTGTGATTGTATGATTGTGATTGTATGATTGTGATTGTATGATTGTGATTGTATGATTGTGATTGTCTGATTGTGGTTGTGCGATTGTGATTGTACGATTGTGATTGTACGATTGTGATAGTATGATTGTGATTGTATGATTGTGATTGTATGATTGTGATTGTGTGATTGTGATTGTATGATTGTGATTGTATGATTGTGATTGTATGATTGTGATTGTTTGATTGTATTTGGGAGATTGTATTTGGGAGATTGTGATTGTATGATTGTGATTGTATGATTGTGATTGTATGATTGTGATTGTATGATTGTGATTGTCTGATTGTGGTTGTGCGATTGTGATTGTACGATTGTGATTGTACGATTGTGATAGTATGATTTTTATTGTATGATTGTGATTGTATGATTGTGATTGTATGATTGTGATTGTATGATTGTGATTGTGTGATTGTGATTGTATGATTGTGATTGTATGATTGTGATTGTATGATTGTGATTGTTTGATTGTATTTGGGAGATTGTATTTGGGAGATTGTAATTGTATGATTGCGATTGTATGATTGTGATTGTATGACTGTGATTGTATGATTGTGACTGTGCGACAGTGATTGTACGATTGTGATTGTACGATTGTGATTGTATGATTATGATTGAATGATTGTGATTACGAGATTGTGATTGTATGATTGCGATTGTATGATTGCGATTGTATGATTGTGATTGTATGATTGTGATTGTATGATTGTGATTGTATGATTGTGATTGTCTGATTGTGGTTGTGCGATTGTGATTGTACGATTGTGATTGTACGATTTTGATAGTATGATTGTGATTGTATGATTGTGATTGTATGATTGTGATTGTATGATTGTGATTGTATGATTGTGATTGTGTGATTGTGATTGTATGACTGTGATTGTATGATTGTGATTGTATGATTGTGATTGTTTGATTGTATTTGGGAGATTGTATTTGGGAGATTGTAATTGTATGATTGCGATTGTATGATTGTGATTGTATGACTGTGATTGTATGATTGTGACTGTGCGACAGTGATTGTACGATTGTGATTGTACGATTGTGATTGTATGATTATGATTGAATGATTGTGATTACGAGATTGTGATTGTATGATTGCGATTGTATGATTGCGATTGTATGATTGTGATTGTATGATTGTGATTGTATGATTGTGATTGTATGATTGTGATTGTCTGATTGTGGTTGTGCGATTGTGATTGTACGATTGTGATTGTACGATTTTGATAGTATGATTGTGATTGTATGATTGTGATTGTATGATTGTGATTGTATGATTGTGATTGTATGATTGTGATTGTGTGATTGTGATTGTATGACTGTGATTGTATGATTGTGATTGTATGATTGTGATTGTTTGATTGTATTTGGGAGATTGTATTTGGGAGATTGTATTTGGGAGATTGTAATTGTATGATTGCGATTGTATGATTGTGATTGTATGACTGTGATTGTATGATTGTGACTGTGCGACTGTGATTGTACGATTGTGATTGTATGATTGTGATTGTATGATTATGATTGAATGATTGTGATTACGAGATTGTGATTGTATGATTGCGATTGTATGATTGCGATTGTATGATTGCGATTGTATGATTGCGATTGTATGATTGCGATTGTATGATTGCGATTGTATGATTGCGATTGTATGATTGCGATTGTATGATTGCGATTGTATGATTGCGATTGTATGATTGTTATTGTATGATTGTGATTGTATGATTGTGATTGTATGATTGTGATTGTATGATTGTGATTGTATGATTGTGATTGCCGGATTGTGGTTGTGCGATTGTGATTGTACGATTGTGATTGTACGATTGTGATTGTACGATTGTGATAGTATGATTGTGATTGTATGATTGTGATTGTATGATTGTGATTGTGTGATTGTGATTGTATGATTGTGATTGTATGATTGTGATTGTATGATTGTGATTGTATGATTGTGATTGTTTGATTGTATTTGGGAGATTGTATTTGGGAGATTGTATTTGGGAGATTGTAATTGGATGATTGCGATTGTATGATTGTGATTGTATGACTGTGATTGTATGATTGTGACTGTGCGACTGTGATTGTACGATTGTGATTGTATGATTATGATTGAATGATTGTGATTACGAGATTGTGATTGTATGATTGCGATTGTATGATTGTGATTGTATGATTGTGATTGTATGATTGTGATTGTATGATTGTGATTGTATGATTGTGATTGTATGATTGTGATTGTATGATTGTGATTGTATGATTGTGATTGTATGATTGTGATTGTATGATTGTGATTGTATGATTGTGATTGTCTGATTGTGGTTGTGCGATTGTGATTGTACGATTGTGATTGTACGATTGTGATAGTATGATTTTGATTGTATGATTGTGATTGTATGATTGTGATTGTATGATTGCGATTGTATGAATGCGATTGTATGATTGTGATTGCATGATTGTGATTGTATGATTGTGATTGTATGATACTGATTGTATGATTGTGATTGTATGATTGTGATTGTATGATTGTGATTGTATGATTGTGATTGTCTGATTGTGGTTGTATGATTGTGATTGTATGATTGTGATTGTCTGATTGTGGTTGTGCGATTGTGATTGTACGATTGTGATAGTATGATTGTGATTGTATGATTGTGATTGTATGATTGTGATTGTGTGATTGTGATTGTATGATTGTGATTGTATGATTGTGATTGTTTGATTGTATTTGGGAGATTGTATTTGGGAGATTGTATTTGGGAGATTGTATTTGGGAGATTGTAATTGTATGATTGCGATTGTATGATTGTGATTGTATGACTGTGATTGTATGATTGTGACTGTGCGACTGTGATTGTACGATTGTGATTGTATGATTGTGATTGTATGATTATGATTGAATGATTGTGATTACGAGATTGTGATTGTATGATTGCGATTGTATGATTGCGATTGTATGATTGCGATTGTATGATTGCGATTGTATGATTGCGATTGTATGATTGTGATTGTATGATTGTGATTGTATGATTGTGATTGTATGATTGTGATTGTATGATTGTGATTGTATGATTGTGATTGTATGATTGTGATTGTATGATTGTGATTGCCGGATTGTGGTTGTGCGATTGTGATTGTACGATTGTGATTGTACGATTGTGATTGTACGATTGTGATAGTATGATTGTGATTGTATGATTGTGATTGTATGATTGTGATTGTGTGATTGTGATTGTATGATTGTGATTGTATGATTGTGATTGTATGATTGTGATTGTTTGATTGTATTTGGGAGATTGTATTTGGGAGATTGTATTTGGGAGATTGTAATTGGATGATTGCGATTGTATGATTGCGATTGTATGATTGTGATTGTATGATTGTGATTGTATTATTGTGTTTGTATGATTGTGATTGTATGATTGTGATTGTAGGATTGTGATTGTATGATTGTGATTTTATGATTGTTCTTGTATGATTGTGATTGTATGATTGTGATTGAATGATTGTGATCGTATGATTGTGATCGTATGATTGTGATCGTATGATTGCGATTGTATGATTGTGATGGTATGCTTGTGATTGTATGATTGCGATAGTATGATTGTGATTCTATGATTATGATTGTATGATTGTGATTGTATGATTGTGATTGTGTGATTGTGATTGTCTGATTGCGATTGTATGATTGTGATTGTATGTTTGCGATAGTATGATTGTGATTGTATTTTTGTGATTGTATGATTGTGATTGTATTATTGCGATTGTATGATTGTGATTGTATGGTTGTGATTGTATGATTGTGATAGTATGATTGTGATTGTACGATTGTGATTGTATGGTTGTGATTGTATGATTGTGATTGTATGATTGCGATCGTATGATTGTGATTGTATGATTGTGATCGAATGATTGTGATTGTATGATTGTGATTGTATGATTGTGATTGTATGATTATAATTGTATGATTGTGATTGTATGATTTTTATGGTATGATTGTGATTGTATGATTGTATTTGGGAGATTGTATTTGGGAGATTGTATTTGGGAGATTGTAATTGTATGATTGCGATTGTATGATTGTGATTGTATGATTGTGATTGTATTATTGTGTTTGTATGATTGTGATTGTATGATTGTGATTGTATGATTGTGATTGTATGATTGTGATTGTATGATTGTGATTGTATGATTGTTCTTGTATGATTGTGATTGTATGATTGTGATTGTATGATTGTGATTGTATGATTGTGATTGTATGATTGTGATTGTGTGATTGTGATTGTATGATTGTGATTGTATGATTGCGAGTGTATGATTGTGATTCTATGATTGTGATTGTATGATTGTGATCGTATGGTTGTGATTGTTCAATTGCGATTGTACGATTGCGATTGTATTATTGTGATTGTATGATTGTGATTGTCTGATTGTGGTTGTGCGATTGTGATTGTACGATTGTGATTGTACGATTGTGATAGTATGATTGTGATTGTATGATTGTGATTGTATGATTATGATTGTGTGATTGTGATTGTATGATTGTGATTGTATGATTGTGATTGTTTGATTGTATTTGGGAGATTGTATTTGGGAGATTGTGATTGTATGATTGTGATTGTATGATTGTGATTGTATGATTGTGATTGTATGATTGTGGTTGTCTGATTGTGGTTGTGCGATTGTGATTGTACGATTGTGATTGTACGATTGTGATAGTATGATTGTGGTTGTCTGATTGTGGTTGTGCGATTGTGATTGTACGATTGTGATTGTACGATTTTGATAGTATGATTGTGATTGTATGATTGTGATTGTATGATTGTGATTGTATGATTGTGATTGTGTGATTGTGATTGTATGACTGTGATTGTATGATTGTGATTGTATGATTGTGATTGTTTGATTGTATTTGGGAGATTGTATTTGGGAGATTGTATTTGGGAGATTGTAATTGTATGATTGCGATTGTATGATTGTGATTGTATGACTGTGATTGTATGATTGTGACTGTGCGACAGTGATTGTACGATTGTGATTGTACGATTGTGATTGTATGATTATGATTGAATGATTGTGATTACGAGATTGTGGTTGTATGATTGCGATTGTATGATTGTGATTGTATGATTGTGATTGTATGATTGTGATTGTATGATTGTGATTGTATGATTGTGATTGTATGATTGTGATTGTATGATTGTGATTGTATGATTGTGATTGTATGATTGTGATTGTATGATTGTGATTGTATGATTGTGATTGTATGATTGTGATTGTATGATTGTGATTGTATGATTGTGATTGTCTGATTGTGGTTGTATGATTGTGATTGTATGATTGTGATTGTCTGATTGTGGTTGTGCGATTGTGATTGTACGATTGTGATAGTACGATTGTGATTGTATGATTGTGATTGTATGATTGTGATTGTGTGATTGTGATTGTATGATTGTGATTGTATGATTGTGATTGTTTGATTGTATTTGGGAGATTGTATTTGGGAGATTGTATTTGGGAGATTGTATTTGGGAGATTGTAATTGGATGATTGCGATTGTATGATTGTGATTGTATGACTGTGATTGTATGATTGTGACTGTGCGACTGTGATTGTACGATTGTGATTGTATGATTATGATTGAATGATTGTGATTACGAGATTGTGATTGTATGATTGCGATTGTATGATTGTGATTGTATGATTGTGATTGTATGATTGTGATTGTATGATTGTGATTGTATGATTGTGATTGTATGATTGTGATTGTATGATTGTGATTGTATGATTGTGATTGTATGATTGTGATTGTATGATTGTGATTGTATGATTGTGATTGTCTGATTGTGGTTGTGCGATTGTGATTGTACGATTGTGATTGTACGATTGTGATAGTATGATTTTGATTGTATGATTGTGATTGTATGATTGTGATTGTATGATTGTGATTGTATGATTGTGATTGTATGATTGTGATTGTATGATTGTGATTGTATGATTGCGATTGTATGAATGCGATTGTATGATTGTGATTGCATGATTGTGATTGTATGATTGTGATTGTATGATACTGATTGTATGATTGTGATTGTATGATTGTGATTGTATGATTGTGATTGTATGATTGTGATTGTATGATTGTGATTGTATGATTGTGATGGTATGATTGTGATTGTATGATTGTGATTGTATTATTGCGATTGTATGACTGTGATTGTATGATTGTGATTGTGCGATTGTGACTGTGCGATTGTGATTGTATGATTGTGATAGTATGATTGTGATTGTATGATTGTGATTGTATGATTGTGATTGTATGATTGTGATTGTCTGATTGTGGTTGTGCGATTGTGATTGTACGATTGTGATTGTACGATTGTGATAGTATGATTGTGATTGTATGATTGTGATTGTGTGATTGTGATTGTATGATTGTGATTGTATGATTGTGATTGTATGATTGTGATTGTTTGATTGTATTTGGGAGATTGTATTTGGGAGATTGTATTTGGGAGATTGTAATTGTATGATTGCGATTGTATGATTGCGATTGTATGACTGTGATTGTATGATTGTGACTGTGCGACAGTGATTGTACGATTGTGATTGTACGATTGTGATTGTATGATTATGATTGAATGATTGTGATTACGAGATTGTGATTGTATGATTGCGATTGTATGATTGTGATTGTATGATTGTGATTGTATGATTGTGATTGTGTGATTGTGATTGTATGATTGTGATTGTATGATTGTGATTGTTTGATTGTATTTGGGAGATTGTATTTGGGAGATTGTATTTGGGAGATTGTATTTGGGAGATTGCAATTGTATGATTGCGATTGTATGATTGTGATTGTATGACTGTGATTGTATGATTGTGACTGTGCGACTGTGATTGTACGATTGTGATTGTATGATTGTGATTGTATGATTATGATTGAATGATTGTGATTACGAGATTGTGATTGTATGATTGCGATTGTATGATTGCGATTGTATGATTGCGATTGTATGATTGTGATTGTATGATTGTGATTGTATGATTGTGATTGTATGATTGTGATTGTATGATTGTGATTGTTTGATTGTATTTGGGAGATTGTATTTGGGAGATTGTATTTGGGAGATTGTAATTGGATGATTGCGATTGTATGATTGTGATTGTACGACTGTGATTGTATGATTGTGACTGTGCGACTGTGATTGTACGATTGTGATTGTATGATTATGATTG
Organism: Megachile rotundata; assembly: GCF_050947335.1. Classification (NCBI taxonomy): domain Eukaryota; kingdom Metazoa; phylum Arthropoda; class Insecta; order Hymenoptera; family Megachilidae; genus Megachile; species Megachile rotundata. Next base: position 850,964 of record NW_027473323.1, on the reverse strand, counting down.
AATGATTGTGATTACGAGATTGTGATTGTATGATTGCGATTGTATGATTGTGATTGTATGATTGTGATTGTATGATTGTGATTGTATGATTGTGATTGTATGATTGTGATTGTATGATTGTGATTGTATGATTGTGATTGTATGATTGTGATTGTATGATTGTGATTGTATGATTGTGATTGTATGATTGTGATTGTATGATTGTGATTGTATGATTGTGATTGTCTGATTGTGGTTGTGCGATTGTGATTGTACGATTGTGATTGTACGATTGTGATAGTATGATTTTGATTGTATGATTGTGATTGTATGATTGTGATTGTATGATTGTGATTGTATGATTGTGATTGTATGATTGTGATTGTATGATTGCGATTGTATGAATGCGATTGTATGATTGTGATTGCATGATTGTGATTGTATGATTGTGATTGTATGATACTGATTGTATGATTGTGATTGTATGATTGTGATTGTATGATTGTGATTGTATGATTGTGATGGTATGATTGTGATTGTATGATTGTGATTGTATTATTGCGATTGTATGACTGTGATTGTATGATTGTGATTGTGCGATTGTGACTGTGCGATTGTGATTGTATGATTGTGATAGTATGATTGTGATTGTATGATTGCGATTGTATGATTGCGATTGTATGATTGTGATTGTATGATTGTGATTGTATGATTGTTCTTGTATGACTGTGATTGTATGATTGTGATTGAATGATTGTGATCGTATGATTGTGATCGTATGATTGCGATTGTATGATTTTGATTGTATGATTGTGATTGTATGATTGTGATTGTATGAATGTGATTGTATGATTGTGATTGTATGATTGTGATTGTATGATTGTGATTGTATGATTGTGATTGTATGATGGTGACTGTAGTATTGTGACTGTAAGATTGTGATAGTATGATTGTGATTGTATGATTGTGATTGTATGATTGTGATTGTATGATTGTGATTGTATGATTGTGATTGTATGATTGTGATTGTATGATTGTGATTGTATGATTGTGATTGTATGATTGTATTTGGGAGATTGTATTTGGGAGATTGTAATTGTACGATTGTGATCGTATGATTGTGATTGTATGCTTGCGATTGTATGATTGTGATTGTATGATTGTGATTGTATGATTGTGATTGCATGATTTTGAATGTATGATTGTGATTATATGATTGTGATTGTATGATTGTGATTGTATGATTGTGATTGTGCGACTGTGATTGTACGATTGTGATTGTATGATTGTGATTGTATGATTATGATTGAATGATTGTGATTGCATGATTGTGATTGTACGATTGTGATTGCATGATTTTGAATGTATGATTGTGATTGTATGATTGTGATTGTATGATTGTGATTGTATGATTGTGATTGTATGATTGTGATTGTATGATTGTGATTGTAAGATTGTGATTGTATGAATGTGATTGTATGATTGTGATTGTTTGATTATGATTGAATGATTGTGATTGCATGATTGTGATTGCATGATTGTGACTGCATGACTTTGAATGTATGATTGTGATTGTATGATTGTGATTGTATGATTGTGATTGTATGATTGTGATTGTATGATTGTGTTTGCATGATTTTGAATGTATGATTGTGATTGTATGATTGTGATTGTATGATTGTGATTGTGTGATTGTGATAGTATGATTGTGATTGTAAGATTGTGATTGTGTGACTGTGATTGTATGATTGTGATTGTATGATTGTCATTGTATGATTATGATTGTATGATTGTGATTGCATGATTGTGATTGTATTATTGTGATTGTATGATTGTGATAGTATGATTGTGATTGTACGATTGCGATCGTATGATTGCGATTGTATGATTGTGATCGAATGATTGTGATTGTATGATTGCGATTGTATGATTGTGATTGTATGATTATGATTGTATGATTGCGATCGTATGATTGCGATTGTATGATTGTGATTGTATGATTGTGATTGTATGATTGTGATTGTATGATTGTGATTGTATGATTGTGATTGTATGATTGCGATTGTACGATTGCGATTGTATTATTGTGATTGTATGATTGTGATTGTCTGATTGTGATTGTATGATTGTGATTGCATGATTTTGAATGTATGATTGTGATTATATGATTGTGATTGTATGATTGTGATTGTATGATTGTGATTGTGCGACTGTGATTGTACGATTGTGATTGTATGATTGTGATTGTATGATTATGATTGAATGATTGTGATTACGAGATTGTGATTGTATGATTGCGATTGTATGATTGCGATTGTATGATTGCGATTGTATGATTGCGATTGTATGATTGCGATTGTATGATTGTGATTGTATGATTGTGATTGTATGATTGTGATTGTATGATTGTGATTGTATGATTGTGATTGTATGATTGTGATTGTATGATTGCGATTGTACGATTGCGATTGTATTATTGTGATTGTATGATTGTGATTGTCTGATTGTGGTTGTGCGATTGTGATTGTACGATTGTGATTGTACGATTGTGATAGTATGATTTTTATTGTATGACTGTGATTGTATGATTGTGATTGTACGATTGTGATTGTATGATTGTGATTGTATGATTGTGATTGTATGATTGTGATTGTATGATTGTGATTGTATGATTGTGATTGTATGATTGTGATTGTATGATTGTGATTGTATGATTGCGATTGTATGAATGCGATTGTATGATTGTGATTGCATGATTGTGATTGTATGATTGTGATTGTATGATTGTGATTGTATGATTGTGATTGTATGATTGCGATTGTATGAATGCGATTGTATGATTGTGATTGCATGATTGTGATTGTATGATTGTGATTGTATGATACTGATTGTATGATTGTGATTGTATGATTGTGATTGTATGATTGTGATTGTATGATTGTGACTGTCTGATTGTGGTTGTATGATTGTGATTGTATGATTGTGATTGTCTGATTGTGGTTGTGCGATTGTGATTGTACGATTGTGATAGTATGATTGTGATTGTACGATTGTGATAGTATGATTGTGATTGTATGATTGTGATTGTATGATTGTGATTGTGTGATTGTGATTGTATGATTGTGATTGTATGATTGTGATTGTTTGATTGTATTTGGGAGATTGTATTTGGGAGATTGTGATTGTATGATTGTGATTGTATGATTGTGATTGTATGATTGTGATTGTATGATTGTGATTGTCTGATTGTGGTTGTGCGATTGTGATTGTACGATTGTGATTGTACGATTGTGATAGTATGATTGTGATTGTATGATTGTGATTGTATGATTGTGATTGTGTGATTGTGATTGTATGATTGTGATTGTATGATTGTGATTGTATGATTGTGATTGTATGATTGTGATTGTTTGATTGTATTTGGGAGATTGTATTTGGGAGATTGTGATTGTATGATTGTGATTGTATGATTGTGATTGTATGATTGTGATTGTATGATTGTGATTGTCTGATTGTGGTTGTGCGATTGTGATTGTACGATTGTGATTGTACGATTGTGATAGTATGATTTTTATTGTATGATTGTGATTGTATGATTGTGATTGTATGATTGTGATTGTATGATTGTGATTGTGTGATTGTGATTGTATGATTGTGATTGTATGATTGTGATTGTATGATTGTGATTGTTTGATTGTATTTGGGAGATTGTATTTGGGAGATTGTAATTGTATGATTGCGATTGTATGATTGTGATTGTATGACTGTGATTGTATGATTGTGACTGTGCGACAGTGATTGTACGATTGTGATTGTACGATTGTGATTGTATGATTATGATTGAATGATTGTGATTACGAGATTGTGATTGTATGATTGCGATTGTATGATTGCGATTGTATGATTGTGATTGTATGATTGTGATTGTATGATTGTGATTGTATGATTGTGATTGTCTGATTGTGGTTGTGCGATTGTGATTGTACGATTGTGATTGTACGATTTTGATAGTATGATTGTGATTGTATGATTGTGATTGTATGATTGTGATTGTATGATTGTGATTGTATGATTGTGATTGTGTGATTGTGATTGTATGACTGTGATTGTATGATTGTGATTGTATGATTGTGATTGTTTGATTGTATTTGGGAGATTGTATTTGGGAGATTGTATTTGGGAGATTGTAATTGTATGATTGCGATTGTATGATTGTGATTGTATGACTGTGATTGTATGATTGTGACTGTGCGACAGTGATTGTACGATTGTGATTGTACGATTGTGATTGTATGATTATGATTGAATGATTGTGATTACGAGATTGTGATTGTATGATTGCGATTGTATGATTGTGATTGTATGATTGTGATTGTATGATTGTGATTGTATGATTGTGATTGTATGATTGTGATTGTATGATTGTGATTGTATGATTGTGATTGTATGATTGTGATTGTATGATTGTGATTGTATGATTGTGATTGTATGATTGTGATTGTATGATTGTGATTGTCTGATTGTGGTTGTATGATTGTGATTGTATGATTGTGATTGTCTGATTGTGGTTGTGCGATTGTGATTGTACGATTGTGATAGTACGATTGTGATTGTATGATTGTGATTGTATGATTGTGATTGTGTGATTGTGATTGTATGATTGTGATTGTATGATTGTGATTGTTTGATTGTATTTGGGAGATTGTATTTGGGAGATTGTATTTGGGAGATTGTATTTGGGAGATTGTAATTGTATGATTGCGATTGTATGATTGTGATTGTATGACTGTGATTGTATGATTGTGACTGTGCGACTGTGATTGTACGATTGTGATTGTATGATTGTGATTGTATGATTATGATTGAATGATTGTGATTACGAGATTGTGATTGTATGATTGCGATTGTATGATTGCGATTGTATGATTGCGATTGTATGATTGCGATTGTATGATTGCGATTGTATGATTGCGATTGTATGATTGCGATTGTATGATTGCGATTGTATGATTGCGATTGTATGATTGCGATTGTATGATTGTGATTGTATGATTGTGATTGTATGATTGTGATTGTATGATTGTGATTGTATGATTGTGATTGCCGGATTGTGGTTGTGCGATTGTGATTGTACGATTGTGATTGTACGATTGTGATTGTACGATTGTGATAGTATGATTGTGATTGTATGATTGTGATTGTATGATTGTGATTGTGTGATTGTGATTGTATGATTGTGATTGTATGATTGTGATTGTATGATTGTGATTGTATGATTGTGATTGTATGATTGTGATTGTTTGATTGTATTTGGGAGATTGTATTTGGGAGATTGTATTTGGGAGATTGTAATTGGATGATTGCGATTGTATGATTGTGATTGTATGACTGTGATTGTATGATTGTGACTGTGCGACTGTGATTGTACGATTGTGATTGTATGATTATGATTGAATGATTGTGATTACGAGATTGTGATTGTATGATTGCGATTGTATGATTGTGATTGTATGATTGTGATTGTATGATTGTGATTGTATGATTGTGATTGTATGATTGTGATTGTATGATTGTGATTGTATGATTGTGATTGTATGATTGTGATTGTATGATTGTGATTGTATTATTGCGATTGTATGACTGTGATTGTATGATTGTGATTGTGCGATTGTGACTGTGCGATTGTGATTGTATGATTGTGATAGTATGATTGTGATTGTATGATTGCGATTGTATGATTGCGATTGTATGATTGTGATTGTATGATTGTGATTGTATGATTGTTCTTGTATGACTGTGATTGTATGATTGTGATTGAATGATTGTGATCGTATGATTGTGATCGTATGATTGCGATTGTATGATTTTGATTGTATGATTGTGATTGTATGATTGTGATTGTATGAATGTGATTGTATGATTGTGATTGTATGATTGTGATTGTATGATTGTGATTGTATGATTGTGATTGTATGATGGTGACTGTAGTATTGTGACTGTAAGATTGTGATAGTATGATTGTGATTGTATGATTGTGATTGTATGATTGTGATTGTATGATTGTGATTGTATGATTGTGATTGTATGATTGTGATTGTATGATTGTGATTGTATGATTGTGATTGTATGATTGTATTTGGGAGATTGTATTTGGGAGATTGTAATTGTACGATTGTGATCGTATGATTGTGATTGTATGCTTGCGATTGTATGATTGTGATTGTATGATTGTGATTGTATGATTGTGATTGCATGATTTTGAATGTATGATTGTGATTATATGATTGTGATTGTATGATTGTGATTGTATGATTGTGATTGTGCGACTGTGATTGTACGATTGTGATTGTATGATTGTGATTGTATGATTATGATTGAATGATTGTGATTGCATGATTGTGATTGTACGATTGTGATTGCATGATTTTGAATGTATGATTGTGATTGTATGATTGTGATTGTATGATTGTGATTGTATGATTGTGATTGTATGATTGTGATTGTATGATTGTGATTGTAAGATTGTGATTGTATGAATGTGATTGTATGATTGTGATTGTTTGATTATGATTGAATGATTGTGATTGCATGATTGTGATTGCATGATTGTGACTGCATGACTTTGAATGTATGATTGTGATTGTATGATTGTGATTGTATGATTGTGATTGTATGATTGTGATTGTATGATTGTGTTTGCATGATTTTGAATGTATGATTGTGATTGTATGATTGTGATTGTATGATTGTGATTGTGTGATTGTGATAGTATGATTGTGATTGTAAGATTGTGATTGTGTGACTGTGATTGTATGATTGTGATTGTATGATTGTCATTGTATGATTATGATTGTATGATTGTGATTGCATGATTGTGATTGTATTATTGTGATTGTATGATTGTGATAGTATGATTGTGATTGTACGATTGCGATCGTATGATTGCGATTGTATGATTGTGATCGAATGATTGTGATTGTATGATTGCGATTGTATGATTGTGATTGTATGATTATGATTGTATGATTGCGATCGTATGATTGCGATTGTATGATTGTGATTGTATGATTGTGATTGTATGATTGTGATTGTATGATTGTGATTGTATGATTGTGATTGTATGATTGCGATTGTACGATTGCGATTGTATTATTGTGATTGTATGATTGTGATTGTCTGATTGTGATTGTATGATTGTGATTGCATGATTTTGAATGTATGATTGTGATTATATGATTGTGATTGTATGATTGTGATTGTATGATTGTGATTGTGCGACTGTGATTGTACGATTGTGATTGTATGATTGTGATTGTATGATTATGATTGAATGATTGTGATTACGAGATTGTGATTGTATGATTGCGATTGTATGATTGCGATTGTATGATTGCGATTGTATGATTGCGATTGTATGATTGCGATTGTATGATTGTGATTGTATGATTGTGATTGTATGATTGTGATTGTATGATTGTGATTGTATGATTGTGATTGTATGATTGTGATTGTATGATTGCGATTGTACGATTGCGATTGTATTATTGTGATTGTATGATTGTGATTGTCTGATTGTGGTTGTGCGATTGTGATTGTACGATTGTGATTGTACGATTGTGATAGTATGATTTTTATTGTATGACTGTGATTGTATGATTGTGATTGTACGATTGTGATTGTATGATTGTGATTGTATGATTGTGATTGTATGATTGTGATTGTATGATTGTGATTGTATGATTGTGATTGTATGATTGTGATTGTATGATTGTGATTGTATGATTGCGATTGTATGAATGCGATTGTATGATTGTGATTGCATGATTGTGATTGTATGATTGTGATTGTATGATTGTGATTGTATGATTGTGATTGTATGATTGCGATTGTATGAATGCGATTGTATGATTGTGATTGCATGATTGTGATTGTATGATTGTGATTGTATGATACTGATTGTATGATTGTGATTGTATGATTGTGATTGTATGATTGTGATTGTATGATTGTGACTGTCTGATTGTGGTTGTATGATTGTGATTGTATGATTGTGATTGTCTGATTGTGGTTGTGCGATTGTGATTGTACGATTGTGATAGTATGATTGTGATTGTACGATTGTGATAGTATGATTGTGATTGTATGATTGTGATTGTATGATTGTGATTGTGTGATTGTGATTGTATGATTGTGATTGTATGATTGTGATTGTTTGATTGTATTTGGGAGATTGTATTTGGGAGATTGTGATTGTATGATTGTGATTGTATGATTGTGATTGTATGATTGTGATTGTATGATTGTGATTGTCTGATTGTGGTTGTGCGATTGTGATTGTACGATTGTGATTGTACGATTGTGATAGTATGATTGTGATTGTATGATTGTGATTGTATGATTGTGATTGTGTGATTGTGATTGTATGATTGTGATTGTATGATTGTGATTGTATGATTGTGATTGTTTGATTGTATTTGGGAGATTGTATTTGGGAGATTGTGATTGTATGATTGTGATTGTATGATTGTGATTGTATGATTGTGATTGTATGATTGTGATTGTCTGATTGTGGTTGTGCGATTGTGATTGTACGATTGTGATTGTACGATTGTGATAGTATGATTTTTATTGTATGATTGTGATTGTATGATTGTGATTGTATGATTGTGATTGTATGATTGTGATTGTGTGATTGTGATTGTATGATTGTGATTGTATGATTGTGATTGTATGATTGTGATTGTTTGATTGTATTTGGGAGATTGTATTTGGGAGATTGTAATTGTATGATTGCGATTGTATGATTGTGATTGTATGACTGTGATTGTATGATTGTGACTGTGCGACAGTGATTGTACGATTGTGATTGTACGATTGTGATTGTATGATTATGATTGAATGATTGTGATTACGAGATTGTGATTGTATGATTGCGATTGTATGATTGCGATTGTATGATTGTGATTGTATGATTGTGATTGTATGATTGTGATTGTATGATTGTGATTGTCTGATTGTGGTTGTGCGATTGTGATTGTACGATTGTGATTGTACGATTTTGATAGTATGATTGTGATTGTATGATTGTGATTGTATGATTGTGATTGTATGATTGTGATTGTATGATTGTGATTGTGTGATTGTGATTGTATGACTGTGATTGTATGATTGTGATTGTATGATTGTGATTGTTTGATTGTATTTGGGAGATTGTATTTGGGAGATTGTATTTGGGAGATTGTAATTGTATGATTGCGATTGTATGATTGTGATTGTATGACTGTGATTGTATGATTGTGACTGTGCGACAGTGATTGTACGATTGTGATTGTACGATTGTGATTGTATGATTATGATTGAATGATTGTGATTACGAGATTGTGATTGTATGATTGCGATTGTATGATTGTGATTGTATGATTGTGATTGTATGATTGTGATTGTATGATTGTGATTGTATGATTGTGATTGTATGATTGTGATTGTATGATTGTGATTGTATGATTGTGATTGTATGATTGTGATTGTATGATTGTGATTGTATGATTGTGATTGTATGATTGTGATTGTCTGATTGTGGTTGTATGATTGTGATTGTATGATTGTGATTGTCTGATTGTGGTTGTGCGATTGTGATTGTACGATTGTGATAGTACGATTGTGATTGTATGATTGTGATTGTATGATTGTGATTGTGTGATTGTGATTGTATGATTGTGATTGTATGATTGTGATTGTTTGATTGTATTTGGGAGATTGTATTTGGGAGATTGTATTTGGGAGATTGTATTTGGGAGATTGTAATTGTATGATTGCGATTGTATGATTGTGATTGTATGACTGTGATTGTATGATTGTGACTGTGCGACTGTGATTGTACGATTGTGATTGTATGATTGTGATTGTATGATTATGATTGAATGATTGTGATTACGAGATTGTGATTGTATGATTGCGATTGTATGATTGCGATTGTATGATTGCGATTGTATGATTGCGATTGTATGATTGCGATTGTATGATTGCGATTGTATGATTGCGATTGTATGATTGCGATTGTATGATTGCGATTGTATGATTGTGATTGTATGATTGTGATTGTATGATTGTGATTGTATGATTGTGATTGTATGATTGTGATTGCCGGATTGTGGTTGTGCGATTGTGATTGTACGATTGTGATTGTACGATTGTGATTGTACGATTGTGATAGTATGATTGTGATTGTATGATTGTGATTGTATGATTGTGATTGTGTGATTGTGATTGTATGATTGTGATTGTATGATTGTGATTGTATGATTGTGATTGTATGATTGTGATTGTTTGATTGTATTTGGGAGATTGTATTTGGGAGATTGTATTTGGGAGATTGTAATTGGATGATTGCGATTGTATGATTGTGATTGTATGACTGTGATTGTATGATTGTGACTGTGCGACTGTGATTGTACGATTGTGATTGTATGATTATGATTGAATGATTGTGATTACGAGATTGTGATTGTATGATTGCGATTGTATGATTGTGATTGTATGATTGTGATTGTATGATTGTGATTGTATGATTGTGATTGTATGATTGTGATTGTATGATTGTGATTGTATGATTGTGATTGTATGATTGTGATTGTATGATTGTGATTGTATGATTGTGATTGTATGATTGTGATTGTCTGATTGTGGTTGTGCGATTGTGATTGTACGATTGTGATTGTACGATTGTGATAGTATGATTTTGATTGTATGATTGTGATTGTATGATTGTGATTGTATGATTGCGATTGTATGAATGCGATTGTATGATTGTGATTGCATGATTGTGATTGTATGATTGTGATTGTATGATACTGATTGTATGATTGTGATTGTATGATTGTGATTGTATGATTGTGATTGTATGATTGTGATTGTATGATTGTGATTGTCTGATTGTGGTTGTATGATTGTGATTGTATGATTGTGATTGTCTGATTGTGATTGTATGATTGTGATTGTATGATTGTGATTGTATGATTGTGATTGTATGATTGTGATTGTATGATTGCGATTGTATGAATGCGATTGTATGATTGTGATTGCATGATTGTGATTGTATGATTGTGATTGTATGATTGTGATTGTATGATTGTGATTGTATGATTGCGATTGTATGAATGCGATTGTATGATTGTGATTGCATGATTGTGATTGTATGATTGTGATTGTATGATACTGATTGTATGATTGTGATTGTATGATTGTGATTGTATGATTGTGATTGTATGATTGTGACTGTCTGATTGTGGTTGTATGATTGTGATTGTATGATTGTGATTGTCTGATTGTGGTTGTGCGATTGTGATTGTACGATTGTGATAGTATGATTGTGATTGTACGATTGTGATAGTATGATTGTGATTGTATGATTGTGATTGTATGATTGTGATTGTGTGATTGTGATTGTATGATTGTGATTGTATGATTGTGATTGTTTGATTGTATTTGGGAGATTGTATTTGGGAGATTGTGATTGTATGATTGTGATTGTATGATTGTGATTGTATGATTGTGATTGTATGATTGTGATTGTCTGATTGTGGTTGTGCGATTGTGATTGTACGATTGTGATTGTACGATTGTGATAGTATGATTGTGATTGTATGATTGTGATTGTATGATTGTGATTGTGTGATTGTGATTGTATGATTGTGATTGTATGATTGTGATTGTATGATTGTGATTGTTTGATTGTATTTGGGAGATTGTATTTGGGAGATTGTGATTGTATGATTGTGATTGTATGATTGTGATTGTATGATTGTGATTGTATGATTGTGATTGTCTGATTGTGGTTGTGCGATTGTGATTGTACGATTGTGATTGTACGATTGTGATAGTATGATTTTTATTGTATGATTGTGATTGTATGATTGTGATTGTATGATTGTGATTGTATGATTGTGATTGTGTGATTGTGATTGTATGATTGTGATTGTATGATTGTGATTGTATGATTGTGATTGTTTGATTGTATTTGGGAGATTGTATTTGGGAGATTGTAATTGTATGATTGCGATTGTATGATTGTGATTGTATGACTGTGATTGTATGATTGTGACTGTGCGACAGTGATTGTACGATTGTGATTGTACGATTGTGATTGTATGATTATGATTGAATGATTGTGATTACGAGATTGTGATTGTATGATTGCGATTGTATGATTGCGATTGTATGATTGTGATTGTATGATTGTGATTGTATGATTGTGATTGTATGATTGTGATTGTCTGATTGTGGTTGTGCGATTGTGATTGTACGATTGTGATTGTACGATTTTGATAGTATGATTGTGATTGTATGATTGTGATTGTATGATTGTGATTGTATGATTGTGATTGTATGATTGTGATTGTGTGATTGTGATTGTATGACTGTGATTGTATGATTGTGATTGTATGATTGTGATTGTTTGATTGTATTTGGGAGATTGTATTTGGGAGATTGTATTTGGGAGATTGTAATTGTATGATTGCGATTGTATGATTGTGATTGTATGACTGTGATTGTATGATTGTGACTGTGCGACAGTGATTGTACGATTGTGATTGTACGATTGTGATTGTATGATTATGATTGAATGATTGTGATTACGAGATTGTGATTGTATGATTGCGATTGTATGATTGTGATTGTATGATTGTGATTGTATGATTGTGATTGTATGATTGTGATTGTATGATTGTGATTGTATGATTGTGATTGTATGATTGTGATTGTATGATTGTGATTCTATGATTGTGATTGTATGATTGTGATTGTATGATTGTGATTGTATGATTGTGATTGTCTGATTGTGGTTGTATGATTGTGATTGTATGATTGTGATTGTCTGATTGTGGTTGTGCGATTGTGATTGTACGATTGTGATAGTACGATTGTGATTGTATGATTGTGATTGTATGATTGTGATTGTGTGATTGTGATTGTATGATTGTGATTGTATGATTGTGATTGTTTGATTGTATTTGGGAGATTGTATTTGGGAGATTGTATTTGGGAGATTGTATTTGGGAGATTGTAATTGTATGATTGCGATTGTATGATTGTGATTGTATGACTGTGATTGTATGATTGTGACTGTGCGACTGTGATTGTACGATTGTGATTGTATGATTGTGATTGTATGATTATGATTGAATGATTGTGATTACGAGATTGTGATTGTATGATTGCGATTGTATGATTGCGATTGTATGATTGCGATTGTATGATTGCGATTGTATGATTGCGATTGTATGATTGCGATTGTATGATTGCGATTGTATGATTGCGATTGTATGATTGCGATTGTATGATTGCGATTGTATGATTGCGATTGTATGATTGCGATTGTATGATTGTGATTGTATGATTGTGATTGTATGATTGTGATTGTATGATTGTGATTGCCGGATTGTGGTTGTGCGATTGTGATTGTACGATTGTGATTGTACGATTGTGATTGTACGATTGTGATAGTATGATTGTGATTGTATGATTGTGATTGTATGATTGTGATTGTGTGATTGTGATTGTATGATTGTGATTGTATGATTGTGATTGTATGATTGTGATTGTATGATTGTGATTGTTTGATTGTATTTGGGAGATTGTATTTGGGAGATTGTATTTGGGAGATTGTAATTGGATGATTGCGATTGTATGATTGTGATTGTATGACTGTGATTGTATGATTGTGACTGTGCGACTGTGATTGTACGATTGTGATTGTATGATTATGATTGAATGATTGTGATTACGAGATTGTGATTGTATGATTGCGATTGTATGATTGTGATTGTATGATTGTGATTGTATGATTGTGATTGTATGATTGTGATTGTATGATTGTGATTGTATGATTGTGATTGTATGATTGTGATTGTATGATTGTGATTGTATGATTGTGATTGTATGATTGTGATTGTATGATTGTGATTGTCTGATTGTGGTTGTGCGATTGTGATTGTACGATTGTGATTGTACGATTGTGATAGTATGATTTTGATTGTATGATTGTGATTGTATGATTGTGATTGTATGATTGCGATTGTATGAATGCGATTGTATGATTGTGATTGCATGATTGTGATTGTATGATTGTGATTGTATGATACTGATTGTATGATTGTGATTGTATGATTGTGATTGTATGATTGTGATTGTATGATTGTGATTGTCTGATTGTGGTTGTATGATTGTGATTGTATGATTGTGATTGTCTGATTGTGGTTGTGCGATTGTGATTGTACGATTGTGATAGTATGATTGTGATTGTATGATTGTGATTGTATGATTGTGATTGTGTGATTGTGATTGTATGATTGTGATTGTATGATTGTGATTGTTTGATTGTATTTGGGAGATTGTATTTGGGAGATTGTATTTGGGAGATTGTATTTGGGAGATTGTAATTGTATGATTGCGATTGTATGATTGTGATTGTATGACTGTGATTGTATGATTGTGACTGTGCGACTGTGATTGTACGATTGTGATTGTATGATTGTGATTGTATGATTATGATTGAATGATTGTGATTACGAGATTGTGATTGTATGATTGCGATTGTATGATTGCGATTGTATGATTGCGATTGTATGATTGCGATTGTATGATTGCGATTGTATGATTGTGATTGTATGATTGTGATTGTATGATTGTGATTGTATGATTGTGATTGTATGATTGTGATTGTATGATTGTGATTGTATGATTGTGATTGTATGATTGTGATTGCCGGATTGTGGTTGTGCGATTGTGATTGTACGATTGTGATTGTACGATTGTGATTGTACGATTGTGATAGTATGATTGTGATTGTATGATTGTGATTGTATGATTGTGATTGTGTGATTGTGATTGTATGATTGTGATTGTATGATTGTGATTGTATGATTGTGATTGTTTGATTGTATTTGGGAGATTGTATTTGGGAGATTGTATTTGGGAGATTGTAATTGGATGATTGCGATTGTATGATTGCGATTGTATGATTGTGATTGTATGATTGTGATTGTATTATTGTGTTTGTATGATTGTGATTGTATGATTGTGATTGTAGGATTGTGATTGTATGATTGTGATTGTATGATTGTTCTTGTATGATTGTGATTGTATGATTGTGATTGAATGATTGTGATCGTATGATTGTGATCGTATGATTGTGATCGTATGATTGCGATTGTATGATTGTGATGGTATGCTTGTGATTGTATGATTGCGATAGTATGATTGTGATTCTATGATTATGATTGTATGATTGTGATTGTATGATTGTGATTGTGTGATTGTGATTGTCTGATTGCGATTGTATGATTGTGATTGTATGTTTGCGATAGTATGATTGTGATTGTATTTTTGTGATTGTATGATTGTGATTGTATTATTGCGATTGTATGATTGTGATTGTATGGTTGTGATTGTATGATTGTGATAGTATGATTGTGATTGTACGATTGTGATTGTATGGTTGTGATTGTATGATTGTGATTGTATGATTGCGATCGTATGATTGTGATTGTATGATTGTGATCGAATGATTGTGATTGTATGATTGTGATTGTATGATTGTGATTGTATGATTATAATTGTATGATTGTGATTGTATGATTTTTATGGTATGATTGTGATTGTATGATTGTATTTGGGAGATTGTATTTGGGAGATTGTATTTGGGAGATTGTAATTGTATGATTGCGATTGTATGATTGTGATTGTATGATTGTGATTGTATTATTGTGTTTGTATGATTGTGATTGTATGATTGTGATTGTATGATTGTGATTGTATGATTGTGATTGTATGATTGTTCTTGTATGATTGTGATTGTATGATTGTGATTGTATGATTGTGATTGTGTGATTGTGATTGTCTGATTGCGATTGTATGATTGTGATTGTATGTTTGCGATAGTATGATTGTGATTGTATTTTTGTGATTGTATGATTGTGATTGTATTATTGCGATTGTATGATTGTGATTGTATGATTGTGATTGTATGATTGTGATAGTATGATTGTGATTGTACGATTGTGATTGTATGATTGTGATTGTATGATTGTATTTGGGAGATTGTATTTGGGAGATTGTATTTGGGAGATTGTAATTGTATGATTGCGATTGTATGATTGTGATTGTATGATTGTGATTGTATGATTGTGTTTGTATGATTGTGATTGTATGATTGTGATTGTATGATTGTGATTGTATGATTGTGATTGTATGATTGTTCTTGTATGACTGTGATTGTATGATTGTGATTGAATGATTGTGATCGTATGATTGTGATCGTATGATTGCGATTGTATGATTTTGATTGTATGATTGTGATTGTATGATTGTGATTGTATGATTGTGATTGTATGATTGTGATTGTATGATTGTGATTGTATGATTGTGATTGTATGATTGTGATTGTATGATTGTGATTGTATGATTGTGATTGTATGATTGTGATTGTATGATTGTGATTGTATGATTGTATTTGGGAGATTGTATTTGGGAGATTGTAATTGTACGATTGTGATCGTATGATTGTGATTGTATGCTTGCGATTGTATGATTGTGATTGTATGATTGTGATTGCATGATTTTGAATGTATGATTGTGATTGTATGATTGTGATTGTATGATTGCGATTGTATGATTGCGATTGTATGATTGTGATTGTATGATTGTGATTGTATGATTGTGATTGTATGATTGTGATTGTATGATTGTGATTGTACGATTGTGATTGTATGATTGTGATTGTATGATTGTGATTGTGTGATTGTGATTGTATGATTGTGATTGTATTATTGTGATTGTATGATTGTGATAGTATGGTTGTGAAAGTATGATTGTGATTGTATGATTGTGATTATATGATTGTGATTGTATGATTGTGATTGTATGATTGCGATTGTGCGACTGTGATTGTACGATTGTGATTGTATGATTGTGATTGTATGATTATGATTGAATGATTGTGATTGCATGATTGTGATTGTATGATTGTGATTGCATGATTTTGAATGTATGATTGTGATTGTATGATTGTGATTGTAAGATTGTGATTGTATGAATGTGATTGTATGATTGTGATTGTATGATTATGATTGAATGATTGTGATTGCATGATTGTGATTGCATGATTGTGACTGCATGATTTTGAATGTATGATTGTGATTGTATGATTGTGATTGTATGATTGTGATTGTATGATTGTGATTGTATGATTGTGATTGTATGATTGTGATTGTATGATTGTGATTGTATGATTGTGATTGTATGATTGTGTTTGCATGATTTTGAATGTATGATTGTGATTGTATGATTGTGATTGTATGATTGTGATTGTATGATTGTGATAGTATGATTGTGATTGTAAGATTGTGATTGTGTGACTGTGATTGTATGATTGTGATTGTATGATTGTCATTGTATGATTATGATTGTATGATTGTGTTTGCATGATTGTGATTGTATTATTGTGATTGTATGATTGTGATAGTATGATTGTGATTGTATGATTGCGATCGTATGATTGCGATTGTATGATTGTGATCGAATGATTGTGATTGTATGATTGTGATTGTATGATTGTGATTGTATGATTATGATTGTATGATTGCGATCGTATGATTGCGATTGTATGATTGTGATCGAATGATTGTGATTGTATGATTGTGATTGCATGATTTTGAATGTATGATTGTGATTGTATGATTGTGATTGTATGATTGTGATTGAATGATTGTGATTGTATGATTGTGATAGTATGATTGTGATTGTAAGATTGTGATTGTATGACTGTGATTGTATGATTGTGATTGTATGATTGTCATTGTATGATTATGATTGTATGATTATGATTGCATGATTGTGATCGCATGATTGTGATTGTATGATTGAGATTGCATGATTTTGTATGTATGATTGTGATTGTATGAATGTGATTGTATGATTGTGATTGTATGATTGTGATTGTATGATTGTGATTGTATGATTGTCATTGTATGATTATGATTGTATGATTGTGAATGTATGATTGTGATTGTATGATTGTGATTGTATGATTGTGATTGTATGATTGTGATTGTATGATTGTGATTGTATGATTGTGATAGTATGATTGTGATTGTAAGATTGTGATTGTATGACTGTGATTGTATGATTGTGATTGTATGATTGTCATTGTATGATTATGATTGTATGATTGTGATTGCATGATTGTGATTGTATGATTGAGATTGCATGATTTTGTAAGTATGATTGTGATTGTATGATTGTGATTGTATGATTGTGATTGTATGATTGTGATTGTATGATTGTGATTGTATGATTGTGATTGTATGATTGTGATTGTATGATTATGATTGTATTTTTGTGATTGTATGATTGTGATTGTATGATTGCGATTGTATTATTGTGATTGTATGATTGTGATAGTATGATTGTGATTGTATGATTGCGATAGTATTATTGTGATTGTATGATTGTGATTGTATGATTGTGATTGTATGATTGCGATTGTATGATTGCGATTGTATGATTGTGATTGTATGATTGTGATTGTATGATTGTGATTGTATGATTGTGATTGTATGATTGTGATTGTATGATTGTGATTGTATGATTGTGATTGTATGATTGTGATTGTGTGATTGTGATTGTATGATTGTGATTGTATGATTGCGAGTGTATGATTGTGATTCTATGATTGTGATTGTATGATTGTGATCGTATGGTTGTGATTGTTCGATTGCGATTGTACGATTGCGATTGTATTATTGTGATTGTATGATTGTGATTGTCTGATTGTGGTTGTGCGATTGTGATTGTACGATTGTGATTGTACGATTGTGATAGTATGATTGTGATT
Organism: Megachile rotundata; assembly: GCF_050947335.1. Lineage (NCBI taxonomy): Eukaryota > Metazoa > Arthropoda > Insecta > Hymenoptera > Megachilidae > Megachile > Megachile rotundata. The sequence goes on along the minus strand of NW_027473323.1, from coordinate 832,093 downwards.
GTATGATTGTGATTGTATGATTGTGATTGTGTGATTGTGATTGTATGATTGTGATTGTATGATTGTGATTGTTTGATTGTATTTGGGAGATTGTATTTGGGAGATTGTAATTGTATGATTGCGATTGTATGATTGTGATTGTGTGACTGTGATTGTATGATTGTGACTGTGCGACAGTGATTGTACGATTGTGATTGTATGATTGTGACTGTGCGACAGTGATTGTACGATTGTGATTGTACGATTGTGATTGTATGATTATGATTGAATGATTGTGATTACGAGATTGTGATTGTATGATTGCGATTGTATGATTGTGATTGTATGATTGTGATTGTATGATTGTGATTGTATGATTGTGATTGTATGATTGTGATTGTATGATTGTGATTGTATGATTGTGATTGTATGATTGTGATTGTCTGATTGTGGTTGTGCGATTGTGATTGTACGATTGTGCTTGTACGATTGTGATAGTATGATTTTGATTGTATGATTGTGATTGTATGATTGTGATTGTATGATTGTGATTGTATGATTGTGATTGTATGATTGTGATTGTATGATTGTGATTGTATGATTGTGATTGTATGATTGTGATTGTATGATTGTGATTGTATGATTGTGATTGTATGATTGCGATTGTATGAATGCGATTGTATGATTGTGATTGCATGATTGTGATTGTATGATTGTGATTGTATGATACTGATTGTATGATTGTGATTGTATGATTGTGATTGTATGATTGTGATTGTATGATTGTGATTGTATGATTGTGATTGTCTGATTGTGGTTGTATGATTGTGATTGTATGATTGTGATTGTATGATTGTGATTGTATGATTGTGATTGTATGATTGTGATTGTATGATTGTGATTGTATGATTGTGATTGTATGATTGCGATTGTATGAATGCGATTGTATGATTGTGATTGCATGATTGTGATTGTATGATTGTGATTGTATGATACTGATTGTATGATTGTGATTGTATGATTGTGATTGTATGATTGTGATTGTATGATTGTGATTGTATGATTGTGATGGTATGATTGTGATTGTATGATTGTGATTGTATTATTGCGATTGTATGACTGTGATTGTATGATTGTGATTGTGCGATTGTGACTGTGCGATTGTGATTGTATGATTGTGATAGTATGATTGTGATTGTATGATTGTGATTGTATGATTGCGATTGTATGAATGCGATTGTATGATTGTGATTGCATGATTGTGATTGTATGATTGTGATTGTATGATACTGATTGTATGATTGTGATTGTATGATTGTGATTGTATGATTGTGATTGTATGATTGTGATTGTCTGATTGTGGTTGTATGATTGTGATTGTATGATTGTGATTGTCTGATTGTGGTTGTGCGATTGTGATTGTACGATTGTGATAGTATGATTGTGATTGTATGATTGTGATTGTATGATTGTGATTGTGTGATTGTGATTGTATGATTGTGATTGTATGATTGTGATTGTTTGATTGTATTTGGGAGATTGTATTTGGGAGATTGTATTTGGGAGATTGTATTTGGGAGATTGTAATTGTATGATTGCGATTGTATGATTGTGATTGTATGACTGTGATTGTATGATTGTGACTGTGCGACTGTGATTGTACGATTGTGATTGTATGATTGTGATTGTATGATTATGATTGAATGATTGTGATTACGAGATTGTGATTGTATGATTGCGATTGTATGATTGCGATTGTATGATTGCGATTGTATGATTGCGATTGTATGATTGTGATTGTATGATTGTGATTGTATGATTGTGATTGTATGATTGTGATTGTATGATTGTGATTGTATGATTGTGATTGTATGATTGTGATTGTATGATTGTGATTGTATGATTGTGATTGTATGATTGTGATTGCCGGATTGTGGTTGTGCGATTGTGATTGTACGATTGTGATTGTACGATTGTGATTGTACGATTGTGATAGTATGATTGTGATTGTATGATTGTGATTGTATGATTGTGATTGTGTGATTGTGATTGTATGATTGTGATTGTATGATTGTGATTGTATGATTGTGATTGTTTGATTGTATTTGGGAGATTGTATTTGGGAGATTGTATTTGGGAGATTGTAATTGGATGATTGCGATTGTATGATTGCGATTGTATGATTGTGATTGTATGATTGTGATTGTATTATTGTGTTTGTATGATTGTGATTGTATGATTGTGATTGTAGGATTGTGATTGTATGATTGTGATTGTATGATTGTGATTGTATGATTGTTCTTGTATGATTGTGATTGTATGATTGTGATTGAATGATTGTGATCGTATGATTGTGATCGTATGATTGTGATCGTATGATTGCGATTGTATGATTGTGATGGTATGCTTGTGATTGTATGATTGCGATAGTATGATTGTGATTCTATGATTATGATTGTATGATTGTGATTGTATGATTGTGATTGTGTGATTGTGATTGTCTGATTGCGATTGTATGATTGTGATTGTATGTTTGCGATAGTATGATTGTGATTGTATTTTTGTGATTGTATGATTGTGATTGTATTATTGCGATTGTATGATTGTGATTGTATGATTGTGATTGTATGATTGTGATAGTATGATTGTGATTGTACGATTGTGATTGTATGGTTGTGATTGTATGATTGTGATTGTATGATTGCGATCGTATGATTGTGATTGTATGATTGTGATCGAATGATTGTGATTGTATGATTGTGATTGTATGATTGTGATTGTATGATTATAATTGTATGATTGTGATTGTATGATTTTTATGGTATGATTGTGATTGTATGATTGTATTTGGGAGATTGTATTTGGGAGATTGTATTTGGGAGATTGTAATTGTATGATTGCGATTGTATGATTGTGATTGTATGATTGTGATTGTATTATTGTGTTTGTATGATTGTGATTGTATGATTGTGATTGTATGATTGTGATTGTATGATTGTGATTGTATGATTGTTCTTGTATGATTGTGATTGTATGATTGTGATTGTATGATTGTGATTGTGTGATTGTGATTGTCTGATTGCGATTGTATGATTGTGATTGTATGTTTGCGATAGTATGATTGTGATTGTATTTTTGTGATTGTATGATTGTGATTGTATTATTGCGATTGTATGATTGTGATTGTATGATTGTGATTGTATGATTGTGATAGTATGATTGTGATTGTACGATTGTGATTGTATGATTGTGATTGTATGATTGTATTTGGGAGATTGTATTTGGGAGATTGTATTTGGGAGATTGTAATTGTATGATTGCGATTGTATGATTGTGATTGTATGATTGTGATTGTATGATTGTGTTTGTATGATTGTGATTGTATGATTGTGATTGTATGATTGTGATTGTATGATTGTGATTGTATGATTGTTCTTGTATGACTGTGATTGTATGATTGTGATTGAATGATTGTGATCGTATGATTGTGATCGTATGATTGCGATTGTATGATTTTGATTGTATGATTGTGATTGTATGATTGTGATTGTATGATTGTGATTGTATGATTGTGATTGTATGATTGTGATTGTATGATTGTGATTGTATGATTGTGATTGTATGATTGTGATTGTATGATTGTGATTGTATGATTGTATTTGGGAGATTGTATTTGGGAGATTGTAATTGTACGATTGTGATCGTATGATTGTGATTGTATGCTTGCGATTGTATGATTGTGATTGTATGATTGTGATTGCATGAATTTGAATGTATGATTGTGATTGTATGATTGTGATTGTATGATTGCGATTGTATGATTGCGATTGTATGATTGTGATTGTATGATTGTGATTGTATGATTGTGATTGTATGATTGTGATTGTATGATTGTGATTGTACGATTGTGATTGTATGATTGTGATTGTATGATTGTGATTGTGTGATTGTGATTGTATGATTGTGATTGTATTATTGTGATTGTATGATTGTGATAGTATGGTTGTGAAAGTATGATTGTGATTGTATGATTGTGATTATATGATTGTGATTGTATGATTGTGATTGTATGATTGCGATTGTGCGACTGTGATTGTACGATTGTGATTGTATGATTGTGATTGTATGATTATGATTGAATGATTGTGATTGCATGATTGTGATTGTATGATTGTGATTGCATGATTTTGAATGTATGATTGTGATTGTATGATTGTGATTGTATGATTGTGATTGTATGATTGTGATTGTAAGATTGTGATTGTATGAATGTGATTGTATGATTGTGATTGTATGATTATGATTGAATGATTGTGATTGCATGATTGTGATTGCATGATTGTGACTGCATGATTTTGAATGTATGATTGTGATTGTATGATTGTGATTGTATGATTGTGATTGTATGATTGTGATTGTATGATTGTGATTGTATGATTGTGATTGTATGATTGTGATTGTATGATTGTGTTTGCATGATTTTGAATGTATGATTGTGATTGTATGATTGTGATTGTATGATTGTGATTGTATGATTGTGATAGTATGATTGTGATTGTAAGATTGTGATTGTGTGACTGTGATTGTATGATTGTGATTGTATGATTGTCATTGTATGATTATGATTGTATGATTGTGTTTGCATGATTGTGATTGTATTATTGTGATTGTATGATTGTGATAGTATGATTGTGATTGTATGATTGCGATCGTATGATTGCGATTGTATGATTGTGATCGAATGATTGTGATTGTATGATTGTGATTGTATGATTGTGATTGTATGATTATGATTGTATGATTGCGATCGTATGATTGCGATTGTATGATTGTGATCGAATGATTGTGATTGTATGATTGTGATTGCATGATTTTGAATGTATGATTGTGATTGTATGATTGTGATTGTATGATTGTGATTGAATGATTGTGATTGTATGATTGTGATAGTATGATTGTGATTGTAAGATTGTGATTGTATGACTGTGATTGTATGATTGTGATTGTATGATTGTCATTGTATGATTATGATTGTATGATTATGATTGCATGATTGTGATCGCATGATTGTGATTGTATGATTGAGATTGCATGATTTTGTATGTATGATTGTGATTGTATGAATGTGATTGTATGATTGTGATTGTATGATTGTGATTGTATGATTGTGATTGTATGATTGTCATTGTATGATTATGATTGTATGATTGTGAATGTATGATTGTGATTGTATGATTGTGATTGTATGATTGTGATTGTATGATTGTGATTGTATGATTGTGATTGTATGATTGTGATAGTATGATTGTGATTGTAAGATTGTGATTGTATGACTGTGATTGTATGATTGTGATTGTATGATTGTCATTGTATGATTATGATTGTATGATTGTGATTGCATGATTGTGATTGTATGATTGAGATTGCATGATTTTGTAAGTATGATTGTGATTGTATGATTGTGATTGTATGATTGTGATTGTATGATTGTGATTGTATGATTGTGATTGTATGATTGTGATTGTATGATTGTGATTGTATGATTATGATTGTATTTTTGTGATTGTATGATTGTGATTGTATGATCGCGATTGTATTATTGTGATTGTATGATTGTGATAGTATGATTGTGATTGTATGATTGCGATAGTATTATTGTGATTGTATGATTGTGATTGTATGATTGTGATTGTATGATTGCGATTGTATGATTGCGATTGTATGATTGTGATTGTATGATTGTGATTGTATGATTGTGATTGTATGATTGTGATTGTATGATTGTGATTGTATGATTGTGATTGTATGATTGTGATTGTATGATTGTGATTGTGTGATTGTGATTGTATGATTGTGATTGTATGATTGCGAGTGTATGATTGTGATTCTATGATTGTGATTGTATGATTGTGATCGTATGGTTGTGATTGTTCGATTGCGATTGTACGATTGCGATTGTATTATTGTGATTGTATGATTGTGATTGTCTGATTGTGGTTGTGCGATTGTGATTGTACGATTGTGATTGTACGATTGTGATAGTATGATTGTGATTGTATGATTGTGATTGTATGATTGTGATTGTGTGATTGTGATTGTATGATTGTGATTGTATGATTGTGATTGTTTGATTGTATTTGGGAGATTGTATTTGGGAGATTGTAATTGTATGATTGCGATTGTATGATTGTGATTGTGTGACTGTGATTGTATGATTGTGACTGTGCGACAGTGATTGTACGATTGTGATTGTACGATTGTGATTGTATGATTATGATTGAATGATTGTGATTACGAGATTGTGATTGTATGATTGCGATTGTATGATTGTGATTGTATGATTGTGATTGTATGATTGTGATTGTATGATTGTGATTGTATGATTGTGATTGTATGATTGTGATTGTATGATTGTGATAGTATGATTGTGATTGTAAGATTGTGATTGTATGACTGTGATTGTATGATTGTGATTGTATGATTGTCATTGTATGATTATGATTGTATGATTGTGATTGCATGATTGTGATTGTATGATTGAGATTGCATGATTTTGTAAGTATGATTGTGATTGTATGATTGTGATTGTATGATTGTGATTGTATGATTGTGATTGTATGATTGTGATTGTATGATTGTGATTGTATGATTGTGATTGTATGATTATGATTGTATTTTTGTGATTGTATGATTGTGATTGTATGATCGCGATTGTATTATTGTGATTGTATGATTGTGATAGTATGATTGTGATTGTATGATTGCGATAGTATTATTGTGATTGTATGATTGTGATTGTATGATTGTGATTGTATGATTGCGATTGTATGATTGCGATTGTATGATTGTGATTGTATGATTGTGATTGTATGATTGTGATTGTATGATTGTGATTGTATGATTGTGATTGTATGATTGTGATTGTATGATTGTGATTGTATGATTGTGATTGTGTGATTGTGATTGTATGATTGTGATTGTATGATTGCGAGTGTATGATTGTGATTCTATGATTGTGATTGTATGATTGTGATCGTATGGTTGTGATTGTTCGATTGCGATTGTACGATTGCGATTGTATTATTGTGATTGTATGATTGTGATTGTCTGATTGTGGTTGTGCGATTGTGATTGTACGATTGTGATTGTACGATTGTGATAGTATGATTGTGATTGTATGATTGTGATTGTATGATTGTGATTGTGTGATTGTGATTGTATGATTGTGATTGTATGATTGTGATTGTTTGATTGTATTTGGGAGATTGTATTTGGGAGATTGTAATTGTATGATTGCGATTGTATGATTGTGATTGTGTGACTGTGATTGTATGATTGTGACTGTGCGACAGTGATTGTACGATTGTGATTGTACGATTGTGATTGTATGATTATGATTGAATGATTGTGATTACGAGATTGTGATTGTATGATTGCGATTGTATGATTGTGATTGTATGATTGTGATTGTATGATTGTGATTGTATGATTGTGATTGTATGATTGTGATTGTATGATTGTGATTGTATGATTGTGATTGTATGATTGTGATTGTCTGATTGTGGTTGTGCGATTGTGATTGTACGATTGTGCTTGTACGATTGTGATAGTATGATTTTGATTGTATGATTGTGATTGTATGATTGTGATTGTATGATTGTGATTGTATGATTGTGATTGTATGATTGTGATTGTATGATTGTGATTGTATGATTGTGATTGTATGATTGTGATTGTATGATTGTGATTGTATGATTGTGATTGTATGATTGCGATTGTATGAATGCGATTGTATGATTGTGATTGCATGATTGTGATTGTATGATTGTGATTGTATGATACTGATTGTATGATTGTGATTGTATGATTGTGATTGTATGATTGTGATTGTATGATTGTGATTGTATGATTGTGATTGTCTGATTGTGGTTGTATGATTGTGATTGTATGATTGTGATTGTCTGATTGTGGTTGTGCGATTGTGATTGTACGATTGTGATAGTATGATTGTGATTGTACGATTGTGATAGTATGATTGTGATTGTATGATTGTGATTGTATGATTGTGATTGTGTGATTGTGATTGTATGATTGTGATTGTATGATTGTGATTGTTTGATTGTATTTGGGAGATTGTATTTGGGAGATTGTGATTGTATGATTGTGATTGTATGATTGTGATTGTATGATTGTGATTGTATGATTGTGATTGTATGATTGTGATTGTCTGATTGTGGTTGTGCGATTGTGATTGTACGATTGTGATTGTACGATTGTGATAGTATGATTGTGATTGTATGATTGTGATTGTATGATTGTGATTGTGTGATTGTGATTGTATGATTGTGATTGTATGATTGTGATTGTATGATTGTCATTGTTTGATTGTATTTGGGAGATTGTATTTGGGAGATTGTATTTGGGAGATTGTAATTGTATGATTGCGATTGTATGATTGTGATTGTATGACTGTGATTGTATGATTGTGACTGTGCGACAGTGATTGTACGATTGTGATTGTACGATTGTGATTGTATGATTATGATTGAATGATTGTGATTACGAGATTGTGATTGTATGATTGCGATTGTATGATTGTGATTGTATGATTGTGATTGTATGATTGTGATTGTATGATTGTGATTGTATGATTGTGATTGTATGATTGTGATTGTATGATTGTGATTGTATGATTGTGATTGTATGATTGTGATTGTCTGATTGTGGTTGTGCGATTGTGATTGTACGATTGTGATTGTACGATTGTGATAGTATGATTTTGATTGTATGATTGTGATTGTATGATTGTGATTGTATGATTGTGATTGTATGATTGTGATTGTATGATTGTGATTGTATGATTGTGATTGTATGATTGTGATTGTATGATTGTGATTGTATGATTGTGATTGTATGATTGTGATTGTATGATTGCGATTGTATGTATGCGATTGTATGATTGTGATTGCATGATTGTGATTGTATGATTGTGATTGTATGATACTGATTGTATGATTGTGATTGTATGATTGTGATTGTATGATTGTGATTGTATGATTGTGATTGTATGATTGTGATTGTCTGATTGTGGTTGTATGATTGTGATTGTATGATTGTGATTGTCTGATTGTGGTTGTGCGATTGTGATTGTACGATTGTGATAGTATGATTGTGATTGTATGATTGTGATTGTATGATTGTGATTGTGTGATTGTGATTGTATGATTGTGATTGTATGATTGTGATTGTTTGATTGTATTTGGGAGATTGTATTTGGGAGATTGTATTCGGGAGATTGTAATTGTATGATTGCGATTGTATGATTGTGATTGTATGACTGTGATTGTATGATTGTGACTGTGCGACAGTGATTGTACGATTGTGATTGTACGATTGTGATTGTATGATTATGATTGAATGATTGTGATTACGAGATTGTGATTGTATGATTGCGATTGTATGATTGTGATTGTATGATTGTGATTGTATGATTGTGATTGTATGATTGTGATTGCTTGATTGTATTTGGGAGATTGTATTTGGGAGATTGTAATTGTATGATTGCGATTGTATGATTGTGATTGTGTGACTGTGATTGTATGATTGTGACTGTGCGACAGTGATTGTACGATTGTGATTGTACGATTGTGATTGTATGATTATGATTGAATGATTGTGATTACGAGATTGTGATTGTATGATTGCGATTGTATGATTGTGGTTGTATGATTGTGATTGTATGATTGTGATTGTATGATTGTGATTGTATGATTGTGATTGTATGATTGTGATTGTATGATTGTGATTGTATGATTGTGTTTGTATGATTGTGATTGTCTGATTGTGGTTGTGCGATTGTGATTGTACGATTGTGATTGTACGATTGTGATAGTATGATTTTGATTGTATGATTGTGATTGTATGATTGTGATTGTATGATTGTGATTGTATGATTGTGATTGTATGATTGTGATTGTATGATTGTGATTGTATGATTGTGATTGTATGATTGTGATTGTATGATTGTGATTGTATGATTGCGATTGTATGAATGCGATTGTATGATTGTGATTGCATGATTGTGATTGTATGATTGTGATAGTATGATACTGATTGTATGATTGTGATTGTATGATTGTGATTGTATGATTGTGATTGTATGATTGTGATTGTCTGATTGTGGTTGTATGATTGTGATTGTATGATTGTGATCGTATGATTGTGATTGTTTGATTGTATTTGGGAGATTGAATTTGGGAGATTGTGATTGTATGATTGTGATTGTATGATTGTGATTGTCTGATTGTGGTTGTGCGATTGTGATTGTACGATTGTGATTGTACGATTGTGATTGTACGATTTTGATAGTATGATTGTGGGTGTATGATTGTGATTGTATGATTGTGATTGTGTGATTGTGATTGTATGATTGTGATTGTATGATTGTGATTGTATGATTGTGATGGTTTGATTGTATTTGGGAGATTGTATTTGGGAGATTGCATTTGGGAGATTGTAATTGTATGATTGCGATTGTATGATTGTGATTGTATGACTGTGATTGTATGATTGTGACTGTGCGACAGTGATTGTACGATTGTGATTGTACGATTGTGATTGTATGATTATGATTGAATGATTGTGATTACGAGATTGTGATTGTATGATTGCGATTGTATGATTGTGATTGTATGATTGTGATTGTATGATTGTGATTGTATGATTGTGATTGTATGATTGTGATTGTATGATTGTGATTGTATGATTGTGATTGTATGATTGTGATTGTCTGATTGTGGTTGTGCGATTGTGATTGTACGATTGTGATTGTACGATTGTGATAGTATGATTTTGATTGTATGATTGTGATTGTATGATTGTGATTGTATGATTGTGATTGTATGATTGTGATTGTATGATTGTGATTGTATGATTGTGATTGTATGATTGTGATTGTATGATTGCGATTGTATGAATGCGATTGTATGATTGTGATTGCATGATTGTGATTGTATGATTGTGATTGTATGATACTGATTGTATGATTGTGATTGTATGATTGTGATTGTATGATTGTGATTGTATGATTGTGATTGTATGATTGTGATTGTATGATTGTGATTGTATGATTGTGATTGTATGATTGTGATTGTCTGATTGTGGTTGTGCGATTGTGATTGTACGATTGTGATAGTATGATTTTTATTGTATGATTGTGATTGTATGATTGTGATTGTATGATTGTGATTGTATGATTGTGATTGTATGATTGTGATTGTATGATTGTGATTGTATGATTGTGATTGTATGATTGTGATTGTATGATTGTGATTGTATGATTGTGATTGTATGATTGTGATTGTATGATTGTGATTGTATGATTGTGATTGTATGATGGCGATTGTATGAATGCGATTGTATGATTGTGATTGCATGATTGTGATTGTATGATTGTGATTGTATGATACTGATTGTATGAATGTGATTGTATGATTGTGATTGTATGATTGTGATTGTATGATTGTGATTGTCTGATTGTGGTTGTGCGATTGTGATTGTACGATTGTGATTGTACGATTGTGATAGTATGATTGTGATTGTATGATTGTGATTGTATGATTGTGATTGTGTGATTGTGATTGTATGATTGTGATTGTATGATTGTGATTGTATGATTGTGATTGTATGATTGTGATTGTATGATTGTGATTGTTTGATTGTATTTGGGAGATTGTATTTGGGAGATTGTATTTGGGAGATTGTAATTGTATGATTGCGATTGTATGATTGTGACTTGTGACTGTGATTGTATGATTGTGACTGTGCGACAGTGATTGTCCGATTGTGATTGTACGATTGTGATTGTATGATTATGATTGAATGATTGTGATTACGAGATTGTGATTGTATGATTGCGATTGTATGATTGTGATTGTATGATTGTGATTGTATGATTGTGATTGTATGATTGTGATTGTATGATTGTGATTGTATGATTGTGATTGTATGATTGTGATTGTATGATTGTGATTGTCTGATTGTGGTTGTGCGATTGTGATTGTACGATTGTGATTGTACGATTGTGATAGTATGATTTTTATTGTATGATTGTGATTGTATGATTGTGATTGTATGATTGTGATTGTATGATTGTGATTGTATGATTGTGATTGTATGATTGTGATTGTATGATTGTGATTGTATGATCGTGATTGTATGATTGTGATTGTATGATTGTGATTGTATGATTGTGATTGTATGATTGCGATTGTATGAATGCGATTGTATGATTGTGATTGCATGATTGTGATTGTATGATTGTGATTGTATGATACTGATTGTATGAATGTGATTGTATGATTGTGATTGTATGATTGTGATTGTATGATTGTGATTGTCTGATTGTGGTTGTATGATTGTGATTGTATGATTGTGATTGTCTGATTGTGGTTGTGCGATTGTGATTGTACGATTGTGATAGTATGATTGTGATTGTACGATTGTGATAGTATGATTGTGATTGTATGATTGTGATTGTATGATTGTGATTGTGTGATTGTGATTGTATGATTGTGATTGTATGATTGTGATTGTTTGATTGTATTTGGGAGATTGTATTTGGGAGATTGTGATTGTATGATTGTGATTGTATGATTGTGATTGCATGATTGTGATTGTATGATTGTGATTGTCTGATTGTGGTTGTGCGATTGTGATTGTACGATTGTGATTGTACGATTGTGATAGTATGATTGTGATTGTATGATTGTGATTGTATGATTGTGATTGTGTGATTGTGATTGTATGATTGTGATTGTATGATTGTGATTGTATGATTGTGATTGTTTGATTGTATTTGGGAGATTGTATTTGGGAGATTGTAATTGTATGATTGCGATTGTATGATTGTGATTGTATGACTGTGATTGTATGATTGTGACTGTGCGACAGTGATTGTACGATTGTGATTGTACGATTGTGATTGTATGGTTATGATTGAATGATTGTGATTACGAGATTGTGATTGTATGATTGCGATTGTATGATTGTGATTGTATGATTGTGATTGTATGATTGTGATTGTATGATTGTGATTGTATGATTGTGATTGTATGATTGTGATTGTCTGATTGTGGTTGTGCGATTGTGATTGTACGATTGTGATTGTACGATTGTGATAGTATGATTGTGATTGTATGATTGTGATTGTATGATTGTGATTGTGTGATTGTGATTGTATGATTGTGATTGTATGATTGTGATTGTATGATTGTCATTGTTTGATTGTACTTGGGAGATTGTATTTGGGAGATTGTATTTGGGAGATTGTAATTGTATGATTGCGATTGTATGATTGTGATTGTATGACTGTGATTGTATGATTGTGACTGTGCGACAGTGATTGTACGATTGTGATTGTACGATTGTGATTGTATGATTATGATTGAATGATTGTGATTACGAGATTGTGATTGTATGATTGCGATTGTATGATTGTGATTGTATGATTGTGATTGTATGATTGTGATTGTATGATTGTGATTGTATGATTGTGATTGTATGATTGTGATTGTATGATTGTGATTGTATGATTGTGATTGTCTGATTGTGGTTGTGCGATTGTGATTGTACGATTGTGATTGTACGATTGTGATAGTATGATTTTGATTGTATGATTGTGATTGTATGATTGTGATTGTATGATTGTGATTGTATGATTGTGATTGTATGATTGTGATTGTATGATTGTGATTGTATGATTGTGATTGTATGATTGTGATTGTATGATTGTGATTGTATGATTGCGATTGTATGATTGCGATTGTATGTATGCGATTGTATGATTGTGATTGCATGATTGTGATTGTATGATTGTGATTGTATGATACTGATTGTATGATTGTGATTGTATGATTGTGATTGTATGATTGTGATTGTATGATTGTGATTGTCTGATTGTGGTTGTATGATTGTGATTGTATGATTGTGATTGTCTGATTGTGGTTGTGCGATTGTGATTGTACGATTGTGATAGTATGATTGTGATTGTATGATTGTGATTGTATGATTGTGATTGTGTGATTGTGATTGTATGATTGTGATTGTTTGATTGTATTTGGGAGATTGTATTTGGGAGATTGTATTCGGGAGATTGTAATTGTATGATTGCGATTGTATGATTGTGATTGTATGACTGTGATTGTATGATTGTGACTGTGCGACAGTGATTGTACGATTGTGATTGTACGATTGTGATTGTATGATTATGATTGAATGATTGTGATTACGAGATTGTGATTGTATGATTGCGATTGTATGATTGTGATTGTATGATTGTGATTGTATGATTGTGATTGTATGATTGTGATTGTTTGATTGTATTTGGGAGATTGTATTTGGGAGATTGTAATTGTATGATTGCGATTGTATGATTGTGATTGTGTGACTGTGATTGTATGATTGTGACTGTGCGACAGTGATTGTACGATTGTGATTGTACGATTGTGATTGTATGATTATGATTGAATGATTGTGATTACGAGATTGTGATTGTATGATTGCGATTGTATGATTGTGGTTGTATGATTGTGATTGTATGATTGTGATTGTATGATTGTGATTGTATGATTGTGATTGTATGATTGTGATTGTATGATTGTGATTGTATGATTGTGATTGTCTGATTGTGGTTGTGCGATTGTGATTGTACGATTGTGATTGTACGATTGTGATAGTATGATTTTTATTGTATGATTGTGATTGTATGATTGTGATTGTATGATTGTGATTGTATGATTGTGATTGTATGATTGTGATTGTATGATTGTGATTGTATGATTGTGATTGTATGATTGTGATTGTATGATTGTGATTGTATGATTGCGATTGTATGAATGCGATTGTATGATTGTGATTGCATGATTGTGATTGTATGATTGTGATTGTATGATACTGATTGTATGATTGTGATTGTATGATTGTGATTGTATGATTGTGATTGTATGATTGTGATTGTCTGATTGTGGTTGTATGATTGTGATTGTATGATTGTGATTGTATGATTGTGATTGTTTGATTGTATTTGGGAGATTGTATTTGGGAGATTGTGATTGTATGATTGTGATTGTATGATTGTGATTGTCTGATTGTGGTTGTGCGATTGTGATTGTACGATTGTGATTGTACGATTGTGATTGTACGATTTTGATAGTATGATTGTGATTGTATGATTGTGATTGTATGATTGTGATTGTGTGATTGTGATTGTATGATTGTGATTGTATGATTGTGATTGTATGATTGTGATTGTTTGATTGTATTTGGGAGATTGTATTTGGGAGATTGTACTTGGGAGATTGTAATTGTATGATTGCGATTGTATGATTGTGATTGTATGACTGTGATTGTATGATTGTGACTGTGCGACAGTGATTGTACGATTGTGATTGTACGATTGTGATTGTATGATTATGATTGAATGATTGTGATTACGAGATTGTGATTGTATGATTGCGATTGTATGATTGTGATTGTATGATTGTGATTGTATGATTGTGATTGTATGATTGTGATTGTATGATTGTGATTGTATGATTGTGATTGTATGATTGTGATTGTATGATTGTGATTGTATGATTGTGATTGTATGATTGTGATTGTATGATTGTGATTGTATGATTGTGATTGTCTGATTGTGGTTGTGCGATTGTGATTGTACGATTGTGATTGTACGATTGTGATAGTATGATTTTGATTGTATGATTGTGATTGTATGATTGTGATTGTATGATTGTGATTGTATGATTGTGATTGTATGATTGTGATTGTATGATTGTGATTGTATGATTGCGATTGTATGAATGCGATTGTATGATTGTGATTGCATGATTGTGATTGTATGATTGTGATTGTATGATACTGATTGTATGATTGTGATTGTATGATTGTGATTGTATGATTGTGATTGTATGATTGTGATTGTGTGATTGTGATTGTATGATTGTGATTGTATGATTGTGATTGTTTGATTGTATTTGGGAGATTGTATTTGGGAGATTGTATTTGGGAGATTGTATTTGGGAGATTGTAATTGTATGATTGCGATTGTATGATTGTGATTGTATGACTGTGATTGTATGATTGTGACTGTGCGACTGTGATTGTACGATTGTGATTGTATGATTGTGATTGTATGATTATGATTGAATGATTGTGATTACGAGATTGTGATTGTATGATTGCGATTGTATGATTGCGATTGTATGATTGCGATTGTATGATTGCGATTGTATGATTGCGATTGTATGATTGCGATTGTATGATTGTGATTGTATGATTGTGATTGTATGATTGTGATTGTATGATTGTGATTGTATGATTGTGATTGTATGATTGCGATTGTACGATTGCGATTGTATTATTGTGATTGTATGATTGTGATTGTCTGATTGTGGTTGTGCGATTGTGATTGTACGATTGTGATTGTACGATTGTGATAGTATGATTTTTATTGTATGATTGTGAATGTATGATTGTGATTGTACGATTGTGATTGTATGATTGTGATTGTATGATTGTGATTGTATGATTGTGATTGTATGATTGTGATTGTATGATTGTGATTGTATGATTGTGATTGTATGATTGTGATTGTATGATTGTGATTGTATGATTGCGATTGTATGAATGCGATTGTATGATTGTGATTGCATGATTGTGATTGTATGATTGTGATTGTATGATTGTGATTGTATGATTGTGATTGTATGATTGCGATTGTATGAATGCGATTGTATGATTGTGATTGCATGATTGTGATTGTATGATACTGATTGTATGATTGTGATTGTATGATTGTGATTGTATGATTGTGATTGTATGATTGTGATTGTCTGATTGTGGTTGTATGATTGTGATTGTATGATTGTGATTGTCTGATTGTGGTTGTGCGATTGTGATTGTACGATTGTGATAGTATGATTGTGATTGTACGATTGTGATAGTATGATTGTGATTGTATGATTGTGATTGTATGATTGTGATTGTGTGATTGTGATTGTATGATTGTGATTGTATGATTGTGATTGTTTGATTGTATTTGGGAGATTGTATTTGGGAGATTGTGATTGTATGATTGTGATTGTATGATTGTGATTGTATGATTGTGATTGTATGATTGTGATTGTCTGATTGTGGTTGTGCGATTGTGATTGTACGATTGTGATTGTACGATTGTGATAGTATGATTGTGATTGTATGATTGTGATTGTATGATTGTGATTGTGTGATTGTGATTGTATGATTGTGATTGTATGATTGTGATTGTATGATTGTGATTGTTTGATTGTATTTGGGAGATTGTATTTGGGAGATTGTGATTGTATGATTGTGATTGTATGATTGTGATTGTATGATTGTGATTGTATGATTGTGATTGTCTGAATGTGGTTGTGCGATTGTGATTGTACGATTGTGATTGTACGATTGTGATAGTATGATTTTTATTGTATGATTGTGATTGTATGATTGTGATTGTATGATTGTGATTGTATGATTGTGATTGTGTGATTGTGATTGTATGATTGTGATTGTATGATTGTGATTGTATGATTGTGATTGTTTGATTGTATTTGGGAGATTGTATTTGGGAGATTGTAATTGTATGATTGCGATTGTATGATTGTGATTGTATGACTGTGATTGTATGATTGTGACTGTGCGACAGTGATTGTACGATTGTGATTGTACGATTGTGATTGTATGATTATGATTGAATGATTGTGATTACGAGATTGTGATTGTATGATTGCGATTGTATGATTGTGATTGTATGATTGTGATTGTATGATTGTGATTGTATGATTGTGATTGTATGATTGTGATTGTCTGATTGTGGTTGTGCGATTGTGATTGTACGATTGTGATTGTACGATTTTGATAGTATGATTGTGATTGTATGATTGTGATTGTATGATTGTGATTGTATGATTGTGATTGTGTGATTGTGATTGTATGACTGTGATTGTATGATTGTGATTGTATGATTGTGATTGTTTGATTGTATTTGGGAGATTGTATTTGGGAGATTGTATTTGGGAGATTGTAATTGTATGATTGCGATTGTATGATTGTGATTGTATGACTGTGATTGTATGATTGTGACTGTGCGACAGTGATTGTACGATTGAGATTGTACGATTGTGATTGTATGATTATGATTGAATGATTGTGATTACGAGATTGTGATTGTATGATTGCGATTGTATGATTGTGATTGTATGATTGTGATTGTATGATTGTGATTGTATGATTGTGATTGTATGATTGTGATTGTATGATTGTGATTGTATGATTGTGATTGTATGATTGTGATTGTATGATTGTGATTGTATGATTGTGATTGTATGATTGTGATTGTATGATTGTGATTGTATGATTGTGATTGTCTGATTGTGGTTGTATGATTGTGATTGTATGATTGTGATTGTCTGATTGTGGTTGTGCGATTGTGATTGTACGATTGTGATAGTACGATTGTGATTGTATGATTGTGATTGTATGATTGTGATTGTGTGATTGTGATTGTATGATTGTGATTGTATGATTGTGATTGTTTGATTGTATTTGGGAGATTGTATTTGGGAGATTGTATTTGGGAGATTGTATTTGGGAGATTGTAATTGTATGATTGCGATTGTATGATTGTGATTGTATGACTGTGATTGTATGATTGTGACTGTGCGACTGTGATTGTACGATTGTGATTGTATGATTGTGATTGTATGATTATGATTGAATGATTGTGATTACGAGATTGTGATTGTATGATTGCGATTGTATGATTGCGATTGTATGATTGCGATTGTATGATTGCGATTGTATGATTGCGATTGTATGATTGCGATTGTATGATTGCGATTGTATGATTGCGATTGTATGATTGCGATTGTATGATTGGGATTGTATGATTGTGATTGTATGATTGTGATTGTATGATTGTGATTGTATGATTGTGATTGCCGGATTGTGGTTGTGCGATTGTGATTGTACGATTGTGATTGTACGATTGTGATTGTACGATTGTGATAGTATGATTGTGATTGTATGATTGTGATTGTATGATTGTGATTGTGTGATTGTGATTGTATGATTGTGATTGTATGATTGTGATTGTATGATTGTGATTGTATGATTGTGATTGTTTGATTGTATTTGGGAGATTGTATTTGGGAGATTGTATTTGGGAGATTGTAATTGGATGATTGCGATTGTATGATTGTGATTGTATGACTGTGATTGTATGATTGTGACTGTGCGACTGTGATTGTACGATTGTGATTGTATGATTATGATTGAATGATTGTGATTACGAGATTGTGATTGTATGATTGCGATTGTATGATTGTGATTGTATGATTGCGATTGTATGAATGCGATTGTATGATTGTGATTGCATGATTGTGATTGTATGATTGTGATTGTATGATACTGATTGTATGATTGTGATTGTATGATTGTGATTGTATGATTGTGATTGTATGATTGTGATTGTATGATTGTGATGGTATGATTGTGATTGTATGATTGTGATTGTATTATTGCGATTGTATGACTGTGATTGTATGATTGTGATTGTGCGATTGTGACTGTGCGATTGTGATTGTATGATTGTGATAGTATGATTGTGATTGTATGATTGTGATTGTATGATTGTGATTGTATGATTGTGATTGTCTGATTGTGGTTGTGCAATTGTGATTGTACGATTGTGATTGTACGATTGTGATAGTATGATTGTGATTGTATGATTGTGATTGTGTGATTGTGATTGTATGATTGTGATTGTATGATTGTGATTGTATGATTGTGATTGTTTGATTGTATTTGGGAGATTGTATTTGGGAGATTGTATTTGGGAGATTGTAATTGTATGATTGCGATTGTATGATTGTGATTGTATGACTGTGATTGTATGATTGTGACTGTGCGACAGTGATTGTACGATTGTGATTGTACGATTGTGATTGTATGATTATGATTGAATGATTGTGATTACGAGATTGTGATTGTATGATTGCGATTGTATGATTGTGATTGTATGATTGTGATTGTATGATTGTGATTGTATGATTGTGATTGTATGATTGTGATTGTATGATTGTGATTGTATGATTGTGATTGTATGATTGCGATTGTATGAATGCGATTGTATGATTGTGATTGCATGATTGTGATTGTATGATTGTGATTGTATGATACTGATTGTATGATTGTGATTGTATGATTGTGATTGTATGATTGTGATTGTATGATTGTGATTGTCTGATTGTGGTTGTATGATTGTGATTGTATGATTGTGATTGTCTGATTGTGGTTGTGCGATTGTGATTGTACGATTGTGATAGTATGATTGTGATTGTATGATTGTGATTGTATGATTGTGATTGTGTGATTGTGATTGTATGATTGTGATTGTATGATTGTGATTGTTTGATTGTATTTGGGAGATTGTATTTGGGAGATTGTATTTGGGAGATTGTATTTGGGAGATTGTAATTGTATGATTGCGATTGTATGATTGTGATTGTATGACTGTGATTGTATGATTGTGACTGTGCGACTGTGATTGTACGATTGTGATTGTATGATTGTGATTGTATGATTATGATTGAATGATTGTGATTACGAGATTGTGATTGTATGATTGCGATTGTATGATTGCGATTGTATGATTGCGATTGTATGATTGCGATTGTATGATTGTGATTGTATGATTGTGATTGTATGATTGTGATTGTATGATTGTGATTGTATGATTGTGATTGTATGATTGTGATTGTATGATTGTGATTGTATGATTGTGATTGTATGATTGTGATTGTATGATTGTGATTGCCGGATTGTGGTTGTGCGATTGTGATTGTACGATTGTGATTGTACGATTGTGATTGTACGATTGTGATAGTATGATTGTGATTGTATGATTGTGATTGTATGATTGTGATTGTGTGATTGTGATTGTATGATTGTGATTGTATGATTGTGATTGTATGATTGTGATTGTTTGATTGTATTTGGGAGATTGTATTTGGGAGATTGTATTTGGGAGATTGTAATTGGATGATTGCGATTGTATGATTGTGATTGTACGACTGTGATTGTATGATTGTGACTGTGCGACTGTGATTGTACGATTGTGATTGTATGATTGTGATTGTTTGATTGTATTTGGGAGATTGTATTTGGGAGATTGTATTTGGGAGATTGTAATTGTATGATTGCGATTGTATGATTGTGATTGTATGACTGTGATTGTATGATTGTGACTGTGCGACAGTGATTGTACGATTGTGATTGTACGATTGTGATTGTATGATTATGATTGAATGATTGTGATTACGAGATTGTGATTGTATGATTGCGATTGTATGATTGTGATTGTATGATTGTGATTGTATGATTGTGATTGTATGATTGTGATTGTATGATTGTGATTGTATGATTGTGATTGTATGATTGTGATTGTATGATTGCGATTGTATGAATGCGATTGTATGATTGTGATTGCATGATTGTGATTGTATGATTGTGATTGTATGATACTGATTGTATGATTGTGATTGTATGATTGTGATTGTATGATTGTGATTGTATGATTGTGATTGTCTGATTGTGGTTGTATGATTGTGATTGTATGATTGTGATTGTCTGATTGTGGTTGTGCGATTGTGATTGTACGATTGTGATAGTATGATTGTGATTGTATGATTGTGATTGTATGATTGTGATTGTGTGATTGTGATTGTATGATTGTGATTGTATGATTGTGATTGTTTGATTGTATTTGGGAGATTGTATTTGGGAGATTGTATTTGGGAGATTGTATTTGGGAGATTGTAATTGTATGATTGCGATTGTATGATTGTGATTGTATGACTGTGATTGTATGATTGTGACTGTGCGACTGTGATTGTACGATTGTGATTGTATGATTGTGATTGTATGATTATGATTGAATGATTGTGATTACGAGATTGTGATTGTATGATTGCGATTGTATGATTGCGATTGTATGATTGCGATTGTATGATTGCGATTGTATGATTGCGATTGTATGATTGTGATTGTATGATTGTGATTGTATGATTGTGATTGTATGATTGTGATTGTATGATTGTGATTGTATGATTGTGATTGTATGATTGTGATTGTATGATTGTGATTGTATGATTGTGATTGCCGGATTGTGGTTGTGCGATTGTGATTGTACGATTGTGATTGTACGATTGTGATTGTACGATTGTGATAGTATGATTGTGATTGTATGATTGTGATTGTATGATTGTGATTGTGTGATTGTGATTGTATGATTGTGATTGTATGATTGTGATTGTATGATTGTGATTGTTTGATTGTATTTGGGAGATTGTATTTGGGAGATTGTATTTGGGAGATTGTAATTGGATGATTGCGATTGTATGATTGTGATTGTACGACTGTGATTGTATGATTGTGACTGTGCGACTGTGATTGTACGATTGTGATTGTATGATTATGATTGAATGATTGTGATTACGAGATTGTGATTGTATGATTGCGATTGTATGATTGTGATTGTATGATTGTGATTGTATGATTATGATTGTATGATTGTGATTGTATGATTGTGATTGTATGATTGTGATTGTATGATTGTGATTGTATGATTGTGATTGTATGATTGTGATTGTATGATTGTGATTGTATGATTGTGATTGTCTGATTGTGGTTGTGCGATTGTGATTGTACGATTGTGATTGTACGATTGTGATAGTATGATTTTGATTGTATGATTGTGATTGTATGATTGTGATTGTATGATTGTGATTGTATGATTGTGATTGTATGATTGTGATTGTATGATTGCGATTGTATGAATGCGATTGTATGATTGTGATTGCATGATTGTGATTGTATGATTGTGATTGTATGATACTGATTGTATGATTGTGATTGTATGATTGTGATTGTATGATTGTGATTGTATGATTGTGATGGTATGATTGTGATTGTATGATTGTGATTGTATTATTGCGATTGTATGACTGTGATTGTATGATTGTGATTGTGCGATTGTGACTGTGCGATTGTGATTGTATGATTGTGATAGTATGATTGTGATTGTATGATTGCGATTGTATGATTGCGATTGTATGATTGTGATTGTATGATTGTGATTGTATGATTGTTCTTGTATGACTGTGATTGTATGATTGTGATTGAATGATTGTGATCGTATGATTGTGATCGTATGATTGCGATTGTATGATTTTGATTGTATGATTGTGATTGTATGATTGTGATTGTATGAATGTGATTGTATGATTGTGATTGTATGATTGTGATTGTATGATTGTGATTGTATGATTGTGATTGTATGATGGTGACTGTAGTATTGTGACTGTAAGATTGTGATAGTATGATTGTGATTGTATGATTGTGATTGTATGATTGTGATTGTATGATTGTGATTGTATGATTGTGATTGTATGATTGTGATTGTATGATTGTGATTGTATGATTGTGATTGTATGATTGTATTTGGGAGATTGTATTTGGGAGATTGTAATTGTACGATTGTGATCGTATGATTGTGATTGTATGCTTGCGATTGTATGATTGTGATTGTATGATTGTGATTGTATGATTGTGATTGCATGATTTTGAATGTATGATTGTGATTATATGATTGTGATTGTATGATTGTGATTGTATGATTGTGATTGTGCGACTGTGATTGTACGATTGTGATTGTATGATTGTGATTGTATGATTATGATTGAATGATTGTGATTGCATGATTGTGATTGTACGATTGTGATTGCATGATTTTGAATGTATGATTGTGATTGTATGATTGTGATTGTATGATTGTGATTGTATGATTGTGATTGTATGATTGTGATTGTATGATTGTGATTGTAAGATTGTGATTGTATGAATGTGATTGTATGATTGTGATTGTTTGATTATGATTGAATGATTGTGATTGCATGATTGTGATTGCATGATTGTGACTGCATGACTTTGAATGTATGATTGTGATTGTATGATTGTGATTGTATGATTGTGATTGTATGATTGTGATTGTATGATTGTGTTTGCATGATTTTGAATGTATGATTGTGATTGTATGATTGTGATTGTATGATTGTGATTGTGTGATTGTGATAGTATGATTGTGATTGTAAGATTGTGATTGTGTGACTGTGATTGTATGATTGTGATTGTATGATTGTCATTGTATGATTATGATTGTATGATTGTGATTGCATGATTGTGATTGTATTATTGTGATTGTATGATTGTGATAGTATGATTGTGATTGTACGATTGCGATCGTATGATTGCGATTGTATGATTGTGATCGAATGATTGTGATTGTATGATTGTGATTGTATGATTGTGATTGTATGATTATGATTGTATGATTGCGATCGTATGATTGCGATTGTATGATTGTGATTGTATGATTGTGATTGTATGATTGTGATTGTATGATTGTGATTGTATGATTGTGATTGTATGATTGCGATTGTACGATTGCGATTGTATTATTGTGATTGTATGATTGTGATTGTCTGATTGTGATTGTATGATTGTGATTGCATGATTTTGAATGTATGATTGTGATTATATGATTGTGATTGTATGATTGTGATTGTATGATTGTGATTGTGCGACTGTGATTGTACGATTGTGATTGTATGATTGTGATTGTATGATTATGATTGAATGATTGTGATTACGAGATTGTGATTGTATGATTGCGATTGTATGATTGCGATTGTATGATTGCGATTGTATGATTGCGATTGTATGATTGCGATTGTATGATTGCGATTGTATGATTGTGATTGTATGATTGTGATTGTATGATTGTGATTGTATGATTGTGATTGTGTGATTGTGATTGTATGATTGTGATTGTATGATTGTGATTGTTTGATTGTATTTGGGAGATTGTATTTGGGAGATTGTATTTGGGAGATTGTATTTGGGAGATTGTAATTGTATGATTGCGATTGTATGATTGTGATTGTATGACTGTGATTGTATGATTGTGACTGTGCGACTGTGATTGTACGATTGTGATTGTATGATTGTGATTGTATGATTATGATTGAATGATTGTGATTACGAGATTGTGATTGTATGATTGCGATTGTATGATTGCGATTGTATGATTGCGATTGTATGATTGCGATTGTATGATTGCGATTGTATGATTGCGATTGTATGATTGCGATTGTATGATTGTGATTGTATGATTGTGATTGTATGATTGTGATTGTATGATTGTGATTGTATGATTGTGATTGTATGATTGTGATTGTATGATTGTGATTGTATGATTGTGATTGCCGGATTGTGGTTGTGCGATTGTGATTGTACGATTGTGATTGTACGATTGTGATTGTACGATTGTGATAGTATGATTGTGATTGTATGATTGTGATTGTATGATTGTGATTGCGTGATTGTGATTGTATGATTGTGATTGTATGATTGTGATTGTATGATTGTGATTGTATGATTGTGATTGTTTGATTGTATTTGGGAGATTGTATTTGGGAGATTGTATTTGGGAGATTGTAATTGGATGATTGCGATTGTATGATTGTGATTGTATGACTGTGATTGTATGATTGTGACTGTGCGACTGTGATTGTACGATTGTGATTGTATGATTATGATTGAATGATTGTGATTACGAGATTGTGATTGTATGATTGCGATTGTATGATTGTGATTGTATGATTGTGATTGTATGATTGTGATTGTATGATTGTGATTGTATGATTGTGATTGTATGATTGTGATTGTATGATTGTGATTGTATGATTGTGATTGTATGATTGTGATTGTATGATTGTGATTGTATGATTGTGATTGTCTGATTGTGGTTGTGCGATTGTGATTGTACGATTGTGATTGTACGATTGTGATAGTATGATTTTGATTGTATGATTGTGATTGTATGATTGTGATTGTATGATTGTGATTGTATGATTGTGATTGTATGATTGTGATTGTATGATTGTGATTGTATGATTGCGATTGTATGAATGCGATTGTATGATTGTGATTGCATGATTGTGATTGTATGATTGTGATTGTATGATACTGATTGTATGATTGTGATTGTATGATTGTGATTGTATGATTGTGATTGTATGATTGTGATTGTATGATTGTGATGGTATGATTGTGATTGTATGATTGTGATTGTATTATTGCGATTGTATGACTGTGATTTTATGATTGTGATTGTGCGATTGTGACTGTGCGATTGTGATTGTATGATTGTGATAGTATGATTGTGATTGTATGATTGTGATTGTATGATTGTGATTGTATGATTGTGATTGTCTGATTGTGGTTGTGCGATTGTGATTGTACGATTGTGATTGTACGATTGTGATAGTATGATTGTGATTGTATGATTGTGATTGTGTGATTGTGATTGTATGATTGTGATTGTATGATTGTGATTGTATGATTGTGATTGTTTGATTGTATTTGGGAGATTGTATTTGGGAGATTGTATTTGGGAGATTGTAATTGTATGATTGCGATTGTATGATTGTGATTGTATGACTGTGATTGTATGATTGTGACTGTGCGACAGTGATTGTACGATTGTGATTGTACGATTGTGATTGTATGATTATGATTGAATGATTGTGATTACGAGATTGTGATTGTATGATTGCGATTGTATGATTGTGATTGTATGATTGTGATTGTATGATTGTGATTGTATGATTGTGATTGTATGATTGTGATTGTATGATTGTGATTGTATGATTGTGATTGTATGATTGTGATTGTATGATTGCGATTGTATGAATGCGATTGTATGATTGTGATTGCATGATTGTGATTGTATGATTGTGATTGTATGATACTGATTGTATGATTGTGATTGTATGATTGTGATTGTATGATTGTGATTGTATGATTGTGATTGTCTGATTGTGGTTGTATGATTGTGATTGTATGATTGTGATTGTCTGATTGTGGTTGTGCGATTGTGATTGTACGATTGTGATAGTATGATTGTGATTGTATGATTGTGATTGTATGATTGTGATTGTGTGATTGTGATTGTATGATTGTGATTGTATGATTGTGATTGTTTGATTGTATTTGGGAGATTGTATTTGGGAGATTGTATTTGGGAGATTGTATTTGGGAGATTGTAATTGTATGATTGCGATTGTATGATTGTGATTGTATGACTGTGATTGTATGATTGTGACTGTGCGACTGTGATTGTACGATTGTGATTGTATGATTGTGATTGTATGATTATGATTGAATGATTGTGATTACGAGATTGTGATTGTATGATTGCGATTGTATGATTGCGATTGTATGATTGCGATTGTATGATTGCGATTGTATGATTGCGATTGTATGATTGCGATTGTATGATTGCGATTGTATGATTGTGATTGTATGATTGTGATTGTATGATTGTGATTGTATGATTGTGATTGTATGATTGTGATTGTATGATTGTGATTGTATGATTGTGATTGCCGGATTGTGGTTGTGCGATTGTGATTGTACGATTGTGATTGTACGATTGTGATTGTACGATTGTGATAGTATGATTGTGATTGTATGATTGTGATTGTATGATTGTGATTGTGTGATTGTGATTGTATGATTGTGATTGTATGATTGTGATTGTATGATTGTGATTGTTTGATTGTATTTGGGAGATTGTATTTGGGAGATTGTATTTGGGAGATTGTAATTGGATGATTGCGATTGTATGATTGTGATTGTACGACTGTGATTGTATGATTGTGACTGTGCGACTGTGATTGTACGATTGTGATTGTATGATTATGATTGAATGATTGTGATTACGAGATTGTGATTGTATGATTGCGATTGTATGATTGTGATTGTATGATTGTGATTGTATGATTGTGATTGTATGATTGTGATTGTATGATTGTGATTGTATGATTGTGATTGTATGATTGTGATTGTATGATTGTGATTGTATGATTGTGATTGTATGATTGTGATTGTATGATTGTGATTGTATGATTGCGATTGTATGATTGTGATTGTATGATTGTTCTTGTATGACTGTGATTGTATGATTGTGATTGAATGATTGTGATCGTATGATTGTGATCGTATGATTGCGATTGTATGATTTTGATTGTATGATTGTGATTGTATGATTGTGATTGTATGAATGTGATTGTATGATTGTGATTGTATGATTGTGATTGTATGATTGTGATTGTATGATTGTGATTGTATGATGGTGACTGTAGTATTGTGACTGTAAGATTGTGATAGTATGATTGTGATTGTATGATTGTGATTGTATGATTGTGATTGTATGATTGTGATTGTATGATTGTGATTGTATGATTGTGATTGTATGATTGTGATTGTATGATTGTGATTGTAAGATTGTGATTGTATGAATGTGATTGTATGATTGTGATTGTTTGATTATGATTGAATGATTGTGATTGCATGATTGTGATTGCATGATTGTGACTGCATGACTTTGAATGTATGATTGTGATTGTATGATTGTGATTGTATGATTGTGATTGTATGATTGTGATTGTATGATTGTGTTTGCATGATTTTGAATGTATGATTGTGATTGTATGATTGTGATTGTATGATTGTGATTGTGTGATTGTGATAGTATGATTGTGATTGTAAGATTGTGATTGTGTGACTGTGATTGTATGATTGTGATTGTATGATTGTCATTGTATGATTATGATTGTATGATTGTGATTGCATGATTGTGATTGTATTATTGTGATTGTATGATTGTGATAGTATGATTGTGATTGTACGATTGCGATCGTATGATTGCGATTGTATGATTGTGATCGAATGATTGTGATTGTATGATTGTGATTGTATGATTGTGATTGTATGATTATGATTGTATGATTGCGATCGTATGATTGCGATTGTATGATTGTGATTGTATGATTGTGATTGTATGATTGTGATTGTATGATTGTGATTGTATGATTGTGATTGTATGATTGCGATTGTACGATTGCGATTGTATTATTGTGATTGTATGATTGTGATTGTCTGATTGTGATTGTATGATTGTGATTGCATGATTTTGAATGTATGATTGTGATTATATGATTGTGATTGTATGATTGTGATTGTATGATTGTGATTGTGCGACTGTGATTGTACGATTGTGATTGTATGATTGTGATTGTATGATTATGATTGAATGATTGTGATTACGAGATTGTGATTGTATGATTGCGATTGTATGATTGCGATTGTATGATTGCGATTGTATGATTGCGATTGTATGATTGCGATTGTATGATTGTGATTGTATGATTGTGATTGTATGATTGTGATTGTATGATTGTGATTGTATGATTGTGATTGTGTGATTGTGATTGTATGATTGTGATTGTATGATTGTGATTGTTTGATTGTATTTGGGAGATTGTATTTGGGAGATTGTATTTGGGAGATTGTATTTGGGAGATTGTAATTGTATGATTGCGATTGTATGATTGTGATTGTATGACTGTGATTGTATGATTGTGACTGTGCGACTGTGATTGTACGATTGTGATTGTATGATTGTGATTGTATGATTATGATTGAATGATTGTGATTACGAGATTGTGATTGTATGATTGCGATTGTATGATTGCGATTGTATGATTGCGATTGTATGATTGCGATTGTATGATTGCGATTGTATGATTGCGATTGTATGATTGCGATTGTATGATTGCGATTGTATGATTGTGATTGTATGATTGTGATTGTATGATTGTGATTGTATGATTGTGATTGTATGATTGTGATTGTATGATTGTGATTGTATGATTGTGATTGCCGGATTGTGGTTGTGCGAATGTGATTGTACGATTGTGATTGTACGATTGTGATTGTACGATTGTGATAGTATGATTGTGATTGTATGATTGTGATTGTATGATTGTGATT
Source organism: Megachile rotundata (assembly GCF_050947335.1). Classification (NCBI taxonomy): domain Eukaryota; kingdom Metazoa; phylum Arthropoda; class Insecta; order Hymenoptera; family Megachilidae; genus Megachile; species Megachile rotundata. Next base: position 802,078 of record NW_027473323.1, on the reverse strand, counting down.
GCGTGATTGTGATTGTATGATTGTGATTGTATGATTGTGATTGTATGATTGTGATTGTATGATTGTGATTGTTTGATTGTATTTGGGAGATTGTATTTGGGAGATTGTATTTGGGAGATTGTAATTGGATGATTGCGATTGTATGATTGTGATTGTATGACTGTGATTGTATGATTGTGACTGTGCGACTGTGATTGTACGATTGTGATTGTATGATTATGATTGAATGATTGTGATTACGAGATTGTGATTGTATGATTGCGATTGTATGATTGTGATTGTATGATTGTGATTGTATGATTGTGATTGTATGATTGTGATTGTATGATTGTGATTGTATGATTGTGATTGTATGATTGTGATTGTATGATTGTGATTGTATGATTGTGATTGTATGATTGTGATTGTATGATTGTGATTGTCTGATTGTGGTTGTGCGATTGTGATTGTACGATTGTGATTGTACGATTGTGATAGTATGATTTTGATTGTATGATTGTGATTGTATGATTGTGATTGTATGATTGTGATTGTATGATTGTGATTGTATGATTGTGATTGTATGATTGTGATTGTATGATTGCGATTGTATGAATGCGATTGTATGATTGTGATTGCATGATTGTGATTGTATGATTGTGATTGTATGATACTGATTGTATGATTGTGATTGTATGATTGTGATTGTATGATTGTGATTGTATGATTGTGATTGTATGATTGTGATGGTATGATTGTGATTGTATGATTGTGATTGTATTATTGCGATTGTATGACTGTGATTGTATGATTGTGATTGTGCGATTGTGACTGTGCGATTGTGATTGTATGATTGTGATAGTATGATTGTGATTGTATGATTGTGATTGTATGATTGTGATTGTATGATTGTGATTGTCTGATTGTGGTTGTGCGATTGTGATTGTACGATTGTGATTGTACGATTGTGATAGTATGATTGTGATTGTATGATTGTGATTGTGTGATTGTGATTGTATGATTGTGATTGTATGATTGTGATTGTATGATTGTGATTGTTTGATTGTATTTGGGAGATTGTATTTGGGAGATTGTATTTGGGAGATTGTAATTGTATGATTGCGATTGTATGATTGTGATTGTATGACTGTGATTGTATGATTGTGACTGTGCGACAGTGATTGTACGATTGTGATTGTACGATTGTGATTGTATGATTATGATTGAATGATTGTGATTACGAGATTGTGATTGTATGATTGCGATTGTATGATTGTGATTGTATGATTGTGATTGTATGATTGTGATTGTATGATTGTGATTGTATGATTGTGATTGTATGATTGTGATTGTATGATTGTGATTGTATGATTGTGATTGTATGATTGCGATTGTATGAATGCGATTGTATGATTGTGATTGCATGATTGTGATTGTATGATTGTGATTGTATGATACTGATTGTATGATTGTGATTGTATGATTGTGATTGTATGATTGTGATTGTATGATTGTGATTGTCTGATTGTGGTTGTATGATTGTGATTGTATGATTGTGATTGTCTGATTGTGGTTGTGCGATTGTGATTGTACGATTGTGATAGTATGATTGTGATTGTATGATTGTGATTGTATGATTGTGATTGTGTGATTGTGATTGTATGATTGTGATTGTATGATTGTGATTGTTTGATTGTATTTGGGAGATTGTATTTGGGAGATTGTATTTGGGAGATTGTATTTGGGAGATTGTAATTGTATGATTGCGATTGTATGATTGTGATTGTATGACTGTGATTGTATGATTGTGACTGTGCGACTGTGATTGTACGATTGTGATTGTATGATTGTGATTGTATGATTATGATTGAATGATTGTGATTACGAGATTGTGATTGTATGATTGCGATTGTATGATTGCGATTGTATGATTGCGATTGTATGATTGCGATTGTATGATTGCGATTGTATGATTGCGATTGTATGATTGCGATTGTATGATTGTGATTGTATGATTGTGATTGTATGATTGTGATTGTATGATTGTGATTGTATGATTGTGATTGTATGATTGTGATTGCCGGATTGTGGTTGTGCGATTGTGATTGTACGATTGTGATTGTACGATTGTGATTGTACGATTGTGATAGTATGATTGTGATTGTATGATTGTGATTGTATGATTGTGATTGTGTGATTGTGATTGTATGATTGTGATTGTATGATTGTGATTGTATGATTGTGATTGTTTGATTGTATTTGGGAGATTGTATTTGGGAGATTGTATTTGGGAGATTGTAATTGGATGATTGCGATTGTATGATTGTGATTGTACGACTGTGATTGTATGATTGTGACTGTGCGACTGTGATTGTACGATTGTGATTGTATGATTATGATTGAATGATTGTGATTACGAGATTGTGATTGTATGATTGCGATTGTATGATTGTGATTGTATGATTGTGATTGCATGATTGTGATTGTATGATTGTGATTGTATGATTGTGATTGTATGATTGTGATTGTATGATTGTGATTGTATGATTGTGATTGTATGATTGTGATTGTATGATTGTGATTGTATGATTGTGATTGTATGATTGCGATTGTATGATTGTGATTGTATGATTGTTCTTGTATGACTGTGATTGTATGATTGTGATTGAATGATTGTGATCGTATGATTGTGATCGTATGATTGCGATTGTATGATTTTGATTGTATGATTGTGATTGTATGATTGTGATTGTATGAATGTGATTGTATGATTGTGATTGTATGATTGTGATTGTATGATTGTGATTGTATGATTGTGATTGTATGATGGTGACTGTAGTATTGTGACTGTAAGATTGTGATAGTATGATTGTGATTGTATGATTGTGATTGTATGATTGTGATTGTATGATTGTGATTGTATGATTGTGATTGTATGATTGTGATTGTATGATTGTGATTGTATGATTGTGATTGTATGATTGTGATTGTATGATTGTATTTGGGAGATTGTATTTGGGAGATTGTAATTGTACGATTGTGATCGTATGATTGTGATTGTATGCTTGCGATTGTATGATTGTGATTGTATGATTGTGATTGTATGATTGTGATTGCATGATTTTGAATGTATGATTGTGATTATATGATTGTGATTGTATGATTGTGATTGTATGATTGTGATTGTGCGACTGTGATTGTACGATTGTGATTGTATGATTGTGATTGTATGATTATGATTGAATGATTGTGATTGCATGATTGTGATTGTATGATTGTGATTGCATGATTTTGAATGTATGATTGTGATTGTATGATTGTGTTTGCATGATTTTGAATGTATGATTCTGATTGTATGATTGTGATTGTATGATTGTGATTGTGTGATTGTGATAGTATGATTGTGATTGTATGATTGCGATTGTATGATTGTGATTGTATGATTGTTCTTGTATGACTGTGATTGTATGATTGTGATTGAATGATTGTGATCGTATGATTGTGATCGTATGATTGCGATTGTATGATTTTGATTGTATGATTGTGATTGTATGATTGTGATTGTATGAATGTGATTGTATGATTGTGATTGTATGATTGTGATTGTATGATTGTGATTGTATGATTGTGATTGTATGATGGTGACTGTAGTATTGTGACTGTAAGATTGTGATAGTATGATTGTGATTGTATGATTGTGATTGTATGATTGTGATTGCATGATTGTGACTGCGTGACTTTGAATGTATGATTGTGATTGTATGATTGTGATTGTATGATTGTGATTGTATGATTGTGATTGTATGATTGTGTTTGCATGATTTTGAATGTATGATTCTGATTGTATGATTGTGATTGTATGATTGTGATTGTGTGATTGTGATAGTATGATTGTGATTGTAAGATTGTGATTGTGTGACTGTGATTGTATGATTGTGATTGTATGATTGTCATTGTATGATTATGATTGTATGATTGTGATTGCATGATTGTGATTGTATTATTGTGATTGTATGATTGTGATAGTATGATTGTGATTGTACGATTGCGATCGTATGATTGCGATTGTATGATTGTGATCGAATGATTGTGATTGTATGATTGTGATTGTATGATTGTGATTGTATGATTATGATTGTATGATTGCGATCGTATGATTGCGATTGTATGATTGTGATCGAATGATTGTGATTGTATGATTATGATTGCATGATTGTGATTGCATGATTGTGATTGTATGATTGAGATTGCATGATTTTGTATGTATGATTGTGATTGTATGAATGTGATTGTATGATTGTGATTGTATGATTGTGATTGTATGATTGTGATTGTATGATTGTCATTGTATGATTATGATTGTATGATTGTGATTGCACGATTTTGAATGTATGATTGTGATTGTATGATTGTGATGGTATGATTGTGATTGTATGATTGCGATTGTATTATTGCGATTGTATGAATGTGATTGTATGATTGTGATTGTGCGATTGTGACTGTGCGATTGTGATTGTACGATTGTGATTGTACGATTGTGATTGTATGATTGTGATTGTATGATTATGATTGAATGATTGTGATTGCATGGTTGTGATTGTATGATTGTGATTGCATGATTTTGAATGTATGATTGTGATAGTATGATTGTGATTGTATGATTGCGATTGTATGATTGCGATTGTATGATTATGATTGTATTTTTGTGATTGTATGATTGTGATTGTATGATTGTGATTGTATGATTGTGATTGTATGATTGTGATTGTATGATTGTGATTGTATGATTGTGATTGTATGATTGTGATTGTATGATTGTGATTGTATGATTGTGATTGTATGATTGTGATTGTATGATTGTGATTGTCTGATTGTGGTTGTGCGATTGTGATTGTACGATTGTGATTGTACGATTGTGATAGTATGATTTTGATTGTATGATTGTGATTGTATGATTGTGATTGTATGATTGTGATTGTATGATTGTGATTGTATGATTGCGATTGTATGAATGCGATTGTATGATTGTGATTGCATGATTGTGATTGTATGATTGTGATTGTATGATACTGATTGTATGATTGTGATTGTATGATTGTGATTGTATGATTGTGATTGTATGATTGTGATGGTATGATTGTGATTGTATGATTGTGATTGTATTATTGCGATTGTATGACTGTGATTGTATGATTGTGATTGTGCGATTGTGATTGTATGATTGTGATAGTATGATTGTGATTGTATGATTGCGATTGTATGATTGCGATTGTATGATTGTGATTGTATGATTGTGATTGTATGATTGTTCTTGTATGACTGTGATTGTATGATTGTGATTGAATGATTGTGATCGTATGATTGTGATCGTATGATTGCGATTGTATGATTTTGATTGTATGATTGTGATTGTATGATTGTGATTGTATGAATGTGATTGTATGATTGTGATTGTATGATTGTGATTGTATGATTGTGATTGTATTATTGTGATTGTATGATTGTGATAGTATGATTGTGATTGTACGATTGCGATCGTATGATTGCGATTGTATGATTGTGATCGAATGATTGTGATTGTATGATTGTGATTGTATGATTGTGATTGTATGATTATGATTGTATGATTGCGATCGTATGATTGCGATTGTATGATTGTGATCGAATGATTGTGATTGTATGATTGTGATTGCATGATTTTGAATGTATGATTGTGATTGTATGATTGTGATTGTATGATTGTGATTGTATGATTGTGATTGTATGATTGTGATTGTATGATTGTGATTGTATGATTGTGATTGTATGATTGTCATTGTATGATTATGATTGTATGATTGTGATTGCACGATTTTGAATGTATGATTGTGATTGTATGATTGTGATTGTATGATTGTGATTGTATGATTGTGATAGTATGATTGTGATTGTAAGATTGTGATTGTATGACTGTGATTGTATGATTGTGATTGTATGATTGTCATTGTATGATTATGATTGTATGATTATGATTGCATGATTGTGATTGCATGATTGTGATTGTATGATTGAGATTGCATGATTTTGTATGTATGATTGTGATTGTATGAATGTGATTGTATGATTGTGATTGTATGATTGTGATTGTATGATTGTGATTGTATGATTGTCATTGTATGATTATGATTGTATGATTGTGATTGCACGATTTTGAATGTATGATTGTGATTGTATGATTGTGATGGTATGATTGTGATTGTATGATTGCGATTGTATTATTGCGATTGTATGAATGTGATTGTATGATTGTGATTGTGCGATTGTGACTGTGCGATTGTGATTGTACGATTGTGATTGTACGATTGTGATTGTATGATTGTGATTGTATGATTATGATTGAATGATTGTGATTGCATGGTTGTGATTGTATGATTGTGATTGCATGATTTTGAATGTATGATTGTGATAGTATGATTGTGATTGTATGATTGCGATTGTATGATTGCGATTGTATGATTATGATTGTATTTTTGTGATTGTATGATTGTGATTGTATGATTGTGATTGTATGATTGTGATTGTATTATTGTGTTTGTATGATTGTGATTGTATGATTGCGATTGTATGATTGTGATTGTATGATTGTGATTGTATGATTGTGATTGTCTGATTGTGGTTGTGCGATTGTGATTGTACGATTGTGATTGTACGATTGTGATAGTATGATTGTGATTGTATGATTGTGATTGTATGATTGTGATTGTGTGATTGTGATTGTATGATTGTGATTGTATGATTGTGATTGTATGATTGTGATTGTTTGATTGTATTTGGGAGATTGTATTTGGGAGATTGTATTTGGGAGATTGTAATTGTATGATTGCGATTGTATGATTGTGATTGTATGACTGTGATTGTATGATTGTGACTGTGCGACAGTGATTGTACGATTGTGATTGTACGATTGTGATTGTATGATTATGATTGAATGATAGTGATTACGAGATTGTGATTGTATGATTGCGATTGTATGATTGTGATTGTATGATTGTGATTGTATGATTGTGATTGTATGATTGTGATTGTATGATTGTGATTGTATGATTGTGATTGTATGATTGTGATTGTATGATTGTGATTGTATGATTGTGATTGTCTGATTGTGGTTGTGCGATTGTGACTGTACGATTGTGATTGTACGATTGTGATAGTATGATTTTGATTGTATGATTGTGATTGTATGATTGTGATTGTATGATTGTGATTGTATGATTGTGATTGTATGATTGTGATTGTATGATTGTGATTGTATGATTGTGATTGTATGATTGTGATTGTATGATTGCGATTGTATGAATGCGATTGTATGATTGTGATTGCATGATTGTGATTGTATGATTGTGATTGTATGATACTGATTGTATGATTGTGATTGTCTGATTGTGGTTGTATGATTGTGATTGTATGATTGTGATTGTATGATTGTGATTGTATGATTGTGATTGTATGATTGTGATTGTATGATTGTGATTGTATGATTGTGATTGTATGATTGTGATTGTATGATTGTGATTGTCTGATTGTGGTTGTGCGATTGTGACTGTACGATTGTGATTGTACGATTGTGATAGTATGATTTTGATTGTATGATTGTGATTGTATGATTGTGATTGTATGATTGTGATTGTATGATTGTGATTGTATGATTGTGATTGTATGATTGCGATAGTATTATTGTGATTGTATGATTGTGATTGTATGATTGTGATTGGATGATTGTGATTGTATGATTGCGATTGTATGATTGTGATTGTATGATTGTGATTGTATGATTGTGATTGTGTGATTGTGATTGTATGATTGTGATTGTATGATTGTGATTGTATGATTGTGATTGTATGATTGTGATTGTTTGATTGTATTTGGGAGATTGTATTTGGGAGATTGTAATTGTATGATTGCGATTGTATGATTGTGATTGTATGACTGTGATTGTATGATTGTGACTGTGCGACAGTGATTGTACGATTGTGATTGTACGATTGTGATTGTATGATTATGATTGAATGATTGTGATTACGAGATTGTGATTGTATGATTGCGATTGTATGATTGCGATTGTATGATTGCGATTGTATGATTGTGATTGTATGATTGTGATTGTATGATTGTGATTGTATGATTGTGATTGTATGATTGTGATTGTATGATTGTGATTGTATGATTGTGATTGTATGATTGTGATTGTATGATTGTGATTGTCTGATTGTGGTTGTGCGATTGTGATTGTACGATTGTGATTGTACGATTGTGATAGTATGATTTTGATTGTATGATTGTGATTGTATGATTGTGATTGTATGATTGTGATTGTATGATTGTGATTGTATGATTGTGATTGTATGATTGTGATTGTATGATTGTGATTGTATGATTGTGATTGTATGATTGTGATTGTATGATTGCGATTGTATGAATGCGATTTTATGATTGTGATTGCATGATTGTGATTGTATGATTGTGATTGTATGATACTGATTGTATGATTGTGATTGTATGATTGTGATTGTATGATTGTGATTGTATGATTGTGATTGTCTGATTGTGGTTGTATGATTGTGATTCTATGATTGTGATTGTCTGATTGTGGTTGTGCGATTGTGATTGTACGATTGTGATTGTACGATTGTGATAGTATGATTGTGATTGTATGATTGTGATTGTATGATTGTGATTGTGTGATTGTGATTGTATGATTGTGATTGTACGATTGTGATAGTATGATTGTGATTGTATGATTGTGATTGTTTGATTGTATTTGGGAGATTGTATTTGGGAGATTGTATTTGGGAGATTGTAATTGTATGATTGCGATTGTATGATTGTGATTGTATGACTGTGATTGTATGATTGTGACTGTGCGACTGTGATTGTACGATTGTGATTGTACGATTGTGATTGTATGATTATGATTGAATGATTGTGATTGTGCGATTGTGATTGTACGATTGTGATTGTACGATTGTGATTGTATGATTGTGCTTGTATGATTGTGATTGAATGATTGTGATTGTATGATTGTGATGGTATGATTGTGATTGTATGATTGCGATTGTATTATTGCGATTGTATGAATGTGATTGTATGATTGTGATTGTGCGATTGTGACTGTGCGATTGTGATTGTACGATTGTGATTGTACGATTGTGATTGTATGATTGTGATTGTATGATTATGATTGAATGATTGTGATTGCATGGTTGTGATTGTATGATTGTGATTGCATGATTTTGAATGTATGATTGTGATTGTATGATTGTGCTTGTATGATTGTGATTGAATGATTGTGATTGTATGATTGTGATGGTATGATTGTGATTGTATGATTGCGATTGTATTATTGCGATTGTATGAATGTGATTGTATGATTGTGATTGTGCGATTGTGACTGTGCGATTGTGATTGTACGATTGTGATTGTACGATTGTGATTGTATGATTGTGATTGTATGATTATGATTGAATGATTGTGATTGCATGGTTGTGATTGTATGATTGTGATTGCATGATTTTGAATGTATGATTGTGATAGTATGATTGTGATTGTATGATTGCGATTGTATGATTGCGATTGTATGATTATGATTGTATTTTTGTGATTGTATGATTGTGATTGTATGATTGTGATTGTATGATTGTGATTGTATTATTGTGTTTGTATGACTGTGATTGTATGATTGCGATTGTATGATTGTGATTGTATGATTGTGATTGTATGATTGTGATTGTCTGATTGTGGTTGTGCGATTGTGATTGTACGATTGTGATTGTACGATTGTGATAGTATGATTGTGATTGTATGATTGTGATTGTATGATTGTGATTGTGTGATTGTGATTGTATGATTGTGATTGTATGATTGTGATTGTATGATTGTGATTGTTTGATTGTATTTGGGAGATTGTATTTGGGAGATTGTATTTGGGAGATTGTAATTGTATGATTGCGATTGTATGATTGTGATTGTACGACTGTGATTGTATGATTGTGACTGTGCGACAGTGATTGTACGATTGTGATTGTACGATTGTGATTGTATGATTATGATTGAATGATAGTGATTACGAGATTGTGATTGTATGATTGCGATTGTATGATTGTGATTGTATGATTGTGATTGTATGATTGTGATTGTATGATTGTGATTGTATGATTGTGATTGTATGATTGTGATTGTATGATTGTGATTGTATGATTGTGATTGTATGATTGTGATTGTATGATTGTGATTGTATGATTGTGATTGTATGATTATGATTGAATGGTTGTGATTGCATGGTTGTGATTGTATGATTGTGATTGTATGATTGTGATTGTATGATTGTGATTGTATGATTGTGATTGTATGATTGTGATTGTATGATTGTGATTGTCTGATTGTGATTGTACGATTGTGATAGTATGATTTTGATTGTATGATTTTGATTGTATGATTGTGATTGTATGATTGTGATTGTATGATTGTGATTGTATGATTGTGATTGTATGATTGCGATTGTATGAATGCGATTGTATGATTGTGATTGCATGATTGTGATTGTATGATTGTGATTGTATGATACTGATTGTATGATTGTGATTGTATGATTGTGATTGTATGATTGTGATTGTATGATTGTGATGGTATGATTGTGATTGTATGATTGTGATTGTATTATTGCGATTGTATGACTGTGATTGTATGATTGTGATTGTGCGATTGTGACTGTGCGATTGTGATTGTATGATTGTGATAGTATGATTGTGATTGTATGATTGCGATTGTATGATTGCGATTGTATGATTGTGATTGTATGATTGTGATTGTATGATTGTTCTTGTATGACTGTGACTGTATGATTGTGATTGAATGATTGTGATCGTATGATTGTGATCGTATGATTGTGATCGTATGATTGCGATTGTATGATTTTGATTGTATGATTGTGATTGTATGATTGTGATTGTATGAATGTGATTGTATGATTGTGATTGTATGATTGTGATTGTATGATTGTGATTGTATGATTGTGATTGTATGATGGTGACTGTAGTATTGTGACTGTAAGATTGTGATAGTATGATTGTGATTGTATGATTGTGATTGTATGATTGTGATTGTATGATTGTGATTGTATGATTGTGATTGTATGATTGTGATTGTATGATTGTGATTGTATGATTGTATTTGGGAGATTGTATTTGGGAGATTGTAATTGTACGATTGTGATCGTATGATTGTGATTGTATGCTTGCGATTGTATGATTGTGATTGTATGATTGTGATTGTATAATTGTGATTGCATGATTTTGAATGTATGATTGTGGTTATATGATTGTGATTGTATGATTGTGATTGTATGATTGTGATTGTGCGACTGTGATTGTACGATTGTGATTGTATGATTGTGATTTTATGATTATGATTGAATGATTGTGATTGCATGATTGTGATTGTATGATTGTGATTGCATGATTTTGAATGTATGATTGTGATTGTATGATTGCGATTGTATGATTGTGATCGAATGATTGTGATTGTATGATTGTGATTGTATGATTGTGATTGTATGATTATGATTGTATGATTGCGATCGTATGATTGCGATTGTATGATTGTGATCGAATGATTGTGATTGTATGATTGTGATTGCATGATTTTGAATGTATGATTGTGATTGTATGATTGTGATTGTATGATTGTGATTGTATGATTGTGATTGTATGATTGTGTTTGCATGATTTTGAATGTATGATTGTGATTGTATGATTGTGATTGTATGATTGTGATTGTATGATTGTGATAGTATGATTGTGATTGTAAGATTGTGATTGTGTGACTGTGATTGTATGATTGTGATTGTATGATTGTCATTGTATGATTATGATTGTATGATTGTGATTGCATGATTGTGATTGTATTATTGTGATTGTATGATTGTGATAGTATGATTGTGATTGTACAATTGCGATCGTATGATTGCGATTGTATGATTGTGATCGAATGATTGTGATTGTATGATTGTGATTGTATGATTGTGATTGTATGATTATGATTGTATGATTGCGATCGTATGATTGCGATTGTATGATTGTGATCGAATGATTGTGATTGTATGATTGTGATTGCATGATTTTGAATGTATGATTGTGATTGTATGATTGTGATTGTATGATTGTGATTGTATGATTGTGATTGTATGATTGTGACTGTATGATTGTGATAGTATGATTGTGATTGTAAGATTGTGATTGTATGACTGTGATTGTATGATTGTGATTGTATGATTGTCATTGTATGATTATGATTGTATGATTATGATTGCATGATTGTGATTGCATGATTGTGATTGTATGATTGAGATTGCATGATTTTGTATGTATGATTGTGATTGTATGAATGTGATTGTATGATTGTGATTGTATGATTGTGATTGTATGATTGTGATTGTATGATTGTCATTGTATGATTATGATTGTATGATTGTGATTGCACGATTTTGAATGTATGATTGTGATTGTATGATTGTGATTGTATGATTGTGATTGTATGATTGTGATAGTATGATTGTGATTGTAAGATTGTGATTGTATGACTGTGATTGTATGATTGTGATTGTATGATTGTCATTGTATGATTATGATTGTATGATTGTGATTGCATGATTGTGATTGTATGATTGAGATTGCATGATTTTGTAAGTATGATTGTGATTGTATGATTGTGATTGTATGATTGTGATTGTATGATTGTGATTGTATGATTGTGATTGTATGATTGTGATTATATGATTGTGATTGTATGATTATGATTGTATTTTTGTGATTGTATGATTGTGATTGTATGATTGCGATTGTATTATTGTGATTGTATGATTCTGATAGTATGATTGTGATTGTATGATTGCGATAGTATTATTGTGATTGTATGATTGTGATTGTATGATTGTGATTGGATGATTGTGATTGTATGATTGCGATTGTATGATTGTGATTGTATGATTGTGATTGTATGATTGTGATTGTGTGATTGTGATTGTATGATTGTGATTGTATGATTGTGATTGTATGATTGTGATTGTATGATTGTGATTGTATGATTGTGATTGTTTGATTGTATTTGGGAGATTGTATTTGGGAGATTGTATTTGGGAGATTGTAATTGTATGATTGCGATTGTATGATTGTGATTGTATGACTGTGATTGTATGATTGTGACTGTGCGACAGTGATTGTACGATTGTGATTGTACGATTGTGATTGTATGATTATGATTGAATGATTGTGATTACGAGATTGTGATTGTATGATTGCGATTGTATGATTGTGATTGTATGATTGTGATTGTATGATTGTGATTGTATGATTGTGATTGTATGATTGTGATTGTATGATTGTGATTGTATGATTGTGATTGTATGATTGTGATTGTCTGATTGTGGTTGTGCGATTGTGATTGTACGATTGTGATTGTACGATTGTGATAGTATGATTTTGATTGTATGATTGTGATTGTATGATTGTGATTGTATGATTGTGATTGTATGATTGTGATTGTATGATTGTGATTGTATGATTGCGATTGTATGAATGCGATTGTATGATTGTGATTGCATGATTGTGATTGTATGATTGTGATTGTATGATACTGATTGTATGATTGTGATTGTATGATTGTGATTGTATGATTGTGATTGTATGATTGTGATTGTCTGATTGTGGTTGTATGATTGTGATTGTATGATTGTGATTGTCTGATTGTGGTTGTGCGATTGTGATTGTACGATTGTGATTGTACGATTGTGATAGTATGATTGTGATTGTATGATTGTGATTGTATGATTGTGATTGTGTGATTGTGATTGTATGATTGTGATTGTACGATTGTGATAGTATGATTGTGATTGTATGATTGTGATTGTTTGATTGTATTTGGGAGATTGTATTTGGGAGATTGTATTTGGGAGATTGTAATTGTATGATTGCGATTGTATGATTGTGATTGTATGACTGTGATTGTATGATTGTGACTGTGCGACTGTGATTGTACGATTGTGATTGTACGATTGTGATTGTATGATTATGATTGAATGATTGTGATTGTGCGATTGTGATTGTACGATTGTGATTGTACGATTGTGATTGTATGATTGTGCTTGTATGATTGTGATTGAATGATTGTGATTGTATGATTGTGATGGTATGATTGTGATTGTATGATTGCGATTGTATTATTGCGATTGTATGAATGTGATTGTATGATTGTGATTGTGCGATTGTGACTGTGCGATTGTGATTGTACGATTGTGATTGTACGATTGTGATTGTATGATTGTGATTGTATGATTATGATTGAATGATTGTGATTGCATGGTTGTGATTGTATGATTGTGATTGCATGATTTTGAATGTATGATTGTGATTGTATGATTGTGCTTGTATGATTGTGATTGAATGATTGTGATTGTATGATTGTGATGGTATGATTGTGATTGTATGATTGCGATTGTATTATTGCGATTGTATGAATGTGATTGTATGATTGTGATTGTGCGATTGTGACTGTGCGATTGTGATTGTACGATTGTGATTGTACGATTGTGATTGTATGATTGTGATTGTATGATTATGATTGAATGATTGTGATTGCATGGTTGTGATTGTATGATTGTGATTGCATGATTTTGAATGTATGATTGTGATAGTATGATTGTGATTGTATGATTGCGATTGTATGATTGCGATTGTATGATTATGATTGTATTTTTGTGATTGTATGATTGTGATTGTATGATTGTGATTGTATGATTGTGATTGTATGATTGTGATTGTATTATTGTGTTTGTATGATTGTGATTGTATGATTGCGATTGTATGATTGTGATTGTATGATTGTGATTGTATGATTGTGATTGTCTGATTGTCGTTGTGCGATTGTGATTGTACGATTGTGATTGTACGATTGTGATTGTATGATTGTGATTGTATGATTGTGATTGTCTGATTGTGGTTGTGCGATTGTGACTGTACGATTGTGATTGTACGATTGTGATAGTATGATTTTGATTGTATGATTGTGATTGTATGATTGTGATTGTATGATTGTGATTGTATGATTGTGATTGTATGATTGTGATTGTATGATTGTGATTGTATGATTGTGATTGTATGATTGTGATTGTATGATTGCGATTGTATGAATGCGATTGTATGATTGTGATTGCATGATTGTGATTGTATGATTGTGATTGTATGATACTGATTGTATGATTGTGATTGTCTGATTGTGGTTGTATGATTGTGATTGTATGATTGTGATTGTATGATTGTGATTGTATGATTGTGATTGTGTGATTGTGATTGTATGATTGTGATTGTATGATTGTGATTGTATGATTGTGATTGTTTGATTGTATTTGGGAGATTGTATTTGGGAGATTGTATTTGGGAGATTGTAATTGTATGATTGCGATTGTATGATTGTGATTGTATGACTGTGATTGTATGATTGTGACTGTGCGACAGTGATTGTACGATTGTGATTGTACGATTGTGATTGTATGATTATGATTGAATGATAGTGATTACGAGATTGTGATTGTATGATTGCGATTGTATGATTGTGATTGTATGATTGTGATTGTATGATTGTGATTATATGATTGTGATTGTATGATTATGATTGTATTTTTGTGATTGTATGATTGTGATTGTATGATTGCGATTGTATTATTGTGATTGTATGATTGTGATAGTATGATTGTGATTGTATGATTGCGATAGTATTATTGTGATTGTATGATTGTGATTGTATGATTGTGATTGGATGATTGTGATTGTATGATTGCGATTGTATGATTGTGATTGTATGATTGTGATTGTGTGATTGTGATTGTATGATTGTGATTGTATGATTGTGATTGTATGATTGTGATTGTATGATTGTGATTGTATGATTGTGATTGTATGATTGTGATTGTTTGATTGTATTTGGGAGATTGTATTTGGGAGATTGTATTTGGGAGATTGTAATTGTATGATTGCGATTGTATGATTGTGATTGTATGACTGTGATTGTATGATTGTGACTGTGCGACAGTGATTGTACGATTGTGATTGTACGATTGTGATTGTATGATTATGATTGAATGATTGTGATTACGAGATTGTGATTGTATGATTGCGATTGTATGATTGTGATTGTATGATTGTGATTGTATGATTGTGATTGTATGATTGTGATTGTATGATTGTGATTGTATGATTGTGATTGTATGATTGTGATTGTATGATTGTGATTGTCTGATTGTGGTTGTGCGATTGTGATTGTACGATTGTGATTGTACGATTGTGATAGTATGATTTTGATTGTATGATTGTGATTGTATGATTGTGATTGTATGATTGTGATTGAATGATTGTGATTGTATGATTGTGATGGTATGATTGTGCTTGTATGATTGTGATTGTATTATTGTGTTTGTATGATTGTGATTGTATGATTGCGATTGTATGATTGTGATTGTATGATTGTGATTGTATGATTATGATTGTATGATTGTGATTGTATGATTTTTATGGTATGATTGTGATTGTATGATTGTATTTGGGAGATTGTATTTGGGAGATTGTAATTGTATGATTGCGATTGTATGATTGTGATTGTATGATTGTGATTGTATTATTGTGTTTGTATGATTGTGATTGTATGATTGTGATTGTATGATTGTGATTGTATGATTGTGATTGTATGATTGTTCTTGTATGATTGTGATTGTATGATTGTGATTGAATGATTGTGATCGTATGATTGCGATCGTATGATTGTGATCGTATGATTGCGATTGTATGATTGTGATGGTATGCTTGTGATTGTATGATTGCGATAGTATGATTGTGATTCTATGATTATGATTGTATGATTGTGATTGTATGATTGTGATTGTGTGATTGTGATTGTCTGATTGCGATTGTATGATTGTGATTGTATGTTTGCGATAGTATGATTGTGATTGTATTTTTGTGATTGTATGATTGTGATTGTATTATTGCGATTGTATGACTGTGATTGTATGATTGTGATTGTATGTTTGTGATAGTATGATTGTGATTGTACGATTGTGATTGTATGGTTGTGATTGTATGATTGTGATTGTATGATTGTGAAAGTATGATTGTGATTGTATGATTGTGATTGTATGATTGCGATTGTACGATTGTGATTGTATGATTGTGATTGTCTGATTGTGATTGTAAGATTGTGATTGTATGACTGTGATTGTATGATTGTGATTGTGTGATTGTGATTGTATGATTGTGATAGTATGATTGTGATTGTATGATTGTGATTGTATGATTTTGATGGTATGATTGTGATTGTATGATTGTATTTGGGAGATTGTATTTGGGAGATTGTATTTGGGAGATTGTATTTGGGAGATTGTATTTGGGAGATTGTAATTGTATGATTGCGATTGTATGATTGTGATTGTATGATTGTGATTGTATGATTGTGTTTGTATGATTGTGATTGTATGATTGTGATTGTATGATTGTGATTGTATGATTGTTCTTGTATGACTGTGATTGTATGATTGTGATTGAATGATTGTGATCGTATGATTGTGATCGTATGATTGCGATTGTATGATTTTGATTGTATGATTGTGATTGTATGATTGTGATTGTATGATTGTGATTGTATGATTGTGATTGTATGATTGTGATTGTATGATTGTGATTGTATGATTGTGATTGTATGATTGTGATTGTATGATGGTGACTGTAGTATTGTGACTGTAAGATTGTGATAGTATGATTGTGATTGTATGATTGTGATTGTATGATTGTGATTGTATGATTGTGATTGTATGATTGTGATTGTATGATTGTGATAGTATGGTTGTGAAAGTATGATTGTGATTGTATGATTGTGATTGTATGATTGTGATTGTATGATTGTGATTGTATGATTGTGATTGTATGATTGTGATTGTATGATTGTGATTGTATGATTGTGTTTGCATGATTTTGAATGTATGATTGTGATTGTATGATTGTGATTGTATGATTGTGATTGTATGATTGTGATAGTATGATTGTGATTGTAAGATTGTGATTGTGTGACTGTGATTGTATGATTGTGATTGTATGATTGTCATTGTATGATTATGATTGTATGATTGTGATTGCATGATTGTGATTGTATTATTGTGATTGTATGATTGTGATAGTATGATTGTGATTGTATGATTGCGATCGTATGATTGCGATTGTATGATTGTGATCGAATGATTGTGATTGTATGATTGTGATTGTATGATTGTGATTGTATGATTATGATTGTATGATTGCGATCGTATGATTGCGATTGTATGATTGTGATCGAATGATTGTGATTGTATGATTGTGATTGCATGATTTTGAATGTATGATTGTGATTGTATGATTGTGATTGTATGATTGTGATTGTATGATTGTGATAGTATGATTGTGATTGTAAGATTGTGATTGTATGACTGTGATTGTATGATTGTGATTGTATGATTGTCATTGTATGATTATGATTGTATGATTATGATTGCATGATTGTGATTGCATGATTGTGATTGTATGATTGAGATTGCATGATTTTGTATGTATCATTGTGATTGTATGAATGTGATTGTATGATTGTGATTGTATGATTGTGATTGTATGATTGTGATTGTATGATTGTCATTGTATGATTATGATTGTATGATTGTGATTGCACGATTTTGAATGTATGATTGTGATTGTATGATTTTGATTGTATGATTGTGATTGTATGATTGTGATTGTATGATTGTGATAGTATGATTGTGATTGTAAGATTGTGATTGTATGACTGTGATTGTATGATTGTGATTGTATGATTGTCATTGTATGATTATGATTGTATGATTGTGATTGCATGATTGTGATTGTATGATTGAGATTGCATGATTTTGTAAGTATGATTGTGATTGTATGATTGTGATTGTATGATTGTGATTGTATGATTGTGATTGTATGATTGTGATTGTATGATTGTGATTGTATGATTGTGATTGTATGATTGTGATTATATGATTGTGATTGTATGATTATGATTGTATTTTTGTGATTGTATGATTGTGATTGTATGATTGCGATTGTATTATTGTGATTGTATGATTGTGATAGTATGATTGTGATTGTATGATTGCGATAGTATTATTGTGATTGTATGATTGTGATTGTATGATTGTGATTGTATGATTGTGATTGTATGATTGCGATTGTATGATTGTGATTGTATGATTGTGATTGTATGATTGTGATTGTGTGATTGTGATTGTATGATTGTGATTGTATGATTGTGATTGTATGATTGTGATTGTTTGATTGTATTTGGGAGATTGTATTTGGGAGATTGTATTTGGGAGATTGTAATTGTATGATTGCGATTGTATGATTGTGATTGTATGACTGTGATTGTATGATTGTGACTGTGCGACAGTGATTGTACGATTGTGATTGTACGATTGTGATTGTATGATTATGATTGAATGATTGTGATTACGAGATTGTGATTGTATGATTGCGATTGTATGATTGTGATTGTATGATTGTGATTGTATGATTGTGATTGTATGATTGTGATTGTATGATTGTGATTGTATGATTGTGATTGTATGATTGTGATTGTCTGATTGTGGTTGTGCGATTGTGATTGTACGATTGTGATTGTACGATTGTGATAGTATGATTTTGATTGTATGATTGTGATTGTATGATTGTGATTGTATGATTGTGATTGTATGATTGTGATTGTATGATTGTGATTGTATGATTGCGATTGTATGAATGCGATTGTATGATTGTGATTGCATGATTGTGATTGTATGATTGTGATTGTATGATACTGATTGTATGATTGTGATTGTATGATTGTGATTGTCTGATTGTGGTTGTCTGATTGTGGTTGTATGATTGTGATTGTATGATTGTGATTGTCTGATTGTGGTTGTGCGATTGTGATTGTACGATTGTGATTGTACGATTGTGATAGTATGATTGTGATTGTATGATTGTGATTGTATGATTGTGATTGTGTGATTGTGATTGTATGATTGTGATTGTACGATTGTGATAGTATGATTGTGATTGTACGATTGTGATTGTATGATTATGATTGAATGATTGTGATTGTGCGATTGTGATTGTACGATTGTGATTGTACGATTGTGATTGTATGATTGTGCTTGTATGATTGTGATTGAATGATTGTGATTGTATGATTGTGATGGTATGATTGTGATTGTATGATTGTGATTGTATTATTGCGATTGTATGAATGTGATTGTATGATTGTGATTGTGCGATTGTGACTGTGCGATTGTGATTGTACGATTGTGATTGTACGATTGTGATTGTATGATTGTGATTGTATGATTATGATTGAATGATTGTGATTGCATGGTTGTGATTGTATGATTGTGATTGCATGATTTTGAATGTATGATTGTGATTGTATGATTGTGATTGTATGATTGTGATAGTATGATTGTGATTGTATGATTGCGATTGTATGATTGCGATTGTATGATTATGGTTGTATTTTTGTGATTGTATGATTGTGATTGTATGATTGTGATTGTATGATTGTGATTGTATGACTGTGATTGTATGATTGTGATTGTACGATTGTGATTGTATGATTGTGCTTGTATGATTGTGATTGAATGATTGTGATTGTATGATTGTGATGGTATGATTGTGATTGTATGATTGTGATTGTATTATTGCGATTGTATGAATGTGATTGTATGATTGTGATTGTGCGATTGTGACTGTGCGATTGTGATTGTACGATTGTGATTGTACGATTGTGATTGTATGATTGTGATTGTATGATTATGATTGAATGATTGTGATTGCATGGTTGTGATTGTATGATTGTGATTGCATGATTTTGAATGTATGATTGTGATTGTATGATTGTGATTGTATGATTGTGATAGTATGATTGTGATTGTATGATTGCGATTGTATGATTGCGATTGTATGATTATGGTTGTATTTTTGTGATTGTATGATTGTGATTGTATGATTGTGATTGTATGATTGTGATTGTATGACTGTGATTGTATGATTGTGATTGTATGATTGTGATTGTATGAATGTGATAGTATGATTGTGATTGTATGATTGTGATTGTATGATTGTGATGGTATGATTGTGATTGCATGATTGCGATCGTATGATTGTGATTGTATGATTGTGATCGAATGATTGTGATTGTATGGTTGTGATGGTATGATTGTGATTGTATGATTGCGATCGTATGATTGTGATTGTATGATTGTGATCGAATGATTGTAATTGTATGATTGTGATGGTATGATTGTGATTGTATGATTGTGATTGTATGATTGTGATTGTATGATGGTGACTGTAGTATTGTGACTGTAAGATTGTGATAGTATGATTGTGATTGTATGATTGTGATTGAATGATTGTGATTGTATGATTGTGATTGTATGATTGTGATTGTATGATTGTGATTGTATGATTGTGATTGTATGATTGTGATTGTCTGATTGTGATTGTATGATTGAGATTGTTTGATTGTATTTGGGAGACAGTATTTGGGAGATTGTAATTGTATGATTGTGATTGTATGTTTGTGATTGTATGATTGTGATTGTATGATTGTGATTGTATGTTTGTGATTGTATGATTGTGATTGTATGATTGTGATTGTATGATTGTGATTGTATGATTGTGATTGTATGATTGTGATTGTATGATTGTGATTGTATGATTGTGATTGTGTGATTGTGATTGTATGATTGTGATTGTGCGATTGTGATTGTATGATTGTGATTGTATGATTGTGATTGTGTGATTGTGATTGTATGATTGTGATTGTATGATTGTGATTGTATGATTGTGATTGTTTGATTGTATTTGGGAGATTGTATTTGGGAGATTGTATTTGGGAGATTGTAATTGTATGATTGCGATTGTATGCTTGTGATTGTATGACTGTGATTGTATGATTGTGACTGTGCGACAGTGATTGTACGATTGTGATTGTACGATTGTGATTGTATGGTTATGATTGAATGATTGTGATTACGAGATTGTGATTGTATGATTGCGATTGTATGATTGTGATTGTATGATTGTGATTGTATGATTGTGATTGTATGATTGTGATTGTATGATTGTGATTGTATGATTGTGATTGTATGATTGTGATTGTATGATTGTGATTGTATGATTGCGATTGTATGAATGCGATTGTATGATTGTGATTGCATGATTGTGATTGTATGATTGTGATTGTATGATACTGATTGTATGATTGTGATTGTATGATTGTGATTGTATGATTGTGATTGTATGATTGTGATTGTCTGATTGTGGTTGTATGATTGTGATTGTATGATTGTGATTGTCTGATTGTGGTTGTGCGATTGTGATTGTACGATTGTGATTGTACGATTGTGATTGTACGATTGTGATAGTATGATTGTGATTGTATGATTGTGATTGTATGATTGTGATTGTGTGATTGTGATTGTATGATTGTGATTGTATGATTGTGATTGTTTGATTGTATTTGGGAGATTGTATTTGGGAGATTGTATTTGGGAGATTGTAATTGTATGATTGCGATTGTATGATTGTGATTGTATGACTGTGATTGTATGATTGTGACTGTGCGACTGTGATTGTACGATTGTGATTGTGTGATTGTGATTGTATGATTATGATTGAATGATTGTGATTACGAGATTGTGATTGTATGATTGCGATTGTATGATTGTGATTGTATGATTGTGATTGTATGATTGTGATTGTATGATTGTGATTGTATGATTGTGATTGTATGATTGTGATTGTATGATTGTGATTGTATGATTGTGATTGTATGATTGTGATTGTATGATTGTGATTGTCTGATTGTGGTTGTGCGATTGTGATTGTACGATTGTGATTGTACGATTGTGATAGTATGATTGTGATTGTATGATTGTGATTGTATGATTGTGATTGTGTGATTGTGATTGTATGATTGTGATTGTATGATTGTGATTGTATGATTGTGATTGTTTGATTGTATTTGGGAGATTGTATTTGGGAGATTGTATTTGGGAGATTGTAATTGTATGATTGCGATTGTATGATTGTGATTGTATGACTGTGATTGTATGATTGTAACTGTGCGACTGTGATTGTACGATTGTGATTGTACGATTGTGATTGTATGATTATGATTGAATGATTGTGATTGTGCGATTGTGATTGTACGATTGTGATTGTACGATTGTGATTGTACGATTGTGCTTGTATGATTGTGATTGAATGATTGTGATTGTATGATTGTGATGGTATGATTGTGATTGTATGATTGTGATTGTATTATTGCGATTGTATGAATGTGATTGTATGATTGTGATTGTGCGATTGTGACTGTGCGATTGTGATTGTACGATTGTGATTGTACGATTGTGATTGTATGATTATGATTGAATGATTGTGATTACGAGATTGTGATTGTATGATTGCGATTGTATGATTGTGATTGTATGATTGTGATTGTATGATTGTGATTGTATGATTGTGATTGTATGATTGTGATTTTATGATTGTGATTGTATGATTGTGATTGTCTGATTGTGGTTGTGCGATTGTGATTGTACGATTGTGATTGTACGATTGTGATAGTATGATTTTGATTGTATGATTGTGATTGTATGATTGTGATTGTATGATTGTGATTGTATGATTGTGATTGTATGATTGTGATTGTATGATTGCGATTGTATGAATGCGATTGTATGATTGTGATTGCATGATTGTGATTGTATGATTGTGATTGTATGATACTGATTGTATGATTGTGATTGTATGATTGTGATTGTCTGATTGTGGTTGTCTGATTGTGGTTGTATGATTGTGATTGTATGATTGTGATTGTCTGATTGTGGTTGTGCGATTGTGATTGTACGATTGTGATTGTACGATTGTGATAGTATGATTGTGATTGTATGATTGTGATTGTATGATTGTGATTGTGTGATTGTGATTGTATGATTGTGATTGTACGATTGTGATAGTATGATTGTGATTGTACGATTGTGATTGTATGATTATGATTGAATGATTGTGATTGTGCGATTGTGATTGTACGATTGTGATTGTACGATTGTGATTGTATGGTTGTGCTTGTATGATTGTGATTGAATGATTGTGATTGTATGATTGTGATGGTATGATTGTGATTGTATGATTGTGATTGTATTATTGCGATTGTATGAATGTGATTGTATGATTGTGATTGTGCGATTGTGACTGTGCGATTGTGATTGTACGATTGTGATTGTACGATTGTGATTGTATGATTGTGATTGTATGATTATGATTGAATGATTGTGATTGCATGGTTGTGATTGTATGATTGTGATTGCATGATTTTGAATGTATGATTGTGATTGTATGATTGTGATTGTATGATTGTGATAGTATGATTGTGATTGTATGATTGCGATTGTATGATTGCGATTGTATGATTATGGTTGTATTTTTGTGATTGTATGATTGTGATTGTATGATTGTGATTGTATGATTGTGATTGTATGACTGTGATTGTATGATTGTGATTGTACGATTGTGATTGTATGATTGTGCTTGTATGATTGTGATTGAATGATTGTGATTGTATGATTGTGATGGTATGATTGTGATTGTATGATTGTGATTGTATTATTGCGATTGTATGAATGTGATTGTATGATTGTGATTGTGCGATTGTGACTGTGCGATTGTGATTGTACGATTGTGATTGTACGATTGTGATTGTATGATTGTGATTGTATGATTATGATTGAATGATTGTGATTGCATGGTTGTGATTGTATGATTGTGATTGCATGATTTTGAATGTATGATTGTGATTGTATGATTGTGATTGTATGATTGTGATAGTATGATTGTGATTGTATGATTGCGATTGTATGATTGCGATTGTATGATTATGGTTGTATTTTTGTGATTGTATGATTGTGATTGTATGATTGTGATTGTATGATTGTGATTGTATGATTGTGATTGTATGACTGTGATTGTATGATTGTGATTGTATGATTGTGATTGTATGAATGTGATAGTATGATTGTGATTGTATGATTGTGATTGTATGATTGTGATGGTATGATTGTGATTGCATGATTGCGATCGTATGATTGTGATTGTATGATTGTGATCGAATGATTGTGATTGTATGGTTGTGATGGTATGATTGTGATTGTATGATTGCGATCGTATGATTGTGATTGTATGATTGTGATCGAATGATTGTAATTGTATGATTGTGATTGTATGATTGTGATTGTATGATTATGATTGTATGATTGTGATTGTATGATTTTTATGGTATGATTGTGATTGTATGATTGTATTTGGGAGATTGTATTTGGGAGATTGTAATTGTATGATTGCGATTGTATGATTGTGATTGTATGATTGTGATTGTATTATTGTGTTTGTATGATTGTGATTGTATGATTGTGATTGTATGATTGTGATTGTATGATTGTGATTGTATGATTGTTCTTGTATGATTGTGATTGTATGATTGTGATTGAATGATTGTGATCGTATGATTGTGATTGTATGATTGTGATTGTATGATTGTGATGGTATGATTGTGATTGTATGATTGTGATTGTATGATTGTGATTGTATGATGGTGACTGTAGTATTGTGACTGTAAGATTGTGATAGTATGATTGTGATTGTATGATTGTGATTGAATGATTGTGATTGTATGATTGTGATTGTATGATTGTGATTGTATGATTGTGATTGTATGATTGTGATTGTCTGATTGTGATTGTATGATTGAGATTGTTTGATTGTATTTGGGAGACTGTATTTGGGAGATTGTAATTGTATGATTGTGATTGTATGTTTGTGATTGTATGATTGTGATTGTATGATTGTGATTGTATGTTTGTGATTGTA
Organism: Megachile rotundata; assembly: GCF_050947335.1. Lineage (NCBI taxonomy): Eukaryota > Metazoa > Arthropoda > Insecta > Hymenoptera > Megachilidae > Megachile > Megachile rotundata. Next base: position 776,063 of record NW_027473323.1, on the reverse strand, counting down.
TGATTGTGATTGTATGATTGTGATTGTATGATTGTGATTGTATGATTGTGATTGTATGATTGTGATTGTATGATTGTGATTGTATGATTGTGATTGTGTGATTGTGATTGTATGATTGTGATTGTGCGATTGTGATTGTATGATTGTGATTGTATGATTGTGATTGTGTGATTGTGATTGTATGATTGTGATTGTATGATTGTGATTGTATGATTGTGATTGTTTGATTGTATTTGGGAGATTGTATTTGGGAGATTGTATTTGGGAGATTGTAATTGTATGATTGCGATTGTATGATTGTGATTGTATGACTGTGATTGTATGATTGTGACTGTGCGACAGTGATTGTACGATTGTGATTGTACGATTGTGATTGTATGATTATGATTGAATGATTGTGATTACGAGATTGTGATTGTATGATTGCGATTGTATGATTGTGATTGTATGATTGTGATTGTATGATTGTGATTGTATGATTGTGATTGTATGATTGTGATTGTATGATTGTGATTGTATGATTGTGATTGTATGATTGCGATTGTATGAATGCGATTGTATGATTGTGATTGCATGATTGTGATTGTATGATTGTGATTGTATGATACTGATTGTATGATTGTGATTGTATGATTGTGATTGTATGATTGTGATTGTATGATTGTGATTGTCTGATTGTGGTTGTATGATTGTGATTGTATGATTGTGATTGTCTGATTGTGGTTGTGCGATTGCGATTGTACGATTGTGATTGTACGATTGTGATTGTACGATTGTGATAGTATGATTGTGATTGTATGATTGTGATTGTATGATTGTGATTGTGTGATTGTGATTGTATGATTGTGATTGTATGATTGTGATTGTATGATTGTGATTGTTTGATTGTATTTGGGAGATTGTATTTGGGAGATTGTATTTGGGAGATTGTAATTGTATGATTGCGATTGTATGATTGTGATTGTATGACTGTGATTGTATGATTGTGACTGTGCGACTGTGATTGTACGATTGTGATTGTGTGATTGTGATTGTATGATTATGATTGAATGATTGTGATTACGAGATTGTGATTGTATGATTGCGATTGTATGATTGTGATTGTATGATTGTGATTGTATGATTGTGATTGTATGATTGTGATTGTATGATTGTGATTGTATGATTGTGATTGTATGATTGTGATTGTATGATTGTGATTGTATGATTGTGATTGTATGATTGTGATTGTATGATTGTGATTGTATGATTGTGATTGTCTGATTGTGGTTGTGCGATTGTGATTGTACGATTGTGATTGTACGATTGTGATAGTATGATTGTGATTGTATGATTGTGATTGTATGATTGTGATTGTGTGATTGTGATTGTATGATTGTGATTGTATGATTGTGATTGTATGATTGTGATTGTTTGATTGTATTTGGGAGATTGTATTTGGGAGATTGTATTTGGGAGATTGTAATTGTATGATTGCGATTGTATGATTGTGATTGTATGACTGTGATTGTATGATTGTAACTGTGCGACTGTGATTGTACGATTGTGATTGTACGATTGTGATTGTATGATTATGATTGAATGATTGTGATTGTGCGATTGTGATTGTACGATTGTGATTGTACGATTGTGATTGTATGATTGTGCTTGTATGATTGTGATTGAATGATTGTGATTGTATGATTGTGATGGTATGATTGTGATTGTATGATTGTGATTGTATTATTGCGATTGTATGAATGTGATTGTATGATTGTGATTGTGCGATTGTGACTGTGCGATTGTGATTGTACGATTGTGATTGTACGATTGTGATTGTATGATTGTGATTGTATGATTGTGATTGTATGATTGTGATAGTATGATTGTGATTGTATGATTGCGATTGTATGATTGCGATTGTATGATTATGATTGTATTTTTGTGATTGTATGATTGTGATTGTATGATTGTGATTGTATGATTGTGATTGTATGACTGTGATTGTATGATTGTGATTGTATGATTGTGATTGTATGAATGTGGTAGTATGATTGTGATTGTATGATTGTGATTGTATGATTGTGATGGTATGATTGTGATTGTATGATTGCGATCGTATGATTGTGATTGTATGATTGTGATCGAATGATTGTGATTGTATGGTTGTGATGGTATGATTGTGATTGTATGATTGCGATCGTATGATTGTGATTGTATGATTGTGATCGAATGATTGTGATTGTATGATGGTGATTGTATGATTGTGATTGTATGATTATGATTGTATGATTGTGATTGTATGATTTTTATGGTATGATTGTGATTGTATGATTGTATTTGGGAGATTGTATTTGGGAGATTGTAATTGTATGATTTTGATTGTATGATTGTGATTGTATGATTGTGATTGTATGATTGTGTTTGTATGATTGTGATTGTATGATTGTGATTGTATGATTGTGATTGTATGATTGTGATTGTATGATTGTTCTTGTATGATTGTGATTGTATGATTGTGATTGAATGATTGTGATCGTATGATTGTGATCGTATGATTGCGATTGTATGATTGTGATGGTATGCTTGTGATTGTATGACTGCGATAGTATGATTGTGATTCTATGATTATGATTGAATGATTGTGATTGTATGATTGTGATTGTGTGATTGTGATTGTCTGATTGCGATTGTATGATTGTGATTGTATGTTTGCGATAGTATGATTGTGATTGTATTTTTGTGATTGTATTATTGCGATTGTATTATTGTGATTGTATGATTGTGATTGTATGATTGTGATAGTATGATTGTGATTGTATGATTGTGATTGTATGATTGTGATTGTATGATTGTGATTGTATGATTGTGATTGTATGATTGTGATTGTATGATTGTGATTGTATGATTGTGATTGTATGATTGTGATTGTATGATTGTGATTGTGTGATTGTGATTGTATGATTCTGATTGTATGATTGCGAGTGTACGATTGTGATTCTATGATTGTGATTGTATGATTGTGATCGTATGGTTCTGATTGTTCGATTGCGATTGTACGATTGCGATTGTATTATTGTGATTGTATGATTGTGATAGTATGGTTGTGAAAGTATGATTGTGATTGTATGATTGTGATTGTGCGACTGTGATTGTACGATTGTGATTGTATGATTGTGATTGTATGATTATGATTGAATGATTGTGATTGCATGATTGTGATTGTATGATTGTGATTGCATGATTTTGAATGTATGATTGTGATTGTATGATTGTGATTGTATGATTGTGATTGTATGATTGCGATTGTATGATTGCGATTGTATGATTGTGATTGTATGATTGTGATTGTATGATTGTGATTGTATGATTGTGATTGTATGATTGTGATTGTATGATTGTGATTGTATGATTGTGATTGTAAGATTGTGATTGTATGATTGTGATTGTATGATGGTGACTGTAGTACTGTGACTGTAAGATTGTGACAGTATGATTGTGATTGTATGATTGTGATTGTATGATTGTGATTGTATGATTGTGATTGTATGATTGTGATTGTATGATTGTGATTGTATGATTGTATTTGGGAGATTGTATTTGGGAGATTGTAATTGTATGATTGCGATTGTATGATTGTGATTGTATGACTGTGATTGTATGATTGTAACTGTGCGACTGTGATTGTACGATTGTGATTGTACGATTGTGATTGTATGATTATGATTGAATGATTGTGATTGTGCGATTGTGATTGTACGATTGTGATTGTACGATTGTGATTGTACGATTGTGCTTGTATGATTGTGATTGAATGATTGTGATTGTATGATTGTGATGGTATGATTGTGATTGTATGATTGTGATTGTATTATTGCGATTGTATGAATGTGATTGTATGATTGTGATTGTGCGATTGTGACTGTGCGATTGTGATTGTACGATTGTGATTGTACGATTGTGATTGTATGATTATGATTGAATGATTGTGATTACGAGATTGTGATTGTATGATTGCGATTGTATGATTGTGATTGTATGATTGTGATTGTATGATTGTGATTGTATGATTGTGATTGTATGATTGTGATTTTATGATTGTGATTGTATGATTGTGATTGTCTGATTGTGGTTGTGCGATTGTGATTGTACGATTGTGATTGTACGATTGTGATAGTATGATTTTGATTGTATGATTGTGATTGTATGATTGTGATTGTATGATTGTGATTGTATGATTGTGATTGTATGATTGTGATTGTATGATTGCGATTGTATGAATGCGATTGTATGATTGTGATTGCATGATTGTGATTGTATGATTGTGATTGTATGATACTGATTGTATGATTGTGATTGTATGATTGTGATTGTCTGATTGTGGTTGTCTGATTGTGGTTGTATGATTGTGATTGTATGATTGTGATTGTCTGATTGTGGTTGTGCGATTGTGATTGTACGATTGTGATTGTACGATTGTGATAGTATGATTGTGATTGTATGATTGTGATTGTATGATTGTGATTGTGTGATTGTGATTGTATGATTGTGATTGTACGATTGTGATAGTATGATTGTGATTGTACGATTGTGATTGTATGATTATGATTGAATGATTGTGATTGTGCGATTGTGATTGTACGATTGTGATTGTACGATTGTGATTGTATGGTTGTGCTTGTATGATTGTGATTGAATGATTGTGATTGTATGATTGTGATGGTATGATTGTGATTGTATGATTGTGATTGTATTATTGCGATTGTATGAATGTGATTGTATGATTGTGATTGTGCGATTGTGACTGTGCGATTGTGATTGTACGATTGTGATTGTACGATTGTGATTGTATGATTGTGATTGTATGATTATGATTGAATGATTGTGATTGCATGGTTGTGATTGTATGATTGTGATTGCATGATTTTGAATGTATGATTGTGATTGTATGATTGTGATTGTATGATTGTGATAGTATGATTGTGATTGTATGATTGCGATTGTATGATTGCGATTGTATGATTATGGTTGTATTTTTGTGATTGTATGATTGTGATTGTATGATTGTGATTGTATGATTGTGATTGTATGACTGTGATTGTATGATTGTGATTGTACGATTGTGATTGTATGATTGTGCTTGTATGATTGTGATTGAATGATTGTGATTGTATGATTGTGATGGTATGATTGTGATTGTATGATTGTGATTGTATTATTGCGATTGTATGAATGTGATTGTATGATTGTGATTGTGCGATTGTGACTGTGCGATTGTGATTGTACGATTGTGATTGTACGATTGTGATTGTATGATTGTGATTGTATGATTATGATTGAATGATTGTGATTGCATGGTTGTGATTGTATGATTGTGATTGCATGATTTTGAATGTATGATTGTGATTGTATGATTGTGATTGTATGATTGTGATAGTATGATTGTGATTGTATGATTGCGATTGTATGATTGCGATTGTATGATTATGGTTGTATTTTTGTGATTGTATGATTGTGATTGTATGATTGTGATTGTATGATTGTGATTGTATGATTGTGATTGTATGACTGTGATTGTATGATTGTGATTGTATGATTGTGATTGTATGAATGTGATAGTATGATTGTGATTGTATGATTGTGATTGTATGATTGTGATGGTATGATTGTGATTGCATGATTGCGATCGTATGATTGTGATTGTATGATTGTGATCGAATGATTGTGATTGTATGGTTGTGATGGTATGATTGTGATTGTATGATTGCGATCGTATGATTGTGATTGTATGATTGTGATCGAATGATTGTAATTGTATGATTGTGATTGTATGATTGTGATTGTATGATTATGATTGTATGATTGTGATTGTATGATTTTTATGGTATGATTGTGATTGTATGATTGTATTTGGGAGATTGTATTTGGGAGATTGTAATTGTATGATTGCGATTGTATGATTGTGATTGTATGATTGTGATTGTATTATTGTGTTTGTATGATTGTGATTGTATGATTGTGATTGTATGATTGTGATTGTATGATTGTGATTGTATGATTGTTCTTGTATGATTGTGATTGTATGATTGTGATTGAATGATTGTGATCGTATGATTGTGATTGTATGATTGTGATTGTATGATTGTGATGGTATGATTGTGATTGTATGATTGTGATTGTATGATTGTGATTGTATGATGGTGACTGTAGTATTGTGACTGTAAGATTGTGATAGTATGATTGTGATTGTATGATTGTGATTGAATGATTGTGATTGTATGATTGTGATTGTATGATTGTGATTGTATGATTGTGATTGTATGATTGTGATTGTCTGATTGTGATTGTATGATTGAGATTGTTTGATTGTATTTGGGAGACTGTATTTGGGAGATTGTAATTGTATGATTGTGATTGTATGTTTGTGATTGTATGATTGTGATTGTATGATTGTGATTGTATGTTTGTGATTGTATGATTGTGATTGTATGATTGTGATTGTATGATTGTGATTGTATGATTGTGATTGTATGATTGTGATTGTATGATTGTGATTGTATGATTGTGATTGTGTGATTGTGATTGTATGATTGTGATTGTGCGATTGTGATTGTATGATTGTGATTGTATGATTGTGATTGTGTGATTGTGATTGTATGATTGTGATTGTATGATTGTGATTGTATGATTGTGATTGTTTGATTGTATTTGGGAGATTGTATTTGGGAGATTGTATTTGGGAGATTGTAATTGTATGATTGCGATTGTATGATTGTGATTGTATGACTGTGATTGTATGATTGTGACTGTGCGACAGTGATTGTACGATTGTGATTGTACGATTGTGATTGTATGATTATGATTGAATGATTGTGATTACGAGATTGTGATTGTATGATTGCGATTGTATGATTGTGATTGTATGATTGTGATTGTATGATTGTGATTGTATGATTGTGATTGTATGATTGTGATTGTATGATTGTGATTGTATGATTGTGATTGTATGATTGCGATTGTATGAATGCGATTGTATGATTGTGATTGCATGATTGTGATTGTATGATTGTGATTGTATGATACTGATTGTATGATTGTGATTGTATGATTGTGATTGTATGATTGTGATTGTATGATTGTGATTGTCTGATTGTGGTTGTATGATTGTGATTGTATGATTGTGATTGTCTGATTGTGGTTGTGCGATTGCGATTGTACGATTGTGATTGTACGATTGTGATTGTACGATTGTGATAGTATGATTGTGATTGTATGATTGTGATTGTATGATTGTGATTGTGTGATTGTGATTGTATGATTGTGATTGTATGATTGTGATTGTATGATTGTGATTGTTTGATTGTATTTGGGAGATTGTATTTGGGAGATTGTATTTGGGAGATTGTAATTGTATGATTGCGATTGTATGATTGTGATTGTATGACTGTGATTGTATGATTGTGACTGTGCGACTGTGATTGTACGATTGTGATTGTGTGATTGTGATTGTATGATTATGATTGAATGATTGTGATTACGAGATTGTGATTGTATGATTGCGATTGTATGATTGTGATTGTATGATTGTGATTGTATGATTGTGATTGTATGATTGTGATTGTATGATTGTGATTGTATGATTGTGATTGTATGATTGTGATTGTATGATTGTGATTGTATGATTGTGATTGTATGATTGTGATTGTATGATTGTGATTGTATGATTGTGATTGTCTGATTGTGGTTGTGCGATTGTGATTGTACGATTGTGATTGTACGATTGTGATAGTATGATTGTGATTGTATGATTGTGATTGTATGATTGTGATTGTGTGATTGTGATTGTATGATTGTGATTGTATGATTGTGATTGTATGATTGTGATTGTTTGATTGTATTTGGGAGATTGTATTTGGGAGATTGTATTTGGGAGATTGTAATTGTATGATTGCGATTGTATGATTGTGATTGTATGACTGTGATTGTATGATTGTAACTGTGCGACTGTGATTGTACGATTGTGATTGTACGATTGTGATTGTATGATTATGATTGAATGATTGTGATTGTGCGATTGTGATTGTACGATTGTGATTGTACGATTGTGATTGTATGATTGTGCTTGTATGATTGTGATTGAATGATTGTGATTGTATGATTGTGATGGTATGATTGTGATTGTATGATTGTGATTGTATTATTGCGATTGTATGAATGTGATTGTATGATTGTGATTGTGCGATTGTGACTGTGCGATTGTGATTGTACGATTGTGATTGTACGATTGTGATTGTATGATTGTGATTGTATGATTGTGATTGTATGATTGTGATAGTATGATTGTGATTGTATGATTGCGATTGTATGATTGCGATTGTATGATTATGATTGTATTTTTGTGATTGTATGATTGTGATTGTATGATTGTGATTGTATGATTGTGATTGTATGACTGTGATTGTATGATTGTGATTGTATGATTGTGATTGTATGAATGTGGTAGTATGATTGTGATTGTATGATTGTGATTGTATGATTGTGATGGTATGATTGTGATTGTATGATTGCGATCGTATGATTGTGATTGTATGATTGTGATCGAATGATTGTGATTGTATGGTTGTGATGGTATGATTGTGATTGTATGATTGCGATCGTATGATTGTGATTGTATGATTGTGATCGAATGATTGTGATTGTATGATGGTGATTGTATGATTGTGATTGTATGATTATGATTGTATGATTGTGATTGTATGATTTTTATGGTATGATTGTGATTGTATGATTGTATTTGGGAGATTGTATTTGGGAGATTGTAATTGTATGATTTTGATTGTATGATTGTGATTGTATGATTGTGATTGTATGATTGTGTTTGTATGATTGTGATTGTATGATTGTGATTGTATGATTGTGATTGTATGATTGTGATTGTATGATTGTTCTTGTATGATTGTGATTGTATGATTGTGATTGAATGATTGTGATCGTATGATTGTGATCGTATGATTGCGATTGTATGATTGTGATGGTATGCTTGTGATTGTATGACTGCGATAGTATGATTGTGATTCTATGATTATGATTGAATGATTGTGATTGTATGATTGTGATTGTGTGATTGTGATTGTCTGATTGCGATTGTATGATTGTGATTGTATGTTTGCGATAGTATGATTGTGATTGTATTTTTGTGATTGTATTATTGCGATTGTATTATTGTGATTGTATGATTGTGATTGTATGATTGTGATAGTATGATTGTGATTGTATGATTGTGATTGTATGATTGTGATTGTATGATTGTGATTGTATGATTGTGATTGTATGATTGTGATTGTATGATTGTGATTGTATGATTGTGATTGTATGATTGTGATTGTATGATTGTGATTGTGTGATTGTGATTGTATGATTCTGATTGTATGATTGCGAGTGTACGATTGTGATTCTATGATTGTGATTGTATGATTGTGATCGTATGGTTCTGATTGTTCGATTGCGATTGTACGATTGCGATTGTATTATTGTGATTGTATGATTGTGATAGTATGGTTGTGAAAGTATGATTGTGATTGTATGATTGTGATTGTGCGACTGTGATTGTACGATTGTGATTGTATGATTGTGATTGTATGATTATGATTGAATGATTGTGATTGCATGATTGTGATTGTATGATTGTGATTGCATGATTTTGAATGTATGATTGTGATTGTATGATTGTGATTGTATGATTGTGATTGTATGATTGCGATTGTATGATTGCGATTGTATGATTGTGATTGTATGATTGTGATTGTATGATTGTGATTGTATGATTGTGATTGTATGATTGTGATTGTATGATTGTGATTGTATGATTGTGATTGTAAGATTGTGATTGTATGATTGTGATTGTATGATGGTGACTGTAGTACTGTGACTGTAAGATTGTGACAGTATGATTGTGATTGTATGATTGTGATTGTATGATTGTGATTGTATGATTGTGATTGTATGATTGTGATTGTATGATTGTGATTGTATGATTGTATTTGGGAGATTGTATTTGGGAGATTGTAATTGTATGATTTTGATTGTATGATTGTGATTGTATGATTGTGATTGTATGATTGTGTTTGTATGATTGTGATTGTATGATTGTGATTGTATGATTGTGATTGTATGATTGTGATTGTATGATTGTTCTTGTATGATTGTGATTGTATGATTGTGATTGAATGATTGTGATCGTATGATTGTGATCGTATGATTGCGATTGTATGATTGTGATGGTATGCTTGTGATTGTATGATTGCGATAGTATGATTGTGATTCTATGATTATGATTGTATGATTGTGATTGTATGATTGTGATTGTGTGATTGTGATTGTCTGATTGCGATTGTATGATTGTGATTGTATGTTTGCGATAGTATGATTGTGATTGTATTTTTGTGATTGTATGATTGTGATTGTATTATTGCGATTGTATGATTGTGATTGTATGATTGTGATTGTATGATTGTGATTGTATGATTGTGATTGTATGATTGTGATTGTATGATTGTGATTGTATGATTGTGATTGTATGAATGTGATTGTATGATTGTGATTGTATGATTGTGATTGTATGATTGTGATTGTATGATTGTGATTGTATGATTGTGATTGTATGATTGTGATTGTATGATTGTGATTGTATGATTGTGATTGTATGATTGTGATTGTATGATGGTGACTGTAGTACTGTGACTGTAAGATTGTGACAGTATGATTGTGATTGTATGATTGTGATTGTATGATTGTGATTGTATGATTGTGATTGTATGATTGTGATTGTATGATTGTGATTGTGTGATTGTGATTGTATAATTGTGATTGTATGATTGCGAGTGTATGATTGTGAATCTATGATTGTGATTGTATGATTGTGATCGTATGGTTCTGATTGTTCGATTGCGATTGTACGATTGCGTTTGTATTATTGTGATTCTATGATTGTGATAGTATGGTTGTGAAAGTATGATTGTGATTGTATGATTGTGATTATATGATTGTGATTGTATGATTGTGATTGTATGATTGTGATTGTGCGACTGTGATTGTACGATTGTGATTGTATGATTGTGATTGGATGATTATGATTGAATGATTGTGATTGCATGATTGTGATTGTATGATTGTGATTGCATGATTTTGAATGTATGATTGTGATTGTATGATTGTGATTGTATGATTGTGATTGTATGATTGTGATTGTAAGATTGTGATTGTATGAATGTGATTGTATGATTGTGATTGTATGATTATGATTGAATGATTGTGATTGCATGATTGTGATTGCATGATTGTGACTGCATGATTTTGAATGTATGATTGTGATTGTATGATTGTGATTGTATGATTGTGATTGTATGATTGTGATTGCATGATTTTGAATGTATGATTGTGATTGTATGATTGTGATTGTATGATTGTGATTGTATGATTGTGATAGTATGATTGTGATTGTAAGATTGTGATTGTGTGACTGTGATTGTATGATTGTGATTGTATGATTGTCATTGTATGATTATGATTGTATGATTGTGATTGCATGATTGTGATTGTATGATTGAAATTGCATGATTTTGTATGTATGATTGTGATTGTATGATTGTGATTGTATGATTGTGATTGTATGATTGTGATTGTATGATTGTGATTATATGATTGTGATTGTATGATTATGATTGTATTTTTGTGATTGTATGATTGTGATTGTATGATTGCGATTGTACTATTGTGATTGTATGATTGTGATAGTATGATTGTAATTGTATGATTGCGATAGTATTATTGTGATTGTATGATTGTGATTGTATGATTGTGATTGTATGATTGTGATTGTATGATTGTGATTGTATGATTGCGATTGTATGATTGTGATTGTATGATTGTGATTGTATGATTGTGATTGTATGATTGTGATTGTATGACTGTGATGGTATGATTGTGATTGTATGATTGCGATCGTATGATTGTGATTGTATGATTGTGATCGAATGATTGTGATTGTATGATTATGATGGTATGATTGTGATTGTATGATTGCGATCGTATGATTGCGATTGTATGATTGTGATCGAATGATTGTGATTGTATGATTGTGATTGTATGATTGTGATTGTATGATTGTGATTGTATGATTATGATTGTATGATTGTGATTGTATGATTTTTATGGTATGATTGTGATTGTATGATTGTTCTTGTATGATTGTGATTGTATGATTGTGATTGAATGATTGTGATCGTATGATTGTGATCGTATGATTGCGATTGTATGATTGTGATGGTATGCTTGTGATTGTATGATTGCAATAGTATGATTGTGATTCTATGATTATGATTGTATGATTGTGATTGTATGATTGTGTTTGTGTGATTGTGATTGTCTGATTGCGATTGTATGATTGTGATTGTATGTTTGCGATAGTATGATTGTGATTGTATTTTTGTGATTGTATGATTGTGATTGTATTATTGCGATTGTATGATTGTGATTGTATGATTGTGATTGTATGATTGTGATAGTATGATTGTGATAGTATGATTGTGATAGTATGATTGTGATTGTATGATTGTGATTGTATGATTGTGATTGTATGATTGTGATTGTATGATTGTGATTGTATGATTGTGAAAGTATGATTGTGATTGTATGATTGTGATTGTATGATTGTGATTGTACGATTGTGATTGTATGATTGTGATTGTCTGATTGTGATTGTAAGATTGTGATTGTATGACTGTGATTGGATGATTGTGATTGTATGATTGTGATAGTATGATTCTGATTGTATGATTGTGATTGTATGATTTTGATGGTATGATTGTGATTGTATGATTGTGATTGTATGATTGTATTTGTATGATTGTGATTGTATGATTGTGATTGTATGATTGTGATTGTATGATTGTGATTGTATGATTGTGATTGTATGATTGTGATTGTACGATTGTGATCGTATGATTGCGATTGTATGATTTTCATTGTATGATTGTGATTGTGTGATTGTGATTGTCTGATTGCGATTGTATGATTGTGATTGTATGTTTGCGATAGTATGATTGTGATTGTATTTTTGTGATTGTATGATCGTGATTGTATTATTGCGATTGTATGATTGTGATTGTATGATTGTGATTGTATGATTGTGATAGTATGATTGTGATTGTATGATTGTGATGGTATGATTGTGATTGTATGATTGTGATTGTATGATTGTGATTGTATGATTGTGATTGTATGATTGTGATTGTATGATTGTGATTGTATGATTGTGAAAGTATGATTGTGATTGTATGATTGTGATTGTATGATTGCGATTGTACGATTGTGATTGTATGATTGTGATTGTCTGATTGTGATTGTAAGATTGTGATTGTATGAGTGTGATTGTATGATTGTCATTGTATGATTGTGATTGTATGATTGTGATAGTATGATTGTGATTGTATGATTGTGATTGTATGATTGTGATTGTACGATTGTGATTGTATGATTGTATTTGGGAGATTGTAATTGTACGATTGTGATCGTATGATTGTGATTGTATGCTTGCGATTGTATGATTGTGATTGTATGATTGTGATTGTATGATTGTGATTGCATGATTTTGAATGTATGATTGTGATTGTATGATTGTGATTGTATGATTGTGATTGTATGATTGCGATTGTATGATTGCGATTGTATGATTGTGATTGTATGATTGTGATTGTATGATTGTGATTGTATGATTGTGATTGTATGATTGTGATTGTATGATTGTGATTGTATGATTGTGATTGTGTGATTGTGATTGTATAATTGTGATTGTATGTTTGCGAGTGTATGATTGTGAATCTATGATTGTGATTGTATGATTGTGATCGTATGGTTCTGATTGTTCGATTGCGATTGTACGATTGCGTTTGTATTATTGTGATTGTATGATTGTGATAGTATGGTTGTGAAAGTATGGTTGTGATTGTATGATTGTGATTATATGATTGTGATTGTATGATTGTGATTGTATGATTGTGATTGTGCGACTGTGATTGTACGCTTGTGATTGTATGATTGTGATTGGATGATTATGATTGAATGATTGTGATTGCATGATTGTGATTGTATGATTGTGATTGCATGATTTTGAATGTATGATTGTGATTGTATGATTGTGATTGTATGATTGTGATTGTATGATTGTGATTGTAAGATTGTGATTGTATGAATGTGATTGTATGATTGTGATTGTATGATTATGATTGAATGATTGTGATTGCATGATTGTGATTGCATGATTGTGACTGCATGATTTTGAATGTATGATTGTGATTGTATGATTGTGATTGTATGATTGTGATTGTATGATTGTGATTGCATGATTTTGAATGTATGATTGTGATTGTATGATTGTGATTGTATGATTGTGATTGTATGATTGTGATAGTATGATTGTGATTGTAAGATTGTGATTGTGTGACTGTGATTGTATGATTGTGATTGTATGATTGTCATTGTATGATTATGATTGTATGATTGTGATTGCATGATTGTGATTGTATGATTGAAATTGCATGATTTTGTATGTATGATTGTGATTGTATGATTGTGATTGTATGATTGTGATTGTATGATTGTGATTGTATGATTGTGATTATATGATTGTGATTGTATGATTATGATTGTATTTTTGTGATTGTATGATTGTGATTGTATGATTGCGATTGTACTATTGTGATTGTATGATTGTGATAGTATGATTGTAATTGTATGATTGCGATAGTATTATTGTGATTGTATGATTGTGATTGTATGATTGTGATTGTATGATTGTGATTGTATGATTGTGATTGTATGATTGCGATTGTATGATTGTGATTGTATGATTGTGATTGTATGATTGTGATTGTATGATTGTGATTGTATGACTGTGATGGTATGATTGTGATTGTATGATTGCGATCGTATGATTGTGATTGTATGATTGTGATCGAATGATTGTGATTGTATGATTATGATGGTATGATTGTGATTGTATGATTGCGATCGTATGATTGCGATTGTATGATTGTGATCGAATGATTGTGATTGTATGATTGTGATTGTATGATTGTGATTGTATGATTGTGATTGTATGATTATGATTGTATGATTGTGATTGTATGATTTTTATGGTATGATTGTGATTGTATGATTGTTCTTGTATGATTGTGATTGTATGATTGTGATTGAATGATTGTGATCGTATGATTGTGATCGTATGATTGCGATTGTATGATTGTGATGGTATGCTTGTGATTGTATGATTGCGATAGTATGATTGTGATTCTATGATTATGATTGTATGATTGTGATTGTATGATTGTGATTGTGTGGATGTGATTGTCTGATTGCGATTGTATGATTGTGATTGTATGTTTGCGATAGTATGATTGTGATTGTATTTTTGTGATTGTATGATTGTGATTGTATTATTGCGATTGTATGATTGTGATTGTATGATTGTGATTGTATGATTGTGATAGTATGATTGTGATAGTATGATTGTGATAGTATGATTGTGATTGTATGATTGTGATTGTATGATTGTGATTGTATGATTGTGATTGTATGATTGTGATTGTATGATTGTGAAAGTATGATTGTGATTGTATGATTGTGATTGTATGATTGTGATTGTACGATTGTGATTGTATGATTGTGATTGTCTGATTGTGATTGTAAGATTGTGATTGTATGACTGTGATTGGATGATTGTGATTGTATGATTGTGATTGTATGATTGTGATAGTATGATTCTGATTGTATGATTGTGATTGTATGATTTTGATGGTATGATTGTGATTGTATGATTGTGATTGTATGATTGTATTTGTATGATTGTGATTGTATGATTGTGATTGTATGATTGTGATTGTATGATTGTGATTGTATGATTGTGATTGTACGATTGTGATCGTATGATTGCGATTGTATGATTTTCATTGTATGATTGTGATTGTGTGATTGTGATTGTCTGATTGCGATTGTATGATTGTGATTGTATGTTTGCGATAGTATGATTGTGATTGTATTTTTGTGATTGTATGATTGTGATTGTATTATTGCGATTGTATGATTGTGATTGTATGATTGTGATTGTATGATTGTGATAGTATGATTGTGATAGTATGATTGTGATTGTATGATTGTGATTGTATGATTGTGATTGTATGATTGTGATTGTATGATTGTGATTGTATGATTGTGATTGTATGATTGTGATTGTATGATTGTGATTGTATGATTGTGAAAGTATGATTGTGATTGTATGATAGTGATTGTATGATTGCGATTGTACGATTGTGATTGTATGATTGTGATTGTCTGATTGTGATTGTAAGATTGTGATTGTATGAGTGTGATTGTATGAGTGTGATTGTATGATTGTGATTGTATGATTGTGATTGTATGATTGTGATAGTATGATTGTGATTGTATGATTGTGATTGTATGATTGTGATTGTGTGATTGTGATTGTATAATTGTGATTGTATGATTGCGAGTGTATGATTGTGAATCTATGATTGTGATTGTATGATTGTGATCGTATGGTTCTGATTGTTCGATTGCGATTGTACGATTGCGTTTGTATTATTGTGATTGTATGATTGTGATAGTATGGTTGTGAAAGTATGATTGTGATTGTATGATTGTGATTATATGATTGTGATTGTATGATTGTGATTGTATGATTGTGATTGTGCGACTGTGATTGTACGATTGTGATTGTATGATTGTGATTGTATGATTATGATTGAATGATTGTGATTGCATGATTGTGATTGTATGATTGTGATTGCATGATTTTGAATGTATGATTGTGATTGTATGATTGTGATTGTATGATTGTGATTGTATGATTGTGATTGTAAGATTGTGATTGTATGAATGTGATTGTATGATTGTGATTGTATCATTATGATTGAATGATTGTGATTGCATGATTGTGATTGCATGATTGTGACTGCATGATTTTGAATGTATGATTGTGATTGTATGATTGTGATTGTATGATTGTGATTGTATGATTGTGATTGTATGATTGTGATTGCATGATTTTGAATGTATGATTGTGATTGTATGATTGTGATTGTATGATTGTGATTGTATGATTGTGATTGTATGATTGTGATAGTATGATTGTGATTGTAAGATTGTGATTGTGTGACTGTGATTGTATGATTGTGATTGTATGATTGTCATTGTATGATTATGATTGTATGATTGTGATTGCATGATTGTGATTGTATGATTGAGATTGTATGATTGTGATTGTATGATTGTGATTGTATGATTGTGATTGTATGATTATGATTGTATGATTGTGATTGTATGATTTTTATGGTATGATTGTGATTGTATGATTGTATTTGGGAGATTGTATTTGGGAGATTGTAATTGTATGATTTTGATTGTATGATTGTGATTGTATGATTGTGATTGTATGATTGTGATTGTATGATTGTGTTTGTATGATTGTGATTGTATGATTGTGATTGTATGATTGTGATTGTATGATTGTGATTGTATGATTGTTCTTGTATGATTGTGATTGTATGATTGTGATTGAATGATTGTGATCGTATGATTGTGATCGTATGATTGCGATTGTATGATTGTGATGGTATGCTTGTGATTGTATGATTGCGATAGTATGATTGTGATTGTATGATTGTGATTGTATTATTGCGATTGTATGATTGTGATTGTATGATTGTGATTGTATGATTGTGATAGTATGATTGTGATTGTATGATTGTGATTGTATGATTGTGATTGTATGATTGTGATTGTATGATTGTGATTGTATGATTGTGAAAGTATGATTGTGATTGTATGATTGTGATTGTATGATTGCGATTGTACGATTGTGATTGTATGATTGTGATTGTCTGATTGTGATTGTAAGATTGTGATTGTATGACTGTGATTGTATGATTGTGATTGTATGATTGTGATTGTATGATTGTGATAGTATGATTGTGATTGTATGATTGTGATTGTATGATTTTGATGGTATGATTGTGATTGTATGATTGTATTTGGGAGATTGTATTTGGGAGATTGTATTTGGGAGATTGTATTTGGGAGATTGTAATTGTATGATTGCGATTGTATGATTGTGATTGTATGATTGTGATTGTATGATTGTGTTTGTATGATTGTGATTGTATGATTGTGATTGTATGATTGTGATTGTATGATTGTGATTGTATGATTGTTCTTGTATGACTGTGATTGTATGATTGTGATTGAATGATTGAGATCGTATGATTGTGATCGTATGATTGCGATTGTATGATTTTGATTGTATGATAGTGGATGTATGATTGTGATTGTATGATTGTGATTGTATAATTGTGATTGCATGATTTTGAATGTATGATTGTGATTGTATGATTGTGATTGTATGATTGTGATTGTATGATTGCGATTGTATGATTGTGATTGTATGATTGTGATTGTATGATTGTGATTGTATGATTGTGATTGTATGATTGTGATTGTATGATTGTGATTGTATGATTGTGATTGTATGATTGTGATTGTGTGATTGTGATTGTATAATTGTGATTGTATGATTGCGAGTGTATGATTGTGAATCTATGATTGTGATTGTATGATTGTGATCGTATGGTTCTGATTGTTCGATTGCGATTGTACGATTGCGTTTGTATTATTGTGATTGTATGATTGTGATAGTATGGTTGTGAAAGTATGATTGTGATTGTATGATTGTGATTATATGATTGTGATTGTATGATTGTGATTGTATGATTGTGATTGTGCGACTGTGATTGTACGATTGTGATTGTATGATTGTGATTGTATGATTATGATTGAATGATTGTGATTGCATGATTGTGATTGTATGATTGTGATTGCATGATTTTGAATGTATGATTGTGATTGTATGATTGTGATTGTATGATTGTGATTGTATGATTGTGATTGTAAGATTGTGATTGTATGAATGTGATTGTATGATTGTGATTGTATCATTATGATTGAATGATTGTGATTGCATGATTGTGATTGCATGATTGTGACTGCATGATTTTGAATGTATGATTGTGATTGTATGATTGTGATTGTATGATTGTGATTGTATGATTGTGATTGTATGATTGTGATTGCATGATTTTGAATGTATGATTGTGATTGTATGATTGTGATTGTATGATTGTGATTGTATGATTGTGATTGCATGATTGTGATAGTATGATTGTGATTGTAAGATTGTGATTGTGTGACTGTGATTGTATGATTGTGATTGTATGATTGTCATTGTATGATTATGATTGTATGATTGTGATTGCATGATTGTGATTGTATGATTGAGATTGCATGATTGTGATTGTATGATTGTGATTGTATGATTGTGATTGTATGATTATGATTGTATGATTGTGATTGTATGATTTTTATGGTATGATTGTGATTGTATGATTGTATTTGGGAGATTGTATTTGGGAGATTGTAATTGTATGATTTTGATTGTATGATTGTGATTGTGTGATTGTGATTGTATGATTGTGTTTGTATGATTGTGATTGTATGATTGTGATTGTATGATTGTGATTGTATGATTGTGATTGTATGATTGTTCTTGTATGATTGTGATTGTATGATTGTGATTGAATGATTGTGATCGTATGATTGTGATCGTATGATTGCGATTGTATGATTGTGATGGTATGCTTGTGATTGTATGATTGCGATTGTATGATTGTGATTCTATGATTATGATTGAATGATTGTGATTGTATGATTGTGATTGTGTGATTGTGATTGTCTGATTGCGATTGTATGATTGTGATTGTATGTTTGCGATAGTATGATTGTGATTGTATTTTTGTGATTGTATGATTGTGATTGTATTATTGCGATTGTATGTTTGTGATTGTATGATTGTGATTGTATGATTGTGATAGTATGATTGTGATTGTATGATTGTGATTGTATGATTGTGATTGTATGATTGTGATTGTATGATTGTGATTGTATGATTGTGAAAGTATGATTGTGATTGTATGATTGTGATTGTATGATTGGGATTGTACGATTGTGATTGTATGATTGTGATTGTCTGATTGTGATTGTAAGATTGTGATTGTGTGACTGTGATTGTATGATTGTGATTGTATGATTGTGATTGTATGATTGTGATTGTATGATTGTGATAGTATGATTGTGATTGTATGATTGTGATTGTATGATTTTGATGGTATGATTGTGATTGTATGATTGTATTTGGGAGATTGTATTTGGGAGATTGTATTTGGGAGATTGTATTTGGGAGATTGTAATTGTATGATTGCGATTGTATGATTGTGATTGTATGATTGTGATTGTATGATTGTGTTTGTATGATTGTGATTGTATGATTGTGATTGTATGATTGTGATTGTATGATTGTGATTGTATGATTGTTCTTGTATGACTGTGATTGTATGATTGTGATTGAATGATTGAGATCGTATGATTGTGATCGTATGATTGCGATTGTATGATTTTGATTGTATGATAGTGGATGTATGATTGTGATTGTATGATTGTGATTGTATGATTGTGATTGTATGATTGTGATTGTATGATTGTGATTGTATGATTGTGATTGTATGATTGTGATTGTATGATTGTGATTGTATGATTGTGATTGTATGATTGTGATTGTATGATTGTGATTGTATGATGGTGACTGTAGTATTGTGACTGTAAGATTGTGATAGTATGATTGTGATTGTATGATTGTGATTGTATGATTGTGATTGTATGATTGTGATTGTATGATTGTGATTGTATGATTGTGATTGTATGATTGTATTTGGGAGATTGTATTTGGGAGACTGTAATTGTACGATTGTGATCGTATGATTGTGATTGTATGCTTGCGATTGTATGATTGTGATTGTATGATTGTGATTGTATGATTGTGATTGCATGATTTTGAATGTATGATTGTGATTGTGTGATTGTGATTGTATGAATGTGATTGTATGATTGCGATTGTATGATTGTGATTGTATGATTGTGATTGTGTGATTGTGATTGTATGATTCTGATTGTATGATTGCGAGTGTATGATTGTGATTCTATGATTGTGATTGTATGATTGTGATCGTATGGTTCTGATTGTTCGATTGCGATTGTACGATTGCGATTGTATTATTGTGATTGTATGATTGTGATAGTATGGTTGTGAAAGTATGATTGTGATTGTATGATGGTGATTATATGATTGTGATTGTATGATTGTGATTGTATGATTGTGATTGTGCGACTGTGATTGTACGATTGTGATTGTATGATTGTGATTGTATGATTGTGATTGCATGATTTTGAATGTATGATTGTGATTGTATGATTGTGATTGTATGATTGTGATTGTATGATTGTGATAGTATGATTGTGATTGTAAGATTGTGATTGCATGATTGTGATTGCATGATTGTGACTGCATGATTTTGAATGTATGATTGTGATTGTATGATTGTGATTGTAAGATTGTGATTGTGTGACTGTGATTGTATGATTGTGATTGTATGATTGTCATTGTATGATTATGATTGTATGATTGTGATTGCATGACTGTGATTGTATGATTGAGATTGCATGATTTTGTATGTATGATTGTGATTGTATGATTGTGATTGTATGATTGTGATTGTATGATTGTGATTATATGATTGTGATTGTATGATTATGATTGTATTTTTGTGATTGTATGATTGTGATTGTATGATTGCGATTGTATTATTGTGATTGTATGATTGTGATAGTATGATTGTAATTGTATGATTGCGATAGTATTATTGTGATTGTATGATTGTGATTGTATGATTGTGATTGTATGATTGTGATTGTATGATTGTGATTGTATGATTGCGATTGTATGATTGTGATTGTATGATTGTGATTGTATGATTGTGATTGTATGATTGTGATTGTATGACTGTGATGGTATGATTGTGATTGTATGATTGCGATCGTATGATTGTGATTGTATGATTGTGATCGAATGATTGTGATTGTATGATTGTGATGGTATGATTGTGATTGTATGATTGCGATCGTATGATTGCGATTGTATGATTGTAATCGAATGATTGTGATTGTATGATTGTGATTGTATGATTGTGATTGTATGATTATGATTGTATGATTGTGATTGTATGATTTTTATGGTATGATTGTTCTTGTATGATTGTGATTGTATGATTGTGATTGAATGATTGTGATCGTATGATTGTGATCGTATGATTGCGATTGTATGATTGTGATGGTATGCTTGTGATTGTATGATTGCGATAGTATGATTGTGATTCTATGATTATGATTGTATGATTGTGATTGTATGATTGTGATTGTGTGATTGTGATTGTCTGATTGCGATTGTATGATTGTGATTGTATGTTTGCGATAGTATGATTGTGATTGTATTTTTGTGATTGTATGATTGTGATTGTATTATTGCGATTGTATGATTGTGATTGTATGATTGTGATTGTATGATTGTGATAGTATGATTGTGATAGTATGATTGTGACTGTATGATTGTGATTGTATGATTGTGATTGTATGATTGTGAAAGTATGATTGTGATTGTATGATTGTGATTGTATGATTGTGATTGTATGATTGTGATTGTACGATTGTGATTGTATGATTGTGATTGTCTGATTGTGATTGTAAGATTGTGATTGTATGACTGTGATTGGATGATTGTGATTGTATGATTGTGATTATATGATTGTGATAGTATGATTGTGATTGTATGATTGTGATTGTATGATTTTGATGGTATGATTGTGATTGTATGATTGTATTTGGGAGATTGTATTTGGGAGATTGTATATGGGAGATTGTAATTGTATGATTGCGATTGTATGATTGTGATTGTATGATTGTGATTGTATGATTGTGATTGTATGATTGTGATTGTATGATTGTGATTGCATGATTTTGAATGTATGATTGTAATTGTATGATTCTGATTGTATGATTGTGATTGTATGATTGCGATTGTATGATTGCGATTGTATGATTGTGATTGTATGTTTGCGATAGTATGATTGTGATTGTATTTTTGTGATTGTATGATTGTGATTGTATTATTGCGATTGTATGTTTGTGATTGTATGATTGTGATTGTATGATTGTGATAGTATGATTGTGATTGTATGATTGTGATTGTATGATTGTGATTGTATGATTGTGATTGTATGATTGTGATTGTATGATTGTGAAAGTATGATTGTGATTGTATGATTGTGATTGTATGATTGGGATTGTACGATTGTGATTGTATGATTGTGATTGTCTGATTGTGATTGTAAGATTGTGATTGTGTGACTGTGATTGTATGATTGTGATTGTATGATTGTGATTGTATGATTGTGATAGTATGATTGTGATTGTATGATTGTGATTGTATGATTTTGATGGTATGATTGTGATTGTATGATTGTATTTGGGAGATTGTATTTGGGAGATTGTATTTGGGAGATTGTATTTGGGAGATTGTAATTGTATGATTGCGATTGTATGATTGTGATTGTATGATTGTGATTGTATGATTGTGTTTGTATGATTGTGATTGTATGATTGTGATTGTATGATTGTGATTGTATGATTGTGATTGTATGATTGTTCTTGTATGACTGTGATTGTATGATTGTGATTGAATGATTGAGATCGTATGATTGTGATCGTATGATTGCGATTGTATGATTTTGATTGTATGATAGTGGATGTATGATTGTGATTGTATGATTGTGATTGTATGATTGTGATTGTATGATTGTGATTGTATGATTGTGATTGTATGATTGTGATTGTATGATTGTGATTGTATGATTGTGATTGTATGATTGTGATTGTATGATTGTGATTGTATGATTGTGATTGTATGATGGTGACTGTAGTATTGTGACTGTAAGATTGTGATAGTATGATTGTGATTGTATGATTGTGATTGTATGATTGTGATTGTATGATTGTGATTGTATGATTGTGATTGTATGATTGTGATTGTATGATTGTATTTGGGAGATTGTATTTGGGAGACTGTAATTGTACGATTGTGATCGTATGATTGTGATTGTATGCTTGCGATTGTATGATTGTGATTGTATGATTGTGATTGTATGATTGTGATTGCATGATTTTGAATGTATGATTGTGATTGTGTGATTGTGATTGTATGAATGTGATTGTATGATTGCGATTGTATGATTGTGATTGTATGATTGTGATTGTGTGATTGTGATTGTATGATTCTGATTGTATGATTGCGAGTGTATGATTGTGATTCTATGATTGTGATTGTATGATTGTGATCGTATGGTTCTGATTGTTCGATTGCGATTGTACGATTGCGATTGTATTATTGTGATTGTATGATTGTGATAGTATGGTTGTGAAAGTATGATTGTGATTGTATGATGGTGATTATATGATTGTGATTGTATGATTGTGATTGTATGATTGTGATTGTGCGACTGTGATTGTACGATTGTGATTGTATGATTGTGATTGTATGATTGTGATTGCATGATTTTGAATGTATGATTGTGATTGTATGATTGTGATTGTATGATTGTGATTGTATGATTGTGATAGTATGATTGTGATTGTAAGATTGTGATTGCATGATTGTGATTGCATGATTGTGACTGCATGATTTTGAATGTATGATTGTGATTGTATGATTGTGATTGTAAGATTGTGATTGTGTGACTGTGATTGTATGATTGTGATTGTATGATTGTCATTGTATGATTATGATTGTATGATTGTGATTGCATGACTGTGATTGTATGATTGAGATTGCATGATTTTGTATGTATGATTGTGATTGTATGATTGTGATTGTATGATTGTGATTGTATGATTGTGATTATATGATTGTGATTGTATGATTATGATTGTATTTTTGTGATTGTATGATTGTGATTGTATGATTGCGATTGTATTATTGTGATTGTATGATTGTGATAGTATGATTGTAATTGTATGATTGCGATAGTATTATTGTGATTGTATGATTGTGATTGTATGATTGTGATTGTATGATTGTGATTGTATGATTGTGATTGTATGATTGCGATTGTATGATTGTGATTGTATGATTGTGATTGTATGATTGTGATTGTATGATTGTGATTGTATGACTGTGATGGTATGATTGTGATTGTATGATTGCGATCGTATGATTGTGATTGTATGATTGTGATCGAATGATTGTGATTGTATGATTGTGATGGTATGATTGTGATTGTATGATTGCGATCGTATGATTGCGATTGTATGATTGTAATCGAATGATTGTGATTGTATGATTGTGATTGTATGATTGTGATTGTATGATTATGATTGTATGATTGTGATTGTATGATTTTTATGGTATGATTGTTCTTGTATGATTGTGATTGTATGATTGTGATTGAATGATTGTGATCGTATGATTGTGATCGTATGATTGCGATTGTATGATTGTGATGGTATGCTTGTGATTGTATGATTGCGATAGTATGATTGTGATTCTATGATTATGATTGTATGATTGTGATTGTATGATTGTGATTGTGTGATTGTGATTGTCTGATTGCGATTGTATGATTGTGATTGTATGTTTGCGATAGTATGATTGTGATTGTATTTTTGTGATTGTATGATTGTGATTGTATTATTGCGATTGTATGATTGTGATTGTATGATTGTGATTGTATGATTGTGATAGTATGATTGTGATAGTATGATTGTGACTGTATGATTGTGATTGTATGATTGTGATTGTATGATTGTGAAAGTATGATTGTGATTGTATGATTGTGATTGTATGATTGTGATTGTATGATTGTGATTGTACGATTGTGATTGTATGATTGTGATTGTCTGATTGTGATTGTAAGATTGTGATTGTATGACTGTGATTGGATGATTGTGATTGTATGATTGTGATTATATGATTGTGATAGTATGATTGTGATTGTATGATTGTGATTGTATGATTTTGATGGTATGATTGTGATTGTATGATTGTATTTGGGAGATTGTATTTGGGAGATTGTATATGGGAGATTGTAATTGTATGATTGCGATTGTATGATTGTGATTGTATGATTGTGATTGTATGATTGTGATTGTATGATTGTGATTGTATGATTGTGATTGCATGATTTTGAATGTATGATTGTAATTGTATGATTCTGATTGTATGATTGTGATTGTATGATTGCGATTGTATGATTGTGATTGTATGATTGTGATTGTATGATTGTGATTGTATGATTGTGATTGTATGATTGTGATTGTATGATTGTGATTGTATGATTGTTCTTGTATGACTGTGATTGTATGATTGTGATTGAATGATTGAGATCGTATGATTGTGATCGTATGATTGCGATTGTATGATTTTGATTGTATGATAGTGGATGTATGATTGTGATTGTATGATTGTGATAGTATGATTGTGATTGTAAGATTGTGATTGTGTGACTGTGATTGTATGATTGTGATTGTATGATTGTCATTGTATGATTATGATTGTATGATTGTGATTGCATGATTGTGATTGTATGATTGAGATTGTATGATTGTGATTGTATGATTGTGATTGTAAGATTGTGATTGTATGAATGTGATTGTATGATTGTGATTGTATGATTATGATTGAATGATTGTGATTGCATGATTGTGATTGCATGATTGTGACTGCATGATTTTGAATGTATGATTGTGATTGTATGATTGTGATTGTAAGATTGTGATTGTGTGACTGTGATTGTATGATTGTGATTGTATGATTGTCATTGTATGATTATGATTGTATGATTGTGATTGCATGATTGTGATTGTATGATTGAGATTGCATGATTTTGTATGTATGATTGTGATTGTATGATTGTGATTGTATGATTGTGATTGTATGATTGTGATTATATGATTGTGATTGTATGATTATGATTGTATTTTTGTGATTGTATGATTGTGATTGTATGATTGCGATTGTATTATTGTGATTGTATGATTGTGATAGTATGATTGTAATTGTATGATTGCGATAGTATTATTGTGATTGTATGATTGTGATTGTATGATTGTGATTGTATGATTGTGATCGTATGATTGTGATTGTATGATTGCGATTGTATGATTGTGATTGTATGATTGTGATTGTATGATTGTGATTGTATGATTGTGATTGTATGACTGTGATGGTATGATTGTGATTGTATGATTGCGATCGTATGATTGTGATTGTATGATTGTGATCGAATGATTGTGATTGTATGATTGTGATGGTATGATTGTGATTGTATGATTGCGATCGTATGATTGCGATTGTATGATTGTAATCGAATGATTGTGATTGTATGATTGTGATTGTATGATTGTGATTGTATGATTATGATTGTATGATTGTGATTGTATGATTTTTATGGTATGATTGTTCTTGTATGATTGTGATTGTATGATTGTGATTGAATGATTGTGATCGTATGATTGTGATCGTATGATTGCGATTGTATGATTGTGATGGTATGCTTGTGATTGTATGATTGCGATAGTATGATTGTGATTCTATGATTATGATTGTATGATTGTGATTGTATGATTGTGATTGTGTGATTGTGATTGTCTGATTGCGATTGTATGATTGTGATTGTATGATTGTGATTGTATGATTGTGATTGTATGATTGTGATTGTATGATTGTGATTGTATGATTGTGATTGTGTGATTGTGATTGTATAATTGTGATTGTATGATTGCGAGTGTATGATTGTGAATCTATGATTGTGATTGTATGATTGTGATCGTATGGTTCTGATTGTTCGATTGCGATTGTACGATTGCGTTTGTATTATTGTGATTGTATGATTGTGATAGTATGGTTGTGAAAGTATGATTGTGATTGTATGATTGTGATTATATGATTGTGATTGTATGATTGTGATTGTATGATTGTGATTGTGCGACTGTGATTGTACGATTGTGATTGTATGATTGTGATTGTATGATTATGATTGAATGATTGTGATTGCATGATTGTGATTGTATGATTGTGATTGCATGATTTTGAATGTATGATTGTGATTGTATGATTGTGATTGTATGATTGTGATTGTATGATTGTGATTGTAAGATTGTGATTGTATGAATGTGATTGTATGATTGTGATTGTATCATTATGATTGAATGATTGTGATTGCATGATTGTGATTGCATGATTGTGACTGCATGATTTTGAATGTATGATTGTGATTGTATGATTGTGATTGTATGATTGTGATTGTATGATTGTGATTGTATGATTGTGATTGCATGATTTTGAATGTATGATTGTGATTGTATGATTGTGATTGTATGATTGTGATTGTATGATTGTGATTGCATGATTGTGATAGTATGATTGTGATTGTAAGATTGTGATTGTGTGACTGTGATTGTATGATTGTGATTGTATGATTGTCATTGTATGATTATGATTGTATGATTGTGATTGCATGATTGTGATTGTATGATTGAGATTGCATGATTGTGATTGTATGATTGTGATTGTATGATTGTGATTGTATGATTATGATTGTATGATTGTGATTGTATGTTTTTTATGGTATGATTGTGATTGTATGATTGTATTTGGGAGATTGTATTTGGGAGATTGTAATTGTATGATTTTGATAGTATGATTGTGATTGTGTGATTGTGATTGTATGATTGTGTTTGTATGATTGTGATTGTATGATTGTGATTGTATGATTGTGATTGTATGATTGTGATTGTATGATTGTTCTTGTATGATTGTGATTGTATGATTGTGATTGAATGATTGTGATCGTATGATTGTGATCGTATGATTGCGATTGTATGATTGTGATGGTATGCTTGTGATTGTATGATTGCGATAGTATGATTGTGATTCTATGATTATGATTGAATGATTGTGATTGTATGATTGTGATTGTGTGATTGTGATTGTCTGATTGCGATTGTATGATTGTGATTGTATGTTTGCGATAGTATGATTGTGATTGTATTTTTGTGATTGTATGATTGTGATTGTATTATTGCGATTGTATGTTTGTGATTGTATGATTGTGATTGTATGATTGTGATAGTATGATTGTGATTGTATGATTGTGATTGTATGATTGTGATTGTATGATTGTGATTGTATGATTGTGATTGTATGATTGTGAAAGTATGATTGTGATTGTATGATTGTGATTGTATGATTGGGATTGTACGATTGTGATTGTATGATTGTGATTGTCTGATTGTGATTGTAAGATTGTGATTGTGTGACTGTGATTGTATGATTGTGATTGTATGATTGTGATTGTATGATTGTGATAGTATGATTGTGATTGTATGATTGTGATTGTATGATTTTGATGGTATGATTGTGATTGTATGATTGTATTTGGGAGATTGTATTTGGGAGATTGTAATTGTATGATTGCGATTGTATGATTGTGATTGTATGATTGTGATTGTATGATTGTGTTTGTATGATTGTGATTGTATGATTGTGATTGTATGATTGTGATTGTATGATTGTGATTGTATGATTGTTCTTGTATGACTGTGATTGTATGATTGTGATTGAATGATTGAGATCGTATGATTGTGATCGTATGATTGCGATTGTATGATTTTGATTGTATGATAGTGGATGTATGATTGTGATTGTATGATTGTGATTGTATGATTGTGATTGTATGATTGTGATTGTATGATTGTGATTGTATGATTGTGATTGTATGATTGTGATTGTATGATTGTGATTGTATGATTGTGATTGTATGATTGTGATTGTATGATGGTGACTGTAGTATTGTGACTGTAAGATTGTGATAGTATGATTGTGATTGTATGATTGTGATTGTATGATTGTGATTGTATGATTGTGATTGTATGATTGTGATTGTATGATTGTATTTGGGAGATTGTATTTGGGAGACTGTAATTGTACGATTGTGATCGTATGATTGTGATTGTATGCTTGCGATTGTATGATTGTGATTGTATGATTGTGATTGTATGATTGTGATTGCATGATTTTGAATGTATGATTGTGATTGTGTGATTGTGATTGTATGAATGTGATTGTATGATTGCGATTGTATGATTGTGATTGTATGATTGTGATTGTGTGATTGTGATTGTATGATTCTGATTGTATGATTGCGAGTGTATGATTGTGATTCTATGATTGTGATTGTATGATTGTGATCGTATGGTTCTGATTGTTCGATTGCGATTGTACGATTGCGATTGTATTATTGTGATTGTATGATTGTGATAGTATGGTTGTGAAAGTATGATTGTGATTGTATGATGGTGATTATATGATTGTGATTGTATGATTGTGATTGTATGATTGTGATTGTGCGACTGTGATTGTACGATTGTGATTGTATGATTGTGATTGTATGATTGTGATTGCATGATTTTGAATGTATGATTGTGATTGTATGATTGTGATTGTATGATTGTGATTGTATGATTGTGATAGTATGATTGTGATTGTAAGATTGTGATTGTGTGACTGTGATTGTATGATTGTGATTGTATGATTGTCATTGTATGATTATGATTGTATGATTGTGATTGCATGATTGTGATTGTATGATTGAGATTGTATGATTGTGATTGTATGATTGTGATTGTAAGATTGTGATTGTATGAATGTGATTGTATGATTGTGATTGTATGATTATGATTGAATGATTGTGATTGCATGATTGTGATTGCATGATTGTGACTGCATGATTTTGAATGTATGATTGTGATTGTATGATTGTGATTGTAAGATTGTGATTGTGTGACTGTGATTGTATGATTGTGATTGTATGATTGTCATTGTATGATTATGATTGTATGATTGTGATTGCATGACTGTGATTGTATGATTGAGATTGCATGATTTTGTATGTATGATTGTGATTGTATGATTGTGATTGTATGATTGTGATTGTATGATTGTGATTATATGATTGTGATTGTATGATTATGATTGTATTTTTGTGATTGTATGATTGTGATTGTATGATTGCGATTGTATTATTGTGATTGTATGATTGTGATAGTATGATTGTAATTGTATGATTGCGATAGTATTATTGTGATTGTATGATTGTGATTGTATGATTGTGATTGTATGATTGTGATTGTATGATTGTGATTGTATGATTGCGATTGTATGATTGTGATTGTATGATTGTGATTGTATGATTGTGATTGTATGATTGTGATTGTATGACTGTGATGGTATGATTGTGATTGTATGATTGCGATCGTATGATTGTGATTGTATGATTGTGATCGAATGATTGTGATTGTATGATTGTGATGGTATGATTGTGATTGTATGATTGCGATCGTATGATTGCGATTGTATGATTGTAATCGAATGATTGTGATTGTATGATTGTGATTGTATGATTGTGATTGTATGATTATGATTGTATGATTGTGATTGTATGATTTTTATGGTATGATTGTTCTTGTATGATTGTGATTGTATGATTGTGATTGAATGATTGTGATCGTATGATTGTGATCGTATGATTGCGATTGTATGATTGTGATGGTATGCTTGTGATTGTATGATTGCGATAGTATGATTGTGATTCTATGATTATGATTGTATGATTGTGATTGTATGATTGTGATTGTGTGATTGTGATTGTCTGATTGCGATTGTATGATTGTGATTGTATGTTTGCGATAGTATGATTGTGATTGTATTTTTGTGATTGTATGATTGTGATTGTATTATTGCGATTGTATGATTGTGATTGTATGATTGTGATTGTATGATTGTGATAGTATGATTGTGATAGTATGATTGTGATTGTATGATTGTGATTGTATGATTGTGATTGTATGATTGTGAAAGTATGATTGTGATTGTATGATTGTGATTGTATGATTGTGATTGTATGATTGTGATTGTACGATTGTGATTGTATGATTGTGATTGTCTGATTGTGATTGTAAGATTGTGATTGTATGACTGTGATTGGATGATTGTGATTGTATGATTGTGATTATATGATTGTGATAGTA
The DNA here is from genome assembly GCF_050947335.1 of Megachile rotundata. Lineage (NCBI taxonomy): Eukaryota > Metazoa > Arthropoda > Insecta > Hymenoptera > Megachilidae > Megachile > Megachile rotundata. Next base: position 743,933 of record NW_027473323.1, on the reverse strand, counting down.
TGATTGTGATTGTATGATTGTGATTGTATGATTTTGATGGTATGATTGTGATTGTATGATTGTATTTGGGAGATTGTATTTGGGAGATTGTATATGGGAGATTGTAATTGTATGATTGCGATTGTATGATTGTGATTGTATGATTGTGATTGTATGATTGTGATTGTATGATTGTGATTGTATGATTGTGATTGCATGATTTTGAATGTATGATTGTAATTGTATGATTCTGATTGTATGATTGTGATTGTATGATTGCGATTGTATGATTGTGATTGTATGATTGTGATTGTATGATTGTGATTGTATGATTGTGATTGTATGATTGTGATTGTATGATTGTGATTGTATGATTGTTCTTGTATGACTGTGATTGTATGATTGTGATTGAATGATTGAGATCGTATGATTGTGATCGTATGATTGCGATTGTATGATTTTGATTGTATGATAGTGGATGTATGATTGTGATTGTATGATTGTGATTGTATGATTGTGATTGTATGATTGTGATTGTATGATTGTGATTGTATGATTGTGATTGTATGATTGTATTTGGGAGATTGTATTTGGGAGACTGTAATTGTACGATTGTGATCGTATGATTGTGATTGTATGCTTGCGATTGTATGATTGTGATTGTATGATTGTGATTGTATGATTGTGATTGCATGATTTTGAATGTATGATTGTGATTGTGTGATTGTGATTGTATGAATGTGATTGTATGATTGCGATTGTATGATTGTGATTGTATGATTGTGATTGTGTGATTGTGATTGTATGATTCTGATTGTATGATTGCGAGTGTATGATTGTGATTCTATGATTGTGATTGTATGATTGTGATCGTATGGTTCTGATTGTTCGATTGCGATTGTACGATTGCGATTGTATTATTGTGATTGTATGATTGTGATAGTATGGTTGTGAAAGTATGATTGTGATTGTATGATGGTGATTATATGATTGTGATTGTATGATTGTGATTGTATGATTGTGATTGTGCGACTGTGATTGTACGATTGTGATTGTATGATTGTGATTGTATGATTGTGATTGCATGATTTTGAATGTATGATTGTGATTGTATGATTGTGATTGTATGATTGTGATTGTATGATTGTGATAGTATGATTGTGATTGTAAGATTGTGATTGTGTGACTGTGATTGTATGATTGTGATTGTATGATTGTCATTGTATGATTATGATTGTATGATTGTGATTGCATGATTGTGATTGTATGATTGAGATTGTATGATTGTGATTGTATGATTGTGATTGTAAGATTGTGATTGTATGAATGTGATTGTATGATTGTGATTGTATGATTATGATTGAATGATTGTGATTGCATGATTGTGATTGCATGATTGTGACTGCATGATTTTGAATGTATGATTGTGATTGTATGATTGTGATTGTAAGATTGTGATTGTGTGACTGTGATTGTATGATTGTGATTGTATGATTGTCATTGTATGATTATGATTGTATGATTGTGATTGCATGATTGTGATTGTATGATTGAGATTGCATGATTTTGTATGTATGATTGTGATTGTATGATTGTGATTGTATGATTGTGATTGTATGATTGTGATTATATGATTGTGATTGTATGATTATGATTGTATTTTTGTGATTGTATGATTGTGATTGTATGATTGCGATTGTATTATTGTGATTGTATGATTGTGATAGTATGATTGTAATTGTATGATTGCGATAGTATTATTGTGATTGTATGATTGTGATTGTATGATTGTGATTGTATGATTGTGATTGTATGATTGTGATTGTATGATTGCGATTGTATGATTGTGATTGTATGATTGTGATTGTATGATTGTGATTGTATGATTGTGATTGTATGACTGTGATGGTATGATTGTGATTGTATGATTGCGATCGTATGATTGTGATTGTATGATTGTGATCGAATGATTGTGATTGTATGATTGTGATGGTATGATTGTGATTGTATGATTGCGATCGTATGATTGCGATTGTATGATTGTAATCGAATGATTGTGATTGTATGATTGTGATTGTATGATTGTGATTGTATGATTATGATTGTATGATTGTGATTGTATGATTTTTATGGTATGATTGTTCTTGTATGATTGTGATTGTATGATTGTGATTGAATGATTGTGATCGTATGATTGTGATCGTATGATTGCGATTGTATGATTGTGATGGTATGCTTGTGATTGTATGATTGCGATAGTATGATTGTGATTCTATGATTATGATTGTATGATTGTGATTGTATGATTGTGATTGTGTGATTGTGATTGTCTGATTGCGATTGTATGATTGTGATTGTATGATTGTGATTGTATGATTGTGATTGTATGATTGTGATTGTATGATTGTGATTGTATGATTGTGATTGTGTGATTGTGATTGTATAATTGTGATTGTATGATTGCGAGTGTATGATTGTGAATCTATGATTGTGATTGTATGATTGTGATCGTATGGTTCTGATTGTTCGATTGCGATTGTACGATTGCGTTTGTATTATTGTGATTGTATGATTGTGATAGTATGGTTGTGAAAGTATGATTGTGATTGTATGATTGTGATTATATGATTGTGATTGTATGATTGTGATTGTATGATTGTGATTGTGCGACTGTGATTGTACGATTGTGATTGTATGATTGTGATTGTATGATTATGATTGAATGATTGTGATTGCATGATTGTGATTGTATGATTGTGATTGCATGATTTTGAATGTATGATTGTGATTGTATGATTGTGATTGTATGATTGTGATTGTATGATTGTGATTGTAAGATTGTGATTGTATGAATGTGATTGTATGATTGTGATTGTATCATTATGATTGAATGATTGTGATTGCATGATTGTGATTGCATGATTGTGACTGCATGATTTTGAATGTATGATTGTGATTGTATGATTGTGATTGTATGATTGTGATTGTATGATTGTGATTGTATGATTGTGATTGCATGATTTTGAATGTATGATTGTGATTGTATGATTGTGATTGTATGATTGTGATTGTATGATTGTGATTGCATGATTGTGATAGTATGATTGTGATTGTAAGATTGTGATTGTGTGACTGTGATTGTATGATTGTGATTGTATGATTGTCATTGTATGATTATGATTGTATGATTGTGATTGCATGATTGTGATTGTATGACTGAGATTGCATGATTGTGATTGTATGATTGTGATTGTATGATTGTGATTGTATGATTATGATTGTATGATTGTGATTGTATGATTTTTATGGTATGATTGTGATTGTATGATTGTATTTGGGAGATTGTATTTGGGAGATTGTAATTGTATGATTTTGATTGTATGATTGTGATTGTGTGATTGTGATTGTATGATTGTGTTTGTATGATTGTGATTGTATGATTGTGATTGTATGATTGTGATTGTATGATTGTGATTGTATGATTGTTCTTGTATGATTGTGATTGTATGATTGTGATTGTATGATTGTGTTTGTATGATTGTGATTGTATTTTTGTGATTGTATGATTGTGATTGTATTATTGCGATTGTATGTTTGTGATTGTATGATTGTGATTGTATGATTGTGATAGTATGATTGTGATTGTATGATTGTGATTGTATGATTGTGATTGTATGATTGTGATTGTATGATTGTGATTGTATGATTGTGAAAGTATGATTGTGATTGTATGATTGTGATTGTATGATTGGGATTGTACGATTGTGATTGTATGATTGTGATTGTCTGATTGTGATTGTAAGATTGTGATTGTGTGACTGTGATTGTATGATTGTGATTGTATGATTGTGATTGTATGATTGTGATAGTATGATTGTGATTGTATGATTGTGATTGTATGATTTTGATGGTATGATTGTGATTGTATGATTGTATTTGGGAGATTGTATTTGGGAGATTGTATTTGGGAGATTGTATTTGGGAGATTGTAATTGTATGATTGCGATTGTATGATTGTGATTGTATGATTGTGATTGTATGATTGTGTTTGTATGATTGTGATTGTATGATTGTGATTGTATGATTGTGATTGTATGATTGTGATTGTATGATTGTTCTTGTATGACTGTGATTGTATGATTGTGATTGAATGATTGAGATCGTATGATTGTGATCGTATGATTGCGATTGTATGATTTTGATTGTATGATAGTGGATGTATGATTGTGATTGTATGATTGTGATTGTATGATTGTGATTGTATGATTGTGATTGTATGATTGTGATTGTATGATTGTGATTGTATGATTGTGATTGTATGATTGTGATTGTATGATTGTGATTGTATGATTGTGATTGTATGATGGTGACTGTAGTATTGTGACTGTAAGATTGTGATAGTATGATTGTGATTGTATGATTGTGATTGTATGATTGTGATTGTATGATTGTGATTGTATGATTGTGATTGTATGATTGTATTTGGGAGATTGTATTTGGGAGACTGTAATTGTACGATTGTGATCGTATGATTGTGATTGTATGCTTGCGATTGTATGATTGTGATTGTATGATTGTGATTGTATGATTGGGATTGCATGATTTTGAATGTATGATTGTGATTGTGTGATTGTGATTGTATGAATGTGATTGTATGATTGCGATTGTATGATTGTGATTGTATGATTGTGATTGTGTGATTGTGATTGTATGATTCTGATTGTATGATTGCGAGTGTATGATTGTGATTCTATGATTGTGATTGTATGATTGTGATCGTATGGTTCTGATTGTTCGATTGCGATTGTACGATTGCGATTGTATTATTGTGATTGTATGATTGTGATAGTATGGTTGTGAAAGTATGATTGTGATTGTATGATGGTGATTATATGATTGTGATTGTATGATTGTGATTGTATGATTGTGATTGTGCGACTGTGATTGTACGATTGTGATTGTATGATTGTGATTGTATGATTGTGATTGCATGATTTTGAATGTATGATTGTGATTGTATGATTGTGATTGTATGATTGTGATTGTATGATTGTGATAGTATGATTGTGATTGTAAGATTGTGATTGTGTGACTGTGATTGTATGATTGTGATTGTATGATTGTCATTGTATGATTATGATTGTATGATTGTGATTGCATGATTGTGATTGTATGATTGAGATTGTATGATTGTGATTGTATGATTGTGATTGTAAGATTGTGATTGTATGAATGTGATTGTATGATTGTGATTGTATGATTATGATTGAATGATTGTGATTGCATGATTGTGATTGCATGATTGTGACTGCATGATTTTGAATGTATGATTGTGATTGTATGATTGTGATTGTAAGATTGTGATTGTGTGACTGTGATTGTATGATTGTGATTGTATGATTGTCATTGTATGATTATGATTGTATGATTGTGATTGCATGACTGTGATTGTATGATTGAGATTGCATGATTTTGTATGTATGATTGTGATTGTATGATTGTGATTGTATGATTGTGATTGTATGATTGTGATTATATGATTGTGATTGTATGATTATGATTGTATTTTTGTGATTGTATGATTGTGATTGTATGATTGCGATTGTATTATTGTGATTGTATGATTGTGATAGTATGATTGTAATTGTATGATTGCGATAGTATTATTGTGATTGTATGATTGTGATTGTATGATTGTGATTGTATGATTGTGATTGTATGATTGTGATTGTATGATTGCGATTGTATGATTGTGATTGTATGATTGTGATTGTATGATTGTGATTGTATGATTGTGATTGTATGACTGTGATGGTATGATTGTGATTGTATGATTGCGATCGTATGATTGTGATTGTATGATTGTGATCGAATGATTGTGATTGTATGATTGTGATGGTATGATTGTGATTGTATGATTGCGATCGTATGATTGCGATTGTATGATTGTAATCGAATGATTGTGATTGTATGATTGTGATTGTATGATTGTGATTGTATGATTATGATTGTATGATTGTGATTGTATGATTTTTATGGTATGATTGTTCTTGTATGATTGTGATTGTATGATTGTGATTGAATGATTGTGATCGTATGATTGTGATCGTATGATTGCGATTGTATGATTGTGATGGTATGCTTGTGATTGTATGATTGCGATAGTATGATTGTGATTCTATGATTATGATTGTATGATTGTGATTGTATGATTGTGATTGTGTGATTGTGATTGTCTGATTGCGATTGTATGATTGTGATTGTATGTTTGCGATAGTATGATTGTGATTGTATTTTTGTGATTGTATGATTGTGATTGTATTATTGCGATTGTATGATTGTGATTGTATGATTGTGATTGTATGATTGTGATAGTATGATTGTGATAGTATGATTGTGATTGTATGATTGTGATTGTATGATTGTGATTGTACGATTGTGAAAGTATGATTGTGATTGTATGATTGTGATTGTATGATTGTGATTGTATGATTGTGATTGTACGATTGTGATTGTATGATTGTGATTGTCTGATTGTGATTGTAAGATTGTGATTGTATGACTGTGATTGGATGATTGTGATTGTATGATTGTGATTATATGATTGTGATAGTATGATTGTGATTGTATGATTGTGATTGTATGATTTTGATGGTATGATTGTGATTGTATGATTGTATTTGGGAGATTGTATTTGGGAGATTGTATATGGGAGATTGTAATTGTATGATTGCGATTGTATGATTGTGATTGTATGATTGTGATTGTATGATTGTGATTGTATGATTGTGATTGTATGATTGTGATTGCATGATTTTGAATGTATGATTGTAATTGTATGATTCTGATTGTATGATTGCGATTGTATGATTGCGATTGTATGATTGTGATTGTATGATTGTGATTGTATGATTGTGATTGTATGATTGTGATTGTATGATTGTGATTGTATGATTGTTCTTGTATGACTGTGATTGTATGATTGTGATTGAATGATTGAGATCGTATGATTGTGATCGTATGATTGCGATTGTATGATTTTGATTGTATGATAGTGGATGTATGATTGTGATTGTATGATTGTGATTGTATGATTGTGATTGTATGATTGTGATTGTATGATTGTGATTGTATGATTGTGATTGTATGATTGTGATTGTATGATTGTGATTGTATGATTGTGATTGTATGATTGTGATTGTATGATGGTGACTGTAGTATTGTGACTGTAAGATTGTGATAGTATGATTGTGATTGTATGATTGTGATTGTATGATTGTGATTGTATGATTGTGATTGTATGATTGTGATTGTATGATTGTATTTGGGAGATTGTATTTGGGAGACTGTAATTGTACGATTGTGATCGTATGATTGTGATTGTATGCTTGCGATTGTATGATTGTGATTGTATGATTGTGATTGTATGATTGTGATTGCATGATTTTGAATGTATGATTGTGATTGTGTGATTGTGATTGTATGAATGTGATTGTATGATTGCGATTGTATGATTGTGATTGTATGATTGTGATTGTGTGATTGTGATTGTATGATTCTGATTGTATGATTGCGAGTGTATGATTGTGATTCTATGATTGTGATTGTATGATTGTGATCGTATGGTTCTGATTGTTCGATTGCGATTGTACGATTGCGATTGTATTATTGTGATTGTATGATTGTGATAGTATGGTTGTGAAAGTATGATTGTGATTGTATGATGGTGATTATATGATTGTGATTGTATGATTGTGATTGTATGATTGTGATTGTGCGACTGTGATTGTACGATTGTGATTGTATGATTGTGATTGTATGATTGTGATTGTATGATTGTGATAGTATGATTGTGATTGTAAGATTGTGATTGTGTGACTGTGATTGTATGATTGTGATTGTATGATTGTCATTGTATGATTATGATTGTATGATTGTGATTGCATGATTGTGATTGTATGATTGAGATTGTATGATTGTGATTGTATGATTGTGATTGTAAGATTGTGATTGTATGAATGTGATTGTATGATTGTGATTGTATGATTATGATTGAATGATTGTGATTGCATGATTGTGATTGCATGATTGTGACTGCATGATTTTGAATGTATGATTGTGATTGTATGATTGTGATTGTAAGATTGTGATTGTGTGACTGTGATTGTATGATTGTGATTGTATGATTGTCATTGTATGATTATGATTGTATGATTGTGATTGCATGATTGTGATTGTATGATTGAGATTGCATGATTTTGTATGTATGATTGTGATTGTATGATTGTGATTGTATGATTGTGATTGTATGATTGTGATTATATGATTGTGATTGTATTTTTGTGATTGTATTTTTGTGATTGTATGATTGTGATTGTATGATTGCGATTGTATTATTGTGATTGTATGATTGTGATAGTATGATTGTAATTGTATGATTGCGATAGTATTATTGTGATTGTATGATTGTGATTGTATGATTGTGATTGTATGATTGTGATTGTATGATTGTGATTGTATGATTGCGATTGTATGATTGTGATTGTATGATTGTGATTGTATGATTGTGATTGTATGATTGTGATTGTATGACTGTGATGGTATGATTGTGATTGTATGATTGCGATCGTATGATTGTGATTGTATGATTGTGATCGAATGATTGTGATTGTATGATTGTGATGGTATGATTGTGATTGTATGATTGCGATCGTATGATTGCGATTGTATGATTGTAATCGAATGATTGTGATTGTATGATTGTGATTGTATGATTGTGATTGTATGATTATGATTGTATGATTGTGATTGTATGATTTTTATGGTATGATTGTTCTTGTATGATTGTGATTGTATGATTGTGATTGAATGATTGTGATCGTATGATTGTGATCGTATGATTGCGATTGTATGATTGTGATGGTATGCTTGTGATTGTATGATTGCGATAGTATGATTGTGATTCTATGATTATGATTGTATGATTGTGATTGTATGATTGTGATTGTGTGATTGTGATTGTCTGATTGCGATTGTATGATTGTGATTGTATGTTTGCGATAGTATGATTGTGATTGTATTTTTGTGATTGTATGATTGTGATTGTATTATTGCGATTGTATGATTGTGATTGTATGATTGTGATTGTATGATTGTGATAGTATGATTGTGATAGTATGATTGTGATTGTATGATTGTGATTGTATGATTGTGATTGTATGATTGTGAAAGTATGATTGTGATTGTATGATTGTGATTGTATGATTGTGATTGTATGATTGTGATTGTACGATTGTGATTGTATGATTGTGATTGTCTGATTGTGATTGTAAGATTGTGATTGTATGACTGTGATTGGATGATTGTGATTGTATGATTGTGATTGTATGATTGTGATAGTATGATTGTGATTGTATGATTGTGATTGTATGATTTTGATGGTATGATTGTGATTGTATGATTGTATTTGGGAGATTGTATTTGGGAGATTGTATATGGGAGATTGTAATTGTATGATTGCGATTGTATGATTGTGATTGTATGATTGTGATTGTATGATTGTGATTGTATGATTGTGATTGTATGATTGTGATTGCATGATTTTGAATGTATGATTGTAATTGTATGATTCTGATTGTATGATTGTGATTGTATGATTGCGATTGTATGATTGTGATTGTATGATTGTGATTGTATGATTGTGATTGTATGATTGTGATCGTATGATTGCGATTGTATGATTTTGATAGTATGATTGTGATTGTATGATTGTGATTGTATGATTGTGATTGTATGATTGTGATTGTATGATTGTGATTGTATGATTGTGAAAGTATGATTGTGATTGTATGATTGTGATTGTATGATTGCGATTGTACGATTGTGATTGTATGATTGTGATTGTCTGATTGTGATTGTAAGATTGTGATTGTATGACTGTGATTGGATGATTGTGATTGTATGATTGTGATGGTATGATTGTGATTGTATGATTGTGATTGTATGATTGTGATTGTATGATTGTGATTGTATGATTGTGATTGTATGACTGTGATGGTATGATTGTGATTGTATGATAGCGATCGTATGATTGTGATTGTATGATTGTGATCGAATGATTGTGATTGTATGATTGTGATGGTATGATTGTGATTGTATGATTGCGATCGTATGATTGCGATTGTATGATTGTGATCTAATGATTGTGATTGTATGATTGTGATTGTATGATTGTGATTGTATGATTATGATTGTATGATTGTGATTGTATGATTTTTATGGTATGATTGTGATTGTATGATTGTTCTTGTATGATTGTGATTGTATGATTGTGATTGAATGATTGTGATCGTATGATTGTGATCGTATGATTGCGATTGTATGATTGTGATGGTATGATTGTGATAGTATGATTGTGATTGTATGATTGTGATTGTATGATTGCGATCGTATGATTGTGATTGTATGATTGTGATCGAATGATTGTGATTGTACGGTTGTGATGGTATGATTGTGATTGTATGATTGCGATCGTATGATTGTGATTGTATGATTGTGATCGAATGATTGTGATTGTATGATTGTGATTGTATGATTGTGATTGTATGATTATGATTGTATGATTGTGATTGTATGATTTTTATGGTATGATTGTGATTGTATGATTGTATTTGGGAGATTGTATTTGGGAGATTGTAATTGTATGATTGCGATTGTATGATTGTGATTGTATGATTGTGATTGTATTATTGTGTTTGTATGATTGTGATTGTATGATTGTGATTGTATGATTGTGATTGTATGATTGTGATTGTATGATTGTGATTGTATGATTGTTCTTGTATGATTGTGATTGTATGATTGTGATTGAATGATTGTGATTGTATGATTGTGATTGTATGATTGTGAAAGTATGATTGTGATTGTATGATTGTGATTGTATGATTGCGATTGTACGATTGTGATTGTATGATTGTGATTGTCTGATTGTGATTGTAAGATTGTGATTGTATGACTGTGATTGTATGATTGTGATTGTATGATTGTGATTGTATGATTGTGATAGTATGATTGTGATTGTATGATTGTGATTGTATGATTTTGATGGTATGATTGTGATTGTATGATTGTATTTGGGAGATTGTAATTGTACGATTGTGATCGTATGATTGTGATTGTATGCTTGCGATTGTATGATTGTGATTGTATGATTGTGATTGTATGATTGTGATTGTATGATTGTGATTGTATGATTGTGATTGTATGATTGTGATTGTATGATTGTGATTGTATGATTGTGATTGTATGATTGTGATTGCATGATTTTGAATGTATGATTGTGATTGTATGATTGTGATTGTATGATTGTGATTGTATGATTGTGATAGTATGATTGTGATTGTCAGATTGTGATTGTGTGACTGTGATTGTATGATTGTGATTGTATGAATGTGATTGTATGATTGTGATTGTATGATTATGATTGAATGATTGTGATTGCATGATTGTGATTGCATGATTGTGACTGCATGATTGTGATTGTATGATTGTGATTGCATGATTTTGAATGTATGATTGTGATTGTATGATTGTGATTGTATGATTGTGATTGTATGATTGTAATTGTATGATTGTGATTGCAAGATTGTGATTGTATGAATGTGATTGTATGATTGTGATTGTATGATTATGATTGAATGATTGTGATTGCATGATTGTGATTGCATGATTGTGACTGCATGATTTTGAATGTATGATTGTGATTGTATGACTGTGATGGTATGATTGTGATTGTATGATTGCGATCGTATGATTGTGATTGTATGATTGTGATTGTATGATTGTGATTGTATGATTGTAATTGTATGATTGTGATTGCAAGATTGTGATTGTATGAATGTGATTGTATGATTGTGATTGTATGATTATGATTGAATGATTGTGATTGTATGATTGTGATTGTATGATTGTGATTGCATGATTTTGAATGTATGATTGTGATTGTATTTTTGTGATTGTATGATTGTGATTGTATGATTGCGATTGTACTATTGTGATTGTATGATTGTGATAGTATGATTGTAATTGTATGATTGCGATAGTATTATTGTGATTGTATGATTGTGATTGTATGATTGTGATTGTATGATTGGGATTGTATGATTGTGATTGTATGATTGCGATTGTATGATTGTGATTGTATGATTGTGATTGTATGATTGTGATTGTATGATTGTGATTGTATGACTGTGATGGTATGATTGTGATTGTATGATTGCGATCGTATGATTGTGATTGTATGATTGTGATCGAATGATTGTGATTGTATGATTATGATGGTATGATTGTGATTGTATGATTGCGATCGTATGATTGCGATTGTATGATTGTGATCGAATGATTGTGATTGTATGATTGTGATTGTATGATTGTGATTGTATGATTGTGATTGTATGATTATGATTGTATGATTGTGATTGTATGATTTTTATGGTATGATTGTGATTGTATGATTGTTCTTGTATGATTGTGATTGTATGATTGTGATTGAATGATTGTGATCGTATGATTGTGATCGTATGATTGCGATTGTATGATTGTGATGGTATGCTTGTGATTGTATGATTGCGATAGTATGATTGTGATTCTATGATTATGATTGTATGATTGTGATTGTATGATTGTGATTGTGTGATTGTGATTGTCTGATTGCGATTGTATGATTGTGATTGTATGATTGTGATTGTATGATTGTGATTGTATGATTGTGATCGTATGATTGCGATTGTATGATTTTGATAGTATGATTGTGATCGTATGATTGCGATTGTATGATTTTGATAGTATGATTGTGATTGTATGATTGTGATTGTATGATTGTGATTGTATGATTGTGATTGTATGATTGTGATTGTATGATTGTGAAAGTATGATTGTGATTGTATGATTGTGATTGTATGATTGTGATTGTATGATTGTGATTGTATGATTGTGATCGTATGATTGCGATTGTATGATTTTGATAGTATGATTGTGATTGTATGATTGTGATTGTATGATTGTGATTGTATGATTGTGATTGTATGATTGTGATTGTATGATTGTGATTGTATGATTGTGATTGTATGATTGTGATTGTATGATTGTGATTGCATGATTTTGAATGTATGATTGTAATTGTATGATTCTGATTGTATGATTGTGATTGTATGATTGCGATTGTATGATTGTGATTGTATGATTGTGATTGTATGATTGTGATTGTATGATTGTGATCGTATGATTGCGATTGTATGATTTTGATAGTATGATTGTGATTGTATGATTGTGATTGTATGATTGTGATTGTATGATTGTGATTGTATGATTGTGATTGTATGATTGTGAAAGTATGATTGTGATTGTATGATTGTGATTGTATGATTGCGATTGTACGATTGTGATTGTATGATTGTGATTGTCTGATTGTGATTGTAAGATTGTGATTGTATGACTGTGATTGGATGATTGTGATTGTATGATTGTGATGGTATGATTGTGATTGTATGATTGTGATTGTATGATTGTGATTGTATGATTGTGATTGTATGATTGTGATTGTATGACTGTGATGGTATGATTGTGATTGTATGAGAGCGATCGTATGATTGTGATTGTATGATTGTGATCGAATGATTGTGATTGTATGATTGTGATGGTATGATTGTGATTGTATGATTGCGATCGTATGATTGCGATTGTATGATTGTGATCTAATGATTGTGATTGTATGATTGTGATTGTATGATTGTGATTGTATGATTATGATTGTATGATTGTGATTGTATGATTTTTATGGTATGATTGTGATTGTATGATTGTTCTTGTATGATTGTGATTGTATGATTGTGATTGAATGATTGTGATCGTATGATTGTGATCGTATGATTGCGATTGTATGATTGTGATGGTATGATTGTGATAGTATGATTGTGATTGTATGATTGTGATTGTATGATTGCGATCGTATGATTGTGATTGTATGATTGTGATCGAATGATTGTGATTGTACGGTTGTGATGGTATGATTGTGATTGTATGATTGCGATCGTATGATTGTGATTGTATGATTGTGATCGAATGATTGTGATTGTATGATTGTGATTGTATGATTGTGATTGTATGATTATGATTGTATGATTGTGATTGTATGATTTTTATGGTATGATTGTGATTGTATGATTGTATTTGGGAGATTGTATTTGGGAGATTGTAATTGTATGATTGCGATTGTATGATTGTGATTGTATGATTGTGATTGTATTATTGTGTTTGTATGATTGTGATTGTATGATTGTGATTGTATGATTGTGATTGTATGATTGTGATTGTATGATTGTGATTGTATGATTGTTCTTGTATGATTGTGATTGTATGATTGTGATTGAATGATTGTGATCGTATGATTGCGATTGTATGATTGTGATGGTATGCTTGTGATTGTATGATTGCGATAGTGTGATTGTGATTCTATGATTATGATTGTATGATTGTGATTGTATGATTGTGATTGTGTGATTGTGATTGTCTGATTGCGATTGTATGATTGTGATTGTATGTTTGCGATAGTATGATTGTGATTGTATTTTTGTGATTGTATGATTGTGATTGTATTATTGCGATTGTATGATTGTGATTGTATGATTGTGATTGTATGATTGTGATAGTATGATTTTGATTGTATGATTGTGATTGTATGATTGTGATTGTATGATTGTGATTGTATGATTGTGATTGTATGATTGTGAAAGTATGATTGTGATTGTATGATTGTGATTGTATGATTGCGATTGTACGATTGTGATTGTATGATTGTGATTGTCTGATTGTGATTGTAAGATTGTGATTGTATGACTGTGATTGTATGATTGTGATTGTATGATTGTGATTGTATGATTGTGATAGTATGATTGTGATTGTATGATTGTGATTGTATGATTTTGATGGTATGATTGTGATTGTATGATTGTATTTGGGAGATTGTAATTGTACGATTGTGATCGTATGATTGTGATTGTATGCTTGCGATTGTATGATTGTGATAGTATGATTGTGATTGTAAGATTGTGATTGTGTGACTGTGATTTTATGATTGTGATTGTATGAATGTGATTGTATGATTGTGATTGTATGATTATGATTGAATGATTGTGATTGCATGATTGTGATTGCATGATTGTGACTGCATGATTGTGATTGTATGATTGTGATTGCATGATTTTGAATGTATGATTGTGATTGTATGATTGTGATTGTATGATTGTGATTGTATGATTGTAATTGTATGATTGTGATTGCAAGATTGTGATTGTATGAATGTGATTGTATGATTGTGATTGTATGATTATGATTGAATGATTGTGATTGCATGATTGTGATTGCATGATTGTGACTGCATGATTTTGAATGTATGATTGTGATTGTATGATTGTGATTGTATGATTGTGATTGTATGATTGTGATTGTATGATTGTGATTGTATGATTGTGATTGTATGATTGTGATTGCATGATTTTGAATGTATGATTGTGATTGTATTTTTGTGATTGTATGATTGTGATTGTATGATTGCGATTCTACTATTGTGATTGTATGATTGTGATAGTATGATTGTAATTGTATGATTGCGATAGTATTATTGTGATTGTATGATTGTGATTGTATGATTGTGATTGTATGATTGGGATTGTATGATTGTGATTGTATGATTGCGATTGTATGATTGTGATTGTATGATTGTGATTGTATGATTGTGATTGTATGATTGTGATTGTATGACTGTGATGGTATGATTGTGATTGTATGATTGCGATCGTATGATTGTGATTGTATGATTGTGATCGAATGATTGTGATTGTATGATTATGATGGTATGATTGTGATTGTATGATTGCGATCGTATGATTGCGATTGTATGATTGTGATCGAATGATTGTGATTGTATGATTGTGATTGTATGATTGTGATTGTATGATTGTGATTGTATGATTATGATTGTATGATTGTGATTGTATGATTTTTATGGTATGATTGTGATTGTATGATTGTTCTTGTATGATTGTGATTGTATGATTGTGATTGAATGATTGTGATCGTATGATTGTGATCGTATGATTGCGATTGTATGATTGTGATGGTATGTTTGTGATTGTATGATTGCGATAGTATGATTGTGATTCTATGATTATGATTGTATGATTGTGATTGTATGATTGTGATTGTGTGATTGTGATTGTCTGATTGCGATTGTATGATTGTGATTGTATGTTTGCGATAGTATGATTGTGATTGTATTTTTGTGATTGTATGATTGTGATTGTATTATTGCGATTGTATGATTGTGATTGTATGATTGTGATTGTATGATTGTGATAGAATGATTGTGATAGTATGATTGTGATAGTATGATTGTGATTGTATGATTGTGATTGTATGATTGTGATTGTATGATTGTGATTGTATGATTGTGATTGTATGATTGTGAAAGTATGATTGTGATTGTATGATTGTGATTGTATGATTGTGATTGTACGATTGTGATTGTATGATTGTGATTGTCTGATTGTGATTGTAAGATTGTGATTGTATGACTGTGATTGGATGATTGTGATTGTATGATTGTGATTGTATGATTGTGATAGTATGATTCTGATTGTATGATTGTGATTGTATGATTTTGATGGTATGATTGTGATTGTATGATTGTGATTGTATGATTGTATTTGTATGATTGTGATTGTATGATTGTGATTGTATGATTGTGATTGTATGATTGTGATTGTATGATTGTGATTGTACGATTGTGATCGTATGATTGCGATTGTATGATTTTCATTGTATGATTGTGATTGTGTGATTGTGATTGTCTGATTGCGATTGTATGATTGTGATTGTATGTTTGCGATAGTATGATTGTGATTGTATTTTTGTGATTGTATGATTGTGATTGTATTATTGCGATTGTATGATTGTGATTGTATGATTGTGATTGTATGATTGTGATAGTATGATTGTGATTGTATGATTGTGATTGTATGATTGTGATTGTATGATTGTGATTGTATGATTGTGATTGTATGATTGTGATTGTATGATTGTGATTGTATGATTGTGATTGTATGATTGTGAAAGTATGATTGTGATTGTATGATTGTGATTGTATGATTGCGATTGTACGATTGTGATTGTATGATTGTGATTGTCTGATTGTGATTGTAAGATTGTGATTGTATGAGTGTGATTGTATGATTGTCATTGTATGATTGTGATTGTATGATTGTGATAGTATGATTGTGATTGTATGATTGTGATTGTATGATTTTGATGGTATGATTGTGATTGTATGATTGTATTTGGGAGATTGTAATTGTACGATTGTGATCGTATGATTGTGATTGTATGCTTGCGATTGTATGATTGTGATTGTATGATTGTGATTGTATGATTGTGATTGCATGATTTTGAATGTATGATTGTGATTGTATGATTGTGATTGTATGATTGTGATTGTATGATTGCGATTGTATGATTGCGATTGTATGATTGTGATTGTATGATTGTGATTGTATTATTGTGACTGTATGATTGTGATTGTCTGATTGTGGTTGTGCGATTGTGATTGTACGATTGTGATTGTACGATTGTGATAGTATGATTGTGATTGTATGATTGTTATTGTATGATTGTGATTGTCTGATTGTGGTTGTGCGATTGTGATTGTACGATTGTGATTGTACGATTGTGATTGTACGATTGTGATTGTACGATTGTGATTGTATGATTGTGATTCTATGATTGTGATTGTATGATTGTGATCGTATGGTTGTGATTGTTCGATTGCGATTGTATTATTGTGATTGTATGATTGTGATAGTATGGTTGTGAAAGTATGATTGTGATTGTATGATTGTGATTGTATGATTGCGAGTGTATGATTGTGAATCTATGATTGTGATTGTATGATTGTGATCGTATGGTTCTGATTGTTCGATTGCGATTGTACGATTGCGTTTGTATTATTGTGATTGTATGATTGTGATAGTATGGTTGTGAAAGTATGATTGTGATTGTATGATTGTGATTATATGATTGTGATTGTATGATTGTGATTGTATGATTGTGATTGTGCGACTGTGATTGTACGATTGTGATTGTATGATTGTGATTGGATGATTATGATTGAATGATTGTGATTGCATGATTGTGATTGTATGATTGTGATTGCATGATTTTGAATGTATGATTGTGATTGTATGATTGTGATTGTATGATTGTGATTGTATGATTGTGATTGTAAGATTGTGATTGTATGAATGTGATTGTATGATTGTGATTGTATGATTATGATTGAATGATTGTGATTGCATGATTGTGATTGCATGATTGTGACTGCATGATTTTGAATGTATGATTGTGATTGTATGATTGTGATTGTATGATTGTGATTGTATGATTGTGATTGCATGATTTTGAATGTATGATTGTGATTGTATGATTGTGATTGTATGATTGTGATTGTATGATTGTGATTGTATGATTGTGATAGTATGATTGTGATTGTAAGATTGTGATTGTGTGACTGTGATTGTATGATTGTGATTGTATGATTGTCATTGTATGATTATGATTGTATGATTGTGATTGCATGATTGTGATTGTATGATTGAAATTGCATGATTTTGTATGTATGATTGTGATTGTATGATTGTGATTGTATGATTGTGATTGTATGATTGTGATTGTATGATTGTGATTATATGATTGTGATTGTATGATTATGATTGTATTTTTGTGATTGTATGATTGTGATTGTATGATTGCGATTGTACTATTGTGATTGTATGATTGTGATAGTATGATTGTAATTGTATGATTGCGATAGTATTATTGTGATTGTATGATTGTGATTGTATGATTGTGATTGTATGATTGCGATTGTATGATTGTGATTGTATGATTGTGATTGTATGATTGTGATTGTATGATTGTGATTGTATGACTGTGATGGTATGATTGTGATTGTATGATTGCGATCGTATGATTGTGATTGTATGATTGTGATCGAATGATTGTGATTGTATGATTATGATGGTATGATTGTGATTGTATGATTGCGATCGTATGATTGCGATTGTATGATTGTGATCGAATGATTGTGATTGTATGATTGTGATTGTATGATTGTGATTGTATGATTGTGATTGTATGATTATGATTGTATGATTGTGATTGTATGATTTTTATGGTATGATTGTGATTGTATGATTGTTCTTGTATGATTGTGATTGTATGATTGTGATTGAATGATTGTGATCGTATGATTGTGATCGTATGATTGCGATTGTATGATTGTGATGGTATGCTTGTGATTGTATGATTGCGATAGTATGATTGTGATTCTATGATTATGATTGTATGATTGTGATTGTATGATTGTGATTGTGTGATTGTGATTGTCTGATTGCGATTGTATGATTGTGATTGTATGTTTGCGATAGTATGATTGTGATTGTATTTTTGTGATTGTATGATTGTGATTGTATTATTGCGATTGTATGATTGTGATTGTATGATTGTGATTGTATGATTGTGATAGTATGATTGTGATAGTATGATTGTGATAGTATGATTGTGATTGTATGATTGTGATTGTATGATTGTGATTGTATGATTGTGATTGTATGATTGTGATTGTATGATTGTGAAAGTATGATTGTGATTGTATGATTGTGATTGTATGATTGTGATTGTACGATTGTGATTGTATGATTGTGATTGTCTGATTGTGATTGTAAGATTGTGATTGTATGACTGTGATTGGATGATTGTGATTGTATGATTGTGATTGTATGATTGTGATAGTATGATTCTGATTGTATGATTGTGATTGTATGATTTTGATGGTATGATTGTGATTGTATGATTGTGATTGTATGATTGTATTTGTATGATTGTGATTGTATGATTGTGATTGTATGATTGTGATTGTATGATTGTGATTGTATGATTGTGATTGTATGATTGTGATTGTACGATTGTGATCGTATGATTGCGATTGTATGATTTTCATTGTATGATTGTGATTGTGTGATTGTGATTGTCTGATTGCGATTGTATGATTGTGATTGTATGTTTGCGATAGTATGATTGTGATTGTATTTTTGTGATTGTATGATTGTGATTGTATTATTGCGATTGTATGATTGTGATTGTATGATTGTGATTGTATGATTGTGATAGTATGATTGTGATTGTATGATTGTGATTGTATGATTGTGATTGTATGATTGTGATTGTATGATTGTGATTGTATGATTGTGATTGTATGATTGTGATTGTATGATTGTGATTGTATGATTGTGAAAGTATGATTGTGATTGTATGATTGTGATTGTATGATTGCGATTGTACGATTGTGATTGTATGATTGTGATTGTCTGATTGTGATTGTAAGATTGTGATTGTATGAGTGTGATTGTATGATTGTGATTGTATGATTGTGATTGTATGATTGTGATAGTATGATTGTGATTGTATGATTGTGATTGTATGATTTTGATGGTATGATTGTGATTGTATGATTGTATTTGGGAGATTGTAATTGTACGATTGTGATCGTATGATTGTGATTGTATGCTTGCGATTGTATGATTGTGATTGTATGATTGTGATTGTATGATTGTGATTGCATGATTTTGAATGTATGATTGTGATTGTATGATTGTGATTGTATGATTGTGATTGTATGATTGTGATTGTATGATTGTGATTGTATGATTGTGATTGTATGATTGCGATTGTATGATTGTGATTGTATGATTGTGATTGTATGATTGTGATTGTATGATTGTGATTGTATGATTGTGATTGTATGATTGTGATTGTATGATTGTGATTGTATGATTGTGATTGTGTGATTGTGATTGTATAATTGTGATTGTATGATTGCGAGTGTATGATTGTGAATCTATGATTGTGATTGTATGATTGTGATCGTATGGTTCTGATTGTTCGATTGCGATTGTACGATTGCGTTTGAATTATTGTGATTGTATGATTGTGATAGTATGGTTGTGAAAGTATGATTGTGATTGTATGATTGTGATTATATGATTGTGATTGTATGATTTTTATGGTATGATTGTGATTGTATGATTGTATTTGGGAGATTGTATTTGGGAGATTGTAATTGTATGATTTTGATTGTATGATTGTGATTGTATGATTGTGATTGTATGATTGTGTTTGTATGATTGTGATTGTATGATTGTGATTGTATGATTGTGATTGTATGATTGTGATTGTATGATTGTTCTTGTATGATTGTGATTGTATGATTGTGATTGAATGATTGTGATCGTATGATTGTGATCGTATGATTGCGATTGTATGATTGTGATGGTATGCTTGTGATTGTATGATTGCGATAGTATGATTGTGATTCTATGATTATGATTGAATGATTGTGATTGTATGATTGTGATTGTGTGATTGTGATTGTCTGATTGCGATTGTATGATTGTGATTGTATGTTTGCGATAGTATGATTGTGATTGTATTTTTGTGATTGTATGATTGTGATTGTATTATTGCGATTGTATGACTGTGATTGTATGATTGTGATTGTATGATTGTGATAGTATGATTGTGATTGTATGATTGTGATTGTATGATTGTGATTGTATGATTGTGATTGTATGATTGTGATTGTATGATTGTGAAAGTATGATTGTGATTGTATGATTGTGATTGTATGATTGCGATTGTACGATTGTGATTGTATGATTGTGATTGTCTGATTGTGATTGTAAGATTGTGATTGTATGACTGTGATTGTATGATTGTGATTGTATGATTGTGATTGTATGATTGTGATAGTATGATTGTGATTGTATGATTGTGATTGTATGATTTTGATGGTATGATTGTGATTGTATGATTGTATTTGGGAGATTGTATTTGGGAGATTGTATTTGGGAGATTGTATTTGGGAGATTGTAATTGTATGATTGCGATTGTATGATTGTGATTGTATGATTGTGATTGTATGATTGTGTTTGTATGATTGTGATTGTATGATTGTGATTGTATGATTGTGATTGTATGATTGTGATTGTATGATTGTTCTTGTATGACTGTGATTGTATGATTGTGATTGAATGATTGAGATCGTATGATTGTGATCGTATGATTGCGATTGTATGATTTTGATTGTATGATAGTGGATGTATGATTGTGATTGTATGATTGTGATTGTATAATTGTGATTGCATGATTTTGAATGTATGATTGTGATTGTATGATTGTGATTGTATGATTGTGATTGTATGATTGCGATTGTATGATTGTGATTGTATGATTGTGATTGTATGATTGTGATTGTATGATTGTGATTGTATGATTGTGATTGTATGATTGTGATTGTATGATTGTGATTGTATGATTGTGATTGTGTGATTGTGATTGTATAATTGTGATTGTATGATTGCGAGTGTATGATTGTGAATCTATGATTGTGATTGTATGATTGTGATCGTATGGTTCTGATTGTTCGATTGCGATTGTACGATTGCGTTTGTATTATTGTGATTGTATGATTGTGATAGTATGGTTGTGAAAGTATGATTGTGATTGTATGATTGTGATTATATGATTGTGATTGTATGATTGTGATTGTATGATTGTGATTGTGCGACTGTGATTGTACGATTGTGATTGTATGATTGTGATTGTATGATTATGATTGAATGATTGTGATTGCATGATTGTGATTGTATGATTGTGATTGCATGATTTTGAATGTATGATTGTGATTGTATGATTGTGATTGTATGATTGTGATTGTATGATTGTGATTGTATGATTGTGATTGTAAGATTGTGATTGTATGAATGTGATTGTATGATTGTGATTGTATCATTATGATTGAATGATTGTGATTGCATGATTGTGATTGCATGATTGTGACTGCATGATTTTGAATGTATGATTGTGATTGTATGATTGTGATTGTATGATTGTGATTGTATGATTGTGATTGTATGATTGTGATTGCATGATTTTGAATGTATGATTGTGATTGTATGATTGTGATTGTATGATTGTGATTGTATGATTGTGATTGCATGATTGTGATAGTATGATTGTGATTGTAAGATTGTGATTGTGTGACTGTGATTGTATGATTGTGATTGTATGATTGTCATTGTATGATTATGATTGTATGATTGTGATTGCATGATTGTGATTGTATGATTGAGATTGCATGATTGTGATTGTATGATTGTGATTGTATGATTGTGATTGTATGATTATGATTGTATGATTGTGATTGTATGATTTTTATGGTATGATTGTGATTGTATGATTGTATTTGGGAGATTGTATTTGGGAGATTGTAATTGTATGATTTTGATTGTATGATTGTGATTGTGTGATTGTGATTGTATGATTGTGTTTGTATGATTGTGATTGTATGATTGTGATTGTATGATTGTGATTGTATGATTGTGATTGTATGATTGTTCTTGTATGATTGTGATTGTATGATTGTGATTGAATGATTGTGATCGTATGATTGTGATCGTATGATTGCGATTGTATGATTGTGATGGTATGCTTGTGATTGTATGATTGCGATAGTATGATTGTGATTCTATGATTATGATTGAATGATTGTGATTGTATGATTGTGATTGTGTGATTGTGATTGTCTGATTGCGATTGTATGATTGTGATTGTATGTTTGCGATAGTATGATTGTGATTGTATTTTTGTGATTGTATGATTGTGATCGTATGGTTCTGATTGTTCGATTGCGATTGTACGATTGCGATTGTATTATTGTGATTGTATGATTGTGATAGTATGATTGTGATTGTATGATTGTGATTGTATGATTGTGATTGTATGATTGTGATTGTATGATTGTGATTGTATGATTGTGAAAGTATGATTGTGATTGTATGATTGTGATTGTATGATTGCGATTGTACGATTGTGATTGTATGATTGTGATTGTCTGATTGTGATTGTAAGATTGTGATTGTGTGACTGTGATTGTATGATTGTGATTGTATGATTGTGATTGTATGATTGTGATAGTATGATTGTGATTGTATGATTGTGATTGTATGATTTTGATGGTATGATTGTGATTGTATGATTGTATTTGGGAGATTGTATTTGGGAGATTGTATTTGGGAGATTGTATTTGGGAGATTGTAATTGTATGATTGCGATTGTATGATTGTGATTGTATGATTGTGATTGTATGATTGTGTTTGTATGATTGTGATTGTATGATTGTGATTGTATGATTGTGATTGTATGATTGTGATTGTATGATTGTGATTGTATGATTGTGATTGTATGATTGTGATTGTATGATTGTGATTGTATGATTGTGATTGTATGATTGTATTTGGGAGATTGTATTTGGGAGACTGTAATTGTACGATTGTGATCGTATGATTGTGATTGTATGCTTGCGATTGTATGATTGTGATTGTATGATTGTGATTGTATGATTGTGATTGCATGATTTTGAATGTATGATTGTGATTGTATGATTGTGATTGTATGATTGTGATTGTATGATTGCGATTGTATGATTGTGATTGTATGATTGTGATTGTGTGATTGTGATTGTATGATTCTGATTGTATGATTGCGAGTGTATGATTGTGATTCTATGATTGTGATTGTATGATTGTGATCGTATGGTTCTGATTGTTCGATTGCGATTGTACGATTGCGATTGTATTATTGTGATTGTATGATTGTGATAGTATGGTTGTGAAAGTATGATTGTGATTGTATGATGGTGATTATATGATTGTGATAGTATGATTGTGATTGTATGATTGTGATTGTGCGACTGTGATTGTACGATTGTGATTGTATGATTGTGATTGTATGATTGTGATTGCATGATTTTGAATGTATGATTGTGATTGTATGATTGTGATTGTATGATTGTGATTGTATGATTGTGATAGTATGATTGTGATTGTAAGATTGTGATTGTGTGACTGTGATTGTATGATTGTGATTGTATGATTGTCATTGTATGATTATGATTGTATGATTGTGATTGCATGATTGTGATTGTATGATTGAGATTGTATGATTGTGATTGTATGATTGTGATTGTAAGATTGTGATTGTATGAATGTGATTGTATGATTGTGATTGTATGATTATGATTGAATGATTGTGATTGCATGATTGTGATTGCATGATTGTGACTGCATGATTTTGAATGTATGATTGTGATTGTATGATTGTGATTGTATGATTGTGATTGTATGATTGTGATTGTATGATTGTGATTGCATGATTTTGAATGTATGATTGTGATTGTATGACTGTGATTGTATGATTGTGATTGTATGATTGTGATAGTATGATTGTGATTGTAAGATTGTGATTGTGTGACTGTGATTGTATGATTGTGATTGTATGATTGTCATTGTATGATTATGATTGTATGATTGTGATTGCATGATTGTGATTGTATGATTGAGATTGCATGATTTTGTATGTATGATTGTGATTGTATGATTGTGATTGTATGATTGTCATTGTATGATTGTGATTGTATGATTGTGATTATATGATTGTGATTGTATGATTATGATTGTATTTTTGTGATTGTATGATTGTGATTGTATGATTGCGATTGTATTATTGTGATTGTATGATTGCGATCGTATGATTGTCATTGTATGATTGTGATCGAATGATTGTGATTGTACGGTTGTGATGGTATGATTGTGATTGTATGATTGCGATCGTATGATTGTGATTGTATGATTGTGATCGAATGATTGTGATTGTATGATTGTGATTGTATGATTGTGATTGTATGATTGTGATTGTATGATTATGATTGTATGATTGTGATTGTATGATTTTTATGGTATGATTGTGATTGTATGATTGTATTTGGGAGATTGTATTTGGGAGATTGTAATTGTATGATTGCGATTGTATGATTGTGATTGTATGATTGTGATTGTATGATTGTGATTGTATTATTGTGTTTGTATGATTGTGATTGTATGATTGTGATTGTATGATTGTGATTGTATGATTGTGATTGTATGATTGTGATTGTATGATTGTTCTTGTATGATTGTGATTGTATGATTGTGATTGAATGATTGTGATCGTATGATTGCGATTGTGTGATTGTGATGGTATGCTTGTGATTGTATGATTGCGATAGTATGATTGTGATTCTATGATTATGATTGTATGATTGTGATTGTATGATTGTGATTGTATGATTGTGATTGCATGATTTTGAATGTATGATTGTAATTGTATGATTCTGATTGTATGATTGTGATTGTATGATTGCGATTGTATGATTGTGATTGTATGATTGTGATTGTATGATTGTGATTGTATGATTGTGATCGTATGATTGCGATTGTATGATTTTGATAGTATGATTGTGATTGTATGATTGTGATTGTATGATTGTGATTGTATGATTGTGATTGTATGATTGTGATTGTATGATTGTGAAAGTATGATTGTGATTGTATGATTGTGATTGTATGATTGCGATTGTACGATTGTGATTGTATGATTGTGATTGTCTGATTGTGATTGTAAGATTGTGATTGTATGACTGTGATTGTATGATTGTGATTGTATGATTGTGATTGTATGATTGTGATAGTATGATTGTGATTGTATGATTGTGATTGTATGATTGTGATGGTATGCTTGTGATTGTATGATTGCGATAGTATGATTGTGATTCTATGATTATGATTGTATGATTGTGATTGTATGATTGTGATTGTGTGATTGTGATTGTCTGATTGCGATTGTATGATTGTGATTGTATGTTTGCGATAGTATGATTGTGATTGTATTTTTGTGATTGTATGATTGTGATTGTATTATTGCGATTGTATGATTGTGATTGTATGATTGTGATTGTATGATTGTGATAGTATGATTGTGATAGTATGATTGTGATTGTATGATTGTGATTGTATGATTGTGATTGTATGATTGTGAAAGTATGATTGTGATTGTATGATTGTGATTGTATGATTGTGATTGTATGATTGTGATTGTACGATTGTGATTGTATGATTGTGATTGTCTGATTGTGATTGTAAGATTGTGATTGTATGACTGTGATTGGATGATTGTGATTGTATGATTGTGATTGTATGATTGTGATAGTATGATTGTGATTGTATGATTGTGATTGTATGATTTTGATGGTATGATTGTGATTGTATGATTGTATTTGGGAGATTGTATTTGGGAGATTGTATATGGGAGATTGTAATTGTGTGATTGCGATTGTATGATTGTGATTGTATGATTGTGATTGTATGATTGTGATTGTATGATTGTGATTGTATGATTGTGATTGCATGATTTTGAATGTATGATTGTAATTGTATGATTCTGATTGTATGATTGTGATTGTATGATTGCGATTGTATGATTGTGATTGTATGATTGTGATTGTATGATTGTGATCGTATGATTGCGATTGTATGATTTTGATAGTATGATTGTGATTGTATGATTGTGATTGTATGATTGTGATTGTATGATTGTGATTGTATGATTGTGAAAGTATGATTGTGATTGTATGATTGTGATTGTATGATTGCGATTGTACGATTGTGATTGTATGATTGTGATTATCTGATTGTGATTGTAAGATTGTGATTGTATGACTGTGATTGTATGATTGTGATTTTATGATTGTGATTGTATGATTGTGATAGTATGATTGTGATTGTATGATTGTGATTGTATGATTGTGATTGTATGATTGTGATTGTATGATTGTGATGGTATGATTGTGATTGTATGATTGCGATCGTATGATTGTCATTGTATGATTGTGATCGAATGATTGTGATTGTACGGTTGTGATGGTATGATTGTGATTGTATGATTGCGATCGTATGATTGTGATTGTATGATTGTGATCGAATGATTGTGATTGTATGATTGTGATTGTATGATTGTGATTGTATGATTGTGATTGTATGATTATGATTGTATGATTGTGATTGTATGATTTTTATGGTATGATTGTGATTGTATGATTGTATTTGGGAGATTGTATTTGGGAGATTGTAATTGTATGATTGCGATTGTATGATTGTGATTGTATGATTGTGATTGTATGATTGTGATTGTATTATTGTGTTTGTATGATTGTGATTGTATGATTGTGATTGTATGATTGTGATTGTATGATTGTGATTGTATGATTGTGATTGTATGATTGTTCTTGTATGATTGTGATTGTATGATTGTGATTGAATGATTGTGATCGTATGATTGCGATTGTGTGATTGTGATGGTATGCTTGTGATTGTATGATTGCGATAGTATGATTGTGATTCTATGATTATGATTGTATGATTGTGATTGTATGATTGTGATTGTATGATTGTGATTGCATGATTTTGAATGTATGATTGTAATTGTATGATTCTGATTGTATGATTGTGATTGTATGATTGCGATTGTATGATTGTGATTGTATGATTGTGATTGTATGATTGTGATTGTATGATTGTGATCGTATGATTGCGATTGTATGATTTTGATAGTATGATTGTGATTGTATGATTGTGATTGTATGATTGTGATTGTATGATTGTGATTGTATGATTGTGATTGTATGATTGTGAAAGTATGATTGTGATTGTATGATTGTGATTGTATGATTGCGATTGTACGATTGTGATTGTATGATTGTGATTGTCTGATTGTGATTGTAAGATTGTGATTGTATGACTGTGATTGTATGATTGTGATTGTATGATTGTGATTGTATGATTGTGATAGTATGATTGTGATTGTATGATTGTGATTGTATGATTGTGATTGTATGATTGTGATTGTATGATTGTGATGGTATGATTGTGATTGTATGATTGCGATCGTATGATTGTGATTGTATGATTGTGATCGAATGATTGTGATTGTATGATTGTGATTGTATGATTGTGATTGTATGATTATGATTGTATGATTGTGATTGTATGATTTTTATGGTATGATTGTGATTGTATGATTGTATTTGGGAGATTGTATTTGGGAGATTGTAATTGTATGTTTGCGATTGTATGATTGTGATTGTATGATTGTGATTGTATGATTGTGATTGTATTATTGTGTTTGTATGATTGTGATTGTATGATTGTGATTGTATGATTGTGATTGTATGATTGTGATTGTATGATTGTGATTGTATGATTGTTCTTGTATGATTGTGATTGTATGATTGTGATTGAATGATTGTGATCGTATGATTGCGATTGTATGATTGTGATGGTATGCTTGTGATTGTATGATTGCGATAGTATGATTGTGATTCTATGATTATGATTGTATGATTGTGATTGTATGATTGTGATTGTGTGATTGTGATTGTCTGATTGCGATTGTATGATTGTGATTGTATGTTTGCGATAGTATGATTGTGATTGTATTTTTGTGATTGTATGATTGTGATTGTATTATTGCGATTGTATGATTGTGATTGTATGATTGTGATTGTATGATTGTGATAGTATGATTGTGATTGTATGATTGTGATTGTATGATTGTGATTGTATGATTGTGATTGTATGATTGTGATTGTATGATTGTGAAAGTATGATTGTGATTGTATGATTGTGATTGTATGATTGCGATTGTACGATTGTGATTGTATGATTGTGATTGTCTGATTGTGATTGTAAGATTGTGATTGTATGACTGTGATGGTATGATTGTGATTGTATGATAGCGATCGTATGATTGTGATTGTATGATTGTGATCGAATGATTGTGATTGTATGATTGTGATTGTATGATTGTGAAAGTATGATTGTGATTGTATGATTGTGATTGTATGATTGCGATTGTACGATTGCGATTGTATGATTGTGATTGTATGTTTGCGATAGTATGATTGTGATTGTATTTTTGTGATTGTATGATTGTGATTGTATTATTGCGATTGTATGATTGTGATTGTATGATTGTGATTGTATGATTGTGATAGTATGATTGTGATAGTATGATTGTGATAGTATGATTGTGATTGTATGATTGTGATTGTATGATTGTGATTGTATGATTGTGATTGTATGATTGTGATTGTATGATTGTGAAAGTATGATTGTGATTGTATGATTGTGATTGTATGATTGTGATTGTACGATTGTGATTGTATGATTGTGATTGTCTGATTGTGATTGTAAGATTGTGATTGTATGACTGTGATTGGATGATTGTGATTGTATGATTGTGATTGTATGATTGTGATAGTATGATTCTGATTGTATGATTGTGATTGTATGATTTTGATGGTATGATTGTGATTGTATGATTGTGATTGTATGATTGTATTTGTATGATTGTGATTGTATGATTGTGATTGTATGATTGTGATTGTATGATTGTGATTGTATGATTGTGATTGTACGATTGTGATCGTATGATTGCGATTGTATGATTTTCATTGTATGATTGTGATTGTGTGATTGTGATTGTCTGATTGCGATTGTATGATTGTGATTGTATGTTTGCGATAGTATGATTGTGATTGTATTTTTGTGATTGTATGATTGTGATTGTATTATTGCGATTGTATGATTGTGATTGTATGATTGTGATTGTATGATTGTGATAGTATGATTGTGATTGTATGATTGTGATTGTATGATTGTGATTGTATGATTGTGATTGTATGATTGTGATTGTATGATTGTGATTGTATGATTGTGATTGTATGATTGTGATTGTATGATTGTGAAAGTATGATTGTGATTGTATGATTGTGATTGTATGATTGCGATTGTACGATTGTGATTGTATGATTGTGATTGTCTGATTGTGATTGTAAGATTGTGATTGTATGAGTGTGATTGTATGATTGTCATTGTATGATTGTGATTGTATGATTGTGATAGTATGATTGTGATTGTATGATTGTGATTGTATGATTTTGATGGTATGATTGTGATTGTATGATTGTATTTGGGAGATTGTAATTGTACGATTGTGATCGTATGATTGTGATTGTATGCTTGCGATTGTATGATTGTGATTGTATGATTGTGATTGTATGATTGTGATTGCATGATTTTGAATGTATGATTGTGATTGTATGATTGTGATTGTATGATTGTGATTGTATGATTGCGATTGTATGATTGCGATTGTATGATTGTGATTGTATGATTGTGATTGTATTATTGTGACTGTATGATTGTGATTGTCTGATTGTGGTTGTGCGATTGTGATTGTACGATTGTGATTGTACGATTGTGATAGTATGATTGTGATTGTATGATTGTTATTGTATGATTGTGATTGTCTGATTGTGGTTGTGCGATTGTGATTGTACGATTGTGATTGTACGATTGTGATTGTACGATTGTGATTGTACGATTGTGATTGTATGATTGTGATTCTATGATTGTGATTGTATGATTGTGATCGTATGGTTGTGATTGTTCGATTGCGATTGTATTATTGTGATTGTATGATTGTGATAGTATGGTTGTGAAAGTATGATTGTGATTGTATGATTGTGATTGTATGATTGCGAGTGTATGATTGTGAATCTATGATTGTGATTGTATGATTGTGATCGTATGGTTCTGATTGTTCGATTGCGATTGTACGATTGCGTTTGTATTATTGTGATTGTATGATTGTGATAGTATGGTTGTGAAAGTATGATTGTGATTGTATGATTGTGATTATATGATTGTGATTGTATGATTGTGATTGTATGATTGTGATTGTGCGACTGTGATTGTACGATTGTGATTGTATGATTGTGATTGGATGATTATGATTGAATGATTGTGATTGCATGATTGTGATTGTATGATTGTGATTGCATGATTTTGAATGTATGATTGTGATTGTATGATTGTGATTGTATGATTGTGATTGTATGATTGTGATTGTAAGATTGTGATTGTATGAATGTGATTGTATGATTGTGATTGTATGATTATGATTGAATGATTGTGATTGCATGATTGTGATTGCATGATTGTGACTGCATGATTTTGAATGTATGATTGTGATTGTATGATTGTGATTGTATGATTGTGATTGTATGATTGTGATTGCATGATTTTGAATGTATGATTGTGATTGTATGATTGTGATTGTATGATTGTGATTGTATGATTGTGATTGTATGATTGTGATAGTATGATTGTGATTGTAAGATTGTGATTGTGTGACTGTGATTGTATGATTGTGATTGTATGATTGTCATTGTATGATTATGATTGTATGATTGTGATTGCATGATTGTGATTGTATGATTGAAATTGCATGATTTTGTATGTATGATTGTGATTGTATGATTGTGATTGTATGATTGTGATTGTATGATTGTGATTGTATGATTGTGATTATATGATTGTGATTGTATGATTATGATTGTATTTTTGTGATTGTATGATTGTGATTGTATGATTGCGATTGTACTATTGTGATTGTATGATTGTGATAGTATGATTGTAATTGTATGATTGCGATAGTATTATTGTGATTGTATGATTGTGATTGTATGATTGTGATTGTATGATTGTGATTGTATGATTGTGATTGTATGATTGCGATTGTATGATTGTGATTGTATGATTGTGATTGTATGATTGTGATTGTATGATTGTGATTGTATGACTGTGATGGTATGATTGTGATTGTATGATTGCGATCGTATGATTGTGATTGTATGATTGTGATCGAATGATTGTGATTGTATGATTATGATGGTATGATTGTGATTGTATGATTGCGATCGTATGATTGCGATTGTATGATTGTGATCGAATGATTGTGATTGTATGATTGTGATTGTATGATTGTGATTGTATGATTGTGATTGTATGATTATGATTGTATGATTGTGATTGTATGATTTTTATGGTATGATTGTGATTGTATGATTGTTCTTGTATGATTGTGATTGTATGATTGTGATTGAATGATTGTGATCGTATGATTGTGATCGTATGATTGCGATTGTATGATTGTGATGGTATGCTTGTGATTGTATGATTGCGATAGTATGATTGTGATTCTATGATTATGATTGTATGATTGTGATTGTATGATTGTGATTGTGTGATTGTGATTGTCTGATTGCGATTGTATGATTGTGATTGTATGTTTGCGATAGTATGATTGTGATTGTATTTTTGTGATTGTATGATTGTGATTGTATTATTGCGATTGTATGATTGTGATTGTATGATTGTGATTGTATGATTGTGATAGTATGATTGTGATAGTATGATTGTGATAGTATGATTGTGATTGTATGATTGTGATTGTATGATTGTGATTGTATGATTGTGATTGTATGATTGTGATTGTATGATTGTGAAAGTATGATTGTGATTGTATGATTGTGATTGTATGATTGTGATTGTACGATTGTGATTGTATGATTGTGATTGTCTGATTGTGATTGTAAGATTGTGATTGTATGACTGTGATTGGATGATTGTGATTGTATGATTGTGATTGTATGATTGTGATAGTATGATTCTGATTGTATGATTGTGATTGTATGATTTTGATGGTATGATTGTGATTGTATGATTGTGATTGTATGATTGTATTTGTATGATTGTGATTGTATGATTGTGATTGTATGATTGTGATTGTATGATTGTGATTGTATGATTGTGATTGTATGATTGTGATTGTACGATTGTGATCGTATGATTGCGATTGTATGATTTTCATTGTATGATTGTGATTGTGTGATTGTGATTGTCTGATTGCGATTGTATGATTGTGATTGTATGTTTGCGATAGTATGATTGTGATTGTATTTTTGTGATTGTATGATTGTGATTGTATTATTGCGATTGTATGATTGTGATTGTATGATTGTGATTGTATGATTGTGATAGTATGATTGTGATTGTATGATTGTGATTGTATGATTGTGATTGTATGATTGTGATTGTATGATTGTGATTGTATGATTGTGATTGTATGATTGTGATTGTATGATTGTGATTGTATGATTGTGAAAGTATGATTGTGATTGTATGATTGTGATTGTATGATTGCGATTGTACGATTGTGATTGTATGATTGTGATTGTCTGATTGTGATTGTAAGATTGTGATTGTATGAGTGTGATTGTATGATTGTGATTGTATGATTGTGATTGTATGATTGTGATAGTATGATTGTGATTGTATGATTGTGATTGTATGATTTTGATGGTATGATTGTGATTGTATGATTGTATTTGGGAGATTGTAATTGTACGATTGTGATCGTATGATTGTGATTGTATGCTTGCGATTGTATGATTGTGATTGTATGATTGTGATTGTATGATTGTGATTGCATGATTTTGAATGTATGATTGTGATTGTATGATTGTGATTGTATGATTGTGATTGTATGATTGTGATTGTATGATTGTGATTGTATGATTGTGATTGTATGATTGCGATTGTATGATTGTGATTGTATGATTGTGATTGTATGATTGTGATTGTATGATTGTGATTGTATGATTGTGATTGTATGATTGTGATTGTATGATTGTGATTGTATGATTGTGATTGTGTGATTGTGATTGTATAATTGTGATTGTATGATTGCGAGTGTATGATTGTGAATCTATGATTGTGATTGTATGATTGTGATCGTATGGTTCTGATTGTTCGATTGCGATTGTACGATTGCGTTTGAATTATTGTGATTGTATGATTGTGATAGTATGGTTGTGAAAGTATGATTGTGATTGTATGATTGTGATTATATGATTGTGATTGTATGATTTTTATGGTATGATTGTGATTGTATGATTGTATTTGGGAGATTGTATTTGGGAGATTGTAATTGTATGATTTTGATTGTATGATTGTGATTGTATGATTGTGATTGTATGATTGTGTTTGTATGATTGTGATTGTATGATTGTGATTGTATGATTGTGATTGTATGATTGTGATTGTATGATTGTTCTTGTATGATTGTGATTGTATGATTGTGATTGAATGATTGTGATCGTATGATTGTGATCGTATGATTGCGATTGTATGATTGTGATGGTATGCTTGTGATTGTATGATTGCGATAGTATGATTGTGATTCTATGATTATGATTGAATGATTGTGATTGTATGATTGTGATTGTGTGATTGTGATTGTCTGATTGCGATTGTATGATTGTGATTGTATGTTTGCGATAGTATGATTGTGATTGTATTTTTGTGATTGTATGATTGTGATTGTATTATTGCGATTGTATGATTGTGATTGTATGATTGTGATTGTATGATTGTGATAGTATGATTGTGATTGTATGATTGTGATTGTATGATTGTGATTGTATGATTGTGATTGTATGATTGTGATTGTATGATTGTGAAAGTATGATTGTGATTGTATGATTGTGATTGTATGATTGCGATTGTACGATTGTGATTGTATGATTGTGATTGTCTGATTGTGATTGTAAGATTGTGATTGTATGACTGTGATTGTATGATTGTGATTGTATGATTGTGATTGTATGATTGTGATAGTATGATTGTGATTGTATGATTGTGATTGTATGATTTTGATGGTATGATTGTGATTGTATGATTGTATTTGGGAGATTGTATTTGGGAGATTGTATTTGGGAGATTGTATTTGGGAGATTGTAATTGTATGATTGCGATTGTATGATTGTGATTGTATGATTGTGATTGTATGATTGTGTTTGTATGATTGTGATTGTATGATTGTGATTGTATGATTGTGATTGTATGATTGTGATTGTATGATTGTTCTTGTATGACTGTGATTGTATGATTGTGATTGAATGATTGAGATCGTATGATTGTGATCGTATGATTGCGATTGTATGATTTTGATTGTATGATAGTGGATGTATGATTGTGATTGTATGATTGTGATTGTATAATTGTGATTGCATGATTTTGAATGTATGATTGTGATTGTATGATTGTGATTGTATGATTGTGATTGTATGATTGCGATTGTATGATTGTGATTGTATGATTGTGATTGTATGATTGTGATTGTATGATTGTGATTGTATGATTGTGATTGTATGATTGTGATTGTATGATTGTGATTGTATGATTGTGATTGTGTGATTGTGATTGTATAATTGTGATTGTATGATTGCGAGTGTATGATTGTGAATCTATGATTGTGATTGTATGATTGTGATCGTATGGTTCTGATTGTTCGATTGCGATTGTACGATTGCGTTTGTATTATTGTGATTGTATGATTGTGATAGTATGGTTGTGAAAGTATGATTGTGATTGTATGATTGTGATTATATGATTGTGATTGTATGATTGTGATTGTATGATTGTGATTGTGCGACTGTGATTGTACGATTGTGATTGTATGATTGTGATTGTATGATTATGATTGAATGATTGTGATTGCATGATTGTGATTGTATGATTGTGATTGCATGATTTTGAATGTATGATTGTGATTGTATGATTGTGATTGTATGATTGTGATTGTATGATTGTGATTGTATGATTGTGATTGTAAGATTGTGATTGTATGAATGTGATTGTATGATTGTGATTGTATCATTATGATTGAATGATTGTGATTGCATGATTGTGATTGCATGATTGTGACTGCATGATTTTGAATGTATGATTGTGATTGTATGATTGTGATTGTATGATTGTGATTGTATGATTGTGATTGTATGATTGTGATTGCATGATTTTGAATGTATGATTGTGATTGTATGATTGTGATTGTATGATTGTGATTGTATGATTGTGATTGCATGATTGTGATAGTATGATTGTGATTGTAAGATTGTGATTGTGTGACTGTGATTGTATGATTGTGATTGTATGATTGTCATTGTATGATTATGATTGTATGATTGTGATTGCATGATTGTGATTGTATGATTGAGATTGCATGATTGTGATTGTATGATTGTGATTGTATGATTGTGATTGTATGATTATGATTGTATGATTGTGATTGTATGATTTTTATGGTATGATTGTGATTGTATGATTGTATTTGGGAGATTCTATTTGGGAGATTGTAATTGTATGATTTTGATTGTATGATTGTGATTGTGTGATTGTGATTGTATGATTGTGTTTGTATGATTGTGATTGTATGATTGTGATTGTATGATTGTGATTGTATGATTGTGATTGTATGATTGTTCTTGTATGATTGTGATTGTATGATTGTGATTGAATGATTGTGATCGTATGATTGTGATCGTATGATTGCGATTGTATGATTGTGATGGTATGCTTGTGATTGTATGATTGCGATAGTATGATTGTGATTCTATGATTATGATTGAATGATTGTGATTGTATGATTGTGATTGTGTGATTGTGATTGTCTGATTGCGATTGTATGATTGTGATTGTATGTTTGCGATAGTATGATTGTGATTGTATTTTTGTGATTGTATGATTGTGATCGTATGGTTCTGATTGTTCGATTGCGATTGTACGATTGCGATTGTATTATTGTGATTGTATGATTGTGATAGTATGATTGTGATTGTATGATTGTGATTGTATGATTGTGATTGTATGATTGTGATTGTATGATTGTGATTGTATGATTGTGAAAGTATGATTGTGATTGTATGATTGTGATTGTATGATTGCGATTGTACGATTGTGATTGTATGATTGTGATTGTCTGATTGTGATTGTAAGATTGTGATTGTGTGACTGTGATTGTATGATTGTGATTGTATGATTGTGATTGTATGATTGTGATAGTATGATTGTGATTGTATGATTGTGATTGTATGATTTTGATGGTATGATTGTGATTGTATGATTGTATTTGGGAGATTGTATTTGGGAGATTGTATTTGGGAGATTGTATTTGGGAGATTGTAATTGTATGATTGCGATTGTATGATTGTGATTGTATGATTGTGATTGTATGATTGTGTTTGTATGATTGTGATTGTATGATTGTGATTGTATGATTGTGATTGTATGATTGTGATTGTATGATTGTGATTGTATGATTGTGATTGTATGATTGTGATTGTATGATTGTGATTGTATGATTGTGATTGTATGATTGTATTTGGGAGATTGTATTTGGGAGACTGTAATTGTACGATTGTGATCGTATGATTGTGATTGTATGCTTGCGATTGTATGATTGTGATTGTATGATTGTGATTGTATGATTGTGATTGCATGATTTTGAATGTATGATTGTGATTGTATGATTGTGATTGTATGATTGTGATTGTATGATTGCGATTGTATGATTGTGATTGTATGATTGTGATTGTGTGATTGTGATTGTATGATTCTGATTGTATGATTGCGAGTGTATGATTGTGATTCTATGATTGTGATTGTATGATTGTGATCGTATGGTTCTGATTGTTCGATTGCGATTGTACGATTGCGATTGTATTATTGTGATTGTATGATTGTGATAGTATGGTTGTGAAAGTATGATTGTGATTGTATGATGGTGATTATATGATTGTGATAGTATGATTGTGATTGTATGATTGTGATTGTGCGACTGTGATTGTACGATTGTGATTGTATGATTGTGATTGTATGATTGTGATTGCATGATTTTGAATGTATGATTGTGATTGTATGATTGTGATTGTATGATTGTGATTGTATGATTGTGATAGTATGATTGTGATTGTAAGATTGTGATTGTGTGACTGTGATTGTATGATTGTGATTGTATGATTGTCATTGTATGATTATGATTGTATGATTGTGATTGCATGATTGTGATTGTATGATTGAGATTGTATGATTGTGATTGTATGATTGTGATTGTAAGATTGTGATTGTATGAATGTGATTGTATGATTGTGATTGTATGATTATGATTGAATGATTGTGATTGCATGATTGTGATTGCATGATTGTGACTGCATGATTTTGAATGTATGATTGTGATTGTATGATTGTGATTGTATGATTGTGATTGTATGATTGTGATTGTATGATTGTGATTGCATGATTTTGAATGTATGATTGTGATTGTATGACTGTGATTGTATGATTGTGATTGTATGATTGTGATAGTATGATTGTGATTGTAAGATTGTGATTGTGTGACTGTGATTGTATGATTGTGATTGTATGATTGTCATTGTATGATTATGATTGTATGATTGTGATTGCATGATTGTGATTGTATGATTGAGATTGCATGATTTTGTATGTATGATTGTGATTGTATGATTGTGATTGTATGATTGTCATTGTATGATTGTGATTGTATGATTGTGATTATATGATTGTGATTGTATGATTATGATTGTATTTTTGTGATTGTATGATTGTGATTGTATGATTGCGATTGTATTATTGTGATTGTATGATTGCGATCGTATGATTGTCATTGTATGATTGTGATCGAATGATTGTGATTGTACGGTTGTGATGGTATGATTGTGATTGTATGATTGCGATCGTATGATTGTGATTGTATGATTGTGATCGAATGATTGTGATTGTATGATTGTGATTGTATGATTGTGATTGTATGATTGTGATTGTATGATTATGATTGTATGATTGTGATTGTATGATTTTTATGGTATGATTGTGATTGTATGATTGTATTTGGGAGATTGTATTTGGGAGATTGTAATTGTATGATTGCGATTGTATGATTGTGATTGTATGATTGTGATTGTATGATTGTGATTGTATGATTGTGATTGTATTATTGTGTTTGTATGATTGTGATTGTATGATTGTGATTGTATGATTGTGATTGTATGATTGTGATTGTATGATTGTGATTGTATGATTGTTCTTGTATGATTGTGATTGTATGATTGTGATTGAATGATTGTGATCGTATGATTGCGATTGTGTGATTGTGATGGTATGCTTGTGATTGTATGATTGCGATAGTATGATTGTGATTCTATGATTATGATTGTATGATTGTGATTGTATGATTGTGATTGTATGATTGTGATTGTATGATTGTGATTGCATGATTTTGAATGTATGATTGTAATTGTATGATTCTGATTGTATGATTGTGATTGTATGATTGCGATTGTATGATTGTGATTGTATGATTGTGATTGTATGATTGTGATTGTATGATTGTGATCGTATGATTGCGATTGTATGATTTTGATAGTATGATTGTGATTGTATGATTGTGATTGTATGATTGTGATTGTATGATTGTGATTGTATGATTGTGATTGTATGATTGTGAAAGTATGATTGTGATTGTATGATTGTGATTGTATGATTGCGATTGTACGATTGTGATTGTATGATTGTGATTGTCTGATTGTGATTGTAAGATTGTGATTGTATGACTGTGATTGTATGATTGTGATTGTATGATTGTGATTGTATGATTGTGATAGTATGATTGTGATTGTATGATTGTGATTGTATGATTGTGATGGTATGCTTGTGATTGT
Source organism: Megachile rotundata (assembly GCF_050947335.1). NCBI lineage: Eukaryota > Metazoa > Arthropoda > Insecta > Hymenoptera > Megachilidae > Megachile > Megachile rotundata. The sequence continues at coordinate 703,432 of NW_027473323.1, read as the reverse complement.
ATGATTGCGATAGTATGATTGTGATTCTATGATTATGATTGTATGATTGTGATTGTATGATTGTGATTGTGTGATTGTGATTGTCTGATTGCGATTGTATGATTGTGATTGTATGTTTGCGATAGTATGATTGTGATTGTATTTTTGTGATTGTATGATTGTGATTGTATTATTGCGATTGTATGATTGTGATTGTATGATTGTGATTGTATGATTGTGATAGTATGATTGTGATAGTATGATTGTGATTGTATGATTGTGATTGTATGATTGTGATTGTATGATTGTGAAAGTATGATTGTGATTGTATGATTGTGATTGTATGATTGTGATTGTATGATTGTGATTGTACGATTGTGATTGTATGATTGTGATTGTCTGATTGTGATTGTAAGATTGTGATTGTATGACTGTGATTGGATGATTGTGATTGTATGATTGTGATTGTATGATTGTGATAGTATGATTGTGATTGTATGATTGTGATTGTATGATTTTGATGGTATGATTGTGATTGTATGATTGTATTTGGGAGATTGTATTTGGGAGATTGTATATGGGAGATTGTAATTGTGTGATTGCGATTGTATGATTGTGATTGTATGATTGTGATTGTATGATTGTGATTGTATGATTGTGATTGTATGATTGTGATTGCATGATTTTGAATGTATGATTGTAATTGTATGATTCTGATTGTATGATTGTGATTGTATGATTGCGATTGTATGATTGTGATTGTATGATTGTGATTGTATGATTGTGATCGTATGATTGCGATTGTATGATTTTGATAGTATGATTGTGATTGTATGATTGTGATTGTATGATTGTGATTGTATGATTGTGATTGTATGATTGTGAAAGTATGATTGTGATTGTATGATTGTGATTGTATGATTGCGATTGTACGATTGTGATTGTATGATTGTGATTGTCTGATTGTGATTGTAAGATTGTGATTGTATGACTGTGATTGTATGATTGTGATTTTATGATTGTGATTGTATGATTGTGATAGTATGATTGTGATTGTATGATTGTGATTGTATGATTGTGATTGTATGATTGTGATTGTATGATTGTGATGGTATGATTGTGATTGTATGATTGCGATCGTATGATTGTCATTGTATGATTGTGATCGAATGATTGTGATTGTACGGTTGTGATGGTATGATTGTGATTGTATGATTGCGATCGTATGATTGTGATTGTATGATTGTGATCGAATGATTGTGATTGTATGATTGTGATTGTATGATTGTGATTGTATGATTGTGATTGTATGATTATGATTGTATGATTGTGATTGTATGATTTTTATGGTATGATTGTGATTGTATGATTGTATTTGGGAGATTGTATTTGGGAGATTGTAATTGTATGATTGCGATTGTATGATTGTGATTGTATGATTGTGATTGTATGATTGTGATTGTATTATTGTGTTTGTATGATTGTGATTGTATGATTGTGATTGTATGATTGTGATTGTATGATTGTGATTGTATGATTGTGATTGTATGATTGTTCTTGTATGATTGTGATTGTATGATTGTGATTGAATGATTGTGATCGTATGATTGCGATTGTGTGATTGTGATGGTATGCTTGTGATTGTATGATTGCGATAGTATGATTGTGATTCTATGATTATGATTGTATGATTGTGATTGTATGATTGTGATTGTATGATTGTGATTGCATGATTTTGAATGTATGATTGTAATTGTATGATTCTGATTGTATGATTGTGATTGTATGATTGCGATTGTATGATTGTGATTGTATGATTGTGATTGTATGATTGTGATTGTATGATTGTGATCGTATGATTGCGATTGTATGATTTTGATAGTATGATTGTGATTGTATGATTGTGATTGTATGATTGTGATTGTATGATTGTGATTGTATGATTGTGATTGTATGATTGTGAAAGTATGATTGTGATTGTATGATTGTGATTGTATGATTGCGATTGTACGATTGTGATTGTATGATTGTGATTGTCTGATTGTGATTGTAAGATTGTGATTGTATGACTGTGATTGTATGATTGTGATTGTATGATTGTGATTGTATGATTGTGATAGTATGATTGTGATTGTATGATTGTGATTGTATGATTGTGATTGTATGATTGTGATTGTATGATTGTGATGGTATGATTGTGATTGTATGATTGCGATCGTATGATTGTGATTGTATGATTGTGATCGAATGATTGTGATTGTATGATTGTGATTGTATGATTGTGATTGTATGATTATGATTGTATGATTGTGATTGTATGATTTTTATGGTATGATTGTGATTGTATGATTGTATTTGGGAGATTGTATTTGGGAGATTGTAATTGTATGTTTGCGATTGTATGATTGTGATTGTATGATTGTGATTGTATGATTGTGATTGTATTATTGTGTTTGTATGATTGTGATTGTATGATTGTGATTGTATGATTGTGATTGTATGATTGTGATTGTATGATTGTGATTGTATGATTGTTCTTGTATGATTGTGATTGTATGATTGTGATTGAATGATTGTGATCGTATGATTGCGATTGTATGATTGTGATGGTATGCTTGTGATTGTATGATTGCGATAGTATGATTGTGATTCTATGATTATGATTGTATGATTGTGATTGTATGATTGTGATTGTGTGATTGTGATTGTCTGATTGCGATTGTATGATTGTGATTGTATGTTTGCGATAGTATGATTGTGATTGTATTTTTGTGATTGTATGATTGTGATTGTATTATTGCGATTGTATGATTGTGATTGTATGATTGTGATTGTATGATTGTGATAGTATGATTGTGATTGTATGATTGTGATTGTATGATTGTGATTGTATGATTGTGATTGTATGATTGTGATTGTATGATTGTGAAAGTATGATTGTGATTGTATGATTGTGATTGTATGATTGCGATTGTACGATTGTGATTGTATGATTGTGATTGTCTGATTGTGATTGTAAGATTGTGATTGTATGACTGTGATTGTATGATTGTGATTGTATGATTGTGATTGTATGATTGTGATAGTATGATTGTGATTGTATGATTGTGATTGTATGATTTTGATGGTATGATTGTGATTGTATGATTGTATTTGGGAGATTGTAATTGTACGATTGTGATCGTATGATTGTGATTGTATGCTTGCGATTGTATGATTGTGATTGTATGATTGTGATTGTATGATTGTGATTGTATGATTGTGATTGTATGATTGTGATTGCATGATTTTGAATGTATGATTGTGATTGTATGATTGTGATTGTATGATTGTGATTGTATGATTGTGATAGTATGATTGTGATTGTAAGATTGTGATTGTGTGACTGTGATTGTATGATTGTGATTGTATGAATGTGATTGTATGATTGTGATTGTATGATTATGATTGAATGATTGTGATTGCATGATTGTGATTGCATGATTGTGACTGCATGATTGTGATTGTATGATTGTGATTGCATGATTTTGAATGTATGATTGTGATTGTATGATTGTGATTGTATGATTGTGATTGTATGATTGTAATTGTATGATTGTGATTGTAAGATTGTGATTGTATGAATGTGATTGTATGATTGTGATTGTATGATTATGATTGAATGATTGTGATTGCATGATTGTGATTGCATGATTGTGACTGCATGATTTTGAATATATGATTGTGATTGTATGATTGTGATTGTATGATTGTGATTGTATGATTGTGATTGTATGATTGTGATTGTATGATTGTGATTGTATGATTGTGATTGTATGACTGTGATGGTATGATTGTGATTGTATGATAGCGATCGTATGATTGTGATTGTATGATTGTGATCGAATGATTGTGATTGTATGATTGTGATTGTATGATTGTGAAAGTATGATTGTGATTGTATGATTGTGATTGTATGATTGCGATTGTACGATTGTGATTGTATGATTGTGATTGTCTGATTGTGATTGTAAGATTGTGATTGTATGACTGTGATTGTATGATTGTGATTGTATGATTGTGATTGTATGATTGTGATAGTATGATTGTGATTGTATGATTGTGATTGTATGATTTTGATGGTATGATTGTGATTGTATGATTGTATTTGGGAGATTGTAATTGTACGATTGTGATCGTATGATTGTGATTGTATGCTTGCGATTGTATGATTGTGATTGTATGATTGTGATTGTATGATTGTGATTGTATGATTGTGATTGTATAATTGTGATTGTATGATTGTGATTGTATGATTGTGATTGTATGATTGTGATTGCATGATTTTGAATGTATGATTGTGATTGTATGATTGTGATTGTATGATTGTGATTGTATGATTGTGATAGTATGATTGTGATTGTAAGATTGTGATTGTGTGACTGTGATTGTATGATTGTGATTGTATGAATGTGATTGTATGATTGTGATTGTATGATTATGATTGAATGATTGTGATTGCATGATTGTGATTGCATGATTGTGACTGCATGATTGTGATTGTATGATTGTGATTGCATGATTTTGAATGTATGATTGTGATTGTATGATTGTGATTGTATGATTGTGATTGTATGATTGTAATTGTATGATTGTGATTGTAAGATTGTGATTGTATGAATGTGATTGTATGATTGTGATTGTATGATTATGATTGAATGATTGTGATTGCATGATTGTGATTGCATGATTGTGACTGCATGATTTTGAATGTATGATTGTGATTGTATGATTGTGATTGTATGATTGTGATTGTATGATTGTGATTGTATGATTGTGATTGTATGATTGTGATTGTATGATTGTGATTGTATGACTGTGATGGTATGATTGTGATTGTATGATAGCGATCGTATGATTGTGATTGTATGATTGTGATCGAATGATTGTGATTGTATGATTGTGATGGTATGATTGTGATTGTATGATTGCGATCGTATGATTGCGATTGTATGATTGTGATCTAATGATTGTGATTGTATGATTGTGATTGTATGATTGTGATTGTATGATTATGATTGTATGATTGTGATTGTATGATTTTTATGGTATGATTGTGATTGTATGATTGTTCTTGTATGATTGTGATTGTATGATTGTGATTGAATGATTGTGATCGTATGATTGTGATCGTATGATTGCGATTGTATGATTGTGATGGTATGATTGTGATAGTATGATTGTGATTGTATGATTGTGATTGTATGATTGCGATCGTATGATTGTGATTGTATGATTGTGATCGAATGATTGTGATTGTACGGTTGTGATGGTATGATTGTGATTGTATGATTGCGATCGTATGATTGTGATTGTATGATTGTGATCGAATGATTGTGATTGTATGATTGTGATTGTATGATTGTGATTGTATGATTATGATTGTATGATTGTGATTGTATGATTTTTATGGTATGATTGTGATTGTATGATTGTATTTGGGAGATTGTATTTGGGAGATTGTAATTGTATGATTGCGATTGTATGATTGTGATTGTATGATTGTGATTGTATGATTGTGATTGTGTGATTGTGATTGTCTGATTGCGATTGTATGATTGTGATTGTATGTTTGCGATAGTATGATTGTGATTGTATTTTTGTGATTGTATGATTGTGATTGTATTATTGCGATTGTATGATTGTGATCGTATGATTGCGATTGTATGATTGTGATGGTATGCTTGTGATTGTATGATTGCGATAGTGTGATTGTGATTGTATGATTGTGATTGTATGATTGTGATAGTATGATTGTGATTGTAAGATTGTGATTGTGTGACTGTGATTGTATGATTGTGATTGTATGAATGTGATTGTATGATTGTGATTGTATGATTATGATTGAATGATTGTGATTGCATGATTGTGATTGCATGATTGTGACTGCATGATTGTGATTGTATGATTGTGATTGCATGATTTTGAATGTATGATTGTGATTGTATGATTGTGATTGTATGATTGTAATTGTATGATTGTGATTGCAAGATTGTGATTGTATGAATGTGATTGTATGATTGTGATTGTATGATTATGATTGAATGATTGTGATTGCATGATTGTGATTGCATGATTGTGACTGCATGATTTTGAATGTATGATTGTGATTGTATGATTGTGATTGTATGATTGTGATTGTATGATTGTGATTGTATGATTGTGATTGTATGATTGTGATTGCATGATTTTGAATGTATGATTGTGATTGTATGATTGTGATTGTATGATTGTGATTGTATGATTGTGATAGTATGATTGTGATTGTAAGATTGTGATTGTGTGACTGTGATTGTATGATTGTGATTGTATGATTGTCATTGTATGATTATGATTGTATGATTGTGATTGCATGATTGTGATTGTATGATTGAGATTGCATGATTTTGTATGTATGATTGTGATTGTATGATTGTGATTGTATGATTGTGATTGTATGATTGTGATTGTATGATTGTGATTGTATTTTTGTGATTGTATGATTGTGATTGTATTTTTGTGATTGTATGATTGTGATTGTATGATTGCGATTGTATTATTGTGATTGTATGATGGTGATAGTATGATTGTAATTGTATGATTGCGATAGTATTATTGTGATTGTATGATTGTGATTGTATGATTGTGATTGTATGATTGTGATTGTATGATTGTGATTGTATGATTGCGATTGTATGATTGTGATTGTATGATTGTGATTGTATGATTGTGATTGTATGATTGTGATTGTATGATTGTGATTGTATGACTGTGATGGTATGATTGTGATTGTATGATAGCGATCGTATGATTGTGATTGTATGATTGTGATCGAATGATTGTGATTGTATGATTGTGATGGTATGATTGTGATTGTATGATTGCGATCGTATGATTGCGATTGTATGATTGTGATCGAATGATTGTGATTGTATGATTGTGATTGTATGATTGTGATTGTATGATTATGATTGTATGATTGTGATTGTATGATTTTTATGGTATGATTGTGATTGTATGATTGTTCTTGTATGATTGTGATTGTATGATTGTGATTGAATGATTGTGATCGTATGATTGTGATCGTATGATTGCGATTGTATGATTGTGATGGTATGCTTGTGATTGTATGATTGCGATAGTATGATTGTGATTCTATGGTTATGATTGTGTGATTGTGATTGTATGATTGTGATTGTGTGATTGTGATTGTCTGATTGCGATTGTATGATTGTGATGGTATGTTTGCGATAGTATGATTGTGATTGTATTTTTGTGATTGTATGATTGTGATTGTATTATTGCGATTGTATGATTGTGATTGTATGATTGTGATTGTATGATTGTGATAGTATGATTGTGATAGTATGATTGTGATTGTATGATTGTGATTGTATGATTGTGATTGTATGATTGTGATTGTATGATTGTGAAAGTATGATTGTGATTGTATGATTGTGATTGTATGATTGTGATTGTACGATTGTGATTGTATGATTGTGATTGTCTGATTGTGATTGTAAGATTGTGATTGTATGACTGTGATTGTATGATTGTGATTGTATGATTGTGATTGTATGATTGTGATAGTATGATTGTGATTGTATGATTGTGATTGTATGATTTTGATGGTATGATTGTGATTGTATGATTGTATTTGGGAGATTGTATTTGGGAGATTGTATATGGGAGATTATAATTGTATGATTGCGATTGTATGATTGTGATTGTATGATTGTGATTGTATGATTGTGTTTGTATGATTGTGATTGTATGATTGTGATTGTATGATTGTGATTGTCTGATTGTGATTGTATGATTGTGATTGTATGATTGTTCTTGTATGACTGTGATTGTATGATTGTGATTGAATGATTGTGATCGTATGATTGTGATCGTATGATTGCGATTGTATGATTTTGATTGTATGATTGTGATTGTATGATTGTGATTGTATGATTGTGATTGTATGATTGTGATTGTATGATTGTGATTGTATGATTGTGATTGTATGATTGTGATTGTATGATTGTGATTGTATGATTGTGATTGTATGATGGTGACTGTACGAATTGTGACTGTAAGATTGTGATAGTATGATTGTGATTGTATGATTGTGATTGTATGATTGTGATTGTATGATTGTGATTGCATGATTTTGAATGTATGATTGTGATTGTATGATTGTGATTGTATGATTGTGATTGTATGATTGTGATAGTATGATTGTGATTGTAAGATTGTGATTGTGTGACTGTGATTGTATGATTGTGATTGTATGATTGTGATTGTATGATTGAGATTATATGATTGTGATTGTATGATTATGATTGTATTTTTGTGATTGTATGATTGTGATTGTATGATTGCGATTGTATTATTGTGGTTGTATGATTGTGATAGTATGATTGTAATTGTATGATTGCGATAGTATTATTGTGATTGTATGATTGTGATTGTATGACTGTGATTGTATGATTGTGATTGTATGATTGTGATTGTATGATTGTGATTGTATGATTGCGATTGTATGATTGCGATTGTATGATTGTGATTGTATGATTGTGATTGTATGATTGTGATTGTGTGATTGTGATTGTGTGATTGTGATTGTGTGATTGTGATTGTGTAATTGTGATTGTATGATTGTGATTGTATGATTGCGAGTGTATGATTGTGATTCTATGATTGTGATTGTATGATTGTGATTGTCTGATTGTGGTTGTGCGATTGTGATTGTACGATTGTGATTGTACGATTGTAATAGTATGATTGTGATTGTATGATTGTGATTGTATAATTGTGATTGTATGATTGCGATTGTATGATTGTGATTGTATGATTGTGATTGTATGATTGTGATTGTATGATTGTGATTGTATGATTGTGATTGTATGACTGTGATGGTATGATTGTGATTGTATGATTGCGATCGTATGATTGTGATTGTATGATTGTGATCGAATGATTGTGATTGTATGATTGTGATTGTATGATTGTGATTGTATGATTGTGATTGTATGATTGTATTTGGGAGATTGTATTTGGGAGATTGTAATTGTATGATTGTGATCGTATGATTGTGATTGTATGCTTGCGATTGTATGATTGTGATTGTATGATTGTGATTGTACGATTCTGATTGTATGATTGTGATTGTATGATTGTGATTGTATGATTGTGATTGTATGACTGTGATGGTATGATTGTGATTGTATGATAGCGATCGTATGATTGTGATTGTATGATTGTGATCGAATGATTGTGATTGTATGATTGTGATGGTATGATTGTGATTGTATGATTGCGATCGTATGATTGCGATTGTATGATTGTGATCGAATGATTGTGATTGTATGATTGTGATTGTATGATTGTGATTGTATGATTATGATTGTATGATTGTGATTGTATGATTTTTATGGTATGATTGTGATGGTATGCTTGTGATTGTATGATTGCGATAGTATGATTGTGATTCTATGATTATGATTGTATGATTGTGATTGTATGATTGTGATTGTGTGATTGTGATTGTCTGATTGCGATTGTATGATTGTGATGGTATGTTTGCGATAGTATGATTGTGATTGTATTTTTGTGATTGTATGATTGTGATTGTATTATTGCGATTGTATGACTGTGATTGTATGATTGTGATTGTATGATTGTGATAGTATGATTGTGATAGTATGATTGTGATTGTATGATTGTGATTGTATGATTGTATTTGGGAGATTGTATTTGGGAGATTGTAATTGTATGATTGTGATCGTATGATTGTGATTGTATGCTTGCGATTGTATGATTGTGATTGTATGATTGTGATTGTATGATTGTGATTGCATGATTTTGAATGTATGATTGTGATGGTATGATTCTGATTGTATGATTGTGATTGTATGATTGTGATTGTATGACTGTGATGGTATGATTGTGATTGTATGATAGCGATCGTATGATTGTGATTGTATGATTGTGATAGTATGATTGTGATTGTATGATTGTGATTGTATGATTGTGATTGTATGATTGTGATTGTATGATTGTGAAAGTATGATTGTGATTGTATGATTGTGATTGTATGATTGTGATTGTACGATTGTGATTGTATGATTGTGATTGTCTGATTGTGATTGTAAGATTGTGATTGTATGACTGTGATTGTATGATTGTGATTGTATGATTGTGATTGTATGATTGTGATAGTATGATTGTGATTGTATGATTGTGATTGTATGATTTTGATGGTATGATTGTGATTGTATGATTGTATTTGGGAGATTGTATTTGGGAGATTGTATATGGGAGATTGTAATTGTATGATTGCGATTGTATGATTGTGATTGTATGATTGTGATTGTATGATTGTGATTGTATGATTGTGTTTGTATGATTGTGATTGTATGATTGTGATTGTATGATTGTGATTGTATGATTGTGATTGTATGATTGTGATTGTATGATTGTGATTGTATGATTGTGATTGTATGATTGTGATTGTATGATTGTATTTGGGAGATTGTATTTGGGAGATTGTAATTGTATGATTGTAATCGTATGATTGTGATTGTATGCTTGCGATTGTATGATTGTGATTGTATGATTGTGATTGTATGATTGTGATTGCATGATTTTGAATGTATGATTGTGATTGTATGATTCTGATTGTATGATTGTGATTGTATGATTGCGATTGTATGATTGTGATTGTATGATTGTGATTGTATGATTGTGATTGTATGATTGTGATTGTATGATTGTGATTGTATGATTGTGATTGTATGATTGTGATTGTATGATTGTGATTGTGTGATTGTGATTGTATGATGGTGATTGTATGATTGCGAGTGTATGACTGTGATTCTATGATTGTGATTGTATGATTGTGATCGTATGGTTGTGATTGTTCGATTGCGATTGTACGATTGCGATTGTATTATTGTGATTGTATGATTGTGATAGTATGGTTGTGAAAGTATGATTGTGATTGTATGATTGTGATTGTATGTTTGTGATTGTATGATTATGATTGAATGATTGTGATTGCATGATTGTGATTGTATGATTGTGAGTGCATGATTTTGAATGTATGATTGTGATTGTATGATTGTGATTGTATGATTGTGATTGTATGATTGTGATTGTATGATTGTGATTGTATGATTGTGATTGTATGATTGTGATTGTAAGATTGTGATTGTATGAATGTGATTTTATGATTGTGTTTGTATGATTATTATTGAATGATTGTGATTGCATGATTGTGATTGTATGATTGTGACTGCATGATTTTGAATGTATGATTGTGATTGTATGATTGTGATTGTATGATTGTGATTGTATGATTGTGATTGTATGATTGTGATTGCATGATTTTGAATGTATGATTGTGATTGTATGATTGTGATTGTATGATTGTGATTGTATGATTGTGATAGTATGATTGTGATTGTAAGATTGTGATTGTGTGACTGTGATTGTATGATTGTGATTGTATGATTGTCATTGTATGATTATGATTGTATGATGTGATTGCATGATTGTGATTGTATGATTGAGATTGCATGATTTTGTATGTATGATTGTGATTGTATGATTGTGATTGTATGATTGTGATTGTATGATTGAGATTATATGATTGTGATTGTATGATTATGATTGTATTTTTGTGATTGTATGATTGTGATTGTATGATTGCGATTGTATTATTGTGATTGTATGATTGTGATAGTATGATTGTAATTGTATGATTGCGATAGTATTATTGTGATTGTATGATTGTGATTGTATGATTGTGATTGTATGATTGTGATTGTATGATTGTGATTGTATGATTGCGATTGTATGATTGCGATTGTATGATTGCGATTGTATGATTGTGATTGTATGATTGTGATTGTGTGATTGTGATTGTGTGATTGTGATTGTGTGATTGTGATTGTGTGATTGTGATTGTATGATTGTGATTGTATGATTGCGAGTGTATGATTGTGATTCTATGATTGTGATTGTATGATTGTGATTGTCCGATTGTGGTTGTGCGATTGTGATTGTACGATTGTGATTGTACGATTGTGATTGTATGATTGTGATTGTATGATTTTGATTGTATGATTGTGATTGTCTGATTGTGATTGTATGATTGTGATTGCATGATTTTGAATGTATGATTATGATTGTATTTTTGTGATTGTATGATTGTGATTGTATGATTGCGATTGTATTATTGTGATTGTATGATTGTGATTGTATGATTGTGATTGTATGATTGTGAAAGTATGATTGTGATTGTATGATTGTGATTGTATGATTGTGATTGTACGATTGTGATTGTATGATTGTGATTGTCTGATTGTGATTGTAAGATTGTGATTGTATGACTGTGATTGTATGATTGTGATTGTATGATTGTGATTGTATGATTGTGATAGTATGATTGTGATTGTATGATTGTGATTGTATGATTTTGATGGTATGATTGTGATTGTATGATTGTATTTGGGAGATTGTATTTGGGAGATTGTATATGGGAGATTATAATTGTATGATTGCGATTGTATGATTGTGATTGTATGATTGTGATTGTATGATTGTGTTTGTATGATTGTGATTGTATGATTGTGATTGTATGATTGTGATTGTCTGATTGTGATTGTATGATTGTGATTGTATGATTGTTCTTGTATGACTGTGATTGTATGATTGTGATTGAATGATTGTGATCGTATGATTGTGATCGTATGATTGCGATTGTATGATTTTGATTGTATGATTGTGATTGTATGATTGTGATTGTATGATTGTGATTGTATGATTGTGATTGTATGATTGTGATTGTATGATTGTGATTGTATGATTGTGATTGTATGATTGTGATTGTATGATTGTGATTGTATGATGGTGACTGTACGAATTGTGACTGTAAGATTGTGATAGTATGATTGTGATTGTATGATTGTGATTGTATGATTGTGATTGTATGATTGTGATTGCATGATTTTGAATGTATGATTGTGATTGTATGATTGTGATTGTATGATTGTGATTGTATGATTGTGATAGTATGATTGTGATTGTAAGATTGTGATTGTGTGACTGTGATTGTATGATTGTGATTGTATGATTGTGATTGTATGATTGAGATTATATGATTGTGATTGTATGATTATGATTGTATTTTTGTGATTGTATGATTGTGATTGTATGATTGCGATTGTATTATTGTGGTTGTATGATTGTGATAGTATGATTGTAATTGTATGATTGCGATAGTATTATTGTGATTGTATGATTGTGATTGTATGACTGTGATTGTATGATTGTGATTGTATGATTGTGATTGTATGATTGTGATTGTATGATTGCGATTGTATGATTGCGATTGTATGATTGTGATTGTATGATTGTGATTGTATGATTGTGATTGTGTGATTGTGATTGTGTGATTGTGATTGTGTGATTGTGATTGTGTAATTGTGATTGTATGATTGTGATTGTATGATTGCGAGTGTATGATTGTGATTCTATGATTGTGATTGTATGATTGTGATTGTCTGATTGTGGTTGTGCGATTGTGATTGTACGATTGTGATTGTACGATTGTAATAGTATGATTGTGATTGTATGATTGTGATTGTATAATTGTGATTGTATGATTGCGATTGTATGATTGTGATTGTATGATTGTGATTGTATGATTGTGATTGTATGATTGTGATTGTATGATTGTGATTGTATGACTGTGATGGTATGATTGTGATTGTATGATTGCGATCGTATGATTGTGATTGTATGATTGTGATCGAATGATTGTGATTGTATGATTGTGATTGTATGATTGTGATTGTATGATTGTGATTGTATGATTGTATTTGGGAGATTGTATTTGGGAGATTGTAATTGTATGATTGTGATCGTATGATTGTGATTGTATGCTTGCGATTGTATGATTGTGATTGTATGATTGTGATTGTACGATTCTGATTGTATGATTGTGATTGTATGATTGTGATTGTATGATTGTGATTGTATGACTGTGATGGTATGATTGTGATTGTATGATAGCGATCGTATGATTGTGATTGTATGATTGTGATCGAATGATTGTGATTGTATGATTGTGATGGTATGATTGTGATTGTATGATTGCGATCGTATGATTGCGATTGTATGATTGTGATCGAATGATTGTGATTGTATGATTGTGATTGTATGATTGTGATTGTATGATTATGATTGTATGATTGTGATTGTATGATTTTTATGGTATGATTGTGATGGTATGCTTGTGATTGTATGATTGCGATAGTATGATTGTGATTCTATGATTATGATTGTATGATTGTGATTGTATGATTGTGATTGTGTGATTGTGATTGTCTGATTGCGATTGTATGATTGTGATGGTATGTTTGCGATAGTATGATTGTGATTGTATTTTTGTGATTGTATGATTGTGATTGTATTATTGCGATTGTATGACTGTGATTGTATGATTGTGATTGTATGATTGTGATAGTATGATTGTGATAGTATGATTGTGATTGTATGATTGTGATTGTATGATTGTATTTGGGAGATTGTATTTGGGAGATTGTAATTGTATGATTGTGATCGTATGATTGTGATTGTATGCTTGCGATTGTATGATTGTGATTGTATGATTGTGATTGTATGATTGTGATTGCATGATTTTGAATGTATGATTGTGATGGTATGATTCTGATTGTATGATTGTGATTGTATGATTGTGATTGTATGACTGTGATGGTATGATTGTGATTGTATGATAGCGATCGTATGATTGTGATTGTATGATTGTGATAGTATGATTGTGATTGTATGATTGTGATTGTATGATTGTGATTGTATGATTGTGATTGTATGATTGTGAAAGTATGATTGTGATTGTATGATTGTGATTGTATGATTGTGATTGTACGATTGTGATTGTATGATTGTGATTGTCTGATTGTGATTGTAAGATTGTGATTGTATGACTGTGATTGTATGATTGTGATTGTATGATTGTGATTGTATGATTGTGATAGTATGATTGTGATTGTATGATTGTGATTGTATGATTTTGATGGTATGATTGTGATTGTATGATTGTATTTGGGAGATTGTATTTGGGAGATTGTATATGGGAGATTGTAATTGTATGATTGCGATTGTATGATTGTGATTGTATGATTGTGATTGTATGATTGTGATTGTATGATTGTGTTTGTATGATTGTGATTGTATGATTGTGATTGTATGATTGTGATTGTATGATTGTGATTGTATGATTGTGATTGTATGATTGTGATTGTATGATTGTGATTGTATGATTGTGATTGTATGATTGTATTTGGGAGATTGTATTTGGGAGATTGTAATTGTATGATTGTAATCGTATGATTGTGATTGTATGCTTGCGATTGTATGATTGTGATTGTATGATTGTGATTGTATGATTGTGATTGCATGATTTTGAATGTATGATTGTGATTGTATGATTCTGATTGTATGATTGTGATTGTATGATTGCGATTGTATGATTGTGATTGTATGATTGTGATTGTATGATTGTGATTGTATGATTGTGATTGTATGATTGTGATTGTATGATTGTGATTGTATGATTGTGATTGTATGATTGTGATTGTGTGATTGTGATTGTATGATGGTGATTGTATGATTGCGAGTGTATGACTGTGATTCTATGATTGTGATTGTATGATTGTGATCGTATGGTTGTGATTGTTCGATTGCGATTGTACGATTGCGATTGTATTATTGTGATTGTATGATTGTGATAGTATGGTTGTGAAAGTATGATTGTGATTGTATGATTGTGATTGTATGTTTGTGATTGTATGATTATGATTGAATGATTGTGATTGCATGATTGTGATTGTATGATTGTGAGTGCATGATTTTGAATGTATGATTGTGATTGTATGATTGTGATTGTATGATTGTGATTGTATGATTGTGATTGTATGATTGTGATTGTATGATTGTGATTGTATGATTGTGATTGTAAGATTGTGATTGTATGAATGTGATTTTATGATTGTGTTTGTATGATTATTATTGAATGATTGTGATTGCATGATTGTGATTGTATGATTGTGACTGCATGATTTTGAATGTATGATTGTGATTGTATGATTGTGATTGTATGATTGTGATTGTATGATTGTGATTGTATGATTGTGATTGCATGATTTTGAATGTATGATTGTGATTGTATGATTGTGATTGTATGATTGTGATTGTATGATTGTGATAGTATGATTGTGATTGTAAGATTGTGATTGTGTGACTGTGATTGTATGATTGTGATTGTATGATTGTCATTGTATGATTATGATTGTATGATGTGATTGCATGATTGTGATTGTATGATTGAGATTGCATGATTTTGTATGTATGATTGTGATTGTATGATTGTGATTGTATGATTGTGATTGTATGATTGAGATTATATGATTGTGATTGTATGATTATGATTGTATTTTTGTGATTGTATGATTGTGATTGTATGATTGCGATTGTATTATTGTGATTGTATGATTGTGATAGTATGATTGTAATTGTATGATTGCGATAGTATTATTGTGATTGTATGATTGTGATTGTATGATTGTGATTGTATGATTGTGATTGTATGATTGTGATTGTATGATTGCGATTGTATGATTGCGATTGTATGATTGCGATTGTATGATTGTGATTGTATGATTGTGATTGTGTGATTGTGATTGTGTGATTGTGATTGTGTGATTGTGATTGTGTGATTGTGATTGTATGATTGTGATTGTATGATTGCGAGTGTATGATTGTGATTCTATGATTGTGATTGTATGATTGTGATTGTCCGATTGTGGTTGTGCGATTGTGATTGTACGATTGTGATTGTACGATTGTGATTGTATGATTGTGATTGTATGATTGTGATTGTATGATTGTGATTGTATGATTGCGATTGTAGGATTGTGATTGTATGATTGTGATTGTATGATTGTGATTGTATGATTGTGATTGTATGATTGTGATTGTATGACTGTGATGGTATGATTGTGATTGTATGATTGCGATCGTATGATTGCGATTGTATGATTGTGATTGTATGATTGTGATTGTATGATTGTGATTGTATGATTGTGATTGTATGATTGTGATTGTATGATTGTGATTGTATGATTGTGATTGTATGATTGTGATTGTATGATTGTGATTGTCTGATTGTGGGTGTGCGATTGTGATTGTACGATTGTGATTGTACGATTGTGATAGTATAATTGTGATTGTATGATTGTGATTGTATGATTGTGATCGTATGATTGTAATTGTATGATTGTGATTGTTTGATTGTATTTGGGAGATTGTAATTGTATGATTGCGATTGTATGATTGTGATTGTATGACTGTGATTGTATGATTGTGAGTGTGCGACTGTGATTGTACGATTGTGATTGTATGATTGTGATTGTATGATTATGATTGAATGATTGTGACTGCATGATTGTGATTGTATGATTGTGATTGCATGATTTTGAATGTATGATTGTGATTGTATGATTGTGATTGTATGATTGTGATTGTATGATTGCGATTGTATGATTGTGATTGTATGATTGTGATTGTATGATTGTGATTGTATGATTGTGATTGTATGATTGTGATTGTATGACTGTGATGGTATGATTGTGATTGTATGATTGCGATCGTATGATTGTGATTGTATGATTGTGATCGAATGATTGTGATTGTATGATTGTGATGTTATGATTGTGATTGTATGATTGCGATCGTATGATTGCGATTGTATGATTGTGATCGAATGATTGTGATTGTATGATTGTGATTGTATGATTGTGATTGTATGATTATGATTGTATGTTTGTGATTGTATGATTTTTATGGTATGATTGTGATTGTATGATTGTATTTGGGAGATTGTATTTGGGAGATTGTAATTGTACGATTGCGATTGTATGATTGTGATTGTATGACTGTGATTGTATGATTGTGATTGTGCGATTGTGATTGTGCGATTGTGATTGTACGATTGTGATTGTACGATTGTGATTGTATGATTGTGATTGTATGATTATGATTGAATGATTGTGATTGCATGGTTGTGATTGTATGATTGTGATTGCATGATTTTGAATGTATGATTGTGATTGTATGATTGTGATTATATGATTGTGATTGTATGATTGTGATAGTATGATTGTGATTGTATGATTGCGATTGTATGATTGCGATTGTATGATTATGATTGTATTTTTGTGATTGTATGATTGTGATTGTATGATTGTGATTGTATGATTGTGATTGTATGATTGCGATTGTATGAATGCGATTGTATGATTGTGATTGCATGATTGTGTTTGTATGATTGTGATTGTATGATATTGATTGTACGATTGTGATTGTGTGATTGTGAATGTATGATTGTGATTGTATGATTGTGATTGTATGATTGTGATTGTATGATTATGATTGTATGATTGTGATTGTATGATTGTGATTGCATGACTTTGAATGTATGATTGTGATTGTATGATTGTGATTGTATGATTGTGATTGTATGATTCTGATAGTAGGATTGTGATTGTAAGATTGTGATTGTATGACTGTGATTGTATGATTGTGATTGTATGATTGTCATTGTATGATTACGATTGTATGATTGTGATTGCATGATTGTGATTGCATGATTGTGATTGTATGATTGAGATTGCATGATTTTGTATGTATGATTGTGATTGTATGATTGTGATTGTATGATTGTGATTGTATGATTGTGATTGTATGATTGTGATTGTATGATTGTGATAGTATGATTGTGATTGTATGATTGTGATTGTATGACTGTGATTGTATGATTGTGATTGTATGACTGTGATTGTATGAATGTGATAGTATGATTGTGATTGCATGATTGTGATTGTATGATTGTGATTGCATGATTTTGAATGTATGATTGTGATTGTATGATTGTGATTGTATGATTGTGATTGTATGATTGTGATTGTATGATTGTGATAGTATGATTGTGATTGTATGATTGCGATAGTATTATTGTGATTGTATGAATGTGATTGTATGATTGTGATTGTATGATTGTGATTGTATGATTATGATTGCATGATTGTGATTGTATGATAGCGATTGTATGATTGTGATTGTATGATTGTGATTGTATGATTGTGATTGTATGATTGTGACTGTATGATTGTGATTGTATGATTGTGATTGTGTGATTGTGATTGTATGATTGTGATTGTATGATTGCGAGTGTATGATTGTGATTCTACGATTGTGATTGTATGATTGTGATCGTATGGTTGTGATTGTTCGATTGCGATCGTACGATTGCGATTGTATTATTGTGATTGTATGATTGTGATTGTCTGATTGTGGTTGTGCGATTGTGATTGTACGATTGTGATTGTACGATTGTGATAGTATGATTGTGATTGTATGATTGTTATTGTATGATTGTGATTGTCTGATTGTGGTTGTGCGATTGTGATTGTACGATTGTGATTGTACGATTGTGATTGTACGATTGTGATTGTACGATTGTGATTGTATGATTGTGATTCTATGATTGTGATTGTATGATTGTGATCGTATGGTTGTGATTGTTCGATTGCGATTGTATTATTGTGATTATATGATTGTGATAGTATGGTTGTGAAAGTATGATTGTGATTGTATGATTGTGATTGTATGATTGTGATTGTATGATTGTGATTGTATGATTGTGATTGTATTATTGTGATTGTATGATTGTGATTGTATGATTGTGATTGTATGATTGTGACTGTATGAATGTGATTGCATGATTGTGATTGTATGATTGTGATTGTATGATTGTGATTGTATGATTGCGATTGTATGAATGCGATTGTATGATTGTGATTGCATGATTGTGTTTGTATGATTGTGATTGTATGATATTGATTGTACGATTGTGATTGTGTGATTGTGAATGTATGATTGTGATTGTATGATTGTGATTGTATGATTGTGATTGTATGATTATGATTGTATGATTGTGATTGTATGATTGTGATTGCATGACTTTGAATGTATGATTGTGATTGTATGATTGTGATTGTATGATTGTGATTGTATGATTGTGATAGTAGGATTGTGATTGTAAGATTGTGATTGTATGACTGTGATTGTATGATTGTGATTGTATGATTGTCATTGTATGATTACGATTGTATGATTGTGATTGCATGATTGTGATTGCATGATTGTGATTGTATGATTGAGATTGCATGATTTTGTATGTATGATTGTGATTGTATGATTGTGATTGTATGATTGTGATTGTATGATTGTGATCGTATGGTTGTGATTGTTCGATTGCGATCGTACGATTGCGATTGTATTATTGTGACTGTATGATTGTGATTGTCTGATTGTGGTTGTGCGATTGTGATTGTACGATTGTGATTGTACGATTGTGATAGTATGATTGTGATTGTATGATTGTTATTGTATGATTGTGATTGTCTGATTGTGGTTGTGCGATTGTGATTGTACGATTGTGATTGTACGATTGTGATTGTACGATTGTGATTGTACGATTGTGATTGTACGATTGTGATCGTATGATTGTGATGGTATGATTGTGATCGTATGATTGTGATCGTATGATTGTGATTGTATGATTGTGATTGTATGATTGTCATTGTATGATTGTCATTGTATGATTGTGATTGTATGATTGTGATTGTATGACAGTGATTGTATGATTGTCATTGTATGATTGTGATTGTATGATTGTGATTGCATGATTGTGATTGCATGATTGTGATTGCATGATTGTGATTGTATGATTGTGATTGTATGATTGTGATTGTATGATTGTGATTGTATGATTGTGATAATATGATTGTGATTGTATGATTGTGATTGTATGACTGTGATTGTATGATTGTGATTGTATGATTGTGATTGTATGATTCTGATTGTATGATTGTGACTCTATGATTGTGAAAGTATGATTGTGATTGTGTGATTTTGATTGTCTGATTGTGGTTGTGCGATTGTGATTGTATGATTGTGATTGTATGATTGCGATTGTATGATTGTGATTGTATGATAGTGATTGTATGATTGTGATTGTATGATTGTGATTGTATGATTGTGATTGTATGATTGTGATTCTATGATTGTGATTGTATGATTGTGATTGTATGATTGTGATTGTCTGATTGTGGTTGAATGATTGTGATTGTATGATTGTGATTGTATGATTGTCATTGTATGATTGTGATTGTATGATTGTATCTGGGAGATTGTATTTGGGAGATTGTAATTGTATGATTGCGATTGTATGATTGAGATTGTATGATTGTGATTGTATGCTTGCGATTGTATGATTGTGATTGTATGATTGTGATTGTATGATTGTGGTTGTGCGATTGTGATTGTATGATTGTGATTGTATGATTGTGATCGTATGATTGTGATGGTATGATTGTGATCGTATGATTGTGATTGTATGATTGTGATTGTATGATTGTGATTGTATGATTGTCATTGTATGATTGTCATTGTATGATTGTGATTGTATGATTGTGATTGTGTGACAGTGATTGTATGATTGTCATTGTATGATTGTGATTGTATGATTGTGATTGCATGATTGTGATTGCATGATTGTGATTGCATGATTGTGATTGTATGATTTTGATTACATGATTGTGATTGTATGATTGTGATTGTATGATTGTGATTGTATGATTGTGATTGTATGATTGTGATTGTCTGATTGTGGTTGTATAATTTTCATTGTGTGATTGTGATTGTATGATTGGCATTGTATGATTATGGCTGCATGATTGTGATTGCATGATTGTGATTGTATGATTGTGATTGCATGATTTTGAATGTATGATTGTGATTGTATGATTGGGATTGTCTGAATGTGGTTGTATGATTTTGATTGTATGATTGTGATTGTATGATTGGCATTGTATGATTATGGCTGCATGATTGTGATTGCATGATTGTGATTGTATGATTGTGATTGCATGATTTTGAATGCATGATTGTGATTGTATGATTGTGATTGTATGATTGTGATTGTATGATTGTGATTGTATGATTGTGATTGTATGATTGTGATTGTATGATTGTGATTGTATGATTGTGATTGTATGATTGTGATTGTATGACTGTGATTGTATGATTGTGATAATATGATTGTGATTGTATGATTGTGATTGTATGACTGTGATTGTATGATTGTGATTGTATGATTGTGATTGTATGATTGTGATTGTATGATTGTGATAGTATGATTGTGATTGTATGATGTGATTGTACGATTGTGATTGTATGATTGTATTTGGGAGATTGTATTTGGGAGATTGTAATTGTATGATTGCGATTGTATGATTGAGATTGTATGATTGTGATTGTATGCTTGCGATTGTATGATTGTGATTGTATGATTGTGATTGTATGATTGTGGTTGTGCGATTGTGATTGTATGATTGTGATTGTATGATTATGATCGTATGATTGTGATTGTATGATTATGTTTGTATGATTGTGATTGCATGATTGTGATTGTATGATTGTGATTGCATGATTGTGATTGTATGACTGTGATTGTATGATTGTGATTGTATGATTGTGATTGTATGATTGTGATTGTGTGATTATGATTGCATGATTGTGATTGTATGATTGTGATTGTATGATTTTGATTGTATGATTGTGATTGTATGATTGTGATTGTATGATTCTGATTGTATGATTGTGATTGTATGATTGTGATTGTCTGATTGTGGTTGTATGATTGTGATTGTATGATTGTGATTGTATGATTGTGATTGTATGATTGTGATTGTATGATTGTGATAACATGATTGTGATTGTATGATTATGATCGTATGATTGTGATTGTATGATTATGTTTGTATGATTGTGATTGCATGATTGTGATTGTATGATTGTGATTGCATGATTTTGAATGTATGATTGCGATAGTATGATTGTGATTGTACGATTGTGATTGTAGGATTGTGATTGTATGATTGCGATTCTATGATTGTGATTGTATGATTATGATTGTATGATTGTGAATGTATGATTATGATTGTATGGTTGTGATTGTATGATTGTGATTGTATGATTGTGATTGTATGATTTTATTTGGGAGATTGTATTTGGGAGATTGTAATTGTATGATTGCGATTGTATGACTGTGATTGTATGCTTGTGATGTATGATTGTAATTGTATGATTATGATTGTATGATTGTGATTGTATGATTGTGATTGTATGATTGTGATTGTATGACTGTGATTGTATGATTGTGATTGTATGATTGTGATTTTATGATTGTGATTGTATGATTGTGAAAGTATGATTGTGATTGTATGATTGTGATTGTATGATTGTGATTGTATGATTGTGATTGTATGATTGTGATTGTATGATTGTGATTGTATGATTGTGATTGTATGATTGTGACTGTATGATTGTATTTGGGAGATTGTATTTGGGAGATTGTAATTGTATGATTGCGATTGTATGATTGTGATGTATGATTGCGATTGTATGATTATGATTGTATGATTGTGATTGTATGACTGTGATTGTATGACTGTGATTGTATGATTGTGGTTGTATGATTGTGATTGTATGATTGTGACTCTATGATTGTGAAAGTATGATTGTGATTGTGTGATTGTGATTGTATGATTGTGATTGTATGATTGTGATTGTATGATTGTGATTGTATGATTGTGATTGTATGATTGTGATTGTATGATTGTGATTGTCTGATTGTGGTTGTGCGATTGTGATTGTATGATTGTGATTGTATGATTGTGATTGTATGATTGTGATTGTATGATAGTGATTGTATGATTGTGATTGTATGATTGTGATTGTATGATTGTGATTGTATGATTGTGATTCTATGATTGTGATTGTGTGATTGTGATTGTATGATTGTGATTGTCTGATTGTGGTTGTATGATTGTAATTGGGAGATTGTAATTGTATGATTGCGATTGTATGATTGAGATTGTATGATTGTGATTGTATGCTTGCGATTGTATGATTGTGATTGTATGATTGTGATTGTATGATTGTGGTTGTGCGATTGTGATTGTATGATTGTGATTGTATGATTGTGATCGTATGATTGTGATGGTATGATTGTGATCGTATGATTGTGATTGTATGATTGTGATTGTATGATTGTGATTGTATGATTGTCATTGTATGATTGTCATTGTATGATTGTGATTGTATGATTGTGATTGTATGACTGTGACTGTATGATTGTGATTGTATGATTGTGATTGTATGATTGTGATTGCATGATTGTGATTGCATGATTGTGATTGCATGATTGTGATTGTAGGATTTTGATTATATGATTGTGATTGTATGATTGTGATTGTATGATTGTGATTGTATGATTGTGATTGTATGATTGTGATTGTATGGTTGTGATTGTCTGATTGTGGTTGTATGATTGTGATTGTATGATTGGAATTGTATGATTATGATTGTATGATTTTGATTGTATGATTTTGATGGTATGATTGTGATTGTATGATTGTATTTGGGAGATTGTATTTGGGAGATTGTATATGGGAGATTGTAATTGTATGATTGCGATTGTATGATTGTGATTGTATGATTGTGATTGTATGATTGTGATTGTATGATTGTGTTTGTATGATTGTGATTGTATGATTGTGATTGTATGATTGTGATTGTATGATTGTGATTGTATGATTGTGATTGTATGATTGTGATTGTATGATTGTGATTGTATGATTGTGATTGTATGATTGTGATTGTATGATTGTATTTGGGAGATTGTATTTGGGAGATTGTAATTGTATGATTGTAATCGTATGATTGTGATTGTATGCTTGCGATTGTATGATTGTGATTGTATGATTGTGATTGTATGATTGTGATTGCATGATTTTGAATGTATGATTGTGATTGTATGATTCTGATTGTATGATTGTGATTGTATGATTGCGATTGTATGATTGTGATTGTATGATTGTGATTGTATGATTGTGATTGTATGATTGTGATTGTATGATTGTGATTGTATGATTGTGATTGTATGATTGTGATTGTATGATTGTGATTGTGTGATTGTGATTGTATGATGGTGATTGTATGATTGCGAGTGTATGACTGTGATTCTATGATTGTGATTGTATGATTGTGATCGTATGGTTGTGATTGTTCGATTGCGATTGTACGATTGCGATTGTATTATTGTGATTGTATGATTGTGATAGTATGGTTGTGAAAGTATGATTGTGATTGTATGATTGTGATTGTATGTTTGTGATTGTATGATTATGATTGAATGATTGTGATTGCATGATTGTGATTGTATGATTGTGAGTGCATGATTTTGAATGTATGATTGTGATTGTATGATTGTGATTGTATGATTGTGATTGTATGATTGTGATTGTATGATTGTGATTGTATGATTGTGATTGTATGATTGTGATTGTAAGATTGTGATTGTATGAATGTGATTTTATGATTGTGTTTGTATGATTATTATTGAATGATTGTGATTGCATGATTGTGATTGTATGATTGTGACTGCATGATTTTGAATGTATGATTGTGATTGTATGATTGTGATTGTATGATTGTGATTGTATGATTGTGATTGCATGATTTTGAATGTATGATTGTGATTGTATGATTGTGATTGTATGATTGTGATTGTATGATTGTGATAGTATGATTGTGATTGTAAGATTGTGATTGTGTGACTGTGATTGTATGATTGTGATTGTATGATTGTCATTGTATGATTATGATTGTATGATGTGATTGCATGATTGTGATTGTATGATTGAGATTGCATGATTTTGTATGTATGATTGTGATTGTATGATTGTGATTGTATGATTGTGATTGTATGATTGAGATTATATGATTGTGATTGTATGATTATGATTGTATTTTTGTGATTGTATGATTGTGATTGTATGATTGCGATTGTATTATTGTGATTGTATGATTGTGATAGTATGATTGTAATTGTATGATTGCGATAGTATTATTGTGATTGTATGATTGTGATTGTATGATTGTGATTGTATGATTGTGATTGTATGATTGTGATTGTATGATTGCGATTGTATGATTGCGATTGTATGATTGCGATTGTATGATTGTGATTGTATGATTGTGATTGTGTGATTGTGATTGTGTGATTGTGATTGTGTGATTGTGATTGTGTGATTGTGATTGTATGATTGTGATTGTATGATTGCGAGTGTATGATTGTGATTCTATGATTGTGATTGTATGATTGTGATTGTCCGATTGTGGTTGTGCGATTGTGATTGTACGATTGTGATTGTACGATTGTGATTGTATGATTGTGATTGTATGATTGTGATTGTATGATTGTGATTGTATGATTGCGATTGTAGGATTGTGATTGTATGATTGTGATTGTATGATTGTGATTGTATGATTGTGATTGTATGATTGTGATTGTATGACTGTGATGGTATGATTGTGATTGTATGATTGCGATCGTATGATTGCGATTGTATGATTGTGATTGTATGATTGTGATTGTATGATTGTGATTGTATGATTGTGATTGTATGATTGTGATTGTATGATTGTGATTGTATGATTGTGATTGTATGATTGTGATTGTATGATTGTGATTGTATGATTGTGATTGTATGATTGTGATTGTATGATTGTGATTGTATGATTGTGATTGTCTGATTGTGGGTGTGCGATTGTGATTGTACGATTGTGATTGTACGATTGTGATAGTATAATTGTGATTGTATGATTGTGATTGTATGATTGTGATCGTATGATTGTAATTGTATGATTGTGATTGTTTGATTGTATTTGGGAGATTGTAATTGTATGATTGCGATTGTATGATTGTGATTGTATGACTGTGATTGTATGATTGTGAGTGTGCGACTGTGATTGTACGATTGTGATTGTATGATTGTGATTGTATGATTATGATTGAATGATTGTGACTGCATGATTGTGATTGTATGATTGTGATTGCATGATTTTGAATGTATGATTGTGATTGTATGATTGTGATTGTATGATTGTGATTGTATGATTGCGATTGTATGATTGTGATTGTATGATTGTGATTGTATGATTGTGATTGTATGATTGTGATTGTATGATTGTGATTGTATGACTGTGATGGTATGATTGTGATTGTATGATTGCGATCGTATGATTGTGATTGTATGATTGTGATCGAATGATTGTGATTGTATGATTGTGATGTTATGATTGTGATTGTATGATTGCGATCGTATGATTGCGATTGTATGATTGTGATCGAATGATTGTGATTGTATGATTGTGATTGTATGATTGTGATTGTATGATTATGATTGTATGTTTGTGATTGTATGATTTTTATGGTATGATTGTGATTGTATGATTGTATTTGGGAGATTGTATTTGGGAGATTGTAATTGTACGATTGCGATTGTATGATTGTGATTGTATGACTGTGATTGTATGATTGTGATTGTGCGATTGTGATTGTGCGATTGTGATTGTACGATTGTGATTGTACGATTGTGATTGTATGATTGTGATTGTATGATTATGATTGAATGATTGTGATTGCATGGTTGTGATTGTATGATTGTGATTGCATGATTTTGAATGTATGATTGTGATTGTATGATTGTGATTATATGATTGTGATTGTATGATTGTGATAGTATGATTGTGATTGTATGATTGCGATTGTATGATTGCGATTGTATGATTATGATTGTATTTTTGTGATTGTATGATTGTGATTGTATGATTGTGATTGTATGATTGTGATTGTATGATTGCGATTGTATGAATGCGATTGTATGATTGTGATTGCATGATTGTGTTTGTATGATTGTGATTGTATGATATTGATTGTACGATTGTGATTGTGTGATTGTGAATGTATGATTGTGATTGTATGATTGTGATTGTATGATTGTGATTGTATGATTATGATTGTATGATTGTGATTGTATGATTGTGATTGCATGACTTTGAATGTATGATTGTGATTGTATGATTGTGATTGTATGATTGTGATTGTATGATTCTGATAGTAGGATTGTGATTGTAAGATTGTGATTGTATGACTGTGATTGTATGATTGTGATTGTATGATTGTCATTGTATGATTACGATTGTATGATTGTGATTGCATGATTGTGATTGCATGATTGTGATTGTATGATTGAGATTGCATGATTTTGTATGTATGATTGTGATTGTATGATTGTGATTGTATGATTGTGATTGTATGATTGTGATTGTATGATTGTGATTGTATGATTGTGATAGTATGATTGTGATTGTATGATTGTGATTGTATGACTGTGATTGTATGATTGTGATTGTATGACTGTGATTGTATGAATGTGATAGTATGATTGTGATTGCATGATTGTGATTGTATGATTGTGATTGCATGATTTTGAATGTATGATTGTGATTGTATGATTGTGATTGTATGATTGTGATTGTATGATTGTGATTGTATGATTGTGATAGTATGATTGTGATTGTATGATTGCGATAGTATTATTGTGATTGTATGAATGTGATTGTATGATTGTGATTGTATGATTGTGATTGTATGATTATGATTGCATGATTGTGATTGTATGATAGCGATTGTATGATTGTGATTGTATGATTGTGATTGTATGATTGTGATTGTATGATTGTGACTGTATGATTGTGATTGTATGATTGTGATTGTGTGATTGTGATTGTATGATTGTGATTGTATGATTGCGAGTGTATGATTGTGATTCTACGATTGTGATTGTATGATTGTGATCGTATGGTTGTGATTGTTCGATTGCGATCGTACGATTGCGATTGTATTATTGTGATTGTATGATTGTGATTGTCTGATTGTGGTTGTGCGATTGTGATTGTACGATTGTGATTGTACGATTGTGATAGTATGATTGTGATTGTATGATTGTTATTGTATGATTGTGATTGTCTGATTGTGGTTGTGCGATTGTGATTGTACGATTGTGATTGTACGATTGTGATTGTACGATTGTGATTGTACGATTGTGATTGTATGATTGTGATTCTATGATTGTGATTGTATGATTGTGATCGTATGGTTGTGATTGTTCGATTGCGATTGTATTATTGTGATTATATGATTGTGATAGTATGGTTGTGAAAGTATGATTGTGATTGTATGATTGTGATTGTATGATTGTGATTGTATGATTGTGATTGTATGATTGTGATTGTATTATTGTGATTGTATGATTGTGATTGTATGATTGTGATTGTATGATTGTGACTGTATGAATGTGATTGCATGATTGTGATTGTATGATTGTGATTGTATGATTGTGATTGTATGATTGCGATTGTATGAATGCGATTGTATGATTGTGATTGCATGATTGTGTTTGTATGATTGTGATTGTATGATATTGATTGTACGATTGTGATTGTGTGATTGTGAATGTATGATTGTGATTGTATGATTGTGATTGTATGATTGTGATTGTATGATTATGATTGTATGATTGTGATTGTATGATTGTGATTGCATGACTTTGAATGTATGATTGTGATTGTATGATTGTGATTGTATGATTGTGATTGTATGATTGTGATAGTAGGATTGTGATTGTAAGATTGTGATTGTATGACTGTGATTGTATGATTGTGATTGTATGATTGTCATTGTATGATTACGATTGTATGATTGTGATTGCATGATTGTGATTGCATGATTGTGATTGTATGATTGAGATTGCATGATTTTGTATGTATGATTGTGATTGTATGATTGTGATTGTATGATTGTGATTGTATGATTGTGATCGTATGGTTGTGATTGTTCGATTGCGATCGTACGATTGCGATTGTATTATTGTGACTGTATGATTGTGATTGTCTGATTGTGGTTGTGCGATTGTGATTGTACGATTGTGATTGTACGATTGTGATAGTATGATTGTGATTGTATGATTGTTATTGTATGATTGTGATTGTCTGATTGTGGTTGTGCGATTGTGATTGTACGATTGTGATTGTACGATTGTGATTGTATGATTGTGATCGTATGATTGTGATGGTATGATTGTGATCGTATGATTGTGATTGTATGATTGTGATTGTATGATTGTGATTGTATGATTGTCATTGTATGATTGTCATTGTATGATTGTGATTGTATGATTGTGATTGTATGACAGTGATTGTATGATTGTCATTGTATGATTGTGATTGTATGATTGTGATTGCATGATTGTGATTGCATGATTGTGATTGCATGATTGTGATTGTATGATTGTGATTGCATGATTGTGATTGTATGATTGTGATTGTATGATTGTGATAATATGATTGTGATTGTATGATTGTGATTGTATGACTGTGATTGTATGATTGTGATTGTATGATTGTGATTGTATGATTCTGATTGTATGATTGTGACTCTATGATTGTGAAAGTATGATTGTGATTGTGTGATTTTGATTGTCTGATTGTGGTTGTGCGATTGTGATTGTATGATTGTGATTGTATGATTGCGATTGTATGATTGTGATTGTATGATAGTGATTGTATGATTGTGATTGTATGATTGTGATTGTATGATTGTGATTGTATGATTGTGATTCTATGATTGTGATTGTATGATTGTGATTGTATGATTGTGATTGTCTGATTGTGGTTGTATGATTGTGATTGTATGATTGTGATTGTATGATTGTCATTGTATGATTGTGATTGTATGATTGTATCTGGGAGATTGTATTTGGGAGATTGTAATTGTATGATTGCGATTGTATGATTGAGATTGTATGATTGTGATTGTATGCTTGCGATTGTATGATTGTGATTGTATGATTGTGATTGTATGATTGTGGTTGTGCGATTGTGATTGTATGATTGTGATTGTATGATTGTGATCGTATGATTGTGATGGTATGATTGTGATCGTATGATTGTGATTGTATGATTGTGATTGTATGATTGTGATTGTATGATTGTCATTGTATGATTGTCATTGTATGATTGTGATTGTATGATTGTGATTGTGTGACAGTGATTGTATGATTGTCATTGTATGATTGTGATTGTATGATTGTGATTGCATGATTGTGATTGCATGATTGTGATTGCATGATTGTGATTGTATGATTTTGATTACATGATTGTGATTGTATGATTGTGATTGTATGATTGTGATTGTATGATTGTGATTGTATGATTGTGATTGTCTGATTGTGGTTGTATAATTTTCATTGTGTGATTGTGATTGTATGATTGGCATTGTATGATTATGGCTGCATGATTGTGATTGCATGATTGTGATTGTATGATTGTGATTGCATGATTTTGAATGTATGATTGTGATTGTATGATTGGGATTGTCTGAATGTGGTTGTATGATTTTGATTGTATGATTGTGATTGTATGATTGGCATTGTATGATTATGGCTGCATGATTGTGATTGCATGATTGTGATTGTATGATTGTGATTGCATGATTTTGAATGCATGATTGTGATTGTATGATTGTGATTGTATGATTGTGATTGTATGATTGTGATTGTATGATTGTGATTGTATGATTGTGATTGTATGATTGTGATTGTATGATTGTGATTGTATGATTGTGATTGTATGACTGTGATTGTATGATTGTGATAATATGATTGTGATTGTATGATTGTGATTGTATGACTGTGATTGTATGATTGTGATTGTATGATTGTGATTGTATGATTGTGATTGTATGATTGTGATAGTATGATTGTGATTGTATGATGTGATTGTACGATTGTGATTGTATGATTGTATTTGGGAGATTGTATTTGGGAGATTGTAATTGTATGATTGCGATTGTATGATTGAGATTGTATGATTGTGATTGTATGCTTGCGATTGTATGATTGTGATTGTATGATTGTGATTGTATGATTGTGGTTGTGCGATTGTGATTGTATGATTGTGATTGTATGATTATGATCGTATGATTGTGATTGTATGATTATGTTTGTATGATTGTGATTGCATGATTGTGATTGTATGATTGTGATTGCATGATTGTGATTGTATGACTGTGATTGTATGATTGTGATTGTATGATTGTGATTGTATGATTGTGATTGTATGATTGTGATTGTATGATTGTGATTGTATGATTGTGATTGTATGATTGTGATTGTATGATTGTGACTGTATGATTGTATTTGGGAGATTGTATTTGGGAGATTGTAATTGTATGATTGCGATTGTATGATTGTGATGTATGATTGCGATTGTATGATTATGATTGTATGATTGTGATTGTATGACTGTGATTGTAGGACTGTGATTGTATGATTGTGGTTGTATGATTGTGATTGTATGATTGTGACTCTATGATTGTGAAAGTATGATTGTGATTGTGTGATTGTGATTGTATGATTGTGATTGTATGATTGTGATTGTATGATTGTGATTGTATGATTGTGATTGTATGATTGTGATTGTATGATTGTGATTGTCTGATTGTGGTTGTGCGATTGTGATTGTATGATTGTGATTGTATGATTGTGATTGTATGACTGTGATTGTATGATTGTGATTGTATGATTGTGATTGTATGATTGTGATTGTATGATTGTGATAGTATGATTGTGATTGTATGATGTGATTGTACGATTGTGATTGTATGATTGTATTTGGGAGATTGTATTTGGGAGATTGTAATTGTATGATTGCGATTGTATGATTGAGATTGTATGATTGTGATTGTATGCTTGCGATTGTATGATTGTGATTGTATGATTGTGATTGTATGATTGTGGTTGTGCGATTGTGATTGTATGATTGTGATTGTATGATTATGATCGTATGATTGTGATTGTATGATTATGTTTGTATGATTGTGATTGCATGATTGTGATTGTATGATTGTGATTGCATGATTGTGATTGTATGACTGTGATTGTATGATTGTGATTGTATGATTGTGATTGTATGATTGTGATTGTATGATTGTGATTGTATGATTGTGATTGTATGATTGTGATTGTATGATTGTGATTGTATGATTGTGACTGTATGATTGTATTTGGGAGATTGTATTTGGGAGATTGTAATTGTATGATTGCGATTGTATGATTGTGATGTATGATTGCGATTGTATGATTATGATTGTATGATTGTGATTGTATGACTGTGATTGTAGGACTGTGATTGTATGATTGTGGTTGTATGATTGTGATTGTATGATTGTGACTCTATGATTGTGAAAGTATGATTGTGATTGTGTGATTGTGATTGTATGATTGTGATTGTATGATTGTGATTGTATGATTGTGATTGTATGATTGTGATTGTATGATTGTGATTGTATGATTGTGATTGTCTGATTGTGGTTGTGCGATTGTGATTGTATGATTGTGATTGTATGATTGTGATTGTATGATTGTGATTGTATGATAGTGATTGTATGATTGTGATTGTATGATTGTGATTGTATGATTGTGATTGTATGATTGTGATTCTATGATTGTGATTGTGTGATTGTGATTGTATGATTGTGATTGTCTGATTGTGGTTGTATGATTGTAATTGGGAGATTGTAATTGTATGATTGCGATTGTATGATTGAGATTGTATGATTGTGATTGTATGCTTGCGATTGTATGATTGTGATTGTATGATTGTGATTGTATGATTGTGGTTGTGCGATTGTGATTGTATGATTGTGATTGTATGATTGTGATCGTATGATTGTGATGGTATGATTGTGATCGTATGATTGTGATTGTATGATTGTGATTGTATGATTGTGATTGTATGATTGTCATTGTATGATTGTCATTGTATGATTGTGATTGTATGATTGTGATTGTATGACTGTGACTGTATGATTGTGATTGTATGATTGTGATTGTATGATTGTGATTGCATGATTGTGATTGCATGATTGTGATTGCATGATTGTGATTGTAGGATTTTGATTATATGATTGTGATTGTATGATTGTGATTGTATGATTGTGATTGTATGATTGTGATTGTATGATTGTGATTGTATGGTTGTGATTGTCTGATTGTGGTTGTATGATTGTGATTGTATGATTGGAATTGTATGATTATGATTGTATGATTGTGATTGTATCATTGTGATGGTATGATTGTGATTGTATGATTGCGATAGTATGATTGTGATTGTACGATTGTAATTGTAGGATTGTGATTGTATGATTGCGATTGTATGATTGTGATTGTATGATTATGATTGTATGATTGTGAATGTATTATTATGATTGTACAGTTGTGATTGTATGATTGTGATTGTATGATTGTATTTGGGAGATTGTAATTGTATGATTGCGATTGTATGATTGTGATTGTATGATTGTGATGTATGATTGTAATTGTATGATTATGATTGTATGATTGTGATTGTATGATTGTGATTGTATGACTGTGATTGTATGATTGTGATTGTATGATTGTGATTGTATGATTGTGATTGTATGATTGTGATTGTATGATTGTGATGGTATGATTGTGATCGTATGATTGTGATTGTATGATTGTGATTGTATGATTGTGATTGTATGATTGTCATTGTATGATTGTCATTGTATGATTGTGATTGTATGATTGTGATTGTATGACTGTGATTGTATGATTGTCATTGTATGATTGTGATTGTATGATTGTGATTGCATGATTGTGATTGCATGATTGTGATTGCATGATTGTGATTGTATGATTTTGATTACATGATTGTGATTGTATGATTGTGATTGTATGATTGTGATTGTATGATTGTGATTGTATGATTGTGATTGTCTGATTGTATTTGGGAGATTGTATTTGGGAGATTGTAATTGTATGATTGCGATTGTATGATTGAGATTGTATGATTGTGATTGTATGCTTGCGATTGTATGATTGTGATTGTATGATTGTGATTGTACGATTGTGATTGTATGATTCTGATTGTATGACTGTGAATGTATGATTGTGATTGTATGATTGTGATTGTATGATTGTGATTGCATGATTGTGATAGTATGATTGTGATTGTATGATTTTGATTTTATGATTGTGATTGTATGGTTCTGATTGTATGATTCTGATTGTATGATTGTGATTGCCTGATTGTGGTTGTATGATTGTGATTGTATGATTGTGATTGTATGATTGTCATTGTATGATTATGGCTGTATGATTGTGATTGCATGGTTGTGATTGTATGATTGTGATTGCATGATTTTGAATGTATGATTGTGATTGTACGATTGTGATTGTACGATTGTGATTGTATGATTGTGATTGTATGACTGTGATTGTATGATTGTGATTGTATGATTGTGATTGTATGATTGTGAAAGTATGATTGTGATTGTATGATTGTGATTGCATGATTGTGATTGTATGATTGTGATTGTATGATTGTGATTGTATGATTGTGATTGTATGATTGTGATTGTATGATTCTGATTGTATGATTGTGACTGTATGATTGTGATTGTATGATTGTGATTGTATGATTATGATTGTATGATTGTGATTCTATGATTGTGATTGTATGATTGTGATTGTATGATTGTGATTGTACGATTGTGATTGTATGATTCTGATTGTATGATTGTGAAAGTATGATTGTGATTGTATGATTGTGATTGTATGATTGTGATTGTATGATTGGAATTGTATGATTATGATTGTATGATTGTGATTGTATGATTGTGATGGTATGATGGTGAATGTATGATTGCGATAGTATGATTGTGATTGTACGATTGTGATTGTAGGATTGTGATTGTATGATTGCGATTCTATGATTGTGATTGTATGATTATGATTGTATGATTGTGAATGTATGATTATGATTGTATGGTTGTGATTGTATGATTGTGATTGTATGATTGTGATTGTATGATTTTATTTGGGAGATTGTATTTGGGAGATTGTAATTGTATGATTGCGATTGTATGACTGTGATTGTATGCTTGTGATGTATGATTGTAATTGTATGATTATGATTGTATGATTGTGATTGTATGATTGTGATTGTATGATTGTGATTGTATGACTGTGATTGTATGATTGTGATTGTATGATTGTGATTTTATGATTGTGATTGTATGATTGTGAAAGTATGATTGTGATTGTATGATTGTGATTGTATGATTGTGATTGTATGATTGTGATTGTATGATTGTGATTGTATGATTGTGATTGTATGATTGTGATTGTATGATTGTGATTGTATGATTGTATTTGGGAGATTGTATTTGGGAGATTGTAATTGTATGATTGCGATTGTATGATTGTGATGTATGATTGCGATTGTATGATTATGATTGTATGATTGTGATTGTATGATTGTGATTGTATGACTGTGATTGTATGATTGTGATTGTATGATTGTGATTCTATGATTGTGACTCTATGATTGTGAAAGTATGATTGTGATTGTGTGATTGTGATTGTATGATTGTGATTGTATGATTGTGATTGTATGATTGTGATTGTATGATTGTGATTGTATGATTGTGATTGTCTGATTGTGGTTGTGCGATTGTGATTGTATGATTGTGATTGTATGATTGTGATTGTATGATTGTGATTGTATGATAGTGATTGTATGATTGTGATTGTATGATTGTGATTGTATGATTGTGATTGTATGATTGTGATTCTATGATTGTGATTGTGTGATTGTGATTGTATGATTGTGATTGTCTGATTGTGGTTGTATGATTGTAATTGGGAGATTGTAATTGTATGATTGCGATTGTATGATTGAGATTGTATGATTGTGATTGTATGCTTGCGATTGTATGATTGTGATTGTATGATTGTGATTGTATGATTGTGGTTGTGCGATTGTGATTGTATGATTGTGATTGTATGATTGTGATTGTATGATTGGAATTGTATGATTATGATTGTATGATTGTGAATGTATCATTGTGATGGTATGATTGTGATTGTATGATTGCGATAGTATGATTGTCAT
Organism: Megachile rotundata; assembly: GCF_050947335.1. Taxonomy (NCBI): domain Eukaryota; kingdom Metazoa; phylum Arthropoda; class Insecta; order Hymenoptera; family Megachilidae; genus Megachile; species Megachile rotundata. The sequence continues at coordinate 666,346 of NW_027473323.1, read as the reverse complement.
TGTATGATTGTCATTGTATGATTGTGATTGTATGATTGTGATTGTATGACTGTGACTGTATGATTGTGATTGTATGATTGTGATTGTATGATTGTGATTGCATGATTGTGATTGCATGATTGTGATTGCATGATTGTGATTGTAGGATTTTGATTATATGATTGTGATTGTATGATTGTGATTGTATGATTGTGATTGTATGATTGTGATTGTATGATTGTGATTGTATGATTGTGATTGTATGATTGTGATTGTATGATTGTGATTGTCTGATTGTGGTTGTATGATTGTGATTGTATGATTGGAATTGTATGATTATGATTGTATGATTGTGATTGTATCATTGTGATGGTATGATTGTGATTGTATGATTGCGATAGTATGATTGTGATTGTACGATTGTAATTGTAGGATTGTGATTGTATGATTGCGATTGTATGATTGTGATTGTATGATTATGATTGTATGATTGTGAATGTATTATTATGATTGTACAGCTGTGATTGTATGATTGTGATTGTATGATTGTGATTGTATGATTGTCATTGTATGATTGTCATTGTATGATTGTGATTGTATGATTGTGATTGTATGACTGTGACTGTATGATTGTGATTGTATGATTGTGATTGTATGATTGTGATTGCATGATTGTGATTGCATGATTGTGATTGCATGATTGTGATTGTAGGATTTTGATTATATGATTGTGATTGTATGATTGTGATTGTATGATTGTGATTGTATGATTGTGATTGTATGATTGTGATTGTATGGTTGTGATTGTCTGATTGTGGTTGTATGATTGTGATTGTATGATTGGAATTGTATGATTATGATTGTATGATTGTGATTGTATCATTGTGATGGTATGATTGTGATTGTATGATTGCGATAGTATGATTGTGATTGTACGATTGTAATTGTAGGATTGTGATTGTATGATTGCGATTGTATGATTGTGATTGTATGATTATGATTGTATGATTGTGAATGTATTATTATGATTGTACAGTTGTGATTGTATGATTGTGATTGTATGATTGTATTTGGGAGATTGTAATTGTATGATTGCGATTGTATGATTGTGATTGTATGATTGTGATGTATGATTGTAATTGTATGATTATGATTGTATGATTGTGATTGTATGATTGTGATTGTATGACTGTGATTGTATGATTGTGATTGTATGATTGTGATTGTATGATTGTGATTGTATGATTGTGATTGTATGATTGTGATGGTATGATTGTGATCGTATGATTGTGATTGTATGATTGTGATTGTATGATTGTGATTGTATGATTGTCATTGTATGATTGTCATTGTATGATTGTGATTGTATGATTGTGATTGTATGACTGTGATTGTATGATTGTCATTGTATGATTGTGATTGTATGATTGTGATTGCATGATTGTGATTGCATGATTGTGATTGCATGATTGTGATTGTATGATTTTGATTACATGATTGTGATTGTATGATTGTGATTGTATGATTGTGATTGTATGATTGTGATTGTATGATTGTGATTGTCTGATTGTATTTGGGAGATTGTATTTGGGAGATTGTAATTGTATGATTGCGATTGTATGATTGAGATTGTATGATTGTGATTGTATGCTTGCGATTGTATGATTGTGATTGTATGATTGTGATTGTACGATTGTGATTGTATGATTCTGATTGTATGACTGTGAATGTATGATTGTGATTGTATGATTGTGATTGTATGATTGTGATTGCATGATTGTGATAGTATGATTGTGATTGTATGATTTTGATTTTATGATTGTGATTGTATGGTTCTGATTGTATGATTCTGATTGTATGATTGTGATTGCCTGATTGTGGTTGTATGATTGTGATTGTATGATTGTGATTGTATGATTGTCATTGTATGATTATGGCTGTATGATTGTGATTGCATGGTTGTGATTGTATGATTGTGATTGCATGATTTTGAATGTATGATTGTGATTGTACGATTGTGATTGTACGATTGTGATTGTATGATTGTGATTGTATGACTGTGATTGTATGATTGTGATTGTATGATTGTGATTGTATGATTGTGAAAGTATGATTGTGATTGTATGATTGTGATTGCATGATTGTGATTGTATGATTGTGATTGTATGATTGTGATTGTATGATTGTGATTGTATGATTGTGATTGTATGATTCTGATTGTATGATTGTGACTGTATGATTGTGATTGTATGATTGTGATTGTATGATTATGATTGTATGATTGTGATTCTATGATTGTGATTGTATGATTGTGATTGTATGATTGTGATTGTACGATTGTGATTGTATGATTCTGATTGTATGATTGTGAAAGTATGATTGTGATTGTATGATTGTGATTGTATGATTGTGATTGTATGATTGGAATTGTATGATTATGATTGTATGATTGTGATTGTATGATTGTGATGGTATGATGGTGAATGTATGATTGCGATAGTATGATTGTGATTGTACGATTGTGATTGTAGGATTGTGATTGTATGATTGCGATTCTATGATTGTGATTGTATGATTATGATTGTATGATTGTGAATGTATGATTATGATTGTATGGTTGTGATTGTATGATTGTGATTGTATGATTGTGATTGTATGATTTTATTTGGGAGATTGTATTTGGGAGATTGTAATTGTATGATTGCGATTGTATGACTGTGATTGTATGCTTGTGATGTATGATTGTAATTGTATGATTATGATTGTATGATTGTGATTGTATGATTGTGATTGTATGATTGTGATTGTATGACTGTGATTGTATGATTGTGATTGTATGATTGTGATTTTATGATTGTGATTGTATGATTGTGAAAGTATGATTGCGATTGTATGATTATGATTGTATGATTGTGATTGTATGATTGTGATTGTATGACTGTGATTGTATGATTGTGATTGTATGATTGTGATTCTATGATTGTGACTCTATGATTGTGAAAGTATGATTGTGATTGTGTGATTGTGATTGTATGATTGTGATTGTATGATTGTGATTGTATGATTGTGATTGTATGATTGTGATTGTATGATTGTGATTGTCTGATTGTGGTTGTGCGATTGTGATTGTATGATTGTGATTGTATGATTGTGATTGTATGATTGTGATTGTATGATAGTGATTGTATGATTGTGATTGTATGATTGTGATTGTATGATTGTGATTGTATGATTGTGATTCTATGATTGTGATTGTGTGATTGTGATTGTATGATTGTGATTGTCTGATTGTGGTTGTATGATTGTAATTGGGAGATTGTAATTGTATGATTGCGATTGTATGATTGAGATTGTATGATTGTGATTGTATGCTTGCGATTGTATGATTGTGATTGTATGATTGTGATTGTATGATTGTGGTTGTGCGATTGTGATTGTATGATTGTGATTGTATGATTGTGATTGTATGATTGGAATTGTATGATTATGATTGTATGATTGTGATTGTATCATTGTGATGGTATGATTGTGATTGTATGATTGCGATAGTATGATTGTCATTGTATGATTGTCATTGTATGATTGTGATTGTATGATTGTGATTGTATGACTGTGACTGTATGATTGTGATTGTATGATTGTGATTGTATGATTGTGATTGCATGATTGTGATTGCATGATTGTGATTGCATGATTGTGATTGTAGGATTTTGATTATATGATTGTGATTGTATGATTGTGATTGTATGATTGTGATTGTATGATTGTGATTGTATGATTGTGATTGTATGATTGTGATTGTATGATTGTGATTGTATGATTGTGATTGTCTGATTGTGGTTGTATGATTGTGATTGTATGATTGGAATTGTATGATTATGATTGTATGATTGTATTTGGGAGATTGTATTTGAGAGATTGTAATTGTATGATTGCGATTGTATGATTGTGATTGTATGATTGTGATGTATGATTGTAATTGTATGATTATGATTGTATGATTGTGATTGTATGATTGTGATTGTATGATTGTGATTGTCTGATTGTGGTTGTATGATTGTGATTGTATGATTGTGATTGTATGATTGTCATTGTATGATTGTGATTGTATGATTGTATTTGGGAGATTGTATTTGGGAGATTGTAATTGTATGATTGCGATTGTATGATTGAGATTGTATGATTGTGATTGTATGCTTGCGATTGTATGATTGTGATTGTATGATTGTGATTGTATGATTGTGGTTGTGCGATTGTGATTGTATGATTGTGATTGTATGATTATGATCGTATGATTGTGATTGTATGATTATGATTGTATGATTGTGATTGCATGATTGAGATTGTATGATTGTGATTGTATGATTGTGATTGTATGATTGTGATTGTATGATTGTGATTGTACGATTGTGATTGTATGATTCTGATTGTATGATTGTGAAAGTATGATTGTGATTGTATGATTGTGATTGTATGATTGTGATTGTATGATTGGAATTGTATGATTATGATTGTATGATTGTGATTGTATGATTGTGATGGTATGATGGTGATTGTATGATTGCGATAGTATGATTGTGATTGTACGATTGTGATTGTAGGATTGTGATTGTATGATTGCGATTCTATGATTGTGATTGTATCATTATGATTGTATGATTGTGAATGTATGATTATGATTGTATGGTTGTGATTGTATGATTGTGATTGTATGATTGTGATTGTATGATTGTGATTGTATGATTTTATTTGGGAGATTGTATTTGGGAGATTGTAATTGTATGATTGCGATTGTATGATTGTGATTGTATGATTGTGATGTATGATTGTAATTGTATGATTATGATTGTATGATTGTGATTGTATGATTGCGATTGTATGATTGTGATTGTATGATTGTGATGTATGATTGTAATTGTATGATTATGATTGTATGATTGTGATTGTATGACTGTTATTGTATGATTGTGATTGTATGATTGTGATTGTATGATTGTGAATGTATGATTGCGATTGTATGATTGTGATTGTATGATTGTGATTGTATGATTGTGATGTATGATTGTAATTGTATGATTATGATTGTATGATTGTGATTGTATGATTGTGATTGTATGATTGTGATTGTATGACTGTGATTGTATGATTTTGATTGTATGATTGTGATTGTATGATTGTGAAAGTATGATTGTGATTGTATGATTGTGATTGTATGATTGTGATTGTATGATTGTGATTGTATGATTGTGATTGTATGATTGTGATTGTATGATTCTGATTGTATGATTGTGAAAGTATGATTGTGATTGTATGATTGTGATTGTATGATTGTGATTGTATGATTGTGATTGTATGATTGGAATTGTATGATTATGATTGTATGATTGTGATTGTATGATTGCGATAGTATGATTGTGATTGTACGATTGTGATTGTATGATTGTGAATGTATTATTATGATTGTATGGTTGTGATTGTAAGATTGTGATTGTATGATTGTATTTGGGAGATTGTAATTGTATGATTGCGATTGTATGATTGTGATTGTATGATTGTGATGTATGATAGTAATTGTATGATTATCATTGTATGATTGTGATTGTATGATTGTGATTGTATGATTGTGATTGTATGATTGTGATTGTATGATTGTGATTGTCTGATTGTGGTTGTATGATTGTGATTGTATGATTGTGATTGTATGATTGTGATTGTATGATTCTGATTGTATGATTGTGAAAGTATGATTGTGATTGTATGATTGTGATTGTATAGTTGTGATTGTATGATTGTGATTGTATGATTGTATTTGGGAGATTGTAATTGTATGATTGCGATTGTATGATTGTGATTGTATGATTGTGATGTATGATTGTAATTGTATGATTATGATTGTATGATTTTGATTGCATGATTGTGATTGTATGACTGTGATTGTATGATTGTGATTGTATGATTGTGATTGTATGATTGTGATTGTATGATTGTGATTGTATGATTGTGATTGTATGATTGTGAAAGTATGATTGTGATTGTATGATTGTGATTGTATGATTGTGATTGTATGATTGTGATTGTATGATTGTGATTGTATGATTGTATTTGGGAGATTGTATTTGGGAGATTGTAATTGTATGATTGCGATTGTATGATTGTGATTGTATGATTGTGATGTATGATTGTAATTGTATGATTATGATTGTATGATTGTGATTGTATGATTGTGATTGTATGATTGTGATTGTCTGATTGTGGTTGTATGATTGTGATTGTATGATTGTGATTGTATGATTGTCATTGTATGATTGTGATTGTATGATTGTATTTGGGAGATTGTATTTGGGAGATTGTAATTGTATGATTGCGATTGTATGATTGAGATTGTATGATTGTGATTGTATGATTGTGATTGTATGATTGTGAAAGTATGATTGTATTTGTATGATTGTGATTGTATGATTGTGATTGTATGATTGTGATTGTATGATTGTGGTTGTATGATTGTGATTCTATGATTGTGAAAGTATGATTGTGATTGTGCGATTGTGATTGTATGATTGTGATTGTATGATTGTGATTGTATGATTGTAATTGTATGATTGTGATTGTATGATTGTGATTGTCTGATTGTGGTTGTATGATTGTGATTGTATGATTGTGATTGTATGATTGTGATTGTATGATTGTGATTGTATGATTCTGATTGTATGATTGTGAAAGTATGATTGTGATTGTATGATTGTGATTGTATAGTTGTGATTGTATGATTGTGATTGTATGATTGTATTTCGGAGATTGTAATTGTATGATTGCGATTGTATGATTGTGATTGTATGATTGTGATGTATGATTGTAATTGTATGATTATGATTGTATGATTTTGATTGCATGATTGTGATTGTATGACTGTGATTGTATGATTGTGATTGTATGATTGTGATTGTATGATTGTGATTGTATGATTGTGATTGTATGATTGTGATTGTATGATTGTGAAAGTATGATTGTGATTGTATGATTGTGATTGTATGATTGTGATTGTATGATTGTGATTGTATGATTGTATTTGGGAGATTGTATTTGGGAGATTGTAATTGTATGATTGCGATTGTATGATTGTGATTGTATGATTGTGATGTATGATTGTAATTGTATGATTATGATTGTATGATTGTGATTGTATGATTGTGATTGTATGATTGTGATTGTATGATTGTGATTGTCTGATTGTGGTTGTATGATTGTGATTGTATGATTGTGATTGTATGATTGTCATTGTATGATTGTGATTGTATGATTGTATTTGGGAGATTGTATTTGGGAGATTGTAATTGTATGATTGCGATTGTATGATTGTGATTGTATGCTTGCGATTGTATGATTGTGATTGTATGATTGTGATTGTATGATTGTGGTTGTGCGATTGTGATTGTATGATTGTGATTGTATGATTATGATCGTATGATTGTGATTGTATGATTATGTTTGTATGATTGTGATTGCATGATTGTGATTGTATGATTGTGATTGCATGATTGTGATTGTATGACTGTGATTGTATGATTGTGATTGTATGATTGTAATTGTGTGATTGTGATTGCATGATTGTGATTGTATGATTGTGATTGTATGATTTTGATTGTATGATTGTGATTGTATGATTGTGATTGTATGATTCTGATTGTATGATTGTGATTGTATGATTGTGATTGTCTGATTGTGGTTGTATGATTGTGATTGTATGATTGTGATTGTATGATTGTGATTGTATGATTGTGATAACATGATTGTGATTGTATGATTATGATCGTATGATTATGATTGTATGATTATGTTTGTATGATTGTGATTGCATGATTGTGATTGTATGATTGTGATTGCATGATTGTGATTGTATGACTGTGAATGTATGATTGTGATTGTATGATTGTGATTGTATGATTGTAATTGCATGATTGTGATTGTATGATTGTGATTGTATGATTTTGATTTTATGATTGTGATTGTATGGTTGTGATTGTATGATTGTGATTGTATGATTGTATTTGGGAGATTGTAATTGTATGATTGCGATTGTATGATTGTGATTGTATGATTGTGATGTATGATTGTAATTGTATGATTATGATTGTATGATTGTGATTGTATGATTGTGATTGTATGATTGTGGTTGTATGATTGTGATTGTATGATTGTGATTGTATGATTGTGATTGTATGATTGTGATTGTATGATTGTGATTGTATGATTGTATTTGGGAGATTGTATTTGGGAGATTGTAATTGTATGATTGCGATTGTATGATTGTGATTGTATGATTGTGATGTATGATTGTAATTGTATGATTATGATTGTATGATTGTGATTGTATGATTGTGATTGTATGATTGTGATTGTATGATTGTGATTGTCTGATTGTGGTTGTATGATTGTGATTGTATGATTGTGATTGTATGATTGTCATTGTATGATTGTGATTGTATGATTGTATTTGGGAGATTGTATTTGGGAGATTGTAATTGTATGATTGCGATTGTATGATTGTGATTGTATGCTTGCGATTGTATGATTGTGATTGTATGATTGTGATTGTATGATTGTGGTTGTGCGATTGTGATTGTATGATTGTGATTGTATGATTATGATCGTATGATTGTGATTGTATGATTATGTTTGTATGATTGTGATTGCATGATTGTGATTGTATGATTGTGATTGCATGATTGTGATTGTATGACTGTGATTGTATGATTGTGATTGTATGATTGTAATTGTGTGATTGTGATTGCATGATTGTGATTGTATGATTGTGATTGTATGATTTTGATTGTATGATTGTGATTGTATGATTGTGATTGTATGATTCTGATTGTATGATTGTGATTGTATGATTGTGATTGTCTGATTGTGGTTGTATGATTGTGATTGTATGATTGTGATTGTATGATTGTGATTGTATGATTGTGATAACATGATTGTGATTGTATGATTATGATCGTATGATTATGATTGTATGATTATGTTTGTATGATTGTGATTGCATGATTGTGATTGTATGATTGTGATTGCATGATTGTGATTGTATGACTGTGAATGTATGATTGTGATTGTATGATTGTGATTGTATGATTGTAATTGCATGATTGTGATTGTATGATTGTGATTGTATGATTTTGATTTTATGATTGTGATTGTATGGTTGTGATTGTATGATTGTGATTGTATGATTGTATTTGGGAGATTGTAATTGTATGATTGCGATTGTATGATTGTGATTGTATGATTGTGATGTATGATTGTAATTGTATGATTATGATTGTATGATTGTGATTGTATGATTGTGATTGTATGATTGTGATTGTCTGATTGTGGTTGTATGATTGTGTTTGTATGATTGTGATTGTATGATTGTCATTGTATGTTTGTGATTGTATGATTGTATTTGGGAGATTGTATTTGGGAGATTGTAATTGTATGATTGCGATTGTATGATTGAGATTGTATGATTGTGATTGTATGCTTGCGATTGTATGATTGTGATTGTATGATTGTGGTTGTGCGATTGTGATTGTATGATTGTGATTGTATGATTATGATCGTATGATTGTGATTGTATGATTATGTTTGTATGATTGTGATTGCATGATTGTGATTGTATGATTGTGATTGCATGATTGTGATTGTATGACTGTGATTGTATGATTGTGATTGTATGATTGTGATTGTGTGATTGTGATTGCATGATTGTGATTGTATGATTGTGATTGTATGATTTTGATTGCATGATTGTGATTGTATGATTGTGATTGTATGATTCTCATTGTATGATTGTGATTGTATGATTGTGATTGTCTGATTGTGGTTGTATGATTGTGATTGTATGATTGTGATTGTATGATTGTGATTGTATGATTGTGATTGTATGATTGTGATAACATGATTGTGATTGTATGATTATGTTTGTATGATTGTGATTGCATGATTGTGATTGTATGATTGTGATTGTATGATTGTGATAACATGATTGTGATTGTATGATTATGATTGTATGATTGTGAATGTATTATTATGATTGTATGTTTGTGATTGTAAGATTGTGATTGTATGATTGTATTTGGGAGATTGTAATTGTATGATTGCGATTGTATGATTGTGATTGTATGATCGTGATGTATGATAGTAATTGTATGATTATCATTGTATGATTGTGATTGTATGATTGTGATTGTATGACTGTGATTGTATGATTGTGATTGTATGATTGTGATTGTATGATTGTGATTGTATGATTGTGAAAGTATGATTGTGATTGTATGATTGTGATTGTATGATTGTGATTGTATGATTGTGATTGTATGATTGTGATTGTATGATTGTGATTGTATGATTGTGATTGTATGATTGTGATTCTATGATTGTGAAAGTATGATTGTGATTGTGTGATTGTGATTGTATGATTGTGGTTGTATGATTGTGATTGTATGATTGTGATTGTATGATTGTGATTGTATGATTGTGATTGTCTGATTGTGGTTGTAAGATTGTGATTGTATGATTGTGATTGTATGATTGTGATTGTATGACTGTGATTGTATGATTGTGATTGTATGATTGTGATTGTATGATTGTGAAAGTATGATTGTGATTGCATGATTGTGATTGTATGATTGTGATTGCATGATTTTGAATGTATGATTGTGATTGTACGATTGTGATTGTATGATTGTGATTGTATGATTGTGATTGCATGATTGTGATTGTATGATTGTGATTGTATGATTTTGATTGCATGATTGTGATTGTATGATTGTGATTGTATGATTCTGATTGTATGATTGTGATTGTATGATTGTGATTGTCTGATTGTGGTTGTATGATTGTGATTGTATGATTGTGATTGTATGATTGTGATTGTATGATTGTGATTGTATGATTGTGATAACATGATTGTGATTGTATGATTATGTTTGTATGATTGTGATTGCATGATTGTGATTGTATGATTGTGATTGCGTGATTGTGATTGTATGACTGTGAATGTATGATTGGGATTGTATGATTGTGATTGTATGATTGTGATTGCATGATTGTGATTGTATGATTGTGATTGTATGATTTTGATTTTATGATTGTGATTGTATGGTTGTGATTGTATGATTCTGATTGTATGATTGTGATTGCCTGATTGTGGTTGTATGATTGTGATTGTATGATTGTGATTGTATGATTGTCATTGTATGATTATGGCTGTATGATTGTGATTGCATGATTGTGATTGTATGATTGTGATTGCATGATTTTGAATGTATGATTGTGATTGTACGATTGTGATTGTATGATTGTGATTGTATGATTGTGATTGTATGATTGTGATTGTATGACTGTGATTGTATGATTGTGATTGTATGATTGTGATTGTATGATTGTGATTGTATGATTGTGAAAGTATGATTGTGATTGTATGATTGTGATTGTATGATTGTGATTGTATGATTGTGATAACATGATTGTGATTGTATGATTATGATTGTATGATTGTGAATGTATTATTATGATTGTATGGTTGTGATTGTAAGATTGTGATTGTATGATTGTATTTGGGAGATTGTAATTGTATGATTGCGATTGTATGATTGTGATTGTATGATCGTGATGTATGATAGTAATTGTATGATTATCATTGTATGATTGTGATTGTATGATTGTGATTGTATGACTGTGATTGTATGATTGTGATTGTATGATTGTGATTGTATGATTGTGATTGTATGATTGTGAAAGTATGATTGTGATTGTATGATTGTGATTGTATGATTGTGATTGTATGATTGTGATTGTATGATTGTGATTGTATGATTGTGATTGTATGATTGTGATTGTATGATTGTGATTGTATGATTGTGATTCTATGATTGTGAAAGTATGATTGTGATTGTGTGATTGTGATTGTATGATTGTGGTTGTATGATTGTGATTGTATGATTGTGAAAGTATGATTGTGATTGTATGATTGTGATTGTATGATTGTGATTGTATGATTGTGATTGTATGATTGTGATTGTATGATTGTGATTGTATGATTCTGATTGTATGATTGTGAAAGTATGATTGTGATTGTATGATTGTGATTGTATGATTGTGATTGTATGATTGTGATTGTATGATTGGAATTGTATGATTATGATTGTATGATTGTGATTGTATGATTGCGATAGTATGATTGTGATTGTACGATTGTGATTGTATGATTGTGAATGTATTATTATGATTGTATGGTTGTGATTGTAAGATTGTGATTGTATGATTGTATTTGGGAGATTGTAATTGTATGATTGCGATTGTATGATTGTGATTGTATGATTGTGATGTATGATAGTAATTGTATGATTATCATTGTATGATTGTGATTGTATGATTGTGATTGTATGACTGTGATTGTATGATTGTGATTGTATGATTGTCATTGTATGATTATGGCTGTATGATTGTGATTGCATGATTGTGATTGTATGATTGTGATTGCATGATTTTGAATGTATGATTGTGATTGTACGATTGTGATTGTATGATTGTGATTGTATGATTGTGATTGTATGATTGTGATTGTATGACTGTGATTGTATGATTGTGATTGTATGATTGTGATTGTATGATTGTGATTGTATGATTGTGAAAGTATGATTGTGATTGTATGATTGTGATTGTATGATTGTGATTGTATGATTGTGATAACATGATTGTGATTGTATGATTATGATTGTATGATTGTGAATGTATTATTATGATTGTATGGTTGTGATTGTAAGATTGTGATTGTATGATTGTATTTGGGAGATTGTAATTGTATGATTGCGATTGTATGATTGTGATTGTATGATCGTGATGTATGATAGTAATTGTATGATTATCATTGTATGATTGTGATTGTATGATTGTGATTGTATGACTGTGATTGTATGATTGTGATTGTATGATTGTGATTGTATGATTGTGATTGTATGATTGTGAAAGTATGATTGTGATTGTATGATTGTGATTGTATGATTGTGATTGTATGATTGTGATTGTATGATTGTGATTGTATGATTGTGATTGTATGATTGTGATTGTATGATTGTGATTGTATGATTGTGATTGTATGATTGTGATTCTATGATTGTGAAAGTATGATTGTGATTGTGTGATTGTGATTGTATGATTGTGGTTGTATGATTGTGATTGTATGATTGTGAAAGTATGATTGTGATTGTATGATTGTGATTGTATGATTGTGATTGTATGATTGTGATTGTATGATTGTGATTGTATGATTGTGATTGTATGATTGTGATTGTATGATTCTGATTGTATGATTGTGAAAGTATGATTGTGATTGTATGATTGTGATTGTATGATTGTGATTGTATGATTGTGATTGTATGATTGGAATTGTATGATTATGATTGTATGATTGTGATTGTATGATTGCGATAGTATGATTGTGATTGTACGATTGTGATTGTATGATTGTGAATGTATTATTATGATTGTATGGTTGTGATTGTAAGATTGTGATTGTATGATTGTATTTGGGAGATTGTAATTGTATGATTGCGATTGTATGATTGTGATTGTATGATTGTGATGTATGATAGTAATTGTATGATTATCATTGTATGATTGTGATTGTATGATTGTGATTGTATGACTGTGATTGTATGATTGTGATTGTATGATTGTGATTGTATGATTGTGATTGTATGATTGTGAAAGTATGATTGTATTTGTATGATTGTGATTGTATGATTGTGATTGTATGATTGTGATTGTATGATTGTGATTGTATGATTGTGATTGTATGATTGTGAAAGTATGATTGTATTTGTATGATTGTGATTGTATGATTGTGATTGTATGATTGTGATTGTATGATTGTGGTTGTATGATTGTGATTCTATGATTGTGAAAGTATGATTGTGATTGTGCGATTGTGATTGTATGATTGTGATTGTATGATTGTGATTGTATGATTGTGATTGTATGATTGTGATTGTATGATTGTGATTGTCTGATTGTGGTTGTATGATTGTGATTGTATGATTGTGATTGTATGATTGTGATTGTATGATTGTGATTGTATGATTCTGATTGTATGATTGTGAAAGTATGATTGTGATTGTATGATTGTGATTGTATAGTTGTGATTGTATGATTGTGATTGTATGATTGTATTTGGGAGATTGTAATTGTATGATTGCGATTGTATGATTGTGATTGTATGATTGTGATGTATGATTGTAATTGTATGATTATGATTGTATGATTTTGATTGCATGATTGTGATTGTATGACTGTGATTGTATGATTGTGATTGTATGATTGTGATTGTATGATTGTGATTGTATGATTGTGATTGTATGATTGTGATTGTATGATTGTGAAAGTATGATTGTGATTGTATGATTGTGATTGTATGATTGTGATTGTATGATTGTGATTGTCTGATTGTGGTTGTATGATTGTGATTGTATGATTGTGATTGTATGATTGTCATTGTATGATTGTGATTGTATGATTGTATTTGGGAGATTGTATTTGGGAGATTGTAATTGTATGATTGCGATTGTATGATTGAGATTGTATGATTGTGATTGTATGCTTGCGATTGTATGATTGTGATTGTATGATTGTGATTGTATGATTGTGGTTGTGCGATTGTGATTGTATGATTGTGATTGTATGATTATGATCGTATGATTGTGATTGTATGATTATGTTTGTATGATTGTGATTGCATGATTGTGATTGTATGATTGTGATTGCATGATTGTGATTGTATGACTGTGATTGTATGATTGTGATTGTATGATTGTAATTGTGTGATTGTGATTGCATGATTGTGATTGTATGATTGTGATTGTATGATTTTGATTGTATGATTGTGATTGTATGATTGTGATTGTATGATTCTGATTGTATGATTGTGATTGTATGATTGTGATTGTCTGATTGTGGTTGTATGATTGTGATTGTATGATTGTGATTGTATGATTGTGATTGTATGATTGTGATAACATGATTGTGATTGTATGATTATGATCGTATGATTATGATTGTATGATTATGTTTGTATGATTGTGATTGCATGATTGTGATTGTATGATTGTGATTGCATGATTGTGATTGTATGACTGTGAATGTATGATTGTGATTGTATGATTGTGATTGTATGATTGTAATTGCATGATTGTGATTGTATGATTGTGATTGTATGATTTTGATTTTATGATTGTGATTGTATGGTTGTGATTGTATGATTGTGATTGTATGATTGTATTTGGGAGATTGTATTTGGGAGATTGTAATTGTATGATTGCGATTGTATGATTGTGATTGTATGATTGTGATGTATGATTGTAATTGTATGATTATGATTGTATGATTGTGATTGTATGATTGTGATTGTATGATTGTGATTGTCTGATTGTGGTTGTATGATTGTGTTTGTATGATTGTGATTGTATGATTGTCATTGTATGATTGTGATTGTATGATTGTATTTGGGAGATTGTATTTGGGAGATTGTAATTGTATGATTGCGATTGTATGATTGAGATTGTATGATTGTGATTGTATGCTTGCGATTGTATGATTGTGATTGTATGATTGTGATTGTATGATTGTGATTGTATGATTGTGATTGTATGATTAT
The DNA here is from genome assembly GCF_050947335.1 of Megachile rotundata. Classification (NCBI taxonomy): domain Eukaryota; kingdom Metazoa; phylum Arthropoda; class Insecta; order Hymenoptera; family Megachilidae; genus Megachile; species Megachile rotundata. The sequence goes on along the minus strand of NW_027473323.1, from coordinate 650,676 downwards.
GATCGTATGATTGTGATTGTATGATTATGTTTGTATGATTGTGATTGCATGATTGTGATTGTATGATTGTGATTGCATGATTGTGATTGTATGACTGTGATTGTATGATTGTGATTGTATGATTGTGATTGTGTGATTGTGATTGCATGATTGTGATTGTATGATTGTGATTGTATGATTTTGATTGTATGATTGTGATTGTATGATTGTGATTGTATGATTCTGATTGTATGATTGTGATTGTATGATTGTGATTGTCTGATTGTGGTTGTATGATTGTGATTGCATGATTGTGATTGTATGATTGTGATTGTATGATTTTGATTGTATGATTGTGATTGTATGATTGTGATTGTATGATTCTGATTGTATGATTGTGATTGTATGATTGTGATTGTCTGATTGTGGTTGTATGATTGTGATTGTATGATTGTGATTGTATGATTGTGATTGTATGATTGTGATTGTATGATTGTGATAACATGATTGTGATTGTATGATTATGTTTGTATGATTGTGATTGCATGATTGTGATTGTATGATTGTGATTGCATGATTGTGATTGTATGACTGTGAATGTATGATTGGGATTGTATGATTGTGATTGTATGATTGTGATTGCATGATTGTGATTGTATGATTGTGATTGTATGATTTTGATTTTATGATTGTGATTGTATGGTTGTGATTGTATGATTCTGATTGTATGATTGTGATTGCCTGATTGTGGTTGTATGATTGTGATTGTATGATTGTGATTGTATGATTGTCATTGTATGATTATGGCTGTATGATTGTGATTGCATGATTGTGATTGTATGATTGTGATTGCATGATTTTGAATGTATGATTGTGATTGTACGATTGTGATTGTATGATTGTGATTGTATGATTGTGATTGTATGATTGTGATTGTATGACTGTGATTGTATGATTGTGATTGTATGATTGTGATTGTATGATTGTGATTGTATGATTGTGAAAGTATGATTGTGATTGTATGATTGTGATTGTATGATTGTGATTGTATGATTGTGATAACATGATTGTGATTGTATGATTATGATTGTATGATTGTGAATGTATTATTATGATTGTATGGTTGTGATTGTAAGATTGTGATTGTATGATTGTATTTGGGAGATTGTAATTGTATGATTGCGATTGTATGATTGTGATTGTATGATCGTGATGTATGATAGTAATTGTATGATTATCATTGTATGATTGTGATTGTATGATTGTGATTGTATGACTGTGATTGTATGATTGTGATTGTATGATTGTGATTGTATGATTGTGATTGTATGATTGTGAAAGTATGATTGTGATTGTATGATTGTGATTGTATGATTGTGATTGTATGATTGTGATTGTATGATTGTGATTGTATGATTGTGATTGTATGATTGTGATTGTATGATTGTGATTCTATGATTGTGAAAGTATGATTGTGATTGTGTGATTGTGATTGTATGATTGTGGTTGTATGATTGTGATTGTATGATTGTGATTGTATGATTGTGATTGTATGATTGTGATTGTCTGATTGTGGTTGTATGATTGTGATTGTATGATTGTGATTGTATGATTGTGATTGCATGATTGTGATTGTATGATTGTGATTGCATGATTGTGATTGTATGACTGTGATTGTAAGATTGTGATTGTATGATTGTGATTGTGTGATTGTGATTGTATGATTGTGATTGTATGATTGTGATAACATGATTGTGATTGTATGATTATGATCGTATGATTGTGATTGTATGATTATGTTTGTATGATTGTGATTGCATGATTGTGATTGTATGATTGTGATTGCATGATTGTGATTGTATGACTGTGAATGTATGATTGTGATTGTATGATTGTGATTGTATGATTGTGATTGCATGATTGTGATTGTATGATTGTGATTGTATGATTTTGATTTTATGATTGTGATTGTATGGTTGTGATTGTATGATTCTGATTGTATGATTGTGATTGCCTGATTGTGGTTGTATGATTGTGATTGTATGATTGTGATTGTATGATTGTCATTGTATTATTATGGCTGTATGATTGTGATTGCATGATTGTGATTGTATGATTGTGATTGCATGATTTTGAATGTATGATTGTGATTGTACGATTGTGATTGTATGATTGTGATTGTATGATTGTGATTGTATGACTGTGATTGTATGATTGTGATTGTATGATTGTGATTGTATGATTGTGAAAGTATGATTGTGATTGTATGATTGTGATTGTATGATTGTGATTGTATGATTGTGATTGTATGATTGTGATTGTATGATTGTGATTGTATGATTGTGATTGTATGATTGTGACTGTATGATTGTGATTGTATGATTGTGATTGTATGATTGTGATTGTATGATTGTGATTCTATGATTGTGATTGTATGATTGTGATTGTATGATTGTGATTGTATGATTGTGATTGTATGATTGGAATTGTGTGATTATGATGGTATGATTGTGATTGTATGATTGTGATGGTATGATGGTGATTGTATGATTGCGATAGTATTATTGTGATTGTACGATTGTGATTGTAGGATTGTGATTGTATGATTGCGATTCTATGATTGTGATTGTATGATTATGAGTGTATGATTGTGAATGTATGATTATGATTGTATGGTTGTGATTGTATGATTGTGATTGTATGATTGTGATTGTATGATTTTATTTGGGAGATTGTATTTGGGAGATTGTAATTGTATGATTGCGATTGTATGATTGCGAATGTATGATTGTGATTGTATGATTGTGATGTATGATTGTAATTGTATGATTATGATTGTATGATTGTGATTGTATGATTGTGATTGTATGATTGTGTTTGTATGACTGTGATTGTATGATTGTGATTGTATGACTGTGATTGTATGATTGTGATTGTATGATTGTGATTGTATGATTGTGACTCTATGATTGTGAAAGTATGATTGTGATTGTATGATTGTGATTGTATGATTGTGATTGTCTGATTGTGGTTGTATGATTGTGATTGTATGATTGTGATTGTATGATTGTGATTGTATGATTGTGATAACATGATTGTGATTGTATGATTATGATCGTATGATTATGATTGTATGATTATGTTTGTATGATTGTGATTGCATGATTGTGATTGTATGATTGTGATTGCATGATTGTGATTGTATGACTGTGAATGTATGATTGTGATTGTATGATTGTGATTGTATGATTGTAATTGCATGATTGTGATTGTATGATTGTGATTGTATGATTTTGATTTTATGATTGTGATTGTATGGTTGTGATTGTATGATTGTGATTGTATGATTGTATTTGGGAGATTGTATTTGGGAGATTGTAATTGTATGATTGCGATTGTATGATTGTGATTGTATGATTGTGATGTATGATTGTAATTGTATGATTATGATTGTATGATTGTGATTGTATGATTGTGATTGTATGATTGTGATTGTCTGATTGTGGTTGTATGATTGTGTTTGTATGATTGTGATTGTATGATTGTCATTGTATGATTGTGATTGTATGATTGTATTTGGGAGATTGTATTTGGGAGATTGTAATTGTATGATTGCGATTGTATGATTGAGATTGTATGATTGTGATTGTATGCTTGCGATTGTATGATTGTGATTGTATGATTGTGATTGTATGATTGTGATTGTATGATTGTGATTGTATGATTATGATCGTATGATTGTGATTGTATGATTATGTTTGTATGATTGTGATTGCATGATTGTGATTGTATGATTGTGATTGCATGATTGTGATTGTATGACTGTGATTGTATGATTGTGATTGTATGATTGTGATTGTGTGATTGTGATTGCATGATTGTGATTGTATGATTGTGATTGTATGATTTTGATTGTATGATTGTGATTGTATGATTGTGATTGTATGATTGTGATTGTATGATTCTGATTGTATGATTGTGATTGTATGATTGTGATTGTCTGATTGTGGTTGTATGATTGTGATTGCATGATTGTGATTGTATGATTGTGATTGTATGATTTTGATTGTATGATTGTGATTGTATGATTGTGATTGTATGATTCTGATTGTATGATTGTGATTGTATGATTGTGATTGTCTGATTGTGGTTGTATGATTGTGATTGTATGATTGTGATTGTATGATTGTGATTGTATGATTGTGATTGTATGATTGTGATAACATGATTGTGATTGTATGATTATGTTTGTATGATTGTGATTGCATGATTGTGATTGTATGATTGTGATTGCATGATTGTGATTGTATGACTGTGAATGTATGATTGGGATTGTATGATTGTGATTGTATGACTGTGATTGCATGATTGTGATTGTATGATTGTGATTGTATGATTTTTATTTTATGATTGTGATTGTATGGTTGTGATTGTATGATTCTGATTGTATGATTGTGATTGCCTGATTGTGGTTGTATGATTGTGATTGTATGATTGTGATTGTATGATTGTCATTGTATGATTATGGCTGTATGATTGTGATTGCATGATTGTGATTGTATGATTGTGATTGCATGATTTTGAATGTATGATTGTGATTGTACGATTGTGATTGTATGATTGTGATTGTATGATTGTGATTGTATGATTGTGATTGTATGACTGTGATTGTATGATTGTGATTGTATGATTGTGATTGTATGATTGTGATTGTATGATTGTGAAAGTATGATTGTGATTGTATGATTGTGATTGTATGATTGTGATTGTATGATTGTGATAACATGATTGTGATTGTATGATTATGATTGTATGATTGTGAATGTATTATTATGATTGTATGGTTGTGATTGTAAGATTGTGATTGTATGATTGTATTTGGGAGATTGTAATTGTATGATTGCGATTGTATGATTGTGATTGTATGATCGTGATGTATGATAGTAATTGTATGATTATCATTGTATGATTGTGATTGTATGATTGTGATTGTATGACTGTGATTGTATGATTGTGATTGTATGATTGTGATTGTATGATTGTGATTGTATGATTGTGATTGTATGATTGTGAAAGTATGATTGTGATTGTATGATTGTGATTGTATGATTGTGATTGTATGATTGTGATTGTATGATTGTGATTGTATGATTGTGATTGTATGATTGTGATTGTATGATTGTGATTCTATGATTGTGAAAGTATGATTGTGATTGTGTGATTGTGATTGTATGATTGTGGTTGTATGATTGTGATTGTATGATTGTGATTGTATGATTGTGATTGTATGATTGTGATTGTCTGATTGTGGTTGTATGATTGTGATTGTATGATTGTGATTGTATGATTGTGATTGCATGATTGTGATTGTATGATTGTGATTGCATGATTGTGATTGTATGACTGTGATTGTAAGATTGTGATTGTATGATTGTGATTGTGTGATTGTGATTGTATGATTGTGATTGTATGATTGTGATAACATGATTGTGATTGTATGATTATGATCGTATGATTGTGATTGTATGATTATGTTTGTATGATTGTGATTGCATGATTGTGATTGTATGATTGTGATTGCATGATTGTGATTGTATGACTGTGAATGTATGATTGTGATTGTATGATTGTGATTGTATGATTGTGATTGCATGATTGTGATTGTATGATTGTGATTGTATGATTTTGATTTTATGATTGTGATTGTATGGTTGTGATTGTATGATTCTGATTGTATGATTGTGATTGCCTGATTGTGGTTGTATGATTGTGATTGTATGATTGTGATTGTATGATTGTCATTGTATTATTATGGCTGTATGATTGTGATTGCATGATTGTGATTGTATGATTGTGATTGCATGATTTTGAATGTATGATTGTGATTGTACGATTGTGATTGTATGATTGTGATTGTATGATTGTGATTGTATGACTGTGATTGTATGATTGTGATTGTATGATTGTGATTGTATGATTGTGAAAGTATGATTGTGATTGTATGATTGTGATTGTATGATTGTGATTGTATGATTGTGATTGTATGATTGTGATTGTATGATTGTGATTGTATGATTGTGGCTGTATGATTGTGATTGTATGATTGTGATTGTATGATTGTGATTGTATGATTGTGATTCTATGATTGTGATTGTATGATTGTGATTGTATGATTGTGATTGTATGATTGTGATTGTATGATTGGAATTGTATGATTATGATGGTATGATTGTGATTGTATGATTGTGATGGTATGATGGTGATTGTATGATTGCGATAGTATGATTGTGATTGTACGATTGTGATTGTAGGATTGTGATTGTATGATTGCGATTCTATGATTGTGATTGTATGATTATGAGTGTATGATTGTGAATGTATGATTATGATTGTATGGTTGTGATTGTATGATTGTGATTGTATGATTGTGATTGTATGATTTTATTTGGGAGATTGTATTTGGGAGATTGTAATTGTATGATTGCGATTGTATGATTGCGAATGTATGATTGTGATTGTATGATTGTGATGTATGATTGTAATTGTATGATTATGATTGTATGATTGTGCTTGTATGATTGTGATTGTATGATTGTGTTTGTATGACTGTGATTGTATGATTGTGATTGTATGACTGTGATTGTATGATTGTGATTGTATGATTGTGATTGTATGATTGTGACTCTATGATTGTGAAAGTATGATTGTGATTGTATGATTGTGATTGTATGATTGTGATTGTATGATTGTGATTGTATGATTGTGATTGTATGATTGTGGTTGTATGATTGTGATTGTATGATTGTATTTGGGAGATTGTATTTGGGAGATTGTATTTGGGAGATTGTAATTGTATGATTGCGATTGTATGATTGTGATGTATGATTGCGATTGTATGATTATGATTGTATGATTGTGATTGTATGATTGTGATTGTATGACTGTGATTGTATGATTGTGATTGTATGATTGTGATTGTATGATTGTGACTCTATGATTGTGAAAGTATGATTGTGATTGTGTGATTGTGATTGTATGATTGTGATTGTATGATTGTGATTGTATGATTGTGATTGTATGATTGTGATTGTATGATTGTGATTGTCTGATTGTGGTTGTGCGATTGTGATTGTATGATTGTGATTGTATGATTGTGATTGTATGATTGTGATTGTATGATAGTGATTGTATGATTGTGATTGTATGATTGTGATTGTATGATTGTGATTCTATGATTGTGATTGTGTGATTGTGATTGTATGATTGTGATTGTCTGATTGTGGTTGTATGATTGTATTTGGGAGATTGTAATTGTATGATTGCGATTGTATGATTGAGATTGTATGATTGTGATTGTATGCTTGCGATTGTATGATTGTGATTGTACGATTGTGATTGTAGGATTGTGATTGTATGATTGCAATTGTATGATTGTGATTGTATGATTATGATTGTATGATTGTGAATGTATTATTATGATTGTACAGTTGTGATTGTATGATTGTGATTGTATGATTGTATTTGGGAGATTGTAATTGTATGATTGCGATTGTATGATTGTGATTGTATGATTGTGATGTATGATTGTAATTGTATGATTATGATTGTATGATTGTGATTGTATGATTGCGATTGTATGACTGTGATTGTATGATTGTGATTGTATGATTGTGATTGTATGATTGTGATTGTATGATTGTGATTGTATGATTTTGATTGTATGATTGTGATTGTATGATTGTGATTGTATGATTGCGATTGTATGATTGTGATTGTATGATTGTATTTGGGAGATTGTATTTGGGAGATTGTAATTGTATGATTGCGATTGTATGATTGTGATTGTATGATTGTGATGTATGATTGGAATTGTATGATTATGATTGTATGATTGTGATTGTATGATTGTGATGGTATGATGGTGATTGTATGATTGCGATAGTATGATTGTGATTGTACGATTGTGATTGTACGATTGTGATTGTATGATTGTGATTGTATGATTGTGATGTATGATTGTAAATGTATGATTATGATTGTATGATTGTGATTGTATGATTGTGATTGTATGACTGTGATTGTATGATTGTGATTGTATGACTGTGATTGTATGATTGTGATTGTATGACTGTGATTGTATGATTGTGATTGTATGATTGTGAAAGTATGATTGTGATTGTATGATTGTGATTGTATGATTGTGATTGTATGATTGTGATTGTATGATTGTGATTGTATGATTGTGGTTGTATGATTGTGATTGTATGATTGTGATTGTATGACTGTGAAAGTATGATTGTGATTGTATGATTGTGATTGTATGATTGTGATTGTATGATTGTGATTGTATGATTGTGATTGTATGATTGTGATTGTATGATTGTGGTTGTATGATTGTGATTGTATGATTGTATTTGGGAGATTGTATTTGGGAGATTGTATTTGGGAGATTGTAATTGTATGATTGCGATTGTATGATTGTGATGTATGATTGCGATTGTATGATTATGATTGTATGATTGTGATTGTATGATTGTGATTGTATGATTGTGATTGTATGATTGTGATTGTCTGATTGTGGTTGTGCGATTGTGATTGTATGATTGTGATTGTATGATTGTGATTGTATGATTGTGATTGTATGATAGTGATTGTATGATTGTGATTGTATGATTGTGATTGTATGATTGTGATTGTATGATTGTGATTGTATGATTGTGATTCTATGATTGTGATTGTGTGATTGTGATTGTATGATTGTGATTGTCTGATTGTGGTTGTATGATTGTATTTGGAAGATTGTAATTGTATGATTGCGATTGTATGATTGAGATTGTATGATTGTGATTGTATGCTTGCGATTGTATGATTGTGATTGTACGATTGTGATTGTAGGATTGTGATTGTATGATTGCGATTGTATGATTGTGATTGTATGATTATGATTGTATGATTGTGAATGTATTATTATGATTGTACAGTTGTGATTGTATGATTGTGATTGTATGATTGTATTTGGGAGATTGTAATTGTATGATTGCGATTGTATGATTGTGATTGTATGATTGTGATGTATGATTGTAATTGTATGATTATGATTGTATGATTGTGATTGTATGATTGCGATTGTATGACTGCGATTGTATGATTGTGATTGTATGATTGTGATTGTATGATTGTGATTGTATGATTGTGATTGTATGATTATGATTGTATGATTGTGATTGTATGATTGTGATTGTATGATTGTGAAAGTATGATTGTGATTGTATGATTGTGATTGTATGATTGTGATTGTATGATTGTGATAACATGATTGTGATTGTATGATTATGATTGTATGATTGTGAATGTATTATTATGATTGTATGGTTGTGATTGTAAGATTGTGATTGTATGATTGTATTTGGGAGATTGTATTTGGGAGATTGTAATTGTATGATTGCGATTGTATGATTGTGATTGTATGATTGTGATGTATGATTGTAATTGTATGATTATGATTGTATGATTGTGATTGTATGATTGTGATTGTATGATTGTGATTGCCTGATTGTGGTTGTATGATTGTGTTTGTATGATTGTGATTGTATGATTGTCATTGTATGATTGTGATTGTATGATTGTATTTGGGAGATTGTATTTGGGAGATTGTAATTGTATGATTGCGATTGTATGATTGAGATTGTATGATTGTGATTGTATGCTTGCGATTGTATGATTGTGATTGTATGATTGTGATTGTATGATTGTGATTGTATGATTGTGATTGTATGATTATGATCGTATGATTGTGATTGTATGATTATGTTTGTATGATTGTGATTGCATGATTGTGATTGTATGATTGTGATTGCATGATTGTGATTGTATGACTGTGATTGTATGATTGTGATTGTATGATTGTGATTGTGTGATTGTGATTGCATGATTGTGATTGTATGATTGTGATTGTATGATTTTGATTGTATGATTGTGATTGTATGATTGTGATTGTATGATTCTGATTGTATGATTGTGATTGTATGATTGTGATTGTCTGATTGTGGTTGTATGATTGTGATTGCATGATTGTGATTGTATGATTGTGATTGTATGATTTTGATTGTATGATTGTGATTGTATGATTGTGATTGTATGATTCTGATTGTATGATTGTGATTGTATGATTGTGATTGTCTGATTGTGGTTGTATGATTGTGATTGTATGATTGTGATTGTATGATTGTGATTGTATGATTGTGATTGTATGATTGTGATAACATGATTGTGATTGTATGATTATGTTTGTATGATTGTGATTGCATGATTGTGATTGTATGATTGTGATTGCATGATTGTGATTGTATGACTGTGAATGTATGATTGGGATTGTATGATTGTGATTGTATGATTGTGATTGCATGATTGTGATTGTATGATTGTGATTGTATGATTTTGATTTTATGATTGTGATTGTATGGTTGTGATTGTATGATTCTGATTGTATGATTGTGATTGCCTGATTGTGGTTGTATGATTGTGATTGTATGATTGTGATTGTATGATTGTCATTGTATGATTATGGCTGTATGATTGTGATTGCATGATTGTGATTCTATGATTGTGATTGCATGATTTTGAATGTATGATTGTGATTGTACGATTGTGATTGTATGATTGTGATTGTATGGTTGTGATTGTATGATTGTGATTGTATGACTGTGATTGTATGATTGTGATTGTATGATTGTGATTGTATGATTGTGATTGTATGATTGTGAAAGTATGATTGTGATTGTATGATTGTGATTGTATGATTGTGATTGTATGATTGTGATAACATGATTGTGATTGTATGATTATGATTGTATGATTGTGAATGTATTATTATGATTGTATGGTTGTGATTGTAAGATTGTGATTGTATGATTGTATTTGGGAGATTGTAATTGTATGATTGCGATTGTATGATTGTGATTGTATGATCGTGATGTATGATAGTAATTGTATGATTATCATTGTATGATTGTGATTGTATGATTGTGATTGTATGACTGTGATTGTATGATTGTGATTGTATGATTGTGATTGTATGATTGTGATTGTATGATTGTGAAAGTATGATTGTGATTGTATGATTGTGATTGTATGATTGTGATTGTATGATTGTGATTGTATGATTGTGATTGTATGATTGTGATTGTATGATTGTGATTGTATGATTGTGATTCTATGATTGTGAAAGTATGATTGTGATTGTGTGATTGTGATTGTATGATTGTGGTTGTATGATTGTGATTGTATGATTGTGATTGTATGATTGTGATTGTATGATTGTGATTGTCTGATTGTGGTTGTATGATTGTGATTGTATGATTGTGATTGTATGATTGTGATTGCATGATTGTGATTGTATGATTGTGATTGCATGATTGTGATTGTATGACTGTGATTGTAAGATTGTGATTGTATGATTGTGATTGTGTGATTGTGATTGTATGATTGTGATTGTATGATTGTGATAACATGATTGTGATTGTATGATTATGATCGTATGATTGTGATTGTATGATTATGTTTGTATGATTGTGATTGCATGATTGTGATTGTATGATTGTGATTGCATGATTGTGATTGTATGACTGTGAATGTATGATTGTGATTGTATGATTGTGATTGTATGATTGTGATTGCATGATTGTGATTGTATGATTGTGATTGTATGATTTTGATTTTATGATTGTGATTGTATGGTTGTGATTGTATGATTCTGATTGTATGATTGTGATTGCCTGATTGTGGTTGTATGATTGTGATTGTATGATTGTGATTGTATGATTGTCATTGTATTATTATGGCTGTATGATTGTGATTGCATGATTGTGATTGTATGATTGTGATTGCATGATTTTGAATGTATGATTGTGATTGTACGATTGTGATTGTATGATTGTGATTGTATGATTGTGATTGTATGACTGTGATTGTATGATTGTGATTGTATGATTGTGATTGTATGATTGTGAAAGTATGATTGTGATTGTATGATTGTGATTGTATGATTGTGATTGTATGATTGTGATTGTATGATTGTGATTGTATGATTGTGATTGTATGATTGTGACTGTATGATTGTGATTGTATGATTGTGATTGTATGATTGTGATTGTATGATTGTGATTCTATGATTGTGATTGTATGATTGTGATTGTATGATTGTGATTGTATGATTGTGATTGTATGATTGGAATTGTATGATTATGATGGTATGATTGTGATTGTATGATTGTGATGGTATGATGGTGATTGTATGATTGCGATAGTATGATTGTGATTGTACGATTGTGATTGTAGGATTGTGATTGTATGATTGCGATTCTATGATTGTGATTGTATGATTATGAGTGTATGATTGTGAATGTATGATTATGATTGTATGGTTGTGATTGTATGATTGTGATTGTATGATTGTGATTGTATGATTTTATTTGGGAGATTGTAATTGGGAGATTGTAATTGTATGATTGCGATTGTATGATTGCGAATGTATGATTGTGATTGTATGATTGTGATGTATGATTGTAATTGTATGATTATGATTGTATGATTGTGATTGTATGATTGTGATTGTATGATTGTGTTTGTATGACTGTGATTGTATGATTGTGATTGTATGACTGTGATTGTATGATTGTGATTGTATGATTGTGATTGTATGATTGTGACTCTATGATTGTGAAAGTATGATTGTGATTGTATGATTGTGATTGTATGATTGTGATTGTATGATTGTGATTGTATGATTGTGATTGTATGATTGTGGTTGTATGATTGTGATTGTATGATTGTATTTGGGAGATTGTATTTGGGAGATTGTATTTGGGAGATTGTAATTGTATGATTGCGATTGTATGATTGTGATGTATGATTGCGATTGTATGATTATGATTGTATGATTGTGATTGTATGATTGTGATTGTATGACTGTGATTGTATGATTGTGATTGTATGATTGTGATTGTATGATTGTGACTCTATGATTGTGAAAGTATGATTGTGATTGTGTGATTGTGATTGTATGATTGTGATTGTATGATTGTGATTGTATGATTGTGATTGTATGATTGTGATTGTATGATTGTGATTGTCTGATTGTGGTTGTGCGATTGTGATTGTATGATTGTGATTGTATGATTGTGATTGTATGATAGTGATTGTATGATTGTGATTGTATGATTGTGATTGTATGATTGTGATTCTATGATTGTGATTGTGTGATTGTGATTGTATGATTGTGATTGTCTGATTGTGGTTGTATGATTGTATTTGGGAGATTGTAATTGTATGATTGCGATTGTATGATTGAGATTGTATGATTGTGATTGTATGCTTGCGATTGTATGATTGTGATTGTACGATTGTGATTGTAGGATTGTGATTGTATGATTGCAATTGTATGATTGTGATTGTATGATTATGATTGTATGATTGTGAATGTATTATTATGATTGTACAGTTGTGATTGTATGATTGTGATTGTATGATTGTATTTGGGAGATTGTAATTGTATGATTGCGATTGTATGATTGTGATTGTATGATTGTGATGTATGATTGTAATTGTATGATTATGATTGTATGATTGTGATTGTATGATTGCGATTGTATGACTGTGATTGTATGATTGTGATTGTATGATTGTGATTGTATGATTGTGATTGTATGATTGTGATTGTATGATTTTGATTGTATGATTGTGATTGTATGATTGTGATTGTATGATTGCGATTGTATGATTGTGATTGTATGATTGTATTTGGGAGATTGTATTTGGGAGATTGTAATTGTATGATTGCGATTGTATGATTGTGATTGTATGACTGTGAAAGTATGATTGTGATTGTATGATTGTGATTGTATGATTGTGATTGTATGATTGTGATTGTATGATTGTGATTGTATGATTGTGGTTGTATGATTGTGATTGTATGATTGTATTTGGGAGATTGTATTTGGGAGATTGTATTTGGGAGATTGTAATTGTATGATTGCGATTGTATGATTGTGATGTATGATTGCGATTGTATGATTATGATTGTATGATTGTGATTGTATGATTGTGATTGTATGATTGTGATTGTATGATTGTGATTGTATGATTGTGATTGTATGATTGTGATTGTCTGATTGTGGTTGTGCGATTGTGATTGTATGATTGTGATTGTATGATTGTGATTGTATGATTGTGATTGTATGATAGTGATTGTATGATTGTGAATGTATGATTGTGATTGTATGATTGTGATTGTATGATTGTGATTGTATGATTGTGATTCTATGATTGTGATTGTGTGATTGTGATTGTATGATTGTGATTGTCTGATTGTGGTTGTATGATTGTATTTGGAAGATTGTAATTGTATGATTGCGATTGTATGATTGAGATTGTATGATTGTGATTGTATGCTTGCGATTGTATGATTGTGATTGTACGATTGTGATTGTAGGATTGTGATTGTATGATTGCGATTGTATGATTGTGATTGTATGATTATGATTGTATGATTGTGAATGTATTATTATGATTGTACAGTTGTGATTGTATGATTGTGATTGTATGATTGTATTTGGGAGATTGTAATTGTATGATTGCGATTGTATGATTGTGATTGTATGATTGTGATGTATGATTGTAATTGTATGATTATGATTGTATGATTGTGATTGTATGATTGCGATTGTATGACTGCGATTGTATGATTGTGATTGTATGATTGTGATTGTATGATTGTGATTGTATGATTGTGATTGTATGATTATGATTGTATGATTGTGATTGTGTGATTGTGATTGTATGACTGTGATTGTATGATTGTGATTGTATGACTGTGATTGTATGATTGTGATTGTATGACTGTGATTGTATGATTGTGATTGTATGATTGTGAAAGTATGATTGTGATTGTATGATTGTGATTGTATGATTGTGATTGTATGATTGTGATTGTATGATTGTGATTGTATGATTGTGGTTGTATGATTGTGATTGTATGATTGTGATTGTATGACTGTGAAAGTATGATTGTGATTGTATGATTGTGATTGTATGATTGTGATTGTATGATTGTGATTGTATGATTGTGATTGTATGATTGTGATTGTATGATTGTGGTTGTATGATTGTGATTGTATGATTGTATTTGGGAGATTGTATTTGGGAGATTGTATTTGGGAGATTGTAATTGTATGATTGCGATTGTATGATTGTGATGTATGATTGCGACTGTATGATTATGATTGTATGATTGTGATTGTATGATTGTGATTGTATGATTGTGATTGTATGATTGTGATTGTCTGATTGTGGTTGTGCGATTGTGATTGTATGACTGTGATCGTATGATTGTGATTGTATGATTGTGATTGTATGATTGTGATAGTATGATTGTGATTGTATGATGTGATTGTACGATTGTGATTGTATGATTGTATTTGGGAGATTGTATTTGGGAGATTGTAATTGTATGATTGCGATTGTATGATTGAGATTGTATGATTGTGATTGTATGCTTGCGATTGTATGATTGTGATTGTATGATTGTGATTGTATGATTGTGGTTGTGCGATTGTGATTGTATGATTGTGATTGTATGATTATGATCGTATGATTGTGATTGTATGATTATGTTTGTATGATTGTGATTGCATGATTGTGATTGTATGATTGTGATTGCGTGATTGTGATTGTATGACTGTGATTGTATGATTGTGATTGTATGATTGTGATTGTGTGATTGTGATTGCATGATTGTGATTGTATGGTTGTGATTGTATGATTTTGATTGTATGATTGTGATTGTATGATTGTGATTGTATGATTCTGATTGTATGATTGTGATTGTATGATTGTGATTGTCTGATTGTGATTGTATGATTGTCATTGTATGATTGTGATTGTATGATTGTCATTGTATGATTGTGATTGTATGATTGTGATTGTATGATTGTGATTGTATGATTGTGATTGTATGATTCTGATTGTATGATTGTGAAAGTATGATTGTGATTGTATGATTGTGATTGTATGATTGTGATTGTATGATTGTGATTGTATGATTGGAATTGTATGATTATGATTGTATGATTGTGATTGTATGATTGTGATGGTATGATTGTGATTGTATGATTGCGATAGTATGATTGTGATTGTACGATTGTGATTGTAGGATTGTGATTGTATGATTGCGATTGTATGATTGTGATTGTATGATTATGATTGTATGATTGTGAATGTATTATTATGATTGTATAGTTGTGATTGTATGATTGTGATTGTATGATTGTATTTGGGAGATTGTAATTGTATGATTGCGATTGTATGATTGTGATTGTATGATTGTGATTGTATGATTGTGATGTTTGATTGTAATTGTATGATTATGATTGTATGATTGTGATTGTATGATTGTGATTGTATGACTGTGATTATATGATTGTGATTGTATGATTGTGATTGTATGATTGTGATTGTATGATTGTGAAAGTATGATTGTGATTGTATGATTGTGATTGTATGATTGTGATTGTATGATTGTGATTGTATGATTGTGATTGTATGGTTGTGATTGTATGATTGTGATTGTATGATTGTATTTGGGAGATTGTATTTGGGAGATTGTAATTGTATGATTGCGATTGTATGATTGTGATTGTATGATTGTGATGTATGATTGTAATTGTATGATTATGATTGTATGATTGTGATTGTATGATTGTGATTGTATGATTGTGATTGTATGATTGTGATTGTCTGATTGTGGTTGTATGATTGTGATTGTATGATTGTGATTGTATGATTGTCATTGTATGATTGTGATTGTATGATTGTATTTGGGAGATTGTATTTGGGAGATTGTAATTGTATGATTGCGATTGTATGATTGAGATTGTATGATTGTGATTGTATGATTTTATTTGGGAGATTGTATTTGGGAGATTGTAATTGTATGATTGCGATTGTATGATTGTGATTGTATGATTGTGATGTATGATTGTAATTGTATGATTATGATTGTATGATTGTGATTGTCTGATTGTGGTTGTGCGATTGTGATTGTATGATTGTGATTGTATGCTTGCGATTGTATGATTGTGATTGTATGATTGTGATTGTATGATTGTGATGGCATGATTGTGATTGCATGATTGTGATTGCATGATTGTGATTGTATGATTTTGATTATATGATCGTGATTGTATGATTGTGATTGTATGATTGTGATTGAATGATTGCGATTGTATGATTGTGATTGTCTGATTGTGGTTGTATGATTTTGATTGTATGATTTTGATTGTATGATTGTGATTGTATGATTGGCATTGTATGATTATGGCTGCATGATTGTGATTGCATGATTGTGATTGTATGATTGTGATTGCATGATTTTGAATGTATGATTGTGATTGTATGATTGTGATTGTCTGAATGTGGTTGTATGATTTTGATTGTATGATTGTGATTGTATGATTGGCATTGTATGATTATGGCTGCATGATTGTGATTGCATGATTGTGATTTTATGATTTTGATTGCATGATTTTGAATGTATGATTGTGATTGTATGATTGTGATTGTATGATTGTGATTGTATGATTGTGATTGTATGATTGTGATTGTATGATTGTGATTGTATGATTGTGATAATATGATTGTGATTGTATGATTGTGATTGTATGACTGTGATCGTATGATTGTGATTGTATGATTGTGATTGTATGATTGTGATTGTATGATTGTGATAGTATGATTGTGATTGTATGATGTGATTGTACGATTGTGATTGTATGATTGTATTTGGGAGACTGTATTTGGGAGATTGTAATTGTATGATTGCGATTGTATGATTGAGATTGTATGATTGTGATTGTATGCTTGCGATTGTATGATTGTGATTGTATGATTGTGATTGTATGATTGTGGTTGTGCGATTGTGATTGTATGATTGTGATTGTATGATTATGATCGTATGATTGTGATTGTATGATTATGTTTGTATGATTGTGATTGCATGATTGTGATTGTATGATTGTGATTGCATGATTGTGATTGTATGACTGTGATTGTATGATTGTGATTGTATGATTGTGATTGTGTGATTGTGATTGCATGATTGTGATTGTATGATTGTGATTGTATGATTTTGATTGTATGATTGTGATTGTATGTAGGGATTGTATGATTCTGATTGTATGATTGTGATTGTATGATTGTGATTGTCTGATTGTGATTGTATGATTGTCATTGTATGATTGTGATTGTATGATTGTCATTGTATGATTGTGATTGTATGATTGTGATTGTATGATTGTGATTGTATGATTGTGATTGTATGATTCTGATTGTATGATTGTGAAAGTATGATTGTGATTTTATGATTGTTATTGTATGATTGTGATTGTATGATTGTGATTGTATGATTGTGATTGTATGATTGGAATTGTATGATTATGATTGTATGATTGTGATTGTATGATTGTGATGGTATGATTGTGATTGTATGATTGCGATAGCATGATTGTGATTGTACGATTGTGATTGTAGGATTGTGATTGTATGATTGCGATTGTATGATTGTGATTGTATGATTATGATTGTATGATTGTGAATGTATTATTATGATTGTATAGTTGTGATTGTATGATTGTGATTGTATGATTGTATTTGGGAGATTGTAATTGTATGATTGCGATTGTATGATTGTGATTGTATGATTGTGATGTATGATTGTAATTGTATGATTATGATTGTATGATTGTGATTGTATGATTGTGATTGTATGACTGTGATTGTATGATTGTGATTGTATGATTGTGATTGTATGATTGTGATTGTATGATTGTGAAAGTATGATTGTGATTGTATGATTGTGATTGTCTGATTGTGGTTGTATGATTGTGATTGTATGATTGTGATTGTATGATTGTCATTGTATGATTGTGATTGTATGATTGTATTTGGGAGATTGTATTTGGGAGATTGTAATTGTATGATTGCGATTGTATGATTGAGATTGTATGATTGTGATTGTATGATTTTATTTGGGAGATTGTATTTGGGAGATTGTAATTGTATGATTGCGATTGTATGATTGTGATTGTATGATTGTGATTGTATGATTGTGATGTATGATTGTAATTGTATGATTATGATTGTATGATTGTGATTGTCTGATTGTGGTTGTGCGATTGTGATTGTATGATTGTGATTGTATGATTGTGATTGTATGATTGTGATTGTATGATAGTGATTGTATGATTGTGATTGTATGATTGTGATTGTATGATTGTGATTGTATGATTGTGATTCTATGATTGTGATTGTATGATTGTGATTGTATGATTGTGATTGTCTGATTGTGGTTGTATGATTGTGATTGTATGATTGTGATTGTATGATTGTCATTGTATGATTGTGATTGTATGATTGTATTTGGTAGATTGTATTTGGGAGATTGTAATTGTATGATTGCGATTGTATGATTGAGATTGTATGATTGTGATTGTATACTTGCGATTGTATGATTGTGATTGTATGATTGTGATTGTATGATTGTGGTTGTGCGATTGTGATTGTATGATTGTGATTGTATGATTGTGATTGTATGATTGTGATTGTCTGATTGTGGTTGTATGATTTTGATTGTATGATTGTGATTGTATGATTGGCATTGTATGATTATGGCTGCATGATTGTGATTGCATGATCGTGATTGTATGATTGTGATTGCATGATTTTGAATGTATGATTGTGATTGTATGATTGTGATTGTCTGAATGTGGTTGTATGATTTTGATTGTATGATTGTGATTGTATGATTGGCATTGTATGATTATGGCTGCATGATTGTGATTGCATGATTGTGATTGTATGATTGTGATTGCATGATTTTGAATGTATGATTGTGATTGTATGATTGTGATTGTATGATTGTGATTGTATGATTGTGATTGTATGATTGTGATTGTATGATTGTGATTGTATGATTGTGATTGTATGATTGTGATTGTATGATTGTGATAATATGATTGTGATTGTATGATTGTGATTGTATGACTGTGATTGTATGATTGTGATTGTATGATTGTGATTGTATGATTGTGATTGTATGATTGTGATAGTATGATTGTGATTGTATGATGTGATTGTACGATTGTGATTGTATGATTGTATTTGGGAGATTGTAATTGTATGATTGCGATTGTATGATTGAGATTGTATGATTGTGATTGTATGCTTGCGATTGTATGATTGTGATTGTATGATTGTGATTGCATGATTGTGGTTGTGCGCTGGTGATTGTATGGTTGTGATTGTATGATTATGATCGTATGATTGTGATTGTATGATTATGTTTGTATGATTGTGATTGCATGATTGTGATTGCATGATTGTGATTGCATGATTGTGATTGCATGATTGTGATTGCATGATTATGATCGTATGATTGTGATTGTATGATTATGTTTGTATGATTGTGATTGCATGATTGTGATTGTATGATTGTGATTGCATGATTGTGATTGTATGACTGTGATTGTATGATTGTGATTGTATGATTGTGATTGTATGATTGTGATTGCATGATTGTGATTGTATGATTGTGATTGTATGATTGTGATTGTATGATTCTGATTGTATGATTGTGATTGTCTGATTGTGGTTGTATGATTGTGATTGTATGATTGTGATTGTATGATTGTCATTGTATGATTATGGCTGTATGATTGTGATTGCATGATTGTGATTGTATGATTGCGATTGCATGATTTTGAATGTATGATTGTGATTGTACGATTGTGATTGTATGATAGTGATTGTATGATTGTGATTGTACGACTGTGATTGTATGATTGTGATTGTATGATTGTGATTGTATGATTGTGAAAGTATGATTGTGATTGTATGATTGTGATTGTATGATTGTGATTGTATGATTGAGATTGTATGATTGTGATTGTATGCTTGCGATTGTATGATTGTGATTGTATGATTGTGATTGTATGATTGTGGTTGTGCGATTGTGATTGTATGATTGTGATTGTATGATTGTGATTGTATGATTGTGGTTGTATGATTGTGATTGTATGATTCTGATTGTATGATTGTGATTGTATGATTGTGATTGTCTGATTGTGATTGTATGATTGTCATTGTATGATTGTGATTGTATGATTGTCATTGCATGATTGTGATTGTATGATTGTGATTGTATGATTGTGATTGTATGATTGTGATTGTATGATTCTGATTGTATGATTGTGAAAGTATGGTTGTGATTTTATGATTGTTATTGTATGATTGTGATTGTATGATTGTGATTGTATGATTGGAATTGTATGATTATGATTGTATGATTGTGATTGTATGATTGTGATGGTATGATTGTGATTGTATGATTGCGATAGCATGATTGTGATTGTACGATTGTGATTGTAGGATTGTGATTGTATGATTGCGATTGTATGATTGTGATTGTATGATTATGATTGTATGATTGTGAATGTATTATTATGATTGTATAGTTGTGATTGTATGATTGTGATTGTATGATTGTATTTGGGAGATTGTAATTGTATGATTGCGATTGTATGATTGAGATTGTATGATTGTGATTGTATGATTTTATTTGGGAGATTGTATTTGGGAGATTGTAATTGTATGATTGCGATTGTATGATTGTGATTGTATGATTGTGATGTATGATTGTAATTGTATGATTATGATTGTATGATTGTGATTGTCTGATTGTGGTTGTGCGATTGTGATTGTATGATTGTGATTGTATGATTGTGATTGTATGATTGTGATTGTATGATAGTGATTGTATGATTGTGATTGTATGATTGTGATTGTATGATTGTGATTGTATGATTGTGATTCTATGATTGTGATTGTATGATTGTGATTGTATGATTGTGATTGTCTGATTGTGGTTGTATGATTGTGATTGTATGATTGTGATTGTATGATTGTCATTGTATGATTGTGATTGTATGATTGTATTTGGTAGATTGTATTTGGGAGATTGTAATTGTATGATTGCGATTGTATGATTGAGATTGTATGATTGTGATTGTATGCTTGCGATTGTATGATTGTGATTGTATGATTGTGATTGTATGATTGTGGTTGTGCGATTGTGATTGTATGATTGTGATTGTATGATTGTGATTGTATGATTGTGATTGTCTGATTGTGGTTGTATGATTTTGATTGTATGATTGTGATTGTATGATTGGCATTGTATGATTATGGCTGCATGATTGTGATTGCATGATCGTGATTGTATGATTGTGATTGCATGATTTTGAATGTATGATTGTGATTGTATGATTGTGATTGTCTGAATGTGGTTGTATGATTTTGATTGTATGATTGTGATTGTATGATTGGCATTGTATGATTATGGCTGCATGATTGTGATTGCATGATTGTGATTGTATGATTGTGATTGCATGATTTTGAATGTATGATTGTGATTGTATGATTGTGATTGTATGATTGTGATTGTATGATTGTGATTGTATGATTGTGATTGTATGGTTGTGATTGTATGATTGTGATTGTATGATTGTGATAATATGATTGTGATTGTATGATTGTGATTGTATGACTGTGATTGTATGATTGTGATTGTATGATTGTGATTGTATGATTGTGATTGTATGATTGTGATAGTATGATTGTGATTGTATGATGTGATTGTACGATTGTGATTGTATGATTGTATTTGGGAGATTGTAATTGTATGATTGCGATTGTATGATTGAGATTGTATGATTGTGATTGTATGCTTGCGATTGTATGATTGTGATTGTATGATTGTGATTGCATGATTGTGGTTGTGCGATTGTGATTGTATGGTTGTGATTGTATGATTATGATCGTATGATTGTGATTGTATGATTATGTTTGTATGATTGTGATTGCATGATTGTGATTGCATGATTGTGATTGCATGATTGTGATTGCATGATTATGATCGTATGATTGTGATTGTATGATTATGTTTGTATGATTGTGATTGCATGATTGTGATTGTATGATTGTGATTGCATGATTGTGATTGTATGACTGTGATTGTATGATTGTGATTGTATGATTGTGATTGTATGATTGTGATTGCATGATTGTGATTGTATGATTGTGATTGTATGATTGTGATTGTATGATTCTGATTGTATGATTGTGATTGTCTGATTGTGGTTGTATGATTGTGATTGTATGATTGTGATTGTATGATTGTCATTGTATGATTATGGCTGTATGATTGTGATTGCATGATTGTGATTGTATGATTGCGATTGCATGATTTTGAATGTATGATTGTGATTGTACGATTGTGATTGTATGATTGTGATTGTATGATTGTGATTGTACGACTGTGATTGTATGATTGTGATTGTATGATTGTGATTGTATGATTGTGAAAGTATGATTGTGATTGTATGATTGTGATTGTACGACTGTGATTGTATGATTGTGATTGTATGATTGTGATTGTATGATTGTGAAAGTATGATTGTGATTGTATGATTGTGATTGTATGATTGTGATTGTATGATTGTGATTGTATGATTGTGATTCTATGACTGTGATTGTATGATTGTGATTGTATGATTGTGATTGTATGATTGTGATTGTATGATTGTGATTGTATGATTGTGATTGTATGATTGTCATTGTATGATTGTGAAAGTATGATTGTGATTGTATGATTGTGGTTGTGCGATTGTGATTGTATCATTGTGATTGTATGATTGTGATCGTATGATTGTGATGGTATGATTGTGATCGTATGATTGTGATTGTATGATTGTGATTGTATGATTGTGATTGTATGATTGTCATTGTATGATTGTCATTGTATGATTGTGATTGTATGATTGTGATTGTATGACTGTGATTGTATGATTGTGATTTTATGATTGTGATTGCATGATTGTGATTGCATGATTGTGATTGCATGATTGTGATTGTATGATTTTGATTATATGATTGTGATTGTATGATTGTGATTGTATGATTGTGATTGTATGATTGTGATTGTATGATTGTGATTGTCTGATTGTGGTTGTATGATTTTGATTGTATGATTGTGATTGTATGATTGGCATTGTATGATTATGGCTGCATGATTGTGATTGCATGATCGTGATTGTATGATTGTGATTGCATGATTTTGAATGTATGATTGTGATTGTATGATTGTGATTGTATGATTATGATCGTATGATTGTGATTGTATGATTATGTTTGTATGATTGTGATTGCATGATTGTGATTGTATGATTGTGATTGCATGATTGTGATTGTATGACTGTGATTGTATGATTGTGATTGTATGATTGTGATTGTGTGATTGTGATTGCATGATTGTGATTGTATGATTGTGATTGTATGATTTTGATTGTATGATTGTGATTGTATGATTGTGATTGTATGATTCTGATTGTATGATTGTGATTGTATGATTGTGATTGTCTGATTGTGATTGTATGATTGTCATTGTATGATTGTGATTGTATGATTGTCATTGTATGATTGTGATTGTATGATTGTGATTGTATGATTGTGATTGTATGATTGTGATTGTATGATTCTGATTGTATGATTGTGAAAGTATGATTGTGATTTTATGATTGTTATTGTATGATTGTGATTGTATGATTGTGATTGTATGATTGTGATTGTATGATTGGAATTGTATGATTATGATTGTATGATTGTGATCGTATGATTGTGATGGTATGATTGTGATTGTATGATTGCGATAGCATGATTGTGATTGTACGATTGTGATTGTAGGATTGTGATTGTATGATTGCGATTGTATGATTGTGATTGTATGATTATGATTGTATGATTGTGAATGTATTATTATGATTGTATAGTTGTGATTGTATGATTGTGATTGTATGATTGTATTTGGGAGATTGTAATTGTATGATTGCGATTGTATGATTGTGATTGTATGATTGTGATGTATGATTGTAATTGTATGATTATGATTGTATGATTGTGATTGTATGATTGTGATTGTATGACTGTGATTGTATGATTGTGATTGTATGATTGTGATTGTATGATTGTGATTGTATGATTGTGAAAGTATGATTGTGATTGTATGATTGTGATTGTCTGATTGTGGTTGTATGATTGTGATTGTATGATTGTGATTGTATGATTGTCATTGTATGATTGTGATTGTATGATTGTATTTGGGAGATTGTATTTGGGAGATTGTAATTGTATGATTGCGATTGTATGATTGAGATTGTATGATTGTGATTGTATGATTTTATTTGGGAGATTGTATTTGGGAGATTGTAATTGTATGATTGCGATTGTATGATTGTGATTGTATGATTGTGATGTATGATTGTAATTGTATGATTATGATTGTATGATTGTGATTGTCTGATTGTGGTTGTGCGATTGTGATTGTATGATTGTGATTGTATGATTGTGATTGTATGATTGTGATTGTATGATAGTGATTGTATGATTGTGATTGTATGATTGTGATTGTATGATTGTGATTGTATGATTGTGATTCTATGATTGTGATTGTATGATTGTGATTGTATGATTGTGATTGTCTGATTGTGGTTGTATGATTGTGATGGTATGATTGTGATTGTATGATTGTCATTGTATGATTGTGATTGTATGATTGTATTTGGTAGATTGTATTTGGGAGATTGTAATTGTATGATTGCGATTGTATGATTGAGATTGTATGATTGTGATTGTATGCTTGCGATTGTATGATTGTGATTGTATGATTGTGATTGTATGATTGTGGTTGTGCGATTGTGATTGTATGATTGTGATTGTATGATTGTGATTGTATGATTGTGATTGTCTGATTGTGGTTGTATGATTTTGATTGTATGATTGTGATTGTATGATTGGCATTGTATGATTATGGCTGCATGATTGTGATTGCATGATCGTGATTGTATGATTGTGATTGCATGATTTTGAATGTATGATTGTGATTGTATGATTGTGATTGTCTGAATGTGGTTGTATGATTTTGATTGTATGATTGTGATTGTATGATTGGCATTGTATGATTATGGCTGCATGATTGTGATTGCATGATTGTGATTGTATGATTGTGATTGCATGATTTTGAATGTATGATTGTGATTGTATGATTGTGATTGTATGATTGTGATTGTATGATTGTGATTGTATGATTGTGATTGTATGATTGTGATTGTATGATTGTGATTGTATGATTGTGATTGTATGATTGTGATAATATGATTGTGATTGTATGATTGTGATTGTATGACTGTGATTGTATGATTGTGATTGTATGATTGTGATTGTATGATTGTGATTGTATGATTGTGATAGTATGATTGTGATTGTATGATGTGATTGTACGATTGTGATTGTATGATTGTATTTGGGAGATTGTAATTGTATGATTGCGATTGTATGATTGAGATTGTATGATTGTGATTGTATGCTTGCGATTGTATGATTGTGATTGTATGATTGTGATTGCATGATTGTGGTTGTGCGGTTGTGATTGTATGGTTGTGATTGTATGATTATGATCGTATGATTGTGATTGTATGATTATGTTTGTATGATTGTGATTGCATGATTGTGATTGCATGATTGTGATTGCATGATTGTGATTGCATGATTATGATCGTATGATTGTGATTGTATGATTATGTTTGTATGATTGTGATTGCATGATTGTGATAGTATGATTGTGATTGTATGATGTGATTGTACGATTGTGATTGTATGATTGTATTTGGGAGATTGTAATTGTATGATTGCGATTGTATGATTGAGATTGTATGATTGTGATTGTATGATTGTGATTGTATGATTCTGATTGTATGATTGTGATTGTCTGATTGTGGTTGTATGATTGTGATTGTATGATTGTGATTGTATGATTGTCATTGTATGATTATGGCTGTCTGATTGTGATTGCATGATTGTGATTGTATGATTGCGATTGCATGATTTTGAATGTATGATTGTGATTGTACGATTGTGATTGTATGATTGTGATTGTATGATTGTGATTGTACGACTGTGATTGTATGATTGTGATTGTATGATTGTGATTGTATGATTGTGAAAGTATGATTGTGATTGTATGATTGTGATTGTACGACTGTGATTGTATGATTGTGATTGTATGATTGTGATTGTATGATTGTGAAAGTATGATTGTGATTGTATGATTGTGATCGTATGATTGTGATTGTATGATTGTGATTGTATGATTGTGATTGTATGATTGTCATTGTATGATTGTCATTGTATGATTGTGATTGTATGATTGTGATTGTATGACTGTGATTGTATGATTGTGATTTTATGATTGTGATTGCATGATTGTGATTGCATGATTGTGATTGCATGATTGTGATTGTATGATTTTGATTATATGATTGTGATTGTATGATTGTGATTGTATGATTGTGATTGTATGATTGTGATTGTATGATTGTGATTGTCTGATTGTGGTTGTATGATTTTGATTGTATGATTGTGATTGTATGATTGGCATTGTATGATTATGGCTGCATGATTGTGATTGCATGATCGTGATTGTATGATTGTGATTGCATGATTTTGAATGTATGATTGTGATTGTATGATTGTGATTGTCTGAATGTGGTTGTATGATTTTGATTGTATGATTGGCATTGTATGATTATGGCTGCATGATTGTGATTGCATGATTGTGATTCTATGATTGTGATTGCATGACTTTGAATGTATGATTGTGATTGTATGATTGTGATTGTATGATTGTGATTGTATGATTGTGATTGTATGATTGTGATTGTATGATTGTGATTGTATGATTGTGATTGTATGATTGTGATTGTATGATTGTGATTGTATGATTGTGATTGTATGATTGTGATTGTATGATTGTGATTGTATGATTGTGATTGTATGATTGTGATTCTATGACTGTGATTGTATGATTGTGATTGTATGATTGTGATTGTATGATTGTGATTGTATGATTGTGATTGTATGATTGTGATTGTATGATTGTCATTGTATGATTGTGAAAGTATGATTGTGATTGTATGATTGTGGTTGTGCGATTGTGATTGTATCATTGTGATTGTATGATTGTGATCGTATGATTGTGATGGTATGATTGTGATCGTATGATTGTGATTGTATGATTGTGATTGTATGATTGTGATTGTATGATTGTCATTGTATGATTGTCATTGTATGATTGTGATTGTATGATTGTGATTGTATGACTGTGATTGTATGATTGTGATTTTATGATTGTGATTGCATGATTGTGATTGCATGATTGTGATTGCATGATTGTGATTGTATGATTTTGATTATATGATTGTGATTGTATGATTGTGATTGTATGATTGTGATTGTATGATTGTGATTGTATGATTGTGATTGTCTGATTGTGGTTGTATGATTTTGATTGTATGATTGTGATTGTATGATTGGCATTGTATGATTATGGCTGCATGATTGTGATTGCATGATCGTGATTGTATGATTGTGATTGCATGATTTTGAATGTATGATTGTGATTGTATGATTGTGATTGTCTGAATGTGGTTGTATGATTTTGATTGTATGATTGGCATTGTATGATTATGGCTGCATGATTGTGATTGCATGATTGTGATTCTATGATTGTGATTGCATGACTTTGAATGTATGATTGTGATTGTATGATTGTGATTGTATGATTGTGATTGTATGATTGTGATTGTATGATTGTGATTGTATGATTGTGATTGTATGATTGTGATTGTATGATTGTGATTGTATGATTGTGATTGTATGATTGTGATTGTATGATTGTGATTGTATGATTGTGATTGTATGATTGTGATTGTATGACTGTGATTGTATGATTGTGATTGTATGATTGTGATTGTCTGATTGTGATTGTATGATTGTGATAGTATGACTGTGATTGTATGGTGTGATTGTATGATTGTGATTGTATGATTGTATTTGGGAGATTGTATTTGGGAGATTGTATTTGGGAGATTGTAATTGTATGATTGCGATTGTATGATTGAGATTGTATGATTGTGATTGTATGCTTGCGATTGTATGATTGTGATTGTATGATTGTGATTGTATGATTGTGGTTGTGCGATTGTGATTGTATGATTGTGATTGTATGATTATGATCGTATGATTGTGATTGTATGATTATGTTTGTATGATTGTGATTGCATGATTGTGATTGTATGATTGTGATTGCATGATTGTGATTGTATGACTGTGATTGTGTGATTGTGATTGTATGATTGTGATTGTGTGATTGTGATTGCATGATTGTGATTGTATGATTGTGATTGTATGATTGTGATTGTATGATTGTGATTGTATGATTGTGATAATATGATTGTGATTGTATGATTATGATCGTATGATTGTGATTGTATGATTATGTTTGTATGATTGTGATTGCATGATTGTGATTGTATGATTGTGATTGCATGATTGTGATTTTATGACTGTGATTGTATGATTGTGATTGTATGATTGTGATTGTATGATTGTGATTGCATGATTGTGATTGTATGATTGTGATTGTATGATTTTGATTTTATGATTGTGATTGTATGATTCTGATTGTATGATTGTGAATGTATGATTGTGATTGTATGATTGTGATTGTATGATTGTGATTGTATGACTGGAATTGTATGATTATGATTGTATGATTGTGATTGTATGATGGTGATGGTATGATTGTGATTGTATGATTGCGATAGTATGATTGTGATTGTACGATTGTGATTGTAGGATTGTGATTGTATGATTGCGATTGTATGATTGTGATTGTATGATTATGATTGTATGATTGTGAATGTATTATTATGATTGTATAGTTGTGATTGTATGATTGTGATTGTATGATTGTATTTGGGAGATTGTAATTGTATGATTGCGATTGTATGATTGTGATTGTATGATTGTGATGTATGATTGTAATTGTATGATTATGATTGTATGATTGTGATTGTATGATTGTGATTGTATGACTGTGATTGTATGATTGTGATTGTATGATTGTGATTGTATGATTATGATTGTATGATTGTGAAAGTATGATTGTGATTGTATGATTTTGATTGTATGATTGTGATTGTATGATTGTGATTGTATGATTGTGATTGTATGATTGTGATTGTATGATTGTATTTGGGAGATTGTATTTGGGAGATTGTAATTGTATGATTGCGATTGTATGATTGTGATTGTATGATTGTGATGTATGATTGTAATTGTATGATTATGATTGTATGATTGTGATTGTATGATTGTGATTGTATGATTGTGATTGTGTGATTGTGGTTGTATGATTGTGATTGTATGATTGTGATTGTATGATTGTGGTTGTGCGATTGTGATTGTATGATTGTGATTGTATGATTATGATCGTATGATTGTGATTGTATGATTATGTTTGTATGATTGTGATTGCATGATTGTGATTGTATGATTGTGATTGCATGATTGTGATTGTATGACTGTGATTGTATGATTGTGATTGTATGATTGTGATTGTGTGATTGTGATTGCATGATTGTGATTGTATGATTGCGATTGTATGATTTTGATTGTATGATTGTGATTGTATGATTGTGATTGTATGATTGTGATTGTATGATTGTGATTGTATGATTGTCATTGTATGATTGTCATTGTATGATTGTGATTGTATGATTGTGATTGTATGACTGTGATTGTATGATTGTCATTGTATGATTGTGATTGTATGATTGTGATTGCATGATTGTGATTGCATGATTGTGATTGCATGATTGTGATTGTATGATTTTGATTACATGATTGTGATTGTATGATTGTGATTGTATGATTGTGATTGTATGATTGTGATTGTATGATTGTGATTGTCTGAATGTGGTTGTATGATTTTGATTGTATGATTGGCATTGTATGATTATGGCTGCATGATTGTGATTGCATGATTGTGATTGTATGATTGTGATTGTATGACTGTGATTGTATGATTGTGATTGTATGATTGTGATTGTATGATTGTGATTGTATGATTGTGATAGTATGATTGTGATTGTATGATGTGATTGTACGATTGTGATTGTATGATTGTATTTGGGAGATTGTATTTGGGAGATTGTAATTGTATGATTGCGATTGTATGATTGAGATTGTATGATTGTGATTGTATGCTTGCGATTGTATGATTGTGATTGAATGATTGTGATTGTATGATTGTGGTTGTGCGATTGTGATTGTATGATTGTGATTGTATGATTATGATCGTATGATTGTGATTGTATGATTATGTTTGTATGATTGTGATTGCATGATTGTGATTGTATGATTGTGATTGCATGATTGTGATTGTATGACTGTGATTGTATGATTGTGATTGTATGATTGTGATTGTGTGATTATGATTGCATGATTGTGATTGTATGATTGTGATTGTATGATTTTGATTGTATGATTGTGATTGTATGATTGTGATTGTATGATTCTGATTGTATGATTGTGATTGTATGATTGTGATTGTCTGATTATGTTTGTATGATTGTGATTGCATGATTGTGATTGTATGATTGTGATTGCATGATTGTGATTGTATGACTGTGAATGTATGATTGTGATTGTATGATTGTGATTGTATGATTGTGATTGCATGATTGTGATAGTATGGTTGTGATTGTATGATTTTGATTTTATGATTGTGATTGTATGGTTCTGATTGTATGATTCTGATTGTATGATTGTGATTGCCTGATTGTGGTTGTATGATTGTGATTGTATGATTGTGATTGTATGATTGTCATTGTATGATTATGGCTGTATGATTGTGATTGCATGATTGTGATTGTATGATTGTGATTGCATGATTTTGAATGTATGATTGTGATTGTACGATTGTGATTGTACGATTGTGATTGTATGATTGTGATTGTATGACTGTGATTGTATGATTGTGATTGTATGATTGTGATTGTATGATTGTGAAAGTACGATTGTGATTGTATGATTGTGATTGTATGATTGTGATTGTATGATTGTGATTGTATGATTGTGATTGTATGATTGTGATTGTATGATTGTGATTGTATGATTGTGATTGTATGATTGTGACTGTATGATTGTGATTGTATGATTGTGATTGTATGATTGTGATTGTATGATTGTGATTCTATGATTGTGATTGTATGATTGTGATTGTATGATTGTGATTGTAGGATTTTGATTATATGATTGTGATTGTATGATTGTGATTGTATGATTGTGATTGTATGATTGTGATTGTATGATTGTGATTGTATGATTGGAATTGTATGATTATGATTGTATGATTGTGATTGTATGATTGTGATGGTATGATGGTGAATGTATGATTGCGATAGTATGATTGTGATTGTACGATTGTGATTGTAGGATTGTGATTGTATGATTGCGATTCTATGATTGTGATTGTATGATTATGATTGTATGATTGTGAATGTATGATTATGATTGTATGGTTGTGATTGTATGATTGTGATTGTATGATTGTGATTGTATGATTTTATTTGGGAGATTGTATTTGGGAGATTGTAATTGTATGATTGCGATTGTATGACTGTGATTGTATGCTTGTGATGTATGATTGTAATTGTATGATTATGATTGTATGATTGTGATTGTATGATTGTGATTGTATGATTGTGATTGTATGACTGTGATTGTATGATTGTGATTGTATGATTGTGATTTTATGATTGTGATTGTATGATTGTGAAAGTATGATTGTGATTGTATGATTGTGATTGTATGATTGTGATTGTATGATTGTGATTGTATGATTGTGATTGTATGATTGTGATTGTATGATTGTGATTGTATGATTGTGATTGTATGATTGTGATTGTATGATTGTATTTGGGAGATTGTATTTGGGAGATTGTAATTGTATGATTGCGATTGTATGATTGTGATGTATGATTGCGATTGTATGATTATGATTGTATGATTGTGATTGTATGATTGTGATTGTATGACTGTGATTGTATGATTGTGATTGTATGATTGTGATTGTATGATTGTGACTCTATGATTGTGAAAGTATGATTGTGATTGTGTGATTGTGATTGTATGATTGTGATTGTATGATTGTGATTGTATGATTGTGATTGTATGATTTTGATTGTATGATTGTGATTGTCTGATTGTGGTTGTGCGATTGTGATTGTATGATTGTGATTGTATGATTGTGATTGTATGATAGTGATTGTATGATTGTGATTGTATGATTGTGATTGTATGATTGTGATTGTATGATTGTGATTCTATGATTGTGATTGTGTGATTGTGATTGTATGATTGTGATTGTCTGATTGTGGTTGTATGATTGTAATTGGGAGATTGTAATTGTATGATTGCGATTGTATGATTGAGATTGTATGATTGTGATTGTATGCTTGCGATTGTATGATTGTGATTGTATGATTGTGATTGTATGATTGTGGTTGTGCGATTGTGATTGTATGATTGTGATTGTATGATTGTGATCGTATGATTGTGATGGTATGATTGTGATCGTATGATTGTGATTGTATGATTGTGATTGTATGATTGTGATTGTATGATTGTCATTGTATGATTGTCATTGTATGATTGTGATTGTATGATTGTGATTGTATGACTGTGACTGTATGATTGTGATTGTATGATTGTGATTGTATGATTGTGATTGCATGATTGTGATTGCATGATTGTGATTGCATGATTGTGATTGTAGGATTTTGATTATATGATTGTAATTGTATGATTGTGATTGTATGATTGTGATTGTATGATTGTGATTGTATGATTGTGATTGTATGATTGTGATTGTATGATTGTGACTCTATGATTGTGAAAGTATGATTGTGATTGTGTGATTGTGATTGTATGATTGTGATTGTATGATTGGAATTGTATGATTATGATTGTATGATTGTGATTATATCATTGTGATGGTATGATTGTGATTGTATGATTGCGATAGTATGATTGTCATTGTATGATTGTCATTGTATGATTGTGATTGTATGATTGTGATTGTATGACTGTGACTGTATGATTGTGATTGTATGATTGTGATTGTATGATTGTGATTGCATGATTGTGATTGCATGATTGTGATTGCATGATTGTGATTGTAGGATTTTGATTATATGATTGTGATTGTATGATTGTGATTGTATGATTGTGATTGTATGATTGTGATTGTATGATTGTGATTGTATGATTGTGATTGTATGATTGTGATTGTATGATTGTGATTGTCTGATTGTGGTTGTATGATTGTGATTGTATGATTGGAATTGTATGGTTATGATTGTATGATTGTGATTGTATCATTGTGATGGTATGATTGTGATTGTATGATTGCGATAGTATGATTGTGATTGTACGATTGTAATTGTAGGATTGTGATTGTATGATTGCGATTGTATGATTGTGATTGTATGATTATGATTGTATGATTGTGAATGTATTATTATGATTGTACAGTTGTGATTGTATGATTGTGATTGTATGATTGTATTTGGGAGATTGTAATTGTATGATTGCGATTGTATGATTGTGATTGTATGATTGTGATGTATGATTGTAATTGTATGATTATGATTGTATGATTGTGATTGTATGATTGTGATTTTATGACTGTGATTGTATGATTGTGATTGTATGATTGTGATTGTATGATTGTGATTGTATGATTGTGATTGTATGATTTTGATTGTATGATTGTGATTGTATGATTGTGATTGTATGATTGTGATTGTATGATTGTGATTGTATGATTGTGATTGTATGATTGTATTTGGGAGATTGTATTTGGGAGATTGTAATTGTATGATTGCGATTGTATGATTGTGATTGTATGATTGTGATGTATGATTGTAATTGTATGATTATGATTGTATGATTGTGATTGTATGATTGTGATTGTATGATTGTGATTGTCTGATTGTGGTTGTATGATTGTGATTGTATGATTGTGATTGTATGATTGTCATTGTATGATTGTGATTGTATGATTGTATTTGGGAGATTGTATTTGGGAGATTGTAATTGTATGATTGCGATTGTATGATTGAGATTGTATGATTGTGATTGTATGCTTGCGATTGTATGATTGTGATTGTATGATTGTGATTGTACGATTGTGATTGTATGATTCTGATTGTATGACTGTGAATGTATGATTGTGATTGTATGATTGTGATTGTATGATTGTGATTGCATGATTGTGATAGTATGATTGTGATTGTATGATTTTGATTTTATGATTGTGATTGTATGGTTCTGATTGTATGATTCTGATTGTATGATTGTGATTGCCTGATTGTGGTTGTATGATTGTGATTGTATGATTGTGATTGTATGATTGTCATTGTATGATTATGGCTGTATGATTGTGATTGCATGATTGTGATTGTATGATTGTGATTGCATGATTTTGAATGTATGATTGTGATTGTACGATTGTGATTGTACGATTGTGATTGTATGATTGTGATTGTATGACTGTGATTGTATGATTGTGATTGTATGATTGTGATTGTATGATTGTGAAAGTATGATTGTGATTGTATGATTGTGATTGTATGATTGTGATTGTATGATTGTGATTGTATGATTGTGATTGTATGATTGTGATTGTATGATTGTGATTGTATGATTGTGACTGTATGATTGTGATTGTATGATTGTGATTGTATGATTGTGATTGTATGATTGTGATTCTATGATTGTGATTGTATGATTGTGATTGTATGATTGTGATTGTACGATTGTGATTGTATGATTCTGATTGTATGATTGTGAAAGTATGATTGTGATTGTATGATTGTGATTGTATGATTGTGATTGTATGATTGGAATTGTATGATTATGATTGTATGATTGTGATTGTATGATTGTGATGGTATGATGGTGAATGTATGATTGCGATAGTATGATTGTGATTGTACGATTGTGATTGTAGGATTGTGATTGTATGATTGCGATTCTATGATTGTGATTGTATGATTATGATTGTATGATTGTGAATGTATGATTATGATTGTATGGTTGTGATTGTATGATTGTGATTGTATGATTGTGATTGTATGATTTTATTTGGGAGATTGTATTTGGGAGATTGTAATTGTATGATTGCGATTGTATGACTGTGATTGTATGCTTGTGATGTATGATTGTAATTGTATGATTATGATTGTATGATTGTGATTGTATGATTGTGATTGTATGATTGTGATTGTATGACTGTGATTGTATGATTGTGATTGTATGATTGTGATTTTATGATTGTGATTGTATGATTGTGAAAGTATGATTGTGATTGTATGATTGTGATTGTATGATTGTGATTGTATGATTGTGATTGTATGATTGTGATTGTATGATTGTGATTGTATGATTGTGATTGTATGACTGTGATTGTATGATTGTGATTGTATGATTGTGATTGTATGATTGTGACTCTATGATTGTGAAAGTATGATTGTGATTGTGTGATTGTGATTGTATGATTGTGATTGTATGATTGTGATTGTATGATTGTGATTGTATGATTGTGATTGTATGATTGTGATTGTCTGATTGTGGTTGTGCGATTGTGATTGTATGATTGTGATTGTATGATTGTGATTGTATGATTGTGATTGTATGATAGTGATTGTATGATTGTGATTGTATGATTGTGATTGTATGATTGTGATTGTATGATTGTGATTCTATGATTGTGATTGTGTGATTGTGATTGTATGATTGTGATTGTCTGATTGTGGTTGTATGATTGTAATTGGGAGATTGTAATTGTATGATTGCGATTGTATGATTGAGATTGTATGATTGTGATTGTATGCTTGCGATTGTATGATTGTGATTGTATGATTGTGATTGTATGATTGTGGTTGTGCGATTGTGATTGTATGATTGTGATTGTATGATTGTGATCGTATGATTGTGATGGTATGATTGTGATCGTATGATTGTGATTGTATGGTTCTGATTGTATGATTCTGATTGTATGATTGTGATTGCCTGATTGTGGTTGTATGATTGTGATTGTATGATTGTGATTGTATGATTGTGATTGTCTGATTGTGGTTGTATGATTTTGATTGTATGATTGTGATTGTATGATTGGCATTGTATGATTATGGCTGCATGATTGTGATTGCATGATTGTGATTCTATGATTGTGATTGCATGACTTTGAATGTATGATTGTGATTGTATGATTGTGATTGTATGATTGTGATTGTATGATTGTGATTGTATGATTGTGATTGTATGATTGTGATTGTATGATTGTGATTGTATGATTGTGATTGTATGATTGTGATTGTATGATTGTGATTGTATGATTGTGATTGTATGATTGTGATTGTATGATTGTGATTGTATGATTGTGATTGTATGATTGTGATTGTATGATTGTGATTGTATGACTGTGATTGTATGATTGTGATTGTATGATTGTGATTGTCTGATTGTGATTGTATGATTGTGATAGTATGACTGTGATTGTATGGTGTGATTGTATGATTGTGATTGTATGATTGTATTTGGGAGATTGTATTTGGGAGATTGTATTTGGGAGATTGTAATTGTATGATTGCGATTGTATGATTGAGATTGTATGATTGTGATTGTATGCTTGCGATTGTATGATTGTGATTGTATGATTGTGATTGTATGATTGTGGTTGTGCGATTGTGATTGTATGATTGTGATTGTATGATTATGATCGTATGATTGTGATTGTATGATTATGTTTGTATGATTGTGATTGCATGATTGTGATTGTATGATTGTGATTGCATGATTGTGATTGTATGACTGTGATTGTGTGATTGTGATTGTATGATTGTGATTGTGTGATTGTGATTGCATGATTGTGATTGTATGATTGTGATTGTATGATTGTGATTGTATGATTGTGATTGTATGATTGTGATAATATGATTGTGATTGTATGATTATGATCGTATGATTGTGATTGTATGATTATGTTTGTATGATTGTGATTGCATGATTGTGATTGTATGATTGTGATTGCATGATTGTGATTGTATGACTGTGATTGTATGATTGTGATTGTATGATTGTGATTGTATGATTGTGATTGTATGATTGTGATTGTATGATTGTGATTGTATGATTGTGATTGTATGATTGTGATTGTATGATTGTATTTGGGAGATTGTATTTGGGAGATTGTAATTGTATGATTGCGATTGTATGATTGTGATGTATGATTGCGATTGTATGATTATGATTGTATGATTGTGATTGTATGATTGTGATTGTATGACTGTGATTGTATGATTGTGATTGTATGATTGTGATTGTATGATTGTGACTCTATGATTGTGAAAGTATGATTGTGATTGTGTGATTGTGATTGTATGATTGTGATTGTATGATTGTGATTGTATGATTGTGATTGTATGATTTTGATTGTATGATTGTGATTGTCTGATTGTGGTTGTGCGATTGTGATTGTATGATTGTGATTGTATGATTGTGATTGTATGATAGTGATTGTATGATTGTGATTGTATGATTGTGATTGTATGATTGTGATTGTATGATTGTGATTGCATGATTGTGATTGCATGATTGTGATTGCATGATTGTGATTGTATGATTTTGATTACATGATTGTGATTGTATGATTGTGATTGTATGATTGTGATTGTATGATTGTGATTGTATGATTGTGATTGTCTGAATGTGGTTGTATGATTTTGATTGTATGATTGGCATTGTATGATTATGGCTGCATGATTGTGATTGCATGATTGTGATTGTATGATTGTGATTGTATGACTGTGATTGTATGATTGTGATTGTATGATTGTGATTGTATGATTGTGATTGTATGATTGTGATAGTATGATTGTGATTGTATGATGTGATTGTACGATTGTGATTGTATGATTGTATTTGGGAGATTGTATTTGGGAGATTGTAATTGTATGATTGCGATTGTATGATTGAGATTGTATGATTGTGATTGTATGCTTGCGATTGTATGATTGTGATTGAATGATTGTGATTGTATGATTGTGGTTGTGCGATTGTGATTGTATGATTGTGATTGTATGATTATGATCGTATGATTGTGATTGTATGATTATGTTTGTATGATTGTGATTGCATGATTGTGATTGTATGATTGTGATTGCATGATTGTGATTGTATGACTGTGATTGTATGATTGTGATTGTATGATTGTGATTGTGTGATTATGATTGCATGATTGTGATTGTATGATTGTGATTGTATGATTTTGATTGTATGATTGTGATTGTATGATTGTGATTGTATGATTCTGATTGTATGATTGTGATTGTATGATTGTGATTGTCTGATTATGTTTGTATGATTGTGATTGCATGATTGTGATTGTATGATTGTGATTGCATGATTGTGATTGTATGACTGTGAATGTATGATTGTGATTGTATGATTGTGATTGTATGATTGTGATTGCATGATTGTGATAGTATGGTTGTGATTGTATGATTTTGATTTTATGATTGTGATTGTATGGTTCTGATTGTATGATTCTGATTGTATGATTGTGATTGCCTGATTGTGGTTGTATGATTGTGATTGTATGATTGTGATTGTATGATTGTCATTGTATGATTATGGCTGTATGATTGTGATTGCATGATTGTGATTGTATGATTGTGATTGCATGATTTTGAATGTATGATTGTGATTGTACGATTGTGATTGTACGATTGTGATTGTATGATTGTGATTGTATGACTGTGATTGTATGATTGTGATTGTATGATTGTGATTGTATGATTGTGAAAGTACGATTGTGATTGTATGATTGTGATTGTATGATTGTGATTGTATGATTGTGATTGTATGATTGTGATTGTATGATTGTGATTGTATGATTGTGATTGTATGATTGTGATTGTATGATTGTGACTGTATGATTGTGATTGTATGATTGTGATTGTATGATTGTGATTGTATGATTGTGATTCTATGATTGTGATTGTATGATTGTGATTGTATGATTGTGATTGTAGGATTTTGATTATATGATTGTGATTGTATGATTGTGATTGTATGATTGTGATTGTATGATTGTGATTGTATGATTGTGATTGTATGATTGGAATTGTATGATTATGATTGTATGATTGTGATTGTATGATTGTGATGGTATGATGGTGAATGTATGATTGCGATAGTATGATTGTGATTGTACGATTGTGATTGTAGGATTGTGATTGTATGATTGCGATTCTATGATTGTGATTGTATGATTATGATTGTATGATTGTGAATGTATGATTATGATTGTATGGTTGTGATTGTATGATTGTGATTGTATGATTGTGATTGTATGATTTTATTTGGGAGATTGTATTTGGGAGATTGTAATTGTATGATTGCGATTGTATGACTGTGATTGTATGCTTGTGATGTATGATTGTAATTGTATGATTATGATTGTATGATTGTGATTGTATGATTGTGATTGTATGATTGTGATTGTATGACTGTGATTGTATGATTGTGATTGTATGATTGTGATTTTATGATTGTGATTGTATGATTGTGAAAGTATGATTGTGATTGTATGATTGTGATTGTATGATTGTGATTGTATGATTGTGATTGTATGATTGTGATTGTATGATTGTGATTGTATGATTGTGATTGTATGATTGTGATTGTATGATTGTGATTGTATGATTGTATTTGGGAGATTGTATTTGGGAGATTGTAATTGTATGATTGCGATTGTATGATTGTGATGTATGATTGCGATTGTATGATTATGATTGTATGATTGTGATTGTATGATTGTGATTGTATGACTGTGATTGTATGATTGTGATTGTATGATTGTGATTGTATGATTGTGACTCTATGATTGTGAAAGTATGATTGTGATTGTGTGATTGTGATTGTATGATTGTGATTGTATGATTGTGATTGTATGATTGTGATTGTATGATTTTGATTGTATGATTGTGATTGTCTGATTGTGGTTGTGCGATTGTGATTGTATGATTGTGATTGTATGATTGTGATTGTATGATAGTGATTGTATGATTGTGATTGTATGATTGTGATTGTATGATTGTGATTGTATGATTGTGATTCTATGATTGTGATTGTGTGATTGTGATTGTATGATTGTGATTGTCTGATTGTGGTTGTATGATTGTAATTGGGAGATTGTAATTGTATGATTGCGATTGTATGATTGAGATTGTATGATTGTGATTGTATGCTTGCGATTGTATGATTGTGATTGTATGATTGTGATTGTATGATTGTGGTTGTGCGATTGTGATTGTATGATTGTGATTGTATGATTGTGATCGTATGATTGTGATGGTATGATTGTGATCGTATGATTGTGATTGTATGATTGTGATTGTATGATTGTGATTGTATGATTGTCATTGTATGATTGTCATTGTATGATTGTGATTGTATGATTGTGATTGTATGACTGTGACTGTATGATTGTGATTGTATGATTGTGATTGTATGATTGTGATTGCATGATTGTGATTGCATGATTGTGATTGCATGATTGTGATTGTAGGATTTTGATTATATGATTGTAATTGTATGATTGTGATTGTATGATTGTGATTGTATGATTGTGATTGTATGATTGTGATTGTATGATTGTGATTGTATGATTGTGACTCTATGATTGTGAAAGTATGATTGTGATTGTGTGATTGTGATTGTATGATTGTGATTGTATGATTGGAATTGTATGATTATGATTGTATGATTGTGATTATATCATTGTGATGGTATGATTGTGATTGTATGATTGCGATAGTATGATTGTCATTGTATGATTGTCATTGTATGATTGTGATTGTATGATTGTGATTGTATGACTGTGACTGTATGATTGTGATTGTATGATTGTGATTGTATGATTGTGATTGCATGATTGTGATTGCATGATTGTGATTGCATGATTGTGATTGTAGGATTTTGATTATATGATTGTGA
This sequence comes from Megachile rotundata, assembly GCF_050947335.1. Classification (NCBI taxonomy): domain Eukaryota; kingdom Metazoa; phylum Arthropoda; class Insecta; order Hymenoptera; family Megachilidae; genus Megachile; species Megachile rotundata. Next base: position 608,568 of record NW_027473323.1, on the reverse strand, counting down.
TTGTATGATTGTGATTGTATGATTGTGATTGTATGATTGTGATTGTATGATTGTGATTGTATGATTGTGATTGTATGATTGTGATTGTATGATTGTGATTGTATGATTGTGATTGTCTGATTGTGGTTGTATGATTGTGATTGTATGATTGGAATTGTATGGTTATGATTGTATGATTGTGATTGTATCATTGTGATGGTATGATTGTGATTGTATGATTGCGATAGTATGATTGTGATTGTACGATTGTAATTGTAGGATTGTGATTGTATGATTGCGATTGTATGATTGTGATTGTATGATTATGATTGTATGATTGTGAATGTATTATTATGATTGTACAGTTGTGATTGTATGATTGTGATTGTATGATTGTATTTGGGAGATTGTAATTGTATGATTGCGATTGTATGATTGTGATTGTATGATTGTGATGTATGATTGTAATTGTATGATTATGATTGTATGATTGTGATTGTATGATTGTGATTGTATGACTGTGATTGTATGATTGTGATTGTATGATTGTGATTGTATGATTGTGATTGTATGATTGTGATTGTATGATTTTGATTGTATGATTGTGATTGTATGATTGTGATTGTATGATTGTGATTGTATGATTGTGATTGTATGATTGTGATTGTATGATTGTATTTGGGAGATTGTATTTGGGAGATTGTAATTGTATGATTGCGATTGTATGATTGTGATTGTATGATTGTGATGTATGATTGTAATTGTATGATTATGATTGTATGATTGTGATTGTATGATTGTGATTGTATGATTGTGATTGTCTGATTGTGGTTGTATGATTGTGATTGTATGATTGTGATTGTATGATTGTCATTGTATGATTGTGATTGTATGATTGTATTTGGGAGATTGTATTTGGGAGATTGTAATTGTATGATTGCGATTGTATGATTGAGATTGTATGATTGTGATTGTATGCTTGCGATTGTATGATTGTGATTGTATGATTGTGATTGTACGATTGTGATTGTATGATTCTGATTGTATGACTGTGAATGTATGATTGTGATTGTATGATTGTGATTGTATGATTGTGATTGCATGATTGTGATAGTATGATTGTGATTGTATGATTTTGATTTTATGATTGTGATTGTATGGTTCTGATTGTATGATTCTGATTGTATGATTGTGATTGCCTGATTGTGGTTGTATGATTGTGATTGTATGATTGTGATTGTATGATTGTCATTGTATGATTATGGCTGTATGATTGTGATTGCATGATTGTGATTGTATGATTGTGATTGCATGATTTTGAATGTATGATTGTGATTGTACGATTGTGATTGTACGATTGTGATTGTATGATTGTGATTGTATGACTGTGATTGTATGATTGTGATTGTATGATTGTGATTGTATGATTGTGAAAGTATGATTGTGATTGTATGATTGTGATTGTATGATTGTGATTGTATGATTGTGATTGTATGATTGTGATTGTATGATTGTGATTGTATGATTGTGATTGTATGATTGTGACTGTATGATTGTGATTGTATGATTGTGATTGTATGATTGTGATTGTATGATTGTGATTCTATGATTGTGATTGTATGATTGTGATTGTATGATTGTGATTGTACGATTGTGATTGTATGATTCTGATTGTATGATTGTGAAAGTATGATTGTGATTGTATGATTGTGATTGTATGATTGTGATTGTATGATTGGAATTGTATGATTATGATTGTATGATTGTGATTGTATGATTGTGATGGTATGATGGTGAATGTATGATTGCGATAGTATGATTGTGATTGTACGATTGTGATTGTATGATTGTGATTGTGTGATTATGATTGCATGATTGTGATTGTATGATTGTGATTGTATGATTTTGATTGTATGATTGTGATTGTATGATTGTGATTGTATGATTCTGATTGTATGATTGTGATTGTATGATTGTGATTGTCTGATTATGTTTGTATGATTGTGATTGCATGATTGTGATTGTATGATTGTGATTGCATGATTGTGATTGTATGACTGTGAATGTATGATTGTGATTGTATGATTGTGATTGTATGATTGTGATTGCATGATTGTGATAGTATGATTGTGATTGTATGATTTTGATTTTATGATTGTGATTGTATGGTTCTGATTGTATGATTCTGATTGTATGATTGTGATTGCCTGATTGTGGTTGTATGATTGTGATTGTATGATTGTGATTGTATGATTGTCATTGTATGATTATGGCTGTATGATTGTGATTGCATGATTGTGATTGTATGATTGTGATTGCATGATTTTGGATGTATGATTGTGATTGTACGATTGTGATTGTACGATTGTGATTGTATGATTGTGATTGTATGACTGTGATTGTATGATTGTGATTGTATGATTGTGATTGTATGATTGTGAAAGTACGATTGTGATTGTATGATTGTGATTGTATGATTGTGATTGTATGATTGTGATTGTATGATTGTGATTGTATGATTGTGATTGTATGATTGTGATTGTATGATTGTGACTGTATGATTGTGATTGTATGATTGTGATTGTATGATTGTGATTGTATGATTGTGATTCTATGATTGTGATTGTATGATTGTGATTGTATGATTGTGATTGTAGGATTTTGATTATATGATTGTGATTGTATGATTGTGATTGTATGATTGTGATTGTATGATTGTGATTGTATGATTGTGATTGTATGATTGTGATTGTATGATTGGAATTGTATGATTATGATTGTATGATTGTGATTGTATGATTGTGATGGTATGATGGTGAATGTATGATTGCGATAGTATGATTGTGATTGTACGATTGTGATTGTAGGATTGTGATTGTATGATTGCGATTCTATGATTGTGATTGTATGATTATGATTGTATGATTGTGAATGTATGATTATGATTGTATGGTTGTGATTGTATGATTGTGATTGTATGATTGTGATTGTATGATTTTATTTGGGAGATTGTATTTGGGAGATTGTAATTGTATGATTGCGATTGTATGACTGTGATTGTATGCTTGTGATGTATGATTGTAATTGTATGATTATGATTGTATGATTGTGATTGTATGATTGTGATTGTATGATTGTGATTGTATGACTGTGATTGTATGATTGTGATTGTATGATTGTGATTTTATGATTGTGATTGTATGATTGTGAAAGTATGATTGTGATTGTATGATTGTGATTGTATGATTGTGATTGTATGATTGTGATTGTATGATTGTGATTGTATGATTGTGATTGTATGATTGTGATTGTATGATTGTGATTGTATGATTGTGATTGTATGATTGTATTTGGGAGATTGTATTTGGGAGATTGTAATTGTATGATTGCGATTGTATGATTGTGATGTATGATTGCGATTGTATGATTATGATTGTATGATTGTGATTGTATGATTGTGATTGTATGACTGTGATTGTATGATTGTGATTGTATGATTGTGATTGTATGATTGTGACTCTATGATTGTGAAAGTATGATTGTGATTGTGTGATTGTGATTGTATGATTGTGATTGTATGATTGTGATTGTATGATTGTGATTGTATGATTGTGATTGTCTGATTGTGGTTGTGCGATTGTGATTGTATGATTGTGATTGTATGATTGTGATTGTATGATTGTGATTGTATGATAGTGATTGTATGATTGTGATTGTATGATTGTGATTGTATGATTGTGATTGTATGATTGTGATTCTATGATTGTGATTGTGTGATTGTGATTGTATGATTGTGATTGTCTGATTGTGGTTGTATGATTGTAATTGGGAGATTGTAATTGTATGATTGCGATTGTATGATTGAGATTGTATGATTGTGATTGTATGCTTGCGATTGTATGATTGTGATTGTATGATTGTGATTGTATGATTGTGGTTGTGCGATTGTGATTGTATGATTGTGATTGTATGATTGTGATCGTATGATTGTGATGGTATGATTGTGATCGTATGATTGTGATTGTATGATTGTGATTGTATGATTGTGATTGTATGATTGTCATTGTATGATTGTCATTGTATGATTGTGATTGTATGATTGTGATTGTATGATTGTGATTGTATGATTGTGATTGTATGATTGTGATTGTATGATTGTGATTGTCTGATTGTGGTTGTATGATTGTGATTGTATGATTGGAATTGTATGATTATGATTGTATGATTGTGATTGTATCATTGTGATGGTATGATTGTGATTGTATGATTGCGATAGTATGATTGTCATTGTATGATTGTCATTGTATGATTGTGATTGTATGATTGTGATTGTATGACTGTGACTGTATGATTGTGATTGTATGATTGTGATTGTATGATTGTGATTGCATGATTGTGATTGCATGATTGTGATTGCATGATTGTGATTGTAGGATTTTGATTATATGATTGTGATTGTATGACTGTGATTGTATGATTGTGATTGTATGATTGTGATTGTATGATTGTGATTGTATGATTGTGATTGTATGATTGTGATTGTATGATTGTGATTGTCTGATTGTGGTTGTATGATTGTGATTGTATGATTGGAATTGTATGATTATGATTGTATGATTGTGATTGTATCATTGTGATGGTATGATTGTGATTGTATGATTGCGATAATATGATTGTGATTGTACGATTGTAATTGTAGGATTGTGATTGTATGATTGCGATTGTATGATTGTGATTGTATGATTGTGATGTATGATTGTAATTGTATGATTATGATTGTATGATTGTGATTGTATGATTGTGATTGTATGACTGTGATTGTATGATTGTGATTGTATGATTGTGATTGTATGATTGTGATTGTATGATTGTGATTGTATGATTTTGATTGTATGATTGTGATTGTATGATTGTGATTTTATGATTGTGATTGTATGATTGTGATTGTATGATTGTGATTGTATGATTGTATTTGGGAGATTGTATTTGGGAGATTGTAATTGTATGATTGCGATTGTATGATTGTGATTGTATGATTGTGATGTATGATTGTAATTGTATGATTATGATTGTATGATTGTGATTGTATGATTGTGATTGTATGATTGTGATTGTCTGAATGTGGTTGTATGATTGTGATTGTATGATTGTGATTGTATGATTGTCATTGTATGATTGTGATTGTATGATTGTATTTGGGAGATTGTATTTGGGAGATTGTAATTGTATGATTGCGATTGTATGATTGAGATTGTATGATTGTGATTGTATGCTTGCGATTGTATGATTGTGATTGTATGATTGTGATTGTACGATTGTGATTGTATGATTCTGATTGTATGACTGTGAATGTATGATTGTGATTGTATGATTGTGATTGTATGATTGTGATTGCATGATTGTGATAGTATGATTGTGATTGTATGATTTTGATTTTATGATTGTGATTGTATGGTTCTGATTGTATGATTCTGATTGTATGATTGTGATTGCCTGATTGTGGTTGTATGATTGTGATTGTATGATTGTGATTGTATGATTGTCATTGTATGATTATGGCTGTATGATTGTGATTGCATGATTGTGATTGTATGATTGTGATTGCATGATTTTGAATGTATGATTGTGATTGTACGATTGTGATTGTACGATTGTGATTGTATGATTGTGATTGTATGACTGTGATTGTATGATTGTGATTGTATGATTGTGATTGTATGATTGTGAAAGTATGATTGTGATTGTATGATTGTGATTGTATGATTGTGATTGTATGATTGTGATTGTATGATTGTGATTGTATGATTGTGATTGTATGATTGTGATTGTATGATTGTGATTGTATGATTGTGACTGTATGATTGTGATTGTATGATTGTGATTGTATGATTGTGATTGTATGATTGTGATTCTATGATTGTGATTGTATGATTGTGATTGTATGATTGTGATTGTACGATTGTGATTGTATGATTCTGATTGTATGATTGTGAAAGTATGATTGTGATTGTATGATTGTGATTGTATGATTGTGATTGTATGATTGGAATTGTATGATTATGATTGTATGATTGTGATTGTATGATTGTGATGGTATGATGGTGAATGTATGATTGCGATAGTATGATTGTGATTGTACGATTGTGATTGTAGGATTGTGATTGTATGATTGCGATTCTATGATTGTGATTGTATGATTATGATTGTATGATTGTGAATGTATGATTATGATTGTATGGTTGTGATTGTATGATTGTGATTGTATGATTGTGATTGTATGATTTTATTTGGGAGATTGTATTTGGGAGATTGTAATTGTATGATTGCGATTGTATGACTGTGATTGTATGCTTGTGATGTATGATTGTAATTGTATGATTATGATTGTATGATTGTGATTGTATGATTGTGATTGTATGATTGTGATTGTATGACTGTGATTGTATGATTGTGATTGTATGATTGTGATTTTATGATTGTGATTGTATGATTGTGAAAGTATGATTGTGATTGTATGATTGTGATTGTATGATTGTGATTGTATGATTGTATTTGGGAGATTGTATTTGGGAGATTGTAATTGTATGATTGCGATTGTATGATTGTGATGTATGATTGCGATTGTATGATTATGATTGTATGATTGTGATTGTATGATTGTGATTGTATGACTGTGATTGTATGATTGTGATTGTATGATTGTGATTGTATGATTGTGACTCTATGATTGTGAAAGTATGATTGTGATTGTATGATTGTGATTGTATGATTGTGATTGTATGATTGTGATTCTATGATTGTGATTGTGTGATTGTGATTGTATGATTGTGATTGTCTGATTGTGGTTGTATGATTGTAATTGGGAGATTGTAATTGTATGATTGCGATTGTATGATTGAGATTGTATGATTGTGATTGTATGCTTGCGATTGTATGATTGTGATTGTATGATTGTGATTGTATGATTGTGGTTGTGCGATTGTGATTGTATGATTGTGATTGTATGATTGTGATCGTATGATTGTGATGGTATGATTGTGATCGTATGATTGTGATTGTATGATTGTGATTGTATGATTGTGATTGTATGATTGTCATTATATGATTGTGATTGTATGATTGTGATTGTATGACTGTGACTGTATGATTGTGATTGTATGATTGTGATTGTATGATTGTGATTGCATGATTGTGATTGCATGATTGTGATTGCATGATTGTGATTGTAGGATTTTGATTATATGATTGTGATTGTATGATTGTGATTGTATGATTGTGATTGTATGATTGTGATTGTATGATTGTGATTGTATGATTGTGATTGTATGATTGTGATTGTATGATTGTGATTGTCTGATTGTGGTTGTATGATTGTGATTGTATGATTGGAATTGTATGATTATGATTGTATGATTGTGATTGTATCATTGTGATGGTATGATTGTGATTGTATGATTGCGATAGTATGATTGTCATTGTATGATTGTCATTGTATGATTGTGATTGTATGATTGTGATTGTATGACTGTGACTGTATGATTGTGATTGTATGATTGTGATTGTATGATTGTGATTGCATGATTGTGATTGCATGATTGTGATTGCATGATTGTGATTGTAGGATTTTGATTATATGATTGTGATTGTATGATTGTGATTGTATGATTGTGATTGTATGATTGTGATTGTATGATTGTGATTGTATGATTGTGATTGTATGATTGTGATTGTCTGATTGTGGTTGTATGATTGTGATTGTATGATTGGAATTGTATGATTATGATTGTATGATTGTGATTGTATCATTGTGATGGTATGATTGTGATTGTATGATTGCGATAGTATGATTGTGATTGTACGATTGTAATTGTAGGATTGTGATTGTATGATTGCGATTGTATGATTGTGATTGTATGATTATGATTGTATGATTGTGAATGTATTATTATGATTGTACAGTTGTGATTGTATGATTGTGATTGTATGATTTTATTTGGGAGATTGTAATTGTATGATTGCGATTGTATGATTGTGATTGTATGATTGTGATGTATGATTGTAATTGTATGATTATGATTGTATGATTGTGATTGTATGATTGTGATTGTATGACTGTGATTGTATGATTGTGATTGTATGATTGTGATTGTATGATTGTGATTGTATGATTGTGATTGTATGATTTTGATTGTATGATTGTGATTGTATGATTGTGATTGTATGATTGTGATTGTATGATTGTGATTGTATGATTGTGATTGTATGATTGTGATTGTATGATTGTATTTGGGAGATTGTATTTGGGAGATTGTAATTGTATGATTGCGATTGTATGATTGTGATTGTATGATTGTGATGTATGATTGTAATTGTATGATTATGATTGTATGATTGTGATTGTATGATTGTGATTGTATGATTGTGATTGTCTGATTGTGGTTGTATGATTGTGATTGTATGATTGTGATTGTATGATTGTCATTGTATGATTGTGATTGTATGATTGTATTTGGGAGATTGTATTTGGGAGATTGTAATTGTATGATTGCGATTGTATGATTGAGATTGTATGATTGTGATTGTATGCTTGCGATTGTATGATTGTGATTGTATGATTGTGATTGTACGATTGTGATTGTATGATTCTGATTGTATGACTGTGAATGTATGATTGTGATTGTATGATTGTGATTGTATGATTGTGATTGCATGATTGTGATAGTATGATTGTGATTGTATGATTTTGATTTTATGATTGTGATTGTATGGTTCTGATTGTATGATTCTGATTGTATGATTGTGATTGCCTGATTGTGGTTGTATGATTGTGATTGTATGATTGTGATTGTATGATTGTCATTGTATGATTATGGCTGTATGATTGTGATTGCATGATTGTGATTGTATGATTGTGATTGCATGATTTTGAATGTACGATTGTGATGTATGATTGTAATTGTATGATTATGATTGTATGATTGCGATAGTATGATTGTCATTGTATGATTGTCATTGTATGATTGTGATTGTATGATTGTGATTGTATGATTGTGATTGTATGATTGGAATTGTATGATTATGATTGTATGATTGTGATTGTATGATTGTGATGGTATGATGGTGAATGTATGATTGCGATAGTATGATTGTGATTGTACGATTGTGATTGTAGGATTGTGATTGTATGATTGCGATTCTATGATTGTGATTGTATGATTATGATTGTATGATTGTGAATGTATGATTATGATTGTATGGTTGTGATTGTATGATTGTGATTGTATGATTGTGATTGTATGATTTTATTTGGGAGATTGTATTTGGGAGATTGTAATTGTATGATTGCGATTGTATGACTGTGATTGTATGATTGTGATTGTATGATTGTGATTGTATGATTGTGAAAGTACGATTGTGATTGTATGATTGTGATTGTATGATTGTGATTGTATGATTGTGATTGTATGATTGTGATTGCATGATTTTGAATGTATGATTGTGATTGTCTGATTGTGGTTGTATGATTGTGATTGTATGATTGTGATTGTATGATTGTCATTGTATGATTATGGCTGTATGATTGTGATTGCATGATTGTGATTGTATGATTGTGATTGCATGATTTTGAATGTATGATTGTGATTGTACGATTGTGATTGTACGATTGTGATTGTATGATTGTGATTGTATGACTGTGATTGTATGATTGTGATTGTATGATTGTGATGGTATGATGGCGAATGTATGATTGCGATAGTATGATTGTGATTGTACGATTGTGATTGTAGGATTGTGATTGTATGATTGCGATTCTATGATTGTGATTGTATGATTATGATTGTATGATTGTGAATGTATGATTATGATTGTATGGTTGTGATTGTATGATTGTGATTGTATGATTGTGATTGTATGATTTTATTTGGGAGATTGTATTTGGGAGATTGTAATTGTATGATTGCGATTGTATGACTGTGATTGTATGCTTGTGATGTATGATTGTAATTGTATGATTATGATTGTATGATTGTGATTGTATGATTGTGATTGTATGATTGTGATTGTATGACTGTGATTGTATGATTGTGATTGTATGATTGTGATTTTATGATTGTGATTGTATGATTGTGAAAGTATGATTGTGATTGTATGATTGTGATTGTATGATTGTGATTGTATGATTGTGATTGTATAATTGTGATTGTATGATTGTGATTGTCTGATTGTGGTTGTATGATTGTGATTGTATGATTGGAATTGTATGATTATGATTGTATGATTGTGATTGTATCATTGTGATGGTATGATTGTGATTGTATGATTGCGATAGTATGATTGTGATTGTACGATTGTAATTGTAGGATTGTGATTGTATGATTGCGATTGTATGATTGTGATTGTATGATTATGATTGTATGATTGTGAATGTATTATTATGATTGTACAGTTGTGATTGTATGATTGTGATTGTATGATTTTATTTGGGAGATTGTAATTGTATGATTGCGATTGTATGATTGTGATTGTATGATTGTGATGTATGATTGTAATTGTATGATTATGATTGTATGATTGTGATTGTATGATTGTGATTGTATGACTGTGATTGTATGATTGTGATTGTATGATTGTGATTGTATGATTGTGATTGTATGATTGTGATTGTATGATTTTGATTGTATGATTGTGATTGTATGATTGTGATTGTATGATTGTGATTGTATGATTGTGATTGTATGATTGTGATTGTATGATTGTGATTGTATGATTGTATTTGGGAGATTGTATTTGGGAGATTGTAATTGTATGATTGCGATTGTATGATTGTGATTGTATGATTGTGATGTATGATTGTAATTGTATGATTATGATTGTATGATTGTGATTGTATGATTGTGATTGTATGATTGTGATTGTCTGATTGTGGTTGTATGATTGTGATTGTATGATTGTGATTGTATGATTGTCATTGTATGATTGTGATTGTATGATTGTATTTGGGAGATTGTATTTGGGAGATTGTAATTGTATGATTGCGATTGTATGATTGAGATTGTATGATTGTGATTGTATGCTTGCGATTGTATGATTGTGATTGTATGATTGTGATTGTACGATTGTGATTGTATGATTCTGATTGTATGACTGTGAATGTATGATTGTGATTGTATGATTGTGATTGTATGATTGTGATTGCATGATTGTGATAGTATGATTGTGATTGTATGATTTTGATTTTATGATTGTGATTGTATGGTTCTGATTGTATGATTCTGATTGTATGATTGTGATTGCCTGATTGTGGTTGTATGATTGTGATTGTATGATTGTGATTGTATGATTGTCATTGTATGATTATGGCTGTATGATTGTGATTGCATGATTGTGATTGTATGATTGTGATTGCATGATTTTGAATGTACGATTGTGATGTATGATTGTAATTGTATGATTATGATTGTATGATTGCGATAGTATGATTGTCATTGTATGATTGTCATTGTATGATTGTGATTGTATGATTGTGATTGTATGATTGTGATTGTATGATTGTGATTGTATGATTGGAATTGTATGATTATGATTGTATGATTGTGATTGTATGATTGTGATGGTATGATGGTGAATGTATGATTGCGATAGTATGATTGTGATTGTACGATTGTGATTGTAGGATTGTGATTGTATGATTGCGATTCTATGATTGTGATTGTATGATTATGATTGTATGATTGTGAATGTATGATTATGATTGTATGGTTGTGATTGTATGATTGTGATTGTATGATTGTGATTGTATGATTTTATTTGGGAGATTGTATTTGGGAGATTGTAATTGTATGATTGCGATTGTATGACTGTGATTGTATGATTGTGATTGTATGATTGTGATTGTATGATTGTGAAAGTACGATTGTGATTGTATGATTGTGATTGTATGATTGTGATTGTATGATTGTGATTGTATGATTGTGATTGCATGATTTTGAATGTATGATTGTGATTGTCTGATTGTGGTTGTATGATTGTGATTGTATGATTGTGATTGTATGATTGTCATTGTATGATTATGGCTGTATGATTGTGATTGCATGATTGTGATTGTATGATTGTGATTGCATGATTTTGAATGTATGATTGTGATTGTACGATTGTGATTGTACGATTGTGATTGTATGATTGTGATTGTATGACTGTGATTGTATGATTGTGATTGTATGATTGTGATGGTATGATGGCGAATGTATGATTGCGATAGTATGATTGTGATTGTACGATTGTGATTGTAGGATTGTGATTGTATGATTGCGATTCTATGATTGTGATTGTATGATTATGATTGTATGATTGTGAATGTATGATTATGATTGTATGGTTGTGATTGTATGATTGTGATTGTATGATTGTGATTGTATGATTTTATTTGGGAGATTGTATTTGGGAGATTGTAATTGTATGATTGCGATTGTATGACTGTGATTGTATGCTTGTGATGTATGATTGTAATTGTATGATTATGATTGTATGATTGTGATTGTATGATTGTGATTGTATGATTGTGATTGTATGACTGTGATTGTATGATTGTGATTGTATGATTGTGATTTTATGATTGTGATTGTATGATTGTGAAAGTATGATTGTGATTGTATGATTGTGATTGTATGATTGTGATTGTATGATTGTGATTGTATGATTGTGATTGTATGATTGTGATTGTATGATTGTGATTGTATGATTGTGATTGTATGATTGTGATTGTATGATTGTGATTGTATGATTGTATTTGGGAGATTGTATTTGGGAGATTGTAATTGTATGATTGCGATTGTATGATTGTGATGTATGATTGCGATTGTATGATTATGATTGTATGATTGTGATTGTATGATTGTGATTGTATGACTGTGATTGTATGATTGTGATTGTATGATTGTGATTGTATGATTGTGACTCTATGATTGTGAAAGTATGATTGTGATTGTGTGATTGTGATTGTATGATTGTGATTGTATGATTGTGATTGTATGATTGTGATTGTATGATTGTGATTGTATGATTGTGATTGTCTGATTGTGGTTGTGCGATTGTGATTGTATGATTGTGATTGTATGATTGTGATTGTATGATTGTGATTGTATGATAGTGATTGTATGATTGTGATTGTATGATTGTGATTGTATGATTGTGATTGTATGATTGTGATTCTATGATTGTGATTGTGTGATTGTGATTGTATGATTGTGATTGCCTGATTGTGGTTGTATGATTGTAATTGGGAGATTGTAATTGTATGATTGCGATTGTATGATTGAGATTGTATGATTGTGATTGTATGCTTGCGATTGTATGATTGTGATTGTATGATTGTGATTGTATGATTGTGGTTGTGCGATTGTGATTGTATGATTGTGATTGTATGATTGTGATCGTATGATTGTGATGGTATGATTGTGATCGTATGATTGTGATTGTATGATTGTGATTGTATGATTGTGATTGTATGATTGTCATTGTATGATTGTCATTGTATGATTGTGATTGTATGATTGTGATTGTATGACTGTGACTGTATGATTGTGATTGTATGATTGTGATTGTATGATTGTGATTATATGATTGTGATTGCATGATTGTGATTGCATGATTGTGATTGTAGGATTTTGATTATATGATTGTGATTGTATGATTGTGATTGTATGATTGTGATTGTATGATTGTGATTGTATGATTGTGATTGTATGATTGTGATTGTATGATTGTGATTGTATGATTGTGATTGTATGATTGTGATGGTCTGATTGTGGTTGTATGATTGTGATTGTATGATTGGAATTGTATGATTATGATTGTATGATTGTGATTGTATCATTGTGATGGTATGATTGTGATTGTATGATTGCGATAGTATGATTGTCATTGTATGATTGTGATTGTATGATTGTGATTGTATGACTGTGACTGTATGATTGTGATTGTATGATTGTGATTGTATGATTGTGATTGCATGATTGTGATTGCATGATTGTGATTGCATGATTGTGATTGTAGGATTTTGATTATATGATTGTGATTGTATGATTGTGATTGTATGATTGTGATTGTATGATTGTGATTGTATGATTGTGATTGTATGATTGTGATTGTATGATTGTGATTGTATGATTGTGATTGTATGATTGTGATTGTCTGATTGTGGTTGTATGATTGTGATTGTATGATTGGAATTGTATGATTATGATTGTATGATTGTGATTGTATCATTGTGATGGTATGATTGTGATTGTATGATTGCGATAGTATGATTGTGATTGTACGATTGTAATTGTAGGATTGTGATTGTATGATTGCGATTGTATGATTGTGATTGTATGATTATGATTGTATGATTGTGAATGTACTATTATGATTGTACAGTTGTGATTGTATGATTGTGATTGTATGATTGTATTTGGGAGATTGTAATTGTATGATTGCGATTGTATGATTGTGATTGTATGATTGTGATGTATGATTGTAATTGTATGATTATGATTGTATGATTGTGATTGTATGATTGTGATTGTATGACTGTGATTGTATGATTGTGATTGTATGATTGTGATTGTATGATTGTGATTGTATGATTGTGATTGTATGATTTTGATTGTATGATTGTGATTGTATGATTGTGATTGTATGATTGTGATTGTATGATTGTGATTGTATGATTGTGATTGTATGATTGTATTTGGGAGATTGTATTTGGGAGATTGTAATTGTATGATTGCGATTGTATGATTGTGATTGTATGATTGTGATGTATGATTGTAATTGTATGATTATGATTGTATGATTGTGATTGTATGATTGTGATTGTATGATTGTGATTGTCTGATTGTGGTTGTATGATTGTGATTGTATGATTGTGATTGTATGATTGTCATTGTATGATTGTGATTGTATGATTGTATTTGGGAGATTGTATTTGGGAGATTGTAATTGTATGATTGCGATTGTATGATTGAGATTGTATGATTGTGATTGTATGCTTGCGATTGTATGATTGTGATTGTATGATTGTGATTGTACGATTGTGATTGTATGATTCTGATTGTATGACTGTGAATGTATGATTGTGATTGTATGATTGTGATTGTATGATTGTGATTGCATGATTGTGATAGTATGATTGTGATTGTATGATTTTGATTTTATGATTGTGATTGTATGGTTCTGATTGTATGATTCTGATTGTATGATTGTGATTGCCTGATTGTGGTTGTATGATTGTGATTGTATGATTGTGATTGTATGATTGTCATTGTATGATTATGGCTGTATGATTGTGATTGCATGATTGTGATTGTATGATTGTGATTGCATGATTTTGAATGTATGATTGTGATTGTACGATTGTGATTGTACGATTGTGATTGTATGATTGTGATTGTATGACTGTGATTGTATGATTGTGATTGTATGATTGTGATTGTATGATTGTGAAAGTATGATTGTGATTGTATGATTGTGATTGTATGATTGTGATTGTATGATTGTGATTGTATGATTGTGATTGTATGATTGTGATTGTATGATTGTGATTGTATGATTGTGATTGTATGATTGTGACTGTATGATTGTGATTGTATGATTGTGATTGTATGATTGTGATTGTATGATTGTGATTCTATGATTGTGATTGTATGATTGTGATTGTATGATTGTGATTGTACGATTGTGATTGTATGATTCTGATTGTATGATTGTGAAAGTATGATTGTGATTGTATGATTGTGATTGTATGATTGTGATTGTATGATTGGAATTGTATGATTATGATTGTATGATTGTGATTGTATGATTGTGATGGTATGATGGTGAATGTATGATTGCGATAGTATGATTGTGATTGTACGATTGTGATTGTAGGATTGTGATTGTATGATTGCGATTCTATGATTGTGATTGTATGATTATGATTGTATGATTGTGAATGTATGATTATGATTGTATGGTTGTGATTGTATGATTGTGATTGTATGATTGTGATTGTATGATTTTATTTGGGAGATTGTATTTGGGAGATTGTAATTGTATGATTGCGATTGTATGACTGTGATTGTATGCTTGTGATGTATGATTGTAATTGTATGATTATGATTGTATGATTGTGATTGTATGATTGTGATTGTATGATTGTGATTGTATGACTGTGATTGTATGATTGTGATTGTATGATTGTGATTTTATGATTGTGATTGTATGATTGTGAAAGTATGATTGTGATTGTATGATTGTGATTGTATGATTGTGATTGTATGATTGTGATTGTATGATTGTGATTGTATGATTGTGATTGTATGATTGTGATTGTATGATTGTGATTGTATGATTGTATTTGGGAGATTGTATTTGGGAGATTGTAATTGTATGATTGCGATTGTATGATTGTGATGTATGATTGCGATTGTATGATTATGATTGTATGATTGTGATTGTATGATTGTGATTGTATGACTGTGATTGTATGATTGTGATTGTATGATTGTGATTGTATGATTGTGACTCTATGATTGTGAAAGTATGATTGTGATTGTGTGATTGTGATTGTATGATTGTGATTGTATGATTGTGATTGTATGATTGTGATTGTATGATTGTGATTGTATGATTGTGATTGTCTGATTGTGGTTGTGCGATTGTGATTGTATGATTGTGATTGTATGATTGTGATTGTATGATTGTGATTGTATGATAGTGATTGTATGATTGTGATTGTATGATTGTGATTGTATGATTGTGATTGTATGATTGTGATTCTATGATTGTGATTGTGTGATTGTGATTGTATGATTGTGATTGTCTGATTGTGGTTGTATGATTGTAATTGGGAGATTGTAATTGTATGATTGCGATTGTATGATTGAGATTGTATGATTGTGATTGTATGCTTGCGATTGTATGATTGTGATTGTATGATTGTGATTGTATGATTGTGGTTGTGCGATTGTGATTGTATGATTGTGATTGTATGATTGTGATCGTATGATTGTGATGGTATGATTGTGATCGTATGATTGTGATTGTATGATTGTGATTGTATGATTGTGATTGTATGATTGTCATTGTATGATTGTCATTGTATGATTGTGATTGTATGATTGTGATTGTATGACTGTGACTGTATGATTGTGATTGTATGATTGTGATTGTATGATTGTGATTGCATGATTGTGATTGCATGATTGTGATTGCATGATTGCGATAGTATGATTGTCATTGTATGATTGTCATTGTATGATTGTGATTGTATGATTGTGATTGTATGACTGTGACTGTATGATTGTGATTGTATGATTGTGATTGTATGATTGTGATTGCATGATTGTGATTGCATGATTGTGATTGCATGATTGTGATTGTAGGATTTTGATTATATGATTGTGATTGTATGATTGTGATTGTATGATTGTGATTGTATGATTGTGATTGTATGATTGTGATTGTATGATTGTGATTGTATGATTGTGATTGTATGATTGTGATTGTCTGATTGTGGTTGTATGATTGTGATTGTATGATTGGAATTGTATGATTATGATTGTATGATTGTGATTGTATCATTGTGATGGTATGATTGTGATTGTATGATTGCGATAGTATGATTGTGATTGTACGATTGTAATTGTAGGATTGTGATTGTATGCTTGCGATTGTATGATTGTGATTGTATGATTGTGATTGTACGATTGTGATTGTATGATTCTGATTGTATGACTGTGAATGTATGATTGTGATTGTATGATTGTGATTGTATGATTGTGATTGCATGATTGTGATAGTATGATTGTGATTGTATGATTTTGATTTTATGATTGTGATTGTATGGTTCTGATTGTATGATTCTGATTGTATGATTGTGATTGCCTGATTGTGGTTGTATGATTGTGATTGTATGATTGTGATTGTATGATTGTCATTGTATGATTATGGCTGTATGATTGTGATTGCATGATTGTGATTGTATGATTGTGATTGCATGATTTTGAATGTACGATTGTGATGTATGATTGTAATTGTATGATTATGATTGTATGATTGCGATAGTATGATTGTCATTGTATGATTGTCATTGTATGATTGTGATTGTATGATTGTGATTGTATGATTGTGATTGTATGATTGGAATTGTATGATTATGATTGTATGATTGTGATTGTATGATTGTGATGGTATGATGGTGAATGTATGATTGCGATAGTATGATTGTGATTGTACGATTGTGATTGTAGGATTGTGATTGTATGATTGCGATTCTATGATTGTGATTGTATGATTATGATTGTATGATTGTGAATGTATGATTATGATTGTATGGTTGTGATTGTATGATTGTGATTGTATGATTGTGATTGTATGATTTTATTTGGGAGATTGTATTTGGGAGATTGTAATTGTATGATTGCGATTGTATGACTGTGATTGTATGATTGTGATTGTATGATTGTGATTGTATGATTGTGAAAGTACGATTGTGATTGTATGATTGTGATTGTATGATTGTGATTGTATGATTGTGATTGTATGATTGTGATTGCATGATTTTGAATGTATGATTGTGATTGTCTGATTGTGGTTGTATGATTGTGATTGTATGATTGTGATTGTATGATTGTCATTGTATGATTATGGCTGTATGATTGTGATTGCATGATTGTGATTGCATGATTGTGATTGCATGATTGCGATTGTATGATTGTGATGTATGATTGCGATTGTATGATTATGATTGTATGATTGTGATTGTATGATTGTGATTGTATGACTGTGATTGTATGATTGTGATTGTATGATTGTGATTGTATGATTGTGACTCTATGATTGTGAAAGTATGATTGTGATTGTATGATTGTGATTGTATGATTGTGATTGTATGATTGTGATTCTATGATTGTGATTGTGTGATTGTGATTGTATGATTGTGATTGTCTGATTGTGGTTGTATGATTGTAATTGGGAGATTGTAATTGTATGATTGCGATTGTATGATTGAGATTGTATGATTGTGATTGTATGCTTGCGATTGTATGATTGTGATTGTATGATTGTGATTGTATGATTGTGGTTGTGCGATTGTGATTGTATGATTGTGATTGTATGATTGTGATCGTATGATTGTGATGGTATGATTGTGATCGTATGATTGTGATTGTATGATTGTGATTGTATGATTGTGATTGTATGATTGTCATTATATGATTGTGATTGTATGATTGTGATTGTATGACTGTGACTGTATGATTGTGATTGTATGATTGTGATTGTATGATTGTGATTGCATGATTGTGATTGCATGATTGTGATTGCATGATTGTGATTGTAGGATTTTGATTATATGATTGTGATTGTATGATTGTGATTGTATGATTGTGATTGTATGATTGTGATTGTATGATTGTGATTGTATGATTGTGATTGTATGATTGTGATTGTATGATTGTGATTGTCTGATTGTGGTTGTATGATTGTGATTGTATGATTGGAATTGTATGATTATGATTGTATGATTGTGATTGTATCATTGTGATGGTATGATTGTGATTGTATGATTGCGATAGTATGATTGTCATTGTATGATTGTCATTGTATGATTGTGATTGTATGATTGTGATTGTATGACTGTGACTGTATGATTGTGATTGTATGATTGTGATTGTATGATTGTGATTGCATGATTGTGATTGCATGATTGTGATTGCATGATTGTGATTGTAGGATTTTGATTATATGATTGTGATTGTATGATTGTGATTGTATGATTGTGATTGTATGATTGTGATTGTATGATTGTGATTGTATGATTGTGATTGTATGATTGTGATTGTCTGATTGTGGTTGTATGATTGTGATTGTATGATTGGAATTGTATGATTATGATTGTATGATTGTGATTGTATCATTGTGATGGTATGATTGTGATTGTATGATTGCGATAGTATGATTGTGATTGTACGATTGTAATTGTAGGATTGTGATTGTATGATTGCGATTGTATGATTGTGATTGTATGATTATGATTGTATGATTGTGAATGTATTATTATGATTGTACAGTTGTGATTGTATGATTGTGATTGTATGATTTTATTTGGGAGATTGTAATTGTATGATTGCGATTGTATGATTGTGATTGTATGATTGTGATGTATGATTGTAATTGTATGATTATGATTGTATGATTGTGATTGTATGATTGTGATTGTATGACTGTGATTGTATGATTGTGATTGTATGATTGTGATTGTATGATTGTGATTGTATGATTGTGATTGTATGATTTTGATTGTATGATTGTGATTGTATGATTGTGATTGTATGATTGTGATTGTATGATTGTGATTGTATGATTGTGATTGTATGATTGTGATTGTATGATTGTATTTGGGAGATTGTATTTGGGAGATTGTAATTGTATGATTGCGATTGTATGATTGTGATTGTATGATTGTGATGTATGATTGTAATTGTATGATTATGATTGTATGATTGTGATTGTATGATTGTGATTGTATGATTGTGATTGTCTGATTGTGGTTGTATGATTGTGATTGTATGATTGTGATTGTATGATTGTCATTGTATGATTGTGATTGTATGATTGTATTTGGGAGATTGTATTTGGGAGATTGTAATTGTATGATTGCGATTGTATGATTGAGATTGTATGATTGTGATTGTATGCTTGCGATTGTATGATTGTGATTGTATGATTGTGATTGTACGATTGTGATTGTATGATTCTGATTGTATGACTGTGAATGTATGATTGTGATTGTATGATTGTGATTGTATGATTGTGATTGCATGATTGTGATAGTATGATTGTGATTGTATGATTTTGATTTTATGATTGTGATTGTATGGTTCTGATTGTATGATTCTGATTGTATGATTGTGATTGCCTGATTGTGGTTGTATGATTGTGATTGTATGATTGTGATTGTATGATTGTCATTGTATGATTATGGCTGTATGATTGTGATTGCATGATTGTGATTGTATGATTGTGATTGCATGATTTTGAATGTACGATTGTGATGTATGATTGTAATTGTATGATTATGATTGTATGATTGCGATAGTATGATTGTCATTGTATGATTGTCATTGTATGATTGTGATTGTATGATTGTGATTGTATGATTGTGATTGTATGATTGGAATTGTATGATTATGATTGTATGATTGTGATTGTATGATTGTGATGGTATGATGGTGAATGTATGATTGCGATAGTATGATTGTGATTGTACGATTGTGATTGTAGGATTGTGATTGTATGATTGCGATTCTATGATTGTGATTGTATGATTATGATTGTATGATTGTGAATGTATGATTATGATTGTATGGTTGTGATTGTATGATTGTGATTGTATGATTGTGATTGTATGATTTTATTTGGGAGATTGTATTTGGGAGATTGTAATTGTATGATTGCGATTGTATGACTGTGATTGTATGATTGTGATTGTATGATTGTGATTGTATGATTGTGAAAGTACGATTGTGATTGTATGATTGTGATTGTATGATTGTGATTGTATGATTGTGATTGTATGATTGTGATTGCATGATTTTGAATGTATGATTGTGATTGTCTGATTGTGGTTGTATGATTGTGATTGTATGATTGTGATTGTATGATTGTCATTGTATGATTATGGCTGTATGATTGTGATTGCATGATTGTGATTGTATGATTGTGATTGCATGATTTTGAATGTATGATTGTGATTGTACGATTGTGATTGTACGATTGTGATTGTATGATTGTGATTGTATGACTGTGATTGTATGATTGTGATTGTATGATTGTGATGGTATGATGGCGAATGTATGATTGCGATAGTATGATTGTGATTGTACGATTGTGATTGTAGGATTGTGATTGTATGATTGCGATTCTATGATTGTGATTGTATGATTATGATTGTATGATTGTGAATGTATGATTATGATTGTATGGTTGTGATTGTATGATTGTGATTGTATGATTGTGATTGTATGATTTTATTTGGGAGATTGTATTTGGGAGATTGTAATTGTATGATTGCGATTGTATGACTGTGATTGTATGCTTGTGATGTATGATTGTAATTGTATGATTATGATTGTATGATTGTGATTGTATGATTGTGATTGTATGATTGTGATTGTATGACTGTGATTGTATGATTGTGATTGTATGATTGTGATTTTATGATTGTGATTGTATGATTGTGAAAGTATGATTGTGATTGTATGATTGTGATTGTATGATTGTGATTGTATGATTGTGATTGTATAATTGTGATTGTATGATTGTGATTGTCTGATTGTGGTTGTATGATTGTGATTGTATGATTGGAATTGTATGATTATGATTGTATGATTGTGATTGTATCATTGTGATGGTATGATTGTGATTGTATGATTGCGATAGTATGATTGTGATTGTACGATTGTAATTGTAGGATTGTGATTGTATGATTGCGATTGTATGATTGTGATTGTATGATTATGATTGTATGATTGTGAATGTATTATTATGATTGTACAGTTGTGATTGTATGATTGTGATTGTATGATTTTATTTGGGAGATTGTAATTGTATGATTGCGATTGTATGATTGTGATTGTATGATTGTGATGTATGATTGTAATTGTATGATTATGATTGTATGATTGTGATTGTATGATTGTGATTGTATGACTGTGATTGTATGATTGTGATTGTATGATTGTGATTGTATGATTGTGATTGTATGATTGTGATTGTATGATTTTGATTGTATGATTGTGATTGTATGATTGTGATTGTATGATTGTGATTGTATGATTGTGATTGTATGATTGTATTTGGGAGATTGTATTTGGGAGATTGTAATTGTATGATTGCGATTGTATGATTGTGATTGTATGATTGTGATGTATGATTGTAATTGTATGATTATGATTGTATGATTGTGATTGTATGATTGTGATTGTATGATTGTGATTGTCTGATTGTGGTTGTATGATTGTGATTGTATGATTGTGATTGTATGATTGTCATTGTATGATTGTGATTGTATGATTGTATTTGGGAGATTGTATTTGGGAGATTGTAATTGTATGATTGCGATTGTATGATTGAGATTGTATGATTGTGATTGTATGCTTGCGATTGTATGATTGTGATTGTATGATTGTGATTGTACGATTGTGATTGTATGATTCTGATTGTATGACTGTGAATGTATGATTGTGATTGTATGATTGTGATTGTATGATTGTGATTGCATGATTGTGATAGTATGATTGTGATTGTATGATTTTGATTTTATGATTGTGATTGTATGGTTCTGATTGTATGATTCTGATTGTATGATTGTGATTGCCTGATTGTGGTTGTATGATTGTGATTGTATGATTGTGATTGTATGATTGTCATTGTATGATTATGGCTGTATGATTGTGATTGCATGATTGTGATTGTATGATTGTGATTGCATGATTTTGAATGTACGATTGTGATGTATGATTGTAATTGTATGATTATGATTGTATGATTGCGATAGTATGATTGTCATTGTATGATTGTCATTGTATGATTGTGATTGTATGATTGTGATTGTATGATTGTGATTGTATGATTGTGATTGTATGATTGGAATTGTATGATTATGATTGTATGATTGTGATTGTATGATTGTGATGGTATGATGGTGAATGTATGATTGCGATAGTATGATTGTGATTGTACGATTGTGATTGTAGGATTGTGATTGTATGATTGCGATTCTATGATTGTGATTGTATGATTATGATTGTATGATTGTGAATGTATGATTATGATTGTATGGTTGTGATTGTATGATTGTGATTGTATGATTGTGATTGTATGATTTTATTTGGGAGATTGTATTTGGGAGATTGTAATTGTATGATTGCGATTGTATGACTGTGATTGTATGATTGTGATTGTATGATTGTGATTGTATGATTGTGAAAGTACGATTGTGATTGTATGATTGTGATTGTATGATTGTGATTGTATGATTGTGATTGTATGATTGTGATTGCATGATTTTGAATGTATGATTGTGATTGTCTGATTGTGGTTGTATGATTGTGATTGTATGATTGTGATTGTATGATTGTCATTGTATGATTATGGCTGTATGATTGTGATTGCATGATTGTGATTGTATGATTGTGATTGCATGATTTTGAATGTATGATTGTGATTGTACGATTGTGATTGTACGATTGTGATTGTATGATTGTGATTGTATGACTGTGATTGTATGATTGTGATTGTATGATTGTGATGGTATGATGGCGAATGTATGATTGCGATAGTATGATTGTGATTGTACGATTGTGATTGTAGGATTGTGATTGTATGATTGCGATTCTATGATTGTGATTGTATGATTATGATTGTATGATTGTGAATGTATGATTATGATTGTATGGTTGTGATTGTATGATTGTGATTGTATGATTGTGATTGTATGATTTTATTTGGGAGATTGTATTTGGGAGATTGTAATTGTATGATTGCGATTGTATGACTGTGATTGTATGCTTGTGATGTATGATTGTAATTGTATGATTATGATTGTATGATTGTGATTGTATGATTGTGATTGTATGATTGTGATTGTATGACTGTGATTGTATGATTGTGATTGTATGATTGTGATTTTATGATTGTGATTGTATGATTGTGAAAGTATGATTGTGATTGTATGATTGTGATTGTATGATTGTGATTGTATGATTGTGATTGTATGATTGTGATTGTATGATTGTGATTGTATGATTGTGATTGTATGATTGTGATTGTATGATTGTGATTGTATGATTGTATTTGGGAGATTGTATTTGGGAGATTGTAATTGTATGATTGCGATTGTATGATTGTGATGTATGATTGCGATTGTATGATTATGATTGTATGATTGTGATTGTATGATTGTGATTGTATGACTGTGATTGTATGATTGTGATTGTATGATTGTGATTGTATGATTGTGACTCTATGATTGTGAAAGTATGATTGTGATTGTGTGATTGTGATTGTATGATTGTGATTGTATGATTGTGATTGTATGATTGTGATTGTATGATTGTGATTGTATGATTGTGATTGTCTGATTGTGGTTGTGCGATTGTGATTGTATGATTGTGATTGTATGATTGTGATTGTATGATTGTGATTGTATGATAGTGATTGTATGATTGTGATTGTATGATTGTGATTGTATGATTGTGATTGTATGATTGTGATTCTATGATTGTGATTGTGTGATTGTGATTGTATGATTGTGATTGCCTGATTGTGGTTGTATGATTGTAATTGGGAGATTGTAATTGTATGATTGCGATTGTATGATTGAGATTGTATGATTGTGATTGTATGCTTGCGATTGTATGATTGTGATTGTATGATTGTGATTGTATGATTGTGGTTGTGCGATTGTGATTGTATGATTGTGATTGTATGATTGTGATCGTATGATTGTGATGGTATGATTGTGATCGTATGATTGTGATTGTATGATTGTGATTGTATGATTGTGATTGTATGATTGTCATTGTATGATTGTCATTGTATGATTGTGATTGTATGATTGTGATTGTATGACTGTGACTGTATGATTGTGATTGTATGATTGTGATTGTATGATTGTGATTATATGATTGTGATTGCATGATTGTGATTGCATGATTGTGATTGTAGGATTTTGATTATATGATTGTGATTGTATGATTGTGATTGTATGATTGTGATTGTATGATTGTGATTGTATGATTGTGATTGTATGATTGTGATTGTATGATTGTGATTGTATGATTGTGATTGTATGATTGTGATGGTCTGATTGTGGTTGTATGATTGTGATTGTATGATTGGAATTGTATGATTATGATTGTATGATTGTGATTGTATCATTGTGATGGTATGATTGTGATTGTATGATTGCGATAGTATGATTGTCATTGTATGATTGTGATTGTATGATTGTGATTGTATGACTGTGACTGTATGATTGTGATTGTATGATTGTGATTGTATGATTGTGATTGCATGATTGTGATTGCATGATTGTGATTGCATGATTGTGATTGTAGGATTTTGATTATATGATTGTGATTGTATGATTGTGATTGTATGATTGTGATTGTATGATTGTGATTGTATGATTGTGATTGTATGATTGTGATTGTATGATTGTGATTGTATGATTGTGATTGTATGATTGTGATTGTCTGATTGTGGTTGTATGATTGTGATTGTATGATTGGAATTGTATGATTATGATTGTATGATTGTGATTGTATCATTGTGATGGTATGATTGTGATTGTATGATTGCGATAGTATGATTGTGATTGTACGATTGTAATTGTAGGATTGTGATTGTATGATTGCGATTGTATGATTGTGATTGTATGATTATGATTGTATGATTGTGAATGTACTATTATGATTGTACAGTTGTGATTGTATGATTGTGATTGTATGATTGTATTTGGGAGATTGTAATTGTATGATTGCGATTGTATGATTGTGATTGTATGATTGTGATGTATGATTGTAATTGTATGATTATGATTGTATGATTGTGATTGTATGATTGTGATTGTATGACTGTGATTGTATGATTGTGATTGTATGATTGTGATTGTATGATTGTGATTGTATGATTGTGATTGTATGATTTTGATTGTATGATTGTGATTGTATGATTGTGATTGTATGATTGTGATTGTATGATTGTGATTGTATGATTGTGATTGTATGATTGTATTTGGGAGATTGTATTTGGGAGATTGTAATTGTATGATTGCGATTGTATGATTGTGATTGTATGATTGTGATGTATGATTGTAATTGTATGATTATGATTGTATGATTGTGATTGTATGATTGTGATTGTATGATTGTGATTGTCTGATTGTGGTTGTATGATTGTGATTGTATGATTGTGATTGTATGATTGTCATTGTATGATTGTGATTGTATGATTGTATTTGGGAGATTGTATTTGGGAGATTGTAATTGTATGATTGCGATTGTATGATTGAGATTGTATGATTGTGATTGTATGCTTGCGATTGTATGATTGTGATTGTATGATTGTGATTGTACGATTGTGATTGTATGATTCTGATTGTATGACTGTGAATGTATGATTGTGATTGTATGATTGTGATTGTATGATTGTGATTGCATGATTGTGATAGTATGATTGTGATTGTATGATTTTGATTTTATGATTGTGATTGTATGGTTCTGATTGTATGATTCTGATTGTATGATTGTGATTGCCTGATTGTGGTTGTATGATTGTGATTGTATGATTGTGATTGTATGATTGTCATTGTATGATTATGGCTGTATGATTGTGATTGCATGATTGTGATTGTATGATTGTGATTGCATGATTTTGAATGTATGATTGTGATTGTACGATTGTGATTGTACGATTGTGATTGTATGATTGTGATTGTATGACTGTGATTGTATGATTGTGATTGTATGATTGTGATTGTATGATTGTGAAAGTATGATTGTGATTGTATGATTGTGATTGTATGATTGTGATTGTATGATTGTGATTGTATGATTGTGATTGTATGATTGTGATTGTATGATTGTGATTGTATGATTGTGATTGTATGATTGTGACTGTATGATTGTGATTGTATGATTGTGATTGTATGATTGTGATTGTATGATTGTGATTCTATGATTGTGATTGTATGATTGTGATTGTATGATTGTGATTGTACGATTGTGATTGTATGATTCTGATTGTATGATTGTGAAAGTATGATTGTGATTGTATGATTGTGATTGTATGATTGTGATTGTATGATTGGAATTGTATGATTATGATTGTATGATTGTGATTGTATGATTGTGATGGTATGATGGTGAATGTATGATTGCGATAGTATGATTGTGATTGTACGATTGTGATTGTAGGATTGTGATTGTATGATTGCGATTCTATGATTGTGATTGTATGATTATGATTGTATGATTGTGAATGTATGATTATGATTGTATGGTTGTGATTGTATGATTGTGATTGTATGATTGTGATTGTATGATTTTATTTGGGAGATTGTATTTGGGAGATTGTAATTGTATGATTGCGATTGTATGACTGTGATTGTATGCTTGTGATGTATGATTGTAATTGTATGATTATGATTGTATGATTGTGATTGTATGATTGTGATTGTATGATTGTGATTGTATGACTGTGATTGTATGATTGTGATTGTATGATTGTGATTTTATGATTGTGATTGTATGATTGTGAAAGTATGATTGTGATTGTATGATTGTGATTGTATGATTGTGATTGTATGATTGTGATTGTATGATTGTGATTGTATGATTGTGATTGTATGATTTTGATTGTATGATTGTGATTGTATGATTGTATTTGGGAGATTGTATTTGGGAGATTGTAATTGTATGATTGCGATTGTATGATTGTGATGTATGATTGCGATTGTATGATTATGATTGTATGATTGTGATTGTATGATTGTGATTGTATGACTGTGATTGTATGATTGTGATTGTATGATTGTGATTGTATGATTGTGACTCTATGATTGTGAAAGTATGATTGTGATTGTGTGATTGTGATTGTATGATTGTGATTGTATGATTGTGATTGTATGATTGTGATTGTATGATTGTGATTGTATGATTGTGATTGTCTGATTGTGGTTGTGCGATTGTGATTGTATGATTGTGATTGTATGATTGTGATTGTATGATTGTGATTGTATGATAGTGATTGTATGATTGTGATTGTATGATTGTGATTGTATGATTGCGATAGTATGATTGTCATTGTATGATTGTCATTGTATGATTGTGATTGTATGATTGTGATTGTATGACTGTGACTGTATGATTGTGATTGTATGATTGTGATTGTATGATTGTGATTGCATGATTGTGATTGCATGATTGTGATTGCATGATTGTGATTGTAGGATTTTGATTATATGATTGTGATTGTATGATTGTGATTGTATGATTGTGATTGTATGATTGTGATTGTATGATTGTGATTGTATGATTGTGATTGTATGATTGTGATTGTATGATTGTGATTGTCTGATTGTGGTTGTATGATTGTGATTGTATGATTGGAATTGTATGATTATGATTGTATGATTGTGATTGTATCATTGTGATGGTATGATTGTGATTGTATGATTGCGATAGTATGATTGTGATTGTACGATTGTAATTGTAGGATTGTGATTGTATGCTTGCGATTGTATGATTGTGATTGTATGATTGTGATTGTACGATTGTGATTGTATGATTCTGATTGTATGACTGTGAATGTATGATTGTGATTGTATGATTGTGATTGTATGATTGTGATTGCATGATTGTGATAGTATGATTGTGATTGTATGATTTTGATTTTATGATTGTGATTGTATGGTTCTGATTGTATGATTCTGATTGTATGATTGTGATTGCCTGATTGTGGTTGTATGATTGTGATTGTATGATTGTGATTGTATGATTGTCATTGTATGATTATGGCTGTATGATTGTGATTGCATGATTGTGATTGTATGATTGTGATTGCATGATTTTGAATGTACGATTGTGATGTATGATTGTAATTGTATGATTATGATTGTATGATTGCGATAGTATGATTGTCATTGTATGATTGTCATTGTATGATTGTGATTGTATGATTGTGATTGTATGATTGTGATTGTATGATTGGAATTGTATGATTATGATTGTATGATTGTGATTGTATGATTGTGATGGTATGATGGTGAATGTATGATTGCGATAGTATGATTGTGATTGTACGATTGTGATTGTAGGATTGTGATTGTATGATTGCGATTCTATGATTGTGATTGTATGATTATGATTGTATGATTGTGAATGTATGATTATGATTGTATGGTTGTGATTGTATGATTGTGATTGTATGATTGTGATTGTATGATTTTATTTGGGAGATTGTATTTGGGAGATTGTAATTGTATGATTGCGATTGTATGACTGTGATTGTATGATTGTGATTGTATGATTGTGATTGTATGATTGTGAAAGTACGATTGTGATTGTATGATTGTGATTGTATGATTGTGATTGTATGATTGTGATTGTATGATTGTGATTGCATGATTTTGAATGTATGATTGTGATTGTCTGATTGTGGTTGTATGATTGTGATTGTATGATTGTGATTGTATGATTGTCATTGTATGATTATGGCTGTATGATTGTGATTGCATGATTGTGATTGTATGATTGTGATTGCATGATTTTGAATGTATGATTGTGATTGTACGATTGTGATTGTACGATTGTGATTGTATGATTGTGATTGTATGACTGTGATTGTATGATTGTGATTGTATGATTGTGATGGTATGATGGCGAATGTATGATTGCGATAGTATGATTGTGATTGTACGATTGTGATTGTAGGATTGTGATTGTATGATTGCGATTCTATGATCGTGATTGTATGATTATGATTGTATGATTGTGAATGTATGATTATGATTGTATGGTTGTGATTGTATGATTGTGATTGTATGATTGTGATTGTATGATTTTATTTGGGAGATTGTATTTGGGAGATTGTAATTGTATGATTGCGATTGTATGACTGTGATTGTATGCTTGTGATGTATGATTGTAATTGTATGATTATGATTGTATGATTGTGATTGTATGATTGTGATTGTATGATTGTGATTGTATGACTGTGATTGTATGATTGTGATTGTATGATTGTGATTTTATGATTGTGATTGTATGATTGTGAAAGTATGATTGTGATTGTATGATTGTGATTGTATGATTGTGATTGTATGATTGTGATTGTATAATTGTGATTGTATGATTGTGATTGTCTGATTGTGGTTGTATGATTGTGATTGTATGATTGGAATTGTATGATTATGATTGTATGATTGTGATTGTATCATTGTGATGGTATGATTGTGATTGTATGATTGCGATAGTATGATTGTGATTGTACGATTGTAATTGTAGGATTGTGATTGTATGATTGCGATTGTATGATTGTGATTGTATGATTATGATTGTATGATTGTGAATGTATTATTATGATTGTACAGTTGTGATTGTATGATTGTGATTGTATGATTTTATTTGGGAGATTGTAATTGTATGATTGCGATTGTATGATTGTGATTGTATGATTGTGATGTATGATTGTAATTGTATGATTATGATTGTATGATTGTGATTGTATGATTGTGATTGTATGACTGTGATTGTATGATTGTGATTGTATGATTGTGATTGTATGATTGTGATTGTATGATTGTGATTGTATGATTTTGATTGTATGATTGTGATTGTATGATTGTGATTGTATGATTGTGATTGTATGATTGTGATTGTATGATTGTGATTGTATGATTGTGATTGTATGATAGTGATTGTATGATTGTGATTGTATGATTGTGATTGTATGATTGTGATTGTATGATTGTGATTCTATGATTGTGATTGTGTGATTGTGATTGTATGATTGTGATTGTCTGATTGTGGTTGTATGATTGTAATTGGGAGATTGTAATTGTATGATTGCGATTGTATGATTGAGATTGTATGATTGTGATTGTATGCTTGCGATTGTATGATTGTGATTGTATGATTGTGATTGTATGATTGTGGTTGTGCGATTGTGATTGTATGATTGTGATTGTATGATTGTGATCGTATGATTGTGATGGTATGATTGTGATCGTATGATTGTGATTGTATGATTGTGATTGTATGATTGTGATTGTATGATTGTCATTGTATGATTGTCATTGTATGATTGTGATTGTATGATTGTGATTGTATGACTGTGACTGTATGATTGTGATTGTATGATTGTGATTGTATGATTGTGATTGCATGATTGTGATTGCATGATTGTGATTGCATGATTGTGATTGTAGGATTTTGATTATATGATTGTGATTGTATGATTGTGATTGTATGATTGTGATTGTATGATTGTGATTGTATGATTGTGATTGTATGATTGTGATTGTATGATTGTGATTGTATGATTGTGATGGTCTGATTGTGGTTGTATGATTGTGATTGTATGATTGGAATTGTATGATTATGATTGTATGATTGTGATTGTATCATTGTGATGGTATGATTGTGATTGTATGATTGCGATAGTATGATTGTCATTGTATGATTGTGATTGTATGATTGTGATTGTATGACTGTGACTGTATGATTGTGATTGTATGATTTTGATTGTATGATTGTGATTGTATGATTGTGATTGTATGATTTTGATTGTATGATTGTGATTGTATGATTGTGATTGTATGATTGTGATTGTATGATTGTGATTGTATGATTGTGATTGTATGATTGTATTTGGGAGATTGTATTTGGGAGATTGTAATTGTATGATTGCGATTGTATGATTGTGATTGTATGATTATGATTGTATGATTGTGAATGTATTATTATGATTGTACAGTTGTGATTGTATGATTGTGATTGTATGATTGTATTTGGGAGATTGTAATTGTATGATTGCGATTGTATGATTGTGATTGTATGATTGTGATGTATGATTGTAATTGTATGATTATGATTGTATGATTGTGATTGTATGATTGTGATTGTATGACTGTGATTGTATGATTGTGATTGTATGATTGTGATTGTATGATTGTGATTGTATGATTGTGATTGTATGATTTTGATTGTATGATTGTGATTGTATGATTGTGATTGTATGATTGTGATTGTATGATTGTGATTGTATGATTGTGATTGTATGATTGTATTTGGGAGATTGTATTTGGGAGATTGTAATTGTATGATTGCGATTGTATGATTGTGATTGTATGATTGTGATGTATGATTGTAATTGTATGATTATGATTGTATGATTGTGATTGTATGATTGTGATTGTATGATTGTGATTGTCTGATTGTGGTTGTATGATTGTGATTGTATGATTGTGATTGTATGATTGTCATTGTATGATTGTGATTGTATGATTGTATTTGGGAGATTGTATTTGGGAGATTGTAATTGTATGATTGCGATTGTATGATTGAGATTGTATGATTGTGATTGTATGCTTGCGATTGTATGATTGTGATTGTATGATTGTGATTGTACGATTGTGATTGTATGATTCTGATTGTATGACTGTGAATGTATGATTGTGATTGTATGATTGTGATTGTATGATTGTGATTGCATGATTGTGATAGTATGATTGTGATTGTATGATTTTGATTTTATGATTGTGATTGTATGGTTCTGATTGTATGATTCTGATTGTATGATTGTGATTGCCTGATTGTGGTTGTATGATTGTGATTGTATGATTGTGATTGTATGATTGTCATTGTATGATTATGGCTGTATGATTGTGATTGCATGATTGTGATTGTATGATTGTGATTGCATGATTTTGAATGTATGATTGTGATTGTACGATTGTGATTGTACGATTGTGATTGTATGATTGTGATTGTATGACTGTGATTGTATGATTGTGATTGTATGATTGTGATTGTATGATTGTGAAAGTATGATTGTGATTGTATGATTGTGATTGTATGATTGTGATTGTATGATTGTGATTGTATGATTGTGATTGTATGACTGTGATTGTATGATTGTGATTGTATGATTGTGATTGTATGATTGTGATTGTATGATTGTGATTGTATGATTGTGACTGTATGATTGTGATTGTATGATTGTGATTGTATGATTGTGATTGTATGATTGTGATTCTATGATTGTGATTGTATGATTGTGATTGTATGATTGTGATTGTACGATTGTGATTGTATGATTCTGATTGTATGATTGTGAAAGTATGATTGTGATTGTATGATTGTGATTGTATGATTGTGATTGTATGATTGGAATTGTATGATTATGATTGTATGATTGTGATTGTATGATTGTGATGGTATGATGGTGAATGTATGATTGCGATAGTATGATTGTGATTGTACGATTGTGATTGTAGGATTGTGATTGTATGATTGCGATTCTATGATTGTGATTGTATGATTATGATTGTATGATTGTGAATGTATGATTATGATTGTATGGTTGTGATTGTATGATTGTGATTGTATGATTGTGATTGTATGATTTTATTTGGGAGATTGTATTTGGGAGATTGTAATTGTATGATTGCGATTGTATGACTGTGATTGTATGCTTGTGATGTATGATTGTAATTGTATGATTATGATTGTATGATTGTGATTGTATGATTGTGATTGTATGATTGTGATTGTATGACTGTGATTGTATGATTGTGATTGTATGATTGTGATTTTATGATTGTGATTGTATGATTGTGAAAGTATGATTGTGATTGTATGATTGTGATTGTATGATTGTGATTGTATGATTGTGATTGTATGATTGTGATTGTATGATTGTGATTGTATGATTGTGATTGTATGATTGTGATTGTATGATTGTATTTGGGAGATTGTATTTGGGAGATTGTAATTGTATGATTGCGATTGTATGATTGTGATGTATGATTGCGATTGTATGATTATGATTGTATGATTGTGATTGTATGATTGTGATTGTATGACTGTGATTGTATGATTGTGATTGTATGATTGTGATTGTATGATTGTGACTCTATGATTGTGAAAGTATGATTGTGATTGTGTGATTGTGATTGTATGATTGTGATTGTATGATTGTGATTGTATGATTGTGATTGTATGATTGTGATTGTATGATTGTGATTGTCTGATTGTGGTTGTGCGATTGTGATTGTATGATTGTGATTGTATGATTGTGATTGTATGATTGTGATTGTATGATAGTGATTGTATGATTGTGATTGTATGATTGTGATTGTATGATTGTGATTGTATGATTGTGATTCTATGATTGTGATTGTGTGATTGTGATTGTATGATTGTGATTGTCTGATTGTGGTTGTATGATTGTAATTGGGAGATTGTAATTGTATGATTGCGATTGTATGATTGAGATTGTATGATTGTGATTGTATGCTTGCGATTGTATGATTGTGATTGTATGATTGTGATTGTATGATTGTGGTTGTGCGATTGTGATTGTATGATTGTGATTGTATGATTGTGATCGTATGATTGTGATGGTATGATTGTGATCGTATGATTGTGATTGTATGATTGTGATTGTATGATTGTGATTGTATGATTGTCATTGTATGATTGTCATTGTATGATTGTGATTGTATGATTGTGATTGTATGACTGTGACTGTATGATTGTGATTGTATGATTGTGATTGTATGATTGTGATTGCATGATTGTGATTGCATGATTGTGATTGCATGATTGCGATAGTATGATTGTCATTGTATGATTGTCATTGTATGATTGTCATTGTATGATTGTGATTGTATGATTGTGATTGTATGACTGTGACTGTATGATTGTGATTGTATGATTGTGATTGTATGATTGTGATTGCATGATTGTGATTGCATGATTGTGATTGCATGATTGTGATTGTAGGATTTTGATTATATGATTGTGATTGTATGATTGTGATTGTATGATTGTGATTGTATGATTGTGATTGTATGATTGTGATTGTATGATTGTGATTGTATGATTGTGATTGTATGATTGTGATTGTATGATTGTGATTGTCTGATTGTGGTTGTATGATTGTGATTGTATGATTGGAATTGTATGATTATGATTGTATGATTGTGATTGTATCATTGTGATGGTATGATTGTGATTGTATGATTGCGATAGTATGATTGTGATTGTACGATTGTAATTGTAGGATTGTGATTGTATGATTGCGATTGTATGATTGTGATTGTATGATTATGATTGTATGATTGTGAATGTATTATTATGATTGTACAGCTGTGATTGTATGATTGTGATTGTATGATTGTATTTGGGAGATTGTAATTGTATGATTGCGATTGTATGATTGTGATTGTATGATTGTGATGTATGATTGTAATTGTATGATTATGATTGTATGATTGTGATTGTATGATTGTGATTGTATGACTGTGATTGTATGATTGTGATTGTATGATTGTGATTGTATGATTGTGATTGTATGATTGTGATTGTATGATTTTGATTGTATGATTGTGATTGTATGATTGTGATTGTATGATTGTGATTGTATGATTGTGATTGTATGATTGTGATTGTATGATTGTATTTGGGAGATTGTATTTGAGAGATTGTAATTGTATGATTGCGATTGTATGATTGTGATTGTATGATTGTGATGTATGATTGTAATTGTATGATTATGATTGTATGATTTTGATTGTATGATTGTGATTGTATGATTGTGATTGTCTGATTGTGGTTGTATGATTGTGATTCTATGATTGTGATTGTATGATTGTCATTGTATGATTGTGATTGTATGATTGTATTTGGGAGATTGTATTTGGGAGATTGTAATTGTATGATTGCGATTGTATGATTGAGATTGTATGATTGTGATTGTATGCTTGCGATTGTATGATTGTGATTGTATGATTGTGATTGTATGATTGTGATTGTATGATTGTGGTTGTGCGATTGTGATTGTATGATTGTGATTGTATGATTATGATCGTATGATTGTGATTGTATGATTATGATTGTATGATTGTGATTGCATGATTGAGATTGTATGATTGTGATTGTATGCTTGCGATTGTATGATTGTGATTGTACGATTGTGATTGTATGATAGTGATTGTATGATTGTGATTGTATGATTGTGATTGTATGAATGTGATTGTATGATTGTGATTGTATGATTGTGATTCTATGATTGTGATTGTATGATTGTGATTGTATGATTGTGATTGTATGATTGGAATTGTATGATTATGATTGTATGATTGTGATTGTATGATTGTGATGGTATGATGGTGATTGTATGATTGCGATAGTATGATTGTGATTGTACGATTGTGATTGTAGGATTGTGATTGTATGATTGCGATTCTATGATTGTGATTGTATCATTATGATTGTATGATTGTGAATGTATGATTATGATTGTATGGTTGTGATTGTATGATTGTGATTGTATGATTGTGATTGTATGATTGTGATTGTATGATTTTATTTGGGAGATTGTATTTGGGAGATTGTAATTGTATGATTGCGATTGTATGATTACGATTGTATGATTGTGATGTATGATTGTAATTGTATGATTATGATTGTATGATTGTGATTGTATGATTGCGATTGTATGATTGTGATTGTATGATTGTGATGTATGATTGTAATTGTATGATTATGATTGTATGATTGTGATTGTATGACTGTTATTGTATGATTGTGATTGTATGATTGTGATTGTATGATTGTGAATGTATGATTGCGATTGTATGATTGTGATTGTATGATTGTGATTGTATGATTGTGATGTATGATTGTAATTGTATGATTATGATTGTATGATTGTGATTGTATGATTGTGATTGTATGATTGTGATTGTATGATTGTGAAAGTATGATTGTGATTGTATGATTGTGATTGTATGATTGTGAAAGTATGATTGTGATTGTATGATTGTGATTGTATGATTGTGATTGTATGATTGTGATTGTATGATTGTGATTGTATGATTGTGATTGTATGATTGTGATTGTATGATTCTGATTGTATGATTGTGAAAGTATGATTGTGATTGTATGATTGTGATTGTATGATTGTGATTGTATGATTGTGATTGTATGATTGGAATTGTATGATTATGATTGTATGATTGTGATTGTATGATTGCGATAGTATGATTGTGATTGTACGATTGTGATTGTATGATTGTGAATGTATTATTATGATTGTATGGTTGTGATTGTAAGATTGTGATTGTATGATTGTATTTGGGAGATTGTAATTGTATGATTGCGATTGTATGATTGTGATTGTATGATTGTGATGTATGATTGTAATTGTATGATTATGATTGTATGATTGCGATTGTATGACTGTGATTGTATGCTTGTGATGTATGATTGTAATTGTATGATTATGATTGTATGATTGTGATTGTATGATTGTGATTGTATGATTGTGATTGTATGACTGTGATTGTATGATTGTGATTGTATGATTGTGATTTTATGATTGTGATTGTATGATTGTGAAAGTATGATTGTGATTGTATGATTGTGATTGTATGATTGTGATTGTATGATTGTGATTGTATGATTGTGATTGTATGATTGTGATTGTATGATTGTGATTGTATGATTGTGATTGTATGATTGTATTTGGGAGATTGTATTTGGGAGATTGTAATTGTATGATTGCGATTGTATGATTGTGATGTATGATTGCGATTGTATGATTATGATTGTATGATTGTGATTGTATGATTGTGATTGTATGACTGTGATTGTATGATTGTGATTGTATGATTGTGATTGTATGATTGTGACTCTATGATTGTGAAAGTATGATTGTGATTGTGTGATTGTGATTGTATGATTGTGATTGTATGATTGTGATTGTATGATTGTGATTGTATGATTGTGATTGTATGATTGTGATTGTCTGATTGTGGTTGTGCGATTGTGATTGTATGATTGTGATTGTATGATTGTGATTGTATGATTGTGATTGTATGATAGTGATTGTATGATTGTGATTGTATGATTGTGATTGTATGATTGTGATTGTATGATTGTGATTCTATGATTGTGATTGTGTGATTGTGATTGTATGATTGTGATTGTCTGATTGTGGTTGTATGATTGTAATTGGGAGATTGTAATTGTATGATTGCGATTGTATGATTGAGATTGTATGATTGTGATTGTATGCTTGCGATTGTATGATTGTGATTGTATGATTGTGATTGTATGATTGTGGTTGTGCGATTGTGATTGTATGATTGTGATTGTATGATTGTGATCGTATGATTGTGATGGTATGATTGTGATCGTATGATTGTGATTGTATGATTGTGATTGTATGATTGTGATTGTATGATTGTCATTGTATGATTGTCATTGTATGATTGTGATTGTATGATTGTGATTGTATGACTGTGACTGTATGATTGTGATTGTATGATTGTGATTGTATGATTGTGATTGCATGATTGTGATTGCATGATTGTGATTGCATGATTGCGATAGTATGATTGTCATTGTATGATTGTCATTGTATGATTGTGATTGTATGATTGTGATTGTATGACTGTGACTGTATGATTGTGATTGTATGATTGTGATTGTATGATTGTGATTGCATGATTGTGATTGCATGATTGTGATTGCATGATTGTGATTGTAGGATTTTGATTATATGATTGTGATTGTATGATTGTGATTGTATGATTGTGATTGTATGATTGTGATTGTATGATTGTGATTGTATGATTGTGATTGTATGATTGTGATTGTATGATTGTGATTGTCTGATTGTGGTTGTATGATTGTGATTGTATGATTGGAATTGTATGATTATGATTGTATGATTGTGATTGTATCATTGTGATGGTATGATTGTGATTGTATGATTGCGATAGTATGATTGTGATTGTACGATTGTAATTGTAGGATTGTGATTGTATGCTTGCGATTGTATGATTGTGATTGTATGATTGTGATTGTACGATTGTGATTGTATGATTCTGATTGTATGACTGTGAATGTATGATTGTGATTGTATGATTGTGATTGTATGATTGTGATTGCATGATTGTGATAGTATGATTGTGATTGTATGATTTTGATTTTATGATTGTGATTGTATGGTTCT
This sequence comes from Megachile rotundata, assembly GCF_050947335.1. Classification (NCBI taxonomy): domain Eukaryota; kingdom Metazoa; phylum Arthropoda; class Insecta; order Hymenoptera; family Megachilidae; genus Megachile; species Megachile rotundata. The sequence continues at coordinate 568,749 of NW_027473323.1, read as the reverse complement.
GATTGTATGATTCTGATTGTATGATTGTGATTGCCTGATTGTGGTTGTATGATTGTGATTGTATGATTGTGATTGTATGATTGTCATTGTATGATTATGGCTGTATGATTGTGATTGCATGATTGTGATTGTATGATTGTGATTGCATGATTTTGAATGTACGATTGTGATGTATGATTGTAATTGTATGATTATGATTGTATGATTGCGATAGTATGATTGTCATTGTATGATTGTCATTGTATGATTGTGATTGTATGATTGTGATTGTATGATTGTGATTGTATGATTGGAATTGTATGATTATGATTGTATGATTGTGATTGTATGATTGTGATGGTATGATGGTGAATGTATGATTGCGATAGTATGATTGTGATTGTACGATTGTGATTGTAGGATTGTGATTGTATGATTGCGATTCTATGATTGTGATTGTATGATTATGATTGTATGATTGTGAATGTATGATTATGATTGTATGGTTGTGATTGTATGATTGTGATTGTATGATTGTGATTGTATGATTTTATTTGGGAGATTGTATTTGGGAGATTGTAATTGTATGATTGCGATTGTATGACTGTGATTGTATGATTGTGATTGTATGATTGTGATTGTATGATTGTGAAAGTACGATTGTGATTGTATGATTGTGATTGTATGATTGTGATTGTATGATTGTGATTGTATGATTGTGATTGCATGATTTTGAATGTATGATTGTGATTGTCTGATTGTGGTTGTATGATTGTGATTGTATGATTGTGATTGTATGATTGTCATTGTATGATTATGGCTGTATGATTGTGATTGCATGATTGTGATTGTATGATTGTGATTGCATGATTTTGAATGTATGATTGTGATTGTACGATTGTGATTGTACGATTGTGATTGTATGATTGTGATTGTATGACTGTGATTGTATGATTGTGATTGTATGATTGTGATGGTATGATGGCGAATGTATGATTGCGATAGTATGATTGTGATTGTACGATTGTGATTGTAGGATTGTGATTGTATGATTGCGATTCTATGATTGTGATTGTATGATTATGATTGTATGATTGTGAATGTATGATTATGATTGTATGGTTGTGATTGTATGATTGTGATTGTATGATTGTGATTGTATGATTTTATTTGGGAGATTGTATTTGGGAGATTGTAATTGTATGATTGCGATTGTATGACTGTGATTGTATGCTTGTGATGTATGATTGTAATTGTATGATTATGATTGTATGATTGTGATTGTATGATTGTGATTGTATGATTGTGATTGTATGACTGTGATTGTATGATTGTGATTGTATGATTGTGATTTTATGATTGTGATTGTATGATTGTGAAAGTATGATTGTGATTGTATGATTGTGATTGTATGATTGTGATTGTATGATTGTGATTGTATAATTGTGATTGTATGATTGTGATTGTCTGATTGTGGTTGTATGATTGTGATTGTATGATTGGAATTGTATGATTATGATTGTATGATTGTGATTGTATCATTGTGATGGTATGATTGTGATTGTATGATTGCGATAGTATGATTGTGATTGTACGATTGTAATTGTAGGATTGTGATTGTATGATTGCGATTGTATGATTGTGATTGTATGATTATGATTGTATGATTGTGAATGTATTATTATGATTGTACAGTTGTGATTGTATGATTGTGATTGTATGATTTTATTTGGGAGATTGTAATTGTATGATTGCGATTGTATGATTGTGATTGTATGATTGTGATGTATGATTGTAATTGTATGATTATGATTGTATGATTGTGATTGTATGATTGTGATTGTATGACTGTGATTGTATGATTGTGATTGTATGATTGTGATTGTATGATTGTGATTGTATGATTGTGATTGTATGATTTTGATTGTATGATTGTGATTGTATGATTGTGATTGTATGATTGTGATTGTATGATTGTGATTGTATGATTGTGATTGTATGATTGTGATTGTATGATAGTGATTGTATGATTGTGATTGTATGATTGTGATTGTATGATTGTGATTGTATGATTGTGATTCTATGATTGTGATTGTGTGATTGTGATTGTATGATTGTGATTGTCTGATTGTGGTTGTATGATTGTAATTGGGAGATTGTAATTGTATGATTGCGATTGTATGATTGAGATTGTATGATTGTGATTGTATGCTTGCGATTGTATGATTGTGATTGTATGATTGTGATTGTATGATTGTGGTTGTGCGATTGTGATTGTATGATTGTGATTGTATGATTGTGATCGTATGATTGTGATGGTATGATTGTGATCGTATGATTGTGATTGTATGATTGTGATTGTATGATTGTGATTGTATGATTGTCATTGTATGATTGTCATTGTATGATTGTGATTGTATGATTGTGATTGTATGACTGTGACTGTATGATTGTGATTGTATGATTGTGATTGTATGATTGTGATTGCATGATTGTGATTGCATGATTGTGATTGCATGATTGTGATTGTAGGATTTTGATTATATGATTGTGATTGTATGATTGTGATTGTATGATAGTGATTGTATGATTGTGATTGTATGATTGTGATTGTATGATTGTGATTGTATGATTGTGATTGTATGATTGTGATTGTATGATTGTGATTGTATGATTGTGATGGTCTGATTGTGGTTGTATGATTGTGATTGTATGATTGGAATTGTATGATTATGATTGTATGATTGTGATTGTATCATTGTGATGGTATGATTGTGATTGTATGATTGCGATAGTATGATTGTCATTGTATGATTGTGATTGTATGATTGTGATTGTATGACTGTGACTGTATGATTGTGATTGTATGATTTTGATTGTATGATTGTGATTGTATGATTGTGATTGTATGATTTTGATTGTATGATTGTGATTGTATGATTGTGATTGTATGATTGTGATTGTATGATTGTGATTGTATGATTGTGATTGTATGATTGTATTTGGGAGATTGTATTTGGGAGATTGTAATTGTATGATTGCGATTGTATGATTGTGATTGTATGATTATGATTGTATGATTGTGAATGTATTATTATGATTGTACAGTTGTGATTGTATGATTGTGATTGTATGATTGTATTTGGGAGATTGTAATTGTATGATTGCGATTGTATGATTGTGATTGTATGATTGTGATGTATGATTGTAATTGTATGATTATGATTGTATGATTGTGATTGTATGATTGTGATTGTATGACTGTGATTGTATGATTGTGATTGTATGATTGTGATTGTATGATTGTGATTGTATGATTGTGATTGTATGATTTTGATTGTATGATTGTGATTGTATGATTGTGATTGTATGATTGTGATTGTATGATTGTGATTGTATGATTGTGATTGTATGATTGTATTTGGGAGATTGTATTTGGGAGATTGTAATTGTATGATTGCGATTGTATGATTGTGATTGTATGATTGTGATGTATGATTGTAATTGTATGATTATGATTGTATGATTGTGATTGTATGATTGTGATTGTATGATTGTGATTGTCTGATTGTGGTTGTATGATTGTGATTGTATGATTGTGATTGTATGATTGTCATTGTATGATTGTGATTGTATGATTGTATTTGGGAGATTGTATTTGGGAGATTGTAATTGTATGATTGCGATTGTATGATTGAGATTGTATGATTGTGATTGTATGCTTGCGATTGTATGATTGTGATTGTATGATTGTGATTGTACGATTGTGATTGTATGATTCTGATTGTATGACTGTGAATGTATGATTGTGATTGTATGATTGTGATTGTATGATTGTGATTGCATGATTGTGATAGTATGATTGTGATTGTATGATTTTGATTTTATGATTGTGATTGTATGGTTCTGATTGTATGATTCTGATTGTATGATTGTGATTGCCTGATTGTGGTTGTATGATTGTGATTGTATGATTGTGATTGTATGATTGTCATTGTATGATTATGGCTGTATGATTGTGATTGCATGATTGTGATTGTATGATTGTGATTGCATGATTTTGAATGTATGATTGTGATTGTACGATTGTGATTGTACGATTGTGATTGTATGATTGTGATTGTATGACTGTGATTGTATGATTGTGATTGTATGATTGTGATTGTATGATTGTGAAAGTATGATTGTGATTGTATGATTGTGATTGTATGATTGTGATTGTATGATTGTGATTGTATGATTGTGATTGTATGATTGTGATTGTATGATTGTGATTGTATGATTGTGATTGTATGATTGTGATTGTATGATTGTGACTGTATGATTGTGATTGTATGATTGTGATTGTATGATTGTGATTGTATGATTGTGATTCTATGATTGTGATTGTATGATTGTGATTGTATGATTGTGATTGTACGATTGTGATTGTATGATTCTGATTGTATGATTGTGAAAGTATGATTGTGATTGTATGATTGTGATTGTATGATTGTGATTGTATGATTGGAATTGTATGATTATGATTGTATGATTGTGATTGTATGATTGTGATGGTATGATGGTGAATGTATGATTGCGATAGTATGATTGTGATTGTACGATTGTGATTGTAGGATTGTGATTGTATGATTGCGATTCTATGATTGTGATTGTATGATTATGATTGTATGATTGTGAATGTATGATTATGATTGTATGGTTGTGATTGTATGATTGTGATTGTATGATTGTGATTGTATGATTTTATTTGGGAGATTGTATTTGGGAGATTGTAATTGTATGATTGCGATTGTATGACTGTGATTGTATGCTTGTGATGTATGATTGTAATTGTATGATTATGATTGTATGATTGTGATTGTATGATTGTGATTGTATGATTGTGATTGTATGACTGTGATTGTATGATTGTGATTGTATGATTGTGATTTTATGATTGTGATTGTATGATTGTGAAAGTATGATTGTGATTGTATGATTGTGATTGTATGATTGTGATTGTATGATTGTGATTGTATGATTGTGATTGTATGATTGTGATTGTATGATTGTGATTGTATGATTGTGATTGTATGATTGTGATTGTATGATTGTGATTGTATGATTGTATTTGGGAGATTGTATTTGGGAGATTGTAATTGTATGATTGCGATTGTATGATTGTGATGTATGATTGCGATTGTATGATTATGATTGTATGATTGTGATTGTATGATTGTGATTGTATGACTGTGATTGTATGATTGTGATTGTATGATTGTGATTGTATGATTGTGACTCTATGATTGTGAAAGTATGATTGTGATTGTGTGATTGTGATTGTATGATTGTGATTGTATGATTGTGATTGTATGATTGTGATTGTATGATTGTGATTGTATGATTGTGATTGTCTGATTGTGGTTGTGCGATTGTGATTGTATGATTGTGATTGTATGATTGTGATTGTATGATTGTGATTGTATGATAGTGATTGTATGATTGTGATTGTATGATTGTGATTGTATGATTGTGATTGTATGATTGTGATTCTATGATTGTGATTGTGTGATTGTGATTGTATGATTGTGATTGTCTGATTGTGGTTGTATGATTGTAATTGGGAGATTGTAATTGTATGATTGCGATTGTATGATTGAGATTGTATGATTGTGATTGTATGCTTGCGATTGTATGATTGTGATTGTATGATTGTGATTGTATGATTGTGGTTGTGCGATTGTGATTGTATGATTGTGATTGTATGATTGTGATCGTATGATTGTGATGGTATGATTGTGATCGTATGATTGTGATTGTATGATTGTGATTGTATGATTGTGATTGTATGATTGTCATTGTATGGTTGTCATTGTATGATTGTGATTGTATGATTGTGATTGTATGACTGTGACTGTATGATTGTGATTGTATGATTGTGATTGTATGATTGTGATTGCATGATTGTGATTGCATGATTGTGATTGCATGATTGCGATAGTATGATTGTCATTGTATGATTGTCATTGTATGATTGTGATTGTATGATTGTGATTGTATGACTGTGACTGTATGATTGTGATTGTATGATTGTGATTGTATGATTGTGATTGCATGATTGTGATTGCATGATTGTGATTGCATGATTGTGATTGTAGGATTTTGATTATATGATTGTGATTGTATGATTGTGATTGTATGATTGTGATTGTATGATTGTGATTGTATGATTGTGATTGTATGATTGTGATTGTATGATTGTGATTGTATGATTGTGATTGTATGATTGTGATTGTCTGATTGTGGTTGTATGATTGTGATTGTATGATTGGAATTGTATGATTATGATTGTATGATTGTGATTGTATCATTGTGATGGTATGATTGTGATTGTATGATTGCGATAGTATGATTGTGATTGTACGATTGTAATTGTAGGATTGTGATTGTATGATTGCGATTGTATGATTGTGATTGTATGATTATGATTGTATGATTGTGAATGTATTATTATGATTGTACAGCTGTGATTGTATGATTGTGATTGTATGATTGTATTTGGGAGATTGTAATTGTATGATTGCGATTGTATGATTGTGATTGTATGATTGTGATGTATGATTGTAATTGTATGATTATGATTGTATGATTGTGATTGTATGATTGTGATTGTATGACTGTGATTGTATGATTGTGATTGTATGATTGTGATTGTATGATTGTGATTGTATGATTGTGATTGTATGATTTTGATTGTATGATTGTGATTGTATGATTGTGATTGTATGATTGTGATTGTATGATTGTGATTGTATGATTGTGATTGTATGATTGTATTTGGGAGATTGTATTTGAGAGATTGTAATTGTATGATTGCGATTGTATGATTGTGATTGTATGATTGTGATGTATGATTGTAATTGTATGATTATGATTGTATGATTGTGATTGTATGATTGTGATTGTATGATTGTGATTGTCTGATTGTGGTTGTATGATTGTGATTCTATGATTGTGATTGTATGATTGTCATTGTATGATTGTGATTGTATGATTGTATTTGGGAGATTGTATTTGGGAGATTGTAATTGTATGATTGCGATTGTATGATTGAGATTGTATGATTGTGATTGTATGCTTGCGATTGTATGATTGTGATTGTATGATTGTGATTGTATGATTGTGATTGTATGATTGTGGTTGTGCGATTGTGATTGTATGATTGTGATTGTATGATTATGATCGTATGATTGTGATTGTATGATTATGATTGTATGATTGTGATTGCATGATTGAGATTGTATGATTGTGATTGTATGCTTGCGATTGTATGATTGTGATTGTACGATTGTGATTGTATGATAGTGATTGTATGATTGTGATTGTATGATTGTGATTGTATGAATGTGATTGTATGATTGTGATTGTATGATTGTGATTCTATGATTGTGATTGTATGATTGTGATTGTATGATTGTGATTGTATGATTGGAATTGTATGATTATGATTGTATGATTGTGATTGTATGATTGTGATGGTATGATGGTGATTGTATGATTGCGATAGTATGATTGTGATTGTACGATTGTGATTGTAGGATTGTGATTGTATGATTGCGATTCTATGATTGTGATTGTATCATTATGATTGTATGATTGTGAATGTATGATTATGATTGTATGGTTGTGATTGTATGATTGTGATTGTATGATTGTGATTGTATGATTGTGATTGTATGATTTTATTTGGGAGATTGTATTTGGGAGATTGTAATTGTATGATTGCGATTGTATGATTACGATTGTATGATTGTGATGTATGATTGTAATTGTATGATTATGATTGTATGATTGTGATTGTATGATTGCGATTGTATGATTGTGATTGTATGATTGTGATGTATGATTGTAATTGTATGATTATGATTGTATGATTGTGATTGTATGACTGTTATTGTATGATTGTGATTGTATGATTGTGATTGTATGATTGTGAATGTATGATTGCGATTGTATGATTGTGATTGTATGATTGTGATTGTATGATTGTGATGTATGATTGTAATTGTATGATTATGATTGTATGATTGTGATTGTATGATTGTGATTGTATGATTGTGATTGTATGATTGTGATTGTATGATTGTGAAAGTATGATTGTGATTGTATGATTGTGATTGTATGATTGTGAAAGTATGATTGTGATTGTATGATTGTGATTGTATGATTGTGATTGTATGATTGTGATTGTATGATTGTGATTGTATGATTGTGATTGTATGATTGTGATTGTATGATTCTGATTGTATGATTGTGAAAGTATGATTGTGATTGTATGATTGTGATTGTATGATTGTGATTGTATGATTGTGATTGTATGATTGGAATTGTATGATTATGATTGTATGATTGTGATTGTATGATTGCGATAGTATGATTGTGATTGTACGATTGTGATTGTATGATTGTGAATGTATTATTATGATTGTATGGTTGTGATTGTAAGATTGTGATTGTATGATTGTATTTGGGAGATTGTAATTGTATGATTGCGATTGTATGATTGTGATTGTATGATTGTGATGTATGATTGTAATTGTATGATTATGATTGTATGATTGTGATTGTATGATTGTGATTGTATGATTGTGATTGTCTGATTGTGGTTGTATGATTGTGATTGTATGATTGTGATTGTATGATTGTCATTGTATGATTGTGATTGTATGATTGTATTTGGGAGATTGTATTTGGGAGATTGTAATTGTATGATTGCGATTGTATGATTGAGATTGTATGATTGTGATTGTATGATTGTGATTGTATGATTGTGATTGTATGATTGTGAAAGTATGATTGTATTTGTATGATTGTGATTGTATGATTGTGATTGTATGATTGTGATTGTATGATTGTGGTTGTATGATTGTGATTCTATGATTGTGAAAGTATGATTGTGATTGTGCGATTGTGATTGTATGATTGTGATTGTATGATTGTGATTGTATGATTGTGATTGTATGATTGTGATTGTATGATTGTGATTGTATGATTGTGATTGTCTGATTTTGATTGCATGATTGTGATTGTATGACTGTGATTGTATGATTGTGATTGTATGATTGTGATTGTATGATTGTGATTGTATGATTGTGATTGTATGATTGTGAAAGTATGATTGTGATTGTATGATTGTGATTGTATGATTGTGATTGTATGATTGTGATTGTATGATTGTGATTGTATGATTGTATTTGGGAGATTGTATTTGGGAGATTGTAATTGTATGATTGCGATTGTATGATTGTGATTGTATGATTGTGATGTATGATTGTAATTGTATGATTATGATTGTATGATTGTGATTGTATGATTGTGATTGTATGATTGTGATTGTATGATTGTGATTGTATGATTGTGATTGTATGATTCTGATTGTATGATTGTGAAAGTATGATTGTGATTGTATGATTGTGATTGTATAGTTGTGATTGTATGATTGTGATTGTATGATTGTATTTGGGAGATTGTAATTGTATGATTGCGATTGTATGATTGTGATTGTATGATTGTGATGTATGATTGTAATTGTATGATTATGATTGTATGATTTTGATTGCATGATTGTGATTGTATGACTGTGATTGTATGATTGTGATTGTATGATTGTGATTGTATGATTGTGATTGTATGATTGTGATTGTATGATTGTGAAAGTATGATTGTGATTGTATGATTGTGATTGTATGATTGTGATTGTATGATTGTGATTGTATGATTGTGATTGTATGATTGTATTTGGGAGATTGTATTTGGGAGATTGTAATTGTATGATTGCGATTGTATGATTGTGATTGTATGATTGTGATGTATGATTGTAATTGTATGATTATGATTGTATGATTGTGATTGTATGATTGTGATTGTATGATTGTGATTGTATGATTGTGATTGTCTGATTGTGGTTGTATGATTGTGATTGTATGATTGTGATTGTATGATTGTCATTGTATGATTGTGATTGTATGATTGTATTTGGGAGATTGTATTTGGGAGATTGTAATTGTATGATTGCGATTGTATGATTGAGATTGTATGATTGTGATTGTATGCTTGCGATTGTATGATTGTGATTGTATGATTGTGATTGTATGATTGTGGTTGTGCGATTGTGATTGTATGATTGTGATTGTATGATTATGATCGTATGATTGTGATTGTATGATTATGTTTGTATGATTGTGATTGCATGATTGTGATTGTATGATTGTGATTGCATGATTGTGATTGTATGACTGTGATTGTATGATTGTGATTGTATGATTGTAATTGTGTGATTGTGATTGCATGATTGTGATTGTATGATTGTGATTGTATGATTTTGATTGTATGATTTTGATTGTATGATTGTGATTGTATGATTGTGATTGTATGATTCTGATTGTATGATTGTGATTGTATGATTGTGATTGTCTGATTGTGGTTGTATGATTGTGATTGTATGATTGTGATTGTATGATTGTGATTGTATGATTGTGATAACATGATTGTGATTGTATGATTATGATCGTATGATTATGATTGTATGATTATGTTTGTATGATTGTGTTTGCATGATTGTGATTGTATGATTGTGATTGCATGATTGCGATTGTATGACTGTGAATGTATGATTGTGATTGTATGATTGTGATTGTATGATTGTAATTGCATGATTGTGATTGTATGATTGTGATTGTATGATTTTGATTTTATGATTGTGATTGTATGGTTGTGATTGTATGATTGTGATTGTATGATTGTATTTGGGAGATTGTATTTGGGAGATTGTAATTGTATGATTGCGATTGTATGATTGTGATTGTATGATTGTGATGTATGATTGTAATTGTATGATTATGATTGTATGATTGTGATTGTATGATTGTGATTGTATGATTGTGATTGTCTGATTGTGGTTGTATGATTGTGTTTGTATGATTGTGATTGTATGATTGTCATTGTATGATTGTGATTGTATGATTGTATTTGGGAGATTGTATTTGGGAGATTGTAATTGTATGATTGCGATTGTATGATTGAGATTGTATGATTGTGATTGTATGCTTGCGATTGTATGATTGTGATTGTATGATTGTGGTTGTGCGATTGTGATTGTATGATTGTGATTGTATGATTATGATCGTATGATTGTGATTGTATGATTATGTTTGTATGATTGTGATTGCATGATTGTGATTGTATGATTGTGATTGCATGATTGTGATTGTATGACTGTGATTGTATGATTGTGATTGTATGATTGTGATTGTGTGATTGTGATTGCATGATTGTGATTGTATGATTGTGATTGTATGATTTTGATTGTATGATTGTGATTGTATGATTGTGATTGTATGATTCTGATTGTATGATTGTGATTGTATGATTGTGATTGTCTGATTGTGGTTGTATGATTGTGATTGTATGATTGTGATTGTATGATTGTGATTGTATGATTGTGATTGTATGATTGTGATAACATGATTGTGATTGTATGATTGGAATTGTATGATTATGATTGTATGATTGTGATTGTATGATTGCGATAGTATGATTGTGATTGTATGATTGTGATTGTATGATTGTGATTGTATGATTGGAATTGTATGATTATGATTGTATGATTGTGATTGTATGATTGTGATGGTATGATGGTGATTGTATGATTGCGATAGTATGATTGTGATTGTACGATTGTGATTGTAGGATTGTGATTGTATGATTGCGATTCTATGATTGTGATTGTATCATTATGATTGTATGATTGTGAATGTATGATTATGATTGTATGGTTGTGATTGTATGATTGTGATTGTATGATTGTGATTGTATGATTTTATTTGGGAGATTGTATTTGGGAGATTGTAATTGTATGATTGCGATTGTATGATTGTGATTGTATGATTGTGATGTATGATTGTAATTGTATGATTATGATTGTATGATTGTGATTGTATGATTGCGATTGTATGATTGTGATTGTATGATTGTGATGTATGATTGTAATTGTATGATTATGATTGTATGATTGTGATTGTATGACTGTTATTGTATGATTGTGATTGTATGATTGTGATTGTATGATTGTGAATGTATGATTGCGATTGTATGATTGTGATTGTATGATTGTGATTGTATGATTGTGATTGTATGGTTGTGATTGTATGATTCTGATTGTATGATTGTGATTGCCTGATTGTGGTTGTATGATTGTGATTGTATGATTGTGATTGTATGATTGTCATTGTATGATTATGGCTGTATGATTGTGATTGCATGATTGTGATTGTATGATTGTGATTGCATGATTTTGAATGTATGATTGTGATTGTACGATTGTGATTGTATGATTGTGATTGTATGATTGTGATGGTATGATGGTGATTGTATGATTGCGATAGTATGATTGTGATTGTACGATTGTGATTGTAGGATTGTGATTGTATGATTGCGATTCTATGATTGTGATTGTATCATTATGATTGTATGATTGTGAATGTATGATTATGATTGTATGGTTGTGATTGTATGATTGTGATTGTATGATTGTGATTGTATGATTGTGATTGTATGATTGTGATTGTATGATTTTATTTGGGAGATTGTATTTGGGAGATTGTAATTGTATGATTGCGATTGTATGATTGTGATTGTATGATTGTGATGTATGATTGTAATTGTATGATTATGATTGTATGATTGTGATTGTATGATTGCGATTGTATGATTGTGATTGTATGATTGTGATGTATGATTGTAATTGTATGATTATGATTGTATGATTGTGATTGTATGACTGTTATTGTATGATTGTGATTGTATGATTGTGATTGTATGATTGTGAATGTATGATTGCGATTGTATGATTGTGATTGTATGATTGTGATTGTATGATTGTGATTGTATGATTGTGATTGTATGACTGTGATTGTATGATTGTGATTGTATGATTGTGATTGTATGATTGTGATTGTATGATTGTGAAAGTATGATTGTGATTGTATGATTGTGATTGTATGATTGTGATTGTATGATTGTGATAACATGATTGTGATTGTATGATTATGATTGTATGATTGTGAATGTATTATTATGATTGTATGGTTGTGATTGTAAGATTGTGATTGTATGATTGTATTTGGGAGATTGTAATTGTATGATTGCGATTGTATGATTGTGATTGTATGATCGTGATGTATGATAGTAATTGTATGATTATCATTGTATGATTGTGATTGTATGATTGTGATTGTATGATTGTGATTGTATGACTGTGATTGTATGATTGTGATTGTATGATTGTGATTGTATGATTGTGATTGTATGATTGTGAAAGTATGATTGTGATTGTATGATTGTGATTGTATGATTGTGATTGTATGATTGTGATTGTATGATTGTGATTGTATGATTGTGATTGTATGATTGTGATTCTATGATTGTGAAAGTATGATTGTGATTGTGTGATTGTGATTGTATGATTGTGATTGTATGATTGTGATTGTATGATTGTGATTGTATGATTGTGATTGTATGATTGTGATTGTCTGATTGTGGTTGTATGATTGTGATTGTATGATTGTGATTGTATGATTGCGATTGTATGATTGTGATTGTATGATTGTGATTGTATGATTGTGATGTATGATTGTAATTGTATGATTATGATTGTATGATTGTGATTGTATGATTGTGATTGTATGATTGTGATTGTATGACTGTGATTGTATGATTGTGATTGTATGATTGTGATTGTATGATTGTGAAAGTATGATTGTGATTGTATGATTGTGATTGTATGATTGTGATTGTATGATTGTGATTGTATGATTGTGATTGTATGATTCTGATTGTATGATTGTGAAAGTATGATTGTGATTGTATGATTGTGATTGTATGATTGTGATTGTATGATTGTGATTGTATGATTGTGATTGTATGATTGGAATTGTATGATTATGATTGTATGATTGTGATTGTATGATTGCGATAGTATGATTGTGATTGTACGATTGTGATTGTATGATTGTGAATGTATTATTATGATTGTATGGTTGTGATTGTAAGATTGTGATTGTATGATTGTATTTGGGAGATTGTAATTGTATGATTGCGATTGTATGATTGTGATTGTATGATTGTGATGTATGATAGTAATTGTATGATTATCATTGTATGATTGTGATTGTATGATTGTGATTGTATGACTGTGATTGTATGATTGTGATTGTATGATTGTGATTGTATGATTGTGATTGTATGATTGTGAAAGTATGATTGTATTTGTATGATTGTGATTGTATGATTGTGATTGTATGATTGTGATTGTATGAGTGTGATTGTATGATTGTGAAAGTATGATTGTATTTGTATGATTGTGATTGTATGATTGTGATTGTATGATTGTGATTGTATGATTGTGGTTGTATGATTGTGATTCTATGATTGTGAAAGTATGATTGTGATTGTGCGATTGTGATTGTATGATTGTGATTGTATGATTGTGATTGTATGATTGTGATTGTATGATTGTGATTGTATGATTGTGATTGTCTGATTGTGGTTGTATGATTGTGATTGTATGATTGTGATTGTATGATTGTGATTGTATGATTGTGATTGTATGATTCTGATTGTATGATTGTGAAAGTATGATTGTGATTGTATGATTGTGATTGTATAGTTGTGATTGTATGATTGTGATTGTATGATTGTATTTGGGAGATTGTAATTGTATGATTGCGATTGTATGATTGTGATTGTATGATTGTGATGTATGATTGTAATTGTATGATTATGATTGTATGATTTTGATTGCATGATTGTGATTGTATGACTGTGATTGTATGATTGTGATTGTATGATTGTGATTGTAGGATTGTGATTGTATGATTGTGATTGTATGATTGTGAAAGTATGATTGTGATTGTATGATTGTGATTGTATGATTGTGATTGTATGATTGTGATTGTATGATTGTGATTGTATGATTGTATTTGGGAGATTGTATTTGGGAGATTGTAATTGTATGATTGCGATTGTATGATTGTGATTGTATGATTGTGATGTATGATTGTAATTGTATAATTATGATTGTATGATTGTGATTGTATGATTGTGATTGTATGATTGTGATTGTATGATTATGATTGTCTGATTGTGGTTGTATGATTGTGATTGCATGATTGTGATTGTATGATTGTCATTGTATGATTGTGATTGTATGATTGTATTTGGGAGATTGTATTTGGGAGATTGTAATTGTATGATTGCGATTGTATGATTGAGATTGTATGATTGTGATTGTATGCTTGCGATTGTATGATTGTGATTGTATGATTGTGATTGTATGATTTTGATTTTATGATTGTGATTGTATGGTTGTGATTGTATGATTGTGATTGTATGATTGTATTTGGGAGATTGTATTTGGGAGATTGTAATTGTATGATTGCGATTGTATGATTGTGATTGTATGATTGTCATTGTATGATTGTGATTGTATGATTGTCATTGTATGATTGTGATTGTATGATTGTGATTGTATGATCGTGATTGTATGATTGTGATTGTATGATTCTGATTGTATGATTGTGAAAGTATGATTGTGATTGTATGATTGTGATTGTATGATTGTGATTGTATGATTGTAATTGTATGATTATGATTGTATGATTGTGATTGTATGATTGTGATTGTATGATTCTGATCGTATGATTGTGACTCTATGATTGTGAAAGTATGATTGTGATTGTGTGATTTTGATTGTCTGATTGTGGTTGTGCGATTGTGATTGTATGATTGTGATTGTATGATTGCGATTGTATGATTGTGATTGTATGATAGTGATTGTATGATTGTGATTGTATGATTGTGATTGTATGATTGTGATTGTATGATTGTGATTCTATGATTGTGATTGTATGATTGTGATTGTATGATTGTGATTGTCTGATTGTGGTTGTATGATTGTGATTGTATGATTGTGATTGTATGATTGTCATTGTATGATTGTGATTGTATGATTGTGTCTGGGAGATTGTATTTGGGAGATTGTAATTGTATGATTGCGATTGTATGATTGAGATTGTATGATTGTGATTGTATGCTTGCGATTGTATGATTGTGATTGTATGATTGTGATTGTATGATTGTGGTTGTGCGATTGTGATTGTATGATTGTGATTCTATGATTGTGATCGTATGATTGTGATGGTATGATTGTGATCGTATGATTGTGATTGTATGATTGTGATTGTATGATTGTGATTGTATGATTGTCATTGTATGATTGTCATTGTATGATTGTGATTGTATGATTGTGATTGTATGACTGTGATTGTATGATTGTCATTGTATGATTGTGATTGTATGATTGTGATTGCATGATTGTGATTGCATGATTGTGATTGTATGATTTTGATTACATGATTGTGATTGTATGATTGTGATTGTATGATTGTGATTGTATGATTGTGATTGTCTGAATGTGGTTGTATGATTTTGATTGTATGATTGGCATTGTATGATTATGGCTGCATGATTGTGATTGCATGATTGTGATTCTATGATTGTGATTGCATGACTTTGAATGTATGATTGTGATTGTATGATTGTGATTGTATGATTGTGATTGTATGATTGTGATTGTATGATTGTGATTGTATGATTGTGATTGTATGATTGGCATTGTATGAGTATGGCTGCATGATTGTGATTGCATGATTGTGATTGTATGATTGTGATTGCATGATTTTGAATGCATGATTGTGATTGTATGATTGTGATTGTATGATTGTGATTGTATGATTGTGATTGTATGATTGTGGTTGTGCGATTGTGATTGTATGATTGTGATTGTATGATTATGATCGTATGATTGTGATTGTATGATTGTGATTGTATGATTGTGATTGTATGATTGTGATTGTATGATTGTGATTGTATGATTGTGATTGTATGATTGTGATAATATGATTGTGATTGTATGATTGTGATTGTATGACTGTGATTGTATGATTGTGATTGTATGATTGTGATTGTATGATTGTGATTGTATGATTGTGATAGTATGATTGTGATTGTATGATGTGATTGTACGATTGTGATTGTATGATTGTATTTGGGAGATTGTATTTGGGAGATTGTAATTGTATGATTGCGATTGTATGATTGAGATTGTATGATTGTGATTGTATGCTTGCGATTGTATGATTGTGATTGTATGATTGTGATTGTATGATTGTGGTTGTGCGATTGTGATTGTATGATTGTGATTGTATGATTATGATCGTATGATTGTGATTGTATGATTATGTTTGTATGATTGTGATTGCATGATTGTGATTGTATGATTGTGATTGCATGATTGTGATTGTATGATTGTGATTGTATGATTGTGACTGTATGATTGTGATTGTATGATTGTGATTGTATGATTGTGATTGTATGATTGTGATTCTATGATTGTGATTGTATGATTGTGATTGTATGATTGTGATTGTGCGATTGTGATTGTATGATTCTGATTGTATGATTGTGAAAGTATGATTGTGATTGTATGATTGTGATTGTATGATTGTGATTGTATGATTGGAATTGTATGATTATGATTGTATGATTGTGATTGTAGGATTGTGATCGTATGATTGCGATTCTATGATTGTGATTGTATGATTATGATTGTATGATTGTGAATGTATGATTATGATTGTATGGTTGTGATTGTATGATTGTGATTGTATGATTGTGATTGTATGATTTTATTTGGGAGATTGTATTTGGGAGATTGTAATTGTATGATTGCGATTGTATGACTGTGATTGTATGCTTGTGATGTATGATTGTAATTGTATGATTATGATTGTATGATTGTGATTGTATGATTGTGATTGTATGATTGTGATTGTATGACTGTGATTGTATGATTGTGATTGTATGATTGTGATTTTATGATTGTGATTGTATGATTGTGAAAGTATGATTGTGATTGTATGATTGTGATTGTATGATTGTGATTGTATGATTGTGATTGTATGATTGTGATTGTATGATTGTGATTGTATGATTGTGATTGTATGATTGTGATTGTATGATTGTATTTGGGAGATTGTATTTGGGAGATTGTAATTGTATGATTGCGATTGTATGATTGTGATGTATGATTGCGATTGTATGATTATGATTGTATGATTGTGATTGTATGATTGTGATTGTATGACTGTGATTGTATGATTGTGATTGTATGATTGTGATTGTATGATTGTGACTCTATGATTGTGAAAGTATGATTGTGATTGTGTGATTGTGATTGTATGATTGTGATTGTATGATTGTGATTGTATGATTGTGATTGTATGATTGTGATTGTATGATTGTGATTGTCTGATTGTGGTTGTGCGATTGTGATTGTATGATTGTGATTGTATGATTGTGATTGTATGATTGTGATTGTATGATAGTGATTGTATGATTGTGATTGTATGATTGTGATTGTATGATTGTGATTGTATGATTGTGATTCTATGATTGTGATTGTGTGATTGTGATTGTATGATTGTGATTGTCTGATTGTGGTTGTATGATTGTAATTGGGAGATTGTAATTGTATGATTGCGATTGTATGATTGAGATTGTATGATTGTGATTGTATGCTTGCGATTGTATGATTGTGATTGTATGATTGTGATTGTATGATTGTGGTTGTGCGATTGTGATTGTATGATTGTGATTGTATGATTGTGATCGTATGATTGTGATGGTATGATTGTGATCGTATGATTGTGATTGTATGATTGTGATTGTATGATTGTGATTGTATGATTGTCATTGTATGATTGTCATTGTATGATTGTGATTGTATGATTGTGATTGTATGACTGTGACTGTATGATTGTGATTGTATGATTGTGATTGTATGATTGTGATTGCATGATTGTGATTGCATGATTGTGATTGCATGATTGCGATAGTATGATTGTCATTGTATGATTGTCATTGTATGATTGTGATTGTATGATTGTGATTGTATGACTGTGACTGTATGATTGTGATTGTATGATTGTGATTGTATGATTGTGATTGCATGATTGTGATTGCATGATTGTGATTGCATGATTGTGATTGTAGGATTTTGATTATATGATTGTGATTGTATGATTGTGATTGTATGATTGTGATTGTATGATTGTGATTGTATGATTGTGATTGTATGATTGTGATTGTATGATTGTGATTGTATGATTGTGATTGTATGATTGTGATTGTCTGATTGTGGTTGTATGATTGTGATTGTATGATTGGAATTGTATGATTATGATTGTATGATTGTGATTGTATCATTGTGATGGTATGATTGTGATTGTATGATTGCGATAGTATGATTGTGATTGTACGATTGTAATTGTAGGATTGTGATTGTATGATTGCGATTGTATGATTGTGATTGTATGATTATGATTGTATGATTGTGAATGTATTATTATGATTGTACAGCTGTGATTGTATGATTGTGATTGTATGATTGTATTTGGGAGATTGTAATTGTATGATTGCGATTGTATGATTGTGATTGTATGATTGTGATGTATGATTGTAATTGTATGATTATGATTGTATGATTGTGATTGTATGATTGTGATTGTATGACTGTGATTGTATGATTGTGATTGTATGATTGTGATTGTATGATTGTGATTGTATGATTGTGATTGTATGATTTTGATTGTATGATTGTGATTGTATGATTGTGATTGTATGATTGTGATTGTATGATTGTGATTGTATGATTGTGATTGTATGATTGTATTTGGGAGATTGTATTTGAGAGATTGTAATTGTATGATTGCGATTGTATGATTGTGATTGTATGATTGTGATGTATGATTGTAATTGTATGATTATGATTGTATGATTGTGATTGTATGATTGTGATTGTATGATTGTGATTGTCTGATTGTGGTTGTATGATTGTGATTCTATGATTGTGATTGTATGATTGTCATTGTATGATTGTGATTGTATGATTGTATTTGGGAGATTGTATTTGGGAGATTGTAATTGTATGATTGCGATTGTATGATTGAGATTGTATGATTGTGATTGTATGCTTGCGATTGTATGATTGTGATTGTATGATTGTGATTGTATGATTGTGATTGTATGATTGTGGTTGTGCGATTGTGATTGTATGATTGTGATTGTATGATTATGATCGTATGATTGTGATTGTATGATTATGATTGTATGATTGTGATTGCATGATTGAGATTGTATGATTGTGATTGTATGCTTGCGATTGTATGATTGTGATTGTACGATTGTGATTGTATGATAGTGATTGTATGATTGTGATTGTATGATTGTGATTGTATGAATGTGATTGTATGATTGTGATTGTATGATTGTGATTCTATGATTGTGATTGTATGATTGTGATTGTATGATTGTGATTGTATGATTGGAATTGTATGATTATGATTGTATGATTGTGATTGTATGATTGTGATGGTATGATGGTGATTGTATGATTGCGATAGTATGATTGTGATTGTACGATTGTGATTGTAGGATTGTGATTGTATGATTGCGATTCTATGATTGTGATTGTATCATTATGATTGTATGATTGTGAATGTATGATTATGATTGTATGGTTGTGATTGTATGATTGTGATTGTATGATTGTGATTGTATGATTGTGATTGTATGATTGTGATTGTATGATTTTATTTGGGAGATTGTATTTGGGAGATTGTAATTGTATGATTGCGATTGTATGATTACGATTGTATGATTGTGATGTATGATTGTAATTGTATGATTATGATTGTATGATTGTGATTGTATGATTGCGATTGTATGATTGTGATTGTATGATTGTGATGTATGATTGTAATTGTATGATTATGATTGTATGATTGTGATTGTATGACTGTTATTGTATGATTGTGATTGTATGATTGTGATTGTATGATTGTGAATGTATGATTGCGATTGTATGATTGTGATTGTATGATTGTGATTGTATGATTGTGATGTATGATTGTAATTGTATGATTATGATTGTATGATTGTGATTGTATGATTGTGATTGTATGATTGTGATTGTATGATTGTGAAAGTATGATTGTGATTGTATGATTGTGATTGTATGATTGTGAAAGTATGATTGTGATTGTATGATTGTGATTGTATGATTGTGATTGTATGATTGTGATTGTATGATTGTGATTGTATGATTGTGATTGTATGATTGTGATTGTATGATTCTGATTGTATGATTGTGAAAGTATGATTGTGATTGTATGATTGTGATTGTATGATTGTGATTGTATGATTGTGATTGTATGATTGGAATTGTATGATTATGATTGTATGATTGTGATTGTATGATTGCGATAGTATGATTGTGATTGTACGATTGTGATTGTATGATTGTGAATGTATTATTATGATTGTATGGTTGTGATTGTAAGATTGTGATTGTATGATTGTATTTGGGAGATTGTAATTGTATGATTGCGATTGTATGATTGTGATTGTATGATTGTGATGTATGATTGTAATTGTATGATTATGATTGTATGATTGTGATTGTATGATTGTGATTGTATGATTGTGATTGTCTGATTGTGGTTGTATGATTGTGATTGTATGATTGTGATTGTATGATTGTCATTGTATGATTGTGATTGTATGATTGTATTTGGGAGATTGTATTTGGGAGATTGTAATTGTATGATTGCGATTGTATGATTGAGATTGTATGATTGTGATTGTATGATTGTGATTGTATGATTGTGATTGTATGATTGTGAAAGTATGATTGTATTTGTATGATTGTGATTGTATGATTGTGATTGTATGATTGTGATTGTATGATTGTGGTTGTATGATTGTGATTCTATGATTGTGAAAGTATGATTGTGATTGTGCGATTGTGATTGTATGATTGTGATTGTATGATTGTGATTGTATGATTGTGATTGTATGATTGTGATTGTATGATTGTGATTGTCTGATTGTGGTTGTATGATTGTGATTGTATGATTGTGATTGTATGATTGTGATTGTATGATTGTGATTGTATGATTCTGATTGTATGATTGTGAAAGTATGATTGTGATTGTATGATTGTGATTGTATAGTTGTGATTGTATGATTGTGATTGTATGATTGTATTTGGGAGATTGTAATTGTATGATTGCGATTGTATGATTGTGATTGTATGATTGTGATGTATGATTGTAATTGTATGATTATGATTGTATGATTTTGATTGCATGATTGTGATTGTATGACTGTGATTGTATGATTGTGATTGTATGATTGTGATTGTATGATTGTGATTGTATGATTGTGATTGTATGATTGTGAAAGTATGATTGTGATTGTATGATTGTGATTGTATGATTGTGATTGTATGATTGTGATTGTATGATTGTGATTGTATGATTGTATTTGGGAGATTGTATTTGGGAGATTGTAATTGTATGATTGCGATTGTATGATTGTGATTGTATGATTGTGATGTATGATTGTAATTGTATGATTATGATTGTATGATTGTGATTGTATGATTGTGATTGTATGATTGTGATTGTATGATTGTGATTGTCTGATTGTGGTTGTATGATTGTGATTGTATGATTGTGATTGTATGATTGTCATTGTATGATTGTGATTGTATGATTGTATTTGGGAGATTGTATTTGGGAGATTGTAATTGTATGATTGCGATTGTATGATTGAGATTGTATGATTGTGATTGTATGCTTGCGATTGTGTGATTGTGATTGTATGATTGTGATTGTATGATTGTGGTTGTGCGATTGTGATTGTATGATTGTGATTGTATGATTATGATCGTATGATTGTGATTGTATGATTATGTTTGTATGATTGTGATTGCATGATTGTGATTGTATGATTGTGATTGCATGATTGTGATTGTATGACTGTGATTGTATGATTGTGATTGTATGATTGTAATTGTGTGATTGTGATTGCATGATTGTGATTGTATGATTGTGATTGTATGATTTTGATTGTATGATTTTGATTGTATGATTGTGATTGTATGATTGTGATTGTATGATTCTGATTGTATGATTGTGATTGTATGATTGTGATTGTCTGATTGTGGTTGTATGATTGTGATTGTATGATTGTGATTGTATGATTGTGATTGTATGATTGTGATAACATGATTGTGATTGTATGATTATGATCGTATGATTATGATTGTATGATTATGTTTGTATGATTGTGTTTGCATGATTGTGATTGTATGATTGTGATTGCATGATTGCGATTGTATGACTGTGAATGTATGATTGTGATTGTATGATTGTGATTGTATGATTGTAATTGCATGATTGTGATTGTATGATTGTGATTGTATGATTTTGATTTTATGATTGTGATTGTATGGTTGTGATTGTATGATTGTGATTGTATGATTGTATTTGGGAGATTGTATTTGGGAGATTGTAATTGTATGATTGCGATTGTATGATTGTGATTGTATGATTGTGATGTATGATTGTAATTGTATGATTATGATTGTATGATTGTGATTGTATGATTGTGATTGTATGATTGTGATTGTCTGATTGTGGTTGTATGATTGTGTTTGTATGATTGTGATTGTATGATTGTCATTGTATGATTGTGATTGTATGATTGTATTTGGGAGATTGTATTTGGGAGATTGTAATTGTATGATTGCGATTGTATGATTG
Organism: Megachile rotundata; assembly: GCF_050947335.1. Taxonomy (NCBI): domain Eukaryota; kingdom Metazoa; phylum Arthropoda; class Insecta; order Hymenoptera; family Megachilidae; genus Megachile; species Megachile rotundata. Next base: position 545,002 of record NW_027473323.1, on the reverse strand, counting down.
AGATTGTATGATTGTGATTGTATGCTTGCGATTGTATGATTGTGATTGTATGATTGTGGTTGTGCGATTGTGATTGTATGATTGTGATTGTATGATTATGATCGTATGATTGTGATTGTATGATTATGTTTGTATGATTGTGATTGCATGATTGCGATTGTATGATTGTGATTGCATGATTGTGATTGTATGACTGTGATTGTATGATTGTGATTGTATGATTGTGATTGTGTGATTGTGATTGCATGATTGTGATTGTATGATTGTGATTGTATGATTTTGATTGTATGATTGTGATTGTATGATTGTGATTGTATGATTCTGATTGTATGATTGTGATTGTATGATTGTGATTGTCTGATTGTGGTTGTATGATTGTGATTGTATGATTGTGATTGTATGATTGTGATTGTATGATTGTGATTGTATGATTGTGATAACATGATTGTGATTGTATGATTGGAATTGTATGATTGTGATTGTATGATTGCGATAGTATGATTGTGATTGTATGATTGTGATTGTATGATTGTGATTGTATGATTGGAATTGTATGATTATGATTGTATGATTGTGATTGTATGATTGTGATGGTATGATGGTGATTGTATGATTGCGATAGTATGATTGTGATTGTACGATTGTGATTGTAGGATTGTGATTGTATGATTGCGATTCTATGATTGTGATTGTATCATTATGATTGTATGATTGTGAATGTATGATTATGATTGTATGGTTGTGATTGTATGATTGTGATTGTATGATTGTGATTGTATGATTTTATTTGGGAGATTGTATTTGGGAGATTGTAATTGTATGATTGCGATTGTATGATTGTGATTGTATGATTGTGATGTATGATTGTAATTGTATGATTATGATTGTATGATTGTGATTGTATGATTGCGATTGTATGATTGTGATTGTATGATTGTGATGTATGATTGTAATTGTATGATTATGATTGTATGATTGTGATTGTATGACTGTTATTGTATGATTGTGATTGTATGATTGTGATTGTATGATTGTGAATGTATGATTGCGATTGTATGATTGTGATTGTATGATTGTGATTGTATGATTGTGATTGTATGGTTGTGATTGTATGATTCTGATTGTATGATTGTGATTGCCTGATTGTGGTTGTATGATTGTGATTGTATGATTGTGATTGTATGATTGTCATTGTATGATTATGGCTGTATGATTGTGATTGCATGATTGTGATTGTATGATTGTGATTGCATGATTTTGAATGTATGATTGTGATTGTACGATTGTGATTGTATGATTGTGATTGTATGATTGTGATGGTATGATGGTGATTGTATGATTGCGATAGTATGATTGTGATTGTACGATTGTGATTGTAGGATTGTGATTGTATGATTGCGATTCTATGATTGTGATTGTATCATTATGATTGTATGATTGTGAATGTATGATTATGATTGTATGGTTGTGATTGTATGATTGTGATTGTATGATTGTGATTGTATGATTGTGATTGTATGATTGTGATTGTATGATTTTATTTGGGAGATTGTATTTGGGAGATTGTAATTGTATGATTGCGATTGTATGATTGTGATTGTATGATTGTGATGTATGATTGTAATTGTATGATTATGATTGTATGATTGTGATTGTATGATTGCGATTGTATGATTGTGATTGTATGATTGTGATGTATGATTGTAATTGTATGATTATGATTGTATGATTGTGATTGTATGACTGTTATTGTATGATTGTGATTGTATGATTGTGATTGTATGATTGTGAATGTATGATTGCGATTGTATGATTGTGATTGTATGATTGTGATTGTATGATTGTGATTGTATGATTGTGATTGTATGACTGTGATTGTATGATTGTGATTGTATGATTGTGATTGTATGATTGTGATTGTATGATTGTGAAAGTATGATTGTGATTGTATGATTGTGATTGTATGATTGTGATTGTATGATTGTGATAACATGATTGTGATTGTATGATTATGATTGTATGATTGTGAATGTATTATTATGATTGTATGGTTGTGATTGTAAGATTGTGATTGTATGATTGTATTTGGGAGATTGTAATTGTATGATTGCGATTGTATGATTGTGATTGTATGATCGTGATGTATGATAGTAATTGTATGATTATCATTGTATGATTGTGATTGTATGATTGTGATTGTATGATTGTGATTGTATGACTGTGATTGTATGATTGTGATTGTATGATTGTGATTGTATGATTGTGATTGTATGATTGTGAAAGTATGATTGTGATTGTATGATTGTGATTGTATGATTGTGATTGTATGATTGTGATTGTATGATTGTGATTGTATGATTGTGATTGTATGATTGTGATTCTATGATTGTGAAAGTATGATTGTGATTGTGTGATTGTGATTGTATGATTGTGATTGTATGATTGTGATTGTATGATTGTGATTGTATGATTGTGATTGTATGATTGTGATTGTCTGATTGTGGTTGTATGATTGTGATTGTATGATTGTGATTGTATGATTGCGATTGTATGATTGTGATTGTATGATTGTGATTGTATGATTGTGATGTATGATTGTAATTGTATGATTATGATTGTATGATTGTGATTGTATGATTGTGATTGTATGATTGTGATTGTATGACTGTGATTGTATGATTGTGATTGTATGATTGTGATTGTATGATTGTGAAAGTATGATTGTGATTGTATGATTGTGATTGTATGATTGTGATTGTATGATTGTGATTGTATGATTGTGATTGTATGATTCTGATTGTATGATTGTGAAAGTATGATTGTGATTGTATGATTGTGATTGTATGATTGTGATTGTATGATTGTGATTGTATGATTGTGATTGTATGATTGTGATTGTATGATTGGAATTGTATGTTTATGATTGTATGATTGTGATTGTATGATTGCGATAGTATGATTGTGATTGTACGATTGTGATTGTATGATTGTGAATGTATTATTATGATTGTATGGTTGTGATTGTAAGATTGTGATTGTATGATTGTATTTGGGAGATTGTAATTGTATGATTGCGATTGTATGATTGTGATTGTATGATTGTGATGTATGATAGTAATTGTATGATTATCATTGTATGATTGTGATTGTATGATTGTGATTGTATGACTGTGATTGTATGATTGTGATTGTATGATTGTGATTGTATGATTGTGATTGTATGATTGTGAAAGTATGATTGTATTTGTATGATTGTGATTGTATGATTGTGATTGTATGATTGTGATTGTATGAGTGTGATTGTATGATTGTGAAAGTATGATTGTATTTGTATGATTGTGATTGTATGATTGTGATTGTATGATTGTGATTGTATGATTGTGGTTGTATGATTGTGATTCTATGATTGTGAAAGTATGATTGTGATTGTGCGATTGTGATTGTATGATTGTGATTGTATGATTGTGATTGTATGATTGTGATTGTATGATTGTGATTGTATGATTGTGATTGTCTGATTGTGGTTGTATGATTGTGATTGTATGATTGTGATTGTATGATTGTGATTGTATGATTGTGATTGTATGATTCTGATTGTATGATTGTGAAAGTATGATTGTGATTGTATGATTGTGATTGTATAGTTGTGATTGTATGATTGTGATTGTATGATTGTATTTGGGAGATTGTAATTGTATGATTGCGATTGTATGATTGTGATTGTATGATTGTGATGTATGATTGTAATTGTATGATTATGATTGTATGATTTTGATTGCATGATTGTGATTGTATGACTGTGATTGTATGATTGTGATTGTATGATTGTGATTGTATGATTGTGATTGTATGATTGTGATTGTATGATTGTGAAAGTATGATTGTGATTGTATGATTGTGATTGTATGATTGTGATTGTATGATTGTGATTGTATGATTGTGATTGTATGATTGTATTTGGGAGATTGTATTTGGGAGATTGTAATTGTATGATTGCGATTGTATGATTGTGATTGTATGATTGTGATGTATGATTGTAATTGTATAATTATGATTGTATGATTGTGATTGTATGATTGTGATTGTATGATTGTGATTGTATGATTATGATTGTCTGATTGTGGTTGTATGATTGTGATTGCATGATTGTGATTGTATGATTGTCATTGTATGATTGTGATTGTATGATTGTATTTGGGAGATTGTATTTGGGAGATTGTAATTGTATGATTGCGATTGTATGATTGAGATTGTATGATTGTGATTGTATGCTTGCGATTGTATGATTGTGATTGTATGATTGTGATTGTATGATTGTGGTTGTGCGATTGTGATTGTATGATTGTGATTGTATGATTATGATCGTATGATTGTGATTGTATGATTATGTTTGTATGATTGTGATTGCATGATTGTGATTGTATGATTGTGATTGCATGATTGTGATTGTATGACTGTGATTGTATGATTGTGATTGTATGATTGTAATTGTGTGATTGTGATTGCATGATTGTGGTTGTATGATTGTGATTGTATGATTTTGATTGTATGATTGTGATTGTATGATTGTGATTGTATGATTCTGATTGTATGATTGTGATTGTATGATTGTGATTGTATGATTGTGATTGTCTGATTGTGGTTGTATGATTGTGATTGTATGATTGTGATTGTATGATTGTGATTGTATGATTGTGATAACATGATTGTGATTGTATGATTATGATCGTATGATTATGATTGTATGATTATGTTTGTATGATTGTGATTGCATGATTGTGATTGTATGATTGTGATTGCATGATTGTGATTGTATGACTGTGAATGTATGATTGTGATTGTATGATTGTGATTGTATGATTGTAATTGCATGATTGTGATTGTATGATTGTGATTGTATGATTTTGATTTTATGATTGTGATTGTATGGTTGTGATTGTATGATTGTGATTGTATGATTGTATTTGGGAGATTGTATTTGGGAGATTGTAATTGTATGATTGCGATTGTATGATTGTGATTGTATGATTGTCATTGTATGATTGTGATTGTATGATTGTCATTGTATGATTGTGATTGTATGATTGTGATTGTATGATCGTGATTGTATGATTGTGATTGTATGATTCTGATTGTATGATTGTGAAAGTATGATTGTGATTGTATGATTGTGATTGTATGATTGTGATTGTATGATTGTAATTGTATGATTATGATTGTATGATTGTGATTGTATGATTGTGATTGTATGATTCTGATTGTATGATTGTGACTCTATGATTGTGAAAGTATGATTGTGATTGTGTGATTTTGATTGTCTGATTGTGGTTGTGCGATTGTGATTGTATGATTGTGATTGTATGATGGCGATTGTATGATTGTGATTGTATGATAGTGATTGTATGATTGTGATTGTATGATTGTGATTGTATGATTGTGATTGTATGATTGTGATTCTATGATTGTGATTGTATGATTGTGATTGTATGATTGTGATTGTCTGATTGTGGTTGTATGATTGTGATTGTATGATTGTGATTGTATGATTGTCATTGTATGATTGTGATTGTATGATTGTGTCTGGGAGATTGTATTTGGGAGATTGTAATTGTATGATTGCGATTGTATGATTGAGATTGTATGATTGTGATTGTATGCTTGCGATTGTATGATTGTGATTGTATGATTGTGATTGTATGATTGTGGTTGTGCGATTGTGATTGTATGATTGTGATTCTATGATTGTGATCGTATGATTGTGATGGTATGATTGTGATCGTATGATTGTGATTGTATGATTGTGATTGTATGATTGTGATTGTATGATTGTCATTGTATGATTGTCATTGTATGATTGTGATTGTATGATTGTGATTGTATGACTGTGATTGTATGATTGTCATTGTATGATTGTGATTGTATGATTGTGATTGCATGATTGTGATTGCATGATTGTGATTGTATGATTTTGATTACATGATTGTGATTGTATGATTGTGATTGTATGATTGTGATTGTATGATTGTGATTGTCTGAATGTGGTTGTATGATTTTGATTGTATGATTGGCATTGTATGATTATGGCTGCATGATTGTGATTGCATGATTGTGATTCTATGATTGTGATTGCATGACTTTGAATGTATGATTGTGATTGTATGATTGTGATTGTATGATTGTGATTGTATGATTGTGATTGTATGATTGTGATTGTATGATTGTGATTGTATGATTGGCATTGTATGAGTATGGCTGCATGATTGTGATTGCATGATTGTGATTGTATGATTGTGATTGCATGATTTTGAATGCATGATTGTGATTGTATGATTGTGATTGTATGATTGTGATTGTATGATTGTGATTGTATGATTGTGGTTGTGCGATTGTGATTGTATGATTGTGATTGTATGATTATGATCGTATGATTGTGATTGTATGATTGTGATTGTATGATTGTGATTGTATGATTGTGATTGTATGATTGTGATTGTATGATTGTGATTGTATGATTGTGATAATATGATTGTGATTGTATGATTGTGATTGTATGACTGTGATTGTATGATTGTGATTGTATGATTGTGATTGTATGATTGTGATTGTATGATTGTGATAGTATGATTGTGATTGTATGATGTGATTGTACGATTGTGATTGTATGATTGTATTTGGGAGATTGTATTTGGGAGATTGTAATTGTATGATTGCGATTGTATGATTGAGATTGTATGATTGTGATTGTATGCTTGCGATTGTATGATTGTGATTGTATGATTGTGATTGTATGATTGTGGTTGTGCGATTGTGATTGTATGATTGTGATTGTATGATTATGATCGTATGATTGTGATTGTATGATTATGTTTGTATGATTGTGATTGCATGATTGTGATTGTATGATTGTGATTGCATGATTGTGATTGTATGATTGTGATTGTATGATTGTGACTGTATGATTGTGATTGTATGATTGTGATTGTATGATTGTGATTGTATGATTGTGATTCTATGATTGTGATTGTATGATTGTGATTGTATGATTGTGATTGTACGATTGTGATTGTATGATTCTGATTGTATGATTGTGAAAGTATGATTGTGATTGTATGATTGTGATTGTATGATTGTGATTGTATGATTGGAATTGTATGATTATGATTGTATGATTGTGATTGTAGGATTGTGATCGTATGATTGCGATTCTATGATTGTGATTGTATGATTATGATTGTATGATTGTGAATGTATGATTATGATTGTATGGTTGTGATTGTATGATTGTGATTGTATGATTGTGATTGTATGATTTTATTTGGGAGATTGTATTTGGGAGATTGTAATTGTATGATTGCGATTGTATGACTGTGATTGTATGCTTGTGATGTATGATTGTAATTGTATGATTATGATTGTATGATTGTGATTGTATGATTGTGATTGTATGATTGTGATTGTATGACTGTGATTGTATGATTGTGATTGTATGATTGTGATTTTATGATTGTGATTGTATGATTGTGAAAGTATGATTGTGATTGTATGATTGTGATTGTATGATTGTGATTGTATGATTGTGATTGTATGATTGTGATTGTATGATTGTGATTGTATGATTGTGATTGTATGATTGTGATTGTATGATTGTGCTTGTATGATTGTATTTGGGAGATTGTATTTGGGAGATTGTAATTGTATGATTGCGATTGTATGATTGTGATGCATGATTGCGATTGTATGATTATGATTGTATGATTGTGATTGTATGATTGTGATTGTATGACTGTGATTGTATGATTGTGATTGTATGATTGTGATTGTATGATTGTGACTCTATGATTGTGAAAGTATGATTGTGATTGTGTGATTGTGATTGTATGATTGTGATTGTATGATTGTGATTGTATGATTGTGATTGTATGATTGTGATTGTATGATTGTGATTGTCTGATTGTGGTTGTGCGATTGTGATTGTATGATTGTGATTGTATGATTGTGATTGTATGATTGTGATTGTATGATAGTGATTGTATGATTGTGATTGTATGATTGTGATTGTATGATTGTGATTGTATGATTGTGATTGTATGATTGTGATTCTATGATTGTGATTGTGTGATTGTGATTGTATGATTGTGATTGTCTGATTGTGGTTGTATGATTGTAATTGGGAGATTGTAATTGTATGATTGCGATTGTATGATTGAGATTGTATGATTGTGATTGTATGCTTGCGATTGTATGATTGTGATTGTATGATTGTGATTGTATGATTGTGGTTGTGCGATTGTGATTGTATGATTGTGATTGTATGATTGTGATCGTATGATTGTGATGGTATGATTGTGATTGTATGATTGTGATTGTATGATTGTGATTGTATGATTGTGATTGTATGATTGTCATTGTATGATTGTCATTGTATGATTGTGATTGTATGATTGTGATTGTATGACTGTGACTGTATGATTGTGATTGTATGATTGTGATTGTATGATTGTGATTGCATGATTGTGATTGCATGATTGTGATTGCATGATTGTGATTGTAGGATTTTGATTATATGATTGTGATTGTATGATTGTGATTGTATGATTGTGATTGTATGATTGTGATTGTATGATTGTGATTGTATGATTGTGATTGTATGATTGTGATTGTATGATTGTGATTGTATGATTGTGATTGTCTGATTGTGGTTGTATGATTGTGATTGTATGATTGGAATTGTATGATTATGATTGTATGATTGTGATTGTATCATTGTGATGGTATGATTGTGATTGTATGATTGCGATAGTATGATTGTCATTGTATGATTGTCATTGTATGATTGTGATTGTATGATTGTGATTGTATGACTGTGACTGTATGATTGTGATTGTATGATTGTGATTGTATGATTGTGATTGCATGATTGTGATTGCATGATTGTGATTGCATGATTGTGATTGTAGGATTTTGATTATATGATTGTGATTGTATGATTGTGATTGTATGATTGTGATTGTATGATTGTGATTGTATGATTGTGATTGTATGATTGTGATTGTATGATTGTGATTGTCTGATTGTGGTTGTATGATTGTGATTGTATGATTGGAATTGTATGATTATGATTGTATGATTGTGATTGTATCATTGTGATGGTATGATTGTGATTGTATGATTGCGATAGTATGATTGTGATTGTACGATTGTAATTGTAGGATTGTGATTGTATGATTGCGATTGTATGATTGTGATTGTATGATTATGATTGTATGATTGTGAATGTATTATTATGATTGTACAGTTGTGATTGTATGATTGTGATTGTATGATTGTATTTGGGAGATTGTAATTGTATGATTGCGATTGTATGATTGTGATTGTATGATTGTGATGTATGATTGTAATTGTATGATTATGATTGTATGATTGTGATTGTATGATTGTGATTGTATGACTGTGATTGTATGATTTTGATTGTATGATTGTGATTGTATGATTGTGATTGTATGATTGTGATTGTATGATTTTGATTGTATGATTGTGATTGTATGATTGTGATTGTATGATTGTGATTGTACGATTGTGATTGTATGATTGTGATTGTATGATTTTGATTGTATGATTGTGATTGTATGATTGTGATTGTATGATTGTGATTGTATGATTGTGATTGTATGATTGTATTTGGGAGATTGTATTTGGGAGATTGTAATTGTATGATTGCGATTGTATGATTGTGATTGTATGATTGTGATGTATGATTGTAATTGTATGATTATGATTGTATGATTGTGATTGTATGATTGTGATTGTATGATTGTGATTGTCTGATTGTGGTTGTATGATTGTGATTGTATGATTGTGATTGTATGATTGTCATTGTATGATTGTGATTGTATGATTGTATTTGGGAGATTGTATTTGGGAGATTGTAATTGTATGATTGCGATTGTATGATTGAGATTGTATGATTGTGATTGTATGCTTGCGATTGTATGATTGTGATTGTATGATTGTGATTGTATGATTGTGATTGTCTGATTGTGGTTGTATGATTGTGATTGTATGATTGGAATTGTATGATTATGATTGTATGATTGTGATTGTATCATTGTGATGGTATGATTGTGATTGTATGATTGCGATAGTATGATTGTCATTGTATGATTGTCATTGTATGATTGTGATTGTATGATTGTGATTGTATGACTGTGACTGTATGATTGTGATTGTATGATTGTGATTGTATGATTGTGATTGCATGATTGTGATTGCATGATTGTGATTGCATGATTGTGATTGTAGGATTTTGATTATATGATTGTGATTGTATGATTGTGATTGTATGATTGTGATTGTATGATTGTGATTGTATGATTGTGATTGTATGATTGTGATTGTATGATTGTGATTGTCTGATTGTGGTTGTATGATTGTGATTGTATGATTGGAATTGTATGATTATGATTGTATGATTGTGATTGTATCATTGTGATGGTATGATTGTGATTGTATGATTGCGATAGTATGATTGTGATTGTACGATTGTAATTGTAGGATTGTGATTGTATGATTGCGATTGTATGATTGTGATTGTATGATTATGATTGTATGATTGTGAATGTATTATTATGATTGTACAGTTGTGATTGTATGATTGTGATTGTATGATTGTATTTGGGAGATTGTAATTGTATGATTGCGATTGTATGATTGTGATTGTATGATTGTGATGTATGATTGTAATTGTATGATTATGATTGTATGATTGTGATTGTATGATTGTGATTGTATGACTGTGATTGTATGATTGTGATTGTATGATTGTGATTGTATGATTGTGATTGTATGATTGTGATTGTATGATTTTGATTGTATGATTGTGATTGTATGATTGTGATTGTATGATTGTGATTGTATGATTGTGATTGTATGATTGTGATTGTATGATTGTGATTGTATGATTGTGATTGTATGATTGTATTTGGGAGATTGTATTTGGGAGATTGTAATTGTATGATTGCGATTGTATGATTGTGATTGTATGATTGTGATGTATGATTGTAATTGTATGATTATGATTGTATGATTGTGATTGTATGATTGTGATTGTATGATTGTGATTGTATGATTGTGATTGTATGATTGTGATTGTACGATTGTGATTGTATGATTCTGATTGTATGACTGTGAATGTATGATTGTGATTGTATGATTGTGATTGTATGATTGTGATTGCATGATTGTGATAGTATGATTGTGATTGTATGATTTTGATTTTATGATTGTGATTGTATGGTTCTGATTGTATGATTCTGATTGTATGATTGTGATTGCCTGATTGTGGTTGTATGATTGTGATTGTATGATTGTGATTGTATGATTGTCATTGTATGATTATGGCTGTATGATTGTGATTGCATGATTGTGATTGTATGATTGTGATTGCATGATTTTGAATGTATGATTGTGATTGTACGATTGTGATTGTACGATTGTGATTGTATGATTGTGATTGTATGACTGTGATTGTATGATTGTGATTGTATGATTGTGATTGTATGATTGTGAAAGTATGATTGTGATTGTATGATTGTGATTGTATGATTGTGATTGTATGATTGTGATTGTATGATTGTGATTGTATGATTGTGATTGTATGATTGTGATTGTATGATTGTGATTGTATGATTGTGACTGTATGATTGTGATTGTATGATTGTGATTGTATGATTGTGATTGTATGATTGTGATTCTATGATTGTGATTGTATGATTGTGATTGTATGATTGTGATTGTACGATTGTGATTGTATGATTCTGATTGTATGATTGTGAAAGTATGATTGTGATTGTATGATTGTGATTGTATGATTGTGATTGTATGATTGGAATTGTATGATTATGATTGTATGATTGTGATTGTATGATTGTGATGGTATGATGGTGAATGTATGATTGCGATAGTATGATTGTGATTGTACGATTGTGATTGTAGGATTGTGATTGTATGATTGCGATTCTATGATTGTGATTGTATGATTATGATTGTATGATTGTGAATGTATGATTATGATTGTATGGTTGTGATTGTATGATTGTGATTGTATGATTGTGATTGTATGATTTTATTTGGGAGATTGTATTTGGGAGATTGTAATTGTATGATTGCGATTGTATGACTGTGATTGTATGCTTGTGATGTATGATTGTAATTGTATGATTATGATTGTATGATTGTGATTGTATGATTGTGATTGTATGACTGTGATTGTATGATTGTGATTGCATGATTGTGATTGCATGATTGTGATTGCATGATTGTGATTGTAGGATTTTGATTATATGATTGTGATTGTATGATTGTGATTGTATGATTGTGATTGTATGATTGTGATTGTATGATTGTGATTGTATGATTGTGATTGTCTGATTGTGGTTGTATGATTGTGATTGTATGATTGGAATTGTATGATTATGATTGTATGATTGTGATTGTATCATTGTGATGGTATGATTGTGATTGTATGATTGCGATAGTATGATTGTGATTGTACGATTGTAATTGTAGGATTGTGATTGTATGATTGCGATTGTATGATTGTGATTGTATGATTGTGATTGTATGATTGTGAATGTATTATTATGATTGTACAGCTGTGATTGTATGATTGTGATTGTATGATTGTATTTGGGAGATTGTAATTGTATGATTGCGATTGTATGATTGTGATTGTATGATTGTGATGTATGATTGTAATTGTATGATTATGATTGTATGATTGTGATTGTATGATTGTGATTGTATGACTGTGATTGTATGATTGTGATTGTATGATTGTGATTGTATGATTGTGATTGTATGATTGTGATTGTATGATTTTGATTGTATGATTGTGATTGTATGATTGTGATTGTATGATTGTGATTGTATGATTGTGATTGTATGATTGTGATTGTATGATTGTATTTGGGAGATTGTATTTGAGAGATTGTAATTGTATGATTGCGATTGTATGATTGTGATTGTATGATTGTGATGTATGATTGTAATTGTATGATTATGATTGTATGATTGTGATTGTATGATTGTGATTGTATGATTGTGATTGTCTGATTGTGGTTGTATGATTGTGATTGTATGATTGTGATTGTATGATTGTCATTGTATGATTGTGATTGTATGATTGTATTTGGGAGATTGTATTTGGGAGATTGTAATTGTATGATTGCGATTGTATGATTGAGATTGTATGATTGTGATTGTATGCTTGCGATTGTATGATTGTGATTGTATGATTGTGATTGTATGATTGTGGTTGTGCGATTGTGATTGTATGGTTGTGATTGTATGATTATGATCGTATGATTGTGATTGTATGATTATGATTGTATGATTGTGATTGCATGATTGAGATTGTATGATTGTGATTGTATGCTTGCGATTGTATGATTGTGATTGTACGATTGTGATTGTATGATAGTGATTGTATGATTGTGATTGTATGATTGTGATTGTATGAATGTGATTGTATGATTGTGATTGTATGATTGTGATTCTATGATTGTGATTGTATGATTGTGATTGTATGATTGTGATTGTACGATTGTGATTGTATGATTCTGATTGTATGATTGTGAAAGTATGATTGTGATTGTATGATTGTGATTGTATGATTGTGATTGTATGATTGTGATTGTATGATTGGAATTGTATGATTATGATTGTATGATTGTGATTGTATGATTGTGATGGTATGATGGTGATTGTATGATTGCGATAGTATGATTGTGATTGTACGATTGTGATTGTAGGATTGTGATTGTATGATTGCGATTCTATGATTGTGATTGTATCATTATGATTGTATGATTGTGAATGTATGATTATGATTGTATGGTTGTGATTGTATGATTGTGATTGTATGATTGTGATTGTATGATTGTGATTGTATGATTGTGATTGTATGATTTTATTTGGGAGATTGTATTTGGGAGATTGTAATTGTATGATTGCGATTGTATGATTGTGATTGTATGATTGTGATGTATGATTGTAATTGTATGATTATGATTGTATGATTGTGATTGTATGATTGCGATTGTATGATTGTGATTGTATGATTGTGATGTATGATTGTAATTGTATGATTATGATTGTATGATTGTGATTGTATGACTGTTATTGTATGATTGTGATTGTATGATTGTGATTGTATGATTGTGAATGTATGATTGCGATTGTATGATTGTGATTGTATGATTGTGATTGTATGATTGTGATGTATGATTGTAATTGTATGATTATGATTGTATGATTGTGATTGTATGATTGTGATTGTATGATTGTGATTGTATGACTGTGATTGTATGATTGTGATTGTATGATTGTGATTGTATGATTGTGAAAGTATGATTGTGATTGTATGATTGTGATTGTATGATTGTGATTGTATGATTGTGATTGTATGATTGTGATTGTATGATTGTGATTGTATGATTGTGATTGTATGATTCTGATTGTATGATTGTGAAAGTATGATTGTGATTGTATGATTGTGATTGTATGATTGTGAGTGTATGATTGTGATTGTATGATTGGAATTGTATGATTATGATTGTATGATTGTGATTGTATGATTGCGATAGTATGATTGTGATTGTACGATTGTGATTGTATGATTGTGAATGTATTATTATGATTGTATGGTTGTGATTGTAAGATTGTGATTGTATGATTGTATTTGGGAGATTGTAATTGTATGATTGCGATTGTATGATTGTGATTGTATGATTGTGATGTATGATTGTAATTGTATGATTATGATTGTATGATTGTGATTGTATGATTGTGATTGTATGATTGTGATTGTCTGATTGTGGTTGTATGATTGTGATTGTATGATTGTGATTGTATGATTGTCATTGTATGATTGTGATTGTATGATTGTATTTGGGAGATTGTATTTGGGAGATTGTAATTGTATGATTGCGATTGTATGATTGAGATTGTATGATTGTGATTGTATGATTGTGATTGTATGATTGTGATTGTATGATTGTGAAAGTATGATTGTATTTGTATGATTGTGATTGTATGATTGTGATTGTATGATTGTGATTGTATGATTGTGGTTGTATGATTGTGATTCTATGATTGTGAAAGTATGATTGTGATTGTGCGATTGTGATTGTATGATTGTGATTGTATGATTGTGATTGTATGATTGTGATTGTATGATTGTGATTGTATGATTGTGATTGTATGATTGTGATTGTCTGATTGTGGTTGTATGATTGTGATTGTATGATTGTGATTGTATGATTGTGATTGTATGATTGTGATTGTATGATTCTGATTGTATGATTGTGAAAGTATGATTGTGATTGTATGATTGTGATTGTATAGTTGTGATTGTATGATTGTGATTGTATGATTGTATTTGGGAGATTGTAATTGTATGATTGCGATTGTATGATTGTGATTGTATGATTGTGATGTATGATTGTAATTGTATGATTATGATTGTATGATTTTGATTGCATGATTGTGATTGTATGACTGTGATTGTATGATTGTGATTGTATGATTGTGATTGTATGATTGTGATTGTATGATTGTGATTGTATGATTGTGAAAGTATGATTGTGATTGTATGATTGTGATTGTATGATTGTGATTGTATGATTGTGATTGTATGATTGTGATTGTATGATTGTGATTGTATGATTGTATTTGGGAGATTGTATTTGGGAGATTGTAATTGTATGATTGCGATTGTATGATTGTGATTGTATGATTGTGATGTATGATTGTAATTGTATGATTATGATTGTATGATTGTGATTGTATGATTGTGATTGTATGATTGTGATTGTATGATTGTGATTGTCTGATTGTGGTTGTATGATTGTGATTGTATGATTGTGATTGTATGATTGTCATTGTATGATTGTGATTGTATGATTGTATTTGGGAGATTGTATTTGGGAGATTGTAATTGTATGATTGCGATTGTATGATTGAGATTGTATGATTGTGATTGTATGCTTGCGATTGTATGATTGTGATTGTATGATTGTGATTGTATGATTGTGGTTGTGCGATTGTGATTGTATGATTGTGATTGTATGATTATGATCGTATGATTGTGATTGTATGATTATGTTTGTATGATTGTGATTGCATGATTGTGATTGTATGATTGTGATTGCATGATTGTGATTGTATGACTGTGATTGTATGATTGTGATTGTATGATTGTAATTGTGTGATTGTGATTGCATGATTGTGATTGTATGATTGTGATTGTATGATTTTGATTGTATGATTGTGATTGTATGATTGTGATTGTATGATTCTGATTGTATGATTGTGATTGTATGATTGTGATTGTCTGATTGTGGTTGTATGATTGTGATTGTATGATTGTGATTGTATGATTGTGATTGTATGATTGTGATAACATGATTGTGATTGTATGATTATGATCGTATGATTATGATTGTATGATTATGTTTGTATGATTGTGTTTGCATGATTGTGATTGTATGATTGTGATTGCATGATTGTGATTGTATGACTGTGAATGTATGATTGTGATTGTATGATTGTGATTGTATGATTGTAATTGCATGATTGTGATTGTATGATTGTGATTGTATGATTTTGATTTTATGATTGTGATTGTATGATTGTGATGTATGATTGTAATTGTATGATTATGATTGTATGATTGTGATTGTATGACTGTTATTGTATGATTGTGATTGTATGATTGTGATTGTATGATTGTGAATGTATGATTGCGATTGTATGATTGTGATTGTATGATTGTGATTGTATGATTGTGATTGTATGGTTGTGATTGTATGATTCTGATTGTATGATTGTGATTGCCTGATTGTGGTTGTATGATTGTGATTGTATGATTGTGATTGTATGATTGTCATTGTATGATTATGGCTGTATGATTGTGATTGCATGATTGTGATTGTATGATTGTGATTGCATGATTTTGAATGTATGATTGTGATTGTACGATTGTGATTGTATGATTGTGATTGTATGATTGTGATTGTATGATTGTGATTGTATGACTGTGATTGTATGATTGTGATTGTATGATTGTGATTGTATGATTGTGATTGTATGATTGTGAAAGTATGATTGTGATTGTATGATTGTGATTGTATGATTGTGATTGTATGATTGTGATAACATGATTGTGATTGTATGATTATGATTGTATGATTGTGAATGTATTATTATGATTGTATGGTTGTGATTGTAAGATTGTGATTGTATGATTGTATTTGGGAGATTGTAATTGTATGATTGCGATTGTATGATTGTGATTGTATGATCGTGATGTATGATAGTAATTGTATGATTATCATTGTATGATTGTGATTGTATGATTGTGATTGTATGATTGTGATTGTATGACTGTGATTGTATGATTGTGATTGTATGATTGTGATTGTATGATTGTGATTGTATGATTGTGAAAGTATGATTGTGATTGTATGATTGTGATTGTATGATTGTGATTGTATGATTGTGATTGTATGATTGTGATTGTATGATTGTGATTGTATGATTGTGATTGTCTGATTGTGGTTGTATGATTGTGATTGTATGATTGTGATTGTATGATTGCGATTGTATGATTGTGATTGTATGATTGTGATTGTATGATTGTGATTGTATGATTGTGATAACATGATTGTGATTGTATGATTGCGATTCTATGATTGTGATTGTATCATTATGATTGTATGATTGTGAATGTATGATTATGATTGTATGGTTGTGATTGTATGATTGTGATTGTATGATTGTGATTGTATGATTGTGATTGTATGATTGTGATTGTATGATTGTGATTGTATGATTGTGATTGTATGATTGTGATAACATGATTGTGATTGTATGATTGGAATTGTATGATTATGATTGTATGATTGTGATTGTATGATTGCGATAGTATGATTGTGATTGTATGATTGTGATTGTATGATTGTGATTGTATGATTGGAATTGTATGATTATGATTGTATGATTGTGATTGTATGATTGTGATGGTATGATGGTGATTGTATGATTGCGATAGTATGATTGTGATTGTACGATTGTGATTGTAGGATTGTGATTGTATGATTGCGATTCTATGATTGTGATTGTATCATTATGATTGTATGATTGTGAATGTATGATTATGATTGTATGGTTGTGATTGTATGATTGTGATTGTATGATTGTGATTGTATGATTGTGATTGTATGATTTTATTTGGGAGATTGTATTTGGGAGATTGTAATTGTATGATTGCGATTGTATGATTGTGATTGTATGATTGTGATGTATGATTGTAATTGTATGATTATGATTGTATGATTGTGATTGTATGATTGCGATTGTATGATTGTGATTGTATGATTGTGATGTATGATTGTAATTGTATGATTATGATTGTATGATTGTGATTGTATGACTGTTATTGTATGATTGTGATTGTATGATTGTGATTGTATGATTGTGAATGTATGATTGCGATTGTATGATTGTGATTGTATGATTGTGATTGTATGATTGTGATTGTATGGTTGTGATTGTATGATTCTGATTGTATGATTGTGATTGCCTGATTGTGGTTGTATGATTGTGATTGTATGATTGTGATTGTATGATTGTCATTGTATGATTATGGCTGTATGATTGTGATTGCATGATTGTGATTGTATGATTGTGATTGCATGATTTTGAATGTATGATTGTGATTGTACGATTGTGATTGTATGATTGTGATTGTATGATTGTGATTGTATGATTGTGATTGTATGACTGTGATTGTATGATTGTGATTGTATGATTGTGATTGTATGATTGTGATTGTATGATTGTGAAAGTATGATTGTGATTGTATGATTGTGATTGTATGATTGTGATTGTATGATTGTGATAACATGATTGTGATTGTATGATTATGATTGTATGATTGTGAATGTATTATTATGATTGTATGGTTGTGATTGTAAGATTGTGATTGTATGATTGTATTTGGGAGATTGTAATTGTATGATTGCGATTGTATGATTGTGATTGTATGATCGTGATGTATGATAGTAATTGTATGATTATCATTGTATGATTGTGATTGTATGATTGTGATTGTATGATTGTGATTGTATGACTGTGATTGTATGATTGTGATTGTATGATTGTGATTGTATGATTGTGATTGTATGATTGTGAAAGTATGATTGTGATTGTATGATTGTGATTGTATGATTGTGATTGTATGATTGTGATTGTATGATTGTGATTGTATGATTGTGATTGTATGATTGTGATTCTATGATTGTGAAAGTATGATTGTGATTGTGTGATTGTGATTGTATGATTGTGATTGTATGATTGTGATTGTATGATTGTGATTGTATGATTGTGATTGTATGATTGTGATTGTCTGATTGTGGTTGTATGATTGTGATTGTATGATTGTGATTGTATGATTGCGATTGTATGATTGTGATTGTATGATTGTGATTGTATGATTGTGATGTATGATTGTAATTGTATGATTATGATTGTATGATTGTGATTGTATGATTGTGATTGTATGATTGTGATTGTATGACTGTGATTGTATGATTGTGATTGTATGATTGTGATTGTATGATTGTGAAAGTATGATTGTGATTGTATGATTGTGATTGTATGATTGTGATTGTATGATTGTGATTGTATGATTGTGATTGTATGATTCTGATTGTATGATTGTGAAAGTATGATTGTGATTGTATGATTGTGATTGTATGATTGTGATTGTATGATTGTGATTGTATGATTGTGATTGTATGATTGGAATTGTATGATTATGATTGTATGATTGTGATTGTATGATTGCGATAGTATGATTGTGATTGTACGATTGTGATTGTATGATTGTGAATGTATTATTATGATTGTATGGTTGTGATTGTAAGATTGTGATTGTATGATTGTATTTGGGAGATTGTAATTGTATGATTGCGATTGTATGATTGTGATTGTATGATTGTGATGTATGATAGTAATTGTATGATTATCATTGTATGATTGTGATTGTATGATTGTGATTGTATGACTGTGATTGTATGATTGTGATTGTATGATTGTGATTGTATGATTGTGATTGTATGATTGTGAAAGTATGATTGTATTTGTATGATTGTGATTGTATGATTGTGATTGTATGATTGTGATTGTATGATTGTGATTGTATGATTGTGAAAGTATGATTGTATTTGTATGATTGTGATTGTATGATTGTGATTGTATGATTGTGATTGTATGATTGTGGTTGTATGATTGTGATTCTATGATTGTGAAAGTATGATTGTGATTGTGCGATTGTGATTGTATGATTGTGATTGTATGATTGTGATTGTATGATTGTGATTGTATGATTGTGATTGTCTGATTGTGGTTGTATGATTGTGATTGTATGATTGTGATTGTATGATTGTGATTGTATGATTGTGATTGGATGATTCTGATTGTATGATTGTGAAAGTATGATTGTGATTGTATGATTGTGATTGTATAGTTGTGATTGTATGATTGTGATTGTATGATTGTATTTGGGAGATTGTAATTGTATGATTGCGATTGTATGATTGTGATTGTATGATTGTGATGTATGATTGTAATTGTATGATTATGATTGTATGATTTTGATTGCATGATTGTGATTGTATGACTGTGATTGTATGATTGTGATTGTATGATTGTGATTCTATGATTGTAATTGTATGATTATGATTGTATGATTGTGATTGTATGATTGTGATTGTATGATTGTGATTGTATGATTGTGATTGTCTGATTGTGGTTGTATGATTGTGATTGTATGATTGTGATTGTATGATTGTGATTGTATGATTGTGATTGTATGATTCTGATTGTATGATTGTGAAAGTATGATTGTGATTGTATGATTGTGATTGTATAGTTGTGATTGTATGATTGTGATTGTATGATTGTATTTGGGAGATTGTAATTGTATGATTGCGATTGTATGATTGTGATTGTATGATTGTGATGTATGATTGTAATTGTATGATTATGATTGTATGATTTTGATTGCATGATTGTGATTGTATGACTGTGATTGTATGATTGTGATTGTATGATTGTGATTGTATGATTGTGATTGTATGATTGTGATTGTATGATTGTGAAAGTATGATTGTGATTGTATGATTGTGATTGTATGATTGTGATTGTATGATTGTGATTGTATGATTGTGATTGTATGATTGTATTTGGGAGATTGTATTTGGGAGATTGTAATTGTATGATTGCGATTGTATGATTGTGATTGTATGATTGTGATGTATGATTGTAATTGTATAATTATGATTGTATGATTGTGATTGTATGATTGTGATTGTATGATTGTGATTGTATGATTGTGATTGTATGATTATGATTGTCTGATTGTGGTTGTATGATTGTGATTGTATGATTGTGATTGTATGATTGTCATTGTATGATTGTGATTGTATGATTGTATTTGGGAGATTGTATTTGGGAGATTGTAATTGTATGATTGCGATTGTATGATTGAGATTGTATGATTGTGATTGTATGCTTGCGATTGTATGATTGTGATTGTATGATTGTGATTGTATGATTGTGGTTGTGCGATTGTGATTGTATGATTGTGATTGTATGATTATGATCGTATGATTGTGATTGTATGATTATGTTTGTATGATTGTGATTGCATGATTGTGATTGTATGATTGTGATTGCATGATTGTGATTGTATGACTGTGATTGTATGATTGTGATTGTATGATTGTAATTGTGTGATTGTGATTGCATGATTGTGATTGTATGATTGTGATTGTATGATTTTGATTGTATGATTGTGATTGTATGATTGTGATTGTATGATTCTGATTGTATGATTGTGATTGTATGATTGTGATTGTCTGATTGTGGTTGTATGATTGTGATTGTATGATTGTGATTGTATGATTGTGATTGTATGATTGTGATAACATGATTGTGATTGTATGATTATGATCGTATGATTATGATTGTATGATTATGTTTGTATGATTGTGATTGCATGATTGTGATTGTATGATTGTGATTGCATGATTGTGATTGTATGACTGTGAATGTATGATTGTGATTGTATGATTGTGATTGTATGATTGTAATTGCATGATTGTGATTGTATGATTGTGATTGTATGATTTTGATTTTATGATTGTGATTGTATGGTTGTGATTGTATGATTGTGATTGTATGATTGTATTTGGGAGATTGTATTTGGGAGATTGTAATTGTATGATTGCGATTGTATGATTGTGATTGTATGATTGTCATTGTATGATTGTGATTGTATGATTGTCATTGTATGATTGTGATTGTATGATTGTGATTGTATGATTGTGATTGTATGATTGTGATTGTATGATTCTGATTGTATGATTGTGAAAGTATGATTGTGATTGTATGATTGTGATTGTATGATTGTGATTGTATGATTGTGATTGTATGATTGTAATTGTATGATTATGATTGTATGATTGTGATTGTATGATTGTGATTGTATGATTCTGATTGTATGATTGTGACTCTATGATTGTGAAAGTATGATTGTGATTGTGTGATTTTGATTGTCTGATTGTGGTTGTGCGATTGTGATTGTATGATTGTGATTGTATGATTGCGATTGTATGATTGTGATTGTATGATAGTGATTGTATGATTGTGATTGTATGATTGTGATTGTATGACTGTTATTGTATGATTGTGATTGTATGATTGTGATTGTATGATTGTGAATGTATGATTGCGATTGTATGATTGTGATTGTATGATTGTGATTGTATGATTGTGATTGTATGGTTGTGATTGTATGACTGTGATTGTATGATTGTGATTGTATGATTGTGATTGTATGACTGTGATTGTATGATTGTGATTGTATGATTGTGATTGTATGACTGTGATTGTATGATTGTGATTGTATGATTGTAATTGTGTGATTGTGATTGCATGATTGTGATTGTATGATTGTGATTGTATGATTTTGATTGTATGATTGTGATTGTATGATTGTGATTGTATGATTCTGATTGTATGATTGTGATTGTATGATTGTGATTGTCTGATTGTGGTTGTATGATTGTGATTGTATGATTGTGATTGTATGATTGTGATTGTATGATTGTGATAACATGATTGTGATTGTATGATTATGATCGTATGATTATGATTGTATGATTATGTTTGTATGATTGTGTTTGCATGATTGTGATTGTATGATTGTGATTGCATGATTGTGATTGTATGACTGTGAATGTATGATTGTGATTGTATGATTGTGATTGTATGATTGTAATTGCATGATTGTGATTGTATGATTGTGATTGTATGATTTTGATTTTATGATTGTGATTGTATGATTGTGATGTATGATTGTAATTGTATGATTATGATTGTATGATTGTGATTGTATGACTGTTATTGTATGATTGTGATTGTATGATTGTGATTGTATGATTGTGAATGTATGATTGCGATTGTATGATTGTGATTGTATGATTGTGATTGTATGATTGTGATTGTATGGTTGTGATTGTATGATTCTGATTGTATGATTGTGATTGCCTGATTGTGGTTGTATGATTGTGATTGTATGATTGTGATTGTATGATTGTCATTGTATGATTATGGCTGTATGATTGTGATTGCATGATTGTGATTGTATGATTGTGATTGCATGATTTTGAATGTATGATTGTGATTGTACGATTGTGATTGTATGATTGTGATTGTATGATTGTGATTGTATGATTGTGATTGTATGACTGTGATTGTATGATTGTGATTGTATGATTGTGATTGTATGATTGTGATTGTATGATTGTGAAAGTATGATTGTGATTGTATGATTGTGATTGTATGATTGTGATTGTATGATTGTGATAACATGATTGTGATTGTATGATTATGATTGTATGATTGTGAATGTATTATTATGATTGTATGGTTGTGATTGTAAGATTGTGATTGTATGATTGTATTTGGGAGATTGTAATTGTATGATTGCGATTGTATGATTGTGATTGTATGATCGTGATGTATGATAGTAATTGTATGATTATCATTGTATGATTGTGATTGTATGATTGTGATTGTATGATTGTGATTGTATGACTGTGATTGTATGATTGTGATTGTATGATTGTGATTGTATGATTGTGATTGTATGATTGTGAAAGTATGATTATGATTGTATGATTGTGATTGTATGATTGCGATAGTATGATTGTGATTGTATGATTGTGATTGTATGATTGTGATTGTATGATTGGAATTGTATGATTATGATTGTATGATTGTGATTGTATGATTGTGATGGTATGATGGTGATTGTATGATTGCGATAGTATGATTGTGATTGTACGATTGTGATTGTAGGATTGTGATTGTATGATTGCGATTCTATGATTGTGATTGTATCATTATGATTGTATGATTGTGAATGTATGATTATGATTGTATGGTTGTGATTGTATGATTGTGATTGTATGATTGTGATTGTATGATTGTGATTGTATGATTTTATTTGGGAGATTGTATTTGGGAGATTGTAATTGTATGATTGCGATTGTATGATTGTGATTGTATGATTGTGATGTATGATTGTAATTGTATGATTATGATTGTATGATTGTGATTGTATGATTGCGATTGTCTGATTGTGATTGTATGATTGTGATGTATGATTGTAATTGTATGATTATGATTGTATGATTGTGATTGTATGACTGTTATTGTATGATTGTGATTGTATGATTGTGATTGTATGATTGTGAATGTATGATTGCGATTGTATGATTGTGATTGTATGATTGTGATTGTATGATTGTGATTGTATGGTTGTGATTGTATGATTCTGATTGTATGATTGTGATTGCCTGATTGTGGTTGTATGATTGTGATTGTATGATTGTGATTGTATGATTGTCATTGTATGATTATGGCTGTATGATTGTGATTGCATGATTGTGATTGTATGATTGTGATTGCATGATTTTGAATGTATGATTGTGATTGTACGATTGTGATTGTATGATTGTGATTGTATGATTGTGATTGTATGATTGTGATTGTATGACTGTGATTGTATGATTGTGATTGTATGATTGTGATTGTATGATTGTGATTGTATGATTGTGAAAGTATGATTGTGATTGTATGATTGTGATTGTATGATTGTGATTGTATGATTGTGATAACATGATTGTGATTGTATGATTATGATTGTATGATTGTGAATGTATTATTATGATTGTATGGTTGTGATTGTAAGATTGTGATTGTATGATTGTATTTGGGAGATTGTAATTGTATGATTGCGATTGTATGATTGTGATTGTATGATCGTGATGTATGATAGTAATTGTATGATTATCATTGTATGATTGTGATTGTATGATTGTGATTGTATGATTGTGATTGTATGACTGTGATTGTATGATTGTGATTGTATGATTGTGATTGTATGATTGTGATTGTATGATTGTGAAAGTATGATTGTGATTGTATGATTGTGATTGTATGATTGTGATTGTATGATTGTGATTGTATGATTGTGATTGTATGATTGTGATTGTATGATTGTGATTCTATGATTGTGAAAGTATGATTGTGATTGTGTGATTGTGATTGTATGATTGTGATTGTATGATTGTGATTGTATGATTGTGATTGTATGATTGTGATTGTATGATTGTGATTGTCTGATTGTGGTTGTATGATTGTGATTGTATGATTGTGATTGTATGATTGCGATTGTATGATTGTGATTGTATGATTGTGATTGTATGATTGTGATGTATGATTGTAATTGTATGATTATGATTGTATGATTGTGATTGTATGATTGTGATTGTATGATTGTGATTGTATGACTGTGATTGTATGATTGTGATTGTATGATTGTGATTGTATGATTGTGAAAGTATGATTGTGATTGTATGATTGTGATTGTATGATTGTGATTGTATGATTGTGATTGTATGATTGTGATTGTATGATTCTGATTGTATGATTGTGAAAGTATGATTGTGATTGTATGATTGTGATTGTATGATTGTGATTGTATGATTGTGATTGTATGATTGTGATTGTATGATTGTGATTGTATGATTGGAATTGTATGATTATGATTGTATGATTGTGATTGTATGATTGCGATAGTATGATTGTGATTGTACGATTGTGATTGTATGATTGTGAATGTATTATTATGATTGTATGGTTGTGATTGTAAGATTGTGATTGTATGATTGTATTTGGGAGATTGTAATTGTATGATTGCGATTGTATGATTGTGATTGTATGATTGTGATGTATGATAGTAATTGTATGATTATCATTGTATGATTGTGATTGTATGATTGTGATTGTATGACTGTGATTGTATGATTGTGATTGTATGATTGTGATTGTATGATTGTGATTGTATGATTGTGAAAGTATGATTGTATTTGTATGATTGTGATTGTATGATTGTGATTGTATGATTGTGATTGTATGATTGTGATTGTATGATTGTGAAAGTATGATTGTATTTGTATGATTGTGATTGTATGATTGTGATTGTATGATTGTGATTGTATGATTGTGGTTGTATGATTGTGATTCTATGATTGTGAAAGTATGATTGTGATTGTGCGATTGTGATTGTATGATTGTGATTGTATGATTGTGATTGTATGATTGTGATTGTATGATTGTGATTGTCTGATTGTGGTTGTATGATTGTGATTGTATGATTGTGATTGTATGATTGTGATTGTATGATTGTGATTGGATGATTCTGATTGTATGATTGTGAAAGTATGATTGTGATTGTATGATTGTGATTGTATAGTTGTGATTGTATGATTGTGATTGTATGATTGTATTTGGGAGATTGTAATTGTATGATTGCGATTGTATGATTGTGATTGTATGATTGTGATGTATGATTGTAATTGTATGATTATGATTGTATGATTTTGATTGCATGATTGTGATTGTATGACTGTGATTGTATGATTGTGATTGTATGATTGTGATTCTATGATTGTAATTGTATGATTATGATTGTATGATTGTGATTGTATGATTGTGATTGTATGATTGTGATTGTATGATTGTGATTGTCTGATTGTGGTTGTATGATTGTGATTGTATGATTGTGATTGTATGATTGTGATTGTATGATTGTGATTGTATGATTCTGATTGTATGATTGTGAAAGTATGATTGTGATTGTATGATTGTGATTGTATAGTTGTGATTGTATGATTGTGATTGTATGATTGTATTTGGGAGATTGTAATTGTATGATTGCGATTGTATGATTGTGATTGTATGATTGTGATGTATGATTGTAATTGTATGATTATGATTGTATGATTTTGATTGCATGATTGTGATTGTATGACTGTGATTGTATGATTGTGATTGTATGATTGTGATTGTATGATTGTGATTGTATGATTGTGATTGTATGATTGTGAAAGTATGATTGTGATTGTATGATTGTGATTGTATGATTGTGATTGTATGATTGTGATTGTATGATTGTGATTGTATGATTGTGATTGTATGATTGTATTTGGGAGATTGTATTTGGGAGATTGTAATTGTATGATTGCGATTGTATGATTGTGATTGTATGATTGTGATGTATGATTGTAATTGTATAATTATGATTGTATGATTGTGATTGTATGATTGTGATTGTATGATTGTGATTGTATGATTATGATTGTCTGATTGTGGTTGTATGATTGTGATTGTATGATTGTGATTGTATGATTGTCATTGTATGATTGTGATTGTATGATTGTATTTGGGAGATTGTATTTGGGAGATTGTAATTGTATGATTGCGATTGTATGATTGAGATTGTATGATTGTGATTGTATGCTTGCGATTGTATGATTGTTATTGTATGATTGTGATTGTATGATTGTGGTTGTGCGATTGTGATTGTATGATTGTGATTGTATGATTATGATCGTATGATTGTGATTGTATGATTATGTTTGTATGATTGTGATTGCATGATTGTGATTGTATGATTGTGATTGCATGATTGTGATTGTATGACTGTGATTGTATGATTGTGATTGTATGATTGTAATTGTGTGATTGTGATTGCATGATTGTGATTGTATGATTGTGATTGTATGATTTTGATTGTATGATTGTGATTGTATGATTGTGATTGTATGATTCTGATTGTATGATTGTGATTGTATGATTGTGATTGTCTGATTGTGGTTGTATGATTGTGATTGTATGATTGTGATTGTATGATTGTGATTGTATGATTGTGATAACATGATTGTGATTGTATGATTATGATCGTATGATTATGATTGTATGATTATGTTTGTATGATTGTGATTGCATGATTGTGATTGTATGATTGTGATTGCATGATTGTGATTGTATGACTGTGAATGTATGATTGTGATTGTATGATTGTGATTGTATGATTGTAATTGCATGATTGTGATTGTATGATTGTGATTGTATGATTTTGATTTTATGATTGTGATTGTATGGTTGTGATTGTATGATTGTGATTGTATGATTGTATTTGGGAGATTGTATTTGGGAGATTGTAATTGTATGATTGCGATTGTATGATTGTGATTGTATGATTGTCATTGTATGATTGTGATTGTATGATTGTCATTGTATGATTGTGATTGTATGATTGTGATTGTATGATTGTGATTGTATGATTGTGATTGTATGATTCTGATTGTATGATTGTGAAAGTATGATTGTGATTGTATGATTGTGATTGTATGATTGTGATTGTATGATTGTAATTGTATGATTATGATTGTATGATTGTGATTGTATGATTGTGATTGTATGATTCTGATTGTATGATTGTGACTCTATGATTGTGAAAGTATGATTGTGATTGTGTGATTTTGATTGTCTGATTGTGGTTGTGCGATTGTGATTGTATGATTGTGATTGTATGATTGCGATTGTATGATTGTGATTGTATGATAGTGATTGTATGATTGTGATTGTATGATTGTGATTGTATGATTGTGATTGTATGATTGTGATTCTATGATTGTGATTGTATGATTGTGATTGTATGATTGTGATTGTCTGATTGTGGTTGTATGATTGTGATTG
Organism: Megachile rotundata; assembly: GCF_050947335.1. Classification (NCBI taxonomy): domain Eukaryota; kingdom Metazoa; phylum Arthropoda; class Insecta; order Hymenoptera; family Megachilidae; genus Megachile; species Megachile rotundata. The sequence goes on along the minus strand of NW_027473323.1, from coordinate 515,767 downwards.
TATGATTGTGATTGTATGATTGTCATTGTATGATTGTGATTGTATGATTGTGTCTGGGAGATTGTATTTGGGAGATTGTAATTGTATGATTGCGATTGTATGATTGAGATTGTATGATTGTGATTGTATGCTTGCGATTGTATGATTGTGATTGTATGATTGTGATTGTATGATTGTGGTTGTGCGATTGTGATTGTATGATTGTGATTGTATGATTGTGATCGTATGATTGTGATGGTATGATTGTGATCGTATGATTGTGATTGTATGATTGTGATTGTATGATTGTGATTGTATGATTGTCATTGTATGATTGTCATTGTATGATTGTGATTGTATGATTGTGATTGTATGACTGTGATTGTATGATTGTCATTGTATGATTGTGATTGTATGATTGTGATTGCATGATTGTGATTGCATGATTGTGATTGCATGATTGTGATTGTATGATTTTGATAACATGATTGTGATTGTATGATTGTGATTGTATGATTGTGATTGTATGATTGTGATTGTCTGAATGTGGTTGTATGATTTTGATTGTATGATTGGCATTGTATGATTATGGCTGCATGATTGTGATTGCATGATTGTGATTCTATGATTGTGATTGCATGACTTTGAATGTATGATTGTGATTGTATGATTGTGATTGTATGATTGTGATTGTATGATTGTGATTGTATGATTGTGATTGTATGATTGTGATTGTATGATTGTGATTGTATGATTGGCATTGTATGAGTATGGCTGCATGATTGTGATTGCATGATTGTGATTGTATGATTGTGATTGCATGATTTTGAATGCATGATTGTGATTGTATGATTGTGATTGTATGATTGTGATTGTATGATTGTGATTGTATGATTGTGGTTGTGCGATTGTGATTGTATGATTGTGATTGTATGATTATGATCGTATGATTGTGATTGTATGATTGTGATTGTATGATTGTGATTGTATGATTGTGATTGTATGATTGTGATTGTATGATTGTGATAATATGATTGTGATTGTATGATTGTGATTGTATGACTGTGATTGTATGATTGTGATTGTATGATTGTGATTGTATGATTGTGATTGTATGATTGTGATAGTATGATTGTGATTGTATGATGTGATTGTACGATTGTGATTGTATGATTGTATTTGGGAGATTGTATTTGGGAGATTGTAATTGTATGATTGCGATTGTATGATTGAGATTGTATGATTGTGATTGTATGCTTGCGATTGTATGATTGTGATTGTATGATTGTGATTGTATGATTGTGGTTGTGCGATTGTGATTGTATGATTGTGATTGTATGATTATGATCGTATGATTGTGATTGTATGATTATGTTTGTATGATTGTGATTGCATGATTGTGATTGTATGATTGTGATTGCATGATTGTGATTGTATGATTGTGATTGTATGATTGTGACTGTATGATTGTGATTGTATGATTGTGATTGTATGATTGTGATTGTATGATTGTGATTCTAAGATTGTGATTGTATGATTGTGATTGTATGATTGTGATTGTACGATTGTGATTGTATGATTCTGATTGTATGATTGTGAAAGTATGATTGTGATTGTATGATTGTGATTGTATGATTGTGATTGTATGATTGGAATTGTATGATTATGATTGTATGATTGTGATTGTAGGATTGTGATTGTATGATTGCAATTCTATGATTGTGATTGTATGATTATGATTGTATGATTGTGAATGTATGATTATGATTGTATGGTTGTGATTGTATGATTGTGATTGTATGATTGTGATTGTATGATTTTATTTGGGAGATTGTATTTGGGAGATTGTAATTGTATGATTGCGATTGTATGACTGTGATTGTATGCTTGTGATGTATGATTGTAATTGTATGATTATGATTGTATGATTGTGATTGTATGATTGTGATTGTATGATTGTGATTGTATGACTGTGATTGTATGATTGTGATTGTATGATTGTGATTTTATGATTGTGATTGTATGATTGTGAAAGTATGATTGTGATTGTATGATTGTGATTGTATGATTGTGATTGTATGATTGTGATTGTATGATTGTGATTGTATGATTGTGATTGTATGATTGTGATTGTATGATTGTATTTGGGAGATTGTATTTGGGAGATTGTAATTGTATGATTGCGATTGTATGATTGTGATGCATGATTGCGATTGTATGATTATGATTGTATGATTGTGATTGTATGATTGTGATTGTATGACTGTGATTGTATGATTGTGATTGTATGATTGTGATTGTATGATTGTGACTCTATGATTGTGAAAGTATGATTGTGAATGTGTGATTGTGATTGTATGATTGTGATTGTATGATTGTGATTGTATGATTGTGATTGTATGATTGTGATTGTATGATTGTGATTGTCTGATTGTGGTTGTGCGATTGTGATTGTATGATTGTGATTCTATGATTGTGATTGTGTGATTGTGATTGTATGATTGTGATTGTCTGATTGTGGTTGTATGATTGTAATTGGGAGATTGTAATTGTATGATTGCGATTGTATGATTGAGATTGTATGATTGTGATTGTATGCTTGCGATTGTATGATTGTGATTGAATGATTGTGATTGTATGATTGTGGTTGTGCGATTGTGATTGTATGATTGTGATTGTATGATTGTGATCGTATGATTGTGATGGTATGATTGTGATCGTATGATTGTGATTGTATGATTGTGATTGTATGATTGTGATTGTATGATTGTCATTGTATGATTGTCATTGTATGATTGTGATTGTATGATTGTGATTGTATGACTCTGACTGTATGATTGTGATTGTATGATTGTGATTGTATGATTGTGATTGCATGATTGTGATTGCATGATTGTGATTGCATGATTGTGATTGTAGGATTTTGATTATATGATTGTGATTGTATGATTGTGATTGTATGATTGTGATTGTATGATTGTGATTGTATGATTGTGATTGTATGATTGTGATTGTATGATTGTGATTGTATGATTGTGATTGTATGATTGTGATTGTCTGATTGTGGTTGTATGATTGTGATTGTATGATTGGAATTGTATGATTATGATTGTATGATTGTGATTGTATCATTGTGATGGTATGATTGTGATTGTATGATTGCGATAGTATGATTGTCATTGTATGATTGTCATTGTATGATTGTGATTGTATGATTGTGATTGTATGACTGTGACTGTATGATTGTGATTGTATGATTGTGATTGTATGATTGTGATTGCATGATTGTGATTGCATGATTGTGATTGCATGATTGTGATTGTAGGATTTTGATTATCTGATTGCGATTGTATGATTGTGATTGTATGATTGTGATTGTATGATTGTGATTGTATGATTGTGATTGTATGATTGTGATTGTATGATTGTGATTGTCTGATTGTGGTTGTATGATTGTGATTGTATGATTGGAATTGTATGATTATGATTGTATGATTGTGATTGTATCATTGTGATGGTATGATTGTGATTGTATGATTGCGATAGTATGATTGTGATTGTACGATTGTAATTGTAGGATTGTGATTGTATGATTGCGATTGTATGATTGTGATTGTATGATTATGATTGTATGATTGTGAATGTATTATTATGATTGTACAGTTGTGATTGTATGATTGTGATTGTATGATTGTATTTGGGAGATTGTAATTGTATGATTGCGATTGTATGATTGTGATTGTATGATTGTGATGTATGATTGTAATTGTATGATTATGATTGTATGATTGTGATTGTATGATTGTGATTGTATGACTGTGATTGTATGATTGTGATTGTATGATTGTGATTGTATGATTGTGATTGTATGATTGTGATTGTATGATTTTGATTGTATGATTGTGATTGTATGATTGTGATTGTATGATTGTGATTGTATGATTGTGATTGTATGATTGTGATTGTATGATTGTATTTGGGAGATTGTATTTGGGAGATTGTAATTGTATGATTGCGATTGTATGATTGTGATTGTATGATTGTGATGTATGATTGTAATTGTATGATTATGATTGTATGATTGTGATTGTATGATTGTGATTGTATGATTGTGATTGTCTGATTGTGGTTGTATGATTGTGATTGTATGATTGTGATTGTATGATTGTCATTGTATGATTGTGATTGTATGATTGTATTTGGGAGATTGTATTTGCGAGATTGTAATTGTGTGATTGCGATTGTATGATTGAGATTGTATGATTGTGATTGTATGCTTGCGATTGTATGATTGTGATTGTATGATTGTGATTGTACGATTGTGATTGTATGATTCTGATTGTATGACTGTGAATGTATGATTGTGATTGTATGATTGTGGTTGTGCGATTGTGATTGTATGATTGTGATTGTATGATTGTGATCGTATGATTGTGATGGTATGATTGTGATCGTATGATTGTGATTGTATGATTGTGATTGTATGATTGTGATTGTATGATTGTCATTGTATGATTGTCATTGTATGATTGTGATTGTATGATTGTGATTGTATGACTGTGATTGTATGATTGTCATTGTATGATTGTGATTGTATGATTGTGATTGCATGATTGTGATTGCATGATTGTGATTGCATGATTGTGATTGTATGATTTTGATAACATGATTGTGATTGTATGATTGTGATTGTATGATTGTGATTGTATGATTGTGATTGTCTGAATGTGGTTGTATGATTTTGATTGTATGATTGGCATTGTATGATTATGGCTGCATGATTGTGATTGCATGATTGTGATTCTATGATTGTGATTGCATGACTTTGAATGTATGATTGTGATTGTATGATTGTGATTGTATGATTGTGATTGTATGATTGTGATTGTATGATTGTGATTGTATGATTGTGATTGTATGATTGTGATTGTATGATTGGCATTGTATGAGTATGGCTGCATGATTGTGATTGCATGATTGTGATTGTATGATTGTGATTGCATGATTTTGAATGCATGATTGTGATTGTATGATTGTGATTGTATGATTGTGATTGTACGATTGTGATTGTATGATTGTGGTTGTGCGATTGTGATTGTATGATTGTGATTGTATGATTATGATCGTATGATTGTGATTGTATGATTGTGATTGTATGATTGTGATTGTATGATTGTGATTGTATGATTGTGATTGTATGATTGTGATAATATGATTGTGATTGTATGATTGTGATTGTATGACTGTGATTGTATGATTGTGATTGTATGATTGTGATTGTATGATTGTGATTGTATGATTGTGATAGTATGATTGTGATTGTATGATGTGATTGTACGATTGTGATTGTATGATTGTATTTGGGAGATTGTATTTGGGAGATTGTAATTGTATGATTGCGATTGTATGATTGAGATTGTATGATTGTGATTGTATGCTTGCGATTGTATGATTGTGATTGTATGATTGTGATTGTATGATTGTGGTTGTGCGATTGTGATTGTATGATTGTGATTGTATGATTATGATCGTATGATTGTGATTGTATGATTATGTTTGTATGATTGTGATTGCATGATTGTGATTGTATGATTGTGATTGCATGATTGTGATTGTATGATTGTGATTGTATGATTGTGACTGTATGATTGTGATTGTATGATTGTGATTGTATGATTGTGATTGTATGATTGTGATTCTAAGATTGTGATTGTATGATTGTGATTGTATGATTGTGATTGTACGATTGTGATTGTATGATTCTGATTGTATGATTGTGAAAGTATGATTGTGATTGTATGATTGTGATTGTATGATTGTGATTGTATGATTGGAATTGTATGATTATGATTGTATGATTGTGATTGTAGGATTGTGATTGTATGATTGCGATTCTATGATTGTGATTGTATGATTATGATTGTATGATTGTGAATGTATGATTATGATTGTATGGTTGTGATTGTATGATTGTGATTGTATGATTGTGATTGTATGATTTTATTTGGGAGATTGTATTTGGGAGATTGTAATTGTATGATTGCGATTGTATGACTGTGATTGTATGCTTGTGATGTATGATTGTAATTGTATGATTATGATTGTATGATTGTGATTGTATGATTGTGATTGTATGATTGTGATTGTATGATTGTGATTGTATGACTGTGATTGTATGATTGTGATTGTATGATTGTGATTTTATGATTGTGATTGTATGATTGTGAAAGTATGATTGTGATTGTATGATTGTGATTGTATGATTGTGATTGTATGATTGTGATTGTATGATTGTGATTGTATGATTGTGATTGTATGATTGTGATTGTATGATTGTATTTGGGAGATTGTATTTGGGAGATTGTAATTGTATGATTGCGATTGTATGATTGTGATGCATGATTGCGATTGTATGATTATGATTGTATGATTGTGATTGTATGATTGTGATTGTATGACTGTGATTGTATGATTGTGATTGTATGATTGTGATTGTATGATTGTGACTCTATGATTGTGAAAGTATGATTGTGAATGTGTGATTGTGATTGTATGATTGTGATTGTATGATTGTGATTGTATGATTGTGATTGTATGATTGTGATTGTATGATTGTGATTGTCTGATTGTGGTTGTGCGATTGTGATTGTATGATTGTGATTCTATGATTGTGATTGTGTGATTGTGATTGTATGATTGTGATTGTCTGATTGTGGTTGTATGATTGTAATTGGGAGATTGTAATTGTATGATTGCGATTGTATGATTGAGATTGTATGATTGTGATTGTATGCTTGCGATTGTATGATTGTGATTGAATGATTGTGATTGTATGATTGTGGTTGTGCGATTGTGATTGTATGATTGTGATTGTATGATTGTGATCGTATGATTGTGATTGTATGATTGTGATTGTATGATTGTGATTGTATGATTGTCATTGTATGATTGTCATTGTATGATTGTGATTGTATGATTGTGATTGTATGACTCTGACTGTATGATTGTGATTGTATGATTGTGATTGTATGATTGTGATTGCATGATTGTGATTGCATGATTGTGATTGCATGATTGTGATTGTAGGATTTTGATTATATGATTGTGATTGTATGATTGTGATTGTATGATTGTGATTGTATGATTGTGATTGTATGATTGTGATTGTATGATTGTGATTGTATGATTGTGATTGTATGATTGTGATTGTATGATTGTGATTGTCTGATTGTGGTTGTATGATTGTGATTGTATGATTGGAATTGTATGATTATGATTGTATGATTGTGATTGTATCATTGTGATGGTATGATTGTGATTGTATGATTGCGATAGTATGATTGTCATTGTATGATTGTCATTGTATGATTGTGATTGTATGATTGTGATTGTATGACTGTGACTGTATGATTGTGATTGTATGATTGTGATTGTATGATTGTGATTGCATGATTGTGATTGCATGATTGTGATTGCATGATTGTGATTGTAGGATTTTGATTATATGATTGTGATTGTATGATTGTGATTGTATGATTGTGATTGTATGATTGTGATTGTATGATTGTGATTGTATGATTGTGATTGTATGATTGTGATTGTCTGATTGTGGTTGTATGATTGTGATTGTATGATTGGAATTGTATGATTATGATTGTATGATTGTGATTGTATCATTGTGATGGTATGATTGTGATTGTATGATTGCGATAGTATGATTGTGATTGTACGATTGTAATTGTAGGATTGTGATTGTATGATTGCGATTGTATGATTGTGATTGTATGATTATGATTGTATGATTGTGAATGTATTATTATGATTGTACAGTTGTGATTGTATGATTGTGATTGTATGATTGTATTTGGGAGATTGTAATTGTATGATTGCGATTGTATGATTGTGATTGTATGATTGTGATGTATGATTGTAATTGTATGATTATGATTGTATGATTGTGATTGTATGATTGTGATTGTATGACTGTGATTGTATGATTGTGATTGTATGATTGTGATTGTATGATTGTGATTGTATGATTGTGATTGTATGATTTTGATTGTATGATTGTGATTGTATGATTGTGATTGTATGATTGTGATTGTATGATTGTGATTGTATGATTGTGATTGTATGATTGTATTTGGGAGATTGTATTTGGGAGATTGTAATTGTATGATTGCGATTGTATGATTGTGATTGTATGATTGTGATGTATGATTGTAATTGTATGATTATGATTGTATGATTGTGATTGTATGATTGTGATTGTATGATTGTGATTGTCTGATTGTGGTTGTATGATTGTGATTGTATGATTGTGATTGTATGATTGTCATTGTATGATTGTGATTGTATGATTGTATTTGGGAGATTGTATTTGCGAGATTGTAATTGTGTGATTGCGATTGTATGATTGAGATTGTATGATTGTGATTGTATGCTTGCGATTGTATGATTGTGATTGTATGATTGTGATTGTACGATTGTGATTGTATGATTCTGATTGTATGACTGTGAATGTATGATTGTGATTGTATGATTGTGATTGTATGATTGTGATTGCATGATTGTGATAGTATGATTGTGATTGTATGATTTTGATTTTATGATTGTGATTGTATGGTTCTGATTGTATGATTCTGATTGTATGATTGTGATTGCCTGATTGTGGTTGTATGATTGTGATTGTATGATTGTGATTGTATGATTGTCATTGTATGATTATGGCTGTATGATTGTGATTGCATGATTGTGATTGTATGATTGTGATTGCATGATTTTGAATGTATGATTGTGATTGTACGATTGTGATTGTACGATTGTGATTGTATGATTGTGATTGTATGACTGTGATTGTATGATTGTGATTGTATGATTGTGATTGTATGATTGTGAAAGTATGATTGTGATTGTATGATTGTGATTGTATGATTGTGATTGTATCATTGTGATGGTATGATTGTGATTGTATGATTGCGATAGTATGATTGTCATTGTATGATTGTCATTGTATGATTGTGATTGTATGATTGTGATTGTATGACTGTGACTGTATGATTGTGATTGTATGATTGTGATTGTATGATTGTGATTGCATGATTGTGATTGCATGATTGTGATTGCATGATTGTGATTGTAGGATTTTGATTATATGATTGTGATTGTATGATTGTGATTGTATGATTGTGATTGTATGATTGTGATTGTATGATTGTGATTGTATGATTGTGATTGTATGATTGTGATTGTCTGATTGTGGTTGTATGATTGTGATTGTATGATTGGAATTGTATGATTATGATTGTATGATTGTGATTGTAGGATTGTGATTGTATGATTGCGATTCTATGATTGTGAATGTATTATTATGATTGTACAGTTGTGATTGTATGATTGTGATTGTATGATTGTATTTGGGAGATTGTAATTGTATGATTGCGATTGTATGATTGTGATTGTATGATTGTGATGTATGATTGTAATTGTATGATTATGATTGTATGATTGTGATTGTATGATTGTGATTGTATGACTGTGATTGTATGATTCTGATTGTATGATTGTGAAAGTATGATTGTGATTGTATGATTGTGATTGTATGATTGTGATTGTATGATTGGAATTGTATGATTATGATTGTATGATTGTGATTGTAGGATTGTGATTGTATGATTGCGATTCTATGATTGTGATTGTATGATTATGATTGTATGATTGTGAATGTATGATTATGATTGTATGGTTGTGATTGTATGATTGTGATTGTATGATTGTGATTGTATGATTTTATTTGGGAGATTGTAATTGTATGATTGCGATTGTATGACTGTGATTGTATGCTTGTGATGTATGATTGTAATTGTATGATTATGATTGTATGATTGTGATTGTATGATTGTGATTGTATGATTGTGATTGTATGACTGTGATTGTATGATTGTGATTGTATGATTGTGATTTTATGATTGTGATTGTATGATTGTGAAAGTATGATTGTGATTGTATGATTGTGATTGTATGATTGTGATTGTATGATTGTGATTGTATGATTGTGATTGTATGATTGTGATTGTATGATTGTGATTGTATGATTGTGATTGTATGATTGTATTTGGGAGATTGTATTTGGGAGATTGTAATTGTATGATTGCGATTGTATGATTGTGATGCATGATTGCGATTGTATGATTATGATTGTATGATTGTGATTGTATGATTGTGATTGTATGACTGTGATTGTATGATTGTGATTGTATGATTGTGATTGTATGATTGTGACTCTATGATTGTGAAAGTATGATTGTGATTGTGTGATTGTGATTGTATGATTGTGATTGTATGATTGTGATTGTATGATTGTGATTGTATGATTGTGATTGTATGATTGTGATTGTCTGATTGTGGTTGTGCGATTGTGATTGTATGATTGTGATTGTATGATTGTGATTGTATGATTGTGATTGTATGATAGTGATTGTATGATTGTGATTGTATGATTGTGATTGTATGATTGTGATTGTATGATTGTGATTGTATGATTGTGATTCTATGATTGTGATTGTGTGATTGTGATTGTATGATTGTGATTGTATGATTGTGATTGTATGATTGTCATTGTATGATTGTCATTGTATGATTGTGATTGTATGATTGTGATTGTATGACTGTGACTGTATGATTGTGATTGTATGATTGTGATTGTATGATTGTGATTGCATGATTGTGATTGCATGATTGTGATTGCATGATTGTGATTGTAGGATTTTGATTATATGATTGTGATTGTATGATTGTGATTGTATAATTGTGATTGTATGATTGTGATTGTATGATTGTGATTGTATGATTGTGATTGTATGATTGTGATTGTATGATTGTGATTGTATGATTGTGATTGTCTGATTGTGGTTGTATGATTGTGATTGTATGATTGGAATTGTATGATTATGATTGTATGATTGTGATTGTATCATTGTGATGGTATGATTGTGATTGTATGATTGCGATAGTATGATTGTCATTGTATGATTGTCATTGTATGATTGTGATTGTATGATTGTGATTGTATGACTGTGACTGTATGATTGTGATTGTATGATTGTGATTGTATGATTGTGATTGCATGATTGTGATTGCATGATTGTGATTGCATGATTGTGATTGTAGGATTTTGATTATATGATTGTGATTGTATGATTGTGATTGTATGATTGTGATTGTATGATTGTGATTGTATGATTGTGATTGTATGATTGTGATTGTATGATTGTGATTGTCTGATTGTGGTTGTATGATTGTGATTGTATGATTGGAATTGTATGATTATGATTGTATGATTGTGATTGTATCATTGTGATGGTATGATTGTGATTGTATGATTGCGATAGTATGATTGTGATTGTACGATTGTAATTGTAGGATTGTGATTGTATGATTGCGATTGTATGATTGTGATTGTATGATTATGATTGTATGATTGTGAATGTATTATTATGATTGTACAGTTGTGATTGTATGATTGTGATTGTATGATTGTATTTGGGAGATTGTAATTGTATGATTGCGATTGTATGATTGTGATTGTATGATTGTGATGTATGATTGTAATTGTATGATTATGATTGTATGATTGTGATTGTATGATTGTGATTGTATGACTGTGATTGTATGATTGTGATTGTATGATTGTGATTGTATGATTGTGATTGTATGATTGTGATTGTATGATTTTGATTGTATGATTGTGATTGTATGATTGTGATTGTATGATTGTGATTGTATGATTGTGATTGTATGATTGTGATTGTATGATTGTATTTGGGAGATTGTATTTGGGAGATTGTAATTGTATGATTGCGATTGTATGATTGTGATTGTATGATTGTGATGTATGATTGTAATTGTATGATTATGATTGTATGATTGTGATTGTATGATTGTGATTGTATGATTGTGATTGTCTGATTGTGGTTGTATGATTGTGATTGTATGATTGTGATTGTATGATTGTCATTGTATGATTGTGATTGTATGATTGTATTTGGGAGATTGTATTTGCGAGATTGTAATTGTATGATTGCGATTGTATGATTGAGATTGTATGATTGTGATTGTATGCTTGCGATTGTATGATTGTGATTGTATGATTGTGATTGTACGATTGTGATTGTATGATTCTGATTGTATGACTGTGAATGTATGATTGTGATTGTATGATTGTGATTGTATGATTGTGATTGCATGATTGTGATAGTATGATTGTGATTGTATGATTTTGATTTTATGATTGTGATTGTATGGTTCTGATTGTATGATTCTGATTGTATGATTGTGATTGCCTGATTGTGGTTGTATGATTGTGATTGTATGATTGTGATTGTATGATTGTCATTGTATGATTATGGCTGTATGATTGTGATTGCATGATTGTGATTGTATGATTGTGATTGCATGATTTTGAATGTATGATTGTGATTGTACGATTGTGATTGTACGATTGTGTTTGTATGATTGTGATTGTATGACTGTGATTGTATGATTGTGATTGTATGATTGTGATTGTATGATTGTGATTGTATGATTGTGAAAGTATGATTGTGATTGTATGATTGTGATTGTATGATTGTGATTGTATGATTGTGATTGTATGATTGTGATTGTATGATTGTGATTGTATGATTGTGATTGTATGATTGTGATTGTATGATTGTGACTGTATGATTGTGATTGTATGATTGTGATTGTATGATTGTGATTGTATGATTGTGATTCTATGATTGTGATTGTATGATTGTGATTGTATGATTGTGATTGTACGATTGTGATTGTATGATTCTGATTGTATGATTGTGAAAGTATGATTGTGATTGTATGATTGTGATTGTATGATTGTGATTGTATGATTGGAATTGTATGATTATGATTGTATGATTGTGATTGTATGATTGTGATGGTATGATGGTGAATGTATGATTGCGATAGTATGATTGTGATTGTACGATTGTGATTGTAGGATTGTGATTGTATGATTGCGATTCTATGATTGTGATTGTATGATTATGATTGTATGATTGTGAATGTATGATTATGATTGTATGGTGGTGATTGTATGATTGTGATTGTATGATTGTGATTGTATGATTTTATTTGGGAGATTGTATTTGGGAGATTGTAATTGTATGATTGCGATTGTATGACTGTGATTGTATGCTTGTGATGTGTGATTGTAATTGTATGATTATGATTGTATGATTGTGATTGTATGATTGTGATTGTATGATTGTGATTGTATGACTGTGATTGTATGATTGTGATTGTATGATTGTGATTTTATGATTGTGATTGTATGATTGTGAATGTATGATTGTGATTGTATGATTGTGATTGTATGATTGTGATTGTATGATTGTGATTGTATGATTGTGATTGTATGATTGTGATTGTATGATTGTGATTGTATGATTGTGATTGTATGATTGTATTTGGGAGATTGTATTTGGGAGATTGTAATTGTATGATTGCGATTGCATGATTGTGATGTATGATTGCGATTGTATGATTATGATTGTATGATTGTGATTGTATGATTGTGATTGTATGACTGTGATTGTATGATTGTGATTGTATGATTGTGATTGTATGATTGTGACTCTATGATTGTGAAAGTATGATTGTGATTGTGTGATTGTGATTGTATGATTGTGATTGTATGATTGTGATTGTATGATTGTGATTGTATGATTGTGATTGTATGATTGTGATTGTCTGATTGTGGTTGTGCGGTTGTGATTGTATGATTGTGATTGTATGATTGTGATTGTATGATTGTGATTGTATGATAGTGATTGTATGATTGTGATTGTATGATTGTGATTGTATGATTGTGATTGTATGATTGTGATTCTATGATTGTGATTGTGTGATTGTGATTGTATGATTGTGATTGTCTGATTGTGGTTGTATGATTGTAATTGGGAGATTGTAATTGTATGATTGCGATTGTATGATTGAGATTGTATGATTGTGATTGTATGCTTGCGATGGTATGATTGTGATTGTATGATTGTGATTGTATGATTGTGGTTGTGCGATTGTGATTGTATGATTGTGATTGTATGATTGTGATCGTATGATTGTGATGGTATGATTGTGATCGTATGATTGTGATTGTATGATTGTGATTGTATGATTGTGATTGTATGATTGTCATTGTATGATTGTCATTGTATGATTGTGATTGTATGATTGTGATTGTATGACTGTGACTGTATGATTGTGATTGTATGATTGTGATTGTATGATTGTGATTGCAGGATTGTGATTGCATGATTGTGATTGCATGATTGCGATAGTATGATTGTCATTGTATGATTGTCATTGTATGATTGTGATTGTATGATTGTGATTGTATGACTGTGACTGTATGATTGTGATTGTATGATTGTGATTGTATGATTGTGATTGCATGATTGTGATTGCATGATTGTGATTGCATGATTGTGATTGTAGGATTTTGATTATATGATTGTGATTGTATGATTGTGATTGTATGATTGTGATTGTATGATTGTGATTGTATGATTGTGATTGTATGATTGTGATTGTATGATTGTGATTGTATGATTGTGATTGTCTGATTGTGGTTGTATGATTGTGATTGTATGATTGGAATTGTATGATTATGATTGTATGATTGTGATTGTATCATTGTGATGGTATGATTGTGATTGTATGATTGCGATAGTATGATTGTGATTGTATGATTGTGATGGTATGATTGTGATTGTATGATTGCGATAGTATGATTGTGATTGTACGATTGTGATTGTAGGATTGTGATTTTATGATTGCGATTGTATGATTGTGATTGTATCATTATGATTGTATGATTGTGAATGTATTATTATGATTGTATAGTTGTGATTGTATGATTGTGATTGTATGATTGTATTTGGGAGATTGTAATTGTATGATTGCGATTGTATGATTGTGATTGTATGATTGCGATTGTATGATTGTGATTGTATGATTGTGGTGTATGATTGTAATTGTATGATTATGATTGTATGATTGTGATTGTATGATTGTGATTGTATGATTGTGATTGTATGATTGTGATTGTATGATTGTGATTGTATGATTGTATTTGGGAGATTGTATTTGAGAGATTGTAATTGTATGATTGCGATTGTATGATTGTGATTGTATGATTGTGATGTATGATTGTAATTGTATGATTATGATTGTATGATTGTGATTGTATGATTGTGATTGTATGATTGTGATTGTCTGATTGTGGTTGTATGATTGTGATTGTATGATTGTGATTGTATGATTGTCATTGTATGATTGTGATTGTATGATTGTATTTGGGAGATTGTATTTGGGAGATTGTAATTGTATGATTGCGATTGTATGATTGAGATTGTATGATTGTGATTGTATGCTTGCGATTGTATGATTGTGATTGTATGATTGTGATTGTATGATTGTGGTTGTGCGATTGTGATTGTATGATTGTGATTGTATGATTATGATCGTATGATTGTGATTGTATGATTATGATTGTATGATTGTGATTGCATGATTGAGATTGTATGATTGTGATTGTATGCTTGCGATTGTATGATTGTGATTGTACGATTGTGATTGTATGATAGTGATTGTATGATTGTGATTGTATGATTGTGATTGTATGAATGTGATTGTATGATTGTGATTGTATGATTGTGATTCTATGATTGTGATTGTATGATTGTGATTGTATGATTGTGATTGTACGATTGTGATTGTATGATTCTGATTGTATGATTGTGAAAGTATGATTGTGATTGTATGATTGTGATTGTATGATTGTGATTGTATGATTGGAATTGTATGATTATGATTGTATGATTGTGATTGTATGATTGTGATGGTATGATGGTGATTGTATGATTGCGATAGTATGATTGTGATTGTACGATTGTGATTGTAGGATTGTGATTGTATGATTGTATTTGGGAGATTGTATTTGGGAGATTGTAATTGTATGATTGCGATTGTATGATTGAGATTGTATGATTGTGATTGTATGATTGTGATTGTATGACTGTTATTGTATGATTGTGATTGTATGATTGTGATTGTATGATTGTGAATGTATGATTGCGATTGTATGATTGTGATTGTATGATTGTGATTGTATGATTGTGATGTATGATTGTAATTGTATGATTATGATTGTATGATTGTGATTGTATGATTGTGATTGTATGATTGTGATTGTATGACTGTGATTGTATGATTGTGATTGTATGATTGTGATTGTATGATTGTGAAAGTATGATTGTGATTGTATGATTGTCATTGTATGATTGTGATTGTATGATTGTATTTGGGAGATTGTATTTGGGAGATTGTAATTGTATGATTGCGATTGTATGATTGAGATTGTATGATTGTGATTGTATGATTGTGATTGTATGATTGTGATTGTATGATTGTGAAAGTATGATTGTATTTGTATGATTGTGATTGTATGATTGTGATTGTATGATTGTGATTGTATGATTGTGGTTGTATGATTGTGATTCTATGATTGTGAAAGTATGATTGTGATTGTGCGATTGTGATTGTATGATTGTGATTGTATGATTGTGATTGTATGATTGTGATTGTATGATTGTGATTGTATGATTGTGATTGTCTGATTGTGGTTGTATGATTGTGATTGTATGATTGTGATTGTATGATTGTGATTGTATGATTGTGATTGTATGATTCTGATTGTATGATTGTGAAAGTATGATTGTGATTGTATGATTGTGATTGTATAGTTGTGATTGTATGATTGTGATTGTATGATTGTATTTGGGAGATTGTAGTTGTATGATTGCGATTGTATGATTGTGATTGTATGATTGTGATGTATGATTGTAATTGTATGATTATGATTGTATGATTTTGATTGCATGATTGTGATTGTATGACTGTGATTGTATGATTGTGATTGTATGATTGTGATTGTATGATTGTGATTGTATGATTGTGATTGTATGATTGTGATTGTATGATTGTGAAAGTATGATTGTGATTGTATGATTGTGATTGTATGATTGTGATTGTATGATTGTGATTGTATGATTGTGATTGTATGATTGTGATTGTATGATTGTATTTGGGAGATTGTATTTGGGAGATTGTAATTGTATGATTGCGATTGTATGATTGTGATTGTATGATTGTGATGTATGATTGTAATTGTATGATTATGATTGTATGATTGTGATTGTATGATTGTGATTGTATGATTGTGATTGTATGATTGTGATTGTCTGATTGTGGTTGTATGATTGTGATTGTATGATTGTGATTGTATGATTGTCATTGTATGATTGTGATTGTATGATTGTATTTGGGAGATTGTATTTGGGAGATTGTAATTGTATGATTGCGATTGTATGATTGAGATTGTATGATTGTGATTGTATGCTTGCGATTGTATGATTGTGATTGTATGATTGTGATTGTATGATTGTGGTTGTGCGATTGTGATTGTATGATTGTGATTGTATGATTATGATCGTATGATTGTGATTGTATGATTATGTTTGTATGATTGTGATTGCATGATTGTGATTGTATGATTGTGATTGCATGATTGTGATTGTATGAATGTGATTGTATGATTGTGATTGTATGATTGTAATTGTGTGATTGTGATTGCATGATTGTGATTGTATGATTGTGATTGTATGATTTTGATTGTATGATTGTGATTGTATGATTGTGATTGTATGATTCTGATTGTATGATTGTGATTGTATGATTGTGATTGTCTGATTGTGGTTGTATGATTGTGATTGTATGATTGTGATTGTATGATTGTGATTGTATGATTGTGATAACATGATTGTGATTGTATGATTATGATCGTATGATTATGATTGTATGATTATGTTTGTATGATTGTGTTTGCATGATTGTGATTGTATGATTGTGATTGCATGATTGTGATTATATGACTGTGAATGTATGATTGTGATTGTATGATTGTGATTGTATGATTGTAATTGCATGATTGTGATTGTATGATTGTGATTGTATGATTTTGATGTTATGATTGTGATTGTATGATTGTGATGTATGATTGTAATTGTATGATTATGATTGTATGATTGTGATTGTATGACTGTTATTGTATGATTGTGATTGTATGATTGTGATTGTATGATTGTGAATGTATGATTGCGATTGTATGATTGTGATTGTATGATTGTGATTGTATGATTGTGATTGTATGGTTGTGATTGTATGATTCTGATTGTATGATTGTGATTGCCTGATTGTGGTTGTATGATTGTGATTGTATGATTGTGATTGTATGATTGTCATTGTATGATTATGGCTGTATGATTGTGATTGCATGATTGTGATTGTATGATTGTGATTGCATGATTTTGAATGTATGATTGTGATTGTACGATTGTGATTGTATGATTGTGATTGTATGATTGTGATTGTATGATTGTGATTGTATGACTGTGATTGTATGATTGTGATTGTATGATTGTGATTGTATGATTGTGATTGTATGATTGTGAAAGTATGATTGTGATTGTATGATTGTGATTGTATGATTGTGATTGTATGATTGTGATAACATGATTGTGATTGTATGATTATGATTGTATGATTGTGAATGTATTATTATGATTGTATGGTTGTGATTGTAAGATTGTGATTGTATGATTGTATTTGGGAGATTGTAATTGTATGATTGCGATTGTATGATTGTGATTGTATGATCGTGATGTATGATAGTAATTGTATGATTATCATTGTATGATTGTGATTGTATGATTGTGAATGTATGATTGCGATTGTATGATTGCGATTGTATGATTGTGATTGTATGATTGTGATGTATGATTGTAATTGTATGATTATGATTGTATGATTGTGATTGTATGACTGTTATTGTATGATTGTGATTGTATGATTGTGATTGTATGATTGTGAATGTATGATTGCGATTGTATGATTGTGATTGTATGATTGTGATTGTATGATTGTGATGTATGATTGTAATTGTATGATTATGATTGTATGATTGTGATTGTATGATTGTGATTGTATGATTGTGATTGTCTGATTGTGGTTGTATGATTGTGATTGTATGATTGTGATTGTATGATTGTCATTGTATGATTGTGATTGTATGATTGTATTTGGGAGATTGTATTTGGGAGATTGTAATTGTATGATTGCAATTGTATGATTGAGATTGTATGATTGTGATTGTATGCTTGCGATTGTATGATTGTGATTGTATGATTGTGATTGTATGATTGTGGTTGTGCGATTGTGATTGTATGATTGTGATTGTATGATTATGATCGTATGATTGTGATTGTATGATTATGTTTGTATGATTGTGATTGCATGATTGTGATTGTATGATTGTGATTGCATGATTGTGATTGTATGAATGTGATTGTATGATTGTGATTGTATGATTGTAATTGTGTGATTGTGATTGCATGATTGTGATTGTATGATTGTGATTGTATGATTTTGATTGTATGATTGTGATTGTATGATTGTGATTGTATGATTCTGATTGTATGATTGTGATTGTATGATTGTGATTGTCTGATTGTGGTTGTATGATTGTGATTGTATGATTGTGATTGTATGATTGTGATTGTATGATTGTGATAACATGATTGTGATTGTATGATTATGATCGTATGATTATGATTGTATGATTATGTTTGTATGATTGTGTTTGCATGATTGTGATTGTATGATTGTGATTGCATGATTGTGATTATATGACTGTGAATGTATGATTGTGATTGTATGATTGTGATTGTATGATTGTAATTGCATGATTGTGATTGTATGATTGTGATTGTATGATTTTGATGTTATGATTGTGATTGTATGATTGTGATGTATGATTGTAATTGTATGATTATGATTGTATGATTGTGATTGTATGACTGTTATTGTATGATTGTGATTGTATGATTGTGATTGTATGATTGTGAATGTATGATTGCGATTGTATGATTGTGATTGTATGATTGTGATTGTATGATTGTGATTGTATGGTTGTGATTGTATGATTCTGATTGTATGATTGTGATTGCCTGATTGTGGTTGTATGATTGTGATTGTATGATTGTGATTGTATGATTGTCATTGTATGATTATGGCTGTATGATTGTGATTGCATGATTGTGATTGTATGATTGTGATTGCATGATTTTGAATGTATGATTGTGATTGTACGATTGTGATTGTATGATTGTGATTGTATGATTGTGATTGTATGATTGTGATTGTATGACTGTGATTGTATGATTGTGATTGTATGATTGTGATTGTATGATTGTGATTGTATGATTGTGAAAGTATGATTGTGATTGTATGATTGTGATTGTATGATTGTGATTGTATGATTGTGATAACATGATTGTGATTGTATGATTATGATTGTATGATTGTGAATGTATTATTATGATTGTATGGTTGTGATTGTAAGATTGTGATTGTATGATTGTATTTGGGAGATTGTAATTGTATGATTGCGATTGTATGATTGTGATTGTATGATCGTGATGTATGATAGTAATTGTATGATTATCATTGTATGATTGTGATTGTATGATTGTGATTGTATGATTGTGATTGTATGATTGTGATTGTATGACTGTGATTGTATGATTGTGATTGTATGATTGTGATTGTATGATTGTGATTGTATGATTGTGAAAGTATGATTGTGATTGTATGATTGTGATTGTATGATTGTGATTGTATGATTGTGATTGTATGATTGTGATTGTATGATTGTGATTGTATGATTGTGATTCTATGATTGTGAAAGTATGATTGTGATTGTGTGATTGTGATTGTATGATTGTGATTGTATGATTGTGATTGTATGATTGTGATTGTATGATTGTGATTGTATGATTGTGATTGTCTGATTGTGGTTGTATGATTGTGATTGTATGATTGTGATTGTATGATTGCGATTGTATGATTGTGATTGTATGATTGTGATTGTATGATTGTGATGTATGATTGTAATTGTATGATTATGATTGTATGATTGTGATTGTATGATTGTGATTGTATGATTGTGATTGTATGACTGTGATTGTATGATTGTGATTGTATGATTGTGATTGTATGATTGTGAAAGTATGATTGTGATTGTATGATTGTGATTGTATGATTGTGATTGTATGATTGTGATTGTATGATTGTGATTGTATGATTCTGATTGTATGATTGTGAAAGTATGATTGTGATTGTATGATTGTGATTGTATGATTGTGATTGTATGACTGTGATTGTATGATTGTGATTGTATGATTGTGATTGTATGATTGTGATTGTATGATTGTGAAAGTATGATTGTGATTGTATGATTGTGATTGTATGATTGTGATTGTATGATTGTGATAACATGATTGTGATTGTATGATTATGATTGTATGATTGTGAATGTATTATTATGATTGTATGGTTGTGATTGTAAGATTGTGATTGTATGATTGTATTTGGGAGATTGTAATTGTATGATTGCGATTGTATGATTGTGATTGTATGATCGTGATGTATGATAGTAATTGTATGATTATCATTGTATGATTGTGATTGTATGATTGTGATTGTATGATTGTGATTGTATGATTGTGATTGTATGACTGTGATTGTATGATTGTGATTGTATGATTGTGATTGTATGATTGTGATTGTATGATTGTGAAAGTATGATTGTGATTGTATGATTGTGATTGTATGATTGTGATTGTATGATTGTGATTGTATGATTGTGATTGTATGATTGTGATTCTATGATTGTGAAAGTATGATTGTGATTGTGTGATTGTGATTGTATGATTGTGATTGTATGATTGTGATTGTATGATTGTGATTGTATGATTGTGATTGTATGATTGTGATTGTCTGATTGTGGTTGTATGATTGTGATTGTATGATTGTGATTGTATGATTGCGATTGTATGATTGTGATTGTATGATTGTGATTGTATGATTGTGATGTATGATTGTAATTGTATGATTATGATTGTATGATTGTGATTGTATGATTGTGATTGTATGATTGTGATTGTATGACTGTGATTGTATGATTGTGATTGTATGATTGTGATTGTATGATTGTGAAAGTATGATTGTGATTGTATGATTGTGATTGTATGATTGTGATTGTATGATTGTGATTGTATGATTGTGATTGTATGATTGTGATTGTATGATTCTGATTGTATGATTGTGAAAGTATGATTGTGATTGTATGATTGTGATTGTATGATTGTGATTGTATGATTGTGATTGTATGATTGGAATTGTATGATTATGATTGTATGATTGTGATTGTATGATTGCGATAGTATGATTGTGATTGTACGATTGTGATTGTATGATTGTGAATGTATTATTATGATTGTATGGTTGTGATTGTAAGATTGTGATTGTATGATTGTATTTGGGAGATTGTAATTGTATGATTGCGATTGTATGATTGTGATTGTATGATTGTGATGTATGATAGTAATTGTATGATTATCATTGTATGATTGTGATTGTATGATTGTGATTGTATGACTGTGATTGTATGATTGTGATTGTATGATTGTGATTGTATGATTGTGATTGTATGATTGTGAAAGTATGATTGTGATTGTATGATTGTGATTGTATAGTTGTGATTGTATGATTGTGATTGTATGATTGTATTTGGGAGATTGTAATTGTATGATTGCGATTGTATGATTGTGATTGTATGATTGTGATGTATGATTGTAATTGTATGATTATGATTGTATGATTTTGATTGCATGATTGTGATTGTATGACTGTGATTGTATGATTGTGATTGTATGATTGTGATTGTATGATTGTGATTGTATGATTGTGATTGTATGATTGTGAAAGTATGATTGTGATTGTATGATTGTGATTGTATGATTGTGATTGTATGATTGTGATTGTATGATTGTGATTGTATGATTGTGATTGTATGATTGTATTTGGGAGATTGTATTTGGGAGATTGTAATTGTATGATTGCGATTGTATGATTGTGATTGTATGATTGTGATGTATGATTGTAATTGTATAATTATGATTGTATGATTGTGATTGTATGATTGTGATTGTATGATTGTGATTGTATGATTATGATTGTCTGATTGTGGTTGTATGATTGTGATTGTATGATTGTGATTGTATGATTGTCATTGTATGATTGTGATTGTATGATTGTATTTGGGAGATTGTATTTGGGAGATTGTAATTGTATGATTGCGATTGTATGATTGAGATTGTATGATTGTGATTGTATGCCTGCGATTGTATGATTGTGATTGTATGATTGTGATTGTATGATTGTGGTTGTGCGATTGTGATTGTATGATTGTGATTGTATGATTATGATCGTATGATTGTGATTGTATGATTATGTTTGTATGATTGTGATTGCATGATTGTGATTGTATGATTGTGATTGCATGATTGTGATTGTATGACTGTGATTGTATGATTGTGATTGTATGATTGTAATTGTGTGATTGTGATTGCATGATTGTGATTGTATGATTGTGATTGTATGATTTTGATTGTATGATTGTGATTGTATGATTGTGATTGTATGATTCTGATTGTATGATTGTGATTGTATGATTGTGATTGTCTGATTGTGGTTGTATGATTGTGATTGTATGATTGTGATTGTATGATTGTGATTGTATGATTGTGATAACATGATTGTGATTGTATGATTATGATCGTATGATTATGATTGTATGATTATGTTTGTATGATTGTGATTGCATGATTGTGATTGTATGATTGTGATTGCATGATTGTGATTGTATGACTGTGAATGTATGATTGTGATTGTATGATTGTGATTGTATGATTGTAATTGCATGATTGTGATTGTATGATTGTGATTGTATGATTTTGATTTTATGATTGTGATTGTATGGTTGTGATTGTATGATTGTGATTGTATGATTGTATTTGGGAGATTGTAATTGTATGCTTGCGATTGTATGATTGTGATTGTATGATTGTGGTTGTGCGATTGTGATTGTATGATTGTGATTGTATGATTATGATCGTATGATTGTGATTGTATGATTATGTTTGTATGATTGTGATTGCATGATTGTGATTGTAGGATTGTGATTGCATGATTGTGATTGTATGACTGTGATTGTATGATTGTGATTGTATGATTGTGATTGTGTGATTGTGATTGCATGATTGTGATTGTATGATTGTGATTGTATGATTTTGATTGTATGATTGTGATTGTATGATTGTGATTGTATGATTCTGATTGTATGATTGTGATTGTATGATTGTGATTGTCTGATTGTGGTTGTATGATTGTGATTGTATGATTGTGATTGTATGATTGTGATTGTATGATTGTGATTGTATGATTGTGATAACATGATTGTGATTGTATGATTATGTTTGTATGATTGTGATTGCATGATTGTGATTGTATGATTGTGATTGCATGATTGTGATTGTATGACTGTGAATGTATGATTGGGATTGTATGATTGTGATTGTATGATTGTGATTGCATGATTGTGATTGTACGATTGTGATTGTATGATTTTGATTTTATGATTGTGATTGTATGGTTGTGATTGTATGATTCTGATTGTATGATTGTGATTGCCTGATTGTGGTTGTATGATTGTGATTGTATGATTGTGATTGTATGATTGTCATTGTATGATTATGGCTGTATGATTGTGATTGCATGATTGTGATTGTATGATTGTGATTGCATGATTTTGAATGTATGATTGTGATTGTACGATTGTGATTGTATGATTGTGATTGTATGATTGTGATTGTATGATTGTGATTGTATGACTGTGATTGTATGATTGTGATTGTATGATTGTGATTGTATGATTGTGATTGTATGATTGTGAAAGTATGATTGTGATTGTATGATTGTGATTGTATGATTGTGATTGTATGATTGTGATAACATGATTGTGATTGTATGATTATGATTGTATGATTGTGAATGTATTATTATGATTGTATGGTTGTGATTGTAAGATTGTGATTGTATGATTGTATTTGGGAGATTGTAATTGTATGATTGCGATTGTATGATTGTGATTGTATGATTGTGATTGTATGACTGTGATTGTATGATTGTGATTGTATGATTGTGATTGTATGATTGTGATTGTATGATTGTGAAAGTATGATTGTGATTGTATGATTGTGATTGTATGATTGTGATTGTATGATTGTGATTGTATGATTGTGATTGTATGATTGTGATTGTATGATTGTGATTCTATGATTGTGAAAGTATGATTGTGATTGTGTGATTGTGATTGTATGATTGTGGTTGTATGATTGTGATTGTATGATTGTGATTGTATGATTGTGATTGTATGATTGTGATTGTCTGATTGTGGTTGTATGATTGTGATTGTATGATTGTGATTGTATGATTGTGATTGTATGATTGTGATTGTATGATTGTGATTGTATGATTGTGATTGTATGATTGTGATTGTATGATTCTGATTGTACGATTGTGAAAGTATGATTGTGATTGTATGATTGTGATTGTATGATTGTGATTGTATGATTGGAATTGTATGATTATGATTGTATGATTGTGATTGTATGATTGTGATGGTATGATTGTGATTGTATGATTGCGATAGTATGATTGTGATTGTACGATTGTGATTGTAGGATTGTGATTGTATGATTGCGATTGTATGATTGTGATTGTATGATTATGATTGTATGATTGTGAATGTATTATTATGATTGTATAGTTGTGATTGTATGATTGTGATTGTATGATTGTATTTGGGAGATTGTAATTGTATGATTGTGATTGTATGCATGCGATTGTATGATTGTGATTGTATGATTGTGATTGTATGATTGTGGTTGTGCGATTGTGATTGTATGATTGTGATTGTATGATTATGATCGTATGATTGTGATTGTATGATTATGTTTGTATGATTGTGATTGCATGATTGTGATTGTATGATTGTGATTGCATGATTGTGATTGTATGACTGTGATTGTATGATTGTGATTGTATGATTGTGATTGTGAGATTGTGATTGTATGATTGTGATTGTATGATTGTGATAACATGATTGTGATTGTATGATTATGATCGTATGATTGTGATTGTATGATTATGTTTGTATGATTGTGATTGCATGATTGTGATTGTATGATTGTGATTGCATGATTGTGATTGTATGACTGTGAATGTATGATTGTGATTGTATGATTGTGATTGTGTGATTGTGATTGCATGATTGTGATTGTATGATTGTGATTGTATGATTTTGATTTTATGATTGTGATTGTATGGTTGTGATTGTATGATTCTGATTGTATGATTGTGATTGCCTGATTGTGGTTGTATGATTGTGATTGTATGATTGTGATTGTATGATTGTCATTGTATTATTATGGCTGTATGATTGTGATTGCATGATTGTGATTGTATGATTGTGATTGCATGATTTTGAATGTATGATTGTGATTGTACGATTGTGATTGTATGATTGTGATTGTATGATTGTGATTGTATGACTGTGATTGTATGATTGTGATTGTATGATTGTGATTGTATGATTGTGAAAGTATGATTGTGATTGTATGATTGTGATTGTATGATTGTGATTGTATGATTGTGATTGTATGATTGTGATTGTATGATTGTGACTGTATGATTGTGATTGTATGATTGTGATTGTATGATTGTGATTGTATGATTGTGATTCTATGATTGTGATTGTATGATTGTGATTGTATGATTGTGATTGTATGATTGTGATTGTATGATTGGAATTGTATGATTATGATGGTATGATTGTGATTGTATGATTGTGATGGTATGATGGTGATTGTATGATTGCGATAGTATGATTGTGATTGTACGATTGTGATTGTAGGATTGTGATTGTATGATTGCGATTCTATGATTGTGATTGTATGATTATGATTGTATGATTGTGAATGTATGATTATGATTGTATGGTTGTGATTGTATGATTGTGATTGTATGATTGTGATTGTATGATTTTATTTGGGAGATTGTATTTGGGAGATTGTAATTGTATGATTGCGATTGTATGATTGCGAATGTATGATTGTGATTGTATGATTGTGATGTATGATTGTAATTGTATGATTATGATTGTATGATTGTGATTGTATGATTGTGATTGTATGATTGTGTTTGTATGACTGTGATTGTATGATTGTGATTGTATGACTGTGATTGTATGATTGTGATTGTATGATTGTGATTGTATGATTGTGACTCTATGATCGTGAAAGTATGATTGTGATTGTATGATTGTGATTGTATGATTGTGATTGTATGATTGTGATTGTATGATTGTGATTGTATGATTGTGATTGTATGATTGTGGTTGTATGATTGTGATTGTATGATTGTATTTGGGAGATTGTATTTGGGAGATTGTATTTGGGAGATTGTAATTGTATGATTGCGATTGTATGATTGTGATGTATGATTGCGATTGTACGATTATGATTGTATGATTGTGATTGTATGATTGTGATTGTATGACTGTGATTGTATGATTGTGATTGTATGATTGTGATTGTATGATTGTGACTCTATGATTGTGAAAGTATGATTGTGATTGTGTGATTGTGATTGTATGATTGTGATTGTATGATTGTGATTGTATGATTGTGATTGTATGATTGTGATTGTATGATTGTGATTGTCTGATTGTGGTTGTGCGATTGTGATTGTATGATTGTGATTGTATGATTGTGATTGTATGATTGTGATTGTATGATAGTGATTGTATGATTGTGATTGTATGATTGTGATTGTATGATTGTGATTGTATGATTGTGATTCTATGATTGTGATTGTGTGATTGTGATTGTATGATTGTGATTGTCTGATTGTGGTTGTATGATTGTATTGGGGAGATTGTAATTGTATGATTGCGATTGTATGATTGAGATTGTATGATTGTGATTGTATGCTTGCGATTGTATGATTGTGATTGTACGATTGTGATTGTAGGATTGTGATTGTATGATTGCGATTGTATGATTGTGATTGTATGATTATGATTGTATGATTGTGAATGTATTATTATGATTGTACAGTTGTGATTGTATGATTGTGATTGTATGATTGTATTTGGGAGATTGTAATTGTATGATTGCGATTGTATGATTGTGATTGTATGATTGTGATGTATGATTGTAATTGTATGATTATGATTGTATGATTGTGATTGTATGATTGCGATTGTATGACTGTGATTGTATGATTGTGATTGTATGATTGTGATTGTATGATTGTGATTGTATGATTGTGATTGTATGATTTTGATTGTATGATTGTGATTGTATGATTGTGATTGTATGATTGTGATTGTATGATTGTGATTGTATGATTGTGATTGTATGATTGTGATTGTATGATTGTATTTGGGAGATTGTATTTGGGAGATTGTAATTGTATGATTGCGATTGTATGATTGTGATTGTATGATTGTGATGTATGATTGGAATTGTATGATTATGATTGTATGATTGTGATTGTATGATTGTGATGGTATGATGGTGATTGTATGATTGCGATAGTATGATTGTGATTGTACGATTGTGATTGTATGATTGTGATTGTATGATTGTGATGTATGATTGTAATTGTATGATTATGATTGTATGATTGTGATTGTATGATTGTGATTGTATGACTGTGATTGTATGATTGTGATTGTATGACTGTGATTGTATGATTGTGATTGTATGACTGTGATTGTATGATTGTGATTGTATGATTGTGAAAGTATGATTGTGATTGTATGATTGTGATTGTATGATTGTGATTGTATGATTGTGATTGTATGATTGTGGTTGTATGATTGTGATTGTATGATTGTGATTGTATGACTGTGAAAGTATGATTGTGATTGTATGATTGTGATTGTATGATTGTGATTGTATGATTGTGATTGTATGATTGTGATTGTATGATTGTGATTGTATGATTGTGATTGTATGATTGTGATTGTATGATTGTGGTTGTATGATTGTGATTGTATGATTGTATTTGGGAGATTGTATTTGGGAGATTGTATTTGGGAGATTGTAATTGTATGATTGCGATTGTATGATTGTGATGTATGATTGCGATTGTATGATTATGATTGTATGATTGTGATTGTATGATTGTGATTGTATGATTGTGATTGTATGATTGTGATTGTCTGATTGTGGTTGTGCGATTGTGATTGTATGATTGTGATTGTATGATTGTGAGTGTATGATTGTGATTGTATGATAGTGATTGTATGATTGTGATTGTATGATTGTGATTGTATGATTGTGATTGTATGATTGTGATTCTATGATTGTGATTGTGTGATTGTGATTGTATGATTGTGATTGTCTGATTGTGGTTGTATGATTGTATTTGGAAGATTGTAATTGTATGATTGCGATTGTATGATTGAGATTGTATGATTGTGATTGTATGCTTGCGATTGTATGATTGTGATTGTACGATTGTGATTGTAGGATTGTGATTGTATGATTGCGATTGTATGATTGTGATTGTATGATTATGATTGTATGATTGTGAATGTATTATTATGATTGTACAGTTGTGATTGTATGATTGTGATTGTATGATTGTATTTGGGAGATTGTAATTGTATGATTGCGATTGTATGATTGTGATTGTATGATTGTGATGTATGATTGTAATTGTATGATTATGATTGTATGATTGTGATTGTATGATTGCGATTGTATGACTGTGATTGTATGATTGTGATTGTATGATTGTGATTGTATGATTGTGATTGTATGATTGTGATTGTATGATTATGATTGTATGATTGTGATTGTATGATTGTGATTGTATGACTGTGATTGTATGATTGTGATTGTATGACTGTGATTGTATGATTGTGATTGTATGACTGTGATTGCATGATTGTGATTGTATGATTGTGAAAGTATGATTGTGATTGTATGATTGTGATTGTATGATTGTGATTGTATGATTGTGATTGTATGATTGTGATTGTATGATTGTGATTGTATGATTGTGGTTGTATGATTGTGATTGTATGATTGTGATTGTATGACTGTGAAAGTATGATTGTGATTGTATGATTGTGATTGTATGATTGTGATTGTATGATTGTGATTGTATGATTGTGATTGTATGATTGTGATTGTATGATTGTGGTTGTATGATTGTGATTGTATGATTGTATTTGGGAGATTGTATTTGGGAGATTGTATTTGGGAGATTGTAATTGTATGATTGCGATTGTATGATTGTGATGTATGATTGCGATTGTATGATTATGATTGTATGATTGTGATTGTATGATTGTGATTGTATGATTGTGATTGTATGATTGTGATTGTATGATTGTGATTGTATGATTGTGATTGTCTGATTGTGGTTGTGCGATTGTGATTGTATGACTGTGATCGTATGATTGTGATTGTATGATTGTGATTGTATGATTGTGATAGTATGATTGTGATTGTATGATGTGATTGTACGATTGTGATTGTATGATTGTATTTGGGAGATTGTATTTGGGAGATTGTAATTGTATGATTGCGATTGTATGATTGAGATTGTATGATTGTGATTGTATGCTTGCGATTGTATGATTGTGATTGTATGATTGTGATTGTATGATTGTGGTTGTGCGATTGTGATTGTATGATTGTGATTGTATGATTATGATCGTATGATTGTGATTGTATGATTATGTTTGTATGATTGTGATTGCATGATTGTGATTGTATGATTGTGATTGCATGATTGTGATTGTATGACTGTGATTGTATGATTGTGATTGTATGATTGTGATTGTGTGATTGTGATTGCATGATTGTGATTGTATGATTGTGATTGTATGATTTTGATTGTATGATTGTGATTGTATGATTGTGATTGTATGATTCTGATTGTATGATTGTGATTGTATGATTGTGATTGTCTGATTGTGATTGTATGATTGTCATTGTATGATTGTGATTGTATGATTGTCATTGTATGATTGTGATTGTATGATTGTGATTGTATGATTGTGATTGTATGATTGTGATTGTATGATTCTGATTGTATGATTGTGAAAGTATGATTGTGATTGTATGATTGTGATTGTATGATTGTGATTGTGTGATTGTGATTGTATGATTGTGATTGTATGATTGGAATTGTATGATTATGATTGTATGATTGTGATTGTATGATTGTTATGGTATGATTGTGATTGTATGATTGCGATAGTATGATTGTGATTGTACGATTGTGATTGTAGGATTGTGATTGTATGATTGCGATTGTATGATTGTGATTGTATGATTATGATTGTATGATTGTGAATGTATTATTATGATTGTATAGTTGTGATTGTATGATTGTGATTGTATGATTGTATTTGGGAGATTGTAATTGTATGATTGCGATTGTATGATTGTGATTGTATGATTGTGATGTTTGATTGTAATTGTATGATTATGATTGTATGATTGTGATTGTATGATTGTGATTGTATGACTGTGATTATATGATTGTGATTGTATGATTGTGATTGTATGATTGTGATTGTATGATTGTGAAAGTATGATTGTGATTGTATGATTGTGATTGTATGATTGTGATTGTATGATTGTGATTGTATGATTGTGATTGTATGGTTGTGATTGTATGATTGTGATTGTATGATTGTATTTGGGAGATTGTAATTGTATGATTGCGATTGTATGATTGTGATTGTATGATTGTGATGTATGATTGTAATTGTATGATTATGATTGTATGATTGTGATTGTATGATTGTGATTGTATGATTGTGATTGTCTGATTGTGGTTGTATGATTGTGATTGTATGATTGGAATTGTATGATTATGATTGTATGATTGTGATTGTATCATTGTGATGG
Source organism: Megachile rotundata (assembly GCF_050947335.1). Lineage (NCBI taxonomy): Eukaryota > Metazoa > Arthropoda > Insecta > Hymenoptera > Megachilidae > Megachile > Megachile rotundata. Next base: position 483,752 of record NW_027473323.1, on the reverse strand, counting down.
TATGATTGTGATTGTATGATTGCGATAGTATGATTGTGATTGTATGATTGTGATGGTATGATTGTGATTGTATGATTGCGATAGTATGATTGTGATTGTACGATTGTGATTGTAGGATTGTGATTTTATGATTGCGATTGTATGATTGTGATTGTATCATTATGATTGTATGATTGTGAATGTATTATTATGATTGTATAGTTGTGATTGTATGATTGTGATTGTATGATTGTATTTGGGAGATTGTAATTGTATGATTGCGATTGTATGATTGTGATTGTATGATTGCGATTGTATGATTGTGATTGTATGATTGTGGTGTATGATTGTAATTGTATGATTATGATTGTATGATTGTGATTGTATGATTGTGATTGTATGATTGTGATTGTATGATTGTGATTGTATGATTGTGATTGTATGATTGTATTTGGGAGATTGTATTTGAGAGATTGTATTTGTATGATTGCGATTGTATGATTGTGATTGTATGATTGTGATGTATGATTGTAATTGTATGATTATGATTGTATGATTGTGATTGTATGATTGTGATTGTATGATTGTGATTGTCTGATTGTGGTTGTATGATTGTGATTGTATGATTGTGATTGTATGATTGTCATTGTATGATTGTGATTGTATGATTGTATTTGGGAGATTGTATTTGGGAGATTGTAATTGTATGATTGCGATTGTATGATTGAGATTGTATGATTGTGATTGTATGCTTGCGATTGTATGATTGTGATTGTATGATTGTGATTGTATGATTGTGGTTGTGCGATTGTGATTGTATGATTGTGATTGTATGATTATGATCGTATGATTGTGATTGTATGATTATGATTGTATGATTGTGATTGCATGATTGAGATTGTATGATTGTGATTGTATGCTTGCGATTGTATGATTGTGATTGTACGATTGTGATTGTATGATAGTGATTGTATGATTGTGATTGTATGATTGTGATTGTATGAATGTGATTGTATGATTGTGATTGTATGATTGTGATTCTATGATTGTGATTGTATGATTGTGATTGTATGATTGTGATTGTACGATTGTGATTGTATGATTCTGATTGTATGATTGTGAAAGTATGATTGTGATTGTATGATTGTGATTGTATGATTGTGATTGTATGATTGGAATTGTATGATTATGATTGTATGATTGTGATTGTATGATTGTGATGGTATGATGGTGATTGTATGATTGCGATAGTATGATTGTGATTGTACGATTGTGATTGTAGGATTGTGATTGTATGATTGTATTTGGGAGATTGTATTTGGGAGATTGTAATTGTATGATTGCGATTGTATGATTGAGATTGTATGATTGTGATTGTATGATTGTGATTGTATGACTGTTATTGTATGATTGTGATTGTATGATTGTGATTGTATGATTGTGAATGTATGATTGCGATTGTATGATTGTGATTGTATGATTGTGATTGTATGATTGTGATGTATGATTGTAATTGTATGATTATGATTGTATGATTGTGATTGTATGATTGTGATTGTATGATTGTGATTGTATGACTGTGATTGTATGATTGTGATTGTATGATTGTGATTGTATGATTGTGAAAGTATGATTGTGATTGTATGATTGTCATTGTATGATTGTGATTGTATGATTGTATTTGGGAGATTGTATTTGGGAGATTGTAATTGTATGATAGCGATTGTATGATTGAGATTGTATGATTGTGATTGTATGATTGTGATTGTATGATTGTGATTGTATGATTGTGAAAGTATGATTGTATTTGTATGATTGTGATTGTATGATTGTGATTGTATGATTGTGATTGTATGATTGTGGTTGTATGATTGTGATTCTATGATTGTGAAAGTATGATTGTGATTGTGCGATTGTGATTGTATGATTGTGATTGTATGATTGTGATTGTATGATTGTGATTGTATGATTGTGATTGTATGATTGTGATTGTCTGATTGTGGTTGTATGATTGTGATTGTATGATTGTGATTGTATGATTGTGATTGTATGATTGTGATTGTATGATTCTGATTGTATGATTGTGAAAGTATGATTGTGATTGTATGATTGTGATTGTATAGTTGTGATTGTATGATTGTGATTGTATGATTGTATTTGGGAGATTGTAATTGTATGATTGCGATTGTATGATTGTGATTGTATGATTGTGATGTATGATTGTAATTGTATGATTATGATTGTATGATTTTGATTGCATGATTGTGATTGTATGACTGTGATTGTATGATTGTGATTGTATGATTGTGATTGTATGATTGTGATTGTATGATTGTGATTGTATGATTGTGATTGTATGATTGTGAAAGTATGATTGTGATTGTATGATTGTGATTGTATGATTGTGATTGTATGATTGTGATTGTATGATTGTGATTGTATGATTGTGATTGTATGATTGTATTTGGGAGATTGTATTTGGGAGATTGTAATTGTATGATTGCGATTGTATGATTGTGATTGTATGATTGTGATGTATGATTGTAATTTTATGATTATGATTGTATGATTGTGATTGTATGATTGTGATTGTATGATTGTGATTGTATGATTGTGATTGTCTGATTGTGGTTGTATGATTGTGATTGTATGATTGTGATTGTATGATTGTCATTGTATGATTGTGATTGTATGATTGTATTTGGGAGATTGTATTTGGGAGATTGTAATTGTATGATTGCGATTGTATGATTGAGATTGTATGATTGTGATTGTATGCTTGCGATTGTATGATTGTGATTGTATGATTGTGATTGTATGATTGTGGTTGTGCGATTGTGATTGTATGATTGTGATTGTATGATTATGATCGTATGATTGTGATTGTATGATTATGTTTGTATGATTGTGATTGCATGATTGTGATTGTATGATTGTGATTGCATGATTGTGATTGTATGACTGTGATTGTATGATTGTGATTGTATGATTGTAATTGTGTGATTGTGATTGCATGATTGTGATTGTATGATTGTGATTGTATGATTTTGATTGTATGATTGTGATTGTATGATTGTGATTGTATGATTCTGATTGTATGATTGTGATTGTATGATTGTGATTGTCTGATTGTGGTTGTATGATTGTGATTGTATGATTGTGATTGTATGATTGTGATTGTATGATTGTGATAACATGATTGTGATTGTATGATTATGATCGTATGATTATGATTGTATGATTATGTTTGTATGATTGTGTTTGCATGATTGTGATTGTATGATTGTGATTGCATGATTGTGATTGTATGACTGTGAATGTATGATTGTGATTGTATGATTGTGATTGTATGATTGTAATTGCATGATTGTGATTGTATGATTGTGATTGTATGATTTTGATTTTATGATTGTGATTGTATGATTGTGATGTATGATTGTAATTGTATGATTATGATTGTACGATTGTGATTGTATGACTGTTATTGTATGATTGTGATTGTATGATTGTGATTGTATGATTGTGAATGTATGATTGCGATTGTATGATTGTGATTGTATGATTGTGATTGTATGATTGTGATTGTATGGTTGTGATTGTATGATTCTGATTGTATGATTGTGATTGCCTGATTGTGGTTGTATGATTGTGATTGTATGATTGTGATTGTATGATTGTCATTGTATGATTATGGCTGTATGATTGTGATTGCATGATTGTGATTGTATGATTGTGATTGCATGATTTTGAATGTATGATTGTGATTGTACGATTGTGATTGTATGATTGTGATTGTATGATTGTGATTGTATGATTGTGATTGTATGACTGTGATTGTATGATTGTGATTGTATGATTGTGATTGTATGATTGTGATTGTATGATTGTGAAAGTATGATTGTGATTGTATGATTGTGATTGTATGATTGTGATTGTATGATTGTGATTGTATGATTGTGATAACATGATTGTGATTGTATGATTATGATTGTATGATTGTGAATGTATTATTATGATTGTATGGTTGTGATTGTAAGATTGTGATTGTATGATTGTATTTGGGAGATTGTAATTGTATGATTGCGATTGTATGATTGTGATTGTATGATCGTGATGTATGATAGTAATTGTATGATTATCATTGTATGATTGTGATTGTATGATTGTGATTGTATGATTGTGATTGTATGACTGTGATTGTATGATTGTGATTGTATGATTGTGATTGTATGATTGTGATTGTATGATTGTGAAAGTATGATTGTGATTGTATGATTGTGATTGTATGATTGTGATTGTATGATTGTGATTGTATGATTGTGATTGTATGATTGTGATTGTATGATTGTGATTGTCTGATTGTGGTTGTATGATTGTGATTGTATGATTGTGATTGTATGATTGCGATTGTATGATTGTGATTGTATGATTGTGATTCTATGATTGTGATTGTATGATTGTGATTGTATGATTGTGATTGTACGATTGTGATTGTATGATCCTGATTGTATGATTGTGAAAGTATGATTGTGATTGTATGATTGTGATTGTATGATTGTGATTGTATGATTGGAATTGTATGATTATGATTGTATGATTGTGATTGTATGATTGTGATGGTATGATGGTGATTGTATGATTGCGATAGTATGATTGTGATTGTACGATTGTGATTGTAGGATTGTGATTGTATGATTGCGATTCTATGATTGTGATTGTATCATTATGATTGTATGATTGTGAATGTATGATTATGATTGTATGGTTGTGATTGTATGATTGTGATTGTATGATTGTGATTGTATGATTGTGATTGTATGATTTTATTTGGGAGATTGTATTTGGGAGATTGTAATTGTATGATTGCGATTGTATGATTGTGATTGTATGATTGTGATGTATGATTGTAATTGAATGATTATGATTGTATGATTGTGATTGTATGATTGCGATTGTATGATTGTGATTGTATGATTGTGATGTATGATTGTAATTGTATGATTATGATTGTATGATTGTGATTGTATGACTGTTATTGTATGATTGTGATTGTATGATTGTGATTGTATGATTGTGAATGTATGATTGCGATTGTATGATTGTGATTGTATGATTGTGATTGTATGATTGTGATGTATGATTGTAATTGTATGATTATGATTGTATGATTGTGATTGTATGATTGTGATTGTATGATTGTGATTGTCTGATTGTGGTTGTATGATTGTGATTGTATGATTGTGATTGTATGATTGTCATTGTATGATTGTGATTGTATGATTGTATTTGGGAGATTGTATTTGGGAGATTGTAATTGTATGATTGCAATTGTATGATTGAGATTGTATGATTGTGATTGTATGCTTGCGATTGTATGATTGTGATTGTATGATTGTGATTGTATGATTGTGGTTGTGCGATTGTGATTGTATGATTGTGATTGTATGATTATGATCGTATGATTGTGATTGTATGATTATGTTTGTATGATTGTGATTGCATGATTGTGATTGTATGATTGTGATTGCATGATTGTGATTGTATGAATGTGATTGTATGATTGTGATTGTATGATTGTAATTGTGTGATTGTGATTGCATGATTGTGATTGTATGATTGTGATTGTATGATTTTGATTGTATGATTGTGATTGTATGATTGTGATTGTATGATTCTGATTGTATGATTGTGATTGTATGATTGTGATTGTCTGATTGTGGTTGTATGATTGTGATTGTATGATTGTGATTGTATGATTGTGATTGTATGATTGTGATAACATGATTGTGATTGTATGATTATGATCGTATGATTATGATTGTATGATTATGTTTGTATGATTGTGTTTGCATGATTGTGATTGTATGATTGTGATTGCATGATTGTGATTATATGACTGTGAATGTATGATTGTGATTGTATGATTGTGATTGTATGATTGTAATTGCATGATTGTGATTGTATGATTGTGATTGTATGATTTTGATGTTATGATTGTGATTGTATGATTGTGATGTATGATTGTAATTGTATGATTATGATTGTATGATTGTGATTGTATGACTGTTATTGTATGATTGTGATTGTATGATTGTGATTGTATGATTGTGAATGTATGATTGCGATTGTATGATTGTGATTGTATGATTGTGATTGTATGATTGTGATTGTATGGTTGTGATTGTATGATTCTGATTGTATGATTGTGATTGCCTGATTGTGGTTGTATGATTGTGATTGTATGATTGTGATTGTATGATTGTCATTGTATGATTATGGCTGTATGATTGTGATTGCATGATTGTGATTGTATGATTGTGATTGCATGATTTTGAATGTATGATTGTGATTGTACGATTGTGATTGTATGATTGTGATTGTATGATTGTGATTGTATGATTGTGATTGTATGACTGTGATTGTATGATTGTGATTGTATGATTGTGATTGTATGATTGTGATTGTATGATTGTGAAAGTATGATTGTGATTGTATGATTGTGATTGTATGATTGTGATTGTATGATTGTGATAACATGATTGTGATTGTATGATTATGATTGTATGATTGTGAATGTATTATTATGATTGTATGGTTGTGATTGTAAGATTGTGATTGTATGATTGTATTTGGGAGATTGTAATTGTATGATTGCGATTGTATGATTGTGATTGTATGATCGTGATGTATGATAGTAATTGTATGATTATCATTGTATGATTGTGATTGTATGATTGTGAATGTATGATTGCGATTGTATGATTGCGATTGTATGATTGTGATTGTATGATTGTGATGTATGATTGTAATTGTATGATTATGATTGTATGATTGTGATTGTATGACTGTTATTGTATGATTGTGATTGTATGATTGTGATTGTATGATTGTGAATGTATGATTGCGATTGTATGATTGTGATTGTATGATTGTGATTGTATGATTGTGATGTATGATTGTAATTGTATGATTATGATTGTATGATTGTGATTGTATGATTGTGATTGTATGATTGTGATTGTCTGATTGTGGTTGTATGATTGTGATTGTATGATTGTGATTGTATGATTGTCTTTGTATGATTGTGATTGTATGATTGTATTTGGGAGATTGTATTTGGGAGATTGTAATTGTATGATTGCAATTGTATGATTGAGATTGTATGATTGTGATTGTATGCTTGCGATTGTATGATTGTGATTGTATGATTGTGATTGTATGATTGTGGTTGTGCGATTGTGATTGTATGATTGTGATTGTATGATTATGATCGTATGATTGTGATTGTATGATTATGTTTGTATGATTGTGATTGCATGATTGTGATTGTATGATTGTGATTGCATGATTGTGATTGTATGAATGTGATTGTATGATTGTGATTGTATGATTGTAATTGTGTGATTGTGATTGCATGATTGTGATTGTATGATTGTGATTGTATGATTTTGATTGTATGATTGTGATTGTATGATTGTGATTGTATGATTCTGATTGTATGATTGTGATTGTATGATTGTGATTGTCTGATTGTGGTTGTATGATTGTGATTGTATGATTGTGATTGTATGATTGTGATTGTATGATTGTGATAACATGATTGTGATTGTATGATTATGATCGTATGATTATGATTGTATGATTATGTTTGTATGATTGTGTTTGCATGATTGTGATTGTATGATTGTGATTGCATGATTGTGATTATATGACTGTGAATGTATGATTGTGATTGTATGATTGTGATTGTATGATTGTAATTGCATGATTGTGATTGTATGATTGTGATTGTATGATTTTGATGTTATGATTGTGATTGTATGATTGTGATGTATGATTGTAATTGTATGATTATGATTGTATGATTGTGATTGTATGACTGTTATTGTATGATTGTGATTGTATGATTGTGATTGTATGATTGTGAATGTATGATTGCGATTGTATGATTGTGATTGTATGATTGTGATTGTATGATTGTGATTGTATGGTTGTGATTGTATGATTCTGATTGTATGATTGTGATTGCCTGATTGTGGTTGTATGATTGTGATTGTATGATTGTGATTGTATGATTGTCATTGTATGATTATGGCTGTATGATTGTGATTGCATGATTGTGATTGTATGATTGTGATTGCATGATTTTGAATGTATGATTGTGATTGTACGATTGTGATTGTATGATTGTGATTGTATGATTGTGATTGTATGATTGTGATTGTATGACTGTGATTGTATGATTGTGATTGTATGATTGTGATTGTATGATTGTGATTGTATGATTGTGAAAGTATGATTGTGATTGTATGATTGTGATTGTATGATTGTGATTGTATGATTGTGATAACATGATTGTGATTGTATGATTATGATTGTATGATTGTGAATGTATTATTATGATTGTATGGTTGTGATTGTAAGATTGTGATTGTATGATTGTATTTGGGAGATTGTAATTGTATGATTGCGATTGTATGATTGTGATTGTATGATCGTGATGTATGATAGTAATTGTATGATTATCATTGTATGATTGTGATTGTATGATTGTGATTGTATGATTGTGATTGTATGATTGTGATTGTATGACTGTGATTGTATGATTGTGATTGTATGATTGTGATTGTATGATTGTGATTGTATGATTGTGAAAGTATGATTGTGATTGTATGATTGTGATTGTATGATTGTGATTGTATGATTGTGATTGTATGATTGTGATTGTATGATTGTGATTGTATGATTGTGATTCTATGATTGTGAAAGTATGATTGTGATTGTGTGATTGTGATTGTATGATTGTGATTGTATGATTGTGATTGTATGATTGTGATTGTATGATTGTGATTGTATGATTGTGATTGTCTGATTGTGGTTGTATGATTGTGATTGTATGATTGTGATTGTATGATTGCGATTGTATGATTGTGATTGTATGATTGTGATTGTATGATTGTGATGTATGATTGTAATTGTATGATTATGATTGTATGATTGTGATTGTATGATTGTGATTGTATGATTGTGATTGTATGACTGTGATTGTATGATTGTGATTGTATGATTGTGATTGTATGATTGTGAAAGTATGATTGTGATTGTATGATTGTGATTGTATGATTGTGATTGTATGATTGTGATTGTATGATTGTGATTGTATGATTCTGATTGTATGATTGTGAAAGTATGATTGTGATTGTATGATTGTGATTGTATGATTGTGATTGTATGACTGTGATTGTATGATTGTGATTGTATGATTGTGATTGTATGATTGTGATTGTATGATTGTGAAAGTATGATTGTGATTGTATGATTGTGATTGTATGATTGTGATTGTATGATTGTGATAACATGATTGTGATTGTATGATTATGATTGTATGATTGTGAATGTATTATTATGATTGTATGGTTGTGATTGTAAGATTGTGATTGTATGATTGTATTTGGGAGATTGTAATTGTATGATTGCGATTGTATGATTGTGATTGTATGATCGTGATGTATGATAGTAATTGTATGATTATCATTGTATGATTGTGATTGTATGATTGTGATTGTATGATTGTGATTGTATGATTGTGATTGTATGACTGTGATTGTATGATTGTGATTGTATGATTGTGATTGTATGATTGTGATTGTATGATTGTGAAAGTATGATTGTGATTGTATGATTGTGATTGTATGATTGTGATTGTATGATTGTGATTGTATGATTGTGATTGTATGATTGTGATTGTATGATTGTGATTCTATGATTGTGAAAGTATGATTGTGATTGTGTGATTGTGATTGTATGATTGTGATTGTATGATTGTGATTGTATGATTGTGATTGTATGATTGTGATTGTATGATTGTGATTGTCTGATTGTGGTTGTATGATTGTGATTGTATGATTGTGATTGTATGATTGCGATTGTATGATTGTGATTGTATGATTGTGATTGTATGATTGTGATGTATGATTGTAATTGTATGATTATGATTGTATGATTGTGATTGTATGATTGTGATTGTATGATTGTGATTGTATGACTGTGATTGTATGATTGTGATTGTATGATTGTGATTGTATGATTGTGAAAGTATGATTGTGATTGTATGATTGTGATTGTATGATTGTGATTGTATGATTGTGATTGTATGATTGTGATTGTATGATTGTGATTGTATGATTCTGATTGTATGATTGTGAAAGTATGATTGTGATTGTATGATTGTGATTGTATGATTGTGATTGTATGATTGTGATTGTATGATTGGAATTGTATGATTATGATTGTATGATTGTGATTGTATGATTGCGATAGTATGATTGTGATTGTACGATTGTGATTGTATGATTGTGAATGTATTATTATGATTGTATGGTTGTGATTGTAAGATTGTGATTGTATGATTGTATTTGGGAGATTGTAATTGTATGATTGCGATTGTATGATTGTGATTGTATGATTGTGATGTATGATAGTAATTGTATGATTATCATTGTATGATTGTGATTGTATGATTGTGATTGTATGACTGTGATTGTATGATTGTGATTGTATGATTGTGATTGTATGATTGTGATTGTATGATTGTGAAAGTATGATTGTGATTGTATGATTGTGATTGTATAGTTGTGATTGTATGATTGTGATTGTATGATTGTATTTGGGAGATTGTAATTGTATGATTGCGATTGTATGATTGTGATTGTATGATTGTGATGTATGATTGTAATTGTATGATTATGATTGTATGATTTTGATTGCATGATTGTGATTGTATGACTGTGATTGTATGATTGTGATTGTATGATTGTGATTGTATGATTGTGATTGTATGATTGTGATTGTATGATTGTGAAAGTATGATTGTGATTGTATGATTGTGATTGTATGATTGTGATTGTATGATTGTGATTGTATGATTGTGATTGTATGATTGTGATTGTATGATTGTGATTGTATGATTGTGATTGTATGATTGTGATTGTATGATTGTGATTGTATGATTATGATTGTCTGATTGTGGTTGTATGATTGTGATTGTATGATTGTGATTGTATGATTGTCATTGTATGATTGTGATTGTATGATTGTATTTGGGAGATTGTATTTGGGAGATTGTAATTGTATGATTGCGATTGTATGATTGAGATTGTATGATTGTGATTGTATGCCTGCGATTGTATGATTGTGATTGTATGATTGTGATTGTATGATTGTGGTTGTGCGATTGTGATTGTATGATTGTGATTGTATGATTATGATCGTATGATTGTGATTGTATGATTATGTTTGTATGATTGTGATTGCATGATTGTGATTGTATGATTGTGATTGCATGATTGTGATTGTATGACTGTGATTGTATGATTGTGATTGTATGATTGTAATTGTGTGATTGTGATTGCATGATTGTGATTGTATGATTGTGATTGTATGATTTTGATTGTATGATTGTGATTGTATGATTGTGATTGTATGATTCTGATTGTATGATTGTGATTGTATGATTGTGATTGTCTGATTGTGGTTGTATGATTGTGATTGTATGATTGTGATTGTATGATTGTGATTGTATGATTGTGATAACATGATTGTGATTGTATGATTATGATCGTATGATTATGATTGTATGATTATGTTTGTATGATTGTGATTGCATGATTGTGATTGTATGATTGTGATTGCATGATTGTGATTGTATGACTGTGAATGTATGATTGTGATTGTATGATTGTGATTGTATGATTGTAATTGCATGATTGTGATTGTATGATTGTGATTGTATGATTTTGATTTTATGATTGTGATTGTATGGTTGTGATTGTATGATTGTGATTGTATGATTGTATTTGGGAGATTGTAATTGTATGCTTGCGATTGTATGATTGTGATTGTATGATTGTGGTTGTGCGATTGTGATTGTATGATTGTGATTGTATGATTATGATCGTATGATTGTGATTGTATGATTATGTTTGTATGATTGTGATTGCATGATTGTGATTGTAGGATTGTGATTGCATGATTGTGATTGTATGACTGTGATTGTATGATTGTGATTGTATGATTGTGATTGTGTGATTGTGATTGCATGATTGTGATTGTATGATTGTGATTGTATGATTTTGATTGTATGATTGTGATTGTATGATTGTGATTGTATGATTCTGATTGTATGATTGTGATTGTATGATTGTGATTGTCTGATTGTGGTTGTATGATTGTGATTGTATGATTGTGATTGTATGATTGTGATTGTATGATTGTGATTGTATGATTGTGATAACATGATTGTGATTGTATGATTATGTTTGTATGATTGTGATTGCATGATTGTGATTGTATGATTGTGATTGCATGATTGTGATTGTATGACTGTGAATGTATGATTGGGATTGTATGATTGTGATTGTATGATTGTGATTGCATGATTGTGATTGTACGATTGTGATTGTATGATTTTGATTTTATGATTGTGATTGTATGGTTGTGATTGTATGATTCTGATTGTATGATTGTGATTGCCTGATTGTGGTTGTATGATTGTGATTGTATGATTGTGATTGTATGATTGTCATTGTATGATTATGGCTGTATGATTGTGATTGCATGATTGTGATTGTATGATTGTGATTGCATGATTTTGAATGTATGATTGTGATTGTACGATTGTGATTGTATGATTGTGATTGTATGATTGTGATTGTATGATTGTGATTGTATGACTGTGATTGTATGATTGTGATTGTATGATTGTGATTGTATGATTGTGATTGTATGATTGTGAAAGTATGATTGTGATTGTATGATTGTGATTGTATGATTGTGATTGTATGATTGTGATAACATGATTGTGATTGTATGATTATGATTGTATGATTGTGAATGTATTATTATGATTGTATGGTTGTGATTGTAAGATTGTGATTGTATGATTGTATTTGGGAGATTGTAATTGTATGATTGCGATTGTATGATTGTGATTGTATGATTGTGATTGTATGACTGTGATTGTATGATTGTGATTGTATGATTGTGATTGTATGATTGTGATTGTATGATTGTGAAAGTATGATTGTGATTGTATGATTGTGATTGTATGATTGTGATTGTATGATTGTGATTGTATGATTGTGATTGTATGATTGTGATTGTATGATTGTGATTCTATGATTGTGAAAGTATGATTGTGATTGTGTGATTGTGATTGTATGATTGTGGTTGTATGATTGTGATTGTATGATTGTGATTGTATGATTGTGATTGTATGATTGTGATTGTCTGATTGTGGTTGTATGATTGTGATTGTATGATTGTGATTGTATGATTGTGATTGTATGATTGTGATTGTATGATTGTGATTGTATGATTGTGATTGTATGATTGTGATTGTATGATTCTGATTGTATGATTGTGAAAGTATGATTGTGATTGTATGATTGTGATTGTATGATTGTGATTGTATGATTGGAATTGTATGATTATGATTGTATGATTGTGATTGTATGATTGTGATGGTATGATTGTGATTGTATGATTGCGATAGTATGATTGTGATTGTACGATTGTGATTGTAGGATTGTGATTGTATGATTGCGATTGTATGATTGTGATTGTATGATTATGATTGTATGATTGTGAATGTATTATTATGATTGTATAGTTGTGATTGTATGATTGTGATTGTATGATTGTATTTGGGAGATTGTAATTGTATGATTGTGATTGTATGCATGCGATTGTATGATTGTGATTGTATGATTGTGATTGTATGATTGTGGTTGTGCGATTGTGATTGTATGATTGTGATTGTATGATTATGATCGTATGATTGTGATTGTATGATTATGTTTGTATGATTGTGATTGCATGATTGTGATTGTATGATTGTGATTGCATGATTGTGATTGTATGACTGTGATTGTATGATTGTGATTGTATGATTGTGATTGTGAGATTGTGATTGTATGATTGTGATTGTATGATTGTGATAACATGATTGTGATTGTATGATTATGATCGTATGATTGTGATTGTATGATTATGTTTGTATGATTGTGATTGCATGATTGTGATTGTATGATTGTGATTGCATGATTGTGATTGTATGACTGTGAATGTATGATTGTGATTGTATGATTGTGATTGTGTGATTGTGATTGCATGATTGTGATTGTATGATTGTGATTGTATGATTTTGATTTTATGATTGTGATTGTATGGTTGTGATTGTATGATTCTGATTGTATGATTGTGATTGCCTGATTGTGGTTGTATGATTGTGATTGTATGATTGTGATTGTATGATTGTCATTGTATTATTATGGCTGTATGATTGTGATTGCATGATTGTGATTGTATGATTGTGATTGCATGATTTTGAATGTATGATTGTGATTGTACGATTGTGATTGTATGATTGTGATTGTATGATTGTGATTGTATGACTGTGATTGTATGATTGTGATTGTATGATTGTGATTGTATGATTGTGAAAGTATGATTGTGATTGTATGATTGTGATTGTATGATTGTGATTGTATGATTGTGATTGTATGATTGTGATTGTATGATTGTGACTGTATGATTGTGATTGTATGATTGTGATTGTATGATTGTGATTGTATGATTGTGATTCTATGATTGTGATTGTATGATTGTGATTGTATGATTGTGATTGTATGATTGTGATTGTATGATTGGAATTGTATGATTATGATGGTATGATTGTGATTGTATGATTGTGATGGTATGATGGTGATTGTATGATTGCGATAGTATGATTGTGATTGTACGATTGTGATTGTAGGATTGTGATTGTATGATTGCGATTCTATGATTGTGATTGTATGATTATGATTGTATGATTGTGAATGTATGATTATGATTGTATGGTTGTGATTGTATGATTGTGATTGTATGATTGTGATTGTATGATTTTATTTGGGAGATTGTATTTGGGAGATTGTAATTGTATGATTGCGATTGTATGATTGCGAATGTATGATTGTGATTGTATGATTGTGATGTATGATTGTAATTGTATGATTATGATTGTATGATTGTGATTGTATGATTGTGATTGTATGATTGTGTTTGTATGACTGTGATTGTATGATTGTGATTGTATGACTGTGATTGTATGATTGTGATTGTATGATTGTGATTGTATGATTGTGACTCTATGATCGTGAAAGTATGATTGTGATTGTATGATTGTGATTGTATGATTGTGATTGTATGATTGTGATTGTATGATTGTGATTGTATGATTGTGATTGTATGATTGTGGTTGTATGATTGTGATTGTATGATTGTATTTGGGAGATTGTATTTGGGAGATTGTATTTGGGAGATTGTAATTGTATGATTGCGATTGTATGATTGTGATGTATGATTGCGATTGTACGATTATGATTGTATGATTGTGATTGTATGATTGTGATTGTATGACTGTGATTGTATGATTGTGATTGTATGATTGTGATTGTATGATTGTGACTCTATGATTGTGAAAGTATGATTGTGATTGTGTGATTGTGATTGTATGATTGTGATTGTATGATTGTGATTGTATGATTGTGATTGTATGATTGTGATTGTATGATTGTGATTGTCTGATTGTGGTTGTGCGATTGTGATTGTATGATTGTGATTGTATGATTGTGATTGTATGATTGTGATTGTATGATAGTGATTGTATGATTGTGATTGTATGATTGTGATTGTATGATTGTGATTGTATGATTGTGATTCTATGATTGTGATTGTGTGATTGTGATTGTATGATTGTGATTGTCTGATTGTGGTTGTATGATTGTATTGGGGAGATTGTAATTGTATGATTGCGATTGTATGATTGAGATTGTATGATTGTGATTGTATGCTTGCGATTGTATGATTGTGATTGTACGATTGTGATTGTAGGATTGTGATTGTATGATTGCGATTGTATGATTGTGATTGTATGATTATGATTGTATGATTGTGAATGTATTATTATGATTGTACAGTTGTGATTGTATGATTGTGATTGTATGATTGTATTTGGGAGATTGTAATTGTATGATTGCGATTGTATGATTGTGATTGTATGATTGTGATGTATGATTGTAATTGTATGATTATGATTGTATGATTGTGATTGTATGATTGCGATTGTATGACTGTGATTGTATGATTGTGATTGTATGATTGTGATTGTAAAATTGTGATTGTATGATTGTGATTGTATGATTTTGATTGTATGATTGTGATTGTATGATTGTGATTGTATGATTGTGATTGTATGATTGTGATTGTATGATTGTGATTGTATGATTGTGATTGTATGATTGTATTTGGGAGATTGTATTTGGGAGATTGTAATTGTATGATTGCGATTGTATGATTGTGATTGTATGATTGTGATGTATGATTGGAATTGTATGATTATGATTGTATGATTGTGATTGTATGATTGTGATGGTATGATGGTGATTGTATGATTGCGATAGTATGATTGTGATTGTACGATTGTGATTGTATGATTGTGATTGTATGATTGTGATGTATGATTGTAATTGTATGATTATGATTGTATGATTGTGATTGTATGATTGTGATTGTATGACTGTGATTGTATGATTGTGATTGTATGACTGTGATTGTATGATTGTGATTGTATGACTGTGATTGTATGATTGTGATTGTATGATTGTGAAAGTATGATTGTGATTGTATGATTGTGATTGTATGATTGTGATTGTATGATTGTGATTGTATGATTGTGGTTGTATGATTGTGATTGTATGATTGTGATTGTATGACTGTGAAAGTATGATTGTGATTGTATGATTGTGATTGTATGATTGTGATTGTATGATTGTGATTGTATGATTGTGATTGTATGATTGTGATTGTATGATTGTGATTGTATGATTGTGATTGTATGATTGTGGTTGTATGATTGTGATTGTATGATTGTATTTGGGAGATTGTATTTGGGAGATTGTATTTGGGAGATTGTAATTGTATGATTGCGATTGTATGATTGTGATGTATGATTGCGATTGTATGATTATGATTGTATGATTGTGATTGTATGATTGTGATTGTATGATTGTGATTGTATGATTGTGATTGTCTGATTGTGGTTGTGCGATTGTGATTGTATGATTGTGATTGTATGATTGTGAGTGTATGATTGTGATTGTATGATAGTGATTGTATGATTGTGATTGTATGATTGTGATTGTATGATTGTGATTGTATGATTGTGATTCTATGATTGTGATTGTGTGATTGTGATTGTATGATTGTGATTGTCTGATTGTGGTTGTATGATTGTATTTGGAAGATTGTAATTGTATGATTGCGATTGTATGATTGAGATTGTATGATTGTGATTGTATGCTTGCGATTGTATGATTGTGATTGTACGATTGTGATTGTAGGATTGTGATTGTATGATTGCGATTGTATGATTGTGATTGTATGATTATGATTGTATGATTGTGAATGTATTATTATGATTGTACAGTTGTGATTGTATGATTGTGATTGTATGATTGTATTTGGGAGATTGTAATTGTATGATTGCGATTGTATGATTGTGATTGTATGATTGTGATGTATGATTGTAATTGTATGATTATGATTGTATGATTGTGATTGTATGATTGCGATTGTATGACTGTGATTGTATGATTGTGATTGTATGATTGTGATTGTATGATTGTGATTGTATGATTGTGATTGTATGATTATGATTGTATGATTGTGATTGTATGATTGTGATTGTATGACTGTGATTGTATGATTGTGATTGTATGACTGTGATTGTATGATTGTGATTGTATGACTGTGATTGCATGATTGTGATTGTATGATTGTGAAAGTATGATTGTGATTGTATGATTGTGATTGTATGATTGTGATTGTATGATTGTGATTGTATGATTGTGATTGTATGATTGTGATTGTATGATTGTGGTTGTATGATTGTGATTGTATGATTGTGATTGTATGACTGTGAAAGTATGATTGTGATTGTATGATTGTGATTGTATGATTGTGATTGTATGATTGTGATTGTATGATTGTGATTGTATGATTGTGATTGTATGATTGTGGTTGTATGATTGTGATTGTATGATTGTATTTGGGAGATTGTATTTGGGAGATTGTATTTGGGAGATTGTAATTGTATGATTGCGATTGTATGATTGTGATGTATGATTGCGATTGTATGATTATGATTGTATGATTGTGATTGTATGATTGTGATTGTATGATTGTGATTGTATGATTGTGATTGTATGATTGTGATTGTATGATTGTGATTGTCTGATTGTGGTTGTGCGATTGTGATTGTATGACTGTGATCGTATGATTGTGATTGTATGATTGTGATTGTATGATTGTGATAGTATGATTGTGATTGTATGATGTGATTGTACGATTGTGATTGTATGATTGTATTTGGGAGATTGTATTTGGGAGATTGTAATTGTATGATTGCGATTGTATGATTGAGATTGTATGATTGTGATTGTATGCTTGCGATTGTATGATTGTGATTGTATGATTGTGATTGTATGATTGTGGTTGTGCGATTGTGATTGTATGATTGTGATTGTATGATTATGATCGTATGATTGTGATTGTATGATTATGTTTGTATGATTGTGATTGCATGATTGTGATTGTATGATTGTGATTGCATGATTGTGATTGTATGACTGTGATTGTATGATTGTGATTGTATGATTGTGATTGTGTGATTGTGATTGCATGATTGTGATTGTATGATTGTGATTGTATGATTTTGATTGTATGATTGTGATTGTATGATTGTGATTGTATGATTCTGATTGTATGATTGTGATTGTATGATTGTGATTGTCTGATTGTGATTGTATGATTGTCATTGTATGATTGGGATTGTATGATTGTCATTGTATGATTGTGATTGTATGATTGTGATTGTATGATTGTGATTGTATGATTGTGATTGTATGATTCTGATTGTATGATTGTGAAAGTATGATTGTGATTGTATGATTGTGATTGTATGATTGTGATTGTATGATTGTGATTGTATGATTGTGATTGTATGATTGGAATTGTATGATTATGATTGTATGATTGTGATTGTATGATTGTTATGGTATGATTGTGATTGTATGATTGCGATAGTATGATTGTGATTGTACGATTGTGATTGTAGGATTGTGATTGTATGATTGCGATTGTATGATTGTGATTGTATGATTATGATTGTATGATTGTGAATGTATTATTATGATTGTATAGTTGTGATTGTATGATTGTGATTGTATGATTGTATTTGGGAGATTGTAATTGTATGATTGCGATTGTATGATTGTGATTGTATGATTGTGATGTTTGATTGTAATTGTATGATTATGATTGTATGATTGTGATTGTATGATTGTGATTGTATGACTGTGATTATATGATTGTGATTGTATGATTGTGATTGTATGATTGTGATTGTATGATTGTGAAAGTATGATTGTGATTGTATGATTGTGATTGTATGATTGTGATTGTATGATTGTGATTGTATGATTGTGATTGTATGGTTGTGATTGTATGATTGTGATTGTATGATTGTGATTGTATGACTGTGATTGTATGATTGTGATTGTATGACTGTGATTGTATGATTGTGATTGTATGATTGTATTTGGGAGATTGTAATTGTATGATTGCGATTGTATGATTGTGATTGTATGATTGTGATGTTTGATTGTAATTGTATGATTATGATTGTATGATTGTGATTGTATGATTGTGATGTATGATTGTAATTGTATGATTATGATTGTATGATTGTGATTGTATGATTGTGATTGTATGATTGTGATTGTCTGATTGTGGTTGTATGATTGTGATTGTATGATTGTGATTGTATGATTGTCATTGTATGATTGTGATTGTATGATTGTATTTGGGAGATTGTATTTGGGAGATTGTAATTGTATGATTGCGATTGTATGATTGTGATTGTATGATTGTGATGTATGATTGTAATTGTATGATTATGATTGTATGATTGTGATTGTCTGATTGTGGTTGTGCGATTGTGATTGTATGATTGTGATTGTATGCTTGCGATTGTATGATTGTGATTGTATGATTGTGATGTATGATTGTAATTGTATGATTATGATTGTATGATTGTGATTGTCTGATTATGATTGTATGATTGTGATTGTATGATTGTGATTGTATGACTGTGATTATATGATTGTGATTGTATGATTGTGATTGTATGATTGTGATTGTATGATTGTGAAAGTATGATTGTGATTGTAGGATTGTGATTGTATGATTGCGATTGTATGATTGTGATTGTATGATTGTCATTGTATGATTGTGATTGTATGATTGTCATTGTATGATTGTGATTGTATGATTGTGATTGTATGATTGTGATTGTATGATTGTGATTGTATGATTCTGATTGTATGATTGTGAAAGTATGATTGTGATTGTATGATTGTGATTGTATGATTGTGATTGTATGATTGTGATTGTATGATTGTGATTGTATGATTGGAATTGTATGATTATGATTGTATGATTGTGATTGTATGATTGTTATGGTATGATTGTGATTGTATGATTGCGATAGTATGATTGTGATTGTACGATTGTGATTGTAGGATTGTGATTGTATGATTGCGATTGTATGATTGTGATTGTATGACTGTGATTGTATGATTGTGATTGTATGACTGTGATTGTATGATTGTGATTGTATGATTGTATTTGGGAGATTGTAATTGTATGATTGCGATTGTATGATTGTGATTGTATGATTGTGATGTTTGATTGTAATTGTATGATTATGATTGTATGATTGTGATTGTATGATTGTGATTGTATGACTGTGATTATATGATTGTGATTGTATGATTGTGATTGTATGATTGTGATTGTATGATTGTGAAAGTATGATTGTGATTGTATGATTGTGATTGTATGATTGTGATTGTATGATTGTGATTGTATGATTGTGATTGTATGGTTGTGATTGTATGATTGTGATTGTATGATTGTATTTGGGAGATTGTATTTGGGAGATTGTAATTGTATGATTGCGATTGTATGATTGTGATTGTATGATTGTGATGTATGATTGTAATTGTATGATTATGATTGTATGATTGTGATTGTATGATTGTGATTGTATGATTGTGATTGTCTGATTGTGGTTGTATGATTGTGATTGTATGATTGTGATTGTATGATTGTCATTGTATGATTGTGATTGTATGATTGTATTTGGGAGATTGTATTTGGGAGATTGTAATTGTATGATTGCGATTGTATGATTGAGATTGTATGATTGTGATTGTATGATTTTATTTGGGAGATTGTATTTGGGAGATTGTAATTGTATGATTGCGATTGTATGATTGTGATTGTATGATTGTGATGTATGATTGTAATTGTATGATTATGATTGTATGATTGTGATTGTCTGATTGTGGTTGTGCGATTGTGATTGTATGATTGTGATTGTATGCTTGCGATTGTATGATTGTGATTGTATGATTGTGATTGTATGATTGTGATGGCATGATTGTGATTGCATGATTGTGATTGCATGATTGTGATTGTATGATTTTGATTATATGATTGTGATTGTATGATTGTGATTGTATGATTGTGATTGAATGATTGCGATTGTATGATTGTGATTGTCTGATTGTGGTTGTATGATTTTGATTGTATGATTGTGATTGTATGATTGGCATTGTATGATTATGGCTGCATGATTGTGATTGCATGATTGTGATTGTATGATTGTGATTGCATGATTTTGAATGTATGATTGTGATTGTATGATTGTGATTGTCTGAATGTGGTTGTATGATTTTGATTGTATGATTGTGATTGTATGATTGGCATTGTATGATTATGGCTGCATGATTGTGATTGCATGATTGTGATTTTATGATTTTGATTGCATGATTTTGAATGTATGATTGTGATTGTATGATTGTGATTGTATGATTGTGATTGTATGATTGTGATTGTATGATTGTGATTGTATGATTGTGATTGTATGATTGTGATTGTATGATTGTGATAATATGATTGTGATTGTATGATTGTGATTGTATGACTGTGATCGTATGATTGTGATTGTATGATTGTGATTGTATGATTGTGATTGTATGATTGTGATAGTATGATTGTGATTGTATGATGTGATTGTACGATTGTGATTGTATGATTGTATTTGGGAGATTGTATTTGGGAGATTGTAATTGTATGATTGCGATTGTATGATTGAGATTGTATGATTGTGATTGTATGCTTGCGATTGTATGATTGTGATTGTATGATTGTGATTGTATGATTGTGGTTGCGCGATTGTGATTGTATGATTGTGATTGTATGATTATGATCGTATGATTGTGATTGTATGATTATGTTTGTATGATTGTGATTGCATGATTGTGATTGTATGATTGTGATTGCATGATTGTGATTGTATGACTGTGATTGTATGATTGTGATTGTATGATTGTGATTGTGTGATTGTGATTGCATGATTGTGATTGTATGATTGTGATTGTATGATTTTGATTGTATGATTGTGATTGTATGATTGTGATTGTATGATTCTGATTGTATGATTGTGATTGTATGATTGTGATTGTCTGATTGTGATTGTATGATTGTCATTGTATGATTGTGATTGTATGATTGTCATTGTATGATTGTGATTGTATGATTGTGATTGTATGATTGTGACTGTATGATTGTGATTGTATGATTCTGATTGTATGATTGTGAAAGTATGATTGTGATTGTATGATTGTGATTGTATGATTGTGATTGTATGATTGGAATTGTATGATTATGATTGTATGATTGTGATTGTATGATTGTGATGGTATGATTGTGATTGTATGATTGCGATAGTATGATTGTGATTGTACGATTGTGATTGTAGGATTGTGATTGTATGATTGCGATTGTATGATTGTGATTGTATGATTATGATTGTATGATTGTGAATGTATTATTATGATTGTATAGTTGTGATTATATGATTGTGATTGTATGATTGTATTTGGGAGATTGTAATTGTATGATTGCGATTGTATGATTGTGATTGTATGATTGTGATGTATGATTGTAATTGTATGATTATGATTGTATGATTGTGATTGTATGATTGTGATTGTATGACTGTGATTGTATGATTGTGATTGTATGATTGTGATTGTATGATTGTGATTGTATGATTGTGAAAGTATGATTGTGATTGTATGATTGTGATTGTCTGATTGTGGTTGTATGATTGTGATTGTATGATTGTGATTGTATGATTGTCATTGTATGATTGTGATTGTATGATTGTATTTGGGAGATTGTATTTGGGAGATTGTAATTGTATGATTGCGATTGTATGATTGAGATTGTATGATTGTGATTGTATGATTTTATTTGGGAGATTGTATTTGGGAGATTGTAATTGTATGATTGCGATTGTATGATTGTGATTGTATGATTGTGATGTATGATTGTAATTGTATGATTATGATTGTATGATTGTGATTGTCTGATTGTGGTTGTGCGATTGTGATTGTATGATTGTGATAGTATGATTGTGATTGTATGATGTTATTGTACGATTGTGATTGTATGATTGTATTTGGGAGATTGTAATTGTATGATTGCGATTGTATGATTGAGATTGTATGATTGTGATTGTATGCTTGCGATTGTATGATTGTGATTGTATGATTGTGATTGTATGATTGTGGTTGTGCGATTGTGATTGTATGGTTGTGATTGTATGATTATGATCGTATGATTGTGATTGTATGATTATGTTTGTATGATTGTGATTGCATGATTGTGATTGCATGATTGTGATTGCATGATTGTGATTGTATGATTATGATCGTATGATTGTGATTGTATGATTATGTTTGTATGATTGTGATTGCATGATTGTGATTGTATGCTTGTGATTGCATGATTGTGATTGTATGACTGTGATTGTATGATTGTGATTGTATGATTGTGATTGTATGATTGTGATTGCATGATTGTGATTGTATGATTGTGATTGTATGATTGTGATTGTTTGATTCTGATTGTATGATTGTGATTGTCTGATTGTGGTTGTATGATTGTGATTGTATGATTGTGATTGTATGATTGTCATTGTATGATTATGGCTGTATGATTGTGATTGCATGATTGTGATTGTATGATTTCGATTGCATGATTTTGAATGTATGATTGTGATTGTACGATTGTGATTGTATGATTGTGATTGTATGATTGTGATTGTACGACTGTGATTGTATGATTGTGATTGTATGATTGTGATTGTATGATTGTGAAAGTATGATTGTGATTGTATGATTGTGATTGTATGATTGTGATTGTATGATTGTGATTGTATGATTGTGATTCTATGACTGTGATTGTATGATTGTGATTGTATGATTGTGATTGTATGATTGTGATTGTATGATTGTGATTGTATGATTGTCATTGTATGATTGTGAAAGTATGATTGTGATTGTATGATTGTGGTTGTGCGATTGTGATTGTATCATTGTGATTGTATGATTGTGATTGTATGATTGTGATTGTATGATTGTGATTGTATGATTGTGAAAGTATGATTGTGATTGTATGATTGTGATTGTATGATTGTGATTGTATGATTGGAATTGTATGATTATGATTGTATGATTGTGATTGTATGATGGTGATGGTATGATTGTGATTGTATGATTGCGATAGTATGATTGTGATTGTACGATTGTGATTGTAGGATTGTGATTGTATGATTGCGATTGTATGATTGTGATTGTATGATTATGATTGTATGATTGTGAATGTATTATTATGATTGTATAGTTGTGATTGTATGATTGTGATTGTATGATTGTATTTGGGAGATTGTAATTGTATGATTGCGATTGTATGATTGTGATTGTATGATTGTGATGTATGATTGTAATTGTATGATTATGATTGTATGATTGTGATTGTATGATTGTGATTGTATGACTGTGATTGTATGATTGTGATTGTATGATTGTGATTGTATGATTGTGATTGTATGATTGTGATTGTATGATTGTGAAAGTATGATTGTGATTGTATGATTTTGATTGTATGATTGTGATTGTATGATTGTGATTGTATGATTGTGATTGTATGATTGTGATTGTATGATTGTATTTGGGAGATTGTATTTGGGAGATTGTAATTGTATGATTGCGATTGTATGATTGTGATTGTATGATTGTGATGTATGATTGTAATTGTATGATTATGATTGTATGATTGTGATTGTATGATTGTGATTGTATGATTGTGATTGTGTGATTGTGGTTGTATGATTGTGATTGTATGATTGTGATTGTATGATTGTCATTGTATGATTGTGATTGTATGATTGTATTTGGGAGATTGTATTAGGGAGATTGTAATTGTATGATTGCGATTGTATGATTGAGATTGTATGATTGTGATTGTATGCTTGCGATTGTATGATTGTGATTGTATGATTGTGATTGTATGATTGTGGTTGTGCGATTGTTTTTGTATGATTGTGATTGTATGATTATGATCGTATGATTGTGATTGTATGATTATGTTTGTATGATTGTGATTGCATGATTGTGATTGTATGATTGTGATTGCATGATTGTGATTGTATGACTGTGATTGTATGATTGTGATTGTATGATTGTGATTGTGTGATTGTGATTGCATGATTGTGATTGTATGATTGTGATTGTATGATTTTGATTGTATGATTGTGATTGTATGATTGTGATTGTATGATTCTGATTGTATGATTGTGATTGTATGATTGTGATTGTCTGATTGTGATTGTATGATTGTCATTGTATGATTGTGATTGTATGATTGTCATTGTATGATTGTGATTGTATGATTGTGATTGTATGATTGTGATTGTATGATTGTGATTGTATGATTCTGATTGTATGATTGTGAAAGTATGATTGTGATTGTATGATTGTGATTGTATGATTGTGATTGTATGATTGGAATTGTATGATTATGATTGTATGATTGTGATTGTATGATTGTGATGGTATGATTGTGATTGTATGATTGCGATAGTATGATTGTGATTGTACGATTGTGATTGTAGGATTGTGATTGTATGATTGTGATTGTATGATTGTGATTGTATGATTCTGATTGTATGATTGTGAAAGTATGATTGTGATTGTATGCTTGCGATTGTATGATTGTGATTGTATGATTGTGATTGTATGATTGTGGTTGTGCGATTGTGATTGTATGATTGTGATTGTATGATTGTGATCGTATGATTGTGATGGTATGATTGTGATCGTATGATTGTGATTGTATGATTGTGATTGTATGATTGTGATTGTATGATTGTCATTGTATGATTGTCATTGTATGATTGTGATTGTATGATTGTGATTGTATGACTGTGACTGTATGATTGTGATTGTATGATTGTGATTGTATGATTGTGATTGCATGATTGTGATTGCATGATTGTGATTGCATGATTGTGATTGTAGGATTTTGATTATATGATTGTGATTGTATGATTGTGATTGTATGATTGTGATTGTATGATTGTGATTGTATGATTGTGATTGTATGATTGTGATTGTATGATTGTGATTGTCTGATTGTGGTTGTATGATTGTGATTGTATGATTGGAATTGTGTGATTATGATTGTATGATTGCGATTGTATCATTGTGATGGTATGATTGTGATTGTATGATTGCGATAGTATGATTGTCATTGTATGATTGTCATTGTATGATTGTGATTGTATGATTGTGATTGTATGATTGTGATTGTATGACTGTGACTGTATGATTGTGATTGTATGATTGTGATTGTATGATTGTGATTGCATGATTGTGACTGCATGATTGTGATTGCATGATTGTGATTGTAGGATTTTGATTATATGATTGTGATTGTATGATTGTGATTGTATGATTGTGATTGTATGATTGTGATTGTATGATTGTGATTGTCTGATTGTGGTTGTATGATTGTGATTGTATGATTGGAATTGTATGATTATGATTGTATGATTGTGATTGTATCATTGTGATGGTATGATTGTGATTGTATGATTGCGATAGTATGATTGTGATTGTACGATTGTAATTGTAGGATTGTGATTGTATGATTGCGATTGTATGATTGTGATTGTATGATTATGATTGTATGATTGTGAATGTATTATTATGATTGTACAGTTGTGATTGTATGATTGTGATTGTATGATTGTATTTGGGAGATTGTAATTGTATGATTGCGATTGTATGATTGTGATTGTATGATTGCGATTGTATGATTCTGATTGTATGATCGTGATGTATGATTGTAATTGTATGATTATGATTGTATGATTGTGATTGTATGATTGTGATTGTATGACTGTGATTGTATGATTGTGATTGTATGATTGTGATTGTATGATTGTGATTGTATGATTGTGATTGTATGATTTTGATTGTATGATTGTGATTGTATGATTGTGATTGTATGATTGTGATTGTATGATTGTGATTGTATGATTGTGATTGTATGATTGTGATTGTATGATTGTATTTGGGAGATTGTATTTGGGAGATTGTAATTGTATGATTGCGATTGTATGATTGTGATTGTATGATTGTGATGTATGATTGTAATTGTATGATTATGATTGTATGATTGTGATTGTATGATTGTGATTGTATGATTGTGATTGTCTGATTGTGGTTGTATGATTGTGATTGTATGATTGTAATTGTATGATTATGATTGTATGATTGTGATTTTATGATTGTGATTGTATGGTTCTGATTGTATGATTCTGATTGTATGATTGTGATTGCCTGATTGTGGTTGTATGATTGTGATTGTATGATTGTGATTGTTTGATTGTGATTGTATGATTGTCATTGTATGATTATGGCTGTATGATTGTGATTGCATGATTGTGATTGTATGATTGTGATTGCATGATTTTGAATGTATGATTGTGATTGTACGATTGTGATTGTACGATTGTGATTGTATGATTGTGATTGTATGACTGTGATTGTATGATTGTGATTGTACGATTGTGATTGTATGATTGTGAAAGTATGATTGTGATTGTATGATTGTGATTGTATGATTGTGATTGTATGATTGTGATTGTATGATTGTGATTGTATGATTGTGATTGTATGATTGTGATTGTATGATTGTGATTGTATGATTGTGATTGTATGATTGTGATTGTATGATTGTGATTGTATGATTGTGACTGTATGATTGTGATTGTATGATTGTGATTGTATGATTGTGATTGTATGATTGTGATTCTATGATTGTGATTGTATGATTGTGATTGTATGATTGTGATTGTACGATTGTGATTGTATGATTCTGATTGTATGATTGTGAAAGTATGATTGTGATTGTATGATTGTGATTGTATGATTGTGATTGTATGATTGGAATTGTATGATTATGATTGTATGATTGTGATTGTATGATTGTGATGGTATGATGGTGAATGTATGATTGCGATAGTATGATTGTGATTGTACGATTGTGATTGTAGGATTGTGATTGTATGATTGCGATTCTATGATTGTGATTGTATGATTATGATTGTATGATTGTGAATGTATGATTATGATTGTATGGTTGTGATTGTATGATTGTGATTGTATGATTGTGATTGTATGATTTTATTTGGGAGATTGTATTTGGGAGATTGTAATTGTATGATTGCGATTGTATGACTGTGATTGTATGCTTGTGATGTATGATTGTAATTGTATGATTATGATTGTATGATTGTGATTGTATGATTGTGATTGTATGATTGTGATTGTATGACTGTGATTGTATGATTGTGATTGTATGATTGTGATTTTATGATTGTGATTGTATGATTGTGAAAGTATGATTGTGATTGTATGATTGTGATTGTATGATTGTGATTGTATGATTGTGATTGTACGATTGTGATTGTATGATTGTGATTGTATGATTGTGATTGTATGATTGTGATTGTATGATTGTGATTGTATGATTGTGATTGTATGATTGTATTTGGGAGATTGTATTTGGGAGATTGTAATTGTATGATTGCGATTGTATGATTGTGATGTATGATTGCGATTGTATGATTATGATTGTATGATTGTGACTGTATGATTGTGATTGTATGATTGTGATTGTATGATTGTGATTGTATGATTGTGATTCTATGATTGTGATTGTATGATTGTGATTGTATGATTGTGATTGTACGATTGTGATTGTATGATTCTGATTGTATGATTGTGAAAGTATGATTGTGATTGTATGATTGTGATTGTATGATTGTGATTGTATGATTGGAATTGTATGATTATGATTGTATGATTGTGATTGTATGATTGTGATGGTATGATGGTGAATGTATGATTGCGATAGTATGATTGTGATTGTACGATTGTGATTGTAGGATTGTGATTGTATGATTGCGATTCTATGATTGTGATTGTATGATTATGATTGTATGATTGTGAATGTATGATTATGATTGTATGGTTGTGATTGTATGATTGTGATTGTATGATTGTGATTGTATGATTTTATTTGGGAGATTGTATTTGGGAGATTGTAATTGTATGATTGCGATTGTATGACTGTGATTGTATGCTTGTGATTGTATGATTGTGATTGTATGATTGTGATTGTATGACTGTGATTGTATGATTGTGATTGTATGATTGTGATTTTATGATTGTGATTGTATGATTGTGAAAGTATGATTGTGATTGTATGATTGTGATTGTATGATTGTGATTGTATGATTGTGATTGTATGATTGTGATTGTATGATTGTGATTGTATGATTGTGATTGTATGATTGTGATTGTATGATTGTGATTGTATGATTGTGATTGTATGATTGTGATTGTATGATTGTATTTGGGAGATTGTATTTGGGAGATTGTAATTGTATGATTGCGATTGTATGATTGTGATGTATGATTGCGATTGTATGATTATGATTGTATGATTGTGATTGTATGATTGTGATTGTATGACTGTGATTGTATGATTGTGATTGTATGATTGTGATTGTATGATTGTGACTCTATGATTGTGAAAGTATGATTGTGATTGTGTGATTGTGATTGTATGATTGTGATTGTATGATTGTGATTGTATGATTGTGATTGTATGATTGTGATTGTATGATTGTGATTGTCTGATTGTGGTTGTGCGATTGTGATTGTATGATTGTGATTGTATGATTGTGATTGTATGATTGTCATTGTATGATTGTGATTGTATGATTGTGATTGTATGACTGTGACTGTATGATTGTGATTGTATGATTGTGATTGTATGATTGTGATTGCATGATTGTGATTGCATGATTGTGATTGCATGATTGTGATTGTAGGATTTTGATTATATGATTGTGATTGTATGATTGTGATTGTATGATTGTGATTGTATGATTGTGATTGTATGATTGTGATTGTATGATTGTGATTGTATGATTGTGATTGTATGATTGTGATTGTCTGATTGTGGTTGTATGATTGTGATTGTATGATTGGAATTGTATGATTATGATTGTATGATTGTGATTGTATCATTGTGATTGTATGATTGTGATTGTATGATTGCGATAGTATGATTGTCATTGTATGATTGTCATTGTATGATTGTGATTGTATGATTGTGATTGTATGACTGTGACCGTATGATTGTGATTGTATGATTGTGATTGTATGATTCTGATTGCATGATTGTGATTGCATGATTGTGATTGCATGATTGTGATTGTAGGATTTTGATTATATGATTGTGATTGTAGGATTGTGATTGTATGATTGTGATTGTATGATTGTGATTGTATGATTGTGATTGTATGATTGTGATTGTATGATTGTGATTGTCTGATTGTGGTTGTATGATTGTGATTGTATGATTGGAATTGTATGATTATGATTGTATGATTGTGATTGTATCATTGTGATGGTATGATTGTGATTGTATGATTGCGATAGTATGATTGTGATTGTACGATTGTAATTGTAGGATTGTGATTGTATGATTGCGATTGTATGATTGTGATTGTATGATTATGATTGTATGATTGTGAATGTATTATTATGATTGTACAGTTGTGATTGTATGATTGTGATTGTATGATTGTATTTGGGAGATTGTAATTGTATGATTGCGATTGTATGATTGTGATTGTATGATTGTGATGTATGATTGTAATTGTATGATTATGATTGTATGATTGTGATTGTATGATTGTGATTGTATGACTGTGATTGTATGATTGTGATTGTATGATTGTGATTGTATGATTGTGATTGTATGATTGTGATTGTATGATTTTGATTGTATGATTGTGATTGTATGATTGTGATTGTATGATTGTGATTGTATGATTGTGATTGTATGATTGTATTTGGGAGATTGTATCTGGGAGATTGTAATTGTATGATTGCGATTGTATGATTGTGATTGTATGATTGTGATGTATGATTGTAATTGTATGATTATGATTGTATGATTGTGATTGTATGATTGTGATTGTATGATTGTGATTGTCTGATTGTGGTTGTATGATTGTGATTGTATGATTGTGATTGTATGATTGTCATTGTATGATTGTGATTGTATGATTGTATTTGGGAGATTGTATTTGGGAGATTGTAATTGTATGATTGCGATTGTATGATTGTGATTGTATGATTGTGATGTATGATAGTAATTGTTTGATTATCATTGTATGATTGTGATTGTATGATTGTGATTGTATGACTGTGATTGTATGATTGTGATTGTATGATTGTGATTGTATGATTGTGATTGTATGATTGTGAAAGTATGATTGTATTTGTATGATTGTGATTGTATGATTGTGATTGTATGATTGTGATTGTATGATTGTGATTGTATGATTGTGATTGTATGATTGTGAAAGTATGATTGTATTTGTATGATTGTGATTGTATGATTGTGATTGTATGATTGTGATTGTATGATTGTGATTGTATGATTGTGGTTGTATGATTGTGATTCTATGATTGTGAAAGTATGATTGTGATTGTGCGATTGTGATTGTATGATTGTGATTGTATGATTGTGATTGTATGATTGTGATTGTATGATTGTGATTGTATGATTGTGATTGTCTGATTGTGGTTGTATGATTGTGATTGTATGATTGTGATTGTATGATTGTGATTGTATGATTGTGATTGTATGATTCTGATTGTATGATTGTGAAAGTATGATTGTGATTGTATGATTGTGATTGTATAGTTGTGATTGTATGATTGTGATTGTATGATTGTATTTGGGAGATTGTAATTGTATGATTGCGATTGTATGATTGTGATTGTATGATTGTGATGTATGATTGTAATTGTATGATTATGATTGTATGATTTTGATTGCATGATTGTGATTGTATGACTGTGATTGTATGATTGTGATTGTATGATTGTGATTGTATGATTGTGATTGTATGATTGTGATTGTATGATTGTGAAAGTATGATTGTGATTGTATGATTGTGATTGTATGATTGTGATTGTATGATTGTGATTGTATGATTGTGATTGTATGATTGTATTTGGGAGATTGTATTTGGGAGATTGTAATTGTATGATTGCGATTGTATGATTGTGATTGTATGATTGTGATGTATGATTGTAATTGTATGATTATGATTGTATGATTTTGATTGTATGATTGTGATTGTATGATTGTGATTGTCTGATTGTGGTTGTATGATTGTGATTGTATGATTGTGATTGTATGATTGTCATTGTATGATTGTGATTGTATGATTGTATTTGGGAGATTGTATTTGGGAGATTGTAATTGTATGATTGCGATTGTATGATTGAGATTGTATGATTGTGATTGTATGATTGTGATTGTATGATTGTGAAAGTATGATTGTATTTGTATGATTGTGATTGTATGATTGTGATTGTATGATTGTGATTGTATGATTGTGGTTGTATGATTGTGATTCTATGATTGTGAAAGTATGATTGTGATTGTGCGATTGTGATTGTATGATTGTGATTGTATGATTGTGATTGTATGATTGTGATTGTATGATTGTGATTGTATGATTGTGATTGTCTGATTGTGGTTGTATGATTGTGATTGTATGATTGTGATTGTATGATTGTGATTGTATGATTGTGATTGTATGATTCTGATTGTATGATTGTGAAAGTATGATTGTGATTGTATGATTGTGATTGTATAGTTGTGATTGTATGATTGTGATTGTATGATTGTATTTGGGAGATTGTAATTGTATGATTGCGATTGTATGATTGTGATTGTATGATTGTGATGTATGATTGTAATTGTATGATTATGATTGTATGATTTTGATTGCATGATTGTGATTGTATGACTGTGATTGTATGATTGTGATTGTATGATTGTGATTGTATGATTGTGATTGTATGATTGTGATTGTATGATTGTGATTGCATGATTGTGATTGTATGCTTGTGATTGCATGATTGTGATTGTATGACTGTGATTGTATGATTGTGATTGTATGATTGTGATTGTATGACTGTGATTGCATGATTGTGATTGTATGATTGTGATTGTATGATTGTGATTGCATGATTCTGATTGTATGATTGTGATTGTCTGATTGTGGTTGTATGATTGTGATTGTATGATTGTGATTGTATGATTGTCATTGTATGATTATGGCTGTATGATTGTGATTGCATGATTGTGATTGTATGATTTCGATTGCATGATTTTGAATGTATGATTGTGATTGTACGATTGTGATTGTATGATTGTGATTGTATGATTGTGATTGTACGACTGTGATTGTATGATTGTGATTGTATGATTGTGATTGTATGATTGTGAAAGTATGATTGTGATTGTATGATTGTGATTGTATGATTGTGATTGTATGATTGTGATTGTATGATTGTGATTCTATGACTGTGATTGTATGATTGTGATTGTATGATTGTGATTGTATGATTGTGATTGTATGATTGTGATTGTATGATTGTCATTGTATGATTGTGAAAGTATGATTGTGATTGTATGATTGTGGTTGTGCGATTGTGATTGTATCATTGTGATTGTATGATTGTGATTGTATGATTGTGATTGTATGATTGTGATTGTATGATTGTGAAAGTATGATTGTGATTGTATGATTGTGATTGTATGATTGTGATTGTATGATTGGAATTGTATGATTATGATTGTATGATTGTGATTGTATGATGGTGATGGTATGATTGTGATTGTATGATTGCGATAGTATGATTGTGATTGTACGATTGTGATTGTAGGATTGTGATTGTATGATTGCGATTGTATGATTGTGATTGTATGATTATGATTGTATGATTGTGAATGTATTATTATGATTGTATAGTTGTGATTGTATGATTGTGATTGTATGATTGTATTTGGGAGATTGTAATTGTATGATTGCGATTGTATGATTGTGATTGTATGATTGTGATGTATGATTGTGATTGTATGATTGTCATTGTATGATTGTCATTGTATGATTGTGATTGTATGATTGTGATTGTATGACTGTGACTGTATGATTGTGATTGTATGATTGTGATTGTATGATTGTGATTGCATGATTGTGATTGCATGATTGTGATTGCATGATTGTGATTGTAGGATTTTGATTATATGATTGTGATTGTATGATTGTGATTGTATGATTGTGATTGTCTGATTGTGGTTGTATGATTGTGATTGTATGATTGGAATTGTATGATTATGATTGTATGATTGTGATTGTATCATTGTGATGGTATGATTGTGATTGTATGATTGCGATAGTATGATTGTGATTGTACGATTGTAATTGTAGGATTGTGATTGTATGATTGCGATTGTATGATTGTGATTGTATGATTATGATTGTATGATTGTGAATGTATTATTATGATTGTACAGTTGTGATTGTATGATTGTGATTGTATGATTGTATTTGGGAGATTGTAATTGTATGATTGCGATTGTATGATTGTGATTGTATGATTGCGATTGTATGATTGTGATTGTATGATTGTGATGTATGATTGTAATTGTATGATTATGATTGTATGATTGTGATTGTATGATTGTGATTGTATGACTGTGATTGTATGATTGTGATTGTATGATTGTGATTGTATGATTGTGATTGTATGATTGTGATTGTATGATTTTGATTGTATGATTGTGATTGTATGATTGTGATTGTATGATTGTGATTGTATGATTGTGATTGTATGATTGTGATTGTATGATTGTATTTGGGAGATTGTATTTGGGAGATTGTAATTGTATGATTGCGATTGTATGATTGTGATTGTATGATTGTGATGTATGATTGTAATTGTATGATTATGATTGTATGATTGTGATTGTATGATTGTGATTGTATGATTGTGATTGTCTGATTGTGGTTGTATGATTGTGATTGTATGATTGTAATTGTATGATTATGATTGTATGATTGTGATTTTATGATTGTGATTGTATGGTTCTGATTGTATGATTCTGATTGTATGATTGTGATTGCCTGATTGTGGTTGTATGATTGTGATTGTATGATTGTGATTGTATGATTGTGATTGTATGATTGTGATTGTATGATTCTGATTGTATGATTGTGAAAGTATGATTGTGATTGTATGATTGTGATTGTATAGTTGTGATTGTATGATTGTGATTGTATGATTGTATTTGGGAGATTGTAATTGTATGATTGCGATTGTATGATTGTGATTGTATGATTGTGATGTATGATTGTAATTGTATGATTATGATTGTATGATTTTGATTGCATGATTGTGATTGTATGACTGTGATTGTATGATTGTGATTGTATGATTGTGATTGTATGATTGTGATTGTATGATTGTGATTGTATGATTGTGATTGCATGATTGTGATTGTATGCTTGTGATTGCATGATTGTGATTGTATGACTGTGATTGTATGATTGTGATTGTATGATTGTGATTGTATGACTGTGATTGCATGATTGTGATTGTATGATTGTGATTGTATGATTGTGATTGCATGATTCTGATTGTATGATTGTGATTGTCTGATTGTGGTTGTATGATTGTGATTGTATGATTGTGATTGTATGATTGTCATTGTATGATTATGGCTGTATGATTGTGATTGCATGATTGTGATTGTATGATTTCGATTGCATGATTTTGAATGTATGATTGTGATTGTACGATTGTGATTGTATGATTGTGATTGTATGATTGTGATTGTACGACTGTGATTGTATGATTGTGATTGTATGATTGTGATTGTATGATTGTGAAAGTATGATTGTGATTGTATGATTGTGATTGTATGATTGTGATTGTATGATTGTGATTGTATGATTGTGATTCTATGACTGTGATTGTATGATTGTGATTGTATGATTGTGATTGTATGATTGTGATTGTATGATTGTGATTGTATGATTGTCATTGTATGATTGTGAAAGTATGATTGTGATTGTATGATTGTGGTTGTGCGATTGTGATTGTATCATTGTGATTGTATGATTGTGATTGTATGATTGTGATTGTATGATTGTGATTGTATGATTGTGAAAGTATGATTGTGATTGTATGATTGTGATTGTATGATTGTGATTGTATGATTGGAATTGTATGATTATGATTGTATGATTGTGATTGTATGATGGTGATGGTATGATTGTGATTGCATGATTGCGATAGTATGATTGTGATTGTACGATTGTGATTGTAGGATTGTGATTGTATGATTGCGATTGTATGATTGTGATTGTATGATTATGATTGTATGATTGTGAATGTATTATTATGATTGTATAGTTGTGATTGTATGATTGTGATTGTATGATTGTATTTGGGAGATTGTAATTGTATGATTGCGATTGTATGATTGTGATTGTATGATTGTGATGTATGATTGTAATTGTATGATTATGATTGTATGATTGTGATTGTATGATTGTGATTGTATGACTGTGATTGTATGATTGTGATTGTATGATTGTGATTGTATGATTGTGATTGTATGATTGTGATTGTATGATTGTGAAAGTATGATTGTGATTGTATGATTTTGATTGTATGATTGTGATTGTATGATTGTGATTGTATGATTGTGATTGTATGATTGTGATTGTATGATTGTATTTGGGAGATTGTATTTGGGAGATTGTAATTGTATGATTGCGATTGTATGATTGTGATTGTATGATTGTGATTGTATGATTATGTTTGTATGATTGTGATTGCATGATTGTGATTGTATGATTGTGATTGCATGATTGTGATTGTATGACTGTGATTGTATGATTGTGATTGTATGATTGTGATTGTGTGATTGTGATTGCATGATTGTGATTGTATGATTGTGATTGTATGATTTTGATTGTATGATTGTGATTGTATGATTGTGATTGTATGATTCTGATTGTATGATTGTGATTGTATGATTGTGATTGTCTGATTGTGATTGTATGATTGTCATTGTATGATTGTGATTGTATGATTGTCATTGTATGATTGTGATTGTATGATTGTGATTGTATGATTGTGATTGTATGATTGTGATTGTATGATTCTGATTGTATGATTGTGAAAGTATGATTGTGATTGTATGATTGTGATTGTATGATTGTGATTGTATGATTGGAATTGTATGATTATGATTGTATGATTGTGATTGTATGATTGTGATGGTATGATTGTGATTGTATGATTGCGATAGTATGATTGTGATTGTACGATTGTGATTGTAGGATTGTGATTGTATGATTGTGATTGTATGATTGTGATTGTATGATTCTGATTGTATGATTGTGAAAGTATGATTGTGATTGTATGCTTGCGATTGTATGATTGTGATTGTATGATTGTGATTGTATGATTGTGGTTGTGCGATTGTGATTGTATGATTGTGATTGTATGATTGTGATCGTATGATTGTGATGGTATGATTGTGATCGTATGATTGTGATTGTATGATTGTGATTGTATGATTGTGATTGTATGATTGTCATTGTATGATTGTCATTGTATGATTGTGATTGTATGATTGTGATTGTATGACTGTGACTGTATGATTGTGATTGTATGATTGTGATTGTATGATTGTGATTGCATGATTGTGATTGCATGATTGTGATTGCATGATTGTGATTGTAGGATTTTGATTATATGATTGTGATTGTATGATTGTGATTGTATGATTGTGATTGTATGATTGTGATTGTATGATTGTGATTGTATGATTGTGATTGTATGATTGTGATTGTATGATTGTGATTGTCTGATTGTGGTTGTATGATTGTGATTGTATGATTGGAATTGTATGATTATGATTGTATGATTGTGATTGTATCATTGTGATGGTATGATTGTGATTGTATGATTGCGATAGTATGATTGTCATTGTATGATTGTCATTGTATGATTGTGATTGTATGATTGTGATTGTATGATTGTGATTGTATGACTGTGACTGTATGATTGTGATTGTATGATTGTGATTGTATGATTGTGATTGCATGATTGTGACTGCATGATTGTGATTGCATGATTGTGATTGTAGGATTTTGATTATATGATTGTGATTGTATGATTGTGATTGTATGATTGTGATTGTATGATTGTGATTGTATGATTGTGATTGTCTGATTGTGGTTGTATGATTGTGATTGTATGATTGGAATTGTATGATTATGATTGTATGATTGTGATTGTATCATTGTGATGGTATGATTGTGATTGTATGATTGCGATAGTATGATTGTGATTGTACGATTGTAATTGTAGGATTGTGATTGTATGATTGCGATTGTATGATTGTGATTGTATGATTATGATTGTATGATTGTGAATGTATTATTATGATTGTACAGTTGTGATTGTATGATTGTGATTGTATGATTGTATTTGGGAGATTGTAATTGTATGATTGCGATTGTATGATTGTGATTGTATGATTGCGATTGTATGATTGTGATTGTATGATTGTGATGTATGATTGTAATTGTATGATTATGATTGTATGATTGTGATTGTATGATTGTGATTGTATGACTGTGATTGTATGATTGTGATTGTATGATTGTGATTGTATGATTGTGATTGTATGATTGTGATTGTATGATTTTGATTGTATGATTGTGATTGTATGATTGTGATTGTATGATTGTGATTGTATGATTGTGATTGTATGATTGTGATTGTATGATTGTATTTGGGAGATTGTATTTGGGAGATTGTAATTGTATGATTGCGATTGTATGATTGTGATTGTATGATTGTGATGTATGATTGTAATTGTATGATTATGATTGTATGATTGTGATTGTATGATTGTGATTGTATGATTGTGATTGTCTGATTGTGGTTGTATGATTGTGATTGTATGATTGTAATTGTATGATTATGATTGTATGATTGTGATTTTATGATTGTGATTGTATGGTTCTGATTGTATGATTCTGATTGTATGATTGTGATTGCCTGATTGTGGTTGTATGATTGTGATTGTATGATTGTGATTGTATGATTGTGATTGTATGATTGTCATTGTATGATTATGGCTGTATGATTGTGATTGCATGATTGTGATTGTATGATTGTGATTGCATGATTTTGAATGTATGATTGTGATTGTACGATTGTGATTGTACGATTGTGATTGTATGATTGTGATTGTATGACTGTGATTGTATGATTGTGATTGTACGATTGTGATTGTATGATTGTGAAAGTATGATTGTGATTGTATGATTGTGATTGTATGATTGTGATTGTATGATTGTGATTGTATGATTGTGATTGTATGATTGTGATTGTATGATTGTGATTGTATGATTGTGATTGTATGATTGTGATTGTATGATTGTGATTGTATGATTGTGATTGTATGATTGTGACTGTATGATTGTGATTGTATGATTGTGATTGTATGATTGTGATTGTATGATTGTGATTCTATGATTGTGATTGTATGATTGTGATTGTATGATTGTGATTGTACGATTGTGATTGTATGATTCTGATTGTATGATTGTGAAAGTATGATTGTGATTGTATGATTGTGATTGTATGATTGTGATTGTATGATTGGAATTGTATGATTATGATTGTATGATTGTGATTGTATGATTGTGATGGTATGATGGTGAATGTATGATTGCGATAGTATGATTGTGATTGTACGATTGTGATTGTAGGATTGTGATTGTATGATTGCGATTCTATGATTGTGATTGTATGATTATGATTGTATGATTGTGAATGTATGATTATGATTGTATGGTTGTGATTGTATGATTGTGATTGTATGATTGTGATTGTATGATTTTATTTGGGAGATTGTATTTGGGAGATTGTAATTGTATGATTGCGATTGTATGACTGTGATTGTATGCTTGTGATGTATGATTGTAATTGTATGATTATGATTGTATGATTGTGATTGTATGATTGTGATTGTATGATTGTGATTGTATGACTGTGATTGTATGATTGTGATTGTATGATTGTGATTTTATGATTGTGATTGTATGATTGTGAAAGTATGATTGTGATTGTATGATTGTGATTGTATGATTGTGATTGTATGATTGTGATTGTATGATTGTGATTGTATGATTGTGATTGTATGATTGTGATTGTATGATTGTGATTGTATGATTGTGATTGTATGATTGTGATTGTATGATTGTGATTGTATGATTGTATTTGGGAGATTGTATTTGGGAGATTGTAATTGTATGATTGCGATTGTATGATTGTGATGTATGATTGCGATTGTATGATTATGAT
Source organism: Megachile rotundata (assembly GCF_050947335.1). NCBI lineage: Eukaryota > Metazoa > Arthropoda > Insecta > Hymenoptera > Megachilidae > Megachile > Megachile rotundata. The sequence continues at coordinate 442,854 of NW_027473323.1, read as the reverse complement.
TGTATGATTGTGACTGTATGATTGTGATTGTATGATTGTGATTGTATGATTGTGATTGTATGATTGTGATTCTATGATTGTGATTGTATGATTGTGATTGTATGATTGTGATTGTATGATTCTGATTGTATGATTGTGAAAGTATGATTGTGATTGTATGATTGTGATTGTATGATTGTGATTGTATGATTGGAATTGTATGATTATGATTGTATGATTGTGATTGTATGATTGTGATGGTATGATGGTGAATGTATGATTGCGATAGTATGATTGTGATTGTACGATTGTGATTGTAGGATTGTGATTGTATGATTGCGATTCTATGATTGTGATTGTATGATTATGATTGTATGATTGTGAATGTATGATTATGATTGTATGGTTGTGATTGTATGATTGTGATTGTATGATTGTGATTGTATGATTTTATTTGGGAGATTGTATTTGGGAGATTGTAATTGTATGATTGCGATTGTATGACTGTGATTGTATGCTTGTGATGTATGATTGTAATTGTATGATTATGATTGTATGATTGTGATTGTATGATTGTGATTGTATGATTGTGATTGTATGACTGTGATTGTATGATTGTGATTGTATGATTGTGATTTTATGATTGTGATTGTATGATTGTGAAAGTATGATTGTGATTGTATGATTGTGATTGTATGATTGTGATTGTATGATTGTGATTGTATGATTGTGATTGTATGATTGTGATTGTATGATTGTGATTGTATGATTGTGATTGTATGATTGTGATTGTATGATTGTGATTGTATGATTGTATTTGGGAGATTGTATTTGGGAGATTGTAATTGTATGATTGCGATTGTATGATTGTGATGTATGATTGCGATTGTATGATTATGATTGTATGATTGTGATTGTATGATTGTGATTGTATGACTGTGATTGTATGATTGTGATTGTATGATTGTGATTGTATGATTGTGACTCTATGATTGTGAAAGTATGATTGTGATTGTGTGATTGTGATTGTATGATTGTGATTGTATGATTGTGATTGTATGATTGTGATTGTATGATTGTGATTGTATGATTGTGATTGTCTGATTGTGGTTGTGCGATTGTGATTGTATGATTGTGATTGTATGATTGTGATTGTATGATTGTCATTGTATGATTGTGATTGTATGATTGTGATTGTATGACTGTGACTGTATGATTGTGATTGTATGATTGTGATTGTATGATTGTGATTGCATGATTGTGATTGCATGATTGTGATTGCATGATTGTGATTGTAGGATTTTGATTATATGATTGTGATTGTATGATTGTGATTGTATGATTGTGATTGTATGATTGTGATTGTATGATTGTGATTGTATGATTGTGATTGTATGATTGTGATTGTATGATTGTGATTGTATGATTGTGATTGTCTGATTGTGGTTGTATGATTGTGGTTGTATGATTGGAATTGTATGATTATGATTGTATGATTGTGATTGTATCATTGTGATTGTATGATTGTGATTGTATGATTGCGATAGTATGATTGTCATTGTATGATTGTCATTGTATGATTGTGATTGTATGATTGTGATTGTATGACTGTGACTGTATGATTGTGATTGTATGATTGTGATTGTATGATTCTGATTGCATGATTGTGATTGCATGATTGTGATTGCATGATTGTGATTGTAGGATTTTGATTATATGATTGTGATTGTAGGATTGTGATTGTATGATTGTGATTGTATGATTGTGATTGTATGATTGTGATTGTATGATTGTGATTGTATGATTGTGATTGTATGATTGTGATTGTCTGATTGTGGTTGTATGATTGTGATTGTATGATTGGAATTGTATGATTATGATTGTATGATTGTGATTGTATCATTGTGATGGTATGATTGTGATTGTATGATTGCGATAGTATGATTGTGATTGTACGATTGTAATTGTAGGATTGTGATTGTATGATTGCGATTGTATGATTGTGATTGTATGATTATGATTGTATGATTGTGAATGTATTATTATGATTGTACAGTTGTGATTGTATGATTGTGATTGTATGATTGTATTTGGGAGATTGTAATTGTATGATTGCGATTGTATGATTGTGATTGTATGATTGTGATGTATGATTGTAATTGTATGATTATGATTGTATGATTGTGATTGTATGATTGTGATTGTATGACTGTGATTGTATGATTGTGATTGTATGATTGTGATTGTATGATTGTGATTGTATGATTGTGATTGTATGATTTTGATTGTATGATTGTGATTGTATGATTGTGATTGTATGATTGTGATTGTATGATTGTGATTGTATGATTGTGATTGTATGATTGTATTTGGGAGATTGTATTTGGGAGATTGTAATTGTATGATTGCGATTGTATGATTGTGATTGTATGATTGTGATGTATGATTGTAATTGTATGATTATGATTGTATGATTGTGATTGTATGATTGTGATTGTATGATTGTGATTGTCTGATTGTGGTTGTATGATTGTGATTGTATGATTGTGATTGTATGATTGTCATTGTATGATTGTGATTGTATGATTGTATTTGGGAGATTGTATTTGGGAGATTGTAATTGTATGATTGCGATTGTATGATTGTGATTGTATGATTGTGATGTATGATAGTAATTGTATGATTATCATTGTATGATTGTGATTGTATGATTGTGATTGTATGACTGTGATTGTATGATTGTGATTGTATGATTGTGATTGTATGATTGTGATTGTATGATTGTGAAAGTATGATTGTATTTGTATGATTGTGATTGTATGATTGTGATTGTATGATTGTGATTGTATGATTGTGATTGTATGATTGTGATTGTATGATTGTGAAAGTATGATTGTATTTGTATGATTGTGATTGTATGATTGTGATTGTATGATTGTGATTGTATGATTGTGATTGTATGATTGTGGTTGTATGATTGTGATTCTATGATTGTGAAAGTATGATTGTGATTGTGCGATTGTGATTGTATGATTCTGATTGTATGATTGTGAAAGTATGATTGTGATTGTATGATTGTGATTGTATAGTTGTGATTGTATGATTGTGATTGTATGATTGTATTTGGGAGATTGTAATTGTATGATTGCGATTGTATGATTGTGATTGTATGATTGTGATGTATGATTGTAATTGTATGATTATGATTGTATGATTTTGATTGCATGATTGTGATTGTATGACTGTGATTGTATGATTGTGATTGTATGATTGTGATTGTATGATTGTGATTGTATGATTGTGATTGTATGATTGTGAAAGTATGATTGTGATTGTATGATTGTGATTGTATGATTGTGATTGTATGATTGTGATTGTATGATTGTGATTGTATGATTGTATTTGGGAGATTGTATTTGGGAGATTGTAATTGTATGATTGCGATTGTATGATTGTGATTGTATGATTGTGATGTATGATTGTAATTGTATGATTATGATTGTATGATTTTGATTGTATGATTGTGATTGTATGATTGTGATTGTCTGATTGTGGTTGTATGATTGTGATTGTATGATTGTGATTGTATGATTGTCATTGTATGATTGTGATTGTATGATTGTATTTGGGAGATTGTATTTGGGAGATTGTAATTGTATGATTGCGATTGTATGATTGAGATTGTATGATTGTGATTGTATGATTGTGATTGTATGATTGTGAAAGTATGATTGTATTTGTATGATTGTGATTGTATGATTGTGATTGTATGATTGTGATTGTATGATTGTGGTTGTATGATTGTGATTCTATGATTGTGAAAGTATGATTGTGATTGTGCGATTGTGATTGTATGATTGTGATTGTATGATTGTGATTGTATGATTGTGATTGTATGATTGTGATTGTATGATTGTGATTGTCTGATTGTGGTTGTATGATTGTGATTGTATGATTGTGATTGTATGATTGTGATTGTCTGATTGTGGTTGTGCGATTGTGATTGTATGATTGTGATTGTATGATTGTGATTGTATGATTGTCATTGTATGATTGTGATTGTATGATTGTGATTGTATGACTGTGACTGTATGATTGTGATTGTATGATTGTGATTGTATGATTGTGATTGCATGATTGTGATTGCATGATTGTGATTGCATGATTGTGATTGTAGGATTTTGATTATATGATTGTGATTGTATGATTGTGATTGTATGATTGTGATTGTATGATTGTGATTGTATGATTGTGATTGTATGATTGTGATTGTATGATTGTGATTGTATGATTGTGATTGTATGATTGTGATTGTCTGATTGTGGTTGTATGATTGTGGTTGTATGATTGGAATTGTATGATTATGATTGTATGATTGTGATTGTATCATTGTGATTGTATGATTGTGATTGTATGATTGCGATAGTATGATTGTCATTGTATGATTGTCATTGTATGATTGTGATTGTATGATTGTGATTGTATGACTGTGACTGTATGATTGTGATTGTATGATTGTGATTGTATGATTCTGATTGCATGATTGTGATTGCATGATTGTGATTGCATGATTGTGATTGTAGGATTTTGATTATATGATTGTGATTGTAGGATTGTGATTGTATGATTGTGATTGTATGATTGTGATTGTATGATTGTGATTGTATGATTGTGATTGTATGATTGTGATTGTATGATTGTGATTGTCTGATTGTGGTTGTATGATTGTGATTGTATGATTGGAATTGTATGATTATGATTGTATGATTGTGATTGTATCATTGTGATGGTATGATTGTGATTGTATGATTGCGATAGTATGATTGTGATTGTACGATTGTAATTGTAGGATTGTGATTGTATGATTGCGATTGTATGATTGTGATTGTATGATTATGATTGTATGATTGTGAATGTATTATTATGATTGTACAGTTGTGATTGTATGATTGTGATTGTATGATTGTATTTGGGAGATTGTAATTGTATGATTGCGATTGTATGATTGTGATTGTATGATTGTGATGTATGATTGTAATTGTATGATTATGATTGTATGATTGTGATTGTATGATTGTGATTGTATGACTGTGATTGTATGATTGTGATTGTATGATTGTGATTGTATGATTGTGATTGTATGATTGTGATTGTATGATTTTGATTGTATGATTGTGATTGTATGATTGTGATTGTATGATTGTGATTGTATGATTGTGATTGTATGATTGTGATTGTATGATTGTATTTGGGAGATTGTATTTGGGAGATTGTAATTGTATGATTGCGATTGTATGATTGTGATTGTATGATTGTGATGTATGATTGTAATTGTATGATTATGATTGTATGATTGTGATTGTATGATTGTGATTGTATGATTGTGATTGTCTGATTGTGGTTGTATGATTGTGATTGTATGATTGTGATTGTATGATTGTCATTGTATGATTGTGATTGTATGATTGTATTTGGGAGATTGTATTTGGGAGATTGTAATTGTATGATTGCGATTGTATGATTGTGATTGTATGATTGTGATGTATGATAGTAATTGTATGATTATCATTGTATGATTGTGATTGTATGATTGTGATTGTATGACTGTGATTGTATGATTGTGATTGTATGATTGTGATTGTATGATTGTGATTGTATGATTGTGAAAGTATGATTGTATTTGTATGATTGTGATTGTATGATTGTGATTGTATGATTGTGATTGTATGATTGTGATTGTATGATTGTGATTGTATGATTGTGAAAGTATGATTGTATTTGTATGATTGTGATTGTATGATTGTGATTGTATGATTGTGATTGTATGATTGTGATTGTATGATTGTGGTTGTATGATTGTGATTCTATGATTGTGAAAGTATGATTGTGATTGTGCGATTGTGATTGTATGATTCTGATTGTATGATTGTGAAAGTATGATTGTGATTGTATGATTGTGATTGTATAGTTGTGATTGTATGATTGTGATTGTATGATTGTATTTGGGAGATTGTAATTGTATGATTGCGATTGTATGATTGTGATTGTATGATTGTGATGTATGATTGTAATTGTATGATTATGATTGTATGATTTTGATTGCATGATTGTGATTGTATGACTGTGATTGTATGATTGTGATTGTATGATTGTGATTGTATGATTGTGATTGTATGATTGTGATTGTATGATTGTGAAAGTATGATTGTGATTGTATGATTGTGATTGTATGATTGTGATTGTATGATTGTGATTGTATGATTGTGATTGTATGATTGTGATTGTATGATTGTATTTGGGAGATTGTATTTGGGAGATTGTAATTGTATGATTGCGATTGTATGATTGTGATTGTATGATTGTGATGTATGATTGTAATTGTATGATTATGATTGTATGATTTTGATTGTATGATTGTGATTGTATGATTGTGATTGTCTGATTGTGGTTGTATGATTGTGATTGTATGATTGTGATTGTATGATTGTCATTGTATGATTGTGATTGTATGATTGTATTTGGGAGATTGTATTTGGGAGATTGTAATTGTATGATTGCGATTGTATGATTGAGATTGTATGATTGTGATTGTATGATTGTGATTGTATGATTGTGAAAGTATGATTGTATTTGTATGATTGTGATTGTATGATTGTGATTGTATGATTGTGATTGTATGATTGTGGTTGTATGATTGTGATTCTATGATTGTGAAAGTATGATTGTGATTGTGCGATTGTGATTGTATGATTGTGATTGTATGATTGTGATTGTATGATTGTGATTGTATGATTGTGATTGTATGATTGTGATTGTCTGATTGTGGTTGTATGATTGTGATTGTATGATTGTGATTGTATGATTGTGATTGTATGATTGTGATTGTATGATTCTGATTGTATGATTGTGAAAGTATGATTGTGATTGTATGATTGTGATTGTATAGTTGTGATTGTATGATTGTGATTGTATGATTGTATTTGGGAGATTGTAATTGTATGATTGCGATTGTATGATTGTGATTGTATGATTGTGATGTATGATTGTAATTGTATGATTATGATTGTATGATTTTGATTGCATGATTGTGATTGTATGACTGTGATTGTATGATTGTGATTGTATGATTGTGATTGTATGATTGTGATTGTATGATTGTGATTGTATGATTGTGAAAGTATGATTGTGATTGTATGATTGTGATTGTATGATTGTGATTGTATGATTGTGATTGTATGATTGTGATTGTATGATTGTGATTGTATGATTGTATTTGGGAGATTGTATTTGGGAGATTGTAATTGTATGATTGCGATTGTATGATTGTGATTGTATGATTGTGATGTATGATTGTAATTGTATGATTATGATTGTATGATTGTGATTGTATGATTGTGATTGTATGATTGTGATTGTATGATTGTGATTGTCTGATTGTGATTGTATGATTGTGATTGTATGATTGTGGTTGTGCGATTGTGATTGTATGATTGTGATTGTATGATTATGATCGTATGATTGTGATTGTATGATTATGTTTGTATGATTGTGATTGCATGATTGTGATTGTATGATTGTGATTGCATGATTGTGATTGTATGACTGTGATTGTATGATTGTGATTGTATGATTGTAATTGTGTGATTGTGATTGCATGATTGTGATTGTATGATTGTGATTGTATGATTTTGATTGCATGATTGTGATTGTATGATTGTGATTGTATGATTCTGATTGTATGATTGTGATTGTATGATTGTGATTGTCTGATTGTGGTTGTATGATTGTGATTGTATGATTGTGATTGTATGATTGTGATTGTATGATTGTGATAACATGATTGTGATTGTATGATTATGATCGTATGATTATGATTGTATGATTATGTTTGTATGATTGTGATTGCATGATTGTGATTGTATGATTGTGATTGCATGATTGTGATTGTATGACTGTGAATGTATGATTGTGATTGTATGATTGTGATTGTATGATTGTAATTGCATGATTGTGATTGTATGATTGTGATTGTATGATTTTGATTTTATGATTGTGATTGTATGGTTGTGATTGTATGATTGTGATTGTATGATTGTATTTGGGAGATTGTATTTGGGAGATTGTAATTGTATGATTGCGATTGTATGATTGTGATTGTATGATTGTGATGTATGATTGTAATTGTATGATTATGATTGTATGATTGTGATTGTATGATTGTGATTGTATGATTGTGATTGTCTGATTGTGGTTGTATGATTGTGATTGTATGATTGTGATTGTATGATTGTCATTGTATGATTGTGATTGTATGATTGTATTTGGGAGATTGTATTTGGGAGATTGTAATTGTATGATTGCGATTGTATGATTGAGATTGTATGATTGTGATTGTATGCTTGCGATTGTATGATTGTGATTGTATGATTGTGGTTGTGCGATTGTGATTGTATGATTGTGATTGTATGATTATGATCGTATGATTGTGATTGTATGATTATGTTTGTATGATTGTGATTGCATGATTGTGATTGTATGATTGTGATTGCATGATTGTGATTGTATGACTGTGATTGTATGATTGTGATTGTATGATTGTGATTGTGTGATTGTGATTGCATGATTGTGATTGTATGATTGTGATTGTATGATTTTGATTGTATGATTGTGATTGTATGATTGTGATTGTATGATTCTGATTGTATGATTGTGATTGTATGATTGTGATTGTCTGATTGTGGTTGTATGATTGTGATTGTATGATTGTGATTGTATGATTGTGATTGTATGATTGTGATTGTATGATTGTGATAACATGATTGTGATTGTATGATTATGTTTGTATGATTGTGATTGCATGATTGTGATTGTATGATTGTGATTGCATGATTGTGATTGTATGACTGTGAATGTATGATTGGGATTGTATGATTGTGATTGTATGATTGTGATTGCATGATTGTGATTGTATGATTGTGATTGTATGATTTTGATTTTATGATTGTGATTGTATGGTTGTGATTGTATGATTCTGATTGTATGATTGTGATTGCCTGATTGTGGTTGTATGATTGTGAAAGTATGATTGTGATTGTATGATTGTGATTGTATGATTGTGATTGTATGATTGTGATAACATGATTGTGATTGTATGATTATGATTGTATGATTGTGAATGTATTATTATGATTGTATGGTTGTGATTGTAAGATTGTGATTGTATGATTGTATTTGGGAGATTGTAATTGTATGATTGCGATTGTATGATTGTGATTGTATGATCGTGATGTATGATAGTAATTGTATGATTATCATTGTATGATTGTGATTGTATGATTGTGATTGTATGACTGTGATTGTATGATTGTGATTGTATGATTGTGATTGTATGATTGTGATTGTATGATTGTGAAAATATGATTGTGATTGTATGATTGTGATTGTATGATTGTGATTGTATGATTGTGATTGTATGATTGTGATTGTATGATTGTGATTGTATGATTGTGATTGTATGATTGTGATTGTATGATTGTGATTCTATGATTGTGAAAGTATGATTGTGATTGTGTGATTGTGATTGTATGATTGTATTTGGGAGATTGTATTTGGGAGATTGTAATTGTATGATTGCGATTGTATGATTGAGATTGTATGATTGTGATTGTATGCTTGCGATTGTATGATTGTGATTGTATGATTGTGATTGTACGATTGTGATTGTATGATTCTGATTGTATGACTGTGAATGTATGATTGTGATTGTATGATTGTGATTGTATGATTGTGATTGCATGATTGTGATAGTATGATTGTGATTGTATGATTTTGATTTTATGATTGTGATTGTATGGTTCTGATTGTATGATTCTGATTGTATGATTGTGATTGCCTGATTGTGGTTGTATGATTGTGATTGTATGATTGTGATTGTATGATTGTCATTGTATGATTATGGCTGTATGATTGTGATTGCATGATTGTGATTGTATGATTGTGATTGCATGATTTTGAATGTATGATTGTGATTGTACGATTGTGATTGTACGATTGTGATTGTATGATTGTGATTGTATGACTGTGATTGTATGATTGTGATTGTATGATTGTGATTGTATGATTGTGAAAGTATGATTGTGATTGTATGATTGTGATTGTATGATTGTGATTGTATGATTGTGATTATATGATTGTGATTGTATGATTGTGATTGTATGATTGTGATTGTATGATTGTGATTGTATGATTGTGATTGTATGATTGTGATTGTATGATTGTGATTGTATGATTGTGATTGTATGATTGTGACTGTATGATTGTGATTGTATGATTGTGATTGTATGATTGTGATTGTATGATTGTGATTCTATGATTGTGATTGTATGATTGTGATTGTATGATTGTGATTGTACGATTGTGATTGTATGATTCTGATTGTATGATTGTGATTGTATGATTGTGATTGTATGATTGGAATTGTATGATTATGATTGTATGATTGTGATTGTATGATTGTGATGGTATGATGGTGAATGTATGATTGCGATAGTATGATTGTGATTGTACGATTGTGATTGTAGGATTGTGATTGTATGATTGCGATTCTATGATTGTGATTGTATGATTATGATTGTATGATTGTGAATGTATGATTATGATTGTATGGTTGTGATTGTATGATTGTGATTGTATGATTGTGATTGTATGATTTTATTTGGGAGATTGTATTTGGGAGATTGTAATTGTATGATTGCGATTGTATGACTGTGATTGTATGCTTGTGATGTATGATTGTAATTGTATGATTATGATTGTATGATTGTGATTGTATGATTGTGATTGTATGAATGTGATTGTATGACTGTGATTGTATGATTGTGATTGTATGATTGTGATTTTATGATTGTGATTGTATGATTGTGAAAGTATGATTGTGATTGTATGATTGTGATTGTATGATTGTGATTGTATGATTGTGATTGTATGATTGTGATTGTATGATTGTGATTGTATGATTGTGATTGTATGATTGTGATTGTATGATTGTATTTGGGAGATTGTATTTGGGAGATTGTAATTGTATGATTGCGATTGTATGATTGTGATGTATGATTGCGATTGTATGATTATGATTGTATGATTGTGATTGTATGATTGTGATTGTATGACTGTGATTGTATGATTGTGATTGTATGATTGTGATTGTATGATTGTGACTCTATGATTGTGAAAGTATGATTGTGATTGTGTGATTGTGATTGTATGATTGTGATTGTATGATTGTGATTGTATGATTGTGATTGTATGATTGTGATTGTCTGATTGTGGTTGTGCGATTGTGATTGTATGATTGTGATTGTATGATTGTGATTGTATGATTGTCATTGTATGATTGTGATTGTATGATTGTGATTGTATGACTGTGACTGTATGATTGTGATTGTATGATTGTGATTGTATGATTGTGATTGCATGATTGTGATTGCATGATTGTGATTGCATGATTGTGATTGTAGGATTTTGATTATATGATTGTGATTGTATGATTGTGATTGTATGATTGTGATTGTATGATTGTGATTGTATGATTGTGATTGTATGATTGTGATTGTATGATTGTGATTGTATGATTGTGATTGTATGATTGTGATTGTATGATTGTGATTGTCTGATTGTGGTTGTATGATTGTGATTGTATGATTGGAATTGTATGATTATGATTGTATGATTGTGATTGTATCATTGTGATTGTATGATTGTGATTGTATGATTGCGATAGTATGATTGTCATTGTATGATTGTCATTGTATGATTGTGATTGTATGATTGTGATTGTATGACTGTGACTGTATGATTGTGATTGTATGATTGTGATTGTATGATTCTGATTGCATGATTGTGATTGCATGATTGTGATTGCATGATTGTGATTGTAGGATTTTGATTATATGATTGTGATTGTATGATTGTGATTGTATGATTGTGATTGTATGATTGTGATTGTATGATTGTGATTGTATGATTGTGATTGTATGATTGTGATTGTCTGATTGTGGTTGTATGATTGTGATTGTATGATTGGAATTGTATGATTATGATTGTATGATTGTGATTGTATCATTGTGATGGTATGATTGTGATTGTATGATTGCGATAGTATGATTGTGATTGTACGATAGTAATTGTAGGATTGTGATTGTATGATTGCGATTGTATGATTGTGATTGTATGATTATGATTGTATGATTGTGAATGTATTATTATGATTGTACAGTTGTGATTGTATGATTGTGATTGTATGATTGGATTTGGGAGATTGTAATTGTATGATTGCGATTGTATGATTGTGATTGTATGATTGTGATGTATGATTGTAATTGTATGATTATGATTGTATGATTGTGATTGTATGATTGTGATTGTATGACTGTGATTGTATGATTGTGATTGTATGATTGTGATTGTATGATTGTGATTGTATGATTGTGATTGTATGATTTTGATTGTATGATTGTGATTGTATGATTGTGATTGTATGATTGTGATTGTATGATTGTGATTGTATGATTGTGATTGTATGATTGTATTTGGGAGATTGTATTTGGGAGATTGTAATTGTATGATTGCGATTGTATGATTGTGATTGTATGATTGTGATGTATGATTGTAATTGTATGATTATGATTGTATGATTGTGATTGTATGATTGTGATTGTATGATTGTGATTGTCTGATTGTGGTTGTATGATTGTGATTGTATGATTGTGATTGTATGATTGTCATTGTATGATTGTGATTGTATGATTGTATTTGGGAGATTGTATTTGGGAGATTGTAATTGTATGATTGCGATTGTATGATTGAGATTGTATGATTGTGATTGTATGCTTGCGATTGTATGATTGTGATTGTATGATTGTGATTGTATGATTGTGGTTGTGCGATTGTGATTGTATGATTGTGATTGTATGATTATGATCGTATGATTGTGATTGTATGATTATGATTGTATGATTGTGATTGCATGATTGAGATTGTATGATTGTGATTGTATGCTTGCGATTGTATGATTGTGATTGTACGATTGTGATTGTATGATAGTGATTGTATGATTGTGATTGTATGATTGTGATTGTATGAATGTGATTGTATGATTGTGATTGTATGATTGTGATTCTATGATTGTGATTGTATGATTGTGATTGTATGATTGTGATTGTACGATTGTGATTGTATGATTCTGATTGTATGATTGTGAAAGTATGATTGTGATTGTATGATTGCGATTCTATGATTGTGATTGTATCATTATGATTGTATGATTGTGAATGTATGATTATGATTGTATGGTTGTGATTGTATGATTGTGATTGTATGATTGTGATTGTATGATTGTGATTGTATGATTTTATTTGGGAGATTGTATTTGGGAGATTGTAATTGTATGATTGCGATTGTATGATTGTGATTGTATGATTGTGATGTATGATTGTAATTGTATGATTATGATTGTATGATTGTGATTGTATGATTGCGATTGTATGATTGTGATTGTATGATTGTGATGTATGATTGTAATTGTATGATTATGATTGTATGATTGTGATTGTATGACTGTTATTGTATGATTGTGATTGTATGATCGTGATGTATGATAGTAATTGTATGATTATCATTGTATGATTGTGATTGTATGATTGTGATTGTATGACTGTGATTGTATGATTGTGATTGTATGATTGTGATTGTATGATTGTGATTGTATGATTGTGAAAATATGATTGTGATTGTATGATTGTGATTGTATGATTGTGATTGTATGATTGTGATTGTATGATTGTGATTGTATGATTGTGATTGTATGATTGTGATTGTATGATTGTGATTCTATGATTGTGAAAGTATGATTGTGATTGTGTGATTGTGATTGTATGATTGTATTTGGGAGATTGTATTTGGGAGATTGTAATTGTATGATTGCGATTGTATGATTGAGATTGTATGATTGTGATTGTATGCTTGCGATTGTATGATTGTGATTGTATGATTGTGATTGTACGATTGTGATTGTATGATTCTGATTGTATGACTGTGAATGTATGATTGTGATTGTATGATTGTGATTGTATGATTGTGATTGCATGATTGTGATAGTATGATTGTGATTGTATGATTTTGATTTTATGATTGTGATTGTATGGTTCTGATTGTATGATTCTGATTGTATGATTGTGATTGCCTGATTGTGGTTGTATGATTGTGATTGTATGATTGTGATTGTATGATTGTCATTGTATGATTATGGCTGTATGATTGTGATTGCATGATTGTGATTGTATGATTGTGATTGCATGATTTTGAATGTATGATTGTGATTGTACGATTGTGATTGTACGATTGTGATTGTATGATTGTGATTGTATGACTGTGATTGTATGATTGTGATTGTATGATTGTGATTGTATGATTGTGAAAGTATGATTGTGATTGTATGATTGTGATTGTATGATTGTGATTGTATGATTGCGTTAATATGATTGTGATTGTATGATTGTGATTGTATGATTGTGATTGTATGATTGTGATTGTATGATTGTGATTGTATGATTGTGATTGTATGATTGTGATTGTATGATTGTGATTGTATGATTGTGACTGTATGATTGTGATTGTATGATTGTGATTGTATGATTGTGATTGTATGATTGTGATTCTATGATTGTGATTGTATGATTGTGATTGTATGATTGTGATTGTACGATTGTGATTGTATGATTCTGATTGTATGATTGTGAAAGTATGATTGTGATTGTATGATTGTGATTGTATGATTGTGATTGTATGATTGGAATTGTATGATTATGATTGTATGATTGTGATTGTATGATTGTGATGGTATGATGGTGAATGTATGATTGCGATAGTATGATTGTGATTGTACGATTGTGATTGTAGGATTGTGATTGTATGATTGCGATTCTATGATTGTGATTGTATGATTATGATTGTATGATTGTGAATGTATGATTATGATTGTATGGTTGTGATTGTATGATTGTGATTGTATGATTGTGATTGTATGATTTTATTTGGGAGATTGTATTTGGGAGATTGTAATTGTATGATTGCGATTGTATGACTGTGATTGTATGCTTGTGATGTATGATTGTAATTGTATGATTATGATTGTATGATTGTGATTGTATGATTGTGATTGTATGATTGTGATTGTATGACTGTGATTGTATGATTGTGATTGTATGATTGTCATTGTATGATTGTCATTGTATGATTGTGATTGTATGATTGTGATTGTATGACTGTGACTGTATGATTGTGATTGTATGATTGTGATTGTATGATTCTGATTTCATGATTGTGATTGCATGATTGTGATTGCATGATTGTGATTGTAGGATTTTGATTATATGATTGTGATTGTATGATTGTGATTGTATGATTGTGATTGTATGATTGTGATTGTATGATTGTGATTGTATGATTGTGATTGTATGATTGTGATTGTATGATTGTGATTGTCTGATTGTGGTTGTATGATTGTGATTGTATGATTGGAATTGTATGATTATGATTGTATGATTGTGATTGTATCATTGTGATGGTATGATTGTGATTGTATGATTGCGATAGTATGATTGTGATTGTACGATTGTAATTGTAGGATTGTGATTGTATGATTGCGATTGTATGATTGTGATTGTATGATTATGATTGTATGATTGTGAATGTATTATTATGATTGTACAGTTGTGATTGTATGATTGTGATTGTATGATTGTATTTGGGAGATTGTAATTGTATGATTGCGATTGTATGATTGTGATTGTATGATTGTGATGTATGATTGTAATTGTATGATTATGATTGTATGATTGTGATTGTATGATTGTGATTGTATGACTGTGATTGTATGATTGTGATTGTATGATTGTGATTGTATGATTGTGATTGTATGATTGTGATTGTATGATTTTGATTGTATGATTGTGATTGTATGATTGTGATTGTATGATTGTGATTGTATGATTGTGATTGTATGATTGTGATTGTATGATTGTGATTGTATGATTGTATTTGGGAGATTGTATTTGGGAGATTGTAATTGTATGATTGCGATTGTATGATTGTGATTGTATGATTGTGATGTATGATTGTAATTGTATGATTATGATTGTATGATTGTGATTGTATGATTGTGATTGTATGATTGTGATTGTCTGATTGTGGTTGTATGATTGTGATTGTATGATTGTGATTGTATGATTGTCATTGTATGATTGTGATTGTATGATTGTATTTGGGAGATTGTATTTGGGAGATTGTAATTGTATGATTGCGATTGTATGATTGAGATTGTATGATTGTGATTGTATGCTTGCGATTGTATGATTGTGATTGTATGATTGTGATTGTATGATTGTGGTTGTGCGATTGTGATTGTATGATTGTGATTGTATGATTATGATCGTATGATTGTGATTGTATGATTATGATTGTATGATTGTGATTGCATGATTGAGATTGTATGATTGTGATTGTATGCTTGCGATTGTATGATTGTGATTGTACGATTGTGATTGTATGATAGTGATTGTATGATTGTGATTGTATGATTGTGATTGTATGAATGTGATTGTATGATTGTGATTGTATGATTGTGATTCTATGATTGTGATTGTATGATTGTGATTGTATGATTGTGATTGTACGATTGTGATTGTATGATTCTGATTGTATGATTGTGAAAGTATGATTGTGATTGTATGATTGCGATTCTATGATTGTGATTGTATCATTATGATTGTATGATTGTGAATGTATGATTATGATTGTATGGTTGTGATTGTATGATTGTGATTGTATGATTGTGATTGTATGATTGTGATTGTATGATTTTATTTGGGAGATTGTATTTGGGAGATTGTAATTGTATGATTGCGATTGTATGATTGTGATTGTATGATTGTGATGTATGATTGTAATTGTATGATTATGATTGTATGATTGTGATTGTATGATTGCGATTGTATGATTGTGATTGTATGATTGTGATGTATGATTGTAATTGTATGATTATGATTGTATGATTGTGATTGTATGACTGTTATTGTATGATTGTGATTGTATGATTGTGATTGTATGATTGTGAATGTATGATTGCGATTGTATGATTGTGATTGTATGATTGTGATTGTATGATTGTGATGTATGATTGTAATTGTATGATTATGATTGTATGATTGTGATTGTATGATTGTGATTGTATGATTGTGATTGTATGACTGTGATTGTATGATTGTGATTGTATGATTGTGATTGTATGATTGTGAAAGTATGATTGTGATTGTATGATTGTGATTGTATGATTGTGATTGTATGATTGTGATTGTATGATTGTGATTGTATGATTGTGATTGTATGATTCTGATTGTATGATTGTGAAAGTATGATTGTGATTGTATGATTGTGATTGTATGATTGTGATTGTATGATTGTGATTGTATGATTGGAATTGTATGATTATGATTGTATGATTGTTATTGTATGATTGCGATAGTATGATTGTGATTGTACGATTGTGATTGTATGATTGTGAATGTATTATTATGATTGTATGGTTGTGATTGTAAGATTGTGATTGTATGATTGTATTTGGGAGGTTGTAATTGTATGATTGCGATTGTATGATTGTGATTGTATGATTGTGATGTATGATAGTAATTGTATGATTATCATTGTATGATTGTGATTGTATGATTGTGATTGTATGACTGTGATTGTATGATTGTGATTGTATGATTGTGATTGTCTGATTGTGGTTGTATGATTGTGATTGTATGATTGTGATTGTATGATTGTGATTGTATGATTGTGATTGTATGATTCTGATTGTATGATTGTGAAAGTATGATTGTGATTGTATGATTGTGATTGTATAGTTGTGATTGTATGATTGTGATTGTATGATTGTATTTGGGAGATTGTAATTGTATGATTGCGATTGTATGATTGTGATTGTATGATTGTGATGTATGATTGTAATTGTATGATTATGATTGTATGATTTTGATTGCATGATTGTGATTGTATGACTGTGATTGTATGATTGTGATTGTATGATTGTGATTGTATGATTGTGATTGTATGATTGTGATTGTATGATTGTGAAAGTATGATTGTGATTGTATGATTGTGATTGTATGATTGTGATTGTATGATTGTGATTGTATGATTGTGATTGTATGATTGTATTTGGGAGATTGTATTTGGGAGATTGTAATTGTATGATTGCGATTGTATGATTGTGATGTATGATTGTAATTGTATGATTATGATTGTATGATTGTGATTGTATGATTGTGATTGTATGATTGTGATTGTCTGATTGTGGTTGTATGATTGTGATTGTATGATTGTGATTGTATGATTGTCATTGTATGATTGTGATTGTATGATTGTATTTGGGAGATTGTATTTGGGAGATTGTAATTGTATGATTGCGATTGTATGATTGAGATTGTATGATTGTGATTGTATGATTGTGATTGTATGATTGTGAAAGTATGATTGTATTTGTATGATTGTGATTGTATGATTGTGATTGTATGATTGTGATTGTATGATTGTGGTTGTATGATTGTGATTCTATGATTGTGAAAGTATGATTGTGATTGTGCGATTGTGATTGTATGATTGTGATTGTATGATTGTGATTGTATGATTGTGATTGTATGATTGTGATTGTATGATTGTGATTGTCTGATTGTGGTTGTATGATTGTGATTGTATGATTGTGATTGTATGATTGTGATTGTATGATTGTGATTGTATGATTCTGATTGTATGATTGTGAAAGTATGATTGTGATTGTATGATTGTGATTGTATAGTTGTGATTGTATGATTGTGATTGTATGATTGTATTTGGGAGATTGTAATTGTATGATTGCGATTGTATGATTGTGATTGTATGATTGTGATGTATGATTGTAATTGTATGATTATGATTGTATGATTTTGATTGCATGATTGTGATTGTATGACTGTGATTGTATGATTGTGATTGTATGATTGTGATTGTATGATTGTGATTGTATGATTGTGATTGTATGATTGTGAAAGTATGATTGTGATTGTATGATTGTGATTGTATGATTGTGATTGTATGATTGTGATTGTATGATTGTGATTGTATGATTGTATTTGGGAGATTGTATTTGGGAGATTGTAATTGTATGATTGCGATTGTATGATTGTGATTGTATGATTGTGATGTATGATTGTAATTGTATGATTATGATTGTATGATTGTGATTGTATGATTGTGATTGTATGATTGTGATTGTATGATTGTGATTGTCTGATTGTGGTTGTATGATTGTGATTGTATGATTGTGATTGTATGATTGTCATTGTATGATTGTGATTGTATGATTGTATTTGGGAGATTGTATTTGGGAGATTGTAATTGTATGATTGCGATTGTATGATTGAGATTGTATGATTGTGATTGTATGCTTGCGATTGTATGATTGTGATTGTATGATTGTGATTGTATGATTGTGGTTGTGCGATTGTGATTGTATGATTGTGATTGTATGATTATGATCGTATGATTGTGATTGTATGATTATGTTTGTATGATTGTGATTGCATGATTGTGATTGTATGATTGTGATTGCATGATTGTGATTGTATGACTGTGATTGTACGATTGTGATTGTATGATTGTAATTGTGTGATTGTGATTGCATGATTGTGATTGTATGATTGTGATTGTATGATTGTGATTGTATGATTGTGATTGTATGATTGTGATAACATGATTGTGATTGTATGATTATGATCGTATGATTATGATTGTATGATTATGTTTGTATGATTGTGATTGCATGATTGTGATTGTATGATTGTGATTGCATGATTGTGATTGTATGACTGTGAATGTATGATTGTGATTGTATGATTGTGATTGTATGATTGTAATTGCATGATTGTGATTGTATGATTGTGATTGTATGATTTTGATTTTATGATTGTGATTGTATGGTTGTGATTGTATGATTGTGATTGTATGATTGTATTTGGGAGATTGTATTTGGGAGATTGTAATTGTATGATTGCGATTGTATGATTGTGATTGTATGATTGTGATGTATGATTGTAATTGTATGATTATGATTGTATGATTGTGATTGTATGATTGTGATTGTATGATTGTGATTGTCTGATTGTGGTTGTATGATTGTGATTGTATGATTGTGATTGTATGATTGTCATTGTATGATTGTGATTGTATGATTGTATTTGGGAGATTGTATTTGGGAGATTGTAATTGTATGATTGCGATTGTATGATTGAGATTGTATGATTGTGATTGTATGCTTGCGATTGTATGATTGTGATTGTATGATTGTGGTTGTGCGATTGTGATTGTATGATTGTGATTGTATGATTATGATCGTATGATTCTGATTGTATGATTATGTTTGTATGATTGTGATTGCATGATTGTGATTGTATGATTGTGATTGCATGATTGTGATTGTATGACTGTGATTGTATGATTGTGATTGTATGATTGTGATTGTGTGATTGTGATTGCATGATTGTGATTGTATGATTGTGATTGTATGATTTTGATTGTATGATTGTGATTGTATGATTGTGATTGTATGATTCTGATTGTATGATTGTGATTGTATGATTGTGATTGTCTGATTGTGGTTGTATGATTGTGATTGTATGATTGTGATTGTATGATTGTGATTGTATGATTGTGATTGTATGATTGTGATTGTATGATTGTGATTGTATGATTGTGATAACATGATTGTGATTGTATGATTGTGATTGTATGATTGTGATTGTATGATTGTGATTGTATGATTGTGAAAGTATGATTGTGATTGTATGATTGTGATTGTATGATTGTGATTGTATGATTGTGATTGTATGATTGTGATAACATGATTGTGATTGTATGATTATGATTGTATGATTGTGAATGTATTATTATGATTGTATGGTTGTGATTGTAAGATTGTGATTGTGTGATTGTATTTGGGAGATTGTAATTGTATGATTGCGATTGTATGATTGTGATTGTATGATCGTGATGTATGATAGTAATTGTATGATTATCATTGTATGATTGTGATTGTATGAATGTGATTGTATGACTGTGATTGTATGATTGTGATTGTATGATTGTGATTGTATGATTGTGAAAATATGATTGTCATTGTATGATTGTGATTGTATGATTGTGATTGTATGATTGTGATTGTATGATTGTGATTGTATGATTGTGATTGTATGATTGTGATTGTATGATTGTGATTCTATGATTGTGAAAGTATGATTGTGATTGTGTGATTGTGATTGTATGATTGTGGTTGTATGATTGTGATTGTATGATTGTGATTGTATGATTGTGATTGTATGATTGTGATTGTCTGATTGTGGTTGTATGATTGTGATTGTATGATTGTGATTGTATGATTGTGATTGTATGATTGTGATTGTATGATTGTGATTGTATGATTGTGATTGTATGATTGTGATTGTATGATTGTGATTGTATGATTGTGATTGTATGATTCTGATTGTATGATTGTGAAAGTATGATTGTGATTGTATGATTGTGATTGTATGATTGTGATTGTATGATTGGAATTGTATGATTGTGATTGTATGATTGTGATTGTATGATTGTGATGGTATGATTGTGATTGTATGATTGCGATAGTATGATTGTGATTGTACGATTGTGATTGTAGGATTGTGATTGTATGATTGCGATTGTATGATTGTGATTGTATGATTATGATTGTATGATTGTGAATGTATTATTATGATTGTATAGTTGTGATTGTATGATTGTGATTGTATGATTGTATTTGGGAGATTGTAATTGTATGATTGTGATTGTATGCTTGCGATTGTATGATTGTGATTGTATGATTGTGATTGTATGATTGTGGTTATGCGATTGTGATTGTATGATTGTGGTTGTATGGTTATGATCGTATGATTGTGATTGCATGATTGTGATTGTATGACTGTGATTGTATGATTGTGATTGTATGATTGTGATTGTGTGATTGTGATTGTATGATTGTGATTGTATGATTGTGATAACATGATTGTGATTGTATGATTATGATCGTATGATTGTGATTGTATGATTATGTTTGTATGATTGTGATTGCATGATTGTGATTGTATGATTATGATTGTATGATTGTGAATGTATTATTATGATTGTATGGTTGTGATTGTAAGATTGTGATTGTGTGATTGTATTTGGGAGATTGTAATTGTATGATTGCGATTGTATGATTGTGATTGTATGATCGTGATGTATGATAGTAATTGTATGATTATCATTGTATGATTGTGATTGTATGAATGTGATTGTATGACTGTGATTGTATGATTGTGATTGTATGATTGTGATTGTATGATTGTGAAAATATGATTGTCATTGTATGATTGTGATTGTATGATTGTGATTGTATGATTGTGATTGTATGATTGTGATTGTATGATTGTGATTGTATGATTGTGATTGTATGATTGTGATTCTATGATTGTGAAAGTATGATTGTGATTGTGTGATTGTGATTGTATGATTGTGGTTGTATGATTGTGATTGTATGATTGTGATTGTATGATTGTGATTGTATGATTGTGATTGTCTGATTGTGGTTGTATGATTGTGATTGTATGATTGTGATTGTATGATTGTGATTGTATGATTGTGATTGTATGATTGTGATTGTATGATTGTGATTGTATGATTGTGATTGTATGATTGTGATTGTATGATTGTGATTGTATGATTCTGATTGTATGATTGTGAAAGTATGATTGTGATTGTATGATTGTGATTGTATGATTGTGATTGTATGATTGGAATTGTATGATTGTGATTGTATGATTGTGATTGTATGATTGTGATGGTATGATTGTGATTGTATGATTGCGATAGTATGATTGTGATTGTACGATTGTGATTGTAGGATTGTGATTGTATGATTGCGATTGTATGATTGTGATTGTATGATTATGATTGTATGATTGTGAATGTATTATTATGATTGTATAGTTGTGATTGTATGATTGTGATTGTATGATTGTATTTGGGAGATTGTAATTGTATGATTGTGATTGTATGCTTGCGATTGTATGATTGTGATTGTATGATTGTGATTGTATGATTGTGGTTATGCGATTGTGATTGTATGATTGTGGTTGTATGATTATGATCGTATGATTGTGATTGCATGATTGTGATTGTATGACTGTGATTGTATGATTGTGATTGTATGATTGTGATTGTGTGATTGTGATTGTATGATTGTGATTGTATGATTGTGATAACATGATTGTGATTGTATGATTATGATCGTATGATTGTGATTGTATGATTATGTTTGTATGATTGTGATTGCATGATTGTGATTGTATGATTGTGATTGCATGATTGTGATTGTATGACTGTGAATGTATGATTGTGATTGTATGATTGTGATTGTATGATTGTGATTGCATGATTGTGATTGTATGATTGTGATTGTATGATTTTGATTTTATGATTGTGATTGTATGGTTGTGATTGTATGATTCTGATTGTATGATTGTGATTGCCTGATTGTGGTTGTATGATTGTGATTGTATGATTGTGATTGTATGATTGTCATTGTATTATTATGGCTGTATGATTGTGATTGCATGATTGTGATTGTATGATTGTGATTGCATGATTTTGAATGTATGATTGTGATTGTACGATTGTGATTGTATGATTGTGATTGTATGATTGTGATTGTATGACTGTGATTGTATGATTGTGATTGTATGATTGTGATTGTATGATTGTGAAAGTATGATTGTGATTGTATGATTGTGATTGTATGATTGTGATTGTATGATTGTGATTGTATGATTGTGATTGTATGATTGTGACTGTATGATTGTGATTGTATGATTGTGATTGTATGATTGTGATTGTATGATTGTGATTCTATGATTGTGATTGTATGATTGTGAATGTATGATTGTGATTGTATGATTGTGATTGTATGATTGGAATTGTATGATTATGATGGTATGATTGTGATTGTATGATTGTGATGGTATGGTGGTGATTGTATGATTGCGATAGTATGATTGTGATTGTACGATTGTGATTGTAGGATTGTGATTGTATGATTGCGATTCTATGATTGTGATTGTATGATTATGATTGTATGATTGTGAATGTATGATTATGATTGTATGGTTGTGATTGTATGATTGTGATTGTATGATTGTGATTGTATGATTTTATTTGGGAGATTGTATTTGGGAGATTGTAATTGTATGATTGCGATTGTATGATTGCGAATGTATGATTGTGATTGTATGATTGTGATGTATGATTGTAATTGTATGATTATGATTGTATGATTGTGATTGTATGATTGTGATTGTATGATTGTGTTTGTATGACTGTGATTGTATGATTGTGATTGTATGACTGTGATTGTATGATTGTGATTGTATGATTGTGACTCTATGATTGTGAAAGTATGATTGTGATTGTATGATTGTGATTGTATGATTGTGATTGTATGATTGTGATTGTATGATTGTGATTGTATGATTGTGATTGTATGATTGTGGTTGTATGATTGTGATTGTATGATTGTATTTGGGAGATTGTATTTGGGAGATTGTATTTGGGAGATTGTAATTGTATGATTGCGATTGTATGATTGTGATGTATGATTGCGATTGTATGATTATGATTGTATGATTGTGATTGTATGATTGTGATTGTATGACTGTGATTGTATGATTGTGATTGTATGATTGTGATTGTATGATTGTGATTGTATGATTGTGATTGTATGATTGTGATTGTATGATTGTGATTGTCTGATTGTGGTTGTGCGATTGTGATTGTATGATTGTGATTGTATGATTGTGATTGTATGATTGTGATTGTATGATTGTGATTGTATGATAGTGATTGTATGATTGTGATTGTATGATTGTGATTGTATGATTGTGATTGTATGATTGTGATTCTATGATTGTGATTGTGTGATTGTGATTGTATGATTGTGATTGTCTGATTGTGGTTGTATGATTGTATTTGGGAGATTGTAATTGTATGATTGCGATTGTATGATTGAGATTGTATGGTTGTGATTGTATGCTTGCGATTGTATGATTGTGATTGTACGATTGTGATTGTAGGATTGTGATTGTATGATTGCGATTGTATGATTGTGATTGTATGATTATGATTGTATGATTGTGAATGTATTATTATGATTGTACAGTTGTGATTGTATGATTGTGATTGTATGATTGTATTTGGGAGATTGTAATTGTATGATTGCGATTGTATGATTGTGATTGTATGATTGTGATGTATGATTGGAATTGTATGATTATGATTGTATGATTGTGATTGTATGATTGTGATGGTATGATGGTGATTGTATGATTGCGATAGTATGATTGTGATTGTACGATTGTGATTGTATGATTGTGATTGTATGATTGTGATTGTATGATTGTGATGTATGATTGTAATTGTATGATAATGATTGTATGATTGTGATTGTATGATTGTGATTGTATGACTGTGATTGTATGATTGTGATTGTATGACTGTGATTGTATGATTGTGATTGTATGACTGTGATTGTATGATTGTGATTGTATGATTGTGAAAGTATGATTGTGATTGTATGATTGTGATTGTATGATTGTGATTGTATGATTGTGATTGTATGATTGTGATTGTATGATTGTGGTTGTATGATTGTGATTGTATGATTGTGATTGTATGACTGTGAAAGTATGATTGTGATTGTATGATTGTGATTGTATGATTGTGATTGTATGATTGTGATTGTATGATTGTGATTGTATGATTGTGGTTGTATGATTGTGATTGTATGATTGCATTTGGGAGATTGTATTTGGGAGATTGTATTTGGGAGATTGTAATTGTATGATTGCGATTGTATGATTGTGATGTATGATTGCGATTGTATGATTATGATTGTATGATTGTGATTGTATGATTGTGATTGTCTGATTGTGGTTGTATGATTGTGATTGTATGATTGTGATTGTATGATTGTGATTGTATGATTGTGATTGTATGATTGTGATTGTATGATTGTGATTGTATGATTGTGATTGTATGATTGTGATTGTATGATTCTGATTGTATGATTGTGAAAGTATGATTGTGATTGTATGATTGTGATTGTATGATTGTGATTGTATGATTGGAATTGTATGATTGTGATTGTATGATTGTGATTGTATGATTGTGATGGTATGATTGTGATTGTATGATTGCGATAGTATGATTGTGATTGTACGATTGTGATTGTAGGATTGTGATTGTATGATTGCGATTGTATGATTGTGATTGTATGATTATGATTGTATGATTGTGAATGTATTATTATGACTGTATAGTTGTGATTGTATGATTGTGATTGTATGATTGTATTTGGGAGATTGTAATTGTATGATTGTGATTGTATGCTTGCGATTGTATGATTGTGATTGTATGATTGTGATTGTATGATTGTGGTTATGCGATTGTGATTGTATGATTGTGGTTGTATGATTATGATCGTATGATTGTGATTGCATGATTGTGATTGTATGACTGTGATTGTATGATTGTGATTGTATGATTGTGATTGTGTGATTGTGATTGTATGATTGTGATTGTATGATTGTGATAACATGATTGTGATTGTATGATTATGATCGTATGATTGTGATTGTATGATTATGTTTGTATGATTGTGATTGCATGATTGTGATTGTATGATTGTGATTGCATGATTGTGATTGTATGACTGTGAATGTATGATTGTGATTGTATGATTGTGATTGTATGATTGTGATTGCATGATTGTGATTGTATGATTGTGATTGTATGATTTTGATTTTATGATTGTGATTGTATGGTTGTGATTGTATGATTCTGATTGTATGATTGTGATTGCCTGATTGTGGTTGTATGATTGTGATTGTATGATTGTGATTGTATGATTGTCATTGTATTATTATGGCTGTATGATTGTGATTGCATGATTGTGATTGTATGATTGTGATTGCATGATTTTGAATGTATGATTGTGATTGTACGATTGTGATTGTATGATTGTGATTGTATGATTGTGATTGTATGACTGTGATTGTATGATTGTGATTGTATGATTGTGATTGTATGATTGTGAAAGTATGATTGTGATTGTATGATTGTGATTGTATGATTGTGATTGTATGATTGTGATTGTATGATTGTGATTGTATGATTGTGACTGTATGATTGTGATTGTATGATTGTGATTGTATGATTGTGATTGTATGATTGTGATTCTATGATTGTGATTGTATGATTGTGAATGTATGATTGTGATTGTATGATTGTGATTGTATGATTGGAATTGTATGATTATGATGGTATGATTGTGATTGTATGATTGTGATGGTATGATGGTGATTGTATGATTGCGATAGTATGATTGTGATTGTACGATTGTGATTGTAGGATTGTGATTGTATGATTGCGATTCTATGATTGTGATTGTATGATTATGATTGTATGATTGTGAATGTATGATTATGATTGTATGGTTGTGATTGTATGATTGTGATTGTATGATTGTGATTGTATGATTGTGATTGTATGATTTTATTTGGGAGATTGTATTTGGGAGATTGTAATTGTATGATTGCGATTGTATGATTGCGAATGTATGATTGTGATTGTATGATTGTGATGTATGATTGTAATTGTATGATTATGATTGTATGATTGTGATTGTATGATTGTGATTGTATGATTGTGTTTGTATGACTGTGATTGTATGATTGTGATTGTATGACTGTGATTGTATGATTGTGATTGTATGATTGTGACTCTATGATTGTGAAAGTATGATTGTGATTGTATGATTGTGATTGTATGATTGTGATTGTATGATTGTGATTGTATGATTGTGATTGTATGATTGTGATTGTATGATTGTGGTTGTATGATTGTGATTGTATGATTGTATTTGGGAGATTGTATTTGGGAGATTGTATTTGGGAGATTGTAATTGTATGATTGCGATTGTATGATTGTGATGTATGATTGCGATTGTATGATTATGATTGTATGATTGTGATTGTATGATTGTGATTGTATGACTGTGATTGTATGATTGTGATTGTATGATTGTGATTGTATGATTGTGACTCTATGATTGTGAAAGTATGATTGTGATTGTGTGATTGTGATTGTATGATTGTGATTGTATGATTGTGATTGTATGATTGTGATTGTATGATTGTGATTGTATGATTGTGATTGTCTGATTGTGGTTGTGCGATTGTGATTGTATGATTGTGATTGTATGATTGTGATTGTATGATTGTGATTGTATGATTGTGATTGTATGATAGTGATTGTATGATTGTGATTGTATGATTGTGATTGTATGATTGTGATTGTATGATTGTGATTCTATGATTGTGATTGTGTGATTGTGATTGTATGATTGTGATTGTCTGATTGTGGTTGTATGATTGTATTTGGGAGATTGTAATTGTATGATTGCGATTGTATGATTGAGATTGTATGGTTGTGATTGTATGCTTGCGATTGTATGATTGTGATTGTACGATTGTGATTGTAGGATTGTGATTGTATGATTGCGATTGTATGATTGTGATTGTATGATTATGATTGTATGATTGTGAATGTATTATTATGATTGTACAGTTGTGATTGTATGATTGTGATTGTATGATTGTATTTGGGAGATTGTAATTGTATGATTGCGATTGTATGATTGTGATTGTATGATTGTGATGTATGATTGGAATTGTATGATTATGATTGTATGATTGTGATTGTATGATTGTGATGGTATGATGGTGATTGTATGATTGCGATAGTATGATTGTGATTGTACGATTGTGATTGTATGATTGTGATTGTATGATTGTGATTGTATGATTGTGATGTATGATTGTAATTGTATGATAATGATTGTATGATTGTGATTGTATGATTGTGATTGTATGACTGTGATTGTATGATTGTGATTGTATGACTGTGATTGTATGATTGTGATTGTATGACTGTGATTGTATGATTGTGATTGTATGATTGTGATTGTATGATTGTGATTGTATGATTGTGATTGTCTGATTGTGGTTGTGCGATTGTGATTGTATGATTGTGATTGTATGATTGTGATTGTATGATTGTGATTGTATGATAGTGATTGTATGATTGTGATTGTATGATTGTGATTGTATGATTGTGATTGTATGATTGTGATTCTATGTTTGTGATTGTGTGATTGTGATTGTATGATTGTGATTGTCTCATTGTGGTTGTATGATTGTATTTGGAAGATTGTAATTGTATGATTGCGATTGTATGATTGAGATTGTATGATTGTGATTGTATGCTTGCGATTGTATGATTGTGATTGTACGATTGTGATTGTAGGATTGTGATTGTATGATTGCGATTGTATGATTGTGATTGTATGATTATGATTGTATGATTGTGAATGTATTATTATGATTGTACAGTTGTGATTGTATGATTGTGATTGTATGATTGTATTTGGGAGATTGTAATTGTATGATTGCGATTGTATGATTGTGATTGTATGATTGTGATGTATGATTGTAATTGTATGATTATGATTGTGTGATTGTGATTGTATGATTGCGATTGTATGACTGTGATTGTATGATTGTGATTGTATGATTGTGATTGTATGATTGTGATTGTATGATTATGATTGTATGATTGTGATTGTATGATTGTGATTGTATGACTGTGATTGTATGATTGTGATTGTATGACTGTGATTGTATGATTGTGATTGTATGACTGTGATTGTATGATTGTGATTGTATGATTGTGAAAGTATGATTGTGATTGTATGATTGTGATTGTATGATTGTGATTGTATGATTGTGATTGTATGATTGTGATTGTATGATTGTGGTTGTATGATTGTGATTGTATGATTGTGATTGTATGACTGTGAAAGTATGATTGTGATTGTATGATTGTGATTGTATGATTGTGATTGTATGATTGTGATTGTATGATTGTGATTGTATGATTGTGATTGTATGATTGTGATTGTATGATTGTGGTTGTATGATTGTGATTGTATGATTGTATTTGGGAGAATGTATTTGGGAGATTGTATTTGGGAGATTGTAATTGTATGATTGCGATTGTATGATTGTGATGTATGATTGCGATTGTATGATTATGATTGTATGATTGTGATTGTATGATTGTGATTGTATGATTGTGATTGTATGATTGTGATTGTATGATTGTGATTGTCTGATTGTGGTTGTGCGATTGTGATTGTATGACTGTGATCGTATGATTGTGATTGTATGATTGTGATTGTATGATTGTGATAGTATGATTGTGATTGTATGATGTGATTGTACGATTGTGATTGTATGATTGTATTTGGGAGATTGTATTTGGGAGATTGTAATTGTATGATTGCGATTGTATGATTGAGATTGTATGATTGTGATTGTATGCTTGCGATTGTATGATTGTGATTGTATGATTGTGATTGTATGATTGTGGTTGTGCGATTGTGATTGTATGATTGTGATTGTATGATTATGATCGTATGATTGTGATTGTATGATTATGTTTGTATGATTGTGATTGCATGATTGTGATTGTATGATTGTGATTGCATGATTGTGATTGTATGACTGTGATTGTATGATTGTGATTGTATGATTGTGATTGTGTGATTGTGATTGCATGATTGTGATTGTATGATTGTGATTGTATGATTTTGATTGTATGATTGTGATTGTATGATTGTGATTGTATGATTCTGATTGTATGATTGTGATTGTATGATTGTGATTGTCTGATTGTGATTGTATGATTGTCATTGTATGATTGTGATTGTATGATTGTCATTGTATGATTGTGATTGTATGATTGTGATTGTATGATTGTGATTGTATGATTGTGATTGTATGATTCTGATTGTATGATTGTGAAAGTATGATTGTGATTGTATGATTGTGATTGTATGATTGTGATTGTATGATTGGAATTGTATGATTATGATTGTATGATTGTGATTGTATGATTGTGATGGTATGATTGTGATTGTATGATTGCGATAGTATGATTGTGATTGTACGATTGTGATTGTAGGATTGTGATTGTAT
This sequence comes from Megachile rotundata, assembly GCF_050947335.1. NCBI lineage: Eukaryota > Metazoa > Arthropoda > Insecta > Hymenoptera > Megachilidae > Megachile > Megachile rotundata. Next base: position 411,580 of record NW_027473323.1, on the reverse strand, counting down.
GATTGCGATTGTATGATTGTGATTGTATGATTATGATTGTATGATTGTGAATGTATTATTATGATTGTATAGTTGTGATTGTATGATTGTGATTGTATGATTGTATTTGGGAGATTGTAATTGTATGATTGCGATTGTATGATTGTGATTGTATGATTGTGATGTTTGATTGTAATTGTATGATTATGATTGTATGATTGTGATTGTATGATTGTGATTGTATGACTGTGATTATATGATTGTGATTGTATGATTGTGATTGTATGATTGTGATTGTATGATTGTGAAAGTATGATTGTGATTGTATGATTGTGATTGTATGATTGTGGTTGTATGATTGTGATTGTATGATTGTGATTGTATGGTTGTGATTGTATGATTGTGATTGTATGATTGTATTTGGGAGTTTGTATTTGGGAGATTGTAATTGTATGATTGCGATTGTATGATTGTGATTGTATGATTGTGATGTATGATTGTAATTGTATGATTATGATTGTATGATTGTGATTGTATGATTGTGATTGTATGACTGTGATTGTATGATTGTGATTGTATGACTGTGATTGTATGATTGTGATTGTATGACTGTGATTGTATGATTGTGATTGTATGATTGTGAAAGTATGATTGTGATTGTATGATTGTGATTGTATGATTGTGATTGTATGATTGTGATTGTATGATTGTGATTGTATGATTGTGGTTGTATGATTGTGATTGTATGATTGTGATTGTATGACTGTGAAAGTATGATTGTGATTGTATGATTGTGATTGTATGATTGTGATTGTATGATTGTGATTGTATGATTGTGATTGTATGATTGTGGTTGTATGATTGTGATTGTATGATTGCATTTGGGAGATTGTATTTGGGAGATTGTATTTGGGAGATTGTAATTGTATGATTGCGATTGTATGATTGTGATGTATGATTGCGATTGTATGATTATGATTGTATGATTGTGATTGTATGATTGTGATTGTCTGATTGTGGTTGTATGATTGTGATTGTATGATTGTGATTGTATGATTGTGATTGTATGATTGTGATTGTATGATTGTGATTGTATGATTGTGATTGTATGATTGTGATTGTATGATTGTGATTGTATGATTCTGATTGTATGATTGTGAAAGTATGATTGTGATTGTATGATTGTGATTGTATGATTGTGATTGTATGATTGGAATTGTATGATTGTGATTGTATGATTGTGATTGTATGATTGTGATGGTATGATTGTGATTGTATGATTGCGATAGTATGATTGTGATTGTACGATTGTGATTGTAGGATTGTGATTGTATGATTGCGATTGTATGATTGTGATTGTATGATTATGATTGTATGATTGTGAATGTATTATTATGATTGTATAGTTGTGATTGTATGATTGTGATTGTATGATTGTATTTGGGAGATTGTAATTGTATGATTGTGATTGTATGCTTGCGATTGTATGATTGTGATTGTATGATTGTGATTGTATGATTGTGGTTATGCGATTGTGATTGTATGATTGTGGTTGTATGATTATGATCGTATGATTGTGATTGCATGATTGTGATTGTATGACTGTGATTGTATGATTGTGATTGTATGATTGTGATTGTGTGATTGTGATTGTATGATTGTGATTGTATGATTGTGATAACATGATTGTGATTGTATGATTATGATCGTATGATTGTGATTGTATGATTATGTTTGTATGATTGTGATTGCATGATTGTGATTGTATGATTGTGATTGCATGATTGTGATTGTATGACTGTGAATGTATGATTGTGATTGTATGATTGTGATTGTATGATTGTGATTGCATGATTGTGATTGTATGATTGTGATTGTATGATTTTGATTTTATGATTGTGATTGTATGGTTGTGATTGTATGATTCTGATTGTATGATTGTGATTGCCTGATTGTGGTTGTATGATTGTGATTGTATGATTGTGATTGTATGATTGTCATTGTATTATTATGGCTGTATGATTGTGATTGCATGATTGTGATTGTATGATTGTGATTGCATGATTTTGAATGTATGATTGTGATTGTACGATTGTGATTGTATGATTGTGATTGTATGATTGTGATTGTATGACTGTGATTGTATGATTGTGATTGTATGATTGTGATTGTATGATTGTGAAAGTATGATTGTGATTGTATGATTGTGATTGTATGATTGTGATTGTATGATTGTGATTGTATGATTGTGATTGTATGATTGTGACTGTATGATTGTGATTGTATGATTGTGATTGTATGATTGTGATTGTATGATTGTGATTCTATGATTGTGATTGTATGATTGTGAATGTATGATTGTGATTGTATGATTGTGATTGTATGATTGGAATTGTATGATTATGATGGTATGATTGTGATTGTATGATTGTGATGGTATGATGGTGATTGTATGATTGCGATAGTATGATTGTGATTGTACGATTGTGATTGTAGGATTGTGATTGTATGATTGCGATTCTATGATTGTGATTGTATGATTATGATTGTATGATTGTGAATGTATGATTATGATTGTATGGTTGTGATTGTATGATTGTGATTGTATGATTGTGATTGTATGATTGTGATTGTATGATTTTATTTGGGAGATTGTATTTGGGAGATTGTAATTGTATGATTGCGATTGTATGATTGCGAATGTATGATTGTGATTGTATGATTGTGATGTATGATTGTAATTGTATGATTATGATTGTATGATTGTGATTGTATGATTGTGATTGTATGATTGTGTTTGTATGACTGTGATTGTATGATTGTGATTGTATGACTGTGATTGTATGATTGTGATTGTATGATTGTGACTCTATGATTGTGAAAGTATGATTGTGATTGTATGATTGTGATTGTATGATTGTGATTGTATGATTGTGATTGTATGATTGTGATTGTATGATTGTGATTGTATGATTGTGGTTGTATGATTGTGATTGTATGATTGTATTTGGGAGATTGTATTTGGGAGATTGTATTTGGGAGATTGTAATTGTATGATTGCGATTGTATGATTGTGATGTATGATTGCGATTGTATGATTATGATTGTATGATTGTGATTGTATGATTGTGATTGTATGACTGTGATTGTATGATTGTGATTGTATGATTGTGATTGTATGATTGTGACTCTATGATTGTGAAAGTATGATTGTGATTGTGTGATTGTGATTGTATGATTGTGATTGTATGATTGTGATTGTATGATTGTGATTGTATGATTGTGATTGTATGATTGTGATTGTCTGATTGTGGTTGTGCGATTGTGATTGTATGATTGTGATTGTATGATTGTGATTGTATGATTGTGATTGTATGATTGTGATTGTATGATAGTGATTGTATGATTGTGATTGTATGATTGTGATTGTATGATTGTGATTGTATGATTGTGATTCTATGATTGTGATTGTGTGATTGTGATTGTATGATTGTGATTGTCTGATTGTGGTTGTATGATTGTATTTGGGAGATTGTAATTGTATGATTGCGATTGTATGATTGAGATTGTATGGTTGTGATTGTATGCTTGCGATTGTATGATTGTGATTGTACGATTGTGATTGTAGGATTGTGATTGTATGATTGCGATTGTATGATTGTGATTGTATGATTATGATTGTATGATTGTGAATGTATTATTATGATTGTACAGTTGTGATTGTATGATTGTGATTGTATGATTGTATTTGGGAGATTGTAATTGTATGATTGCGATTGTATGATTGTGATTGTATGATTGTGATGTATGATTGGAATTGTATGATTATGATTGTATGATTGTGATTGTATGATTGTGATGGTATGATGGTGATTGTATGATTGCGATAGTATGATTGTGATTGTACGATTGTGATTGTATGATTGTGATTGTATGATTGTGATTGTATGATTGTGATGTATGATTGTAATTGTATGATAATGATTGTATGATTGTGATTGTATGATTGTGATTGTATGACTGTGATTGTATGATTGTGATTGTATGACTGTGATTGTATGATTGTGATTGTATGACTGTGATTGTATGATTGTGATTGTATGATTGTGAAAGTATGATTGTGATTGTATGATTGTGATTGTATGATTGTGATTGTATGATTGTGATTGTATGATTGTGATTGTATGATTGTGGTTGTATGATTGTGATTGTATGATTGTGATTGTATGACTGTGAAAGTATGATTGTGATTGTATGATTGTGATTGTATGATTGTGATTGTATGATTGTGATTGTATGATTGTGATTGTATGATTGTGGTTGTATGATTGTGATTGTATGATTGCATTTGGGAGATTGTATTTGGGAGATTGTATTTGGGAGATTGTAATTGTATGATTGCGATTGTATGATTGTGATGTATGATTGCGATTGTATGATTATGATTGTATGATTGTGATTGTATGATTGTGATTGTATGATTGTGATTGTCTGATTGTGGTTGTGCGATTGTGATTGTATGATTGTGATTGTATGATTGTGATTGTATGATTGTGATTGTATGATAGTGATTGTATGATTGTGATTGTATGATTGTGATTGTATGATTGTGATTGTATGATTGTGATTCTATGATTGTGATTGTGTGATTGTGATTGTATGATTGTGATTGTCTCATTGTGGTTGTATGATTGTATTTGGAAGATTGTAATTGTATGATTGCGATTGTATGATTGAGATTGTATGATTGTGATTGTATGCTTGCGATTGTATGATTGTGATTGTACGATTGTGATTGTAGGATTGTGATTGTATGATTGCGATTGTATGATTGTGATTGTATGATTATGATTGTATGATTGTGAATGTATTATTATGATTGTACAGTTGTGATTGTATGATTGTGATTGTATGATTGTATTTGGGAGATTGTAATTGTATGATTGCGATTGTATGATTGTGATTGTATGATTGTGATGTATGATTGTAATTGTATGATTATGATTGTGTGATTGTGATTGTATGATTGCGATTGTATGACTGTGATTGTATGATTGTGATTGTATGATTGTGATTGTATGATTGTGATTGTATGATTATGATTGTATGATTGTGATTGTATGATTGTGATTGTATGACTGTGATTGTATGATTGTGATTGTATGACTGTGATTGTATGATTGTGATTGTATGACTGTGATTGTATGATTGTGATTGTATGATTGTGAAAGTATGATTGTGATTGTATGATTGTGATTGTATGATTGTGATTGTATGATTGTGATTGTATGATTGTGATTGTATGATTGTGGTTGTATGATTGTGATTGTATGATTGTGATTGTATGACTGTGAAAGTATGATTGTGATTGTATGATTGTGATTGTATGATTGTGATTGTATGATTGTGATTGTATGATTGTGATTGTATGATCGTGATTGTATGATTGTGATTGTATGATTGTGGTTGTATGATTGTGATTGTATGATTGTATTTGGGAGAATGTATTTGGGAGATTGTATTTGGGAGATTGTAATTGTATGATTGCGATTGTATGATTGTGATGTATGATTGCGATTGTATGATTATGATTGTATGATTGTGATTGTATGATTGTGATTGTATGATTGTGATTGTATGATTGTGATTGTATGATTGTGATTGTCTGATTGTGGTTGTGCGATTGTGATTGTATGACTGTGATCGTATGATTGTGATTGTATGATTGTGATTGTATGATTGTGATAGTATGATTGTGATTGTATGATGTGATTGTACGATTGTGATTGTATGATTGTATTTGGGAGATTGTATTTGGGAGATTGTAATTGTATGATTGCGATTGTATGATTGAGATTGTATGATTGTGATTGTATGCTTGCGATTGTATGATTGTGATTGTATGATTGTGATTGTATGATTGTGGTTGTGCGATTGTGATTGTATGATTGTGATTGTATGATTATGATCGTATGATTGTGATTGTATGATTATGTTTGTATGATTGTGATTGCATGATTGTGATTGTATGATTGTGATTGCATGATTGTGATTGTATGACTGTGATTGTATGATTGTGATTGTATGATTGTGATTGTGTGATTGTGATTGCATGATTGTGATTGTATGATTGTGATTGTATGATTTTGATTGTATGATTGTGATTGTATGATTGTGATTGTATGATTCTGATTGTATGATTGTGATTGTATGATTGTGATTGTCTGATTGTGATTGTATGATTGTCATTGTATGATTGTGATTGTATGATTGTCATTGTATGATTGTGATTGTATGATTGTGATTGTATGATTGTGATTGTATGATTGTGATTGTATGATTCTGATTGTATGATTGTGAAAGTATGATTGTGATTGTATGATTGTGATTGTATGATTGTGATTGTATGATTGGAATTGTATGATTATGATTGTATGATTGTGATTGTATGATTGTGATGGTATGATTGTGATTGTATGATTGCGATAGTATGATTGTGATTGTACGATTGTGATTGTAGGATTGTGATTGTATGATTGCGATTGTATGATTGTGATTGTATGATTATGATTGTATGATTGTGAATGTATTATTATGATTGTATAGTTGTGATTGTATGATTGTGATTGTATGATTGTATTTGGGAGATTGTAATTGTATGATTGCGATTGTATGATTGTGATTGTATGATTGTGATGTTTGATTGTAATTGTATGATTATGATTGTATGATTGTGATTGTATGATTGTGATTGTATGACTGTGATTATATGATTGTGATTGTATGATTGTGATTGTATGATTGTGATTGTATGATTGTGAAAGTATGATTGTGATTGTATGATTGTGATTGTATGATTGTGGTTGTATGATTGTGATTGTATGATTGTGATTGTATGGTTGTGATTGTATGATTGTGATTGTATGATTGTATTTGGGAGTTTGTATTTGGGAGATTGTAATTGTATGATTGCGATTGTATGATTTTGATTGTATGATTGTGATGTATGATTGTAATTGTATGATTATGATTGTATGATTGTGATTGTATGATTGTGATTGTATGATTGTGATTGTCTGATTGTGGTTGTATGATTGTGATTGTATGATTGTGATTGTATGATTGTCATTGTATGATTGTGATTGTATGATTGTATTTGGGAGATTGTATTTGGGAGATTGTAATTGTATGATTGCGATTGTATGATTGAGATTGTATGATTGTGATTGTATGATTTTATTTGGGAGATTGTATTTGGGAGATTGTAATTGTATGATTGCGATTGTATGATTGTGATTGTATGATTGTGATGTATGATTGTAATTGTATGATTATGATTGTATGATTGTGATTGTCTGATTGTGGTTGTGCGATTGTGATTGTATGATTGTGATTGTATCCTTGCGATTGTATGATTGTGATTGTATGATTGTGATTGTATGATTGTGATGGCATGATTGTGATTGCATGATTGTGATTGCATGATTGTGATTGTATGATTTTGATTATATGATTGTGATTGTATGATTGTGATTGTATGATTGTGATTGAATGATTGCGATTGTATGATTGTGATTGTCTGATTGTGGTTGTATGATTTTGATTGTATGATTGTGATTGTATGATTGGCATTGTATGATTATGGCTGCATGATTGTGATTGCATGATTGTGATTGTATGATTGTGATTGCATGATTTTGAATGTATGATTGTGATTGTATGATTGTGATTGTATGACTGTGATTGTATGATTGTGATTGTATGATTGTGATTGTATGATTGTGATTGTATGATTGTGATTGTATGATTATGATTGTATGATTGTGATTGTATGATTGTGATTGTATGACTGTGATTGTATGATTGTGATTGTATGACTGTGATTGTATGATTGTGATTGTATGACTGTGATTGTATGATTGTGATTGTATGATTGTGAAAGTATGATTGTGATTGTATGATTGTGATTGTATGATTGTGATTGTATGATTGTGATTGTATGATTGTGATTGTATGATTGTGGTTGTATGATTGTGATTGTATGATTGTGATTGTATGACTGTGAAAGTATGATTGTGATTGTATGATTGTGATTGTATGATTGTGATTGTATGATTGTGATTGTATGATTGTGATTGTATGATTGTGATTGTATGATTGTGATTGTATGATTGTGGTTGTATGATTGTGATTGTATGATTGTATTTGGGAGAATGTATTTGGGAGATTGTATTTGGGAGATTGTAATTGTATGATTGCGATTGTATGATTGTGATGTATGATTGCGATTGTATGATTATGATTGTATGATTGTGATTGTATGATTGTGATTGTATGATTGTGATTGTATGATTGTGATTGTATGATTGTGATTGTCTGATTGTGTTTGTGCGATTGTGATTGTATGACTGTGATCGTATGATTGTGATTGTATGATTGTGATTGTATGATTGTGATAGTATGATTGTGATTGTATGATGTGATTGTACGATTGTGATTGTATGATTGTATTTGGGAGATTGTATTTGGGAGATTGTAATTGTATGATTGCGATTGTATGATTGAGATTGTATGATTGTGATTGTATGCTTGCGATTGTATGATTGTGATTGTATGATTGTGATTGTATGATTGTGGTTGTGCGATTGTGATTGTATGATTGTGATTGTATGATTATGATCGTATGATTGTGATTGTATGATTATGTTTGTATGATTGTGATTGCATGATTGTGATTGTATGATTGTGATTGCATGATTGTGATTGTATGACTGTGATTGTATGATTGTGATTGTATGATTGTGATTGTGTGATTGTGATTGCATGATTGTGATTGTATGATTGTGATTGTATGATTTTGATTGTATGATTGTGATTGTATGATTGTGATTGTATGATTCTGATTGTATGATTGTGATTGTATGATTGTGATTGTCTGATTGTGATTGTATGATTGTCATTGTATGATTGTGATTGTATGATTGTCATTGTATGATTGTGATTGTATGATTGTGATTGTATGATTGTGATTGTATGATTGTGATTGTATGATTCTGATTGTATGATTGTGAAAGTATGATTGTGATTGTATGATTGTGATTGTATGATTGTGATTGTATGATTGGAATTGTATGATTATGATTGTATGATTGTGATTGTATGATTGTGATGGTATGATTGTGATTGTATGATTGCGATAGTATGATTGTGATTGTACGATTGTGATTGTAGGATTGTGATTGTATGATTGCGATTGTATGATTGTGATTGTATGATTATGATTGTATGATTGTGAATGTATTATTATGATTGTATAGTTGTGATTGTATGATTGTGATTGTATGATTGTATTTGGGAGATTGTAATTGTATGATTGCGATTGTATGATTGTGATTGTATGATTGTGATGTTTGATTGTAATTGTATGATTATGATTGTATGATTGTGATTGTATGATTGTGATTGTATGACTGTGATTATATGATTGTGATTGTATGATTGTGATTGTATGATTGTGATTGTATGATTGTGAAAGTATGATTGTGATTGTATGATTGTGATTGTATGATTGTGGTTGTATGATTGTGATTGTATGATTGTGATTGTATGGTTGTGATTGTATGATTGTGATTGTATGATTGTATTTGGGAGTTTGTATTTGGGAGATTGTAATTGTATGATTGCGATTGTATGATTGTGATTGTATGATTGTGATGTATGATTGTAATTGTATGATTATGATTGTATGATTGTGATTGTATGATTGTGATTGTATGATTGTGATTGTCTGATTGTGGTTGTATGATTGTGATTGTATGATTGTGATTGTATGATTGTCATTGTATGATTGTGATTGTATGATTGTATTTGGGAGATTGTATTTGGGAGATTGTAATTGTATGATTGCGATTGTATGATTGAGATTGTATGATTGTGATTGTATGATTTTATTTGGGAGATTGTATTTGGGAGATTGTAATTGTATGATTGCGATTGTATGATTGTGATTGTATGATTGTGATGTATGATTGTAATTGTATGATTATGATTGTATGATTGTGATTGTCTGATTGTGGTTGTGCGATTGTGATTGTATGATTGTGATTGTATCCTTGCGATTGTATGATTGTGATTGTATGATTGTGATTGTATGATTGTGATGGCATGATTGTGATTGCATGATTGTGATTGCATGATTGTGATTGTATGATTTTGATTATATGATTGTGATTGTATGATTGTGATTGTATGATTGTGATTGAATGATTGCGATTGTATGATTGTGATTGTCTGATTGTGGTTGTATGATTTTGATTGTATGATTGTGATTGTATGATTGGCATTGTATGATTATGGCTGCATGATTGTGATTGCATGATTGTGATTGTATGATTGTGATTGCATGATTTTGAATGTATGATTGTGATTGTATGATTGTGATTGTCTGAATGTGGTTGTATGATTTTGATTGTATGATTGTGATTGTATGATTGGCATTGTATGATTATGGCTGCATGATTGTGATTCCATGATTGTGATTTTATGATTTTGATTGCATGATTTTGAATGTATGATTGTGATTGTATGATTGTGATTGTATGATTGTGATTGTATGATTGTGATTGTATGATTGTGATTGTATGATTGTGATTGTATGATTGTGATAATATGATTGTGATTGTATGATTGTGATTGTATGACTGTGATCGTATGATTGTGATTGTATGATTGTGATTGTATGATTGTGATTGTATGATTGGGATAGTATGATTGTGATTGTATGATGTGATTGTACGATTGTGATTGTATGATTGTATTTGGGAGATTGTATTTGGGAGATTGTAATTGTATGATTGCGATTGTATGATTGAGATTGTATGATTGTGATTATATGCTTGCGATTGTATGATTGTGATTGTATGATTGTGATTGTATGATTGTGATTGTATGATTGTATTTGGGAGATTGTATTTGGGAGATTGTAATTGTATGATTGCGATTGTATGATTGTGATTGTATGATTGTGATGTATGATTGTAATTGTATGATTATGATTGTATGATTGTGATTGTCTGATTGTGGTTGTGCGATTGTGATTGTATGATTGTGATTGTATGATTGTGATTGTATGATTGTGATTGTATGATAGTGATTGTATGATTATGATCGTATGATTGTGATTGTATGATTATGTTTGTATGATTGTGATTGCATGATTGTGATTGCATGATTGTGATTGCATGATTGTGATTGTATGATTATGATCGTATCATTGTGATTGTATGATTATGTTTGTATGATTGTGATTGCATGATTGTGATTGTATGATTGTGATTGCATGATTGTGATTGTATGACTGTGATTGTATGATTGTGATTGTATGATTGTGATTGTATGATTGTGATTGCATGATTGTGATTGTATGATTGTGATTGTATGATTGTGATTGTATGATTCTGATTGTATGATTGTGATTGTCTGATTGTGGTTGTATGATTGTGATTGTATGATTGTGATTGTATGATTGTCATTGTATGATTATGGCTGTATGATTGTGATTGCATGATTGTGATTGTATGATTGCGATTGCATGATTTTGAATGTATGATTGTGATTGTACGATTGTGATTGTATGATTGTGATTGTATGATTGTGATTGTACGACTGTGATTGTATGATTGTGATTGTATGATTGTGATTGTATGATTGTGAAAGTATGATTGTGATTGTATGATTGTGATTGTATGATTGTGATTGTATGAATGTGATTGTATGATTGTGATTGTATGATTGTGATTCTATGACTGTGATTGTATGATTGTGATTGTATGATTGTGATTGTATGATTGTGATTGTATGATTGTGATTGTATGATTGTGATTGTATGATTGTCATTGTATGATTGTGAAAGTATGATTGTGATTGTATGATTGTGGTTGTGCGATTGTGATTGTATGATTGTGATTGTATGATTGTGATCGTATGATTGTGATGGTATGATTGTGATCGTATGATTGTGATTGTATGATTGTGATTGTATGATTGTGATTGTATGATTGTCACTGTATGATTGTCATTGTATGATTGTGATTGTATGATTGTGATTGTATGACTGTGATTGTATGATTGTGATTTTATGATTGTGATTGCATGATTGTGATTGCATGATTGTGATTGCATGATTGTGATTGTATGATTTTGATTATATGATTGTGATTGTATGATTGTGATTGTATGATTGTGATTGTATGATTGTGATTGTATGATTGTGATTGTCTGATTGTGGTTGTATGATTTTGATTGTATTATTGTGATTGTATGATTGGCATTGTATGATTATGGCTGCATGATTGTGATTGCATGATTTTGAATGTATGATTGTGATTGTATGATTGTGATTGTCTGAATGTGGTTGTATGATTTTGATTGTCTGATTGGCATTGTATGATTATGGCTGCATGATTTGATTGCATGATTGTGATTCTATGATTGTGATTGCATGACTTTGAATGTATGATTGTGATTGTATGATTGTGATTGTATGATTGTGATTGTATGATTGTGATTGTATGATTGTGATTGTATGATTGTGATTGTATGATTGTGATTGTATGATTGTGATTGTATGATTGTGATTGTATGATTGTGATTGTATGATTGTAATTGTATGACTGTGATTGTATGATTGTGATTGTATGATTGTGATTGTCTGATTGTGATTGTATGATTGTGATAGTATGATTGTGATTGTATGATGTGATTGTATGATTGTGATTGTATGATTGTATTTGGGAGATTGTATTTGGGAGATTGTAATTGTATGATTGCGATTGTATGATTGAGATTGTATGATTGTGATTGTATGCTTGCGATTGTATGATTGTGATTGTATGATTGTGATTGTATGATTGTGGTTGTGCGATTGTGATTGTATGATTGTGATTGTATGATTATGATCGTATGATTGTGATTGTATGATTATGTTTGTATGATTGTGATTGCATGATTGTGATTGTATGATTGTGATTGCATGATTGTGATTGTATGACTGTGATTGTGTGATTGTGATTGTATGATTGTGATTGTGTGATTGTGATTGCATGATTGTGATTGTATGATTGTGATTGTATGATTGTGATTGTATGATTGTGATTGTATGATTGTGATAATATGATTGTGATTGTATGATTATGATCGTATGATTGTGATTGTATGATTATGTTTGTATGATTGTGATTGCATGATTGTGATTGTATGATTGTGATTGCATGATTGTGATTGTATGACTGTGCTTGTATGATTGTGATTGTATGATTGTGATTGTATGATTGTGATTGCATGATTGTGATTGTATGATTGTGATTGTATGATTTTGATTTTATGATTGTGATTGTATGATTCTGATTGTATGATTGTGAAAGTATGATTGTGATTGTATGATTGTGATTGTATGATTGTGATTGTATGATTGGAATTGTATGATTATGATTGTATGATTGTGATTGTATGATGGTGATGGTATGATTGTGATTGTATGATTTTGATTTTATGATTGTGATTGTATGATTCTGATTGTATGATTGTGAAAGTATGATTGTGATTGTATGATTGTGATTGTACGATTGTGATTGTAGGATTGTGATTGTACGATTGTGATTGTAGGATTGTGATTGTATGATTGCGATTGTATGATTGTGATTGTATGATTATGATTGTATGATTGTGAATGTATTATTATGATTGTATAGTTGTGATTGTATGATTGTGATTGTATGATTGTATTTGGGAGATTGTAATTGTATGATTGCGATTGTATGATTGTGATTGTATGATTGTGATGTATGATTGTAATTGTATGATTATGATTGTATGATTGTGATTGTATGATTGTGATTGTATGACTGTGATTGTATGATTGTGATTGTATGATTGTGATTGTATGATTGTGATTGTATGATTGTGAAAGTATGATTGTGATTGTATGATTTTGATTGTATGATTGTGATTGTATGATTGTGATTGTATGATTGTGATTGTATGATTGTGATTGTATGATTGTATTTGGGAGATTGTAATTGTATGATTGCGATTGTATGATTGTGATTGTATGATTGTGATGTATGATTGTAATTGTATGATTATGATTGTATGATTGTGATTGTATGATTGTGATTGTATGATTGTGATTGTGTGATTGTGGTTGTATGATTGTGATTGTATGATTGTGATTGTATGATTGTCATTGTATGATTGTGATTGTATGATTGTATTTGGGAGATTGTATTTGGGAGATTGTAATTGTATGATTGCGATTGTATGATTGAGATTGTATGATTGTGATTGTATGATTTTATTTGGGAGATTGTATTTGGGAGATTGTAATTGTATGATTGCGATTGTATGATTGTGATTGTATGATTGTGATGTATGATTGTAATTGTATGATTATGATTGTATGATTGTGATTGTCTGATTGTGGTTGTGCGATTGTGATTGTATGATTGTGATTGTATGATTGTGATTGTATGATTGTGATTGTATGATAGTGATTGTATGATTGTGATTGTATGATTGTGATTCTATGATTGTGATTGTATGATTGTGATTGTATGATTGTGATTGTCTGATTGTGGTTGTATGATTGTGATTGTATGATTGTGATTGTATGATTGTGATTGTATGATTGTGATTGTATGATTGTATTTGGGAGATTGTATTTGGGAGATTGTAATTGTATGATTGCGATTGTATGATTGAGATTGTATGATTGTGATTGTATGCTTGCGATTGTATGATTGTGATTGTATGATTGTGATTGTATGATTGTGGTTGTGCGATTGTGATTGTATGATTGTGATTGTATGATTGTGATCGTATGATTGTGATGGTATGATTATGATCGTATGATTGTGATTGTATGATTGTGATTGTATGGTTGTCATTGTATGATTGTCATTGTATGATTGTGATTGTATGATTGTGATTGTATGATTTTATTTGGGAGATTGTATTTGGGAGATTGTAATTGTATGATTGCGATTGTATGATTGTGATTGTATGATTGTGATTGTATGATTGTCATTGTATGATTGTGATTGTATGATTGTGATTGTATGATTGTGATTGTATGATTGTGATTGTATGATTCTGATTGTATGATTGTGAAAGTATGATTGTGATTGTATGATTGTGATTGTATGATTGTGATTGTATGATTGGAATTGTATGATTATGATTGTATGATTGTGATTGTATGATTGTGATGGTATGATTGTGATTGTATGATTGCGATAGTATGATTGTGATTGTACGATTGTGATTGTAGGATTGTGATTGTATGATTGCGATTGTATGATTGTGATTGTATGATTATGATTGTATGATTGTGAATGTATTATTATGATTGTATAGTTGTGATTGTATGATTGTGATTGTATGATTGTATTTGGGAGATTGTAATTGTATGATTGCGATTGTATGATTGTGATTGTATGATTGTGATGTTTGATTGTAATTGTATGATTATGATTGTATGATTGTGATTGTATGATTGTGATTGTATGACTGTGATTATATGATTGTGATTGTATGATTGTGATTGTATGATTGTGATTGTATGATTGTGAAAGTATGATTGTGATTGTATGATTGTGATTGTATGATTGTGGTTGTATGATTGTGATTGTATGATTGTGATTGTATGGTTGTGATTGTATGATTGTGATTGTATGATTGTATTTGGGAGTTTGTATTTGGGAGATTGTAATTGTATGATTGCGATTGTATGATTGTGATTGTATGATTGTGATGTATGATTGTAATTGTATGATTATGATTGTATGATTGTGATTGTATGATTGTGATTGTATGATTGTGATTGTCTGATTGTGGTTGTATGATTGTGATTGTATGATTGTGATTGTATGATTGTCATTGTATGATTGTGATTGTATGATTGTATTTGGGAGATTGTATTTGGGAGATTGTAATTGTATGATTGCGATTGTATGATTGAGATTGTATGATTGTGATTGTATGATTTTATTTGGGAGATTGTATTTGGGAGATTGTAATTGTATGATTGCGATTGTATGATTGTGATTGTATGATTGTGATGTATGATTGTAATTGTATGATTATGATTGTATGATTGTGATTGTCTGATTGTGGTTGTGCGATTGTGATTGTATGATTGTGATTGTATCCTTGCGATTGTATGATTGTGATTGTATGATTGTGATTGTATGATTGTGATGGCATGATTGTGATTGCATGATTGTGATTGCATGATTGTGATTGTATGATTTTGATTATATGATTGTGATTGTATGATTGTGATTGTATGATTGTGATTGAATGATTGCGATTGTATGATTGTGATTGTCTGATTGTGGTTGTATGATTTTGATTGTATGATTGTGATTGTATGATTGGCATTGTATGATTATGGCTGCATGATTCTGATTGCATGATTGTGATTGTATGATTGTGATTGCATGATTTTGAATGTATGATTGTGATTGTATGATTGTGATTGTCTGAATGTGGTTGTATGATTTTGATTGTATGATTGTGATTGTATGATTGGCATTGTATGATTATGGCTGCATGATTGTGATTCCATGATTGTGATTTTATGATTTTGATTGCATGATTTTGAATGTATGATTGTGATTGTATGATTGTGATTGTATGATTGTGATTGTATGATTGTGATTGTATGATTGTGATTGTATGATTGTGATTGTATGATTGTGATAATATGATTGTGATTGTATGATTGTGATTGTATGACTGTGATCGTATGATTGTGATTGTATGATTGTGATTGTATGATTGTGATTGTATGATTGGGATAGTATGATTGTGATTGTATGATGTGATTGTACGATTGTGATTGTATGATTGTATTTGGGAGATTGTATTTGGGAGATTGTAATTGTATGATTGCGATTGTATGATTGAGATTGTATGATTGTGATTATATGCTTGCGATTGTATGATTGTGATTGTATGATTGTGATTGTATGATTGTGATTGTATGATTGTATTTGGGAGATTGTATTTGGGAGATTGTAATTGTATGATTGCGATTGTATGATTGTGATTGTATGATTGTGATGTATGATTGTAATTGTATGATTATGATTGTATGATTGTGATTGTCTGATTGTGGTTGTGCGATTGTGATTGTATGATTGTGATTGTATGATTGTGATTGTATGATTGTGATTGTATGATAGTGATTGTATGATTATGATCGTATGATTGTGATTGTATGATTATGTTTGTATGATTGTGATTGCATGATTGTGATTGCATGATTGTGATTGCATGATTGTGATTGTATGATTATGATCGTATCATTGTGATTGTATGATTATGTTTGTATGATTGTGATTGCATGATTGTGATTGTATGATTGTGATTGCATGATTGTGATTGTATGACTGTGATTGTATGATTGTGATTGTATGATTGTGATTGTATGATTGTGATTGCATGATTGTGATTGTATGATTGTGATTGTATGATTGTGATTGTATGATTCTGATTGTATGATTGTGATTGTCTGATTGTGGTTGTATGATTGTGATTGTATGATTGTGATTGTATGATTGTCATTGTATGATTATGGCTGTATGATTGTGATTGCATGATTGTGATTGTATGATTGCGATTGCATGATTTTGAATGTATGATTGTGATTGTACGATTGTGATTGTATGATTGTGATTGTATGATTGTGATTGTACGACTGTGATTGTATGATTGTGATTGTATGATTGTGATTGTATGATTGTGAAAGTATGATTGTGATTGTATGATTGTGATTGTATGATTGTGATTGTATGAATGTGATTGTATGATTGTGATTGTATGATTGTGATTCTATGACTGTGATTGTATGATTGTGATTGTATGATTGTGATTGTATGATTGTGATTGTATGATTGTGATTGTATGATTGTGATTGTATGATTGTCATTGTATGATTGTGAAAGTATGATTGTGATTGTATGATTGTGGTTGTGCGATTGTGATTGTATGATTGTGATTGTATGATTGTGATCGTATGATTGTGATGGTATGATTGTGATCGTATGATTGTGATTGTATGATTGTGATTGTATGATTGTGATTGTATGATTGTCACTGTATGATTGTCATTGTATGATTGTGATTGTATGATTGTGATTGTATGACTGTGATTGTATGATTGTGATTTTATGATTGTGATTGCATGATTGTGATTGCATGATTGTGATTGCATGATTGTGATTGTATGATTTTGATTATATGATTGTGATTGTATGATTGTGATTGTATGATTGTGATTGTATGATTGTGATTGTATGATTGTGATTGTCTGATTGTGGTTGTATGATTTTGATTGTATTATTGTGATTGTATGATTGGCATTGTATGATTATGGCTGCATGATTGTGATTGCATGATTTTGAATGTATGATTGTGATTGTATGATTGTGATTGTCTGAATGTGGTTGTATGATTTTGATTGTCTGATTGGCATTGTATGATTATGGCTGCATGATTTGATTGCATGATTGTGATTCTATGATTGTGATTGCATGACTTTGAATGTATGATTGTGATTGTATGATTGTGATTGTATGATTGTGATTGTATGATTGTGATTGTATGATTGTGATTGTATGATTGTGATTGTATGATTGTGATTGTATGATTGTGATTGTATGATTGTGATTGTATGATTGTGATTGTATGATTGTAATTGTATGACTGTGATTGTATGATTGTGATTGTATGATTGTGATTGTCTGATTGTGATTGTATGATTGTGATAGTATGATTGTGATTGTATGATGTGATTGTATGATTGTGATTGTATGATTGTATTTGGGAGATTGTATTTGGGAGATTGTAATTGTATGATTGCGATTGTATGATTGAGATTGTATGATTGTGATTGTATGCTTGCGATTGTATGATTGTGATTGTATGATTGTGATTGTATGATTGTGGTTGTGCGATTGTGATTGTATGATTGTGATTGTATGATTATGATCGTATGATTGTGATTGTATGATTATGTTTGTATGATTGTGATTGCATGATTGTGATTGTATGATTGTGATTGCATGATTGTGATTGTATGACTGTGATTGTGTGATTGTGATTGTATGATTGTGATTGTGTGATTGTGATTGCATGATTGTGATTGTATGATTGTGATTGTATGATTGTGATTGTATGATTGTGATTGTATGATTGTGATAATATGATTGTGATTGTATGATTATGATCGTATGATTGTGATTGTATGATTATGTTTGTATGATTGTGATTGCATGATTGTGATTGTATGATTGTGATTGCATGATTGTGATTGTATGACTGTGCTTGTATGATTGTGATTGTATGATTGTGATTGTATGATTGTGATTGCATGATTGTGATTGTATGATTGTGATTGTATGATTTTGATTTTATGATTGTGATTGTATGATTCTGATTGTATGATTGTGAAAGTATGATTGTGATTGTATGATTGTGATTGTATGATTGTGATTGTATGATTGGAATTGTATGATTATGATTGTATGATTGTGATTGTATGATGGTGATAGTATGATTGTGATTGTATGATTGCGATGGTATGATTGTGATTGTACGATTGTGATTGTAGGATTGTGATTGTATGATTGCGATTGTATGATTGTGATTGTATGATTATGATTGTATGATTGTGAATGTATTATTATGATTGTATAGTTGTGATTGTATGATTGTGATTGTATGATTGTATTTGGGAGATTGTAATTGTATGATTGCGATTGTATGATTGTGATTGTATGATTGTGATGTATGATTGTAATTGTATGATTATGATTGTATGATTGTGATTGTATGATTGTGATTGTATGACTGTGATTGTATGATTGTGATTGTATGATTGTGATTGTATGATTGTGATTGTATGATTGTGAAAGTATGATTGTGATTGTATGATTTTGATTGTATGATTGTGATTGTATGATTGTGATTGTATGATTGTGATTGTATGATTGTGATTGTATGATTGTATTTGGGAGATTGTAATTGTATGATTGCGATTGTATGATTGTGATTGTATGATTGTGATGTATGATTGTAATTGTATGATTATGATTGTATGATTGTGATTGTATGATTGTGATTGTATGATTGTGATTGTGTGATTGTGGTTGTATGATTGTGATTGTATGATTGTGATTGTATGATTGTCATTGTATGATTGTGATTGTATGATTGTATTTGGGAGATTGTATTTGGGAGATTGTAATTGTATGATTGCGATTGTATGATTGAGATTGTATGATTGTGATTGTATGATTTTATTTGGGAGATTGTATTTGGGAGATTGTAATTGTATGATTGCGATTGTATGATTGTGATTGTATGATTGTGATGTATGATTGTAATTGTATGATTATGATTGTATGATTGTGATTGTCTGATTGTGGTTGTGCGATTGTGATTGTATGATTGTGATTGTATGATTGTGATTGTATGATTGTGATTGTATGATAGTGATTGTATGATTGTGATTGTATGATTGTGATTCTATGATTGTGATTGTATGATTGTGATTGTATGATTGTGATTGTCTGATTGTGGTTGTATGATTGTGATTGTATGATTGTGATTGTATGATTGTGATTGTATGATTGTGATTGTATGATTGTATTTGGGAGATTGTATTTGGGAGATTGTAATTGTATGATTGCGATTGTATGATTGAGATTGTATGATTGTGATTGTATGCTTGCGATTGTATGATTGTGATTGTATGATTGTGATTGTATGATTGTGGTTGTGCGATTGTGATTGTATGATTGTGATTGTATGATTGTGATCGTATGATTGTGATGGTATGATTATGATCGTATGATTGTGATTGTATGATTGTGATTGTATGGTTGTCATTGTATGATTGTCATTGTATGATTGTGATTGTATGATTGTGATTGTATGATTGTGATTGTATGATTGTGATTGTATGATTCTGATTGTATGATTGTGATTGTCTGATTGTGGTTGTATGATTGTGATTGTATGATTGTGATTGTATGATTGTCATTGTATGATTATGGCTGTATGATTGTGATTGCATGATTGTGATTGTATGATTGCGATTGCATGATTTTGAATGTATGATTGTGATTGTACGATTGTGATTGTATGATTGTGATTGTATGATTGTGATTGTACGACTGTGATTGTATGATTGTGATTGTATGATTGTGATTGTATGATTGTGAAAGTATGATTGTGATTGTATGATTGTGGTTGTGCGATTGTGATTGTATGATTGTGATTGTATGATTGTGATCGTATGATTGTGATGGTATGATTGTGATCGTATGATTGTGATTGTATGATTGTGATTGTATGATTGTGATTGTATGATTGTCATTGTATGATTGTGATTGTATGATTGTGATTGTATGATTGTGATTGTATGACTGTGATTGTATGATTGTGATTTTATGATTGTGATTGCATGATTGTGATTGCATGATTGTGATTGCATGATTGTGATTGCATGATTGTGATTGTATGATTTTGATTATATGATTGTGATTGTATGATTGTGATTGTATGATTGTGATTGTATGATTGTGATTGTCTGATTGTGGTTGTATGATTTTGATTGTATGATTGTGATTGTATGATTGGCATTGTATGATTATGGCTGCATGATTGTGATTGCATGATTTTGAATGTATGATTGTGATTGTATGATTGTGATTGTCTGAATGTGGTTGTATGATTTTGATTGTCTGATTGGCATTGTATGATTATGGCTGCATGATTGTGATTGCATGATTGTGATTCTATGATTGTGATTGCATGACTTTGAATGTATGATTGTGATTGTATGATTGTGATTGTATGATTGTGATTGTATGATTGTGATTGTATGATTGTGATTGTATGATTGTGATTGTATGATTGTGATTGTATGATTGTGATTGTATGATTGTGATTGTATGATTGTGATTGTATGATTGTGATTGTATGATTGTGATTGTATGATTGTGATTGTATGACTGTGATTGTATGATTGTGATTGTATGATTGTGATTGTCTGATTGTGATTGTATGATTGTGATAGTATGATTGTGATTGTATGATGTGATTGTATGATTGTGATTGTATGATTGTATTTGGGAGATTGTATTTGGGAGATTGTAATTGTATGATTGCGATTGTATGATTGAGATTGTATGATTGTGATTGTATGCTTGCGATTGTATGATTGTGATTGTATGATTGTGATTGTATGATTGTGGTTGTGCGATTGTGATTGTATGATTGTGATTGTATGATTATGATCGTATGATTGTGATTGTATGATTATGTTTGTATGATTGTGATTGCATGATTGTGATTGTATGATTGTGATTGCATGATTGTGATTGTATGACTGTGATTGTGTGATTGTGATTGTATGATTGTGATTGTGTGATTGTGATTGCATGATTGTGATTGTATGATTGTGATTGTATGATTGTGATTGTATGATTGTGATTGTATGATTGTGATAATATGATTGTGATTGTATGATTATGATCGTATGATTGTGATTGTATGATTATGTTTGTATGATTGTGATTGCATGATTGTGATTGTATGATTGTGATTGCATGATTGTGATTGTATGACTGTGATTGTATGATTGTGATTGTATGATTGTGACTGTATGATTGTGATTGCATGATTGTGATTGTATGATTGTGATTGTATGATTTTGATTTTATGATTGTGATTGTATGATTCTGATTGTATGATTGTGAAAGAATGATTGTGATTGTATGATTGTGATTGTATGATTGTGATTGTATGATTGGAATTGTATGATTATGATTGTATGATTGTGATTGTATGATGGTGATGGTATGATTGTGATTGTATGATTGCGATAGTATGATTGTGATTGTACGATTGTGATTGTAGGATTGTGATTGTATGATTGCGATTGTATGATTGTGATTGTATGATTATGATTGTATGATTGTGAATGTATTATTATGATTGTATAGTTGTGATTGTATGATTGTGATTGTATGATTGTATTTGGGAGATTGTAATTGTATGATTGCGATTGTATGATTGTGATTGTATGATTGTGATGTATGATTGTAATTGTATGATTATGATTGTATGATTGTGATTGTATGATTGTGATTGTATGACTGTGATTGTATGATTGTGATTGTATGATTGTGATTGTATGATTGTGATTGTATGATTGTGAAAGTATGATTGTGATTGTATGATTTTGATTGTATGATTGTGATTGTATGATTGTGATTGTATGATTGTGATTGTATGATTGTGATTGTATGATTGTATTTGGGAGATTGTATTTGGGAGATTGTAATTGTATGATTGCGATTGTATGATTGTGATTGTATGATTGTGATGTATGATTGTAATTGTATGATTATGATTGTATGATTGTGATTGTATGATTGTGATTGTATGATTGTGATTGTGTGATTGTGGTTGTATGATTGTGATTGTATGATTGTGATTGTATGATTGTCATTGTATGATTGTGATTGTATGATTGTATTTGGGAGATTGTATTAGGGAGATTGTAATTGTATGATTGCGATTGTATGATTGAGATTGTATGATTGTGATTGTATGCTTGCGATTGTATGATTGTGATTGTATGATTGTGATTGTATGATTGTGGTTGTGCGATTGTGATTGTATGATTGTGATTGTATGATTATGATCGTATGATTGTGATTGTATGATTATGTTTGTATGATTGTGATTGCATGATTGTGATTGTATGATTGTGATTGCATGATTGTGATTGTATGACTGTGATTGTATGATTGTGATTGTATGATTGTGATTGTGTGATTGTGATTGTATGATAGTGATTGTATGATTGTGATTGTATGATTGTGATTGTATGATTGTGATTGTATGATTGTGATTCTATGATTGTGATTGTGTGATTGTGATTGTATGATTGTGATTGTCTGATTGTGGTTGTATGATTGTATTTGGGAGATTGTAATTGTATGATTGCGATTGTATGATTGAGATTGTATGGTTGTGATTGTATGCTTGCGATTGTATGATTGTGATTGTACGATTGTGATTGTAGGATTGTGATTGTATGATTGCGATTGTATGATTGTGATTGTATGATTATGATTGTATGATTGTGAATGTATTATTATGATTGTACAGTTGTGATTGTATGATTGTGATTGTATGATTGTATTTGGGAGATTGTAATTGTATGATTGCGATTGTATGATTGTGATTGTATGATTGTGATGTATGATTGGAATTGTATGATTATGATTGTATGATTGTGATTGTATGATTGTGATGGTATGATGGTGATTGTATGATTGCGATAGTATGATTGTGATTGTACGATTGTGATTGTATGATTGTGATTGTATGATTGTGATTGTATGATTGTGATGTATGATTGTAATTGTATGATAATGATTGTATGATTGTGATTGTATGATTGTGATTGTATGACTGTGATTGTATGATTGTGATTGTATGACTGTGATTGTATGATTGTGATTGTATGACTGTGATTGTATGATTGTGATTGTATGATTGTGAAAGTATGATTGTGATTGTATGATTGTGATTGTATGATTGTGATTGTATGATTGTGATTGTATGATTGTGATTGTATGATTGTGGTTGTATGATTGTGATTGTATGATTGTGATTGTATGACTGTGAAAGTATGATTGTGATTGTATGATTGTGATTGTATGATTGTGATTGTATGATTGTGATTGTATGATTGTGATTGTATGATTGTGGTTGTATGATTGTGATTGTATGATTGCATTTGGGAGATTGTATTTGGGAGATTGTATTTGGGAGATTGTAATTGTATGATTGCGATTGTATGATTGTGATGTATGATTGCGATTGTATGATTATGATTGTATGATTGTGATTGTATGATTGTGATTGTATGATTGTGATTGTCTGATTGTGGTTGTGCGATTGTGATTGTATGATTGTGATTGTATGATTGTGATTGTATGATTGTGATTGTATGATAGTGATTGTATGATTGTGATTGTATGATTGTGATTGTATGATTGTGATTGTATGATTGTGATTCTATGATTGTGATTGTGTGATTGTGATTGTATGATTGTGATTGTCTCATTGTGGTTGTATGATTGTATTTGGAAGATTGTAATTGTATGATTGCGATTGTATGATTGAGATTGTATGATTGTGATTGTATGCTTGCGATTGTATGATTGTGATTGTACGATTGTGATTGTAGGATTGTGATTGTATGATTGCGATTGTATGATTGTGATTGTATGATTATGATTGTATGATTGTGAATGTATTATTATGATTGTACAGTTGTGATTGTATGATTGTGATTGTATGATTGTATTTGGGAGATTGTAATTGTATGATTGCGATTGTATGATTGTGATTGTATGATTGTGATGTATGATTGTAATTGTATGATTATGATTGTGTGATTGTGATTGTATGATTGCGATTGTATGACTGTGATTGTATGATTGTGATTGTATGATTGTGATTGTATGATTGTGATTGTATGATTATGATTGTATGATTGTGATTGTATGATTGTGATTGTATGACTGTGATTGTATGATTGTGATTGTATGACTGTGATTGTATGATTGTGATTGTATGACTGTGATTGTATGATTGTGATTGTATGATTGTGAAAGTATGATTGTGATTGTATGATTGTGATTGTATGATTGTGATTGTATGATTGTGATTGTATGATTGTGATTGTATGATTGTGGTTGTATGATTGTGATTGTATGATTGTGATTGTATGACTGTGAAAGTATGATTGTGATTGTATGATTGTGATTGTATGATTGTGATTGTATGATTGTGATTGTATGATTGTGATTGTATGATTGTGATTGTATGATTGTGATTGTATGATTGTGGTTGTATGATTGTGATTGTATGATTGTATTTGGGAGAATGTATTTGGGAGATTGTATTTGGGAGATTGTAATTGTATGATTGCGATTGTATGATTGTGATGTATGATTGCGATTGTATGATTATGATTGTATGATTGTGATTGTATGATTGTGATTGTATGATTGTGATTGTATGATTGTGATTGTATGATTGTGATTGTCTGATTGTGGTTGTGCGATTGTGATTGTATGACTGTGATCGTATGATTGTGATTGTATGATTGTGATTGTATGATTGTGATAGTATGATTGTGATTGTATGATGTGATTGTACGATTGTGATTGTATGATTGTATTTGGGAGATTGTATTTGGGAGATTGTAATTGTATGATTGCGATTGTATGATTGAGATTGTATGATTGTGATTGTATGCTTGCGATTGTATGATTGTGATTGTATGATTGTGATTGTATGATTGTGGTTGTGCGATTGTGATTGTATGATTGTGATTGTATGATTATGATCGTATGATTGTGATTGTATGATTATGTTTGTATGATTGTGATTGCATGATTGTGATTGTATGATTGTGATTGCATGATTGTGATTGTATGACTGTGATTGTATGATTGTGATTGTATGATTGTGATTGTGTGATTGTGATTGCATGATTGTGATTGTATGATTGTGATTGTATGATTTTGATTGTATGATTGTGATTGTATGATTGTGATTGTATGAGTCTGATTGTATGATTGTGATTGTATGATTGTGATTGTCTGATTGTGATTGTATGATTGTCATTGTATGATTGTGATTGTATGATTGTCATTGTATGATTGTGATTGTATGATTGTGATTGTATGATTGTGATTGTATGATTGTGATTGTATGATTCTGATTGTATGATTGTGAAAGTATGATTGTGATTGTATGATTGTGATTGTATGATTGTGATTGTATGATTGGAATTGTATGATTATGATTGTATGATTGTGATTGTATGATTGTGATGGTATGATTGTGATTGTATGATTGCGATAGTATGATTGTGATTGTACGATTGTGATTGTAGGATTGTGATTGTATGATTGCGATTGTATGATTGTGATTGTATGATTATGATTGTATGATTGTGAATGTATTATTATGATTGTATAGTTGTGATTGTATGATTGTGATTGTATGATTGTATTTGGGAGATTGTAATTGTATGATTGCGATTGTATGATTGTGATTGTATGATTGTGATGTTTGATTGTAATTGTATGATTATGATTGTATGATTGTGATTGTATGATTGTGATTGTATGACTGTGATTATATGATTGTGATTGTATGATTGTGATTGTATGATTGTGATTGTATGATTGTGAAAGTATGATTGTGATTGTATGATTGTGATTGTATGATTGTGGTTGTATGATTGTGATTGTATGATTGTGATTGTATGGTTGTGATTGTATGATTGTGATTGTATGATTGTATTTGGGAGTTTGTATTTGGGAGATTGTAATTGTATGATTGCGATTGTATGATTTTGATTGTATGATTGTGATGTATGATTGTAATTGTATGATTATGATTGTATGATTGTGATTGTATGATTGTGATTGTATGATTGTGATTGTCTGATTGTGGTTGTATGATTGTGATTGTATGATTGTGATTGTATGATTGTCATTGTATGATTGTGATTGTATGATTGTATTTGGGAGATTGTATTTGGGAGATTGTAATTGTATGATTGCGATTGTATGATTGAGATTGTATGATTGTGATTGTATGATTTTATTTGGGAGATTGTATTTGGGAGATTGTAATTGTATGATTGCGATTGTATGATTGTGATTGTATGATTGTGATGTATGATTGTAATTGTATGATTATGATTGTATGATTGTGATTGTCTGATTGTGGTTGTGCGATTGTGATTGTATGATTGTGATTGTATCCTTGCGATTGTATGATTGTGATTGTATGATTGTGATTGTATGATTGTGATGGCATGATTGTGATTGCATGATTGTGATTGCATGATTGTGATTGTATGATTTTGATTATATGATTGTGATTGTATGATTGTGATTGTATGATTGTGATTGAATGATTGCGATTGTATGATTGTGATTGTCTGATTGTGGTTGTATGATTTTGATTGTATGATTGTGATTGTATGATTGGCATTGTATGATTATGGCTGCATGATTGTGATTGCATGATTGTGATTGTATGATTGTGATTGCATGATTTTGAATGTATGATTGTGATTGTATGATTGTGATTGTATGACTGTGATTGTATGATTGTGATTGTATGATTGTGATTGTATGATTGTGATTGTATGATTGTGATTGTATGATTATGATTGTATGATTGTGATTGTATGATTGTGATTGTATGACTGTGATTGTATGATTGTGATTGTATGACTGTGATTGTATGATTGTGATTGTATGACTGTGATTGTATGATTGTGATTGTATGATTGTGAAAGTATGATTGTGATTGTATGATTGTGATTGTATGATTGTGATTGTATGATTGTGATTGTATGATTGTGATTGTATGATTGTGGTTGTATGATTGTGATTGTATGATTGTGATTGTATGACTGTGAAAGTATGATTGTGATTGTATGATTGTGATTGTATGATTGTGATTGTATGATTGTGATTGTATGATTGTGATTGTATGATTGTGATTGTATGATTGTGATTGTATGATTGTGGTTGTATGATTGTGATTGTATGATTGTATTTGGGAGAATGTATTTGGGAGATTGTATTTGGGAGATTGTAATTGTATGATTGCGATTGTATGATTGTGATGTATGATTGCGATTGTATGATTATGATTGTATGATTGTGATTGTATGATTGTGATTGTATGATTGTGATTGTATGATTGTGATTGTATGATTGTGATTGTCTGATTGTGTTTGTGCGATTGTGATTGTATGACTGTGATCGTATGATTGTGATTGTATGATTGTGATTGTATGATTGTGATAGTATGATTGTGATTGTATGATGTGATTGTACGATTGTGATTGTATGATTGTATTTGGGAGATTGTATTTGGGAGATTGTAATTGTATGATTGCGATTGTATGATTGAGATTGTATGATTGTGATTGTATGCTTGCGATTGTATGATTGTGATTGTATGATTGTGATTGTATGATTGTGGTTGTGCGATTGTGATTGTATGATTGTGATTGTATGATTATGATCGTATGATTGTGATTGTATGATTATGTTTGTATGATTGTGATTGCATGATTGTGATTGTATGATTGTGATTGCATGATTGTGATTGTATGACTGTGATTGTATGATTGTGATTGTATGATTGTGATTGTGTGATTGTGATTGCATGATTGTGATTGTATGATTGTGATTGTATGATTTTGATTGTATGATTGTGATTGTATGATTGTGATTGTATGATTCTGATTGTATGATTGTGATTGTATGATTGTGATTGTCTAATTGTGATTGTATGATTGTCATTGTATGATTGTGATTGTATGATTGTCATTGTATGATTGTGATTGTATGATTGTGATTGTATGATTGTGATTGTATGATTGTGATTGTATGATTCTGATTGTATGATTGTGAAAGTATGATTGTGATTGTATGATTGTGATTGTATGATTGTGATTGTATGATTGGAATTGTATGATTATGATTGTATGATTGTGATTGTATGATTGTGATGGTATGATTGTGATTGTATGATTGCGATAGTATGATTGTGATTGTACGATTGTGATTGTAGGATTGTGATTGTATGATTGCGATTGTATGATTGTGATTGTATGATTATGATTGTATGATTGTGAATGTATTATTATGATTGTATAGTTGTGATTGTATGATTGTGATTGTATGATTGTATTTGGGAGATTGTAATTGTATGATTGCGATTGTATGATTGTGATTGTATGATTGTGATGTTTGATTGTAATTGTATGATTATGATTGTATGATTGTGATTGTATGATTGTGATTGTATGACTGTGATTATATGATTGTGATTGTATGATTGTGATTGTATGATTGTGATTGTATGATTGTGAAAGTATGATTGTGATTGTATGATTGTGATTGTATGATTGTGGTTGTATGATTGTGATTGTATGATTGTGATTGTATGGTTGTGATTGTATGATTGTGATTGTATGATTGTATTTGGGAGTTTGTATTTGGGAGATTGTAATTGTATGATTGCGATTGTATGATTGTGATTGTATGATTGTGATGTATGATTGTAATTGTATGATTATGATTGTATGATTGTGATTGTATGATTGTGATTGTATGATTGTGATTGTCTGATTGTGGTTGTATGATTGTGATTGTATGATTGTGATTGTATGATTGTCATTGTATGATTGTGATTGTATGATTGTATTTGGGAGATTGTATTTGGGAGATTGTAATTGTATGATTGCGATTGTATGATTGAGATTGTATGATTGTGATTGTATGATTTTATTTGGGAGATTGTATTTGGGAGATTGTAATTGTATGATTGCGATTGTATGATTGTGATTGTATGATTGTGATGTATGATTGTAATTGTATGATTATGATTGTATGATTGTGATTGTCTGATTGTGGTTGTGCGATTGTGATTGTATGATTGTGATTGTATCCTTGCGATTGTATGATTGTGATTGTATGATTGTGATTGTATGATTGTGATGGCATGATTGTGATTGCATGATTGTGATTGCATGATTGTGATTGTATGATTTTGATTATATGATTGTGATTGTATGATTGTGATTGTATGATTGTGATTGAATGATTGCGATTGTATGATTGTGATTGTCTGATTGTGGTTGTATGATTTTGATTGTATGATTGTGATTGTATGATTGGCATTGTATGATTATGGCTGCATGATTGTGATTGCATGATTGTGATTGTATGATTGTGATTGCATGATTTTGAATGTATGATTGTGATTGTATGATTGTGATTGTCTGAATGTGGTTGTATGATTTTGATTGTATGATTGTGATTGTATGATTGGCATTGTATGATTATGGCTGCATGATTGTGATTCCATGATTGTGATTTTATGATTTTGATTGCATGATTTTGAATGTATGATTGTGATTGTATGATTGTGATTGTATGATTGTGATTGTATGATTGTGATTGTATGATTGTGATTGTATGATTGTGATTGTATGATTGTGATAATATGATTGTGATTGTATGATTGTGATTGTATGACTGTGATCGTATGATTGTGATTGTATGATTGTGATTGTATGATTGTGATTGTATGATTGGGATAGTATGATTGTGATTGTATGATGTGATTGTACGATTGTGATTGTATGATTGTATTTGGGAGATTGTATTTGGGAGATTGTAATTGTATGATTGCGATTGTATGATTGAGATTGTATGATTGTGATTATATGCTTGCGATTGTATGATTGTGATTGTATGATTGTGATTGTATGATTGTGATTGTATGATTGTATTTGGGAGATTGTATTTGGGAGATTGTAATTGTATGATTGCGATTGTATGATTGTGATTGTATGATTGTGATGTATGATTGTAATTGTATGATTATGATTGTATGATTGTGATTGTCTGATTGTGGTTGTGCGATTGTGATTGTATGATTGTGATTGTATGATTGTGATTGTATGATTGTGATTGTATGATAGTGATTGTATGATTATGATCGTATGATTGTGATTGTATGATTATGTTTGTATGATTGTGATTGCATGATTGTGATTGCATGATTGTGATTGCATGATTGTGATTGTATGATTATGATCGTATCATTGTGATTGTATGATTATGTTTGTATGATTGTGATTGCATGATTGTGATTGTATGATTGTGATTGCATGATTGTGATTGTATGACTGTGATTGTATGATTGTGATTGTATGATTGTGATTGTATGATTGTGATTGCATGATTGTGATTGTATGATTGTGATTGTATGATTGTGATTGTATGATTCTGATTGTATGATTGTGATTGTCTGATTGTGGTTGTATGATTGTGATTGTATGATTGTGATTGTATGATTGTCATTGTATGATTATGGCTGTATGATTGTGATTGCATGATTGTGATTGTATGATTGCGATTGCATGATTTTGAATGTACTGATTGTGATTGACGATTGTGATTGTATGATTGTGATTGTATGATTGTGATTGTACGACTGTGATTGTATGATTGTGATTGTATGATTGTGATTGTATGATTGTGAAAGTATGATTGTGATTGTATGATTGTGATTGTATGATTGTGATTGTATGAATGTGATTGTATGATTGTGATTGTATGATTGTGATTCTATGACTGTGATTGTATGATTGTGATTGTATGATTGTGATTGTATGATTGTGATTGTATGATTGTGATTGTATGATTGTGATTGTATGATTGTCATTGTATGATTGTGAAAGTATGATTGTGATTGTATGATTGTGGTTGTGCGATTGTGATTGTATGATTGTGATTGTATGATTGTGATCGTATGATTGTGATGGTATGATTGTGATCGTATGATTGTGATTGTATGATTGTGATTGTATGATTGTGATTGTATGATTGTCACTGTATGATTGTCATTGTATGATTGTGATTGTATGATTGTGATTGTATGACTGTGATTGTATGATTGTGATTTTATGATTGTGATTGCATGATTGTGATTGCATGATTGTGATTGCATGATTGTGATTGTATGATTTTGATTATATGATTGTGATTGTATGATTGTGATTGTATGATTGTGATTGTATGATTGTGATTGTATGATTGTGATTGTCTGATTGTGGTTGTATGATTTTGATTGTATGATTGTGATTGTATGATTGGCATTGTATGATTATGGCTGCATGATTGTGATTGCATGATTTTGAATGTATGATTGTGATTGTATGATTGTGATTGTCTGAATGTGGTTGTATGATTTTGATTGTCTGATTGGCATTGTATGATTATGGCTGCATGATTTGATTGCATGATTGTGATTCTATGATTGTGATTGCATGACTTTGAATGTATGATTGTGATTGTATGATTGTGATTGTATGATTGTGATTGTATGATTGTGATTGTATGATTGTGATTGTATGATTGTGATTGTATGATTGTGATTGTATGATTGTGATTGTATGATTGTGATTGTATGATTGTAATTGTATGACTGTGATTGTATGATTGTGATTGTATGATTGTGATTGTCTGATTGTGATTGTATGATTGTGATAGTATGATTGTGATTGTATGATGTGATTGTATGATTGTGATTGTATGATTGTATTTGGGAGATTGTATTTGGGAGATTGTAATTGTATGATTGCGATTGTATGATTGAGATTGTATGATTGTGATTGTATGCTTGCGATTGTATGATTGTGATTGTATGATTGTGATTGTATGATTGTGGTTGTGCGATTGTGATTGTATGATTGTGATTGTATGATTATGATCGTATGATTGTGATTGTATGATTATGTTTGTATGATTGTGATTGCATTATTGTGATTGTATGATTGTGATTGCATGATTGTGATTGTATGACTGTGATTGTGTGATTGTGATTGTATGATTGTGATTGTGTGATTGTGATTGCATGATTGTGATTGTATGATTGTGATTGTATGATTGTGATTGTATGATTGTGATTGTATGATTGTGATAATATGATTGTGATTGTATGATTATGATCGTATGATTGTGATTGTATGATTATGTTTGTATGATTGTGATTGCATGATTGTGATTGTATGATTGTGATTGCATGATTGTGATTGTATGACTGTGATTGTATGATTGTGATTGTATGATTGTGATTGTATGATTGTGATTGCATGATTGTGATTGTATGATTGTGATTGTATGATTTTGATTTTATGATTGTGATTGTATGATTCTGATTGTATGATTGTGAAAGTATGATTGTGATTGTATGATTGTGATTGTATGATTGTGATTGTATGATTGGAATTGTATGATTATGATTGTATGATTGTGATTGTATGATGGTGATGGTATGATTGTGATTGTATGATTGCGATGGTATGATTGTGATTGTATGATTGTGATTGTATGATTGTGATTGTATGACTGTGATTGTATGATTGTGATTGTATGATTGTGATTGTATGATTGTGATTGTATGATTGTGAAAGTATGATTGTGATTGTATGATTTTGATTGTATGATTGTGATTGTATGATTGTGATTGTATGATTGTGATTGTATGATTGTGATTGTATGATTGTATTTGGGAGATTGTAATTGTATGATTGCGATTGTATGATTGTGATTGTATGATTGTGATGTATGATTGTAATTGTATGATTATGATTGTATGATTGTGATTGTATGATTGTGATTGTATGATTGTGATTGTGTGATTGTGGTTGTATGATTGTGATTGTATGATTGTGATTGTATGATTGTCATTGTATGATTGTGATTGTATGATTGTATTTGGGAGATTGTATTTGGGAGATTGTAATTGTATGATTGCGATTGTATGATTGAGATTGTATGATTGTGATTGTATGATTTTATTTGGGAGATTGTATTTGGGAGATTGTAATTGTATGATTGCGATTGTATGATTGTGATTGTATGATTGTGATGTATGATTGTAATTGTATGATTATGATTGTATGATTGTGATTGTCTGATTGTGGTTGTGCGATTGTGATTGTATGATTGTGATTGTATGATTGTGATTGTATGATTGTGATTGTATGATAGTGATTGTATGATTGTGATTGTATGATTGTGATTCTATGATTGTGATTGTATGATTGTGATTGTATGATTGTGATTGTCTGATTGTGGTTGTATGATTGTGATTGTATGATTGTGATTGTATGATTGTGATTGTATGATTGTATTTGGGAGATTGTATTTGGGAGATTGTAATTGTATGATTGCGATTGTCTGATTGAGATTGTATGATTGTGATTGTATGCTTGCGATTGTATGATTGTGATTGTATGATTGTGATTGTATGATTGTGGTTGTGCGATTGTGATTGTATGATTGTGATTGTATGATTGTGATCGTATGATTGTGATGGTATGATTATGATCGTATGATTGTGATTGTATGATTGTGATTGTATGGTTGTCATTGTATGATTGTCATTGTATGATTGTGATTGTATGATTGTGATTGTATGATTGTGATTGTATGATTGTGATTGTATGATTCTGATTGTATGATTGTGATTGTCTGATTGTGGTTGTATGATTGTGATTGTATGATTGTGATTGTATGATTGTCATTGTATGATTATGGCTGTATGATTGTGATTGCATGATTGTGATTGTATGATTGCGATTGCATGATTTTGAATGTATGATTGTGATTGTACGATTGTGATTGTATGATTGTGATTGTATGATTGTGATTGTACGACTGTGATTGTATGATTGTGATTGTATGATTGTGATTGTATGATTGTGAAAGTATGATTGTGATTGTATGATTGTGGTTGTGCGATTGTGATTGTATGATTGTGATTGTATGATTGTGATCGTATGATTGTGATGGTATGATTGTGATCGTATGATTGTGATTGTATGATTGTGATTGTATGATTGTGATTGTATGATTGTCATTGTATGATTGTCATTGTATGATTGTGATTGTATGATTGTGATTGTATGACTGTGATTGTATGATTGTGATTTTATGATTGTGATTGCATGATTGTGATTGCATGATTGTGATTGCATGATTGTGATTGCATGATTGTGATTGTATGATTTTGATTATATGATTGTGATTGTATGATTGTGATTGTATGATTGTGATTGTATGATTGTGATTGTATGATTGTGATTGTCTGATTGTGGTTGTATGATTTTGATTGTATGATTGTGATTGTATGATTGGCATTGTATGATTATGGCTGCATGATTGTGATTGCATGATTTTGAATGTATGATTGTGATTGTATGATTGTGATTGTCTGAATGTGGTTGTATGATTTTGATTGTCTGATTGGCATTGTATGATTATGGCTGCATGATTGTGATTGCATGATTGTGATTCTATGATTGTGATTGCATGACTTTGAATGTATGATTGTGATTGTATGATTGTGATTGTATGATTGTGATTGTATGATTGTGATTGTATGATTGTGATTGTATGATTGTGATTGTATGATTGTGATTGTATGATTGTGATTGTATGATTGTGATTGTATGATTGTGATTGTATGATTGTGATTGTATGATTGTGATTGTATGACTGTGATTGTATGATTGTGATTGTATGATTGTGATTGTCTGATTGTGATTGTATGATTGTGATAGTATGATTGTGATTGTATGATGTGATTGTATGATTGTGATTGTATGATTGTATTTGGGAGATTGTATTTGGGAGATTGTAATTGTATGATTGCGATTGTATGATTGAGATTGTATGATTGTGATTGTATGCTTGCGATTGTATGATTGTGATTGTATGATTGTGATTGTATGATTGTGGTTGTGCGATTGTGATTGTATGATTGTGATTGTATGATTATGATCGTATGATTGTGATTGTATGATTATGTTTGTATGATTGTGATTGCATGATTGTGATTGTATGATTGTGATTGCATGATTGTGATTGTATGACTGTGATTGTGTGATTGTGATTGTATGATTGTGATTGTGTGATTGTGATTGCATGATTGTGATTGTATGATTGTGATTGTATGATTGTGATTGTATGATTGTGATTGTATGATTGTGATAATATGATTGTGATTGTATGATTATGATCGTATGATTGTGATTGTATGATTATGTTTGTATGATTGTGATTGCATGATTGTGATTGTATGATTGTGATTGCATGATTGTGATTGTATGACTGTGATTGTATGATTGTGATTGTATGATTGTGACTGTATGATTGTGATTGCATGATTGTGATTGTATGATTGTGATTGTATGATTTTGATTTTATGATTGTGATTGTATGATTCTGATTGTATGATTGTGAAAGAATGATTGTGATTGTATGATTGTGATTGTATGATTGT
Source organism: Megachile rotundata (assembly GCF_050947335.1). Taxonomy (NCBI): domain Eukaryota; kingdom Metazoa; phylum Arthropoda; class Insecta; order Hymenoptera; family Megachilidae; genus Megachile; species Megachile rotundata. The sequence goes on along the minus strand of NW_027473323.1, from coordinate 374,548 downwards.
GATTGTATGATTGGAATTGTATGATTATGATTGTATGATTGTGATTGTATGATGGTGATGGTATGATTGTGATTGTATGATTGCGATAGTATGATTGTGATTGTACGATTGTGATTGTAGGATTGTGATTGTATGATTGCGATTGTATGATTGTGATTGTATGATTATGATTGTATGATTGTGAATGTATTATTATGATTGTATAGTTGTGATTGTATGATTGTGATTGTATGATTGTATTTGGGAGATTGTAATTGTATGATTGCGATTGTATGATTGTGATTGTATGATTGTGATGTATGATTGTAATTGTATGATTATGATTGTATGATTGTGATTGTATGATTGTGATTGTATGACTGTGATTGTATGATTGTGATTGTATGATTGTGATTGTATGATTGTGATTGTATGATTGTGAAAGTATGATTGTGATTGTATGATTTTGATTGTATGATTGTGATTGTATGATTGTGATTGTATGATTGTGATTGTATGATTGTGATTGTATGATTGTATTTGGGAGATTGTATTTGGGAGATTGTAATTGTATGATTGCGATTGTATGATTGTGATTGTATGATTGTGATGTATGATTGTAATTGTATGATTATGATTGTATGATTGTGATTGTATGATTGTGATTGTATGATTGTGATTGTGTGATTGTGGTTGTATGATTGTGATTGTATGATTGTGATTGTATGATTGTCATTGTATGATTGTGATTGTATGATTGTATTTGGGAGATTGTATTAGGGAGATTGTAATTGTATGATTGCGATTGTATGATTGAGATTGTATGATTGTGATTGTATGCTTGCGATTGTATGATTGTGATTGTATGATTGTGATTGTATGATTGTGGTTGTGCGATTGTGATTGTATGATTGTGATTGTATGATTATGATCGTATGATTGTGATTGTATGATTATGTTTGTATGATTGTGATTGCATGATTGTGATTGTATGATTGTGATTGCATGATTGTGATTGTATGACTGTGATTGTATGATTGTGATTGTATGATTGTGATTGTGTGATTGTGATTGCATGATTGTGATTGTATGATTGTGATTGTATGATTTTGATTGTATGATTGTGATTGTATGATTGTGATTGTATGATTCTGATTGTATGATTGTGATTGTATGATTGTGATTGTCTGATTGTGATTGTATGATTGTCATTGTATGATTGTGATTGTATGATTGTCATTGTATGATTGTGATTGTATGATTGTGATTGTATGATTGTGATTGTATGATTCTGATTGTATGATTGTGAAAGTATGATTGTGATTGTATGATTGTGATTGTATGATTGTGATTGTATGATTGGAATTGTATGATTATGATTGTATGATTGTGATTGTATGATTGTGATGGTATGATTGTGATTGTATGATTGCGATAGTATGATTGTGATTGTACGATTGTGATTGTAGGATTGTGTTTGTATGATTGCGATTGTATGATTGTGATTGTATGATTATGATTGTATGATTGTGAATGTATTATTATGATTGTATAGTTGTGATTGTATGATTGTGATTGTATGATTGTATTTGGGAGATTGTAATTGTATGATTGCGATTGTATGATTGTGATTGTATGATTGTGATGTATGATTGTAATTGTATGATTATGATTGTATGATTGTGATTGTATGATTGTGATTGTATGACTGTGATTGTATGATTGTGATTGTATGATTGTGATTGTATGATTGTGATTGTATGATTGTGATTGTCTGATTGTGGTTGTATGATTGTGATTGTATGATTGTGATTGTATGATTGTCATTGTATGATTGTGATTGTATGATTGTATTTGGGAGATTGTATTTGGGAGATTGTAATTGTATGATTGCGATTGTATGATTGAGATTGTATGATTGTGATTGTATGATTTTATTTGGGAGATTGTATTTGGGAGATTGTAATTGTATGATTGCGATTGTATGATTGTGATTGTATGATTGTGATGTATGATTGTAATTGTATGATTATGATTGTATGATTGTGATTGTCTGATTGTGGTTGTGCGATTGTGATTGTATGATTGTGATTGTATGATTGTGATTGTATGATTGTGATTGTATGATTGTGATTGTATGATAGTGATTGTATGATTGTGATTGTATGATTGTGATTCTATGATTGTGATTGTATGATTGTGATTGTATGATTGTGATTGTCTGATTGTGGTTGTATGATTGTGATTGTATGATTGTGATTGTATGATTGTCATTGTATAATTGTGATTGTATGATTGTATTTGGGAGATTGTATTTGGGAGATTGTAATTGTATGATTGCGATTGTATGATTGAGATTGTATGATTGTGATTGTATGCTTGCGATTGTATGATTGTGATTGTATGATTGTGATTGTATGATTGTGGTTGTGCGATTGTGGTTGTATGATTGTGATTGTATGATTGTGATCGTATGATTGTGATGGTATGATTATGATCGTATGATTGTGATTGTATGATTGTGATTGTATGGTTGTCATTGTATGATTGTCATTGTATGATTGTGATTGTATGATTGTGATTGTATGACTGTGATTGTATGATTGTCATTGTATGATTGTGATTGTATGATTGTGATGGCATGATTGTGATTGCATGATTGTGATTGCATGATTGTGATTGTATGATTTTGATTATATGATTGTGATTGTATGATTGTGATTGTATGATTGTGATTGTATGATTGTGATTGTATGATTGTGATTTTCTGATTGTGGTTGTATGATTTTGATTGTATGATTGTGATTGTATGATTGGCAATGTATGATTATGGCTCCATGATTGTGATTGCATGATTTTGAATGTATGATTGTGTTTGTATGATTGTGATTGTCTGAATGTGGTTGTATGATTTTGATTGTATGATTGTGATTGTATGATTGGCATTGTATGATTATGGCTGCATGATTGTGATTGCATGATTGTGATTGTATGATTGTGATTGCATGATTTTGAATGTATGATTGTGATTGTATGATTGTGATTGTATGATTGTGATTGTATGATTGTGATTGTATGATTGTGATTGTATGATTGTGATTGTATGATTGTGATTGTATGATTGTGATTGTATGATTGTGATTGTATGATTGTGATAATATGATTGTGATTGTATGATTGTGATTGTATGACTGTGATTGTATGATTGTGATTGTATGATTGTGATTGTATGATTGTGATTGTATGATTGTGATAGTATGATTGTGATTGTATGATGTGATTGTACGATTGTGATTGTATGATTGTATTTGGGAGATTGTAATTGTATGATTGCGATTGTATGATTGAGATTGTATGATTGTGATTGTATGCTTGCGATTGTATGATTGTGATTGCATGATAGTGATTGTATGATTGTGATTGCATGATTTTGAATGTATGATTGTGATTGTATGACTGTGATTGTATGATTGTGATTGTATGATTGTGATTGTATGATTGTGATTGCATGGTTGTGATTGTATGATTGTGATTGTATGATTGTGATTGTATGATTCTGATTGTATGATTGTGATTGTCTGATTGTGGTTGTATGATTGTGATTGTATGATTGTGATTGTATGATTGTCATTGTATGATTATGGCTGTATGATTGTGATTGCATGATTGTGATTGTATGATTGCGATTGCATGATTTTGAATGTATGATTGTGATTGTACGATTGTGATTGTATGATTGTGATTGTATGATTGTGATTGTATGACTGTGAATGTATGATTGTGATTGTATGATTGTGATTGTATGATTGTGAAAGTATGATTGTGATTGTATGATTGTGATTGTATGATTGTGATTGTATGATTGTGATTGTATGATTGTGATTCTATGACTGTGATTGTATGATTGTGATTGTATGATTGTGATTGTATGATTGTGATTGTATGATTGTGATTGTATGATTGTGATTCTATGATTGTGATTGTATGATTGTGATTGTATGATTGTGATTGTACGATTGTGATTGTATGATTCTGATTGTATGATTGTGAAAGTATGATTGCGATTGTATGATTGTGATTGTATGATTGTGATTGTATGATTGGAATTGTATGATTATGATTGTATGCTTGTGATTGTATGATTGTGATGGTATGATGGTGATTGTATGATTGCGATAGTATGATTGTGATTGTACGATTGTGATTGTAGGATTGTGATTGTATGATTGCGATTCTATGATTGTGATTGTATGATTATGATTGTATGATTGTGAATGTATGATTATGATTGTATGGTTGTGATTGTATGATTGTGATTGTATGATTTTATTTGGGAGATTGTATTTGGGAGATTGTAATTGTATGATTGCGATTGTATGATTGTGATTGTATGATTGTGATGTATGATTGTAATTGTATGATTATGATTGTATGATTGTGATTGTATGATTGTCATTGTATGATTGTCATTGTATTATTGTGATTGTATGATTGTGATTGTATGACTGTGATTGTATGATTGTGATTGTATGATTGTCATTGTATGATTGTGATTGTATGATTGTATTTGGGAGATTGCATTTGGGAGATTGTAATTGTATGATTGCGATTGTATGTTTGAGATTGTATGATTGTGATTGTATGCTTGCGATTGTATGATTGTGATTGTATGATTGTGATTGTATGATTGTGGTTGTGCGATTGTGATTGTATGATTGTGATTGTATGATTGTGATCGTATGATTGTGATGGTATGATTGTGATCGTATGATTGTGATTGTATGATTGTGATTGTATGATTGTGATTGTATGATTGTGATTGTATGATTGTGATTGTCTGATTGTGGTTGTATGATTGTCATTGTATGATTGTCATTGTATGATTGTGATTGTATGATTGTGATTGTATGACTGTGATTGTATGATTGTGATTTTATGATTGTGATTGCATGATTGTGATTGCATGATTGTGATTGCATGATTGTGATTGTATGATTTTGATTATATGATTGTGATTGTATGATTGTGATTGTATGATTGTGATTGTATGATTGTGATTGTATGATTGTGATTGTATGATTGTGATTGTCTGATTGTGGTTGTATGATTTTGATTGTATGATTGTGATTGTATGATTGGCATTGTATGATTATGGCTGCATGATTGTGATTGCATGATCGTGATTGTATGATTGTGATTGCATGATTGTGATTGTATGACTGTGATTGTATGATTGTGATTGTATGATTGTGATTGTGTGATTGTGATTGCATGATTGTGATTGTATGATTGTGATTGTATGACTGTGAATGTATGATTGTGATTGTATGATTGTGATTGTATGATTGTGAAAGTATGATTGTGATTGTATGATTGTGATTGTATGATTGTGATTGTATGATTGTCATTGTATGATTGTGATTGTATGATTGTCATTGTATGATTGTGATTGTATGATTGTGATTGTATGATTGTGATTGTATGATTGTGATTGTATGATTCTGATTGTATGATTGTGAAAGTATGATTGTGATTGTATGATTGTGATTGTATGATTGTGATTGTATGATTGGAATTGTATGATTATGATTGTATGATTGTGATTGTATGATTGTGATGGTATGATTGTGATTGTATGATTGCGATAGTATGATTGTGATTGTACGATTGTGATTGTAGGATTGTGATTGTATGATTGCGATTGTATGATTGTGATTGTATGATTATGATTGTATGATTGTGAATGTATTATTATGATTGTATAGTTGTGATTGTATGATTGTGATTGTATGATTGTATTTGGGAGATTGTAATTGTATGATTGCGATTGTATGATTGTGATTGTATGATTGTGATGTTTGATTGTAATTGTATGATTATGATTGTATGATTGTGATTGTATGATTGTGATTGTATGACTGTGATTATATGATTGTGATTGTATGATTGTGATTGTATGATTGTGATTGTATGATTGTGAAAGTATGATTGTGATTGTATGATTGTGATTGTATGATTGTGGTTGTATGATTGTGATTGTATGATTGTGATTGTATGGTTGTGATTGTATGATTGTGATTGTATGATTGTATTTGGGAGTTTGTATTTGGGAGATTGTAATTGTATGATTGCGATTGTATGATTTTGATTGTATGATTGTGATGTATGATTGTAATTGTATGATTATGATTGTATGATTGTGATTGTATGATTGTGATTGTATGATTGTGATTGTCTGATTGTGGTTGTATGATTGTGATTGTATGATTGTGATTGTATGATTGTCATTGTATGATTGTGATTGTATGATTGTATTTGGGAGATTGTATTTGGGAGATTGTAATTGTATGATTGCGATTGTATGATTGAGATTGTATGATTGTGATTGTATGATTTTATTTGGGAGATTGTATTTGGGAGATTGTAATTGTATGATTGCGATTGTATGATTGTGATTGTATGATTGTGATGTATGATTGTAATTGTATGATTATGATTGTATGATTGTGATTGTCTGATTGTGGTTGTGCGATTGTGATTGTATGATTGTGATTGTATCCTTGCGATTGTATGATTGTGATTGTATGATTGTGATTGTATGATTGTGATGGCATGATTGTGATTGCATGATTGTGATTGCATGATTGTGATTGTATGATTTTGATTATATGATTGTGATTGTATGATTGTGATTGTATGATTGTGATTGAATGATTGCGATTGTATGATTGTGATTGTCTGATTGTGGTTGTATGATTTTGATTGTATGATTGTGATTGTATGATTGGCATTGTATGATTATGGCTGCATGATTGTGATTGCATGATTGTGATTGTATGATTGTGATTGCATGATTTTGAATGTATGATTGTGATTGTATGATTGTGATTGTATGACTGTGATTGTATGATTGTGATTGTATGATTGTGATTGTATGATTGTGATTGTATGATTGTGATTGTATGATTATGATTGTATGATTGTGATTGTATGATTGTGATTGTATGACTGTGATTGTATGATTGTGATTGTATGACTGTGATTGTATGATTGTGATTGTATGACTGTGATTGTATGATTGTGATTGTATGATTGTGAAAGTATGATTGTGATTGTATGATTGTGATTGTATGATTGTGATTGTATGATTGTGATTGTATGATTGTGATTGTATGATTGTGGTTGTATGATTGTGATTGTATGATTGTGATTGTATGACTGTGAAAGTATGATTGTGATTGTATGATTGTGATTGTATGATTGTGATTGTATGATTGTGATTGTATGATTGTGATTGTATGATTGTGATTGTATGATTGTGATTGTATGATTGTGGTTGTATGATTGTGATTGTATGATTGTATTTGGGAGAATGTATTTGGGAGATTGTATTTGGGAGATTGTAATTGTATGATTGCGATTGTATGATTGTGATGTATGATTGCGATTGTATGATTATGATTGTATGATTGTGATTGTATGATTGTGATTGTATGATTGTGATTGTATGATTGTGATTGTATGATTGTGATTGTCTGATTGTGTTTGTGCGATTGTGATTGTATGACTGTGATCGTATGATTGTGATTGTATGATTGTGATTGTATGATTGTGATAGTATGATTGTGATTGTATGATGTGATTGTACGATTGTGATTGTATGATTGTATTTGGGAGATTGTATTTGGGAGATTGTAATTGTATGATTGCGATTGTATGATTGAGATTGTATGATTGTGATTGTATGCTTGCGATTGTATGATTGTGATTGTATGATTGTGATTGTATGATTGTGGTTGTGCGATTGTGATTGTATGATTGTGATTGTATGATTATGATCGTATGATTGTGATTGTATGATTATGTTTGTATGATTGTGATTGCATGATTGTGATTGTATGATTGTGATTGCATGATTGTGATTGTATGACTGTGATTGTATGATTGTGATTGTATGATTGTGATTGTGTGATTGTGATTGCATGATTGTGATTGTATGATTGTGATTGTATGATTTTGATTGTATGATTGTGATTGTATGATTGTGATTGTATGATTCTGATTGTATGATTGTGATTGTATGATTGTGATTGTCTGATTGTGATTGTATGATTGTCATTGTATGATTGTGATTGTATGATTGTCATTGTATGATTGTGATTGTATGATTGTGATTGTATGATTGTGATTGTATGATTGTGATTGTATGATTCTGATTGTATGATTGTGAAAGTATGATTGTGATTGTATGATTGTGATTGTATGATTGTGATTGTATGATTGGAATTGTATGATTATGATTGTATGATTGTGATTGTATGATTGTGATGGTATGATTGTGATTGTATGATTGCGATAGTATGATTGTGATTGTACGATTGTGATGGTATGATTGTGATTGTATGATTGCGATAGTATGATTGTGATTGTACGATTGTGATTGTAGGATTGTGATTGTATGATTGCGATTGTATGATTGTGATTGTATGATTATGATTGTATGATTGTGAATGTATTATTATGATTGTATAGTTGTGATTGTATGATTGTGATTGTATGATTGTATTTGGGAGATTGTAATTGTATGATTGCGATTGTATGATTGTGATTGTATGATTGTGATGTTTGATTGTAATTGTATGATTATGATTGTATGATTGTGATTGTATGATTGTGATTGTATGACTGTGATTATATGATTGTGATTGTATGATTGTGATTGTATGATTGTGATTGTATGATTGTGAAAGTATGATTGTGATTGTATGATTGTGATTGTATGATTGTGGTTGTATGATTGTGATTGTATGATTGTGATTGTATGGTTGTGATTGTATGATTGTGATTGTATGATTGTATTTGGGAGTTTGTATTTGGGAGATTGTAATTGTATGATTGCGATTGTATGATTGTGATTGTATGATTGTGATGTATGATTGTAATTGTATGATTATGATTGTATGATTGTGATTGTATGATTGTGATTGTATGATTGTGATTGTCTGATTGTGGTTGTATGATTGTGATTGTATGATTGTGATTGTATGATTGTCATTGTATGATTGTGATTGTATGATTGTATTTGGGAGATTGTATTTGGGAGATTGTAATTGTATGATTGCGATTGTATGATTGAGATTGTATGATTGTGATTGTATGATTTTATTTGGGAGATTGTATTTGGGAGATTGTAATTGTATGATTGCGATTGTATGATTGTGATTGTATGATTGTGATGTATGATTGTAATTGTATGATTATGATTGTATGATTGTGATTGTCTGATTGTGGTTGTGCGATTGTGATTGTATGATTGTGATTGTATCCTTGCGATTGTATGATTGTGATTGTATGATTGTGATTGTATGATTGTGATGGCATGATTGTGATTGCATGATTGTGATTGCATGATTGTGATTGTATGATTTTGATTATATGATTGTGATTGTATGATTGTGATTGTATGATTGTGATTGAATGATTGCGATTGTATGATTGTGATTGTCTGATTGTGGTTGTATGATTTTGATTGTATGATTGTGATTGTATGATTGGCATTGTATGATTATGGCTGCATGATTGTGATTGCATGATTGTGATTGTATGATTGTGATTGCATGATTTTGAATGTATGATTGTGATTGTATGATTGTGATTGTCTGAATGTGGTTGTATGATTTTGATTGTATGATTGTGATTGTATGATTGGCATTGTATGATTATGGCTGCATGATTGTGATTCCATGATTGTGATTTTATGATTTTGATTGCATGATTTTGAATGTATGATTGTGATTGTATGATTGTGATTGTATGATTGTGATTGTATGATTGTGATTGTATGATTGTGATTGTATGATTGTGATTGTATGATTGTGATAATATGATTGTGATTGTATGATTGTGATTGTATGACTGTGATCGTATGATTGTGATTGTATGATTGTGATTGTATGATTGTGATTGTATGATTGGGATAGTATGATTGTGATTGTATGATGTGATTGTACGATTGTGATTGTATGATTGTATTTGGGAGATTGTATTTGGGAGATTGTAATTGTATGATTGCGATTGTATGATTGAGATTGTATGATTGTGATTATATGCTTGCGATTGTATGATTGTGATTGTATGATTGTGATTGTATGATTGTATTTGGGAGATTGTATTTGGGAGATTGTAATTGTATGATTGCGATTGTATGATTGTGATTGTATGATTGTGATGTATGATTGTAATTGTATGATTATGATTGTATGATTGTGATTGTCTGATTGTGGTTGTGCGATTGTGATTGTATGATTGTGATTGTATGATTGTGATTGTATGATTGTGATTGTATGATAGTGATTGTATGATTATGATCGTATGATTGTGATTGTATGATTATGTTTGTATGATTGTGATTGCATGATTGTGATTGCATGATTGTGATTGCATGATTGTGATTGTATGATTATGATCGTATGATTGTGATTGCATGATTGTGATTGTATGACTGTGATTGTATGATTGTGATTGCATGATTGTGATTGTATGATTGTGATTGCATGATTGTGATTGTATGATTGTGATTGTATGATTGTGATTGTATGATTCTGATTGTATGATTGTGATTGTCTGATTGTGGTTGTATGATTGTGATTGTATGATTGTGATTGTATGATTGTCATTGTATGATTATGGCTGTATGATTGTGATTGCATGATTGTGATTGTATGATTGCGATTGCATGATTTTGAATGTATGATTGTGATTGTACGATTGTGATTGTATGATTGTGATTGTATGATTGTGATTGTACGACTGTGATTGTATGATTGTGATTGTATGATTGTGATTGTATGATTGTGAAAGTATGATTGTGATTGTATGATTGTGATTGTATGATTGTGATTGTATGAATGTGATTGTATGATTGTGATTGTATGATTGTGATTCTATGACTGTGATTGTATGATTGTGATTGTATGATTGTGATTGTATGATTGTGATTGTATGATTGTGATTGTATGATTGTGATTGTATGATTGTCATTGTATGATTGTGAAAGTATGATTGTGATTGTATGATTGTGGTTGTGCGATTGTGATTGTATGATTGTGATTGTATGATTGTGATCGTATGATTGTGATGGTATGATTGTGATCGTATGATTGTGATTGTATGATTGTGATTGTATGATTGTGATTGTATGATTGTCACTGTATGATTGTCATTGTATGATTGTGATTGTATGATTGTGATTGTATGACTGTGATTGTATGATTGTGATTTTATGATTGTGATTGCATGATTGTGATTGCATGATTGTGATTGCATGATTGTGATTGTATGATTTTGATTATATGATTGTGATTGTATGATTGTGATTGTATGATTGTGATTGTATGATTGTGATTGTATGATTGTGATTGTCTGATTGTGGTTGTATGATTTTGATTGTATGATTGTGATTGTATGATTGGCATTGTATGATTATGGCTGCATGATTGTGATTGCATGATTTTGAATGTATGATTGTGATTGTATGATTGTGATTGTCTGAATGTGGTTGTATGATTTTGATTGTCTGATTGGCATTGTATGATTATGGCTGCATGATTTGATTGCATGATTGTGATTCTATGATTGTGATTGCATGACTTTGAATGTATGATTGTGATTGTATGATTGTGATTGTATGATTGTGATTGTATGATTGTGATTGTATGATTGTGATTGTATGATTGTGATTGTATGATTGTGATTGTATGATTGTGATTGTATGATTGTGATTGTATGATTGTAATTGTATGACTGTGATTGTATGATTGTGATTGTATGATTGTGATTGTCTGATTGTGATTGTATGATTGTGATAGTATGATTGTGATTGTATGATGTGATTGTATGATTGTGATTGTATGATTGTATTTGGGAGATTGTATTTGGGAGATTGTAATTGTATGATTGCGATTGTATGATTGAGATTGTATGATTGTGATTGTATGCTTGCGATTGTATGATTGTGATTGTATGATTGTGATTGTATGATTGTGGTTGTGCGATTGTGATTGTATGATTGTGATTGTATGATTATGATCGTATGATTGTGATTGTATGATTATGTTTGTATGATTGTGATTGCATGATTGTGATTGTATGATTGTGATTGCATGATTGTGATTGTATGACTGTGATTGTGTGATTGTGATTGTATGATTGTGATTGTGTGATTGTGATTGCATGATTGTGATTGTATGATTGTGATTGTATGATTGTGATTGTATGATTGTGATTGTATGATTGTGATAATATGATTGTGATTGTATGATTATGATCGTATGATTGTGATTGTATGATTATGTTTGTATGATTGTGATTGCATGATTGTGATTGTATGATTGTGATTGCATGATTGTGATTGTATGACTGTGATTGTATGATTGTGATTGTATGATTGTGATTGTATGATTGTGATTGCATGATTGTGATTGTATGATTGTGATTGTATGATTTTGATTTTATGATTGTGATTGTATGATTCTGATTGTATGATTGTGAAAGTATGATTGTGATTGTATGATTGTGATTGTATGATTGTGATTGTATGATTGGAATTGTATGATTATGATTGTATGATTGTGATTGTATGATGGTGATGGTATGATTGTGATTGTATGATTGCGATGGTATGATTGTGATTGTACGATTGTGATTGTAGGATTGTGATTGTATGATTGCGATTGTATGATTGTGATTGTATGATTATGATTGTATGATTGTGAATGTATTATTATGATTGTATAGTTGTGATTGTATGATTGTGATTGTATGATTGTATTTGGGAGATTGTAATTGTATGATTGCGATTGTATGATTGTGATTGTATGATTGTGATGTATGATTGTAATTGTATGATTATGATTGTATGATTGTGATTGTATGATTGTGATTGTATGACTGTGATTGTATGATTGTGATTGTATGATTGTGATTGTATGATTGTGATTGTATGATTGTGAAAGTATGATTGTGATTGTATGATTTTGATTGTATGATTGTGATTGTATGATTGTGATTGTATGATTGTGATTGTATGATTGTGATTGTATGATTGTATTTGGGAGATTGTAATTGTATGATTGCGATTGTATGATTGTGATTGTATGATTGTGATGTATGATTGTAATTGTATGATTATGATTGTATGATTGTGATTGTATGATTGTGATTGTATGATTGTGATTGTGTGATTGTGGTTGTATGATTGTGATTGTATGATTGTGATTGTATGATTGTCATTGTATGATTGTGATTGTATGATTGTATTTGGGAGATTGTATTTGGGAGATTGTAATTGTATGATTGCGATTGTATGATTGAGATTGTATGATTGTGATTGTATGATTTTATTTGGGAGATTGTATTTGGGAGATTGTAATTGTATGATTGCGATTGTATGATTGTGATTGTATGATTGTGATGTATGATTGTAATTGTATGATTATGATTGTATGATTGTGATTGTCTGATTGTGGTTGTGCGATTGTGATTGTATGATTGTGATTGTATGATTGTGATTGTATGATTGTGATTGTATGATAGTGATTGTATGATTGTGATTGTATGATTGTGATTCTATGATTGTGATTGTATGATTGTGATTGTATGATTGTGATTGTCTGATTGTGGTTGTATGATTGTGATTGTATGATTGTGATTGTATGATTGTGATTGTATGATTGTGATTGTATGATTGTATTTGGGAGATTGTATTTGGGAGATTGTAATTGTATGATTGCGATTGTATGATTGAGATTGTATGATTGTGATTGTATGCTTGCGATTGTATGATTGTGATTGTATGATTGTGATTGTATGATTGTGGTTGTGCGATTGTGATTGTATGATTGTGATTGTATGATTGTGATCGTATGATTGTGATGGTATGATTATGATCGTATGATTGTGATTGTATGATTGTGATTGTATGGTTGTCATTGTATGATTGTCATTGTATGATTGTGATTGTATGATTGTGATTGTATGATTGTGATTGTATGATTGTGATTGTATGATTCTGATTGTATGATTGTGATTGTCTGATTGTGGTTGTATGATTGTGATTGTATGATTGTGATTGTATGATTGTCATTGTATGATTATGGCTGTATGATTGTGATTGCATGATTGTGATTGTATGATTGCGATTGCATGATTTTGAATGTATGATTGTGATTGTACGATTGTGATTGTATGATTGTGATTGTATGATTGTGATTGTACGACTGTGATTGTATGATTGTGATTGTATGATTGTGATTGTATGATTGTGAAAGTATGATTGTGATTGTATGATTGTGGTTGTGCGATTGTGATTGTATGATTGTGATTGTATGATTGTGATCGTATGATTGTGATGGTATGATTGTGATCGTATGATTGTGATTGTATGATTGTGATTGTATGATTGTGATTGTATGATTGTCATTGTATGATTGTCATTGTATGATTGTGATTGTATGATTGTGATTGTATGACTGTGATTGTATGATTGTGATTTTATGATTGTGATTGCATGATTGTGATTGCATGATTGTGATTGCATGATTGTGATTGCATGATTGTGATTGTATGATTTTGATTATATGATTGTGATTGTATGATTGTGATTGTATGATTGTGATTGTATGATTGTGATTGTATGATTGTGATTGTCTGATTGTGGTTGTATGATTTTGATTGTATGATTGTGATTGTATGATTGGCATTGTATGATTATGGCTGCATGATTGTGATTGCATGATTTTGAATGTATGATTGTGATTGTATGATTGTGATTGTCTGAATGTGGTTGTATGATTTTGATTGTCTGATTGGCATTGTATGATTATGGCTGCATGATTGTGATTGCATGATTGTGATTCTATGATTGTGATTGCATGACTTTGAATGTATGATTGTGATTGTATGATTGTGATTGTATGATTGTGATTGTATGATTGTGATTGTATGATTGTGATTGTATGATTGTGATTGTATGATTGTGATTGTATGATTGTGATTGTATGATTGTGATTGTATGATTGTGATTGTATGATTGTGATTGTATGATTGTGATTGTATGATTGTGATTGTATGACTGTGATTGTATGATTGTGATTGTATGATTGTGATTGTCTGATTGTGATTGTATGATTGTGATAGTATGATTGTGATTGTATGATGTGATTGTATGATTGTGATTGTATGATTGTATTTGGGAGATTGTATTTGGGAGATTGTAATTGTATGATTGCGATTGTATGATTGAGATTGTATGATTGTGATTGTATGCTTGCGATTGTATGATTGTGATTGTATGATTGTGATTGTATGATTGTGGTTGTGCGATTGTGATTGTATGATTGTGATTGTATGATTATGATCGTATGATTGTGATTGTATGATTATGTTTGTATGATTGTGATTGCATGATTGTGATTGTATGATTGTGATTGCATGATTGTGATTGTATGACTGTGATTGTGTGATTGTGATTGTATGATTGTGATTGTGTGATTGTGATTGCATGATTGTGATTGTATGATTGTGATTGTATGATTGTGATTGTATGATTGTGATTGTATGATTGTGATAATATGATTGTGATTGTATGATTATGATCGTATGATTGTGATTGTATGATTATGTTTGTATGATTGTGATTGCATGATTGTGATTGTATGATTGTGATTGCATGATTGTGATTGTATGACTGTGATTGTATGATTGTGATTGTATGATTGTGACTGTATGATTGTGATTGCATGATTGTGATTGTATGATTGTGATTGTATGATTTTGATTTTATGATTGTGATTGTATGATTCTGATTGTATGATTGTGAAAGAATGATTGTGATTGTATGATTGTGATTGTATGATTGTGATTGTATGATTGGAATTGTATGATTATGATTGTATGATTGTGATTGTATGATGGTGATGGTATGATTGTGATTGTATGATTGCGATAGTATGATTGTGATTGTACGATTGTGATTGTAGGATTGTGATTGTATGATTGCGATTGTATGATTGTGATTGTATGATTATGATTGTATGATTGTGAATGTATTATTATGATTGTATAGTTGTGATTGTATGATTGTGATTGTATGATTGTATTTGGGAGATTGTAATTGTATGATTGCGATTGTATGATTGTGATTGTATGATTGTGATGTATGATTGTAATTGTATGATTATGATTGTATGATTGTGATTGTATGATTGTGATTGTATGACTGTGATTGTATGATTGTGATTGTATGATTGTGATTGTATGATTGTGATTGTATGATTGTGAAAGTATGATTGTGATTGTATGATTTTGATTGTATGATTGTGATTGTATGATTGTGATTGTATGATTGTGATTGTATGATTGTGATTGTATGATTGTATTTGGGAGATTGTATTTGGGAGATTGTAATTGTATGATTGCGATTGTATGATTGTGATTGTATGATTGTGATGTATGATTGTAATTGTATGATTATGATTGTATGATTGTGATTGTATGATTGTGATTGTATGATTGTGATTGTGTGATTGTGGTTGTATGATTGTGATTGTATGATTGTGATTGTATGATTGTCATTGTATGATTGTGATTGTATGATTGTATTTGGGAGATTGTATTAGGGAGATTGTAATTGTATGATTGCGATTGTATGATTGAGATTGTATGATTGTGATTGTATGCTTGCGATTGTATGATTGTGATTGTATGATTGTGATTGTATGATTGTGGTTGTGCGATTGTGATTGTATGATTGTGATTGTATGATTATGATCGTATGATTGTGATTGTATGATTATGTTTGTATGATTGTGATTGCATGATTGTGATTGTATGATTGTGATTGCATGATTGTGATTGTATGACTGTGATTGTATGATTGTGATTGTATGATTGTGATTGTGTGATTGTGATTGCATGATTGTGATTGTATGATTGTGATTGTATGATTTTGATTGTATGATTGTGATTGTATGATTGTGATTGTATGATTCTGATTGTATGATTGTGATTGTATGATTGTGATTGTCTGATTGTGATTGTATGATTGTCATTGTATGATTGTGATTGTATGATTGTCATTGTATGATTGTGATTGTATGATTGTGATTGTATGATTGTGATTGTATGATTCTGATTGTATGATTGTGAAAGTATGATTGTGATTGTATGATTGTGATTGTATGATTGTGATTGTATGATTGGAATTGTATGATTATGATTGTATGATTGTGATTGTATGATTGTGATGGTATGATTGTGATTGTATGATTGCGATAGTATGATTGTGATTGTACGATTGTGATTGTAGGATTGTGTTTGTATGATTGCGATTGTATGATTGTGATTGTATGATTATGATTGTATGATTGTGAATGTATTATTATGATTGTATAGTTGTGATTGTATGATTGTGATTGTATGATTGTATTTGGGAGATTGTAATTGTATGATTGCGATTGTATGATTGTGATTGTATGATTGTGATGTATGATTGTAATTGTATGATTATGATTGTATGATTGTGATTGTATGATTGTGATTGTATGACTGTGATTGTATGATTGTGATTGTATGATTGTGATTGTATGATTGTGATTGTATGATTGTGATTGTCTGATTGTGGTTGTATGATTGTGATTGTATGATTGTGATTGTATGATTGTCATTGTATGATTGTGATTGTATGATTGTATTTGGGAGATTGTATTTGGGAGATTGTAATTGTATGATTGCGATTGTATGATTGAGATTGTATGATTGTGATTGTATGATTTTATTTGGGAGATTGTATTTGGGAGATTGTAATTGTATGATTGCGATTGTATGATTGTGATTGTATGATTGTGATGTATGATTGTAATTGTATGATTATGATTGTATGATTGTGATTGTCTGATTGTGGTTGTGCGATTGTGATTGTATGATTGTGATTGTATGATTGTGATTGTATGATTGTGATTGTATGATTGTGATTGTATGATAGTGATTGTATGATTGTGATTGTATGATTGTGATTCTATGATTGTGATTGTATGATTGTGATTGTATGATTGTGATTGTCTGATTGTGGTTGTATGATTGTGATTGTATGATTGTGATTGTATGATTGTCATTGTATAATTGTGATTGTATGATTGTATTTGGGAGATTGTATTTGGGAGATTGTAATTGTATGATTGCGATTGTATGATTGAGATTGTATGATTGTGATTGTATGCTTGCGATTGTATGATTGTGATTGTATGATTGTGATTGTATGATTGTGGTTGTGCGATTGTGGTTGTATGATTGTGATTGTATGATTGTGATCGTATGATTGTGATGGTATGATTATGATCGTATGATTGTGATTGTATGATTGTGATTGTATGGTTGTCATTGTATGATTGTCATTGTATGATTGTGATTGTATGATTGTGATTGTATGACTGTGATTGTATGATTGTCATTGTATGATTGTGATTGTATGATTGTGATGGCATGATTGTGATTGCATGATTGTGATTGCATGATTGTGATTGTATGATTTTGATTATATGATTGTGATTGTATGATTGTGATTGTATGATTGTGATTGTATGATTGTGATTGTATGATTGTGATTTTCTGATTGTGGTTGTATGATTTTGATTGTATGATTGTGATTGTATGATTGGCAATGTATGATTATGGCTCCATGATTGTGATTGCATGATTTTGAATGTATGATTGTGTTTGTATGATTGTGATTGTCTGAATGTGGTTGTATGATTTTGATTGTATGATTGTGATTGTATGATTGGCATTGTATGATTATGGCTGCATGATTGTGATTGCATGATTGTGATTGTATGATTGTGATTGCATGATTTTGAATGTATGATTGTGATTGTATGATTGTGATTGTATGATTGTGATTGTATGATTGTGATTGTATGATTGTGATTGTATGATTGTGATTGTATGATTGTGATTGTATGATTGTGATTGTATGATTGTGATTGTATGATTGTGATAATATGATTGTTATTGTATGATTGTGATTGTATGACTGTGATTGTATGATTGTGATTGTATGATTGTGATTGTATGATTGTGATTGTATGATTGTGATAGTATGATTGTGATTGTATGATGTGATTGTACGATTGTGATTGTATGATTGTATTTGGGAGATTGTAATTGTATGATTGCGATTGTATGATTGAGATTGTATGATTGTGATTGTATGCTTGCGATTGTATGATTGTGATTGCATGATCGTGATTGTATGATTGTGATTGCATGATTTTGAATGTATGATTGTGATTGTATGACTGTGATTGTATGATTGTGATTGTATGATTGTGATTGTATGATTGTGATTGCATGGTTGTGATTGTATGATTGTGATTGTATGATTGTGATTGTATGATTCTGATTGTATGATTGTGATTGTCTGATTGTGGTTGTATGATTGTGATTGTATGATTGTGATTGTATGATTGTCATTGTATGATTATGGCTGTATGATTGTGATTGCATGATTGTGATTGTATGATTGCGATTGCATGATTTTGAATGTATGATTGTGATTGTACGATTGTGATTGTATGATTGTGATTGTATGATTGTGATTGTATGACTGTGAATGTATGATTGTGATTGTATGATTGTGATTGTATGATTGTGAAAGTATGATTGTGATTGTATGATTGTGATTGTATGATTGTGATTGTATGATTGTGATTGTATGATTGTGATTCTATGACTGTGATTGTATGATTGTGATTGTATGATTGTGATTGTATGATTGTGATTGTATGATTGTGATTGTATGATTGTGATTCTATGATTGTGATTGTATGATTGTGATTGTATGATTGTGATTGTACGATTGTGATTGTATGATTCTGATTGTATGATTGTGAAAGTATGATTGCGATTGTATGATTGTGATTGTATGATTGTGATTGTATGATTGGAATTGTATGATTATGATTGTATGCTTGTGATTGTATGATTGTGATGGTATGATGGTGATTGTATGATTGCGATAGTATGATTGTGATTGTACGATTGTGATTGTAGGATTGTGATTGTATGATTGCGATTCTATGATTGTGATTGTATGATTATGATTGTATGATTGTGAATGTATGATTATGATTGTATGGTTGTGATTGTATGATTGTGATTGTATGATTTTATTTGGGAGATTGTATTTGGGAGATTGTAATTGTATGATTGCGATTGTATGATTGTGATTGTATGATTGTGATGTATGATTGTAATTGTATGATTATGATTGTATGATTGTGATTGTATGATTGTCATTGTATGATTGTCATTGTATTATTGTGATTGTATGATTGTGATTGTATGACTGTGATTGTATGATTGTGATTGTATGATTGTCATTGTATGATTGTGATTGTATGATTGTATTTGGGAGATTGCATTTGGGAGATTGTAATTGTATGATTGCGATTGTATGTTTGAGATTGTATGATTGTGATTGTATGCTTGCGATTGTATGATTGTGATTGTATGATTGTGATTGTATGATTGTGGTTGTGCGATTGTGATTGTATGATTGTGATTGTATGATTGTGATCGTATGATTGTGATGGTATGATTGTGATCGTATGATTGTGATTGTATGATTGTGATTGTATGATTGTGATTGTATGATTGTGATTGTATGATTGTGATTGTCTGATTGTGGTTGTATGATTGTCATTGTATGATTGTCATTGTATGATTGTGATTGTATGATTGTGATTGTATGACTGTGATTGTATGATTGTGATTTTATGATTGTGATTGCATGATTGTGATTGCATGATTGTGATTGCATGATTGTGATTGTATGATTTTGATTATATGATTGTGATTGTATGATTGTGATTGTATGATTGTGATTGTATGATTGTGATTGTATGATTGTGATTGTATGATTGTGATTGTCTGATTGTGGTTGTATGATTTTGATTGTATGATTGTGATTGTATGATTGGCATTGTATGATTATGGCTGCATGATTGTGATTGCATGATCGTGATTGTATGATTGTGATTGCATGATTTTGAATGTATGATTGTGATTGTATGATTGTGATTGTCTGAATGTGGTTGTATGATTTTGATTGTATGATTGGCATTGTATGATTATGGCTGCATGATTGTGATTGCATGATTGTGATTCTATGATTGTGATTGCATGACTTTGAATGTATGATTGTGATTGTATGATTGTGATTGTATGATTGTGATTGTATGATTGTGATTGTATGATTGTGATTGTATGTTTGTGATTGTATGATTGTGATTGTATGATTGTGATTGTATGATTGTGATTGTATGACTGTGATTGTATGATTGTGATTGTATGATTGTGATTGTCTGATTGTGATTGTATGATTGTGATAGTATGATTGTGATTGTATGATGTGATTGTATGATTGTGATTGTATGATTGTATTTGGGAGATTGTATTTGGGAGATTGTAATTGTATGATTGCGATTGTATGATTGAGATTGTATGATTGTGATTGTATGCTTGCGATTGTATGATTGTGATTGTATGATTGTGATTATATGATTGTGGTTGTGCGATTGTGATTGTATGATTGTGATTGTATGATTATGATCGTATGATTGTGATTGTATGATTATGATTGTATGATTGTGATTGCATGATTGAGATTGTATGATTATGATTGTAAGCTTGCGATTGTATGATTGTGATTGTACGATTGAGATTGTATGATAGTGATTGTATGATTGTGATTGTATGATTGTGATTGTATGATTGTGATTGTATGATTGTGATTGTATGATTGTGATTGTATGATTGTGATGTATGATTGTGATTGTATGATTGTGATTGTATGATTGGAATTGTATGATCATGATTGTATGATTGTGATTGTCTGATTGTGGTTGTATGATTGTGATTGTATGATTGTGATTGTATGATTGTGAAAGTATGATTGTGATTGTATGATTTTGATTGTATGATTGTGATTGTATGATTGTGATTGTATGATTGTGACTGTATGATTGTGATTGTATGATTGTATTTGGGACATTGTAGTTGGGAGATTGTAATTGTATGATTGCGATTGTATGATTGTGATTGTATGATTGTGATGTATGATCGTAATTGTATGATTATGATTGTATGATTGTGATTGTATGATTGTGATTGTATGATTGTGATTGTATGATTGTGATTGTATGATTGTGATTGTCTGATTGTGGTTGTATGATTGTGATTGTATGATTGTGATTGTATGATTGTCATTGTATGATTGTGATTGTATGATTGTATTTGGGAGATTGTATTTGGGAGATTGTAATTGTATGATTGCGATTGTATGATTGTGATTGTATGATTGTGATGTATGATTGAGATTGTATGATTGTGATTGTATGCTTGCGATTGTATGATTGTGATTGTATGATTGTGATTCTATGATAGTGATTGTATGATTGTGATTGTATGATTGTGGTTGTATGATTGTGATTGTATGATTCTGATTGTATGATTGTGATTGTATGATTCGGATTGTATATTGTGATTGTATGATTATGATTGTCTGATTGTGGTTGTATGATTGTGATTGTATGATTGTGGTTGTGCGATTGTGATTGTATGATTGTGATTGTATGATTATGATCGTATGATTGTGATTGTATGATTGTGATTGTCTGATTGTGGTTGTATGATTGTGATTGTATGATTGTGATTGTATGATTGTGATTGTATGGTTGTGATTGTATGATTGTGATTGTATGATTGTCATTGTATGATTATGGCTGTATGATTGTGATTGCATGATTGTGATTGTATGACTGTGATTGTATGATTGTGATTGTATGATTGTGATTGTATGATGTGATTGTATGATTGTGATTGTATGATTGGAATTGTATGATTATGATTGTATGATTGTGATTTTATGATTGTGATTGTATGATTGTGATTGTATGACTGTGATTGTATGATTGTGTTTGTATGATTGTGATTGTATGATTGTGATTGTATGATTGTGATAGTATGATTGTGATTGTATGCTTGCGATTGTATGATTGTGATTGTATGATTGCGATTGTATGATTGTGGTTGTGCGATTGTGATTGTATGATTGTGATTGCATGACTATGTTTGTATGATTGTGATTGCATGATTGTGATTGTATGATTTTGATTGCATGATTGTGATTGTATGACTGTGATTGTATGATTGTGATTGTATGATTGTGATTGTATGATGTGATTGTATGATTGTGATTGTATGATTGTGATTGTATGATTGTATTTGGGAGATTGTATTTGGGAGGTTGTAATTGTATGATTGCGATTGTATGATTGTGATTGTATGATTGTGATTGTATGATTGTGATAGTATGATTGTGATTGTATGCTTGCGATTGTATGATTGTGATTGTATGATTGCGATTGTATGATTGTGGTTGTGCGATTGTGATTGTATGATTGTGATTGCATGACTATGTTTGTATGATTGTGATTGCATGATTGTGATTGTATGATTGTGATTGTATGATTATGATTGTATGATTGTGAATGTATGATTATGATTGTATGGTTGTGATTGTATGATTGTGATTGTATGATTGTGATTGTATGATTTTATTTGGGAGATTGTATTTGGGAGATTGTGATTGTATGATTGCGATTGTATGATTGTGATTGTATGATTGTGATGTATGATTGTAATTGTATGATTATGATTGTATGATTGCGATTGTATGATTGTGATTGTATGATTGTGATTGTATGACTGTGATTGTGTGATTGTGATTGTATGATTGTGATTGTATGATTGTGATGTATGATTGTAATTGTATGATTATGATTGTATGATTGTGATTGTATGATTGTGATTGTATGACTGTGATTGTATGATTGTGATTGTATGATTGTGATTGTCTGATTGTGGTTGTATGATTGTGATTGTATGATTGTGATTGTATGATTGTCATTGTATGATTGTGATTGTATGATTGTGACTCTATGATTGTGAAAGTGTGATTGTGATTGTGTGATTGTGATTGTATGATTGTGATTGTATGATTGTGATTGTATGATTGTGATTGTATGATTGTGATTGTATGATTTTGATTGTATGATTGTGATTGTATGATTATGATTGTATGATTGTGATTGTATGATTGTGATTGTATGACTGTGATTGTATGATTGTGATTGTATGATTGTGATTGTCTGATTGTGGTTGTATGATTGTGATTGTATGATTGTGATTGTATGATTGACATTGTATGATTGTGATTGTATGATTGTGACTCTATGATTGTGAAAGTGTGATTGTGATTGTGTGATTGTGATTGTATGATTGTGATTGTATGATTGTGATTGTATGATTGTGATTGTATGCTTGCGATTGTATGATTGTGATTGTATGATTGTGATTGTATGATTGTGGTTGTGCGATTGTGATTGTATGATTGTGATTGTATGATTATGATCGTATGATTGTGATTGTATGACTATGTTTGTATGATTGTGATTGCATGATTGTGATTGTATGATTGTGATTGCATGATTGTGATTGTATGACTGTGATTGTATGATTGTGATTGTATGATTGTGATTGTATGATGTGATTGTATGATTGTGATTGTATGATTGTGATTGTATGATTGTATTTGGGAGATTGTATTTGGGAGATTGTAATTGTATGATTGCGATTGTATGATTGTGATTGTATGATTGTGATGTATGATTGAGATTGTATGATTGTGATTGTATGCTTGCGATTGTACGATTGTGATTGTATGATTGTGATTGTATGGTAGTGATTGTATGATTGTGATTGTATGATTGTGATTGTATGATTGTGATTGTATGATTGTGATTCTATGATAGTGATTGTATGATTGTGATTGTATGATTGTGATTGTATGATTGTGATTGTATGATTGTGATTGTATGATTCTGATTGTATGATTGTGAAAGTACGATTGTGATTGTATGATTGTGATTGTATGAT
Source organism: Megachile rotundata (assembly GCF_050947335.1). Taxonomy (NCBI): domain Eukaryota; kingdom Metazoa; phylum Arthropoda; class Insecta; order Hymenoptera; family Megachilidae; genus Megachile; species Megachile rotundata. The sequence goes on along the minus strand of NW_027473323.1, from coordinate 349,516 downwards.
TGTGATTGTATGATTGGAATTGTATGATTATGATTGTATGATTGTGATTGTATGATGTGATTGTATGATTGTGATTGTATGATTGTATTTGGGAGATTGTGTTTGGGAGATTGTAATTGTATGATTGCGATTGTATGATAGAGATTGTATGATTGTGATTGTATGCTTGCGATTGTATGATTGTGATTGTATGATTGTGATTGTATGATAGTGATTGTATGATTGTGATTGTATGATTGTGATTGTATGATTGTGATTGTATGATTGTGATTCTATGATTGTGATTGTATGATTGTGATTGTATGATTGTGATTGTACGATTGTGATTGTATGACTGTGATTGTATGATTGTGATTGTATGATTGTGATTGTATGATTGTGAAAGTATGATTGTGATTGTATGATTGTGATTGTATGATTGTGGTTGTATGATTGTGATTGCATGATTGTGATTGTATGATTGTGATTGTATGATTGTGATTGTCTGATTGTGCTTGTATGATTGTGATTGTATGATTGTGATTGTATGATTGTGATTGTATGATTGTGATTATATGATTCTGATTGTATGATTGTGATTGTATGATTGTGATTGTATGATTGTGATTGTATGATTGTGATTGTATGATTGTGATTGTATGACTGTGATTGTATGATTGTGATTGTATGATTGTGGTTGTGCGATTGTGATTGTATGATTGCGATTGTATGATTATGATCGTATGATTGTGATTGTATGATTATGTTTGTATGATTGTGATTGCATGATTGTGATTGTATGACTGTGATTGTATGATTGTGATTGTATGATTGTGATTGTATGATGTGATTGTATGATTGTGATTGTATGATTGTATTTGGGAGATTGTGTTTGGGAGATTGTAATTGTATGATTGCGATTGTATGATAGAGATTGTATGATTGTGATTGTATGCTTGCGATTGTATGATTGTGATTGTATGATTGTGATTGTATGATTGTGATTGTATGATTGTGATTGTATGATTGTGATTGTATGATTGTGATAGTATGATTGTGATTGTATGATGTGATTGTATGATTGTGATTGTATGATTGTATTTGGGAGATTGTGTTTGGGAGATTGTAATTGTATGATTGCGATTGTATGATAGAGATTGTATGATTGTGATTGTATGCTTGCGATTGTATGATTGTGATTGTATGATTGTGATTGTATGATTGTGATTGTATGATTGTGATTGTATGATTGTGGTTGTGCGATTGTGATTGTATGATTGCGATTGTATGATTATGATCGTATGATTGTGATTGTATGATTATGTTTGTATGATTGTGATTGCATGATTGTGATTGTATGACTGTGATTGTATGATTGTGATTGTATGATTGTGATTGTATGATGTGATTGTATGATTGTGATTGTATGATTGTATTTGGGAGATTGTGTTTGGGAGATTGTGATTGTATGCTTGCGATTGTATGATTGTGATTCTATGATTGTGATTGTATGATTGTGATTGTATGATTGTGATTGTATGATTGTGATGGTATGATTGTGATTGTATGATTGCGATAGTATGATTGTGATTGTACGATTGTGATTGTATGATTGTTATTGTATGATTACGATTGTATGATTGTGATTGTATGATTATGATTGTATGATTGTGAATGTATGATTATGATTGTATGGTTGTGATTGTATGATTGTGATGGTATGATTGTGATTGTATGATTGTGTTTGTATGATTGTGATTGTATGATTGTGATTGCATGATTGTGATAGTATGATCGTGACTGTATGATTGTGATTGTATGATTGCGATTGTATGATTGTATTTGAGAGATTGTATTTGGGAGTTTGTAATTGTATGATTGCGATTGTATGATTGTGATTGTATGATTGTGATGTATGATTGTAATTGTATGATTATGATTGTATGATTGTGATTGTATGATTGTGATTGTATGATTGTGATTGTATGACTGTGATTGTATGATTGTGAAAGTATGATTGTGATGGTGTGATTGTGATTGTATGATTGCGATAGTATGATTGTGATTGTACGATTGTGATTGTAGGATTGTGATTGTATGATTGCGATTGTATGATTGTGATTGTATGATTATGATTGTATGATTGTGAATGTATGATTATGATTGTATGGTTGTGATTGTATGATTGTGATGGTATGATTGTGATTGTATGATTGCGATAGTATGATTGTGATTGTATGATTGTGATTGTATGATTGTGACTGTATGATTGTGTTTGTATGATTGTGATTGTATGATTGTGATTGTATGATTGTGATAGTATGATTGTGATTGTATGATTGTGATTGTATGATTGTGATTGTATGATTGTATTTGGGAGATTGTATTTGGGAGATTGTAATTGTATGATTGCGATTGTATGATTGTGATTGTATGATTATGATTGTATGATTGTGAATGTATGATTATGATTGTATGGTTGTGATTGTATGATTGTGACGGTATGATTGTGATTGTATGATTGCGATAGTATGATTGTGATTGTATGATTGTGATTGTATGATTGTGATTGTATGATTGTGATGGTATGATTGTGATTGTATGATTGCGATAGTATGATTGTGATTGTATGATTGTGATTGTATGATTGTGACTGTATGATTGTGTTTGTATGATTGTGATTGTATGATTGTGATTGTATGATTGTGATAGTATGATTGTGATTGTATGATTGTGATTGTATGATTGTGATTGTATGATTGTGATTGTATGATTCTGATTGTATGATTGTGATTGTATGATTGTGATTGTCTGATTGTGGGTGTATGATTGTGATTGTATGATTGTGATTGTATGATTGTCATTGTATGATTATGGCTGTATGATTGTGATTGCATGATTGTGATTGTATGATTGTGATTGCATGATTTTGAATGTATGATTGTGATTGTATGATTGTGATTTTATGATTGTGATTGTATGATTGTGATTGTATGACTGTGATTGTATGATTGTGATTGTATGATTGTGATTGTATGATTGTGATAGTATGATTGTGATTGTATGATGTGATTGTATGATTGTGATTGTATGATTGTATTTGGGAGATTGTATTTGGGAGATTGTAATTGTATGATTGCGATTGTATGATTGTGATTGTATGATTATGATTGTATGATTGTGAATGTATGATTATGATTGTATGGTTGTGATTGTATGATTGTGACGGTATGATTGTGATTGTATGATTGCGATAGTATGATTGTGATTGTATGATTGTGATTGTATGATTGTGATTGTATGATTGTGATGGTATGATTGTGATTGTATGATTGCGATAGTATGATTGTGATTGTATGATTGTGATTGTATGATTGTGACTGTATGATTGTGTTTGTATGATTGTGATTGTATGATTGTGATTGTATGATTGTGATAGTATGATTGTGATTGTATGATTGTGATTGTATGATTGTGATTGTATGATTCTGATTGTATGATTGTGATTGTATGATTGTGATTGTCTGATTGTGGGTGTATGATTGTGATTGTATGATTGTGATTGTATGATTGTCATTGTACGATTATGGCTGTATGATTGTGATTGCATGATTTTGAATGTATGATTGTGATTGTATGATTGTGATTTTATGATTGTGATTGTATGATTGTGATTGTATGACTGTGATTGTATGATTGTGATTGTATGATTGTGATTGTATGATTGTGATAGTATGATTGTGATTGTATGATGTGATTGTATGATTGTGATTGTATGATTGTATTTGGGAGATTGTATTTGGGAGATTGTAATTGTATGATTGCGATTGTATGATAGAGATTGTATGACTGTGATTGTTTGCTTGCGATTGTATGATTGTGATTGTATGATTGTGATTGTATGATTGTGATTGTATGATTGTGATTGTATGATTGTGATTGTATGATTGTGATTGTATGATTGTGATTGTGTGATTGTGATTGTATGATTCTGATTGTACGATTGTGAAAGTATGATTGTGATTGTATGATTGTGATTGTATGATTGTGATTGCATGATTGTGATTGTATGATTGTGATTCCATGATTGTGATCGTATGATTGTGATTGTATGACGATATTTGTATGATTGTGATTGCATGATTGTGATTGTATGATTGTGATTGCATGATTGTGATTGCATGATTGCGATTGCATGATTGTGGTTGTATGATTATGATTGTATGATTGTGATTGTATGATTGTGATGGTATGATTGTGATTGTATGATTGCGATAGTATGATTGTGATTGTACGATTGTGATTGTATGATTGTTATTGTATGATTGCGATTGTATGATTGTGATTGTATGATTATGATTGTATGATTGTGAATGTATGATTATGATTGTATGATTGTGATTGTATGATTGTGATTGTATGATTGTGATTGTATGATTGTGATTGTATGATTGTGATTGTATGATTGTGATTGTATGATTGTGATTGTATGATTGTATTTGGGAGATTGTATTTGGGAGATTGTAATTGTATGATTGCGATTGTATGATTGTGATTGTATGATTGTGATGTATGATTGGAATTGTATGATTATGATTGTATGATTGTGATTGTATGATTGTGATTGTATGATTGTCATTGTATGATTGTGATTGTATGATTGTATTTGGGAGATTGTATTTGGGAGATTGTAATTGTATGATTGCGATTGAATGATTGAGATTGTATGATTGTGATTGTATGCTTGCGATTGTATGATTGTGATTGTATGATTGTGATTGTATGATAGTGATTGTATGATTGTGATTGTATGATTGTGATTGTATGATTGTGATTGTATGATTGTGATTCTATGATTGTGATTGTATGATTGTGATTGTATGATTGTGATTGTCTGATTGTGGTTGTATGATTGTGATTGTATGACTGTGATTGTATGATTGTGATTGTATGATTGTGATTGTATGATTGCGATAGTATGATTGTGATTGTACGATTGTGATTGTATGATTGTTATTGTATGATTGCGATTGTATGATTGTGATTGTATGATTATGATTGTATGATTGTGAATGTATGATTATGATTGTATGATTGTGATTGTATGATTGTGATTGTATGATTGTGATTGTATGATTGTGATTGTATGATTGTGATTGCATGATTGTGATTGTATGATTGTGATTCCATGATTGTGATTGTATGATTGTGATTGTATGATTTTGATTGTATGATTGTGATTGTATGATTGTGATTGTATGATTCTGATTGTAAGATTGTGATTGTATGATTGTGATTGTCTGATTGTGATTGCATGATTTTGAATGTATGATTGTGATTGTATGATTGTGATTGTATGATTGTGATTGTATGATTGTGATTGTATGACTGTGACTGTATGATTGTGATTGTATGATTGTCATTGTATGATTATGGCTGTATGATTGTGATTGCATGATTGTGATTGTATGATTGTGATTGCATGATTTTGAATGTATGATTGTGATTGTATGATTGTGATTTTATGATTGTGATTGTATGATTGTGATTGTATGACTGTGATTGTATGATTGTGTTTGTATGATTGTGATTGTATGATTGTGATTGTATGATTGTGATAGTATGATTGTGATTGTATGCTTGCGATTGTATGATTGTGATTGTATGATTGCGATTGTATGATTGTGGTTGTGCGATTGTGATTGTATGATTGTGATTGCATGACTATGTTTGTATGATTGTGATTGCATGATTGTGATTGTATGATTGTGATTGCATGATTGTGATTGTATGACTGTGATTGTATGATTGTGATTGTGTGATTGTGATTGTATGGTTGTGATTGTATGATTGTGATGGTATGATTGTGATTGTATGATTGCGATAGTATGATTGTGATTGTATGATTGTGATTGTATGATTGTGACTGTTTGATTGTGTTTGTATGATTGTGATTGTATGATTGTGATTGTATGATTGTGATAGTATGATTGTGATTGTATGATTGTGATTGTATGATTGTGATTGTATGATTGTATTTGGGAGATTGTATTTGGGAGATTGTAATTGTATGATTGCGATTGTATGATTGTGATTGTATGATTATGATTGTATGATTGTGAATGTATGATTATGATTGTATGGTTGTGATTGTATGATTGTGACGGTATGATTGTGATTGTATGATTGCGATAGTATGATTGTGATTGTATGATTGTGATTGTATGATTGTGATTGTATGATTGTGATGGTATGATTGTGATTGTATGATTGCGATAGTATGATTGTGATTGTATGATTGTGATTGTATGATTGTGACTGTATGATTGTGTTTGTATGATTGTGATTGTATGATTGTGATTGTATGATTGTGATAGTATGATTGTGATTGTATGATTGTGATTGTATGATTGTGATTGTATGATTCTGATTGTATGATTGTGATTGTATGATTGTGATTGTCTGATTGTGGGTGTATGATTGTGATTGTATGATTGTGATTGTATGATTGTCATTGTATGATTATGGCTGTATGATTGTGATTGCATGATTGTGATTGTATGATTGTGATTGCATGATTTTGAATGTATGATTGTGATTGTATGATTGTGATTTTATGATTGTGATTGTATGATTGTGATTGTATGACTGTGATTGTATGATTGTGATTGTATGATTGTGATTGTATGATTGTGATAGTATGATTGTGATTGTATGATGTGATTGTATGATTGTGATTGTATGATTGTATTTGGGAGATTGTATTTGGGAGATTGTAATTGTATGATTGCGATTGTATGATAGAGATTGTATGACTGTGATTGTTTGCTTGCGATTGTATGATTGTGATTGTATGATTGTGATTGTATGATTGTGATTGTATGATTCTGATTGTACGATTGTGAAAGTATGATTGTGATTGTATGATTGCGATAGTATGATTGTGATTGTATGATTGTGATTGTATGATTGCGATAGAATGATTGTGATTGTATGATTGTGATTGTATGATTGTGATTGTATGATTGTGATTGTATGATTGTATTTGGGAGATTGTATTTGGGAGATTGTAATTGTATGATTGCGATTGTATGATTGAGATTGTATGATTGTGATTGTATGATTGTGATTGTATGATTATGATTGTATGATTGTGAATGTATGATTATGATTGTATGGTTGTGATTGTATGATTGTGACGGTATGATTGTGATTGTATGATTGCGATAGTATGATTGTGATTGTATGATTGTGATTGTCTGATTGTGATTGTATGATTATGATCGTATGATTGTGATTGTATGATTATGTTTGTATGATTGTGATTGCATGATTGTGATTGTATGATTGTGATTGCATGGTTGTGATTGTATGACTGTGATTGTATGATTGTGATTGTATGATTGTGATTGTATGATTGTGATTGCATGATTGTGATCGTATGATTGTGATTGTATGATTATGTTTGTATGATTGTGATTGCATGATTGTGATTGTATGATTGTGATTGCATGATTGTGATTGTATGATTGTGATTGCATGATTGTGATTGTATGACTGTGATTGTATAATTGTGATTGTATGATTGTGATTGTATGATTGTGATTCCATGATTGTGATCGTATGATTGTGATTGTATGACTATATTTGTATGATTGTGATTGCATGATTGTGATTGTATGATTGTGATTGCATGATTGTGATTGTATGGCTGTGATTGTATGATTGTGATTGTATGATTGTGATTGTATGATGTGATTGTATGATTGTGATTGTATGATTGTATTTGGGAGATTGTGTTTGGGAGATTGTAATTGTATGATTGCGATTGTATGATAGAGATTGTATGATTGTGATTGTATGCTTGCGATTGTATGATTGTGATTGTATGATTGTGATTGTATGATAGTGATTGTATGATTGTGATTGTATGATTGTGATTGTATGATTGTGATTGTATGATTGTGATTCTATGATTGTGATTGTATGATTGTGATTGTATGATTGTGATTGTACGATTGTGATTGTATGATTGTGATTGTATGATTGCGATTGTATGATTGTGGTTGTATGATTATGATTGTATGATTGTGAATGTATGATTATGATTGTATGGTTGTGATTGTATGATTGTGATGGTATGATTGTGATTGTATGATTGCGATAGTATGATTGTGATTGTATGATTGTGATTGTATGATTGTGACTGTATGATTGTGTTTGTATGATTGTGATTGTATGATTGTGATTGTATGATTGTGATAGTATGATTGTGATTGTATGATTGTGATTGTATGATTGTGATTGTATGATTGTAATTGTATGATTATGATTGTATGATTGTGATTGTATGATTGTGATTGTATGACTGTGATTGTATGATTGTGATTGTATGATTGTGATTGTATGATTGTGAAAGTATGATTGTGATTGTATGATTGTGATTGTATGATTGTGGTTGTATGATTGTGATTGCATGATTGTGATTGTATGATTGTGATTGTATGATTGTGATTGTCTGATTGTGCTTGTATGATTGTGATTGTATGATTGTGATTGTATGATTGTGATTGTATGATTGTGATTATATGATTCTGATTGTATGTAGGTGATTGTATGATTGTGATTGTATGATTGTGATTGTATGATTGTGATTGTATGATTGTGATTGTATGACTGTGATTGTATGATTGTGATTGTATGATTGTGATTGTATGATTGTGGTTGTGCGATTGTGATTGTATGATTGCGATTGTATGATTATGATCGTATGATTGTGATTGTATGATTATGTTTGTATGATTGTGATTGCATGATTGTGATTGTATGACTGTGATTGTATGATTGTGATTGTATGATTGTGATTGTATGATGTGATTGTATGATTGTGATTGTATGATTGTATTTGGGAGATTGTGTTTGGGAGATTGTAATTGTATGATTGCGATTGTATGATAGAGATTGTATGATTGTGATTGTATGCTTGCGATTGTATGATTGTGATTGTATGATTGTGATTGTATGATTGTGATTTATGATTGTGATTGTATGATTGTGATAGTATGATTGTGATTTTATGATGTGATTGTATGATTGTGATTGTATGATTGTATTAGGGAGATTGTATTTGGGAGATTGTAATTGTATGATTGCGATTGTATGATAGAGATTGTATGTTTGTGATTGTATGCTTGCGATTGTATGATTGTGATTCTATGATTGTGATTGTATGATTGTGATTGTATGATTGTGATTGTATGATTGTGATGGTATGATTGTGATTGTATGATTGCGATAGTATGATTGTGATTGTACGATTGTGATTGTATGATTGTTATTGTATGATTACGATTGTATGATTGTGATTGTATGATTGTGATTGTATGATTGTGATTGTATGACTGTGATTGTATGATTGTGAAAGTATGATTGTGATGGTGTGATTGTGATTGTATGATTGCGATAGTATGATTGTGATTGTACGATTGTGATTGTAGGATTGTGATTGTATGATTGCGATTGTATGATTGTGATTGTATGATTATGATTGTATGATTGTGAATGTATGATTATGATTGTATGGTTGTGATTGTATGATTGTGATGGTATGATTGTGATTGTATGATTGCGATAGTATGATTGTGATTGTATGATTGTGATTGTATGATTGTGACTGTATGATTGTGTTTGTATGATTGTGATTGTATGATTGTGATTGTATGATTGTGATAGTATGATTGTGATTGTATGATTGTGATTGTATGATTGTGATTGTATGATTGTATTTGGGAGATTGTATTTGGGAGATTGTAATTGTATGATTGCGATTGTATGATTGTGATTGTATGATTATGATTGTATGATTGTGAATGTATGATTATGATTGTATGGTTGTGATTGTATGATTGTGACGGTATGATTGTGATTGTATGATTGCGATAGTATGATTGTGATTGTATGATTGTGATTGTATGATTGTGATTGTATGATTGTGATGGTATGATTGTGATTGTATGATTGCGATAGTATGATTGTGATTGTATGATTGTGATTGTATGATTGTGACTGTATGATTGTGTTTGTATGATTGTGATTGTATGATTGTGATTGTATGATTGTGATAGTATGATTGTGATTGTATGATTGTGATTGTATGATTGTGATTGTATGATTCTGATTGTATGATTGTGATTGTATGATTGTGATTGTCTGATTGTGGGTGTATGATTGTGATTGTATGATTGTGATTGTATGATTGTCATTGTATGATTATGGCTGTATGATTGTGATTGCATGATTGTGATTGTATGATTGTGATTGCATGATTTTGAATGTATGATTGTGATTGTATGATTGTGATTTTATGATTGTGATTGTATGATTGTGATTGTATGACTGTGATTGTATGATTGTGATTGTATGATTGTGATTGTATGATTGTGATAGTATGATTGTGATTGTATGATGTGATTGTATGATTGTGATTGTATGATTGTATTTGGGAGATTGTATTTGGGAGATTGTAATTGTATGATTGCGATTGTATGATAGAGATTGTATGACTGTGATTGTTTGCTTGCGATTGTATGATTGTGATTGTATGATTGTGATTGTATGATTGTGATTGTATGATTGTGATTGTATGATTGTGATTGTATGATTGTGATCGTATGATTCTGATTGTACGATTGTGAAAGTATGACTGTGATTGTATGATTGCGATAGTATGATTGTGATTGTATGATTGTGATTGTATGATTGCGATAGTATGATTGTGATTGTATGATTGTGATTGTATGATTGTGATTGTATGATTGTGATTGTATGATTGTATTTGGGAGATTGTATTTGGGAGATTGTAATTGTATGATTGCGATTGTATGATTGTGATTGTATGATTATGATTGTATGATTGTGAATGTATGATTATGATTGTATGGTTGTGATTGTATGATTGTGACGGTATGATTGTGATTGTATGATTGCGATAGTATGATTGTGATTGTATGATTGTGATTGTATGATTGTGATTGTATGATTGTGATGGTATGATTGTGATTGTATGATTGCGATAGTATGATTGTGATTGTATGATTGTGATTGTATGATTGTGACTGTATGATTGTGTTTGTATGATTGTGATTGTATGATTGTGATTGTATGATTGTGATAGTATGATTGTGATTGTATGATTGTGATTGTATGATTGTGATTGTATGATTCTGATTGTATGATTGTGATTGTATGATTGTGATTGTCTGATTGTGGGTGTATGATTGTGATTGTATGATTGTGATTGTATGATTGTCATTGTACGATTATGGCTGTATGATTGTGATTGCATGATTGTGATTGTATGATTGTGATTGCATGATTTTGAATGTATGATTGTGATTGTATGATTGTGATTTTATGATTGTGATTGTATGATTGTGATTGTATGACTGTGATTGTATGATTGTGATTGTATGATTGTGATTGTATGATTGTGATAGTATGATTGTGATTGTATGATGTGATTGTATGATTGTGATTGTATGATTGTATTTGGGAGATTGTATTTGGGAGATTGTAATTGTATGATTGCGATTGTATGATAGAGATTGTATGACTGTGATTGTTTGCTTGCGATTGTATGATTGTGATTGTATGATTGTGATTGTATGATTGTGATTGTATGATTGTGATTGTATGATTGTGATTGTATGATTGTGATTGTATGATTGTGATTGTATGATTGTGATTGTATGATTCTGATTGTACGATTGTGAAAGTATGATTGTGATTGTATGATTGTGATTGTATGATTGTGATTGCATGATTGTGATTGTATGATTGTGATTCCATGATTGTGATCGTATGATTGTGATTGTATGACGATATTTGTATGATTGTGATTGCATGATTGTGATTGTATGATTGTGATTGCATGATTGTGATTGTATGATTGCGATTGTATGATTGTGGTTGTATGATTATGATTGTATGATTGTGATTGTATGATTGTGATGGTATGATTGTGATTGTATGATTGCGATAGTATGATTGTGATTGTACGATTGTGATTGTATGATTGTTATTGTATGATTGTGATTGTCTGATTGTGGTTGTATGATTGTGATTGTATGACTGTGATTGTATGATTGTCATTGTATGATTGTGATTGTGTGATTGTATTTGGGAGATTGTATTTGGGAGATTGTAATTGTATGATTGCGATTGTATGATTGAGATTGTATGATTGTGATTGTATGCTTGCGATTGTATGATTGTGATTGTATGATTGTGATTGTATGATTGTGATTGTATGATTGTGGTTGTGCGATTGTGATTGTATGATTGTGATTGTATGATTGTGATTGTATGATTGTGATTGTATGACTGTGATTGTATGATTGTGATTGTTTGATTGTGATTGTATGATTGTGATTGCATGATTGTGATTGTATGATTGTGATTGTATGATTTTGATTATATGATTGTGATTGTATGATTGTGATTGTATGATTGTGATTGTATGATTGTGATTGTATGATTGTAATTGTATGATTGTGATTGTATGATTGTGATTGTCTGATTGTGGTTGTATGATTTTGATTGTATGATTGTGATTTTATGATTGGCATTGTATGATTATGGCTGCATGATTGTGATTGCATGATTGTGATTGTATGATTGTGATTGCATGATTTTGAATGTATGATTGTGATTGTATGATTGTGATTGTCTGATTGTGGTTGTATGATTTTGATTGTATGATTGTGATTGTATGATCGGCATTGTATGATTATGGCTGCATGATTGTGATTGCATGATTGTGATTGTTTGATTGTGATTGCATGATTTTGAATGTATGATTGTGATTGTATGATTGTGATTGTATGATTGTGATTGTATGATTGTGATTGTATGATTGTGATTGTATGATTGTATTTGGGAGATTGTATTTGGGAGATTGTAATTGTATGATTGCGATTGTATGATTGTGATTGTATGATTGTGATGTATGATTGTAATTGTATGATTATGATTGTATGATTGTGATTGTATGATTGTGATTGTATGATTGTCATTGTATGATTGTGATTGTATGATTGTATTTGGGAGATTGTATTTGGGAGATTGTAATTGTATGATTGCGATTGTATGATTGAGATTGTATGATTGTGATTGTATGCTTGCGATTGTATGATTGTGATTGTATGATTGTGATTGTATGATAGTGATTGTATGATTGTGATTGTATGATTGTGATTGTATGATTGTGATTGTATGATTGTGATTCTATGATTGTGATTGTATGATTGTGATTGTATGATTGTGATTGTCTGATTGTGGTTGTATGATTGTGATTGTATGACTGTGATTGTGTGATTGTCATTGTATGTTTGTGATTGTGTGATTGTATTTGGGAGATTGTATTTGGGAGATTGTAATTGTATGATTGAGATTGTATGATTGAGATTGTATGATTGTGATTGTATGCTTGCGATTGTATGATTGTGATTGTATGATTGTGATTGTATGATTGTGGTTGTGCGATTGTGATTGTATGATTGTGATTGTATGATTGTGATTGTATGACTGTGATTGTATGATTGTGATTGTATGATTGTGATTGTATGATTGTGATTGCATGATTGTGATTGTATGATTGTGATTGTATGATTTTGATTATATGATTGTGATTGTATGATTGTGATTGTATGATTGTGATTGTATGATTGTGATTGTATGATTGTGATTGTATGATTGTGATTGTATGATTGTGATTGTCTGATTGTGGTTGTATGATTTTGATTGTATGATTGAGATTGTATGATTGTGATTGTGTGCTTGCGATTGTATGATTGTGATTGTATGATTGTGATTGTATGACTGTGATTGTATGATTGTGATTGTATGATTGTGATTGTATGATTGTGATTGTATGATTATGATCGTATGATTGTGATAGTATGATTATGTTTGTATGATTGTGATTGCATGATTGTGATTGTATGATTGTGATTGCATGATTGTGATTGTATGACTGTGATTGTATGTTTGTGATTGTATGATTGTGATTGTGTGATTGTGATTGCATGATTGTGATTGTATGATTGTGATTGTGTGATTTTGATTGTATGATTGTGATTGTATGATTGTGATTGTATGATTCTGATTGTATGATTGTGATTGTATGATTGTGATTGTCTGATTGTGGTTGTATGATTGTGATTGTATGATTGTGATTGTATGATTGTCATTGTATGATTATGGCCGTATGATTGTGATTGCATGATTGTGATTGTATGATTGTGATTGCATGATTTTGAATGTATGATTGTGATTGTATGATTGTGATTGTATGATTGTGATTGTATGATTGTGATTGTATGATTGTGATTGTATGATTGTGATAATATGATTGTGATTGTATGATTATGATCGTATGATTGTGATTGTATGATTTTGAATGTATGATTGTGATTGTATGATTGTGATTGTATGATTGTGATTGTATGATTGTGATTGTATGATTGTGATTGTATGATTGTGATAATATGATTGTGATTGTATGATTATGATCGTATGATTGTGATTGTATGATTATGTTTGTATGATTGTGATTGCATGATTGTGATTGTATGATTGTGATTGCATGATTGTGATTGTATGACTGTGATTGTATGACTGTGATTGTATGATTGTGATTGTATGATTGTGATTGTATGATTGTGATTGCATGATTGTGATTGTATGATTGTGATTGTATGATTTTGATTTTATGATTGTGATTGTATGATTGTGATTGTATGATTCTGATTGTATGATTGTGATTGTCTGATTGTGGTTGTATGATTGTGATTGTATGATTGTCATTGTATGATTATGGCTGTATGATTGTGATTGCATGATTGTGATTGTATGATTGTGATTGCATGATTGTGATTGTATGATTGGAATTGTATGATTGCGATTGTATGATTGAGATTGTATGAATGTGATTGTATGCTTGCGATTGTATGATTGTGATTGTATGATTGTGATTGTATGATTGTGGTTGTGCGATTGTGATTGTATGATTGTGATTGTATGATTATGATCGTATGATTGTGATAGTATGATTATGTTTGTATGATTGTGATTGCATGATTGTGATTGTATGATTGTGAATGTATGATTATGATTGTATGGTTGTGATTGTATGATTGTGATGGTATGATTGTGATTGTATGATTGCGATAGTATGATTGTGATTGTATGATTGTGATTGTATGATTGTGACTGTATGATTGTGTTTGTATGATTGTGATTGTATGATTGTGATTGTATGATTGTGATAGTATGATTGTGATTGTATGATTGTGATTGTATGATTGTGATTGTATGATTGTATTTGGGAGATTGTATTTGGGAGATTGTATTTGGGAGATTGTAATTGTATGATTGCGATTGTATGATTGTGATTGTATGATTGTGATGTATGATTGTAATTGTATGATTATGATTATATGATTGTGATTGTATGATTGTGATTGTATGATTATGATTGTATGATTGTGAATGTATGATTATGATTGTATGGTTGTGATTGTATGATTGTGATGGTATGATTGTGATTGTATGATTGCGATAGTATGATTGTGATTGTATGATTGTGATTGTATGATTGTGATTGTATGATTGTCATTGTATGATTGTGATTGTATGATTGCGATAGTATGATTGTGATTGTATGATTGTGATTGTATGATTGTGACTGTATGATTGTGTTTGTATGATTGTGATTGTATGATTGTGATTGTATGATTGTGATAGTATGATTGTGATTGTATGATTGTGATTGTATGATTGTGATTGTATGATTGTATTTGGGAGATTGTATTTGGGAGATTGTAATTGTATGATTGCGATTGTATGATTGTGATTGTATGATTGTGATGTATGATTGTAATTGTATGATTATGATTATATGATTGTGATTGTATGATTGTGGTTGTATGACTGTGATTGTATGATTGTGATTGTATGATTGTGATTGTATGATTGTGAAAGTATAATTGTGATTGTATGATTGTGATTGTATGATTGTGATTGTATGATTGTGATTGTATGATTGTATTTGGGAGATTGTAATTGTATGATTGCGATTGTATGATTGTGATTGTATGATTGTGATGTATGATTGTAATTGTATGATTATGATTGTATGATTGTGATTGTATGATTGTGATTGTATGACTGTGATTGTATGATTGTGATTGTATGATTGTGATTGTATGATTGTCATACTATGATTGTGAAAGTATGATTGTGATTGTGTGATTGTGATTGTATGATTGTGATTGTATGATTGTGATTGTATGATTGTGATTGTTTGATTGTGATTGTATGATTGTGATTGCATGATTGTGATTGTATGATTGTGATTGTATGATTTTGATTATATGATTGTGATTGTATGATTGTGATTGTATGATTGTGATTGTATGATTGTGATTGTATGATTGTGATTGTATGACTGTGATTGTATGATTGTGATTGTTTGATTGTGATTGTATGATTGTGATTGCATGATTGTGATTGTATGATTGTGATTGTATGATTTTGATTATATGATTGTGATTGTATGATTGTGATTGTATGATTGTGATTGTATGATTGTGATTGTATGATTGTGATTGTATGATTGTGATTGTATGATTGTGATTGTCTGATTGTGGTTGTATGATTTTGATTGTATGATTGTGATTTTATGATTGGCATTGTATGATTATGGCTGCATGATTGTGATTGCATGATTGTGATTGTATGATTGTGATTGCATGATTTTGAATGTATGATTGTGATTGTATGATTGTGATTGTCTGATTGTGGTTGTATGATTTTGATTGTATGATTGTGATTGTATGATCGGCATTGTATGATTATGGCTGCATGATTGTGATTGCATGATTGTGATTGTTTGATTGTGATTGCATGATTTTGAATGTATGATTGTGATTGTATGATTGTGATTGTATGATTGTGATTGTATGATTGTGATTGTATGATTGTGATTGTATGATTGTATTTGGGAGATTGTATTTGGGAGATTGTAATTGTATGATTGCGATTGTATGATTGTGATTGTATGATTGTGATGTATGATTGTAATTGTATGATTATGATTGTATGATTGTGATTGTATGATTGTGATTGTATGATTGTCATTGTATGATTGTGATTGTATGATTGTATTTGGGAGATTGTATTTGGGAGATTGTAATTGTATGATTGCGATTGTATGATTGAGATTGTATGATTGTGATTGTATGCTTGCGATTGTATGATTGTGATTGTATGATTGTGATTGTATGATAGTGATTGTATGATTGTGATTGTATGATTGTGATTGTATGATTGTGATTGTATGATTGTGATTCTATGATTGTGATTGTATGATTGTGATTGTATGATTGTGATTGTCTGATTGTGGTTGTATGATTGTGATTGTATGACTGTGATTGTGTGATTGTCATTGTATGTTTGTGATTGTGTGATTGTATTTGGGAGATTGTATTTGGGAGATTGTAATTGTATGATTGAGATTGTATGATTGAGATTGTATGATTGTGATTACATGCTTGCGATTGTATGATTGTGATTGTATGATTGTGATTGTATGATTGTGGTTGTGCGATTGTGATTGTATGATTGTGATTGTATGATTGTGATTGTATGACTGTGATTGTATGATTGTGATTGTATGATTGTGATTGTATGATTGTGATTGCATGATTGTGATTGTATGATTGTGATTGTATGATTTTGATTATATGATTGTGATTGTATGATTGTGATTGTATGATTGTGATTGTATGATTGTGATTGTATGATTGTGATTGTATGATTGTGATTGTATGATTGTGATTGTCTGATTGTGGTTGTATGATTTTGATTGTATGATTGAGATTGTATGATTGTGATTGTGTGCTTGCGATTGTATGATTGTGATTGTATGATTGTGATTGTATGACTGTGATTGTATGATTGTGATTGTATGATTGTGATTGTATGATTGTGATTGTATGATTATGATCGTATGATTGTGATAGTATGATTATGTTTGTATGATTGTGATTGCATGATTGTGATTGTATGATTGTGATTGCATGATTGTGATTGTATGACTGTGATTGTATGTTTGTGATTGTATGATTGTGATTGTGTGATTGTGATTGCATGATTGTGATTGTATGATTGTGATTGTGTGATTTTGATTGTATGATTGTGATTGTATGATTGTGATTGTATGATTCTGATTGTATGATTGTGATTGTATGATTGTGATTGTCTGATTGTGGTTGTATGATTGTGATTGTATGATTGTGATTGTATGATTGTCATTGTATGATTATGGCCGTATGATTGTGATTGCATGATTGTGATTGTATGATTGTGATTGCATGATTTTGAATGTATGATTGTGATTGTATGATTGTGATTGTATGATTGTGATTGTATGATTGTGATTGTATGATTGTGATTGTATGATTGTGATAATATGATTGTGATTGTATGATTATGATCGTATGATTGTGATTGTATGATTTTGAATGTATGATTGTGATTGTATGATTGTGATTGTATGATTGTGATTGTATGATTGTGATTGTATGATTGTGATTGTATGATTGTGATAATATGATTGTGATTGTATGATTATGATCGTATGATTGTGATTGTATGATTATGTTTGTATGATTGTGATTGCATGATTGTGATTGTATGATTGTGATTGCATGATTGTGATTGTATGACTGTGATTGTATGACTGTGATTGTATGATTGTGATTGTATGATTGTGATTGTATGATTGTGATTGCATGATTGTGATTGTATGATTGTGATTGTATGATTTTGATTTTATGATTGTGATTGTATGATTGTGATTGTATGATTCTGATTGTATGATTGTGATTGTCTGATTGTGGTTGTATGATTGTGATTGTATGATTGTCATTGTATGATTATGGCTGTATGATTGTGATTGCATGATTGTGATTGTATGATTGTGATTGCATGATTTTGAATGTATGATTGTGAAAGTATGATTGTGATTGTATGATTGTGATTGTATGATTGTGATTGTATGATTGTGATTGTATGATTGGAATTGTATGATTGCGATAATATGATTGTGATTGTATGATTGCGATAGTATGATTGTGATTGTACGATTGTGATTGTATGATTGTGATTGTATGATTGCGATTGTATGATTGTGATTGTATGATTATGATTGTATGATTGTGAATGTATGATTATGATTGTATGGTTGTGATTGTATGATTGTGATGGTATGATTGTGATTGTATGATTGCGATAGTATGATTGTGATTGTATGATTGTGATTGTATGATGGTGACTGTATGATTGTGTTTGTATGATTGTGATTGTATGATTGTGATTGTATGATTGTGATAGTATGATTGTGATTGTATGATTGTGATTGTATGATTGTATTTGGGAGATTGTATTTGGGAGATTGTAATTGTATGATTGCGATTGTATGATTGTGATTGTATGATTGTGATGTATGATTGTAATTGTATGATTATGATTATATGATTGTGATTGTATGATTGTGGTTGTATGACTGTGATTGTATGATTGTGATTGTATGATTGTGATTGTATGATTGTGAAAGTATAATTGTGATTGCATGATTGTGATTGTATGATTGTAATTGTATGATTATGATTATATGATTGTGATTGTATGATTGTGGTTGTATGACTGTGATTGTATGATTGTGATTGTATGATTGTGATTGTATGATTGTGAAAGTATAATTGTGATTGTATGATTGCGATAGTATGATTGTGATTGTATGATTGTGATTGTATGATTGTGATAGTATGATTGTGATTGTATGATTGTGATTGTATGATTGTGGTTGTATGATTGTATTTGGGAGATTGTATTTGGGAGATTGTAATTGTATGATTGCGATTGTATGATTGTGATTGTATGATTATGATTGTATGATTGTGAATGTATGATTATGATTGTATGGTTGTGATTGTATGATTGTGATGGTATGATTGTGATTGTATGATTGCGATAGTATGATTGTGATGGTATGATTGTGATTGTATGATTGTGATTGGATGATTGTGATGGTATGATTGTGATTGTATGATTGCGATAGTATGATTGTGATTGTATGATTGTGATTGTATGATTGTGACAGTATGATTGTGTTTGTATGATTGTGATTGTATGATTGTGATTGTACGATTGTCATTGAATGATTATGGCTGTATGATTGTGATTGCATGATTGTGATTGTATGATTGTGATTGCATGATTTTGAATGTATGATTGTGATTGTATGATTGTGATTTTATGATTGTGATTGTATGATTGTGATTGTATGACTGTGATTGTATGATTGTGATTGTATGATTGTGATTGTATGATTGTGATTGTATGATTGTGATTGTATGATTGTGATTGTCTGATTGTGGTTGTATGATTGTGATTGTATGATTGTGATTGTATGGTTGTGATTGTATGATTGTCATTGTATGATTGAAATTGTATGATTGTGATTGTATGCTTGCGATTGTATGATCGTGATTGTATGATTGTGATTGTATGATTGTGGTTGTGCGATTGTGATTGTATGATTGTGATTGTATGATTATGATCGTATGATTGTGATTGTATGATTGTGATTGTATGATTGTATTTGGGAGATTGTATTTGGGAGATTGTAATTGTATGATTGCGATTGTATGATTGTGATTGTATGATTGTGATGTATGATTGTAATTGTATGATTATGATTGTATGATTGTGATTGTATGATTGTGATTGTATGATTGTGATTGTATGATTGTGATTGTCTGATTGTGGTTGTATGATTGTGATTGTATGATTGTGATTGTATGATTGTCATTGTATGATTGTGATTGTATGATTGTATTTGGGAGATTGTATTTGGGAGATTGTAATTGTATGATTGCGATTGTATGATTGAAATTGTATGATTGTGATTGTATGCTTGCGATTGTATGATCGTGATTGTATGATTGTGATTGCATGATTGTGGTTGTGCGATTGTGATTGTATGATTGTGATTGTATGATTATGATCGTATGATTGTGATTGTATGATTATGATTGTATGATTGTGATCGTATGATTGTGATTGTATGATTGTGATTGGGAGATTGTATTTGGGAGATTGTAATTGTATGATTGCGATTGTATGATTGAGATTGTATGAATGTGATTGTATGCTTGCGATTGTATGATTGTGATTGTATGATTGTGATTGTATGATTGTGGTTGTGCGATTGTGATTGTATGATTGTGATTGTATGATTATGATCGTATGATTGTGATAGTATGATTATGTTTGTATGATTGTGATTGCATGATTGTGATTGTATGATTGTGAATGTATGATTATGATTGTATGGTTGTGATTGTATGATTGTGATGGTATGATTGTGATTGTATGATTGCGATAGTATGATTGTGATTGTATGATTGTGATTGTATGATTGTGACTGTATGATTGTGTTTGTATGATTGTGATTGTATGATTGTGATTGTATGATTGTGATAGTATGATTGTGATTGTATGATTGTGATTGTATGATTGTGATTGTATGATTGTATTTGGGAGATTGTATTTGGGAGATTGTATTTGGGAGATTGTAATTGTATGATTGCGATTGTATGATTGTGATTGTATGATTGTGATGTATGATTGTAATTGTATGATTATGATTATATGATTGTGATTGTATGATTGTGATTGTATGATTATGATTGTATGATTGTGAATGTATGATTATGATTGTATGGTTGTGATTGTATGATTGTGATGGTATGATTGTGATTGTATGATTGCGATAGTATGATTGTGATTGTATGATTGTGATTGTATGATTGTGATTGTATGATTGTCATTGTATGATTGTGATTGTATGATTGCGATAGTATGATTGTGATTGTATGATTGTGATTGTATGATTGTGACTGTATGATTGTGTTTGTATGATTGTGATTGTATGATTGTGATTGTATGATTGTGATAGTATGATTGTGATTGTATGATTGTGATTGTATGATTGTGATTGTATGATTGTATTTGGGAGATTGTATTTGGGAGATTGTAATTGTATGATTGCGATTGTATGATTGTGATTGTATGATTGTGATGTATGATTGTAATTGTATGATTATGATTATATGATTGTGATTGTATGATTGTGGTTGTATGACTGTGATTGTATGATTGTGATTGTATGATTGTGATTGTATGATTGTGAAAGTATAATTGTGATTGTATGATTGTGATTGTATGATTGTGATTGTATGATTGTGATTGTATGATTGTATTTGGGAGATTGTAATTGTATGATTGCGATTGTATGATTGTGATTGTATGATTGTGATGTATGATTGTAATTGTATGATTATGATTGTATGATTGTGATTGTATGATTGTGATTGTATGACTGTGATTGTATGATTGTGATTGTATGATTGTGATTGTATGATTGTCATACTATGATTGTGAAAGTATGATTGTGATTGTGTGATTGTGATTGTATGATTGTGATTGTATGATTGTGATTGTATGATTGTGATTGTCTGATTGTGGTTGTATGATTGTGATTGTATGATTGTGATTGTATGATTGTGATTGTATGATTGTGATTGTATGATTGTGATTGTATGATTGTGATTGTATGATTGTGATTGTATGCTTGTGATTGTATGATTGTGATTGTATGATTGTGATTGTATGATTGTGATTCTATGATTGTGAAAGTATGATTGTGATTGTGTGATTGTGATTGTATGATTGTGATTGTATGATTGTGATTGTATGATTGTGATTGTATGATTGTGATTGTATGATTGTGATTGTCTGATTGTGGTTGTATGATTGTGATTGTATGATTGTGATTGCATGATTGGAATTGTATGATTATGATTGTATGATTGTGATTGTATGATTGTGATGGTATGATTGTGATTGTATGATTGCGATAGTATGATTGTGATTGTACGATTGTGATTGTAGGATTGTGATTGTATGATTGCGATTGTATGATTGTGATTGTATGATTATGATTTTATGATTGTGAATGTATTATTATGATTGTATAGTTGTGATTGTATGATTGTGATTGTATGATTGTATTTGGGAGATTTTAATTGTATGATTGCGATTGTATGATTGTGATTGTATGATTGTGATGTATGATTGTGATATTATGATTCTGATTGTATGATTGTGGTTGTATGATTGTGATTGTCTGATTGTGGTTGTATGATTGTGATTGTATGATTGTGATTGTATGATTGTCATTGAATGATTATGGCTGTATGATTGTGATTGCATGATTGTGATTGTATGATTGTGATTGCATGATTTTGAATGTATGATTGTGGTTGTATGATTGTGATTTTATGATTGTGATTGTATGATTGTGATTGTATGACTGTGATTGTATGATTGTGATTGTATGATTGTGATTGTATGATTGTGACTGTATGATTGTGTTTGTATGATTGTGATTGTATGATTGTGATTGTATGATTGTGATAGTATGATTGTGATTGTATGATTGTGATTGTATGATTGTATTTGGGAGATTGTATTTGGGAGATTGTAATTGTACGATTGCGATTGTATGATTGTGATTGTATGATTGTGATGTATGATTGTAATTGTATGATTATGATTGTATGATTGTGATTGTATGATTGTGATTGTATGACTGTGATTGTATGATTGTGAAAGTATGATTGTGATTGTATGATTGTGATTGTATGATTGTGATTGTATGATTGTGATTGTATGATTGTGATTGTATGATTGTGATTGTATGATTGTGATTGTATGATTGTGATTGTATGATTGTGATTGTATGATTGTATTTGGGAGATTGTATTTGGGAGATTGTAATTGTATGATTGCGATTGTATGCTTGCGATTGTATGATTGTGATTGTATGATTGTGATTGTATGATTCTGATTGTATGATTGTGATTGTATGATTGTGATTGTCTGATTGTGGTTGTATGATTGTGATTGTATGATTGTGATTGTATGATTGTCATTGTATGATTGTCATTGTATGATTATGGCTGTATGATTGTGATCGCATGATTGTGATTGTATGATTGTGATTGCATGATTTTGAATGAATGATTGTGATTGTGTGATTGTGATTGTATGATTGTGATTGTATGATTGTGATTGTATGACTGTGATTGTATGATTGTGACTGTATGATTGTGATTGTATGATTGTCATTGTATGATTATGGCTGTATGATTGTGATTGCATGATTGTGATTGTATGATTGTGATTGCATGATTTTGAATGTATGATTGTGATTGTATGATTGTGATTGTGTGATTGTGATTGTATGATTGTGATTGTATGATTGCGATTGTATGATTGTGATAATATGATTGTGATTGTATGATTATGATCGTATGATTGTGATTGTATGATTATGTTTGTATGATTGTGATTGCATGATTGTGATTGTATGATTGTGATTGCATGATTGTGATTGTATGACTGTGATTGTATGATTGTGGTTGTATGATTGTGATTGTATGATTGTGATTGTATGATTGTGATTGCATGATTGTGATTGTATGATTGTGATTGTATGATTTTGATTTTATGATTGTGATTGTATGATTGTGAATGTATGATTCTGATTGTATGATTGTGATTGTCTGATTGTGGTTGTATGATTGTGATTGTATGATTGTGATTGTATGATTGTCATTGTATGATTATGGCTGTATGATTGTGATTGCATGATTGTGATTGTATGATTGTGATTGCATGATTTTGAATGTATGATTGTGATTGTATGATTGTAATTGTATGATTGTGATTGTATGACTGTGATTGTATGATTGTGTTTGTATGATTGTGATTGTATGATTGTGATTGTATAACTGTGATAGTATGATTGTGATTGTATGATGTGATTGTATGATTGTGATTGTATGATTGTATTTGGGAGATTGTGTTTGGGAGATTGTAATTGTATGATCGCGATTGTATGATAGAGATTGTATGATTGTGATTGTATGCTTGCGATTGTATGATTGCGATTGTATGATTGTGATTGTATGATAGTGATTGTATGATTGTATTTGGGAGATTGTAATTGTATGATTGCGATTGTATGATTGTGATTGTATGATTGTGATGTATGATTGTAATTGTATGATTATGATTGTATGATTGTGATTGTATGATTGTGATTGTATGACTGTGATTGTATGATTGTGATTGTATGATTGTGATTGTATGATTGTCATACTATGATTGTGAAAGTATGATTGTGATTGTGTGATTGTGATTGTATGATTGTGATTGTATGATTGTGATTGTATGATTGTGATTGTATGATTGTGATTGTATGATTGTGATTGTATGATTGTGATTGTATGATTGTGATTGTATGATTGTGATTCTATGATTGTGAAAGTATGATTGTGATTGTGTGATTGTGATTGTATGATTGTGATTGTATGATTGTGATTGTATGATTGTGATTGTATGATAGTGATTGTATGATTGTGATTGTATGATTGTGATTGTATGATTGTGATTGTATGATTGTGATTCTATGATTGTGATTGTATGATTGTGATTGTATGATTGTGATTGTCTGATTGTGGTTGTATGATTGTGATTGTATGATTGTGATTGTATGATTGTCATTGTATGATTGTGATTGTATGATTGTATTTGGGAGATTGTATTTGGGAGATTGTAATTGTATGATTGCGATTGTATGATTGAGATTGTATGATTGTGATTGTATGCTTGCGATTGTATGATTGTGATTGTATGATTGTGATTGTATGATTGTGGTTGTGCGATTGTGATTGTATTATTGTGATTGTATGATTGTGATCGTATGATTGTGATCGTATAATTGCGATCGTATGATTGTGATCGTATGATTGTGATCGTATGATTGTGATTGTATGATTGTGATTGGGAGATTGTATTTGGGAGATTGTAATTGTATGATTGCGATTGTATGATTGAGATTGTATGAATGTGATTGTATGCTTGCGATTGTATGATTGTGATTGTATGATTGTGATTGTATGATTGTGGTTGTGCGATTGTGATTGTATGATTGTGATTGTATGATTATGATCGTATGATTGTGGTAGTATGATTATGTTTGTATGATTGTGATTGCATGATTGTGATTGTATGATTGTGATTGTATGATTGTGATTGTATGACTGTGATTGTATGATTGTGATTGTATGATTATGATTGTGTGATTGTGATTGCATGATTGTGATTGTATGATTGTGATTGTATGATTTTGATTGTATGATTGTGATTGTATGATTGTGATTGTATGATTCTGATTGTATGATTGTGATTGTATGATTGTGATTGTCTGATTGTGGTTGTATGATTGTGATTGTATGATTGTGATTGTATGATTGTCATTGTATGATTATGGCTGTATGATTGTGATTGCATGATTGTGATTGTATGATTGTGATTGCATGATTTTGAATGAATGATTGTGATTGTATGATTGTGATTGTATGATTGTGATTGTATGATTGTGATTGTATGACTGTGATTGTATGATTGTGACTGTATGATTGTGATTGTATGATTGTCATTGTATGATTATGGCTGTATGATTGTGATTGCATGATTGTGATTGTATGATTGTGATTGCATGATTTTGAATGTATGATTGTGATTGTATGATTGTGATTGTGTGATTGTGATTGTATGATTGTGATTGTATGATTGTGATTGTATGATTGTGATTGTATGATTGTGATAATATGATTGTGATTGTATGATTATGATCGTATGATTGTGATTGTATGATTATGTTTGTATGATTGTGATTGCATGATTGTGATTGTATGATTGTGATTGCATGATTGTGATTGTATGACTGTGATTGTATGATTGTGATTGTATGATTGTGATTGTATGATTGTGATTGTATGATTGTGATTGCATGATTGTGATTGTATGATTGTGATTGTATGATTTTGATTTTATGATTGTGATTGTATGATTGTGAATGTATGATTCTGATTGTATGATTGTGATTGTATGATTGTGGTTGTATGATTGTGATTGTATGATTGTGATTGTATGATTGTCATTGTATGATTATGGCTGTATGATTGTGATTGCATGATTGTGATTGTATGATTGTGATTGCATGATTTTGAATGTATGATTGTGATTGTATGATTGTAATTGTATGATTGTGATTGTATGACTGTGATGTATGATTGTAATTGTATGATTATGATTATATGATTGTGATTGTATGATTGTGGTTGTATGACTGTGATTGTATGATTGTGATTGTATGATTGTGATTGTATGATTGTGAAAGTATAATTGTGATTGTATGATTGTGATTGTATGATTGTAATTGTATGATTATGATTATATGATTGTGATTGTATGATTGTGGTTGTATGACTGTGATTGTATGATTGTGATTGTATGATTGTGATTGTATGATTGTGAAAGTATAATTGTGATTGTATGATTGCGATAGTATGATTGTGATTGTATGATTGTGATTGTATGATTGTGATAGTATGATTGTGATTGTATGATTGTGATTGTATGGTTGTGGTTGTATGATTGTATTTGGGAGATTGTATTTGGGAGATTGTAATTGTATGATTGCGATTGTATGATTGTGATTGTATGATTATGATTGTATGATTGTGAATGTATGATTATGATTGTATGGTTGTGATTGTATGATTGTGATGGTATGATTGTGATTGTATGATTGCGATAGTATGATTGTGATTGTATGATTGTGATTGTATGATTGTGATTGGATGATTGTGATGGTATGATTGTGATTGTATGATTGCGATAGTATGATTGTGATTGTATGATTGTGATTGTATGATTGTGACAGTATGATTGTGTTTGTATGATTGTGATTGTATGATTGTGATTGTATGATTCTGATTGTATGATTGTGATTGTATGATTGTGATTGTATGATTGTGATTGTCTGATTGTGGTTGTATGATTGTGATTGTATGATTGTGATTGTACGATTGTCATTGAATGATTATGGCTGTATGATTGTGATTGCATGATTGTGATTGTATGATTGTGATTGCATGATTTTGAATGTATGATTGTGATTGTATGATTGTGATTTTATGATTGTGATTGTATGATTGTGATTGTATGACTGTGATTGTATGATTGTGATTGTATGATTGTGATTGTATGATTGTGACTGTATGATTGTGTTTGTATGATTGTGATTGTATGATTGTGATTGTATGATTGTGATAGTATGATTGTGATTGTATGATTGTGATTGTATGATTGTATTTGGGAGATTGTATTTGGGAGATTGTAATTGTACGATTGCGATTGTATGATTGTGATTGTATGATTGTGATGTATGATTGTAATTGTATGGTTATGATTGTATGATTGTGATTGTATGATTGTGATTGTATGACTGTGATTGTATGATTGTGAAAGTATGATTGTGATTGTATGATTGTGATTGTATGATTGTGATTGTATGATTGTGATTGTATGATTGTGATTGTATGATTGTGATTGTCTGATTGTGGTTGTATGATTGTGATTGTATGATTGTGATTGTATGATTGTCATTGTATGATTGAAATTGTATGATTGTGATTGTATGCTTGCGATTGTATGATCGTGATTGTATGATTGTGATTGTATGATTGTGGTTGTGCGATTGTGATTGTATGATTGTGATTGTATGATTATGATCGTATGATTGTGATTGTATGATTGTGATTGTATGATTGTGATTGTATGATTGTATTTGGGAGATTGTATTTGGGAGATTGTAATTGTATGATTGCGATTGTATGATTGTGATTGTACGATTGTGATGTATGATTGTAATTGTATGATTATGATTGTATGATTGTGATTGTATGATTGTGATTGTATGATTGTGATTGTATGATTGTGATTGTCTGATTGTGGTTGTATGATTGTGATTGTATGATTGTGATTGTATGATTGTCATTGTATGATTGTGATTGTATGATTGTATTTGGGAGATTGTATTTGGGAGATTGTAATTGTATGATTGCGATTGTATGATTGAAATTGTATGATTGTGATTGTATGCTTGCGATTGTATGATCGTGATTGTATGATTGTGATTGTATGATTGTGGTTGTGCGATTGTGATTGTATGATTGTGATTGTATGATTATGATCGTATGATTGTGATTGTATGATTATGATTGTATGATTGTGATCGTATGATTGTGATTGTATGATTGTGATTGGGAGATTGTATTTGGGAGATTGTAATTGTATGATTGCGATTGTATGATTGAGATTGTATGAATGTGATTGTATGCTTGCGATTGTATGATTGTGATTGTATGATTGTGATTGTATGATTGTGGTTGTGCGATTGTGATTGTATGATTGTGATTGTATGATTATGATCGTATGATTGTGATAGTATGATTATGTTTGTATGATTGTGATTGCATGATTGTGATTGTATGATTGTGAATGTATGATTATGATTGTATGGTTGTGATTGTATGATTGTGATGGTATGATTGTGATTGTATGATTGCGATAGTATGATTGTGATTGTATGATTGTGATTGTATGATTGTGACTGTATGATTGTGTTTGTATGATTGTGATTGTATGATTGTGATTGTATGATTGTGATAGTATGATTGTGATTGTATGATTGTGATTGTATGATTGTGATTGTATGATTGTATTTGGGAGATTGTATTTGGGAGATTGTAATTGTATGATTGCGATTGTATGATTGTGATTGTATGATTGTGATGTATGATTGTAATTGTATGATTATGATTATATGATTGTGATTGTATGATTGTGATTGTATGATTATGATTGTATGATTGTGAATGTATGATTATGATTGTATGGTTGTGATTGTATGATTGTGATGGTATGATTGTGATTGTATGATTGCGATAGTATGATTGTGATTGTATGATTGTGATTGTATGATTGTGATTGTATGATTGTCATTGTATGATTGTGATTGTATGATTGCGATAGTATGATTGTGATTGTATGATTGTGATTGTATGATTGTGACTGTATGATTGTGTTTGTATGATTGTGATTGTATGATTGTGATTGTATGATTGTGATAGTATGATTGTGATTGTATGATTGTGATTGTATGATTGTGATTGTATGATTGTATTTGGGAGATTGTATTTGGGAGATTGTAATTGTATGATTGCGATTGTATGATTGTGATTGTATGATTGTGATGTATGATTGTAATTGTATGATTATGATTATATGATTGTGATTGTATGATTGTGGTTGTATGACTGTGATTGTATGATTGTGATTGTATGATTGTGATTGTATGATTGTGAAAGTATAATTGTGATTGTATGATTGTGATTGTATGATTGTGATTGTATGATTGTGATTGTATGATTGTATTTGGGAGATTGTAATTGTATGATTGCGATTGTATGATTGTGATTGTATGATTGTGATGTATGATTGTAATTGTATGATTATGATTGTATGATTGTGATTGTATGATTGTGATTGTATGACTGTGATTGTATGATTGTGATTGTATGATTGTGATTGTATGATTGTCATACTATGATTGTGAAAGTATGATTGTGATTGTGTGATTGTGATTGTATGATTGTGATTGTATGATTGTGATTGTATGATTGTGATTGTCTGATTGTGGTTGTATGATTGTGATTGTATGATTGTGATTGTATGATTGTGATTGTATGATTGTGATTGTATGATTGTGATTGTATGATTGTGATTGTATGATTGTGATTGTATGCTTGTGATTGTATGATTGTGATTGTATGATTGTGATTGTATGATTGTGATTCTATGATTGTGAAAGTATGATTGTGATTGTGTGATTGTGATTGTATGATTGTGATTGTATGATTGTGATTGTATGATTGTGATTGTATGATTGTGATTGTATGATTGTGATTGTCTGATTGTGGTTGTATGATTGTGATTGTATGATTGTGATTGCATGATTGGAATTGTATGATTATGATTGTATGATTGTGATTGTATGATTGTGATGGTATGATTGTGATTGTATGATTGCGATAGTATGATTGTGATTGTATGATTGTGATTGTATGATTGTGATAGTATGATTGTGATTGTATGATTGTGATTGTATGGTTGTGGTTGTATGATTGTATTTGGGAGATTGTATTTGGGAGATTGTAATTGTATGATTGCGATTGTATGATTGTGATTGTATGATTATGATTGTATGATTGTGAATGTATGATTATGATTGTATGGTTGTGATTGTATGATTGTGATGGTATGATTGTGATTGTATGATTGCGATAGTATGATTGTGATTGTATGATTGTGATTGTATGATTGTGATTGGATGATTGTGATGGTATGATTGTGATTGTATGATTGCGATAGTATGATTGTGATTGTATGATTGTGATTGTATGATTGTGACAGTATGATTGTGTTTGTATGATTGTGATTGTATGATTGTGATTGTATGATTCTGATTGTATGATTGTGATTGTATGATTGTGATTGTCTGATTGTGGTTGTATGATTGTGATTGTATGATTGTGATTGTACGATTGTCATTGAATGATTATGGCTGTATGATTGTGATTGCATGATTGTGATTGTATGATTGTGATTGCATGATTTTGAATGTATGATTGTGATTGTATGATTGTGATTTTATGATTGTGATTGTATGATTGTGATTGTATGACTGTGATTGTATGATTGTGATTGTATGATTGTGATTGTATGATTGTGACTGTATGATTGTGTTTGTATGATTGTGATTGTATGATTGTGATTGTATGATTGTGATAGTATGATTGTGATTGTATGATTGTGATTGTATGATTGTATTTGGGAGATTGTATTTGGGAGATTGTAATTGTACGATTGCGATTGTATGATTGTGATTGTATGATTGTGATGTATGATTGTAATTGTATGGTTATGATTGTATGATTGTGATTGTATGATTGTGATTGTATGACTGTGATTGTATGATTGTGAAAGTATGATTGTGATTGTATGATTGTGATTGTATGATTGTGATTGTATGATTGTGATTGTATGATTGTGATTGTATGATTGTGATTGTCTGATTGTGGTTGTATGATTGTGATTGTATGATTGTGATTGTATGATTGTCATTGTATGATTGAAATTGTATGATTGTGATTGTATGCTTGCGATTGTATGATCGTGATTGTATGATTGTGATTGTATGATTGTGGTTGTGCGATTGTGATTGTATGATTGTGATTGTATGATTATGATCGTATGATTGTGATTGTATGATTGTGATTGTATGATTGTATTTGGGAGATTGTATTTGGGAGATTGTAATTGTATGATTGCGATTGTATGATTGTGATTGTATGATTGTGATGTATGATTGTAATTGTATGATTATGATTGTATGATTGTGATTGTATGATTGTGATTGTATGTTTGTGATTGTATGATTGTGATTGTCTGATTGTGGTTGTATGATTGTGATTGTATGATTGTGATTGTATGATTGTCATTGTATGATTGTGATTGTATGATTGTATTTGGGAGATTGTATTTGGGAGATTGTAATTGTATGATTGCGATTGTATGATTGAAATTGTATGATTGTGATTGTATGCTTGCGATTGTATGATCGTGATTGTATGATTGTGATTGTATGATTGTGGTTGTGCGATTGTGATTGTATGATTGTGATTGTATGATTATGATCGTATGATTGTGATTGTATGATTATGATTGTATGATTGTGATCGTATGATTGTGATTGTATGATTGTGATTGGGAGATTGTATTTGGGAGATTGTAATTGTATGATTGCGATTGTATGATTGAGATTGTATGAATGTGATTGTATGCTTGCGATTGTATGATTGTGATTGTATGATTGTGATTGTATGATTGTGGTTGTGCGATTGTGATTGTATGATTGTGATTGTATGATTATGATCGTATGATTGTGATAGTATGATTATGTTTGTATGATTGTGATTGCATGATTGTGATTGTATGATTGTGAATGTATGATTATGATTGTATGGTTGTGATTGTATGATTGTGATGGTATGATTGTGATTGTATGATTGCGATAGTATGATTGTGATTGTATGATTGTGATTGTATGATTGTGACTGTATGATTGTGTTTGTATGATTGTGATTGTATGATTGTGATTGTATGATTGTGATAGTATGATTGTGATTGTATGATTGTGATTGTATGATTGTGATTGTATGATTGTATTTGGGAGATTGTATTTGGGAGATTGTAATTGTATGATTGCGATTGTATGATTGTGATTGTATGATTGTGATGTATGATTGTAATTGTATGATTATGATTATATGATTGTGATTGTATGATTGTGATTGTATGATTATGATTGTATGATTGTGAATGTATGATTATGATTGTATGGTTGTGATTGTATGATTGTGATGGTATGATTGTGATTGTATGATTGCGATAGTATGATTGTGATTGTATGATTGTGATTGTATGATTGTGATTGTATGATTGTCATTGTATGATTGTGATTGTATGATTGCGATAGTATGATTGTGATTGTATGATTGTGATTGTATGATTGTGACTGTATGATTGTGTTTGTATGATTGTGATTGTATGATTGTGATTGTATGATTGTGATAGTATGATTGTGATTGTATGATTGTGATTGTATGATTGTGATTGTATGATTGTATTTGGGAGATTGTATTTGGGAGATTGTAATTGTATGATTGCGATTGTATGATTGTGATTGTATGATTGTGATGTATGATTGTAATTGTATGATTATGATTATATGATTGTGATTGTATGATTGTGGTTGTATGACTGTGATTGTATGATTGTGATTGTATGATTGTGATTGTATGATTGTGAAAGTATAATTGTGATTGTATGATTGTGATTGTATGATTGTGATTGTATGATTGTGATTGTATGATTGTATTTGGGAGATTGTAATTGTATGATTGCGATTGTATGATTGTGATTGTATGATTGTGATGTATGATTGTAATTGTATGATTATGATTGTATGATTGTGATTGTATGATTGTGATTGTATGACTGTGATTGTATGATTGTGATTGTATGATTGTGATTGTATGATTGTCATACTATGATTGTGAAAGTATGATTGTGATTGTGTGATTGTGATTGTATGATTGTGATTGTATGATTGTGATTGTATGATTGTGATTGTCTGATTGTGGTTGTATGATTGTGATTGTATGATTGTGATTGTATGATTGTGATTGTATGATTGTGATTGTATGATTGTGATTGTATGATTGTGATTGTATGATTGTGATTGTATGCTTGTGATTGTATGATTGTGATTGTATGATTGTGATTGTATGATTGTGATTCTATGATTGTGAAAGTATGATTGTGATTGTGTGATTGTGATTGTATGATTGTGATTGTATGATTGTGATTGTATGATTGTGATTGTATGATTGTGATTGTATGATTGTGATTGTCTGATTGTGGTTGTATGATTGTGATTGTATGATTGTGATTGCATGATTGGAATTGTATGATTATGATTGTATGATTGTGATTGTATGATTGTGATGGTATGATTGTGATTGTATGATTGCGATAGTATGATTGTGATTGTACGATTGTGATTGTAGGATTGTGATTGTATGATTGCGATTGTATGATTGTGATTGTATGATTATGATTTTATGATTGTGAATGTATTATTATGATTGTATAGTTGTGAATGTATGATTGTGATTGTATGATTGTATTTGGGAGATTTTAATTGTATGATTGCGATTGTATGATTGTGATTGTATGATTGTGATGTATGATTGTGATAGTATGATTCTGATTGTATGATTGTGGTTGTATGATTGTGATTGTCTGATTGTGGTTGTATGATTGTGATTGTATGATTGTGATTGTATGATTGTCATTGAATGATTATATCTGTATGATTGTGATTGCATGATTGTGATTGTATGATTGTGATTGCATGATTTTGAATGTATGATTGTGGTTGTATGATTGTGATTTTATGATTGTGATTGTATGATTGTGATTGTATGACTGTGATTGTATGATTGTGATTGTATGATTGTGATTGTATGATTGTGACTGTATGATTGTGTTTGTATGATTGTGATTGTATGATTGTGATTGTATGATTGTGATAGTATGATTGTGATTGTATGATTGTGATTGTATGATTGTATTTGGGAGATTGTATTTGGGAGATTGTAATTGTACGATTGCGATTGTATGATTGTGATTGTATGATTGTGATGTATGATTGTAATTGTATGATTATGATTGTATGATTGTGATTGTATGATTGTGATTGTATGACTGTGATTGTATGATTGTGAAAGTATGATTGTGATTGTATGATTGTGATTGTATGATTGTGATTGTATGATTGTGATTGTATGATTGTGATTGTATGATTGTGATTGTATGATTGTGATTGTATGATTGTGATTGTATGATTGTATTTGGGAGATTGTATTTGGGAGATTGTAATTGTATGATTGCGATTGTATGCTTGCGATTGTATGATTGTGATTGTATGATTGTGATTGTATGATTCTGATTGTATGATTGTGATTGTATGATTGTGATTGTCTGATTGTGGTTGTATGATTGTGATTGTATGATTGTGATTGTATGATTGTCATTGTATGATTATGGCTGTATGATTGTGATTGCATGATTGTGATTGTATGATTGTGATTGCATGATTTTGAATGAATGATTGTGATTGTATGATTGTGATTGTATGATTGTGATTGTATGATTGTGATTGTATGACTGTGATTGTATGATTGTGACTGTATGATTGTGATTGTATGATTGTCATTGTATGATTATGGCTGTATGATTGTGATTGCATGATTGTGATTGTATGATTGTGATTGCATGATTTTGAATGTATGATTGTGATTGTATGATTGTGATTGTATGATTGTGATTGTGTGATTGTGATTGTATGATTGTGATTGTATGATTGCGATTGTATGATTGTGATTGTATGATTGTGATAATATGATTGTGATTGTATGATTATGATCGTATGATTGTGATTGTATGATTATGTTTGTATGATTGTGATTGCATGATTGTGATTGTATGATTGTGATTGCATGATTGTGATTGTATGACTGTGATTGTATGATTGTGGTTGTATGATTGTGATTGTATGATTGTGATTGTATGATTGTGATTGCATGATTGTGATTGTATGATTGTGATTGTATGATTTTGATTTTATGATTGTGATTGTATGATTGTGAATGTATGATTCTGATTGTATGATAGTGATTGTCTGATTGTGGTTGTATGATTGTGATTGTATGATTGTGATTGTATGATTGTCATTGTATGATTATGGCTGTATGATTGTGATTGCATGATTGTGATTGTATGATTGTGATTGCATGATTTTGAATGTATGATTGTGATTGTATGATTGTAATTGTATGATTGTGATTGTATGACTGTGATTGTATGATTGTGTTTGTATGATTGTGATTGTATGATTGTGATTGTATAACTGTGATAGTATGATTGTGATTGTATGATGTGATTGTATGATTGTGATTGTATGATTGTATTTGGGAGATTGTGTTTGGGAGATTGTAATTGTATGATCGCGATTGTATGATAGAGATTGTATGATTGTGATTGTATGCTTGCGATTGTATGATTGCGATTGTATGATTGTGATTGTATGATAGTGATTGTATGATTGTATTTGGGAGATTGTAATTGTATGATTGCGATTGTATGATTGTGATTGTATGATTGTGATGTATGATTGTAATTGTATGATTATGATTGTATGATTGTGATTGTATGATTGTGATTGTATGACTGTGATTGTATGATTGTGATTGTATGATTGTGATTGTATGATTGTCATACTATGATTGTGAAAGTATGATTGTGATTGTGTGATTGTGATTGTATGATTGTGATTGTATGATTGTGATTGTATGATTGTGATTGTATGATTGTGATTGTATGATTGTGATTGTATGATTGTGATTGTATGATTGTGATTGTATGATTGTGATTGTATGATTGTGATTCTATGATTGTGAAAGTATGATTGTGATTGTGTGATTGTGATTGTATGATTGTGATTGTATGATTGTGATTGTATGATTGTGATTGTATGATAGTGATTGTATGATTGTGATTGTATGATTGTGATTGTATGATTGTGATTGTATGATTGTGATTCTATGATTGTGATTGTATGATTGTGATTGTATGATTGTGATTGTCTGATTGTGGTTGTATGATTGTGATTGTATGATTGTGATTGTATGATTGTCATTGTATGATTGTGATTGTATGATTGTATTTGGGAGATTGTATTTGGGAGATTGTAATTGTATGATTGCGATTGTATGATTGAGATTGTATGATTGTGATTGTATGCTTGCGATTGTATGATTGTGATTGTATGATTGTGATTGTATGATTGTGGTTGTGCGATTGTGATTGTATTATTGTGATTGTATGATTGTGATGGTATGATTGTGATCGTATAATTGTGATCGTATGATTGTGATCGTATGATTGTGATCGTATGATTGTGATTGCATGATTGTGATTGGGAGATTGTATTTGGGAGATTGTAATTGTATGATTGCGATTGTATGATTGAGATTGTATGAATGTGATTGTATGCTTGCGATTGTATGATTGTGATTGTATGATTGTGATTGTATGATTGTGGTTGTGCGATTGTGATTGTATGATTGTGATTGTATGATTATGATCGTATGATTGTGGTAGTATGATTATGTTTGTATGATTGTGATTGCATGATTGTGATTGTATGATTGTGATTGTATGATTGTGATTGTATGACTGTGATTGTATGATTGTGATTGTATGATTGTGATTGTGTGATTGTGATTGCATGATTGTGATTGTATGATTGTGATAGTATGATTTTGATTGTATGATTGTGATTGTATGATTGTGATTGTATGATTCTGATTGTATGATTGTGATTGTATGATTGTGATTGTCTGATTGTGGTTGTATGATTGTGATTGTACGATTGTGATTGTATGATTGTCATTGTATGATTATGGCTGTATGATTGTGATTGCATGATTGTGATTGTATGATTGTGATTGCATGATTTTGAATGAATGATTGTGATTGCATGATTGTGATTGTATGATTGTGATTGCATGATTTTGAATGTATGATTGTGATTGTATGATTGTGATTGTGTGATTGTGATTGTATGATTGTGATTGTATGATTGTGATTGTATGATTGTGATTGTATGATTGTGATAATATGATTGTGATTGTATGATTATGATCGTATGATTGTGATTGTATGATTATGTTTGTATGATTGTGATTGCATGATTGTGATTGTATGATTGTGATTGCATGATTGTGATTGTATGACTGTGATTGTATGATTGTGATTGTATGATTGTGATTGTATGATTGTGATTGTATGATTGTGATTGCATGATTGTGATTGTATGATTGTGATTGTATGATTTTGATTTTATGATTGTGATTGTATGATTGTGAATGTATGATTCTGATTGTATGATTGTGATTGTCTGATTGTGGTTGTATGATTGTGATTGTATGATTGTGATTGTATGATTGTCATTGTATGATTATGGCTGTATGATTGTGATTGCATGATTGTGATTGTATGATTGTGATTGCATGATTTTGAATGTATGATTGTGATTGTATGATTGTAATTGTATGATTGTGATTGTATGACTGTGATTGTATGATTGTGTTTGTATGATTGTGATTCTATGATTGTGATTGTATAACAGTGATAGTATGATTGTGATTGTATGATGTGATTGTATGATTGTGATTGTATGATTGTATTTGGGAGATTGTGTTTGGGAGATTGTAATTGTATGATTGCGATTGTATGATAGAGATTGTATGATTGTGATTGTATGCTTGCGATTGTATGATTGCGATTGTATGATTGTGATTGTATGATAGTGATTGTATGATTGTGATTGTATGATTGTGATTGTATGATTGTGATTGTATGATTGTGATTCTATGATTGTGATTGTATGATTGTGATTGTATGATTGTGATTGTATGATTGTGATTGTATGATTCTGATTGTATGATTGTGATTGTATGATTGTGATTGTATGATTGTGATTGTATGATTGGAATTGTATGATTGCGATAGTATGATTGTGATTGTATGATTGCGATAGTATGATTGTGATTGTACGATTGTGATTGTATGATTGTGATTGTATGATTGCGATTGTATGATTGTGATTGTATGATTATGATTGTATGATTGTGAATGTATGATTATGATTGTATGGTTGTGATTGTATGATTGTGATGGTATGATTGTGATTGTATGATTGCGATAGTATGATTGTGATTGTATGATTGTGATTGTATGATTGTGACTGTATGATTGTGTTTGTATGATTGTGATTGTATGATTGTGATTGTATGATTGTGATTGTATGATTGTGATTGTATGATTGTGATTGTATGATTGTGATTGTATGATTGTATTTGGGAGATTGTATTTGGGAGATTGTAATTGTATGATTGCGATTGTATGATTGTGATTGTATGATTGTGATGTATGATTGTAATTGTATGATTATGATTATATGATTGTGATTGTATGATTGTGGTTGTATGACTGTGATTGTATGATTGTGATTGTATGATTGTGATTGTATGATTGTGAAAGTATAATTGTGATTGTATGATTGTGATTGTATGATTGTGATTGTATGATTGTGATTGTATGATTGTATTTGGGAGATTGTAATTGTATGATTGCGATTGTATGATTGTGATTGTATGATTGTGATGTATGATTGTAATTGTATGATTATGATTGTATGATTGTGATTGTATGATTGTGATTGTATGACTGTGATTGTATGATTGTGATTGTATGATTGTGATTGTATGATTGTCATACTATGATTGTGAAAGTATGATTGTGATTGTGTGATTGTGATTGTATGATTGTGATTGTATGATTGTGATTGTATGATTGTGATTGTCTGATTGTGGTTGTATGATTGTGATTGTATGATTGTGATTGTATGATTGTGATTGTATGATTGTGATTGTATGATTGTGATTGTATGATTGTGATTGTATGATTGTAATTGTATGATTGTGATTGTATGATTGTGATTGTATGATTGTGATTGTATGATTGTGATTGTATGATTGTGATTCTATGATTGTGAAAGTATGATTGTGACTGTGTGATTGTGATTGTATGATTGTGATTGTATGATTGTGATTGTATGATTGTGATTGTATGATTGTGATTGTATGATTGTGATTGTCTGATTGTGGTTGTATGATTGTGATTGTATGATGGTGATTGCATGATTGGAATTGTATGATTATGATTGTATGATTGTGATTGTAGGATTGTGATGGTATGACTGTGACTGTATGATTGCGATAGTATGATTGTGATTGTACGATTGTGATTGTAGGATTGTGATTGTATGATTGCGATTGTATGATTGTGATTGTATGATTATGATTTTATGATTGTGAATGTATT
Source organism: Megachile rotundata (assembly GCF_050947335.1). Lineage (NCBI taxonomy): Eukaryota > Metazoa > Arthropoda > Insecta > Hymenoptera > Megachilidae > Megachile > Megachile rotundata. Next base: position 308,797 of record NW_027473323.1, on the reverse strand, counting down.
ATTATGATTGAATAGTTGTGATTGTATGATTGTGATTGTATGATTGTATTTGGGAGATTTTAATTGTATGATTGCGATTGTATGATTGTGATTGTATGATTGTGATGTATGATTGTTATTGTATGATTATGATTGTATGATTGTGATTGTATGATTGTGATTGTATGACTGTGATTGTATTATTGTGATTGTATGATTGTGATTGTATGATTGTGATTGTATGATTGTGATTGTATGATTGTGATTCTATGATTGTGAAAGTATGATTGTGATTGTGTGATTGTGATTGTATGATTGTGATTGTCTGATTGTGATTGTATGATTGTGATTGTATGATTGTGATTGTATGATTGTGATTGTATGATTGTGATTGTCTGATTGTGGTTGTATGATTGTGATTGTATGATTGTGATTGCATGATTGTGATTGTATGATTGTGATTGTATGATTGTGATTGCATGATTGGAATTGTATGATTATGATTGTATGATTGTGATTGTATGATTGTGATGGTATGATCGTGATTGTATGATTGCGATAGTATGATTGTGATTGTACGATTGTGATTGTAGGATTGTGATTGTATGATTGCGATTCTATGATTGTGATTGTATGATTATGATTGTATGATTGTGAATGTATGATTATGATTGTATGGTTGTGATTGTATGATTGTGATTGTATGATTGTGATTGTATGATTTTATTTGGGAGATTGTATTTGGGAGATTGTAATTGTATGATTGCGATTGTATGATTGTGATGGTATGATTGTGATGTATGATTGTAATTGTGTGATTATGATTGTATGATTGTGATTGTATGATTGTGATTGTATGATTGTGATTGTATGACTGTATTTGTATGATTGTGATTGTATGATTGTGATTGTATGATTGTGATTGTATGATTGTGATTGTATGATTGTGAAAGTATGATTGTGATTGTATGATTGTGATTGTATGATTGTGATTGTATGATTGTGATGTATGATTGTAATTGTATGATTATGATTGTATGATTGTGATTGTGTGATTGTGATTGTATGACTGTGATTGTATGATTGTGATTGTATGATTGTGATTGTATGATTGTGACTCTATGATTGTGAAAGTATGATTGTGATTGTGTGATTGTGATTGTATAATTGTGATTGTATGATTGTGATTGTATGATTGTGATTGTATGATTGTGATTGTCTGATTGTGGTTGTGCGATTGTGATTGTATGATTGAGATTGTATGATTGTGATTGTATGATATTGATTGTATGATTGTGATTGTATGATTGTGATTGTCTGATTGTGGTTGTATGATTGTGATTGTATGATTGTGATTGTATGATTGTGATTGTATGATTGTGATTGTATGATTGTGATTGTATGATTCTGATTCTATGATTGTGAAAGTATGATTCTGATTCTATGATTGTGAAAGTATGATTGTGATTGTGTGATTGTGATTGTATGATTGTGATTGTATGATTGTGATTGTATGATTGTGATTGTATGATTGTGATTGTATGATTGTGACTGTCTGATTGTGGTTGTATGATTGTGATTGTATGATTGTGATTGTATGACTGTGATTGTATGATTGTGATTGTATGATTGTGATTGTATGATTGTGATTGTATGATTGTGAAAGTATGATTGCGATTGTATGATTGTGATTGTATGATTGTCATTGTATGATTGTGATTGTATGATTGTGATTGTATGATTGTATTTGGGAGATTGTATTTGGGAGATTGTAATTGTATGATTGCGATTGTATGATTGTGATTGTATGATTGTGATGTATGATTGTAATTGTATGATTATGATTGTATGATTGTGATTGTATGATTGTGATTGTATGATTGTGATTGTATGACTGTATTTGTATGATTGTGATTGTATGATTGTGATTGTATGATTGTGATTGTATGATTGTGATTGTATGATTGTGATTGTATGATTGTGATTGTATGATTGTGAATGTATGATTGTGATTGTATGATTGTGAATGTATGATTGTGATTGTATGATTGTGATGTATGATTGTAATTGTATGATTATGATTGTATGATTGTGATTGTATGATTGTGATTGTATGACTGTGATTGTATGATTGTGATTGTATGACTGTGACTCTATGATTGTGAGAGTATGATTGTGATTGTGTGATTGTGATTGTATGATTGTGATTGTATGATTGTGATTGTATGATTGTGATTGTCTGATTGTGGTTGTGCGATTGTGATTGTATGATTGTGATTGTATGATTGTGATTGTATGATTTTGATTGTATGATTGTGATTCTATGATTGTGATTGTATGATTGTGATTGTATGATTGTGATTGTATGATTGTGATTGTATGATTGTGATTGTATGATTGTGATTGTATGATTGTGATTGTCTGATTGTGGTTGTATGATTGTGATTGTATGATTGTGATTGTATGATGTGATTGTATGATTGTGATTGTATGATTGTATTTGGGAGATTGTATTTGGGAGATTGTAATTGTATGATTGCGATTGTATGATTGAGATTGTATGATTGTGATTGTATGCTTGCGATTGTATGTTTGTGATTGTATGATTGTGATTGTATGATTGTGGTTGTGCGATTGTGATTGTATGATTGTGATTGTATGATTATGATCGGATGATTGTGATTGTATGATTATGTTTGTATGATTGCGATTGCATGATTGTGATTGTATGATTGTGATTGCATGATTGTAATTGTATGATTGCGATTGTATGATTGTGATTGTATGATTGTGATGTATGATTGTAATTGTATGATTATGATTGTATGATTGTGATTGTATGATTGCGATTGTATGATTTTGGTTGTATGATTATGGTTGTATGATTGTGATTGTATGATTGTGATTGTATGATTGTGATGGTATGATTGTGATTGTATGATTGTGATTGTATGATTGTGATTGTATGATTGTGATTGTATGATTGTGATTGTATGATTTTGATTGTATGATTGTGATTCTATGATTGTGATTGTATGATTGTGATTGTATGATTGTGATTGTATGATTGTGACTGTATGATTGTGATTGTATGATTGTGATTGTCTGATCGTGATTGTATGATTGTGATTGTATGATTGTGATTGTATGATTGTGATTGTATGATTGTGATTGTATGATTGTGATTGTATGATTGTGATTGTCTGATTGTGGTTGTATGATTGTGATTGTATGATTGTGATTGTATGATGTGATTGTATGATTGTGATTGTATGATTGTATTTGGGAGATTGTATTTGGGAGATTGTAATTGTATGATTGCGATTGTATGATTGTGATTGCATGATTGTAATTGTATGATTGCGATTGTATGATTGTGATTGTATGATTGTGATGTATGATTGTAATTGTATGATTATGATTGTATGATTGTGATTGTATGATTGCGATTGTATGATTGTGGTTGTATGATTATGGTTGTATGATTGTGATTGTATGATTGTGATTGTATGATTGTGATGGTATGATTGTGATTGTATGATTGTGATTGTATGATTGTGATTGTATGATTGTGATTGTATGATTGTGATTGTATGATTTTGATTGTATGATTGTGATTCTATGATTGTGATTGTATGATTGTGATTGTATGATTGTGATTGTATGATTGTGATTGTATGATTGTGATTGTCTGATTGTGATTGTATGATTGTGATTGTATGATTGTGATTGTATGATTGTGATTGTATGATTGTGATTGTATGATTGTGATTGTCTGATTGTGGTTGTATGATTGTGATTGTATGATTGTGATTGTATGATGTGATTGTATGATTGTGATTGTATGATTGTATTTGGGAGATTGTATTTGGGAGATTGTAATTGTATGATTGCGATTGTATGATTGAGATTGTATGATTGTGATTGTATGCTTGCGATTGTATGTTTGTGATTGTATGATTGTGATTGTATGATTGTGGTTGTGCGATTGTGATTGTATGATTGTGATTGTATGATTATGATCGGATGATTGTGATTGTATGATTATGTTTGTATGATTGCGATTGCATGATTGTGATTGTATGATTGTGATTGCATGATTGTAATTGTATGATTGCGATTGTATGATTGTGATTGTATGATTGTGATGTATGATTGTAATTGTATGATTATGATTGTATGATTGTGATTGTATGATTGCGATTGTATGATTGTGGTTGTATGATTATGGTTGTATGATTGTGATTGTATGATTGTGATTGTATGATTGTGATGGTATGATTGTGATTGTATGATTGTGATTGTATGATTGTGATTGTATGATTCTGATTGTATGATTGTGAAAGTATGATTGTGATTGTATGATTGTGATTGTATGATTGTGATTGTATGATTGTGATTGTATGATTGGAATTGTATGATTGCGATAGTATGATTGTGATTGTATTATTGCGATAGTATGATTGTGATTCTACGATTGTGATTGTATGATTGTGATTGTATGATTGCGATTGTATGATTGTGATTGTATGATTATGATTGTATGATTGTGATTGTATGATTATGATTGTATGGTTGTGATTGTATGATTGTGATGGTATGATTGTGATTGTATGATTGCGATAGTATGATTGTGATTGTATGATTGTGATTGTATGATTGTGACTGTATGATTGTGTTTGTATGATTGTGATTGTATGATTGTGATTGTATGATTGTGATAGTATGGTTGTGATTGTATGATTGTGATTGTATGATTGTGATTGTATGATTGTGACTGTATGATTGTGTTTGTATGATTGTGATTGTATGATTGTGATTGTATGATTGTGATAGTATGATTGTGATTGTATGATTGTGATTGTATGATTGTGATTGTATGATTGCATTTGGGAGATTGTATTTGGGAGATTGTAATTGTATGATTGCGATTGTATGATTGTGATTGTATGATTGTGATTGTATGATTGTGATGTATGATTGTAATTGTATGATTATGATTGTATGATTGTGATTGTATGATTGTGATTGTATGATTGTGATTGTCTGATTGTGGTTGTATGATTGTGATTGTATGATTGTGATTGTATGATTGTGATTGTATGACTGTGATTGTATGATTGTGATTGTATGATTGTGATTGTATGATTGTGATACTATGATTGTGAAAGTATGATTGTGATTGTGTGATTGTGATTGTATGATAGCGATAGTATGATTGTGATTGTACGATTGTGATTGTAGGATTGTGATTGTATGATTTAGATTGTATGATTGTGATTGTATGATTATGATTGTATGATTGTGAATGTATTATTATGATTGTATGGTTGTGATTGTATGATTGTGATTGTATGATTGTATTTGGGAGATTGTAATTGTATGATTGCGATTGTATGATTGTGATTGTATGATTGTGATGTATGATTGTAATTGTATGATTATGATTGTATGATTGTGATTGTATGATTGTGATTGTATGATTGTGATTGTATGATTGTGATAGTATGATTGTGATTGTATGATTGTGATTGTATGATTGTGATTGTATGATTGTATTTGTATGATTGTGGCTGTATGATTATGATTGTATGATTGTGATTGTATGATTGTGATGGTATGATTGTGATTGTATGATTGCGATAGTATGATTGTGATTGTACGATTGTGATCGTATGATTGTTATTGTATGATTGCGATTGTATGATTGTGATTGTATGATTATGATTGTATGATTGTGAATGTATGATTATGATTGTATGGTTGTGATTGTATGATTGTGATGGTATGATTGTGATTGTATGATTGCGATAGTATGATTGTGATTGTATGATTGTGATTGTATGATTGTGACTGTATGATTGTGTTTGTATGATTGTGATTGTATGATTGTGATTGTATGATTGTGATAGTATGATTGTGATTGTATGATTGTGATTGTATGATTGTGATTGTATGATTGTATTTGGGAGATTGTATTTGGGAGATTGTAATTGTACGATTGCGATTGTATGATTGTGATTGTATGATTGTGATGTATGATTGTAATTGTATGATTATGATTGTATGATTGTGATTGTATGATTGTGATTGTATGACTGTGATTGTATGATTGTGAAAGTATGATTGTGATTGTATGATTGTGATTGTATGATTGTGATTGTATGATTGTGATTGTATGATTGTGATTGTATGATTGTGATTGTATGATTGTGATTGTATGATTGTGATTGTATGATTGTATTTGGGAGATTGTATTTGGGAGATTGTAATTGTATGATTGCGATTGTATGATTGTGATTGTATGATTGTGATGTATGATTGTGATTGTATGATTGTGATTGTATGATTGTGATTGTATGATTGTGATTGTATGATTGTGATTGTATGATTGTGATTGTATGATTGTGATTGTATGATTGTGATTGTATGATTCTGATTGTATGATTGTGAAAGTATGATTGTGATTGTATGATTGTGATTGTATGATTGTGATTGTATGATTGGAATTGTATGATTATGATTGTATGATTGTGATTGTATGATTGTGATGGTATGATTGTGATTGTATGATTGCGATAGTATGATTGTGATTGTACGATTGTGATTGTAGGATTGTGATTGTATGATTTAGATTGTATGATTGTGATTGTATGATTATGATTGTATGATTGTGAATGTATTATTATGATTGTATGGTTGTGATTGTATGATTGTGATTGTATGATTCTATTTGGGAGATTGTAATTGTATGATTGCGATTGTATGATTGTGATTGTATGATTGTGATGTATGATTGTAATTGTATGATTATGATTGTATGATTGTGATTGTATGATAGTGATTGTATGATTGTGATTGTATGATTGTGATAGTATGATTGTGATTGTATGATTGTGATTGTATGATTGTGATTGTATGATGGTATTTGTATGATTGTGGCTGTATGATTATGATTGTATGATTGTGATTGTATGATTGTGATGGTATGATTGTGATTGTATGATTGCGATAGTATGATTGTGATTGTACGATTGTGATTGTATGATTGTTATTGTATGATTGCGATTGTATGATTGTGATTGTATGATTATGATTGTATGATTGTGAATGTATGATTATGATTGTATGGTTGTGATTGTATGATTCTGATGGTATGATTGTGATTGTATGATTGCGATAGTATGATTGTGATTGTATGATTGTGATTGTATCATTGTGACTGTATGATTGTGTTTGTATGATTGTGATTGTATGATTGTGATTGTATGATTGTGATAGTATGATTGTGATTGTATGATTGTGATTGTATGATTGTGATTGTATGATTGTATTTGGGAGATTGTATTTGGGAGATTGTAATTGTACGATTGCGATTGTATGATTGTGATTGTATGATTGTGATGTATGATTGTAATTGTATGATTATGATTGTATGATTGTGATTGTATGATTGTGATTGTATGACTGTGATTGTATGATTGTGAAAGTATGATTGTGATTGTATGATTGTGATTGTATGATTGTGATTGTATGATTGTGATTGTATGATTGTGATTGTATGATTGTGATTGTATGATTGTGATTGTATGATTGTGATTGTATGATTGTATTTGGGAGATTGTATTTGGGAGGTTGTAATTGTATGATTGCGATTGTATGATTGTGATTGTATGAATGTGATGTATGATTGTAATTGTATGATTATGATTGTATGATTGTGATTGTATGATTGTGATTGTATGATTGTGATTGTCTGATTGTGGTTGTATGATTGTGATTGTATGATTGTGATTGTATGATTGTCATTGTATGTTTGTGATTGTATGATTGTATTTGGGAGATTGTAATTGTATGATTGCGATTGTATGATTGAAATTGTATGATTGTGATTGTATGCTTGCGATGGTATGATTGTGATTGTATGATTGTGATTGTATGATTGTGGTTGTGCGATTGTGATTGTATGATTGTGATTGTATGATTATGATCGTATGATTGTGATTGTATGATTATGATTGTATGATTGTGATTGCATGATTGAGATTGTATGATTGTGATTGTATGCTTGCGATTGTATGATTGTGATTGTATGATTGTGATTGTATGATAGTGATTGTATGATTGTGATTGTATGATTGTGATTGTATGATTGTGATTGTATGATTGTGATTGTATGATTGTGATTCTATGATTGTGATTGTATGATTGTGATTGTATGATTGTGATTGTCTGATTGTGGTTGTATGATTGTGATTGTATGATTGTGATTGAATGATTGTCATTGTATGATTGTGATTGTATGATTGTATTTGGGAGATTGTATTTGGGAGATTGCAATTGTATGATTGCGATTGTAAGATTGAGATTGTATGATTGTGATTGTATGCTTGCGATTGTATGATTGTGATTGTATGATTGTGATTGTATGATTGTGATTGTATGATTGTGGTTGTGCGAATGTGATTGTATTATTGTGATTGTATGATTGTGATCGTATGATTGTGATCGTATGATTGTGATCGTATGATTGTGATCGTATGATTGTGATCGTATGATTGTGATCGTATGATTGTGATTGTATGATTGTGATTGGGAGATTGTGTTTGGGAGATTGTAATTGTATGATTGCGATTGTATGATAGAGATTGTATGATTGTGATTGTATGCTTGCGATTGTATGATTGTGATTGTATGATTGTGATTGTATGATAGTGATTGTATGATTGTGATTGTATGATTGTGATTGTATGATTGTATTTGGGAGATTGTAATTGTATGATTGCGATTGTATGATTGTGATTGTATGATTGTGATGTATGATTGTAATTGTATGATTATGATTGTATGGTTGTGATTGTATGATTGTGATGGTATGATTGTGATTGTATGATTGCGATAGTATGATTGTGATTGTATGATTGTGATTGTATGATTGTGACTGTATGATTGTGTTTGTATGATTGTGATTGTATGATTGTGATTGTATGATTGTGATTGTATGATTGTGATAGTATGATTGTGATTGTATGATTGTGATTGTATGATTGTGATTGTATGTATGTATTTGGGAGATTGTATTTGGGAGATTGTAATTGTATGATTGCGATTGTATGATTGTGATTGTATGATTGTGATGTATGATTGTAATTGTATGATTATGATTATATGATTGTGATTGTATGATTGTGGTTGTATGACTGTGATTGTATGATTGTGATTGTATGATTGTGATTGTATGATTGTGAAAGTATAATTGTGATTGTATGATTGTGATTGTATGATTGTGATTGTATGATTGTCATACTATGATTGTGAAAGTATGATTGTGATTGTGTGATTGTGATTGTATGATTGTGATTGTATGATTGTGATTGTATGATTGTGATTGTCTGATTGTGGTTGTGTGATTGTGATTGTATGATTGTGATTGTATGATTGTGACTGTATGATTGTGATTGTATGATTGTGATTGTATGATTGTGATTGTATGATTGTGATTGTATGATTGTGATTGTATGATTGTAATTGTATGATTGTGATTGTATGATTGTGATTGTATGATTCTGATTGTATGATTGTGAAAGTATGATTGTGATTGTATGATTGTGATTGTATGATTGTGATTGTATGATTGGAATTGTATGATTATGATTGTATGATTGTGATTGTATGATTGTGATGGTATGATCGTGATTGTATGATTGCGATAGTATGATTGTGATTGTACGATTGTGATTGTAGGATTGTGATTGTATGATTTAGATTGTATGAATGTGATTGTATGATTATGATTGTATGATTGTGAATGTATTATTATGATTGTATGGTTGTGATTGTATGATTGTGATTGTATGATTGTATTTGGGTGATTGTAATTGTATGATTGCGATTGTATGATTGTGATTGTATGATTGTGATGTATGATTGTAACTGTATGATTATGATTGTATGATTGTGATTGTATGATTGTGATTGTATGACTGTGATTGTATGATTGTGATTGTATGATTGTGACTGTATGATTGTGATTGTATGATTGTGATTCTATGATTGTGATTGTATGATTGTGATTGTATGATTGTGATTGTATGATTGTGATTGTATGATTGTGATTGTATGATTGTGATTCTATGATTGTGATTGTATGATTGTGATTGTATGATTGTGGTTGTATGACTGTGATTGTATGATTGTGATTGTATGATTGTGATTGTATGATTGTGAAAGTATAATTGTGATTGTATGATTGTGATTGTATGATTGTGATTGTATGATTGTGATTGTATGATTGTATTTGGGAGATTGTAATTGTATGATTGCGATTGTATGATTGAGATTGTATGATTGTGATGTATGATTGTAATTGTATGATTATGATTGTATGATTGTGATTGTATGATTGTGATTGTATGACTGTGATTGTATGATTGTGATTGTATGATTGTCATACTACGATTGTGAAAGTATGATTGTGATTGTGTGATTGTGATTGTATGATTGTGATTGTATGATTGTGATTGTATGATTGTGATTGTCTGATTGTGGTTGTGTGATTGTGATTGTATGATTGTGATTGTATGATTGTGATTATATGACTGTGATTGTATGATTGTGATTGTATGATTGTGACTATATGATTGTGATTGTATGATTGTGAAAGAATGATTGTGATTGTATGATTGTGATTATATGATTGTGATTGTATGATTGTGATTGTATGATTGTGATTGTATGATTGTGATTCTATGATTGTGAAATTATGATTGTGATTGTGTGATTGTGATTGTATGATTGTGATTGTATGATTGCGATAGTATGATTGTGATTGTACGATTGTGATTGTAGGATTGTGATTGTATGATTGCGATTGTATGATTGTGATTGTATGATTATGATTGTATGATTGTGAATGTATTATTATGATTGTATAGTTGTGATTGTATGATTGTATTTGGGAGATTTTAATTGTATGATTGCGATTGTATGATTGTGATTGTATGATTGTGATGTATGATTGTTATTGCATGATTATGATTGTGTGATTGTGATTGTATGATTGTGATTGTATGACTGTGATTGTATGATTGTGATTGTATGATTGTGATTGTATGATTATGATTGTATGATTGTGATTGCATGATTGAGATTGTATGATTGTGATTGTATGCTTGCGATTGTATGATTGTGATTGTATGATTGTGATGTATGATTGTCATACTATGATTGTGAAAGTATGATTGTGATTGTGTGATTGTGATTGTATGATTGTGATTGTATGATTGTGATTGTATGATTGTGATTGTCTGATTGTGGTTGTGTGATTGTGATTGTATGATTGTGATTGTATGATTGCGATTGTATGATTGTGATTGTATGATTGTGATTGTATGATTGTGATTGTATGATTGTGATTGTATGATTGTGATTGTATGATTGTGATTGTATGATTGTGATTGTATGATTGTGATTGTATGATTGTGATTGTATGATTCTGATTGTATGATTGTGAAAGTATGATTGTGATTGTATGATTGTGATTGTATGATTGTGATTGTATGATTGGAATTGTATGATTATGATTGTATGACTGTGATTGTATGATTGTGATGGTATGATTGTGATTGTATGATTGCGATAGTATGATTGTGATTGTACGATTGTGATTGTAGGATTGTGATTGTATGATTTAGATTGTATGATTTAGATTGTATGATTGTGATTGTATGATTATGATTGTATGATTGTGAATGTATTATTATGATTGTATGGTTGTGATTGTATGATTGTGATTGTATGATTGTATTTGGGAGATTGTAATTGTATGATTGCGATTGTATGATTGTGATTGTATGATTGTGATGTATGATTGTAATTGTATGATTATGATTGTATGATTGTGATTGTATGATTGTGATTATATGACTGTGATTGTATGATTGTGATTGTATGATTGTGATTGTATGATTGTGATTGTATGATTGTGAAAGAATGATTGTGATTGTATGATTGTGATTATATGATTGTGATTGTATGATTGTGATTGTATGATTGTGATTGTATGATTGTGATTCTATGATTGTGAAATTATGATTGTGATTGTGTGATTGTGATTGTATGATTGTGATTGTATGATTGCGATAGTATGATTGTGATTGTACGATTGTGATTGTAGGATTGTGATTGTATGATTGCGATTGTATGATTGTGATTGTATGATTATGATTGTATGATTGTGAATGTATTATTATGATTGTATAGTTGTGATTGTATGATTGTGATTGTATGACTGTATTTGTATGATTGTGATTGTATGATTGTGATTGTATGATTGTGATTGTATGATTGTGATTGTATGATTGTGAAAGTATGATTGTGATTGTATGATTGTGATTGTATGATTGTGATTGTATGATTGTGATTGTATGATTGTGATTGTATGATTATGATTGTATGATTGTGATTGCATGATTGAGATTGTATGATTGTGATTGTATGCTTGCGATTGTATGATTGTGATTGTATGATTGTGATTGTATGATTCTGATTGTATGATTGTGAAAGTATGATTGTGATTGTATGATTGTGATTGTATGATTGTGATTGTATGATTGGAATTGTATGATTATGATTGTATGATTGTGAAATTATGATTGTGATTGTATGATTGTGATTGTATGATTGTGATTGTATGATTGTGATTGTATGATTGTGATTGTATGATTATGATTGTATGATTGTGATTGCATGATTGAGATTGTATGATTGTGATTGTATGCTTGCGATTGTATGATTATGATTGTATGGTTGTGATTGTATGATTGTGATTGTATGATTGTGATTGTATGATTTTATTTGGGAGATTGTATTTGGGAGATTGTAATTGTATGATTGCGATTGTATGATTGTGATTGTATGATTGTGATGTATGATTGTAATTGTATGATTATGATTGTATGATTGTGATTGTATGATTGTGATTGGATGATTGTGATTGTATGACTGTATTTGTATGATTGTGATTGTATGATTGTGATTGTATGATTGTGATTGTATGATTGTGATTGTATGATTGTGAAAGTATGATTGTGATTGTATGATTGTGATTGTATGATTGTGATTGTATGATTGTGATGTATGATTGTGATTGTATGATTGTGATTGTCTGATTGTGGTTGTGCGATTGTGATTGTATGATTGTGATTGTATGATTGTGATTGTATGATTTTGATTGTATGATTGTGATTGTATGATTGTGATTGTATCATTGTGATTGTATGATTGTGATTGTCTGATTGTGGTTGTATGATTGTGATTGTATGATTGTGATTGTATGATTGTGATTGTATGATTGTGATTGTATGATTGTGATTGTATGATTCTGATTCTATGATTGTGAAAGTATGATTGCGATAGTATGATTGTGACTGTACGATTGTGATTGTAGGATTGTGATTGTATGATTGCGATTGTATGATTGTGATTGTATGATTGTGATGTATGATTGTAATTGTATGATTATGATTGTATGATTGTGATTGTATGATTGTGATTCTATGATTGTGATCGTATGATTGTAATTGTATGATTGTGATTGTATGATTGTGATTTTATGATTGTGATTGTATGATTGTGATTGTATGATTGTGATTGTATGACTGTGATTGTATGATTGTGATTGTATGATTGTGATTGTATGATTGTGATTGTATGATTGTGAAAGTATGATTGCGATTGTATGATTGTGATTGTATGATTGTCATTGTATGATTGTGAATGTATGATTGTGATTGTATGATTGTATTTGGGAGATTGTATTTGGGAGATTGTAATTGTATGATTGCGATTGTATGATTGTGATTGTATGATTGTGATGTATGATTGTAATTGTATGATTATGATTGTATGATTGTGATTGTATGATTGTAATTGTATGATTGTGATTGTATGACTGTATTTGTATGATTGTGATTGTATGATTGTGATTGTATGATTGTGATTGTATGATTGTGAAAGTATGATTGTGATTGTATGATTGTGATTGTATGATTGTGATTGTATGATTGTGATGTATGATTGTAATTGTATGATTATGATTGTATGATTGTGATTGTATGATTGTGATTGTATGACTGTGATTGTATGATTGTGATTGTATGATTGTGACTCTATGATTGTGAGAGTATGATTGTGATTGTGTGATTGTGATTGTATGATTGTGATTGTATGATTGTGATTGTATGATTGTGATTGTCTGATTGTGGTTGTGCGATTGTGATTGTATGATTGTCATTGTATGATTGTGATTGTATGATTTTGATTGTATGATTGTGATTCTATGATTGTGATTGTATGATTGTGATTGTATGATTGTGATTGTAAGATTGTGATTGTATGATTGTGATTGTATGATTGTGATTGTCTGATTGTGGTTGTATGATTGTGATTGTATGATTGTGATTGTATGATGTGATTGTATGATTGTGATTGTATGATTGTATTTGGGAGATTGTATTTGGGAGATTGTAATTGTATGATTGCGATTGTATGATTGAGATTGTATGATTGTGATTGTATGCTTGCGATTGTATGTTTGTGATTGTATGATTGTGATTGTATGATTGTGGTTGTGCGATTGTGATTGTATGATTGTGATTGTATGATTATGATCGTATGATTGTGATTGTATGATTATGTTTGTATGATTGTGATTGCATGATTGTGATTGTATGATTGTGATTGCATGATTGTAATTGTATGATTGCGATTGTATGATTGTGATTGTATGATTGTGATTGTATGATTGTATTTGGGAGATTGTAATTGTATGATTGCGATTGTATGATTGTGATTGTATGATTGTGATGTATGATTGTAATTGTATGATTATGATTGTATGATTGTGATTGTATGATTGTGATTATATGACTGTGATTGTATGATTGTGATTGTATGATTGTGATTGTATGATTGTGATTGTATGATTGTGAAAGAATGATTGTGATTGTATGATTGTGATTATATGATTGTGATTGTATGATTGTGATTGTATGATTGTGATTGTATGATTGTGATTCTATGATTGTGAAATTATGATTGTGATTGTGTGATTGTGATTGTATGATTGTGATTGTATGATTGCGATAGTATGATTGTGATTGTACGATTGTGATTGTAGGATTGTGATTGTATGATTGCGATTGTATGATTGTGATTGTATGATTATGATTGTATGATTGTGAATGTATTATTATGATTGTATAGTTGTGATTGTATGATTGTGATTGTATGACTGTATTTGTATGATTGTGATTGTATGATTGTGATTGTATGATTGTGATTGTATGATTGTGATTGTATGATTGTGAAAGTATGATTGTGATTGTATGATTGTGATTGTATGATTGTGATTGTATGATTGTGATTGTATGATTGTGATTGTATGATTATGATTGTATGATTGTGATTGCATGATTGAGATTGTATGATTGTGATTGTATGCTTGCGATTGTATGATTGTGATTGTATGATTGTGATTGTATGATTCTGATTGTATGATTGTGAAAGTATGATTGTGATTGTATGATTGTGATTGTATGATTGTGATTGTATGATTGGAATTGTATGATTATGATTGTATGATTGTGAAAGTATGATTGTGATTGTATGATTGTGATTGTATGATTGTGATTGTATGATTGTGATTGTATGATTGTGATTGTATGATTATGATTGTATGATTGTGATTGCATGATTGAGATTGTATGATTGTGATTGTATGCTTGCGATTGTATGATTATGATTGTATGGTTGTGATTGTATGATTGTGATTGTATGATTGTGATTGTATGATTTTATTTGGGAGATTGTATTTGGGAGATTGTAATTGTATGATTGCGATTGTATGATTGTGATTGTATGATTGTGATGTATGATTGTAATTGTATGATTATGATTGTATGATTGTGATTGTATGATTGTGATTGGATGATTGTGATTGTATGACTGTATTTGTATGATTGTGATTGTATGATTGTGATTGTATGATTGTGATTGTATGATTGTGATTGTATGATTGTGAAAGTATGATTGTGATTGTATGATTGTGATTGTATGATTGTGATTGTATGATTGTGATGTATGATTGTGATTGTATGATTGTGATTGTCTGATTGTGGTTGTGCGATTGTGATTGTATGATTGTGATTGTATGATTGTGATTGTATGATTTTGATTGTATGATTGTGATTGTATGATTGTGATTGTATCATTGTGATTGTATGATTGTGATTGTCTGATTGTGGTTGTATGATTGTGATTGTATGATTGTGATTGTATGATTGTGATTGTATGATTGTGATTGTATGATTGTGATTGTATGATTCTGATTCTATGATTGTGAAAGTATGATTGCGATAGTATGATTGTGACTGTACGATTGTGATTGTAGGATTGTGATTGTATGATTGCGATTGTATGATTGTGATTGTATGATTGTGATGTATGATTGTAATTGTATGATTATGATTGTATGATTGTGATTGTATGATTGTGATTCTATGATTGTGATCGTATGATTGTAATTGTATGATTGTGATTGTATGATTGTGATTTTATGATTGTGATTGTATGATTGTGATTGTATGATTGTGATTGTATGACTGTGATTGTATGATTGTGATTGTATGATTGTGATTGTATGATTGTGATTGTATGATTGTGAAAGTATGATTGCGATTGTATGATTGTGATTGTATGATTGTCATTGTATGATTGTGAATGTATGATTGTGATTGTATGATTGTATTTGGGAGATTGTATTTGGGAGATTGTAATTGTATGATTGCGATTGTATGATTGTGATTGTATGATTGTGATGTATGATTGTAATTGTATGATTATGATTGTATGATTGTGATTGTATGATTGTAATTGTATGATTGTGATTGTATGACTGTATTTGTATGATTGTGATTGTATGATTGTGATTGTATGATTGTGATTGTATGATTGTGAAAGTATGATTGTGATTGTATGATTGTGATTGTATGATTGTGATTGTATGATTGTGATGTATGATTGTAATTGTATGATTATGATTGTATGATTGTGATTGTATGATTGTGATTGTATGACTGTGATTGTATGATTGTGATTGTATGATTGTGACTCTATGATTGTGAGAGTATGATTGTGATTGTGTGATTGTGATTGTATGATTGTGATTGTATGATTGTGATTGTATGATTGTGATTGTCTGATTGTGGTTGTGCGATTGTGATTGTATGATTGTCATTGTATGATTGTGATTGTATGATTTTGATTGTATGATTGTGATTCTATGATTGTGATTGTATGATTGTGATTGTATGATTGTGATTGTAAGATTGTGATTGTATGATTGTGATTGTATGATTGTGATTGTCTGATTGTGGTTGTATGATTGTGATTGTATGATTGTGATTGTATGATGTGATTGTATGATTGTGATTGTATGATTGTATATGGGAGATTGTATTTGGGAGATTGTAATTGTATGATTGCGATTGTATGATTGAGATTGTATGATTGTGATTGTATGCTTGCGATTGTATGTTTGTGATTGTATGATTGTGATTGTATGATTGTGGTTGTGCGATTGTGATTGTATGATTGTGATTGTATGATTATGATCGTATGATTGTGATTGTATGATTATGTTTGTATGATTGTGATTGCATGATTGTGATTGTATGATTGTGATTGCATGATTGTAATTGTATGATTGCGATTGTATGATTGTGATTGTATGATTGTGATGTATGATTGTAATTGTATGATTATGATTGTATGATTGTGATTGTATGATTGTGATTGTATGATTGCGATTGTATGACTGTGGTTGTATGATTGTGATTGTATGATTGTGATTGTATGATTGTGATTGTATGATTGGAATTGTATGATTGCGATAGTATGATTGTGATTGTATGATTGCGATAGTATGATTGTGATTCTACGATTGTGATTGTATGATTGTGATTGTATGATTGCGATTGTATGATTGTGATTGTATGGTTATGATTGTATGATTGTGATTGTATGATTGTGATACTATGATTGTGAAAGTATGATTGTGAAAGTATGATTGTGATTGTGTGATTGTGTTTGTATGATTGTGATTGTATGATTGTGATTGTATGATTGTTATTGTATGATTGTATTTGGGAGATTGTATTTGGGAGATTGTAATTGTATGATTGCGATTGTATGATTGAGATTGTATGATTCTGATTGTATGCTTGCGATTGTATGATTGTGATTGTATGATTGTGATTGTATGATTGTGGTTGTGCGATTGTGATTGTATTATTGTGATTGTATGATTGTGATCGTATGATTGTGATCGTATGATTGTGATCGTATGATTGTGATCGTATGATTGTGATCGTATGATTGTGATCGTATGATTGTGATTGTATGATTGTGATTGGGAGATCGTATTTGGGAGATTGTAATTGTATGATTGCGATTGTATGATTGAAATTGTATGAATGTGATTGTATGCTTGCGATTGTATGATTGTGATTGTATGATTGTGATTGTATGATTGTGATTGTATGATTGTGATTGTATGACTGTGATTGTATGATTGTGACTGTATGATTGTGATTGTATGATTGTCATTGTATGATTATGGCTGTATGATTGTGATTGCATGATTGTGATTGTATGATTGTGATTGCATGATTTTGAATGTATGATTGTGATTGTATGATTGTGATTGTGTGATTGTGATTGTATGATTGTGATTGTATGATTGTGATTGTATGATTGTGATTGTATGATTGTGATTGTATGATTGTGATTGTATGATTGTGATAATATGATTGTGATTGTATGATTATGATCGTATGATTGTGATTGTATGATTATGTTTGTATGATTGTGATTGCATGATTGTGATTGTATGATTGTGATTGCATGATTGTGATTGTATGACTGTGATTGTATGATTGTGATTGTATGATTGTGATTGTATGATTGTGATTGTATGATTGTGATTGCATGATTGTGATTGTATGATTGTGATTGTATGATTTTGATTTTATGATTGTGATTGTATGATTGTGAATGTATGATTCTGATTGTATGATTGTGATTGTCTGATTGTGGTTGTATGATTGTGATTGTATGATTGTGTTTGTATGATTGTCATTGTATGATTATGGCTGTATGATTGTGATTGCATGATTGTGATTGTATGATTGTGATTGCATGATTTTGAATGTATGATTGTGATTGTATGATTGTAATTGTATGATTGTGATTGTATGACTGTGATTTTATGATTGTGTTTGTATGATTGTGATTGTATGATTGTGATTGTATGACTGTGATAGTATGATTGTGATTGTATGATGTGATTGTATGATTGTGATTGTATGATTGTATTTGGGAGATTGTGTTTGGGAGATTGTAATTGTATGATTGCGATTGTATGATAGAGATTGTATGATTGTGATTGTATGCTTGCGATTGTATGATTGTGATTGTATGATTGTGATTGTATGATAGTGATTGTATGATAGTGATTGTATGATTGTGATTGTATGATTGTGATTCTATGATTGTGATTCTATGATTGTGATTGTATGATTGTGATTGTATGATTGTGATTGTATGATTGTGATTGTATGATTCTGATTGTATGATTGTGAAAGTATGATTGTGATTGTATGATTGTGATTGTGTGATTGTGATTGTATGATTGTGATTGTATGATTGTGATTGTATGATTGTGATTGTATGATTGTGATTGTATGATTGTGATTGTCTGATTGTGGTTGTAGGATTGTGATTGTATGATTGTGATTGCATGATTGTGATTGTATGATTGTGATTGTATGATTGTGATTGTATGATTGTGATTGTATGATTGTGATTGTATGATTGTGATTGTATGATTCTGATTGTATGATTGTGAAAGTATGATTGTGATTGTATGATTGTGATTGTATGATTGTGATTGTATGATTGGAATTGTATGATTATGATTGTATGATTGTGATTGTATGATTGTGATGGTATGATTGTGATTGTATGATTGCGATAGTATGATTGTGATTGTACGATTGTGATTGTAGGATTGTGATTGTATGATTGCGATTGTATGATTGTGATTGTATGATTATGATTGTATGATTGTGAATGTATTATTATGATTGTATAGTTGTGATTGTATGATTGTGATTGTATGATTGTATTTGGGAGATTTTAATTGTATGATTGCGATTGTATGATTGTGAAAGTATGATTGTGATTGTATGACTGTGATTGTATGACTGTGATTGTATGATTGTGATTGTATGATTGTGATTGTATGATTATGATTGTATGATTGTGATTGCATGATTGAGATTGTATGATTGTGATTGTATGCTTGCGATTGTATGATTGTGATTGTATGATTGTGATTGTATGATTCTGATTGTATGATTGTGAAAGTATGATTGTGATTGTATGATTGTGATTGTATGATTGTGATTGTATGATTGGAATTGTATGATTATGATTGTATGATTGTGATTGTATGATTGTGATGGTATGATGGTGATTGTATGATTGCGATAGTATGATTGTGATTGTATGATTGTGATTGTATGATTGTGACTCTATGATTGTGAAAGTATGATTGTGATTGTGTGATTGTGATTGTATGATTGTGATTGTATGATTGTGATTGTATGATTGTGATTGTATGATTGTGATTGTATGATTGTGATTGTATGATTGTGATTGTATGATTGTGATTGTATGATTGTGATTGTCTGATTGTGGTTGTGCGATTGTGATTGTATGATTGTGATTGTATGATTGTGATTGTATGATTTTGATTGTATGATTGTGATTGTATGATTGTGATTGTATGATTGTGATTGTATGATTGTGAAAGTATGATTGTGATTGTATGATTGTGATTGTATGATTGTGATTGTATGATTGTGATGTATGATTGTGATTGTATGATTGTGATTGTCTGATTGTGGTTGTGCGATTGTGATTGTATGATTGTGATTGTATGATTGTGATTGTATGATTTTGAATGTATGATTGTGATTGTATGATTGTGATTGTATGATTGTGATTGTATGATTGTGATTGTCTGATTGTGGTTGTATGATTGTGATTGTATGATTGTGATTGTATGATTGTGATTGTATGATTGTGATTGTATGATTGTGATTGTATGATTGTGATTGTATGATTGTGATTGTATGATTCTGATTCTATGATTGTGAAAGTATGATTGTGATTGTGTGATTGTGATTGTATGATTGTGATTGTATGATTGTGATTGTATGATTGTGATTGTATGATTGTGATTGTATGATTGTGGTTGTCTGATTGTGGTTGTATGATTGTGATTGTATGATTGTGATTGTATGATTGTGATTGTATGATTGTGATTGTATGATTGCGATAGTATGATTGTGACTGTACGATTGTGATTGTAGGATTGTGATTGTATGATTGCGATTGTATGATTGTGATTGTATGATTGTGATGTATGATTGTAATTGTATGATTATGATTGTATGATTGTGATTGTATGATTATGATTGTATGATTGTGATTGTATGATTGTGATTCTATGATTGTGATTGTATGATTGTAATTGTATGATTGTGATTGTATGATTGTGATTTTATGATTGTGATTGTATGATTGTGATTGTATGATTGTGATTGTATGACTGTGATTGTATGATTGTGATTGTATGATTGTGATTGTATGATTGTGATTGTATGATTGTGAAAGTATGATTGCGATTGTATGACTGTGATTGTATGATTGTCATTGTATGATTGTGATTGTATGATTGTGATTGTATGATTGTATTTGGGAGATTGTATTTGGGAGATTGTAATTGTATGATTGCGATTGTATGATTGTGATTGTATGATTGTGATGTATGATTGTAATTGTATGATTATGATTGTATGATTGTGATTGTATGATTGTGATTGTATGATTGTGATTGTATGACTGTATTTGTATGATTGTGATTGTATGATTGTGATTGTATGATTGTGATTGTATGATTGTGATTGTATGATTGTGAAAGTATGATTGTGATTGTATGATTGTGATTGTATGATTGTGATGTATGATTGTAATTGTATGATTATGATTGTATGATTGTGATTGTATGATTGTGATTGTATGACTGTGATTGTATGATTGTGATTGTATGATTGTGACTCTATGATTGTGAGAGTATGATTGTGATTGTGTGATTGTGATTGTATGATTGTGATTGTATGGTTGTGATTGTATGATTGTGATTGTCTGATTGTGGTTGTGCGATTGTGATTGTATGATTGTCATTGTATGATTGTGATTGTATGATTTTGATTGTATGATTGTGATTCTATGATTGTGATTGTATGATTGTGATTGTATGATTGTGATTGTATGATTGTGATTGTATGATTGTGATTGTATGATTGTGATTGTCTGATTGTGGTTGTATGATTGTGATTGTATGATTGTGATTGTATGATGTGATTGTATGATTGTGATTGTATGATTGTATTTGGGAGATTGTATTTGGGAGATTGTAATTGTATGATTGCGATTGTATGATTGAGATTGTATGATTGTGATTGTATGCTTGCGATTGTATGTTTGTGATTGTATGATTGTGATTGTATGATTGTGGTTGTGCGATTGTGATTGTATGATTGTGATTGTATGATTATGATCGTATGATTGTGATTGTATGATTATGTTTGTATGATTGTGATTGCATGATTGTGATTGTATGATTGTGATTGGGAGATTGTATTTGGGAGATTGTAATTGTATGATTGCGATTGTATGATTGAGATTGTATGAATGTGATTGTATGCTTGCGATTGTATGATTGTGATTGTATGATTGTGATTGTATGATTGTGATTGTATGATTGTGATTGTATGACTGTGATTGTATGATTGTGACTGTATGATTGTGATTGTATGATTGTCATTGTATGATTATGGCTGTATGATTGTGATTGCATGATTGTGATTGTATGATTGTGATTGCATGATTTTGAATGTATGATTGTGATTGTATGATTGTGATTGTGTGATTGTGATTGTATGATTGTGATTGTATGATTATGTTTGTATGATTGTGATTGCATGATTGTGATTGTATGATTGTGATTGCATGATTGTGATTGTATGACTGTGATTGTATGATTGTGATTGTATGATTGTGATTGTATGATTGTGATTGTATGATTGTGATTGCATGATTGTGATTGTATGATTGTGATTGTATGATTTTGATTTTATGATTGTGACTGTATGATTGTGAATGTATGATTCTGATTGTATGATTGTGATTGTCTGATTGTGGTTGTATGATTGTGATTGTATGATTGTGATTGTATGATTGTCATTGTATGATTATGGCTGTATGATTGTGATTGCATGATTGTGATTGTATGATTGTGATTGCATGATTTTGAATGTATGATTGTGATTGTATGATTGTAATTGTATGATTGTGATTGTATGACTGTGATTTTATGATTGTGTTTGTATGATTGTGATTGTATGATTGTGATTGTATGACTGTGATAGTATGATTGTGATTGTATGATGTGATTGTATGATTGTGATTGTATGATTGTATTTGGGAGATTGTGTTTGGGAGATTGTAATTGTATGATTGCGATTGTATGATAGAGATTGTATGATTGTGATTGTATGCTTGCGATTGTATGATTGTGATTGTATGATTGTGATTGTATGATAGTGATTGTATGATAGTGATTGTATGATTGTGATTGTATGATTGTGATTCTATGATTGTGATTGTATGATTGTGATTGTATGATTGTGATTGTATGATTGTGATTGTATGATTCTGATTGTATGATTGTGAAAGTATGATTGTGATTGTATGATTGTGATTGTACGATTGTGATTGTATGATTGTGATTGTATGATTGCGATTGTATGATTGTGATTGTATGATTATGATTGTATGATTGTGAATGTATGATTATGATTGTATGGTTGTGATTGTATGATTGTGATGGTATGATTGTGACTGTATGATTGCGATAGTATGATTGTGATTGTATGATTGTGATTGTATGATTGTGACTGTATGATTGTGTTTGTAAGATTGTGATTGTATGATTGTGATTGTATGATTGTGATTGTATGATTGTGATTGTATGATTGTGATTGTATGATTGGAATTGTATGATTATGATTGTATGATTGTGATTGTATGATTGTGATGGTATGATTGTGATTGTATGATTGCGATAGTATGATTGTGATTGTATGATTGTGATTGTATGATTGTGATTGTATGATTGTGATGGTATGATTGTGATTGTATGATTGCGATAGTATGATTGTGATTGTATGATTGTGATTGTATGATTGTGATTGTATGATTGTGATTGTATGATTCTGATTGTATGATTGTGAAAGTATGATTGTGATTGTATGATTGTGATTGTACGATTGTGATTGTATGATTGTGATTGTATGATTGCGATTGTATGATTGTGATTGTATGATTATGATTGTATGATTGTGAATGTATGATTATGATTGTATGGTTGTGATTGTATGATTGTGATGGTATGATTGTGATTGTATGATTGCGATAGTATGATTGTGATTGTATGATTGTGATTGTATGATTGTGACTGTATGATTGTGTTTGTATGATTGTGATTGTATGATTGTGATTGTATGATTGTGATTGTATGATTGTGATTGTATGATTGTGATTGTATGATTGTGAAAGTATGATTGTGATTGTGTGATTGTGATTGTATGATTGTGATTGTATGATTGTGATTGTATGATTGTGATTGTATGATTGTGATTGTATGATTGTGATTGTCTGATTGTGGTTGTATGATTGTGATTGTATGATTGTGATTGCATGATTGTGATTGTATGATTGTGATTGTATGATTGTGATTGTATGATTGTGATTGTATGATTGTGATTGTATGATTGTGATTGTATGATTGTGATTGTATGATTCTGATTGTATGATTGTGAAAGTATGATTGTGATTGTATGATTGTGATTGTATGATTGTGATTGTATGATTGGAATTGTATGATTATGATTGTATGATTGTGATTGTATGATTGTGATGGTATGATTGTGATTGTATGATTGCGATAGTATGATTGTGATTGTACGATTGTGATTGTAGGATTGTGATTGTATGATTGCGATTGTATGATTGTGATTGTATGATTATGATTGTATGATTGTGAATGTATTATTATGATTGTATAGTTGTGATTGTATGATTGTGATTGTATGATTGTATTTGGGAGATTTTAATTGTATGATTGCGATTGTATGATTGTGATTGTATGATTGTGATGTATGATTGTTATTGTATGATTATGATTGTATGATTGTGATTGTATGATTGTGATTGTATGACTGTGATTGTATGACTGTGATTGTATGATTGTGATTGTATGATTGTGATTGTATGATTATGATTGTATGATTGTGATTGCATGATTGAGATTGTATGATTGTGATTGTATGCTTGCGATTGTATGATTGTGATTGTATGATTGTGATTGTATGATTCTGATTGTATGATTGTGAAAGTATGATTGTGATTGTATGATTGTGATTGTATGATTGTGATTGTATGATTGTGATTGTATGATTGGAATTGTATGATTATGATTGTATGATTGTGATTGTATGATTGTGATGGTATGATGGTGATTGTATGATTGCGATAGTATGATTGTGATTGTATGATTGTGATTGTATGATTGTGACTCTATGATTGTGAAAGTATGATTGTGATTGTGTGATTGTGATTGTATGATTGTGATTGTATGATTGTGATTGTATGATTGTGATTGTATGATTGTGATTGTATGATTGTGATTGTATGATTGTATTTGGGAGATTGTATTTGGGAGATTGTAATTGTATGATTGCGATTGTATGATTGTGATTGTATGATTGTGATTGTATGATTGTGATTGTATGATTGTGATTGTATGATTGTGATTGTATGATTGTGATTGTATGATTGTGATTGTATGATTGTGATTGTATGATTGTGATTGTATGATTCTGATTGTATGATTGTGAAAGTATGATTGTGATTGTATGATTGTGAATGTATTATTATGATTGTATAGTTGTGATTGTATGATTGTGATTGTATGATTGTATTTGGGAGATTGTAATTGTATGATTGCGATTGTATGATTGTGATTGTATGATTGTGATTGTATGATTGTGATTGTATGATTGTGATTGTATGATTATGATTGTATGATTGTGATTGCATGATTGAGATTGTATGATTGTGATTGTATGCTTGCGATTGTATGATTGTGATTGTATGATTGTGATTGTATGATTCTGATTGTATGATTGTGAAAGTATGAGTGTGATTGTATGATTGTGATTGTATGATTGTGATTGTATGATTGTGATTGTATGATTGTGATTGTATGATTGGAATTGTATGATTATGATTGTATGATTGTGATTGTATGATTGTGATGGTATGATGGTGATTGTATGATTGCGATAGTATGATTGTGATTGTACGATTGTGATTGTAGGATTGTGATTGTATGATTGCGATTCTATGATTGTGATTGTATGATTATGATTGTATGATTGTGAATGTATGATTATGATTGTATGGTTGTGATTGTATGATTGTGATTGTATGATTGTGATTGTATGATTGTGATTGTATGATTCTGATTCTATGATTGTGAAAGTATGATTGTGATTGTGTGATTGTGATTGTATGATTGTGATTGTATGATTGTGATTGTATGATTGTGATGTCTGATTGTGGTTGTATGATTGTGATTGTATGATTGTAATTGTATGATTGTGATTGTATGATTGTGATTGTATGATTGTGATTGTATGATTCTGATTCTATGATTGTGAAAGTATGATTGTGATTGTGTGATTGTGATTGTATGATTGTGATTGTATGATTGTGATTGTATGATTGTGATTGTATGATTGTGATTGTCTGATTGTGGTTGTATGATTGTGATTGTATGATTGTGATTGTATGATTGTGATTGTATGATTGTGATTGTATGATTGCGATAGTATGATTGTGATTGTATGATTGTGATTGTATGATTGTGATTGTATGATTGTGATTGTATGATTGTGATTGTCTGATTGTGGTTGTATGATTGTGATTGTATGATTGTGATTGTATGATTGTGATTGTATGATTGTGATTGTATGATTGCGATAGTATGATTGTGACTGTACGATTGTGATTGTAGGATTGTGATTGTATGATTGCGATTGTATGATTGTAATTGTATGATTGTGATTGTATGATTGTGATTGTATGATTGTGATTGTATGATTCTGATTCTATGATTGTGAAAGTATGATTGTGATTGTGTGATTGTGATTGTATGATTGTGATTGTATGATTGTGATTGTATGATTGTGATTGTATGATTGTGATTGTCTGATTGTGGTTGTATGATTGTGATTGTATGATTGTGATTGTATGGCTGTGATTGTATGATTGTGATTGTATGATTGCGATAGTATGATTGTGACTGTACGATTGTGATTGTAGGATTGTGATTGTATGATTGCGATTGTATGATTGTGATTGTATGATTGTGATGTATGATTGTAATTGTATGATTATGATTGTATGATTGTGATTGTATGATTATGATTGTATAATTGTGATTGTATGATTGTGATTGTATGACTGTGATTGTATGATTGTGATTGTCTGATTGTGGTTGTATGATTGTGATTGTATGATTGTGATTGTATGATTGTGATTGTATGATTGTGATTGTATGATTGTGATTGTATGATTCTGATTCTATGATTGTGATTGTATGATTGTGATTGTATGACTGTGATTGTATGATTGTGATTGTATGATTGTGATTGTATGATTGTGATTGTATGATTGTGAAAGTATGATTGCGATTGTATGATTGTGATTGTTTGATTGTCATTGTATGATTGTGATTGTATGATTGTGATTGTATGATTGTGATTGTATGATTGTGATTGTATGATTGTGATTGTATGATTGTGATTGTATGATTGTGATTGTATGATTGTGAAAGTAGGATTGTGATTGTATGATTGTGATTGTATGATTGTGATTGTATGATTGTGATGTATGATTGTAATTGTGTGATTATGATTGTATGATTGTGATTGTATGATTGTGATTGTATGACTGTGATTGTATGATTGTGATTGTATGATTGTGACTCTATGATTGTGAGAGTATGATTGTGATTGTGTGATTGTGATTGTATGATTGTGATTGTATGATTGTGATTGTATGATTGTGATTGTCTGATTGTGGTTGTGCGATTGTGATTGTATGATTGTGATTGTATGATTGTGATTGTATGATTTTGATTGTATGATTGTGATTGTATGATTGTGATTGTATGATTGTGATTGTATGATTGTGATTGTATGATTGTGATTGTATGATTGTGATTGTATGATTGTGATTGTATGATTGTGATTGTCTGATTGTGGTTGTATGATTGTGATTGTATGATTGTGATTGTATGATGTGATTGTATGATTGTGATTGTATGATTGTATTTGGGATATTGTATTTGGGAGATTGTAATTGTATGATTGCGATTGTATGATTGAGATTGTATGATTGTGATTGTATGCTTGCGATTGTATGTTTGTGATTGTATGATTGTGATTGTATGATTGTGGTTGTGCGATTGTGATTGTATGATTGTGATTTTATGATTATGATCGTATGATTGTGATTGTATGATTATGTTTGTATGATTGTGATTGCATGATTGTGATTGTATGATTGTGATTGCATGATTGTAATTGTATGATTGCGATTGTATGATTGTGATTGTATGATTGTGATGTATGATTGTAATTGTATGATTATGATTGTATGATTGTGATTGTATGATTGTGATTGTATGATTCGGATTGTATGATTGCGATAGTATGATTGTGATTCTACGATTGTGATTGTATGATTGTGATTGTATGATTGCGATTGTATGATTGTGATTGTATGATTATGATTGTATGATTGTGAATGTATGATTATGATTGTATGGTTGTGATTGTATGATTGTGATGGTATGATTGTGATTGTATGATTGCGATATTATGATTGTGATTGTATGATTGTGACTGTATGATTGTGTTTGTATGATTGTGATTGTATGATTGTGATTGTATGATTGTGATAGTATGATTGTGATTGTATGATTGTGATTGTATGATTGTGATTGTATGACTGTGATTGTATGATTGTGATTGTATGATTGTGATTGTATGATTGTGAAAGTATAATTGTGATTGTATGATTGTGATTGTATGATTGTGATAGTATGATTGTGATTGTATGATTGTGATTGTATGATTGTATTTGGGAGATTGTATTTGGGAGATTGTAATTGTATGATTGCGATTGTATGATTGTGATTGTATGATTGTGATGTATGATTGTAATTGTATGATTATGATTATATGATTGTGATTGTATGATTGTGGTTGTATGACTGTGATTGTATGATTGTGATTGTATGATTGTGATTGTATGATTGTGAAAGTATAATTGTGATTGTATGATTGTGATTGTATGATTGTGATAGTATGATTGTGATTGTATGATTGTGATTGTATGATTGTATTTGGGAGATTGTATTTGGGAGATTGTAATTGTATGATTGCGATTGTATGATTGTGATTGTATGATTGTGATGTATGATTGTAATTGTATGATTATGATTGTATGATTGTGATTGTATGATTGTGATTGTATGACTGTGATTGTATGATTGTGATTGTATGATTGTGATCCTATGATTGTGAAAGTATGATTGTGAAAGTATGATTGTGATTGTGTGATTGTGATTGTATGATTGTGATTGTATGATTGTGATTGTATGATTGTGATTGTCTGATTGTGGTTGTATGATTGTGATTGTATGATTGTGATTGTGTGATTGTGATTGTATGATTGTGATTGTATGATTGTGATTGTATGATTGTGATTGTATGATTGTGATTGTATGATTGTGATTGTATGATTGT
Organism: Megachile rotundata; assembly: GCF_050947335.1. NCBI lineage: Eukaryota > Metazoa > Arthropoda > Insecta > Hymenoptera > Megachilidae > Megachile > Megachile rotundata. The sequence goes on along the minus strand of NW_027473323.1, from coordinate 278,690 downwards.
GATTGTATGATTGTGATTGTATGATTGTGATTGTATGATTGTGATTGTATGATTCTGATTGTATGATTGTGAAAGTATGATTGTGATTGTATGATTGTGATTGTATGATTGTGATTGTATGATTGTGATTGTATGATTGTGATTGTATGATTGTGATTGTATGATTGTGATTGTATGATTGTGATTGTATGATTGGAATTGTATGATTATGATTGCATGATTGTGATTGTATGATTGTGATGGTATGATTGTGATTGTATGATTGCCATAGTATGATTGTGATTGTACGATTGTGATTGTAGGATTGTGATTGTATGATTGCGATTGTATGATTGTGATTGTATGATTATGATTGTATGATTGTGAATGTATTATTATGATTGTATGGTTGTGATTGTATGATTGTGATTGTATGATTGTGATTGTATGATTGTGATTGTATGATTGTGATTGTATGATTGTGATTGTATGATTCTGATTGTATGATTGTGAAAGTATGATTGTGATTGTATGATTGTGATTGTATGATTGTGATTGTATGATTGTGATTGTATGATTGTGATTGTATGATTGTGATTGTATGATTGTGATTGTATGATTGTGGTTGTATGATTGTGATTGTATGATTGGAATTGTATGATTATGATTGCATGATTGTGATTGTATGATTGTGATGGTATGATTGTGATTGTATGATTGCCATAGTATGATTGTGATTGTACGATTGTGATTGTAGGATTGTGATTGTATGATTGCGATTGTATGATTGTGATTGTATGATTATGATTGTATGATTGTGAATGTATTATTATGATTGTATGGTTGTGATTGTATGATTGTGATTGTATGATTGCATTTGGGAGATTGTAATTGTATGATTGCGATTGTATGATTGTGATTGTATGATTGTGATGTATGATTGTGATTGTATGATTGTGATTGTATGATTGTGATTGTATGATTGTGATTGTATGATTGTGATTGTATGATTGTGATTGTATGATTGTGATTGTATGATTGTGATTGTATGATTGTGATTCTATGATTGTGAAAGTATGATTGTAATTGTGTGATTGTGATTGTATGATTGTGATTGTAGGATTGTGATTGTATGATTGTGATTGTATGATTGTGATTGTATGATTGTGATTGTATGATTGTGATTGTCTGATTGTGGTTGTATGATTGTGATCGTATGATTGTGATTGTATGATTGTGATTGTATGATTGTGATTGTATGATTGTGATTGTATGATTGTGATTGTATGATTGTGATTGTATGATTGTGATTGTATGATTGTGATTGTATGATTGTGATTGTATGATTATCATCGTATGATTGTGATTGTATGATTATGTTTGTATGATTGTGATTGCATGATTGTGATTGTATGATTGTGATTGCATGATTGTAATTGTATGATTGCGATTGTATGATTGTGATTGTATGATTGTGATGTATGATTGTAATTGTATGATTATGATTGTATGATTGTGATTGTATGATTGTGATTGTATGATTCTGATTGTATGATTGTGAAAGTATGATTGTGATTGTATGATTGTGATTGTATGATTGTGATTGTATGATTGCGATTGTATGATTGGAATTGTATGATTGCGATAGTATGATTGTGATTGTGTGATTGCGATAGTATGATTGTGATTCTACGATTGTGATTGTATGATTGTGATTGTATGATTGCGATTGTATGATTGTGATTGTATGATTATGATTGTATGATTGTGAATGTATGATTATGATTGTATGGTTGTGATTGTATGATTGTGATGGTATGATTGTGATTGTATGATTGCGATAGTATGATTGTGGTTGTATGATTGTGATTGTATGATTGTGACTGTATGATTGTGTTTGCATGATTGTGATTGTATGATTGTGATTGTATGATTGTGATAGTATGATTGTGATTGTATGATTGTGATTGTATGATTGTGAAAGTATGATTGTGATTGTATGATTGTGATTGTATGATTGTGGTTGTATGATTGTGATTGTATGATTGTGATTGTATGACTGTGATTGTATGATTGTGATTGTATGATTGTGATTGTATGATTGTGATTGTATGATTGTGATTGTATGATTGTGATTGTATGATTCTGATTCTATGATTGTGAAAGTATGATTGTGATTGTGTGATTGTGATTGTATGATTGTGATTGTATGATTGTGATTGTATGATTGCGATAGTATGATTGTGACTGTACGATTGTGATTGTAGGATTGTGATTGTATGATTGCGATTGTATGATTGTGATTGTATGATTGTGATGTATGATTGTAATTGTATGATTATGATTGTATGATTGTGATTGTATGATTATGATTGTATAATTGCGATTGTATGATTGTGATTGTATGACTGTGATTGTATGATTGTGATTGTATGATTGTGATTGTATGATTGTGATTGTATGATTGTGATTGTATGATTGTGATTGTATGATTCTGATTCTATGATTGTGATTGTATGATTGTGATTGTATGACTGTGATTGTATGATTGTGATTGTATGATTGTGATTGTATGATTGTGATTGTATGATTGTGAAAGTATGATTGCGATTGTATGATTGTGATTGTTTGATTGTCATTGTATGATTGTGATTGTATGATTGTGATTGTATGATTGTGATTGTATGATTGTGATTGTATGATTGTGATTGTATGATTGTGATTGTATGATTGTGAAAGTAGGATTGTGATTGTATGATTGTGATGGTATGATTGTGATTGTATGATTGTGATGTATGATTGTAATTGTGTGATTATGATTGTATGATTGTGATTGTATGATTGTGATTGTATGACTGTGATTGTATGATTGTGATTGTATGATTGTGACTCTATGATTGTGAGAGTATGATTGTGATTGTGTGATTGTGATTGTATGATTGTGATTGTATGATTGTGATTGTATGATTGTGGTTGTCTGATTGTGGTTGTGCGATTGTGATTGTATGATTGTGATTGTATGATTGTGATTGTATGATTTTGATCGTATGATTGTGATTGTATGATTGTGATTGTATGATTGTGATTGTATGATTGTGATTGTATGATTGTGATTGTATGATTGTGATTGTATGATTGTGATTGTATGATTGTGATTGTCTGATTGTGGTTGTATGATTGTGATTGTATGATTGTGATTGTATGATGTGATTGTATGATTGTGATTGTATGATTGTATTTGGGAGATTGTATTTGGGAGATTGTAATTGTATGATTGCGATTGTATGATTGAGATTGTATGATTGTGATTGTATGCTTGCGATTGTATGTTTGTGATTGTATGATTGTGATTGTATGATTGTGGTTGTGCGATTGTGATTGTATGATTGTGATTTTATGATTATGATCGTATGATTGTGATTGTATGATTATGTTTGTATGATTGTGATTGTATGATTGTGATTGTATGATTGTGATTGCATGATTGTAATTGTATGATTGCGATTGTATGATTGTGATTGTATGATTGTGATGTATGATTGTAATTGTATGATTATGATTGTATGATTGTGATTGTATGATTGTGATTGTATGATTCGGATTGTATGATTGCGATAGTATGATTGTGATTCTACGATTGTGATTGTATGATTGTGATTGTATGATTGCGATTGTATGATTGTGATTGTATGATTATGATTGTATGATTGTGAATGTATGATTATGATTGTATGGTTGTGATTGTATGATTGTGATGGTATGATTGTGATTGTATGATTGCGATATTATGATTGTGATTGTATGATTGTGATTGTATGATTGTGACTGTATGATTGTGTTTGTATGATTGTGATTGTATGATTGTGATTGTATGATTGTGATAGTATGATTGTGATTGTATGATTGTGATTGTATGATTGTGATTGTATGACTGTGATTGTATGATTGTGATTGTATGATTGTGATTGTATGATTGTGAAAGTATAATTGTGATTGTATGATTGTGATTGTATGATTGTGATAGTATGATTGTGATTGTATGATTGTGATTGTATGATTGTATTTGGGAGATTGTATTTGGGAGATTGTAATTGTATGATTGCGATTGTATGATTGTGATTGTATGATTGTGATGTATGATTGTAATTGTATGATTATGATTATATGATTGTGATTGTATGATTGTGGTTGTATGACTGTGATTGTATGATTGTGATTGTATGATTGTGATTGTATGATTGTGAAAGTATAATTGTGATTGTATGATTGTGATTGTATGATTGTGATAGTATGATTGTGATTGTATGATTGTGATTGTATGATTGTATTTGGGAGATTGTATTTGGGAGATTGTAATTGTATGATTGCGATTGTATGATTGTGATTGTATGATTGTGATGTATGATTGTAATTGTATGATTATGATTGTATGATTGTGATTGTATGATTGTGATTGTATGACTGTGATTGTATGATTGTGATTGTATGATTGTGATCCTATGATTGTGAAAGTATGATTGTGAAAGTATGATTGTGATTGTGTGATTGTGATTGTATGATTGTGATTGTATGATTGTGATTGTATGATTGTGATTGTCTGATTGTGGTTGTATGATTGTGATTGTATGATTGTGATTGTGTGATTGTGATTGTATGATTGTGATTGTATGATTGTGATTGTATGATTGTGATTGTATGATTGTGATTGTATGATTGTGATTGTATGATTGTGATTGTATGATTGTGATTGTATGATTGTGATTGTATGATTGTGATTGTATGATTCTGATTGTATGATTGTGAAAGTATGATTGTGATTGTATGATTGTGATTGTATGATTGTGATTGTATGATTGTGATTGTATGATTGTGATTGTATGATTGTGATTGTATGATTGTGATTGTATGATTGTGATTGTATGATTGGAATTGTATGATTATGATTGCATGATTGTGATTGTATGATTGTGATGGTATGATTGTGATTGTATGATTGCCATAGTATGATTGTGATTGTACGATTGTGATTGTAGGATTGTGATTGTATGATTGCGATTGTATGATTGTGATTGTATGATTATGATTGTATGATTGTGAATGTATTATTATGATTGTATGGTTGTGATTGTATGATTGTGATTGTATGATTGCATTTGGGAGATTGTAATTGTATGATTGCGATTGTATGATTGTGATTGTATGATTGTGATGTATGATTGTGATTGTATGATTGTGATTGTATGATTGTGATTGTATGATTGTGATTGTATGATTGTGATTGTATGATTGTGATTGTATGATTGTGATTGTATGATTGCGATAGTATGATTGTGATTGTACGATTGTGATTGTAGGATTGTGATTGTATGATTGCGATTCTATGATTGTGATTGTATGATTATGATTGTATGATTGTGAATGTATGATTATGATTGTATGGTTGTGATTGTATGATTGTGATTGTATGATTGTGATTGTATGATTTTATTTGGGAGATTGTATTTGGGAGATTGTAATTGTATGATTGCGATTGTATGATTGTGATTGTATGATTGTGATGTATGATTGTAATTGTATGATTATGATTGTATGATTGTGATTGTATGATTGTGATTGTATGATTGTGATTGTATGACTGTGATTGTATGATTGTGATTGTATGATTGTGATTGTATGATTGTGATTGTCTGATTGTGGTTGTATGATTGTGATTGTATGATTGTGATTGTATGATGTGATTGTATGATTGTGATTGTATGATTGTATTTGGGAGATTGTATTTGGGAGATTGTAATTGTATGATTGCGATTGTATGATTGAGATTGTATGATTGTGATTGTATGCTTGCGATTGTATGTTTGTGATTGTATGATTGTGATTGTATGATTGTGGTTGTGCGATTGTGATTGTATGATTGTGATTGTATGATTATGATCGTATGATTGTGATTGTATGATTATGTTTGTATGATTGTGATTGCATGATTGTGATTGTATGATTGTGATTGCATGATTGTAATTGTATGATTGCGATTGTATGATTGTGATTGTATGATTGTGATGTATGATTGTAATTGTATGATTATGATTGTATGATTGTGATTGTATGATTGTGATTGTATGATTCTGATTGTATGATTGTGAAAGTATGATTGTGATTGTATGATTGTGATTGTATGATTGTGATTGTATGATTGGAATTGTATGATTGCGATAGTATGATTGTGATTGTATGATTGCGATAGTATGATTGTGATTCTACGATTGTGATTGTATGATTGTGATTGTATGATTGCGATTGTATGATTGTGATTGTATGATTATGATTGTATGATTGTGAGTGTATGATTATGATTGTATGGTTGTGATTGTATGATTGTGATGGTATGATTGTGATTGTATGATTGCGATAGTATGATTGTGATTGTATGATTGTGATTGTATGATTGTGACTGTATGATTGTGTTTGTATGATTGTGATTGTATGATTGTGATTGTATGATTGTGATAGTATGATTGTGATTGTATGATTGTGATTGTTTGATTGTGATTGTATGATTGTATTTGGGAGAATGTATTTGGGAGATTGTAATTGTATGATTGCGATTGTATGATTGTGATTGTATGATTGTGATGTATGATTGTAATTGTATGATTATGATTGCATGATTGTGATTGTATGATTGTGATGGTATGATTGTGATTGTATGATTGCCATAGTATGATTGTGATTGTACGATTGTGATTGTAGGATTGTGATTGTATGATTGTGATTGTATGATTGTGAAAGTATAATTGTGATTGTATGATTGTGATTGTATGATTGTGATAGTATGATTGTGATTGTATGATTGTGATTGTATGATTGTATTTGGGAGATTGTAATTGTATGATTGCGATTGTATGATTGTGATTGTATGATTGTGATGTATGATTGTAATTGTATGATTATGATTGTATGATTGTGATTGTATGATTGTGATTGTATGACTGTGATTGTATGATTGTGATTGTATGATTGTGATCCTATGATTGTGAAAGTATGATTGTGAAAGTATGATTGTGATTGTATGATTGTGATTGTATGATTGTGATTGTATGATTGTGATTGTCTGATTGTGGTTGTATGATTGTGATTGTATGATTGTGATTGTGTGATTGTGATTGTATGATTGTGATTGTATGATTGTGATTGTATGATTGTGATTGTATGATTCTGATTGTATGATTGTGAAAGTATGATTGTGATTGTATGATTGTGATTGTATGATTGGAATTGTATGATTATGATTGCATGATTGTGATTGTATGATTGTGATTGTATGATTGTGTTTGGGAGATTGTATTTGGGAGATTGTAATTGTATGATTGCGATTGTATGATTGTGATTGTATGATTGTGATTGTATGATTGTGATTGTATGATTGGAATTGTATGATTATGATTGCATGATTGTGATTGTATGATTGTGATGGTATGATTGTGATTGTATGATTGCCATAGTATGATTGTGATTGTACGATTGTGATTGTAGGATTGTGATTGTATGATTGCGATTGTATGATTGTGATTGTATGATTATGATTGTATGATTGTGAATGTATTATTATGATTGTATGGTTGTGATTGTATGATTGTGATTGTATGATTGCATTTGGGAGATTGTAATTGTATGATTGCGATTGTATGATTGTGATTGTATGATTGTGATTGTATGATTTTATTTGGGAGATTGTATTTGGGAGATTGTAATTGTATGATTGCGATTGTATGATTGTGATTGTATGATTGTGATGTATGATTGTAATTGTATGATTATGATTGTATGATTGTGATTGTATGATTGTGATTGTATGATTGTGATTGTATGACTGTGATTGTATGATTGTGATTGTATGATTGTGATTGTATGATTGTGATTGTCTGATTGTGGTTGTATGATTGTGATTGTATGATTGTGATTGTATGATGTGATTGTATGATTGTGATTGTATGATTGTATTTGGGAGATTGTATTTGGGAGATTGTAATTGTATGATTGCGATTGTATGATTGAGATTGTATGATTGTGATTGTATGCTTGCGATTGTATGTTTGTGATTGTATGATTGTGATTGTATGATTGTGGTTGTGCGATTGTGATTGTATGATTGTGATTGTATGATTATGATCGTATGATTGTGATTGTATGATTATGTTTGTATGATTGTGATTGCATGATTGTGATTGTATGATTGTGATTGCATGATTGTAATTGTATGATTGCGATTGTATGATTGTGATTGTATGATTGTGATGTATGATTGTAATTGTATGATTATGATTGTATGATTGTGATTGTATGATTGTGATTGTATGATTCTGATTGTATGATTGTGAAAGTATGATTGTGATTGTATGATTGTGATTGTATGATTGTGATTGTATGATTGGAATTGTATGATTGCGATAGTATGATTGTGATTGTATGATTGCGATAGTATGATTGTGATTCTACGATTGTGATTGTATGATTGTGATTGTATGATTGCGATTGTATGATTGTGATTGTATGATTATGATTGTATGATTGTGAATGTATGATTATGATTGTATGGTTGTGATTGTATGATTGTGATGGTATGATTGTGATTGTATGATTGCGATAGTATGATTGTGATTGTATGATTGTGATTGTATGATTGTGACTGTATGATTGTGTTTGTATGATTGTGATTGTATGATTGTGATTGTATGATTGTGATAGTATGATTGTGTTTGTATGATTGTGATTGTTTGATTGTGATTGTATGATTGTATTTGGGAGAATGTATTTGGGAGATTGTAATTGTATGATTGCGATTGTATGATTGTGATTGTATGATTGTGATGTATGATTGTAATTGTATGATTATGATTATATGATTGTGATTGTATGATTGTGGTTGTATGACTGTGATTGTATGATTGTGATTGTATGATTGTGATTGTATGATTGTGAAAGTATAATTGTGATTGTATGATTGTGATAGTATGATTGTGATAGTATGATTGTGATTGTATGATTGTGATTGTATGATTGTATTTGGGAGATTGTATTTGGGAGATTGTAATTGTATGATTGCGATTGTATGATTGTGATTGTATGATTGTGATGTATGATTGTAATTGTATGATTATGATTGTATGATTGTGATTGTATGATTGTGATTGTATGACTGTGATTGTATGATTGTGATTGTATGATTGTGATCCTATGATTGTGAAAGTATGATTGTGAAAGTATGATTGTGATTGTATGATTGTGATTGTATGATTGTGATAGTATGATTGTGATTGTATGATTGTGATTGTATGATTGTATTTGGGAGATTGTATTTGGGAGATTGTAATTGTATGATTGCGATTGTATGATTGTGATTGTATGATTGTGATAGTATGATTGTGATTGTATGATTGTGATTGTATGATTGTATTTGGGAGATTGTATTTGGGAGATTGTAATTGTATGATTGCGATTGTATGATTGTGATTGTATGATTGTGATGTATGATTGTAATTGTATGATTATGATTGTATGACTGTGATTGTATGATTGTGATTGTATGATTCGGATTGTATGATTGCGATAGTATGATTGTGATTCTACGATTGTGATTGTATGATTGTGATTGTATGATTGCGATTGTATGATTGCGATTGTATGATTATGATTGTATGATTGTGAATGTATGATTATGATTGTATGGTTGTGATTGTATGATTGTGATGGTATGATTGTGATTGTATGAGTGCGATATTATGATTGTGATTGTATGATTGTGATTGTATGATTGTGACTGTATGATTGTGTTTGTATGATTGTGATTGTATGATTGTGATTGTATGATTGTGATTGTATGCTTGCGATTGTATGTTTGCGATTGTATGATTGTGATTGTATGATTGTGTTTGGGAGATTGTATTTGGGAGATTGTAATTGTATGATTGCGATTGTATGATTGTGATTGTATGATTGTGATGTATGATTGTAATTGTATGATTATGATTATATGATTGTGATTGTATGATTGTGGTTGTATGACTGTGATTGTATGATTGTGATTGTATGATTGTGATTGTATGATTGTGAAAGTATAATTGTGATTGTATGATTGTGATTGTATGATTGTGATAGTATGATTGTGATTGTATGATTGTGATTGTATGATTGTATTTGGGAGATTGTATTTGGGAGATTGTAATTGTATGATTGCGATTGTATGATTGTGATTGTATGATTGTGATGTATGATTGTAATTGTATGATTATGATTGTATGATTGTGATTGTATGATTGTGATTGTATGACTGTGATTGTATGACTGTGATTGTATGATTGTGATCCTATGATTGTGAAAGTATGATTGTGAAAGTATGATTGTGATTGTATGATTGTGATTGTATGATTGTGATTGTATGATTGTGATTGTCTGATTGTGGTTGTATGATTGTGATTGTATGATTGTGATTGTGTGATTGTGATTGTATGATTGTGATTGTATGATTGTGATTGTATGATTGTGATTGTATGATTGTGATTGTATGATTGTGATTGTATGATTGTGATTGTATGATTGTGATTGTATGATTGTGATTGTATGATTCTGATTGTATGATTGTGAAAGTATGATAGTGATTGTATGATTCTGATTGTATGATTGTGATCGTATGATTGTGATTGTATGATTGTGATTGTATGATTGTGATTGTATGATTGGAATTGTATGATTATGATTGCATGATTGTGATTGTATGATTGTGATGGTATGATTGTGATTGTATGATTGCCATAGTATGATTGTGATTGTACGATTGTGATTGTAGGATTGTGATTGTATGATTGCGATTGTATGATTGTGATTGTATGATTATGATTGTATGATTGTGAATGTATTATTATGATTGTATGGTTGTGATTGTATGATTGTGATTGTATGATTGTGATTGTATGATTGTGATTGTATGATTGTGATTGTATGATTGTGATTGTATGATTGTGATTGTATGATTGTGATTGTATGATTGTGATTGTATGATTCTGATTGTATGATTGTGAAAGTATGATAGTGATTGTATGATTGTGAATGTATTATTATGATTGTATAGTTGTGATTGTATGATTGTGATTGTATGATTGTATTTGGGAGATTGTAATTGTATGATTGCGAAGGTATGATTGTGATTGTATGATTGTGATTGTATGATTGTGATTGTATGATTGTGATTGTATGATTATGATTGTATGATTGTGATTGCATGATTGAGATTGTATGATTGTGATTGTATGCTTGCGATTGTATGATTGTGATTGTATGATTGTGATTGTATGATTCTGATTGTATGATTGTGAAAGTATGAGTGTGATTGTATGATTGTGATTGTATGATTGTGATTGTATGATTGTGATTGTATGATTGTGATTGTATGATTGGAATTGTATGATTATGATTGTATGATTGTGATTGTATGATTGTGATGGTATGATGGTGATTGTATGATTGCGATAGTATGATTGTGATTGTACGATTGTGATTGTAGGATTGTGATTGTATGATTGCGATTCTATGATTGTGATTGTATGATTATGATTGTATGATTGTGAATGTACGATTATGATTGTATGGTTGTGATTGTATGATTGTGATTGTATGATTGTGATTGTATGATTTTATTTGGGAGATTGTATTTTGGAGATCGTAATTGTATGATTGCGATTGTATGATTGTGATTGTATGATTGTGATGTATGATTGTAATTGTATGATTATGATTGTATGATTGTGATTGTATGATTGTGATTGTATGATTGTGATTGTATGACTGTGATTGTATGATTGTGATTGTATGATTGTAATTGTATGATTGTGATTGTCTGATTGTGGTTGTATGATTGTGATTGTATGATTGTGATTGTATGATGTGATTGTATGATTGTGATTGTATGATTGTAATTGGGAGATTGTATTTGGGAGATTGTAATTGTATGATTGCGATTGTATGATTGAGATTGTATGATTGTGATTGTATGCTTGCGATTGTATGTTTGTGATTGTATGATTGTGATTGTATGATTGTGGTTGTGCGATTGTGATTGTATGATTGTGATTGTATGATTATGATCGTATGATTGTGATTGTATGATTATGTTTGTATGATTGTGATTGCATGATTGTGATTGTATGATTGTGATTGCATGATTGTAATTGTATGATTGCGATTGTATGATTGTGATTGTATGATTGTGATGTATGATTGTGATGTATGATTGTAATTGTATGATTATGATTGTATGACTGTGATTGTATGATTGTGATTGTATGATTGTGATACTATGATTGTGAAAGTATGATTGTGAAAGTATGATTGTGATTGTGTGATTGTGATTGTATGATTGTGATTGTATGATTGTGATTGTATGATTGTGATTGTCTGATTGTGGTTGTATGATTGTGATTGTATGATTGTGATTGTATGATTGTGAAAGTATGAGTGTGATTGTATGATTGTGATTGTATGATTGTGATTGTATGATTGTGATTGTATGATTGTGATTGTATGATTGGAATTGTATGATTATGATTGTATGATTGTGATTGTATGATTGTGATGGTATGATGGTGATTGTATGATTGCGATAGTATGATTGTGATTGTACGATTGTGATTGTAGGATTGTGATTGTATGATTGCGATTCTATGATTGTGATTGTATGATTATGATTGTATGATTGTGAATGTATGATTATGATTGTATGGTTGTGATTGTATGATTGTGATTGTATGATTTTATTTGGGAGATTGTATTTGGGAGATTGTAATTGTATGATTGCGATTGTATGATTGTGATTGTATGATTGTGATGTATGATTGTAATTGTATGATTATGATTGTATGATTGTGATTGTATGATTGTGATTGTATGGTTGTGATTGTATGATTGTGATTGGATGATTGTGATTGTATGATTGTGATTGTCTGATTGTGGTTGTATGATTGTGATTGTATGATTGTGATTGTATGATGTGATTGTATGATTGTGATTGTATGATTGTATTTGGGAGATTGTATTTGGGAGATTGTAATGGTATGATTGCGATTGTATGATTGAGATTGTATGATTGTGATTGTATGCTTGCGATTGTATGTTTGTGATTGTATGATTGTGATTGTATGATTGTGGGTGTGCGATTGTGATTGTATGATTGTAATTGTATGATTATGATCGTATGATTGTGATTGTATGATTATGTTTGTATGATTGTGATTGCATGATTGTGATTGTATGATTGTGATTGCATGATTGTGTTTGTATGACTGTGATTGTATGATTGTGATTGTATGATTGTGATTGTATGATTGTGATTGCATGATTGTGATTGTATGATTGTGATTGTATGATTTTGATTGTATGATTGTGATTGTATGATTGTGATTGTATGATTGTGATTGTATGATTGGAATTGTATGATTATGATTGTATGATTGTGATTGTATGATTGTGATGGTATGATTGTGATTGTATGATTGCGATAGTATGATTGTGATTGTACGATTGTGATTGTAGGATTGTGATTGTATGATTGCGATTGTATGATTGTGATTGTATGATTATGATTCTATGATTGTGAATGTATTATTATGATTGTATGATTGTGATTGTATGATTGCGAAAGTATGATTGTAATTGTATGATTATGATCGTATGATTGTGATTGTATGATTATGTTTGTATGATTGTGATTGCATGATTGTGATTGTATGATTGTGATTGCATGATTGTGTTTGTATGACTGTGATTGTATGATTGTGATTGTATGATTGTGATTGTATGATTGTGATTGCATGATTGTGATTGTATGATTGTGATTGTATGATTTTGATTGTAGGATTGTGATTGTATGATTGCGATTCTATGATTGTGATTGTATGATTATGATTGTATGATTGTGAATGTATGATTATGATTGTGTGGTTGTGATTGTATGATTGTGGTTGTATGATTGTGATTGTATGATTTTATTTGGGAGATTGTATTTGGGAGATTGTAATTGTATGATTGCGATTGTATGATTGTGATTGTATGATTGTGATGTATGATTGTAATTGTATGATTATGATTGTATGATTGTGATTGTATGATTGTGATTGTATGATTGTGATGGTATGACTGTGATTGTATGATTGTGATTGTATGATTGTGATTGTATGATTGTGATTGTATGATTGTGATTGTATGATTGTGAAAGTATGATTGTGATTGTATGATTGTGATTGTATGATTGTGATTGTATGATTGTGATTGTATGATTGTGATTGTATGATTGTGATTGTATGATTGTGATTTTGTGATTGTATTTGGGAGATTGTATTTGGGAGATTGTAATTGTATGATTGTGATTGTATGATTGTGATGTATGATTGTAATTGTATGATTATGACTGTATGACTGTGATTGTATGATTGTGATTGTATGACTGTGATTGTATGATTGTGATTGTATGATTGTGATTGTATGATTGTGATTGTATGATTGTGATTGTATGATTGTGATTGTATGATTGTGATTGTATGATTGTGATTGTATGATTGTGATTGTGTGATTGTGAAAGTATGATTGTGATTGTATGATTGTGATTGTATGATTGTGATTGTATGATTGTGATTGTATGATTGTGATTGTATGATTGTGATTGTATGATTGTGATTGTATGATTGTGATTGTGTGATTGTATTTGGGAGATTGTATTTGGGAGATTGTAATTGTATGATTGCGATTGTATGATTGTGATGTATGATTGTGATGTATGATTGCGATGTATGATTGTAATTGTATGATTATGATTGTATGATTGTGATTGTATGATTATGATTGTATGATTATGATTGTATGATTGTGATTGTATGATTGTGATGGTATGATGGTGATTGTATGATTGCGATAGTATGATTGTGATTGTACGATTGTGATTGTAGGATTGTGATTGTATGATTGCGATTCTATGATTGTGATTGTATGATTATGATTGTAGGATTGTGAATGTATGATTATGATTGTGTGGTTGTGATTGTATGATTGTGATTGTATGATTGTGATTGTATGATTTTATTTGGGAGATTGTATTTGGGAGATTGTAATTGTATGATTGCGATTGTATGATTGTGATTGTATGATTGTGATGTATGATTGTAATTGTATGATTATGATTGTATGATTGTGACTCTATGATTGTGAAAGTATGATTGTGATTGTGTGATTGTGATTGTATGATTGTGATTGTATGATTGCAATTGTATGATTATGATTGTATGATTGTGATTGTATGATTGTGCTTGTATGACTGTGATTGTATGATTGTGATTGTATGATTGTGATTGTATGATTGTGATTGTATGATTGTGAAAGTATGATTGTGATTGTATGATTGTGATTGTATGATTGTGATTGTATGATTGTGATTGTATGATTGTGATTGTATGATTGTGATTGTATGATTGTGATTGTATGATTGTGATTGTATGATTGTATTTGGGAGATTGTGTTTGGGAGATTGTAATGGTATGATTGCGATTGTACGATTGAGATTGTATGATTGTGATTGTATGCTTGCGATTGTATGTTTGTGATTGTATGATTGTGATTGTATGATTGTGATTGTATGACTGTGATTGTATGATTGTGATTGTATGATTGTGATTGTATGATTGTGACTCTATGATTGTGAAAGTATGATTGTGATTGTGTGATTGTGATTGCATGATTGTGATTGTATGATTGGAATTGTATGATTATGATTGTATGATTGTGATTGTATGATTGTGCTTGTATGACTGTGATTGTATGATTGTGATTGTATGATTGTGATTGTATGATTGTGATTGTATGATTGTGAAAGTATGATTGTGATTGTATGATTGGAATTGTATGATTATGATTGTATGATTGTGATTGTATGATTGTGATTGTCTGATTGTGGTTGTATGATTGTGATTGTATGATTGTGATTGTATGATTGTGATTGTATGATTGTGATTGTATGATTGTGATTGTATGATTGTGATGGTATGATTGTGATTGTATGATTGTGATTGTATGATTGTGAATCTATGATTATGATTGTATGGTTGTGATTGTATGATTGTGATTGTATGATTGTGATTGTATGATTTTATTTGGGAGATTGTATTTGGGAGATTGTAATTGTATGATTGTGATGTATGATTGTAATTGTATGATTATGATTGTATGATTGTGATTGTATGATTGTGATTGTATGATTGTGATTGTATGACTGTATTTGTATGATTGTGATTGTATGATTGTGATTGTATGATTGTGATTGTATGATTGTGAAAGTATGATTGTGATTGTATGATTGTGATTGTATGATTGTGATTGTATGATTGTGATGTATGATTGTAATTGTATGATTATGATTGTATGATTGTGATTGTATGATTGTGATTGTATGACTGTGATTGTATGATTGTGATTGTATGATTGTGATTGTATGATTGTGACTCTATGATTGTGAAAGTATGATTGTTATTGTGTGATTGTGATTGTATGATTGTGATTGTATGATTGTGATTGTATGATTGTGATTGTATGATTGTGATTGTATGATTGTGATTGTCTGATTGTGATTGTATGATTGTGATTGTATGATTGTGATTGTCTGATTGTGGTTGTATGATTGTGATTGTATGATTGTGATTGTATGATTGTGATTGTATGATTGTGAAAGTATGATTGTGATTGTATGATTGTGATTGTATGATTGTGATTGTATGATTGTGATTGTATGATTGTGATTGTATGATTGTGATGTATGATTGTAATTGTATGATTATGATTGTATGATTGTGATTGTATGATTGTGATTGTATGACTGTGATTGTATGATTGTGATTGTATGATTGTGACTCTATGATTGTGAGAGTATGATTGTGATTGTGTGATTGTGATTGTATGATTGTGATTGTATGATTGTGATTGTATGATTGTGATTGTCTGATTGTGGTTGTGCGATTGTGATTGTATGATTGTGATTGTATGATTGTGATTGTATGATTTGGATTGTATGATTGTGATGGTATGATTGTGATTGTATGATTGTGATTGTATGATTGGAATTGTATGATTATGATTGTATGATTGTGATTGTATGATTGTGATTGTCTGATTGTGGTTGTATGATTGTGATTGTATGGTTGTGATTGTATGATTGTGATTGTATGATTGTGATTGTATGATTGTGAAAGTATGATTGTGATTGTATGATTGTGATTGTATGATTGTGATTGTATGATTGTGATGGTATGATTGTGATTGTATGATTGTGATTGTATGATTGGAATTGTATGATTATGATTGTATGATTGTGATTGTATGATTGTGATTGTCTGATTGTGGTTGTATGATTGTGATTGTATGATTGTGATTGTATGATTGTGATTGTATGATTGTGATTGTATGATTGTGATTGTATGATTGTGATTGTATGATTGTGATTGTATGATTGTGATTGTATGATTGTGAATCTATGATTATGATTGTATGGTTGTGATTGTATGATTGTGATTGTATGATTGTGATTGTATGATTTTATTTGGGAGATTGTATTTGGGAGATTGTAATTGTATGATTGTGATGTATGATTGTAATTGTATGATTATGATTGTATGATTGTGATTGTATGATTGTGATTGTATGATTGTGATTGTATGACTGTATTTGTATGATTGTGATTGTATGATTGTGATTGTATGATTGTGATTGTATGATTGTGAAAGTATGATTGTGATTGTATGATTGTGATTGTATGATTGTGATTGTATGATTGTGATGTATGATTGTAATTGTATGATTATGATTGTATGATTGTGATTGTATGATTGTGATTGTATGACTGTGATTGTATGATTGTGATTGTATGATTGTGATTGTATGATTGTGACTCTATGATTGTGAAAGTATGATTGTGATTGTGTGATTGTGATTGTATGATTGTGATTGTATGATTGTGATTGTATGATTGTGATTGTCTGATTGTGATTGTAGGATTGTGATTGTATGATTGCGATTGTATGATTGTGATTGTATGATTGTGATGTATGATTGTAATTGTATGACTATGATTGTATGATTGTGATTGTATGATTATGATTGTATGATTGTGATTGTATGATTGTGATTCTATGATTGTGATTGTATGATTGTAATTGTATGATTGTGATTGTATGATTGTGATTTTATGATTGTGATTGTATGACTGTGATTGTATGATTGTGATTGTATGACTGTGATTGTATGATTGTGATTGTATGATTGTGATTGTATGATTGTGATTGTATGATTGTGAAAGTATGATTGCGATTGTATGATTGTGATTGTATGATTGTCATTGTATGATTGTGATTGTATGATTGTGATTGTATGATTGTATTTGGGAGATTGTATTTGGGAGATTGTAATTGTATGATTGCGATTCTATGATTGTGATTGTATGATTGTGATGTATGATTGTAATTGTATGATTGTGATTGTATGATTGTGATTGTCTGATTGTGGTTGTCTGATTGTGGTTGTGCGATTGTGATTGTATGATTGTGATTGTATGATTGTGATTGTATGATTTTGATTGTATGATTGTGATTCTATGATTGTGATTGTATGATTGTGATTGTATGATTGTGATTGTATGATTGTGATTGTATGATTGTGATTGTATGATTGTGATTGTATGATTGTGATTGTCTGATTGTGGTTGTATGATTGTGATTGTATGATTGTGATTGTATGATGTGATTGTATGATTGTGATTGTATGATTGTGTTTGGGAGATTGTATTTGGGAGATTGTAATTGTATGATTGCGATTGTATGATTGAGATTCTATGATTGTGATTGTATGATTGTGATTGTATGCTTGCGATTGTATGTTTGTGATTGTATGATTGTGATTGTATGATTGTGGTTGTGCGATTGTGATTGTATGATTGTGATTGTATGATTATGATCGTATGATTGTGATTGTATGATTATGTTTGTATGATTGTGATTGCATGATCGTGATTGTATGATTGTGATTGCATGATTGTAATTGTATGATTGCGATTGTATGATTGTGATTGTATGATTGTGATGTATGATTGTAATTGTATGATTATGATTGTATGATTGTGATTGTATGATTGTGATTGTATGATTGCGATCGTATGATTGTGGTTGTATGATTATGGTTGTATGATTGTGATTGTATGATTGTGATGGTATGATTGTGATTGTATGATTGTGATTGTATGATTGTGATTGTATGATTCTGATTGTATGATTGTGAAAGTATGATTGTGATTGTATGATTGTGATTGTATGATTGTGATTGTATGATTGGAATTGTATGATTGCGATAGTATGATTGTGATTGTATGATTGCGATAGTATGATTGTGATTCTACGATTGTGATTGTATGATTGTGATTGTATGATTGCGATTGTATGATTGTGATTGTATGATTATGATTGTATGATTGTGATTGTATGATTATGATTGTATGGATGTGATTGTATGATTGTGATTGTATGATTGTGATTGTATGATTGTGACTCTATGATTGTGAAAGTATGATTGTGATTGTGTGATTGTGATTGTATGATTGTGATTGTATGATTGTGATTGTATGATTGTGATTGTATGATTGTGATTGTCTGATTGTGATTGTATGATTGTGATTGTATGATTGTGATTGTCTGATTGTGGTTGTATGATTGTGATTGTATGATTGTGATTGTATGATTGTGATTGTATGATTGTGAAAGTATGATTGTGATTGTATGATTGTGATTGTATGATTGTGATTGTATGATTGTGATGTATGATTGTAATTGTATGATTATGATTGTATGATTGTGATTGTATGATTGTGATTGTATGACTGTGATTGTATGATTGTGATTGTATGATTGTGACTCTATGATTGTGAGAGTATGATTGTGATTGTGTGATTGTGATTGTATGATTGTGATTGTATGATTGTGATTGTATGATTGTGATTGTCTGATTGTGGTTGTGCGATTGTGATTGTATGATTGTGATTGTATGATTGTGATTGTATGATTTTGATTGTATGATTGTGATGGTATGATTGTGATTGTATGATTGTGATTGTATGATTGGAATTGTATGATTATGATTGTATGATTGTGATTGTATGATTGTGATTGTCTGATTGTGGTTGTATGATTGTGATTGTATGATTGTGATTGTATGATTGTGATTGTATGATTGTGATTGTATGATTGTGAAAGTATGATTGTGATTGTATGATTGTGATTGTATGATTGTGATTGTATGATTGTGATGGTATGATTGTGATTGTATGATTGTGATTGTATGATTGGAATTGTATGATTATGATTGTATGATTGTGATTGTATGATTGTGATTGTCTGATTGTGGTTGTATGATTGTGATTGTATGATTGTGATTGTATGATTGTGATTGTATGATTGTGATTGTATGATTGTGATTGTATGATTGTGATTGTATGATTGTGATTGTATGATTGTGATTGTATGATTGTGAATCTATGATTATGATTGTATGGTTGTGACTGTATGATTGTGATTGTATGATTGTGATTGTATGATTTTATTTGGGAGATTGTATTTGGGAGATTGTAATTGTATGATTGTGATGTATGATTGTAATTGTATGATTATGATTGTATGATTGTGATTGTATGATTGTGATTGTATGATTGTGATTGTATGACTGTATTTGTATGATTGTGATTGTATGATTGTGATTGTATGATTGTGATTGTATAATTGTGAAAGTATGATTGTGATTGTATGATTGTGATTGTATGATTGTGATTGTATGATTGTGATGTATGATTGTAATTGTATGATTATGATTGTATGATTGTGATTGTATGATTGTGATTGTATGACTGTGATTGTATGATTGTGATTGTATGATTGTGATTGTATGATTGTGACTCTATGATTGTGAAAGTATGATTGTGATTGTGTGATTGTGATTGTATGATTGTGATTGTATGATTGTGATTGTATGATTGTGATTGTATGATTGTGATTGTCTGATTGTGATTGTAGGATTGTGATTGTATGATTGCGATTGTATGATTGTGATTGTATGATTGTGATGTATGATTGTAATTGTATGATTATGATTGTATGATTGTGATTGTATGATTATGATTGTATGATTGTGATTGTATGATTGTGATTCTATGATTGTGATTGTATGATTGTAATTGTATGATTGTGATTGTATGATTGTGATTTTATGATTGTGATTGTATGATTGTGATTGTATGATTGTGATTGTATGATTGTGATTGTATGACTGTGATTGTATGATTGTGATTGTATGATTGTGATTGTATGATTGTGATTGTATGATTGTGAAAGTATGATTGCGATTGTATGATTGTGATTGTATGATTGTCATTGTATGATTGTGATTGTATGATTGTGATTGTATGATTGTATTTGGGAGATTGTATTTGGGAGATTGTAATTGTATGATTGCGATTGTATGATTGTGATTGTATGATTGTGATGTATGATTGTAATTGTATGATTATGATTGTATGATTGTGATTGTATGATTGTGATTGTATGATTGTGATTGTATGACTGTATTTGTATGATTGTGATTGTATGATTGTGATTGTATGATTGTGATTGTATGATTGTGATTGTATGATTGTGATTGTATGATTGTGATTGTATGATTGTGAAAGTATGATTGTGATTGTATGATTGTGATTGTATGATTGTGATTGTATGATTGTGATGTATGATTGTAATTGTATGATTATGATTGTATGATTGTGATTGTATGATTGTGATTGTATGACTGTGATTGTATGATTGTGATTGTATGATTGTGACTCTATGATTGTGAGAGTATGATTGTGATTGTGTGATTGTGATTGTATGATTGTGATTGTATGATTGTGATTGTATGATTGTGATTGTATGATTGTGATTGTCTGATTGTGGTTGTGCGATTGTGATTGTATGATTGTGATTGTATGATTGTGATTGTATGATTTTGATTGTATGATTGTGATTCTATGATTGTGATTGTATGATTGTGATTGTATGATTGTGATTGTATGATTGTGATTGTATGATTGTGATTGTATGATTGTGATTGTATGATTGTGATTGTATGATTGTGATTGTCTGATTGTGGTTGTATGATTGTGATTGTATGATTGTGATTGTATGATGTGATTGTATGATTGTGATTGTATGATTGTATTTGGGAGATTGTATTTGGGAGATTGTAATTGTATGATTGCGATTGTATGATTGAGATTGTATGATTGTGATTGTATGCTTGCGATTGTATGTTTGTGATTGTATGATTGTGATTGTATGATTGTGGTTGTGCGTTTGTGATTGTATGATTGTGATTGTATGATTATGATCGTATGATTGTGATTGTATGATTATGTTTGTATGATTGTGGTTGCATGATCGTGATTGTATGATTGTGATTGCATGATTGTAATTGTATGATTGCGATTGTATGATTGTGATTGTATGATTGTGATGTATGATTGTAATTGTATGATTATGATTGTATGATTGTGATTGTATGATTGTGATTGTATGATTGCGATTGTATGATTGTGGTTGTATGATTATGGTTGTATGATTGTGATTGTATGATTGTGATGGTATGATTGTGATTGTATGATTGTGATTGTATGATTGTGATTGTATGATTCTGATTCTATGATTGTGAAAGTATGATTGTGATTGTATGATTGTGATTGTATGATTGTGATTGTATGATTGGAATTGTATGATTGCGATAGTATGATTGTGATTGTATGATTGCGATAGTATGATTGTGATTCTACGATTGTGATTGTATGATTGTGATTGTATGATTGCGATTGTATGATTGTGATTGTATGATTATGATTGTATGATTGTGATTGTATGATTATGATTGTATGGTTGTGATTGTATGATTGTGATGGTATGATTGTGATTGTATGATTGCGATAGTATGATTGTAATTGTATGATTATGATTGTATGATTGTGATTGTATGATTGTGATTGTATGACTGTGATTGTATGATTGTGATTGTATGATTGTGATTGTATGATTGTGATTGTATGATTGTGAAAGTATGATTGTGATTGTATGATTGTGATTGTATGATTGTGATTGTATGATTGTGATTGTATGATTGTATTTGGGAGATTGTATTTGGGAGATTGTAATGGTATGATTGCGATTGTACGATTGAGATTGTATGATTGTGATTGTATGCTTGCGATTGTATGTTTGTGATTGTATGATTGTGATTGTATGATTGTGATTGTATGATTGTGATTGTATGATTGTGGTTGTGCGATTGTGATTGTATGATTGTAATTGTATGATTATGATCGTATGATTGTGATTGTATGATTATGTTTGTATGATTGTGATTGCATGATTGTGATTGTATGATTGTGATTGCATGATTGTGTTTGTATGACTGTGATTGTATGATTGTGATTGTATGATTGTGACTGTATGATTGTGATTGCATGATTGTGATTGTATGATTGTGATTGTATGATTTTGATTGTATGATTGTGATGGTATGATTGTGATTGTATGATTGTGATTGTATGATTGGAATTGTATGATTATGATTGTATGATTGTGATTGTATGATTGTGATTGTCTGATTGTGGTTGTATGATTGTGAATGTATGATTGTGATTGTATGATTGTGATTGTATGATTGTGATTGTATGATTGTGATTGTATGATTGTGATTGTATGATTGTGATTGTATGATTGTGATTGTATGATTGTGATTGTATGATTGTGATTGTATGATTGTGATTGTATGATTGTGATTGTATGATTCTGATTGTATGATTGTGAAAGTATGATTGTGATTGTATGATTGTGATTGTATGATTGTGATTGTATGATTGGAATTGTATGATTATGATTGTATGATTGTGATTGTATGATTGTGATGGTATGATTGTGATTGTATGATTGCGATAGTATGATTGTGATTGTACGATTGTGATTGTAGGATTGTGATTGTATGATTTAGATTGTATGATTGTGATTGTATGATTATGATTGTATGATTGTGAATGTATTATTATGATTGTATGGTTGTGATTGTATGATTGTGATTGTATGATTGTATTTGGGAGATTGTAATTGTATGATTGCGATTGTATGATTGTGATTGTATGATTGTGATGTATGATTGTAATTGTGTGATTGTGATTGTATGATTGTGATTGTATGATTGCGATAGTATGATTGTGATGGTACGATTGTGATTGTAGGATTGTGATTGTATGATTGCGATTGTATAATTGTGATTGTATGATTATGATTGTATGATTGTGAATGTATTATTATGATTGTATACTTGTGATTGTATGATTGTGATTGTATGATTGTATTTGGGAGATTTTAATTGTATGATTGCGATTGTATGATTGTGATTGTATGATTGTGATGTATGATTGTTATTGTATGATTATGATTGTATGATTGTGATTGTATGATTGTGATTGTATGACTGTGATTGTATGATTGTGATTGTATGATTGTGATTGTATGATTATGATTGTATGATTGTGATTGCATGATTGAGATTGTATGATTGTGATTGCATGCTTGCGATTGTATGATTGTGATTGTATGATTGTGATTGTATGATTCTGATTGTATGATTGTGAAAGTATGATTGTGATTGTATGATTGTGATTGTATGATTGTGATTGTATGATTGGAATTGTATGATTATGATTGTATGATTGTGATTGTATGATTGTGATGGTATGATGGTGATTGTATGATTGTGATTGTATGATTGGAATTGTATGATTATGATTGTATGATTGTGATTGTATGATTGTGATGGTATGATTTTATTTGGGAGATTGTATTTGGGAGATTGTAATTGTATGATTGCGATTGTATGATTGTGATTGTATGATTGTGATGTATGATTGTAATTGTATGATTATGATTGTATGATTGTGATTGTATGATTGTGATTGTATGATTGTGATTGTATGACTGTATTTGTATGATTGTGATTGTATGATTGTGATTGTATGATTGTGATTGTATGATTGTGAAAGTATGATTGTGATTGTATGATTGTGATTGTATGATTGTGATTGTATGATTGTGATTGTATGATTTAGATTGTATGATTGTGATTGTATGATTATGATTGTATGATTGTGAATGTATTATTATGATTGTATGGTTGTGATTGTATGATTGTGATTGTGTGATTGTATTTGGGAGATTGTAATTGTATGATTGCGATTGTATGATTGTGATTGTACGATTGTGATTGTAGGATTGTGATTGTATGATTGCGATTGTATGATTGTGATTGTATGATTATGATTGTATGATTGTGAATGTATTATTATGATTGTATAGTTGTGATTGTATGATTGTGATTGTATGATTGTATTTGGGAGATTTTAATTGTATGATTGCGATTGTATGATTGTGATTGTATGATTGTGATGTATGATTGTTATTGTATGATTATGATTGTATGATTGTGATTGTATGATTGTGATTGTATGAAGGTGATTGTATGATTGTGATTGTATGATTGTGATTGTATGATTATGATTGTATGATTGTGATTGCATGATTGAGATTGTATGATTGTGATTGCATGCTTGCGATTGTATGATTGTGATTGTATGATTGTGATTGTATGATTGTGATTGTATGATTTTGATTGTATGATTGTGATGGTATGATTGTGATTGTATGATTGTGATGGTATGATTGTGATTGTATGATTGCGATAGTATGATTGTAATTGTATGATTATGATTGTATGATTGTGATTGTATGATTGTGATTGTATGACTGTGATTGTATGATTGTGATTGTATGATTGTGATTGTATGATTGTGATTGTATGATTGTGAAAGTGTGATTGTGATTGTATGATTGTGCTTGTATGATTGTGATTGTATGATTGTGATTGTATGATTGTGATTGTATGATTGTGGTTGTATGATTGTATTTGGGAGATTGTAATGGTATGATTGCGATTGTACGATTGAGATTGTATGATTGTGATTGTATGCTTGCGATTGTATGTTTGTGATTGTATGATTGTGATTGTATGATTGTGGTTGTGCGATTGTGATTGTATGATTGTAATTGTATGATTATGATCGTATGATTGTGATTGTATGATTATGTTTGTATGATTGTGATTGCATGATAGTGATTGTATGATTGTGATTGCATGATTGTGTTTGTATGACTGTGATTGTATGATTGTGATTGTATGATTGTGATTGTATGATTGTGATTGCATGATTGTGATTGTATGATTGTGATTGTATGATTTTGATTGTATGATTGTGATGGTATGATTGTGATTGTATGATTGTGATTGTATGATTGGAATTGTATGATTATGATTGTATGATTGTGATTGTATGATTGTGATTGTCTGATTGTGGTTGTATGATTGTGATTGTATGATTGTGATTGTATGATTGTGATTGTATGATTGTGATTGTATGATTGTGATTGTATGATTGTGATTGTATGATTGTGATTGTATGATTGTGATTGTATGATTGTGATTGTATGATTGTGATTGTATGATTGTGATTGTATGATTGTGATTGTATGATTGTGATTGTATGATTCTGATTGTATGATTGTGAAAGTATGATTGTGATTGTATGATTGTGATTGTATGATTGTGATTGTATGATTGTGATTGTATGATTGGAATTGTATGATTATGATTGTATGATTGTGATTGTATGATTGTGATGGTATGATTGTGATTGTATGATTGCGATAGTATGATTGTGATTGTACGATTGTGATTGTAGGATTGTGATTGTATGATTTAGATTGTATGATTGTGATTGTATGATTATGATTGTATGATTGTGAATGTATTATTATGATTGTATGGTTGTGATTGTATGATTGTGATTGTATGATTGTATTTGGGAGATTGTAATTGTATGATTGCGATTGTATGATTGTGATTGTATGATTGTGTTGTATGATTGTAATTGTATGATTATGATTGTATGATTGTGATTGTATGATTGGGATTGTATGACTGTGATTGTATGATTGTGATTGTATGATTGTGACTGTATGATTGTGATTGTATGATTGTGAAAGAATGATTGTGATTGTATGATTGTGATTATATGATTGTGATTGTATGATTGTGATTGTATGATTGTGATTGTATGATTGCGATAGTATGATTGTGATTGTACGATTGTGATTGTAGGATTGTGATTGTATGATTGCGATTGTATGATTGTGATTGTATGATTATGATTGTATGATTGTGAATGTATTATTATGATTGTATAGTTGTGATTGTATGATTGTGATTGTATGATTGTATTTGGGAGATTTTAATTGTATGATTGCGATTGTATGATTGTGATTGTATGATTGTGATGTATGATTGTTATTGTATGATTATGATTGTATGATTGTGATTGTATGATTGTGATTGTATGACTGTGATTGTATGATTGTGATTGTATGATTGTGATTGTATGATTATGATTGTATGATTGTGATTGCATGATTGAGATTGTATGATTGTGATTGCATGCTTGCGATTGTATGATTGTGATTGTATGATTGTGATTGTATGATTCTGATTGTATGATTGTGAAAGTATGATTGTGATTGTATGATTGTGATTGTATGATTGTGATTGTATGATTGTGATTGTATGATTGTGATTGTATGATTGGAATTGTATGATTATGATTGTATGATTGTGATTGTATGATTGTGATGGTATGATGGTGATTGTATGATTGCGATAGTATGATTGTGATTGTACGATTGTGATTGTAGGATTGTGATTGTATGATTGCGATTCTATGATTGTGATTGTATGATTATGATTGTATGATTGTGAATGTATGATTATGATTGTATGGTTGTGATTGTATGATTGTGATTGTATGATTGTGATTGTATGATTTTATTTGGGAGATTGTATTTGGGAGATTGTAATTGTATGATTGCGATTGTATGATTGTGATTGTATGATTGTGATGTATGATTGTAATTGTATGATTATGATTGTATGATTGTGATTGTATGATTGTGATTGTATGATTGTATTTGGGAGATTGTATTTGGGAGATTGTAATTGTATGATTGCGATTGTATGATTGTGATTGTATGATTGTGATGTATGATTGTAATTGTATGATTATGATTGTATGATTGTGATTGTATGATTGTGATTGTATGATTGTGATTGTATGACTGTATTTGTATGATTGTGATTGTATGATTGTGATTGTATGATTGTGATTGTATGATTGTGATTGTATGATTGTGAAAGTATGATTGTGATTGTATGATTGTGATTGTATGATTGTGATTGTATGATTGTGATTGTATGATTGTGATGTATGATTGTAATTGTATGATTATGATTGTATGATTGTGATTGTATGATTGTGATTGTATGATTGTGATTGTATGACTGTGATTGTATGATTGTGATTGTATGATTGTGACTCTATGATTGTGAGAGTATGATTGTGATTGTGTGATTGTGATTGTATGATTGTGATTGTATGATTGTGATTGTATGATTGTGATTGTATGATTGTGATTGTATGATTGTGATTGTATGATTGTGATTGTCTGATTGTGGTTGTGTGATTGTGATTGTATGATTGTGATTGTATGATGTGATTGTATGATTGTGATTGTATGATTGTATTTGGGAGATTGTATTTGGGAGATTGTAATTGTATGATTGCGATTGTATGATTGAGATTGTATGAGTGTGATTGTATGCTTGCGATTGTATGTTTGTGATTGTATGATTGTGATTGTATGATTGTGGTTGTGCGATTGTGATTGTATGATTGTGATTGTATGATTATGATCGTATGATTGTGATTGTATGATTATGTTTGTATGATTGTGATTGCATGATTGTGATTGTATGATTGTGATTGCATGATTGTAATTGTATGATTGCGATTGTATGATTGTGATTGTATGATTGTGATATATGATTGTAATTGTATGATTATGATTGTATGATTGTGATTGTATGATTGTGATTGTATGATTGCGATTGTATGATTGTGGTTGTATGATTATGGTTGTATGATTCTGGTTGTATGATTGTGAAAGTGTGATTGTGATTGTATGATTGTGATTGTATGATTGTGATTGTATGATTGGAATTGTATGATTGCGATAGTATGATTGTGATTGTATGATTGCGATAGTATGATTGTGATTCTACGATTGTGATTGTATGATTGTGATTGTATGATTGCGATTGTATGATTGTGATTGTATGATTGTGATTGTATGATTGTGATTGTATGATTGTGAAAGTATGATTGTGATTGTATGATTGTGATTGTATGATTGTGATTGTATGATTGTGATGTATGATTGTAATTGTATGATTATGATTGTATGATTGTGATTGTATGATTGTGATTGTATGACTGTGATTGTATGATTGTGATTGCATGATTGTGACTCTATGATTGTGAGAGTCTGATTGTGATTGTGTGATTGTGATTGTATGATTGTGATTGAATGATTGTGATTGTATGATTGTGATTGTCTGATTGTGGTTGTGCGATTGTGATTGTATGATTGTGATTGTATGATTGTGATTGTATGATTTTGATTGTATGATTGTGATTCTATGATTGTGATTGTATGATTGTGATTGTATGATTGTGATTGTATAATTGTGATTGTATGATTGTGATTGTATGATTGTGATTGTCTGATTGTGGTTGTATGATTGTGATTGTATGATTGTGATTGTATGATTGTATTTGGGAGATTTTATTTGGGAGATTGTAATTGTATGATTGCGATTGTATGATTGAGATTGTATGATTGTGATTGTATGCTTGCGATTGTATGTTTGTGATTGTATGATTGTGATTGTATGATTGTGGTTGTGCGATTGTGATTGTATGATTGTGATTGTATGATTATGATCGTATGATTGTGATTGTATGATTATGTTTGTATGATTGTGATTGCATGATTGTGATTGTATGATTGTGATTGCATGATTGTAATTGTATGATTGCGATTGTATGATTGTGATTGTATGATTGTGATGTATGATTGTAATTGTATGATTATGATTGTATGATTGTGATTGTATGATTGTGATTGTATGATTGCGATTGTATGATTGTGGTTGTATGATTATGGTTGTATGATTGTGATTGTATGATTGTGATGGTATTATTGTGATTGTATGATTGTGATTGTATGATTGTGATTGTATGATTCTGATTGTATGATTGTGAAAGTATGATTGTGATTGTATGATTGTGATTGTATGATTGTGATTGTATGATTGGAATTGTATGATTGCGATAGTATGATTGTGATTGTTTGAGTGCGATAGTATGATTGTGATTCTACGATTGTGATTGTATGATTGTGATTGTATGATTGCGATTGTATGATTGTGATTGTATGATTATGATTGTATGATTGTGATTGTATGATTATGATTGTATGGTTGTGATTGTATGATTGTGATGGTATGATTGTGATTGTATGATTGCGATAGTATGATTGTAATTGTATGATTATGATTGTATGATTGTGATTGTATGATTGTGATTGTATGACTGTGATTGTATGATTGTGATTGTATGATTGTGATTGTATGATTGTGATTGTATGATTGTGAAAGTATGATTGTGATTGTATGATTGTGATTGTATGATTGTGATTGTATGATTGTGATTGTATGATTGTGATTGTATGATTGTGATTGTATGATTGTGATTGTATGATTCTGATTGTATGATTGTGAAAGTATGATTGTGATTGTATGATTGTGATTGTATGATTGTGATTGTATGATTGGAATTGTATGATTGCGATAGTATGATTGGGATAGTATGATTGTGATTGTACGATTGTGATTGTAGGATTGTGATTGTATGATTGCGATTCTATGATTGTGATTGTATGATTGCGATTGTATGATTGTGATTGTATGATTATGATTGTATGATTGTGATTGTATGATTATGATTGTATGGTTGTGATTGTATGATTGTGATGGTATGATTGTGATTGTATGATTGCGATAGTATGATTGTAATTGTATGATTATGATTGTATGATTGTGATTGTATGATTGTGATTGTATGACTGTGATTGTATGATTGTGATTGTATGATTGTGATTGTATGATTGTGATTGTATGATTGTGAAAGTATGATTGTGATTGTATGATTGTGATTGTATGATTCTGATTGTATGATTGTGATTGTATGATTGTATTTGGGAGACTGTATTTGGGAGATTGTAATGGTATGATTGCGATTGTACGATTGAGATTGTATGATTGTGATTGTATGCTTGCGATTGTATGTTTGTGATTGTATGATTGTGATTGTATGATTGTGGTTGTGCGATTGTGATTGTATGATTGTAATTGTATGATTATGATCGTATGATTGTGATTGTATGATTATGTTTGTATGATTGTGATTGCATGATTGTGATTGTATGATTGTGATTGCATAATTGTGTTTGTATGACTGTGATTGTATGATTGTGATTGTATGATTGTGATTGTATGATTGTGATTGCATGATTGTGATTGTATGATTGTGATTGTATGATTTTGATTGTATGATTGTGATGGTATGATTGTGATTGTATGATTGTGATTGTATGATTGGAATTGTATGATTATGATTGTATGATTGTGATTGTATGATTGTGATTGTCTGATTGTGGTTGTATGATTGTGATTGTATGATTGTGATTGTATGATTGTGATTGTATGATTGTGATTGTATGATTGTGATTGTATGATTGTGATTGTATGATTGTGATTGTATGATTGTGATTGTATGATTGTGATTGTATGATTGTGATTGTATGATTGTGATTGTATGATTGTGATTGTATGATTCTGATTGTATGATTGTGAAAGTATGATTGTGATTGTATGATTGTGATTGTATGATTGTGATTGTATGATTGGAATTGTATGATTATGATTGTATGATTGTGATTGTATGATTGTGATGGTATGATTGTGATTGTATGATTGCCATAGTATGATTGTGATTGTACGATTGTGATTGTAGGATTGTGATTATATGATTTAGATTGTATGATTGTGATTGTATGATTATGATTGTATGATTGTGAATGTATTATTATGATTGTATGGTTGTGATTGTATGATTGTGATTGTATGATTGTATTTGGGAGATTGTAATTGTATGATTGCGATTGTATGATTGTGATTGTATGATTGTGATGTATGATTGTAATTGTATGATTATGATTGTATGATTGTGATTGTATGATTGTGATTGTATGACTGTGATTGTATGATTGTGATTGTATGATTGTGACTGTATGATTGTGATTGTATGATTGTGAAAGAATGATTGTGATTGTATGATTGTGATTATATGATTGTGATTGTATGATTGTGATTGTATGATTGTGATTGTATGATTGTGATTGTATGATTGTGATTCTATGATTGTGAAATTATGATTGTGATTGTGTGATTGTGATTGTATGATTGTGATTGTATGATTGCGATAGTATGATTGTGATTGTACGATTGTGATTGTAGGATTGTGATTGTATGATTGCGATTGTATGATTGTGATTGTATGATTATGATTGTATGATTGTGAATGTATTATTATGATTGTATAGTTGTGATTGTATGATTGTGATTGTATGATTGTATTTGGGAGATTTTAATTGTATGATTGCGATTGTATGATTGTGATTGTATGATTGTGATTGTATGATTGTG
Source organism: Megachile rotundata (assembly GCF_050947335.1). Lineage (NCBI taxonomy): Eukaryota > Metazoa > Arthropoda > Insecta > Hymenoptera > Megachilidae > Megachile > Megachile rotundata. Next base: position 245,798 of record NW_027473323.1, on the reverse strand, counting down.
ATGTATGATTGTTATTGTATGATTATGATTGTATGATTGTGATTGTATGATTGTGATTGTATGACTGTGATTGTATGATTGTGATTGTATGATTGTGATTGTATGATTATGATTGTATGATTGTGATTGCATGATTGAGATTGTATGATTGTGATTGCATGCTTGCGATTGTATGATTGTGATTGTATGATTGTGATTGTATGATTCTGATTGTATGATTGTGAAAGTATGATTGTGATTGTATGATTGTGATTGTATGATTGTGATTGTATGATTGGAATTGTATGATTATGATTGTATGATTGTGATTGTATGATTGTGATGGTATGATGGTGATTGTATGATTGCGATAGTATGATTGTGATTGTACGATTGTGATTGTAGGATTGTGATTGTATGATTGCGATTCTATGATTGTGATTGTATGATTATGATTGTATGATTGTGAATGTATGATTATGATTGTATGGTTGTGATTGTATGATTGTGATTGTATGATTGTGATTGTATGATTTTATTTGGGAGATTGTATTTGGGAGATTGTAATTGTATGATTGCGATTGTATGATTGTGATTGTATGATTGTGATGTATGATTGTAATTGTATGATTATGATTGTATGATTGTGATTGTATGATTGTGATTGTATGATTGTGATTGTATGACTGTATTTGTATGATTGTGATTGTATGATTGTGATTGTATGATTGTGATTGTATGATTGTGAAAGTATGATTGTGATTGTATGATTGTGATTGTATGATTGTGATTGTATGATTGTGATGTATGATTGTAATTGTATGATTATGATTGTATGATTGTGATTGTATGATTGTGATTGTATGACTGTGATTGTATGATTGTGATTGTATGATTGTGATTGTATGATTGTGACTCTATGATTGTGGAAGTATGATTGTGATTGTGTGATTGTGATTGTATGATTGTGATTGTATGATTGTGATTGTATGATTGTGATTGTATGATTGTGATTGTCTGATTGTGGTTGTGCGATTGTGATTGTATGATTGTGATTGTATGATTGTGATTGTATGATTTAGATTGTATGATTGTGATTGTATGATTATGATTGTATGATTGTGAATGTATTATTATGATTGTATGGTTGTGATTGTATGATTGTGATTGTATGATTGTGATTGTATGATTGTGATTTTATGATTGTGATTGTATGATTGTGATTGTATGATTGTGATTGTATGATTGTGATTGTATGATTCTGATTGTATGATTGTGAAAGTATGATTGTGATTGTATGATTGTGATTGTATGATTGTGATTGTATGATTGTGATTGTATGATTGTGATTGTATGATTGTGATTGTATGATTGGAATTGTATGATTATGATTGTATGATTGTGATTGTATGATTGTGATGGTATGATTGTGATTGTATGATTGCGATAGTATGATTGTGATTGTACGATTGTGATTGTAGGATTGTGATTGTATGATTTAGATTGTATGATTGTGATTGTATGATTATGATTGTATGATTGTGAATGTATTATTATGATTGTATGGTTGTGATTGTATGATTGTGATTGTATGATTGTATTTGGGAGATTGTAATTGTATGATTGCGATTGTATGATTGTGATTGTATGATTGTGATGTATGATTGTAATTGTATGATTATGATTGTATGATTGTGATTGTATGATTGTGATTGTATGACTGTGATTGTATGATTGTGATTGTATGATTTTGACTGTATGAGTGTGATTGTATGATTGTGAAAGAATGATTGTGATTGTATGATTGTGATTATATGATTGTGATTGTATGATTGTGATTGTATGATTGTGATTGTATGATTGTGATTCTATGATTGTGAAATTATGATTGTGATTGTGTGATTGTGATTGTATGATTGTGATTGTATGATTGCGATAGTATGATTGTGATTGTACGATTGTGATTGTAGGATTGTGATTGTATGATTGCGATTGTATGATTGTGATTGTATGATTATGATTGTATGATTGTGAATGTATTATTATGATTGTATAGTTGTGATTGTATGATTGTGATTGTATGATTGTATTTGGGAGATTTTAATTGTATGATTGCGATTGTATGATTGTGATTGTATGATTGTGATGTATGATTGTTATTGTATGATTATGATTGTATGATTGTGATTGTATGATTGTGATTGTATGACTGTGATTGTATGATTGTGATTGTATGATTGTGATTGTATGATTATGATTGTATGATTGTGATTGCATGATTGAGATTGTATGATTGTGATTGCATGCTTGCGATTGTATGATTGTGATTGTATGATTGTGATTGTATGATTCTGATTGTATGATTGTGAAAGTATGATTGTGATTGTATGATTGTGATTGTATGATTGTGATTGTATGATTGGAATTGTATGATTATGATTGTGTGATTGTGATTGTATGATTGTGATGGTATGATGGTGATTGTATGATTGCGATAGTATGATTGTGATTGTACGATTGTGATTGTAGGATTGTGATTGTATGATTGCGATTCTATGATTGTGATTGTATGATTATGATTGTATGATTGTGAATGTATGATTATGATTGTATGGTTGTGATTGTATGATTGTGATTGTATGATTGTGATTGTATGATTTTATTTGGGAGATTGTATTTGGGAGATTGTAATTGTATGATTGTGATTGTATGATTGTGATTGTATGATTGTGATGTATGATTGTAATTGTATGATTATGATTGTATGATTGTGATTGTATGATTGTGATTGTATGATTGTGATTGTATGACTGTATTTGTATGATTGTGATTGTATGATTCTGATTGTATGATTGTGATTGTATGATTGTGAAAGTATGATTGTGATTGTATGATTGTGATTGTATGATTGTGATTGTATGATTGTGATGTATGATTGTAATTGTATGATTATGATTGTATGATTGTGATTGTATGATTGTGATTGTATGAATGTGATTGTATGATTGTGATTGTATGATTGTGATTGTATGATTGTGACTCTATGATTGTGGAAGTATGATTGTGATTGTGTGATTGTGATTGTATGATTGTGATTGTATGATTGTGATTGTATGATTGTGATTGTATGATTGTGATTGTATGATTGTGATTGTCTGATTGTGGTTGTGCGATTGTGATTGTATGATTGTGATTGTATGATTGTGATTGTATGATTTAGATTGTATGATTGTGATTGTATGATTATGATTGTATGATTGTGAATGTATTATTATGATTGTATGGTTGTGATTGTATGATTGTGATTGTATGATTGTATTTGGGAGATTGTAATTGTATGATTGCGATTGTATGATTGTGATTGTATGATTGTGATGTATGATTGTAATTGTATGATTATGATTGTATGATTGTGATTGTATGATTGTGATTGTATGACTGTGATTGTATGATTGTGATTGTATGATTGTGACTGTATGATTGTGATTGTATGATTGTGAAAGAATGATTGTGATTGTATGATTGTGATTATATGATTGTGATTGTATGATTGGAATTGTATGATTATGATTGTATGATTGTGATTGTATGATTGTGATGGTATGATGGTGATTGTATGATTGCGATAGTATGATTGTGATTGTACGATTGTGATTGTAGGATTGTGATTGTATGATTGCGATTCTATGATTGTGATTGTATGATTATGATTGTATGATTGTGAATGTATGTTTATGATTGTATGGTTGTGATTGTATGATTGTGATTGTATGATTGTGATTGTATGATTTTATTTGGGAGATTGTATTTGGGAGATTGTAATTGTATGATTGCGATTGTATGATTGTGATTGTATGATTGTGATGTATGATTGTAATTGTATGATTATGATTGTATGATTGTGATTGTATGATTGTGATTGTATGATTGTGATTGTATGACTGTATTTGTATGATTGTGATTGTATGATTGTGGATGTATGATTGTGATTGTATGATTGTGAAAGTATGATTGTGATTGTATGATTGTGATTGTATGATTGTGATTGTATGATTGTGATGTATGATTGTAATTGTATGATTATGATTGTATGATTGTGATTGTATGATTGTGATTGTATGATTGTGATTGTATGACTGTGATTGTATGATTGTGATTGTATGATTGTGACTCTATGATTGTGAGAGTATGATTGTGATTGTGTGATTGTGATTGTATGATTGTGATTGTATGATTGTGATTGTATGATTGTGATTGTATGATTGTGATTGTATGATTGTGATTGTATGATTGTGATTGTCTGATTGTGGTTGTGTGATTGTGATTGTATGATTGTGATTGTATGATGTGATTGTATGATTGTGATTGTATGATTGTATTTGGGAGATTGTATTTGGGAGATTGTAATTGTATGATTGCGATTGTATGATTGAGATTGTATGAGTGTGATTGTATGCTTGCGATTGTATGTTTGTGATTGTATGATTGTGATTGTATGATTGTGGTTGTGCGATTGTGATTGTATGATTGTGATTGTATGATTATGATCGTATGATTGTGATTGTATGATTATGTTTGTATGATTGTGATTGCATGATTGTGATTGTATGATTGTGATTGCATGATTGTAATTGTATGATTGCGATTGTATGATTGTGATTGTATGATTGTGATGTATGATTGTAATTGTATGATTATGATTGTATGATTGTGATTGTATGATTGTGATTGTATGATTGCGATTGTATGATTGTGGTTGTATGATTATGGTTGTATGATTCTGGTTGTATGATTGTGAAAGTGTGATTGTGATTGTATGATTGTGATTGTATGATTGTGATTGTATGATTGCGATTGTATGATTGTGATTGTATGATTATGATTGTATGATTGTGATTGTATGATTATGATTGTATGGTTGTGATTGTATGATTGTGATGGTATGATTGTGATTGTATGATTGCGATAGTATGATTGTAATTGTATGATTATGATTGTATGATTGTGATTGTATGATTGTGATTGTATGACTGTGATTGTATGATTGTGATTGTATGATTGTGATTGTATGATTGTGATTGTATGATTGTGAAAGTATGACTGTGATTGTATGATTGTGATTGTATGATTGTGATTGTATGATTGTGATTGTATGATTGTGATTGTATGATTGTGATTGTATGATTGTGATTGTATGATTGTGATTGTATGATTGTATTTGGGAGATTGTAATGGTATGATTGCGATTGTACGATTGAGATTGTATGATTGTGATTGTATGCTTGCGATTGTATGTTTGTGATTGTATGATTGTGATTGTATGATTGTGATTGTATGATTGGAATTGTATGATTATGATTGTATGATTGTGATTGTATGATTGTGATGGTATGATTGTGATTGTATGATTGCGATAGTATGATTGTGATTGTACGATTGTGATTGTAGGATTGTGATTGTATGATTTAGATTGTATGATTGTGATTGTATGATTATGATTGTATGATTGTGAATGTATTATTATGATTGTATGGTTGTGATTGTATGATTGTGATTGTGTGATTGTATTTGGGAGACTGTAATTGTATGATTGCGATTGTATGATTGTGATTGTATGATTGTGATGTATGATTGTAATTGTATGATTATGATTGTATGATTGTGATTGTATGATTGGGATTGTATGACTGTGATTGTATGATTGTGATTGTATGATTGTGACTGTATGATTGTGATTGTATGATTGTGAAAGAATGATTGTGATTGTATGATTGTGATTATATGATTGTGATTGTATGATTGTGATTGTATGATTGTGATTGTATGATTGCGATAGTATGATTGTGATTGTACGATTGTGATTGTAGGATTGTGATTGTATGATTGCGATTGTATGATTGTGATTGTATGATTATGATTGTATGATTGTGAATGTATTATTATGATTGTATAGTTGTGATTGTATGATTGTGATTGTATGATTGTATTTGGGAGATTTTAATTGTATGATTGCGATTGTATGATTGTGATTGTATGATTGTGATGTATGATTGTTATTGTATGATTATGATTGTATGATTGTGATTGTATGATTGTGATTGTATGACTGTGATTGTATGATTGTGATTGTATGATTGTGATTGTATGATTATGATTGTATGATTGTGATTGCATGATTGAGATTGTATGATTGTGATTGCATGCTTGCGATTGTATGATTGTGATTGTATGATTGTGATTGTATGATTCTGATTGTATGATTGTGAAAGTATGATTGTGATTGTATGATTGTGATTGTATGATTGTGATTGTATGATTGGAATTGTATGATTATGATTGTATGATTGTGATTGTATGATTGTGATGGTATGATGGTGATTGTATGATTGCGATAGTATGATTGTGATTGTACGATTGTGATTGTAGGATTGTGATTGTATGATTGCGATTCTATGATTGTGATTGTATGATTATGATTGTATGATTGTGAATGTATGATTATGATTGTATGGTTGTGATTGTATGATTGTGATTGTATGATTGTGATTGTATGATTTTATTTGGGAGATTGTATTTGGGAGATTGTAATTGTATGATTGCGATTGTATGATTGTGATTGTACGATTGTGATGTATGATTGTAATTGTATGATTATGATTGTATGATTGTGATTGTATGATTGTGATTCTATGATTGTATTTGGGAGATTGTATTTGGGAGATTGTAATTGTATGATTGCGATTGTATGATTGTGATTGTATGATTGTGATGTATGATTGTAATTGTATGATTATGATTGTATGATTGTGATTGTATGATTGTGATTGTATGATTGTGATTGTATGATTGTGATTGTATGACTGTATTTGTATGATTGTGATTGTATGATTGTGATTGTATGATTGTGATTGTATGATTGTGATTGTATGATTGTGAAAGTATGATTGTGATTGTATGATTGTGATTGTATGATTGTGATTGTATGATTGTGATGTATGATTGTAATTGTATGATTATGATTGTATGATTGTGATTGTATGATTGTGATTGTATGACTGTGATTGTATGATTGTGATTGCATGATTGTGACTCTATGATTGTGAGAGTATGATTGTGATTGTGTGATTGTGATTGTATGATTGTGATTGAATGATTGTGATTGTATGATTGTGATTGTCTGATTGTGGTTGTGCGATTGTGATTGTATGATTGTGATTGTATGATTGTGATTGTATGATTTTGATTGTATGATTGTGATTCTATGATTGTGATTGTATGATTGTGATTGTATGATTGTGATTGTATGATTGTGATTGTATGATTGTGATTGTATGATTGTGATTGTATGATTGTGATTGTCTGATTGTGGTTGTATGATTGTGATTGTATGATTGTGATTGTATGATTGTATTTGGGAGATTTTATTTGGGAGATTGTAATTGTATGATTGCGATTGTATGATTGAGATTGTATGATTGTGATTGTATGCTTGCGATTGTATGTTTGTGATTGTATGATTGTGATTGTATGATTGTGGTTGTGCGATTGTGATTGTATGATTGTGATTGTATGATTATGAGCGTATGATTGTGATTGTATGATTATGTTTGTATGATTGTGATTGCATGATTGTGATTGTATGATTGTGATTGCATGATTGTAATTGTATGATTGCGATTGTATGATTGTGATTGTATGATTGTGATGTATGATTGTAATTGTATGATTATGATTGTATGATTGTGATTGTATGATTGTGATTGTATGATTGCGATTGTATGATTGTGGTTGTATGATTATGGTTGTATGATTGTGATTGTATGATTGTGATGGTATGATTGTGATTGTATGATTGTGATTGTATGATTGTGATTGTATGATTCTGATTGTATGATTGTGAAAGTATGATTGTGATTGTATGATTGTGATTGTATGATTGTGATTGTATGATTGGAATTGTATGATTGCGATAGTATGATTGTGATTGTTTGAGTGCGATAGTATGATTGTGATTCTACGATTGTGATTGTATGATTGTGATTGTAAGATTGCGATTGTATGATTGTGATTGTATGATTATGATTGTATGATTGTGATTGTATGATTATGATTGTATGGTTGTGATTGTATGATTGTGATGGTATGATTGTGATTGTATGATTGCGATAGTATGATTGTAATTGTATGATTATGATTGTATGATTGTGATTGTATGATTGTGATTGTATGACTGTGATTGTATGATTGTGATTGTATGATTGTGATTGTATGATTGTGATTGTATGATTGTGAAAGTATGATTGTGATTGTATGATTGTGATTGTATGATTGTGATTGTATGATTGTGATTGTATGATTGTGATTGTATGATTGTGATTGTATGATTGTGATTGTATGATTCTGATTGTATGATTGTGAAAGTATGATTGTGATTGTATGATTGTGATTGTATGATTGTGATTGTATGATTGGAATTGTATGATTGCGATAGTATGATTGCGATAGTATGATTGTGATTGTACGATTGTGATTGTAGGATTGTGATTGTATGATTGCGATTCTATGATTGTGATTGTATGATTGCGATTGTATGATTGTGATTGTATGATTATGATTGTATGATTGTGATTGTATGATTATGATTGTATGGTTGTGATTGTATGATTGTGATGGTATGATTGTGATTGTATGATTGCGATAGTATGATTGTAATTGTATGATTATGATTGTATGATTGTGATTGTATGATTGTGATTGTATGACTGTGATTGTATGATTGTGATTGTATGATTGTGATTGTATGATTGTGATTGTATGATTGTGAAAGTATGATTGTGATTGTATGATTGTGATTGTATGATTGTGATTGTATGATTGTGATTGTATGATTGTGATTGTATGATTGTATTTGGGAGATTGTATTTGGGAGATTGTAATGGTATGATTGCGATTGTACGATTGAGATTGTATGATTGTGATTGTATGCTTGCGATTGTATGTTTGTGATTGTATGATTGTGATTGTATGATTGTGGTTGTGCGATTGTGATTGTATGATTGTAATTGTATGATTATGATCGTATGATTGTGATTGTATGATTATGTTTGTATGATTGTGATTGCATGATTGTGATTGTATGATTGTGATTGCATAATTGTGTTTGTATGACTGTGATTGTATGATTGTGATTGTATGATTGTGATTGTATGATTGTGATTGCATGATTGTGATTGTATGATTGTGATTGTATGATTTTGATTGTATGATTGTGATGGTATGATTGTGATTGTATGATTGTGATTGTATGATTGGAATTGTATGATTATGATTGTATGATTGTGATTGTATGATTGTGATTGTCTGATTGTGGTTGTATGATTGTGATTGTATGATTGTGATTGTATGATTGTGATTGCATGATTGTGATTGTATGATTGTGATTGTATGATTGTGATTGTATGATTGTGATTGTATGATTGTGATTGTATGATTGTGATTGTATGATTGTGATTGTATGATTGTGATTGTATGATTGTGATTGTATGATTCTGATTGTATGATTGTGAAAGTATGATTGTGATTGTATGATTGTGATTGTATGATTGTGATTGTATGATTGGAATTGTATGATTATGATTGTATGATTGTGATTGTATGATTGTGATGGTATGATTGTGATTGTATGATTGCGATAGTATGATTGTGATTGTACGATTGTGATTGTAGGATTGTGATTGTATGATTTAGATTGTATGATTGTGATTGTATGATTATGATTGTATGATTGTGAATGTATTATTATGATTGTATGGTTGTGATTGTATGATTGTGATTGTATGATTGTATTTGGGAGATTGTAATTGTATGATTGCGATTGTATGATTGTGATTGTATGATTGTGATGTATGATTGTAATTGTATGATTATGATTGTATGATTGTGATTGTATGATTGTGATTGTATGACTGTGATTGTATGATTGTGATTGTATGATTGTGACTGTATGATTGTGATTGTATGATTGTGAAAGAATGATGGTGATTGTATGATTGTGATTATATGATTGTGATTGTATGATTGTGATTGTATGATTGTGATTGTATGATTGTGATTGTATGATTGTGATTCTATGATTGTGAAATTATGATTGTGATTGTGTGATTGTGATTGTATGATTGTGATTGTATGATTGCGATAGTATGATTGTGATTGTACGATTGTGATTGTAGGATTGTGATTGTATGATTGCGATTGTATGATTGTGATTGTATGATTATGATTGTATGATTGTGAATGTATTATTATGATTGTATAGTTGTGATTGTATGATTGTGATTGTATGATTGTATTTGGGAGATTTTAATTGTATGATTGCGATTGTATGATTGTGATTGTATGATTGTGATGTATGATTGTTATTGTATGATTATGATTGTATGATTGTGATTGTATGATTGTGATTGTATGACTGTGATTGTATGATTGTGATTGTATGATTGTGATTGTATGATTATGATTGTATGATTGTGATTGCATGATTGAGATTGTATGATTGTGATTGCATGCTTGCGATTGTATGATTGTGATTGTATGATTGTGATTGTATGATTCTGATTGTATGATTGTGAAAGTATGATTGTGATTGTATGATTGTGATTGTATGACTGTGATTGTATGATTGTGATTGTATGATTGTGATACTATGATTGTGAAAGTATGATTGTGAAAGTATGATTGTGATTGTATGATTGTGATTGTATGATTGTGATAGTATGATTGTGATTGTATGATTGTGATTGTATGATTGTATTTGGGAGATTGTATTTGGGAGATTGTAATTGTATGATTGCGATTGTATGATTGTGATTGTATGATTGTGATAGTATGATTGTGATTGTATGATTGTGATTGTATGATTGTATTTGGGAGATTGTATTTGGGAGATTGTAATTGTATGATTGCGATTGTATGATTGTGATTGTATGATTGTGATGTATGATTGTAATTGTATGATTATGATTGTATGACTGTGATTCTACGATTGTGATTGTATGATTGTGATTGTATGATTGCGATTGTATGATTGCGATTGTATGATTATGATTGTATGATTGTGAATGTATGATTATGATTGTATGGTTGTGATTGTATGATTGTGATGGTATGATTGTGATTGTATGATTGTGATTGTATGACTGTGATTGTCTGATTGTGGTTGTATGATTGTGACTGTATGATTGTGTTTGTATGATTGTGATTGTATGATTGTGATTGTATGATTGTGATTGTATGCTTGCGATTGTATGTTTGCGATTGTATGATTGTGATTGTATGATTGTGTTTGGGAGATTGTATTTGGGAGATTGTAATTGTATGATTGCGATTGTATGATTGTGATTATATGATTGTGATGTATGATTGTAATTGTATGATTATGATTATATGATTGTGATTGTATGATTGTGGTTGTATGACTGTGATTGTATGATTGTGATTGTATGATTGTGATTGTATGATTGTGAAAGTATAATTGTGATTGTATGATTGTGATTGTATGATTGTGATAGTATGATTGTGATTGTATGATTGTGATTGTATGATTGTATTTGGGAGATTGTAATTGTATGATTGCGATTGTATGATTGTGATTGTATGATTGTGATGTATGATTGTAATTGTATGATTATGATTGTATGATTGTGATTGTATGATTGTGATTGTATGACTGTGATTGTATGATTGTGATTGTATGATTGTGATCCTATGATTGTGAAAGTATGATTGTGAAAGTATGATTGTGATTGTATGATTGTGATTGTATGATTGTGATTGTATGATTGGAATTGTATGATTATGATTGCATGATTGTGATTGTATGATTGTGATGGTATGATTGTGATTGTATGATTGCCATAGTATGATTGTGATTGTATGATTGTGATTGTATGATTGTGATTGTATGACTGTGATTGTATGATTGTGATTGTATGATTGCGATTGTATGATTGTGATTGTATGATTGTGATTGTATGATTGTGATTGTATGATTGTGATTGTATGATTGTATTTGGGAGATTGTATTTGGGAGATTGTATTTGGGAGATTGTAATTGTATGATTGCGATTGTATGATTGTGATTGTATGATTGCGATTGTATGATTGTGATTTTATGATTGTGATGTATGATTGTAATTGTATGATTATGATTGTATGATTGTGATTGTATGATTGTGATTGTATGATTGTATTTGGGAGATTGTATTTGGGATATTGTAATTGTATGATTGCGATTGTATGATTGTGATTGTATGATTGTGATTGTATGATTGTGATTGTATGATTGTGATTGTATGATTGTATTTGGGAGATTGTATTTGGGATATTGTAATTGTATGATTGTGGTTGTATGATTGTGATTGTATGAGTGTGATGTATGATTGTAATTGTATGATTATGATTGTATGATTGTGATTGTATGATTGAGATTGTATGATTGTGATTGTATGCTTGCGATTGTATGATTGTGATTGTATGATTGTGATTCTTTGATTGTGATTGTATGATTGTGATTGTATGATTGTGATTGTATGATTGTGATTGTATGATTGTGATTGTATGATTGTGATTGTATGATTGTGATAGTATGATTGTGATTGTATGATTGTGATAGTATGACTGTGATTGTATGATTGTGATTGTATGATTGTGATTGTATGATTGTGAAAGTATGGTTGTGATTGTATGATTGTGATTGTATGATTGTGATTGTATGATTGTGATTGTATGATTGTGATTGACTGATGGTGGTTGTGCGATTGTGATTGTACGATTGTGATTGTACGATTGTGATTGTAGGATTGTGATTATATGATTATGATTGTATGATTGTGACTGCATGATTGTGATTGTATGATTGTGATTGCATGATTTTGAATGTATGATTGTGATTGTATGATTGTGATTGTATGATTGTGATTGTATGATTGTGATTGTATGATTGTGATTGTATGATTGTGATTGTATGATTGTGATTGTCTGATTGTGATTGTATGATTGTGATTGTATGATTGTGAAAGTATGATTGTGATTGTATGATTGTTATTGTATGATTGTGATTGTATGATTGTGATTGTATGATTGTGATTGTATGAGTGTGATTGTGTGATTGAGGTTGTGCGATTGAGATTGTACGATTGTGATTGTACGATTGTGATTGAATGATTGTGATTGTATGATTATGATTGTATGATTGTGATTGCATGATTGTGATTGTATGATTGTGATTGTATGATTGTTATTGTATGATTGTGATTGTATGATTGTGATTGTATGATTGTGATTGTATGAGTGTGATTGTGTGATTGAGGTTGTGCGATTGAGATTGTACGATTGTGATTATACGATTGTGATTGAATGATTGTGATTGTATGATTATGATTGTATGATTGTGATTGCATGATTGTAATTGTATGATTGTGGTTGTATGATTCTGATTGTATGAGTGTGATGTATGATTGTAATTGTATGATTATGATTGTATGATTGTGATTGTATGATTGAGATTGTATGATTGTGATTGTATGCTTGCGATTGTATGATTGTGATTGTATGATTGTGATTCTTTGATTGTGATTGTATGATTGTGATTGTATGATTGTGATTGTATGATTGTGATTGTATGATTGTGATTGTATGATTGTGATTGTATGATTGTGATTGTATGATTGTGATAGTATGATTGTGATTGTATGATTGTGATAGTATGACTGTGATTGTATGATTGTGATTGTATGATTGTGATTGTATGATTGTGAAAGTATGGTTGTGATTGTATGATTGTGATTGTATGATTGTGATTGTATGATTGTGATTGTATGATTGTGATTGTATGATTGTGATTGACTGATTGTGGTTGTGCGATTGTGATTGTACGATTGTGATTGTACGATTGTGATTGTAGGATTGTGATTATATGATTATGATTGTATGATTGTGACTGCATGATTGTGATTGTATGATTGAGATTGCATGATTTTGAATGTATGATTGTGATTGTATGATTGTGATTGTATGATTGTGATTGTATGATTGTGATTGTATGATTGTGATTGTATGATTGTGATTGTATGATTGTGATTGTATGATTGTGATTGTATGATTGTGATTGTCTGATTGTGATTGTATGATTGTGATTGTATGATTGTGAAAGTATGATTGTGATTGTATGATTGTTATTGTTTGATTGTGATTGTATGATTGTGATTGTATGATTGTGATTGTCTGAGTGTGATTGTGTGATTGAGGTTGTGCGATTGAGATTGTACGATTGTGATTGTACGATTGTGATTGAATGATTGTGATTGTATGATTATGATTGTATGATTGTGATTGCATGATTGTGATTGTATGATTGTGATTGTATGATTGTTATTGTATGATTGTGATTGTATGATTGTGATTGTATGATTGTGATTGTATGAGTGTGATTGTGTGATTGAGGTTGTGCGATTGAGATTGTACGATTGTGATTATATGATTGTGATTGAATGATTGTGATTGTATGATTATGATTGTATGATTGTGATTGCATGATTGTGATTGTATGATTGTGATTGTATGATTGTGATTGTATGATTGTGATTGTATGATTGTGATTGTATGATTGTGATTGTATGATTGTGATAGTATGATTGTGATTGTATGATTGTGATTGTATGATTGTGATTGTATGATTGTATTTGCGAGATTGTATTTGGGATATTGTAATTGTATGATTGCGATTGTATGATTGTAATTGTATGATTGTGATTGTATGATTGCGATTGTATGATTGTGATTGTATGATTGTGATTCCTTGATTGTGATTGTATGATTGTGATTGTATGATTGTGATTGTATGATTGTGATTGTATGATTGTGATTGTATGATTGTGATTGTATGATTGTGATTGTATGATTGTGATTGTATGATTGTGATTGTATGATTGTGATTGTATGATTGTGATTGTATGATTGTGATTGTATGACTGTGATTGTATGATTGTGATTGTATGATTGTGATTGTATGATTGTGATTGTATGATTGTGATTGTATGATTGTGATTGTATGATTGTGATTGTCTGGTTGTGATTGTATGATTGTGATTGTATGATTGTGATTGTATGATTGTGAAAGTATGATTGTGATTGTAAGATTGTGATTGTATGATTGTGATTGTATGAGTGTGATTGTGTGATTGTGGTTGTGCGATTGAGATTGTACGATTGTGATTGTACGATTGTGATTGAATGATTGTGATTGTATGATTATGATTGTATGATTGTGATTGCATGATTGTGATTGTATGATTGTGATTGTATGATTGTGATTGTATGATTGTGATTGTATGATTGTGATTGTATGATTGTGATTGTATGATTGTGATTGTATGATTGTGATTGTATGATTGTGATAGTATGATTGTGATTGTATGATTGTGATTGTATGATTGTGATTGTATGATTGTGATTGTATGATTGTGATTGTATGATTGTATTTGGGAGATTGTATTTGGGAGATTGTATTTGGGAGATTGTAATTGTATGATTGCGATTGTATGATTGTGATTGTATGATTGCGATTGTATGAATGCGATTGTATGATTGTGATTGCATAATTGTGATTGTATGATTGTGATTGTATGATTGTGATTGTCTGATTGTGGTTGTATGATTGTGATTGTATGATTGTGATTGTATGATTGTGATTGTATGATTGTGATTGTATGATTGTGATAGTATGATTGTATTTGCGAGATTGTATTTGGGATATTGTAATTGTATGATTGCGATTGTATGATTGTAATTGTATGATTGTGATTGTATGATTGCGATTGTATGATTGTGATTGTATGATTGTGATGTATGATTGTAATTGTATGATTATGATTGTATGATTGTGATTGTATGATTGTGATTGTATGATTGTATTTGGGAGATTGTATTTGGGATATTGTAATTGTATGATTGCGATTGTATGATTGTGATTGTATGATTGTGATTGTATGATTGTGATTGTGTGATTGTGATTGTATGATTGTATTTGGGAGATTGTATTTGGGATATTGTAATTGTATGATTGCGATTGTATGATTGTGATTGTATGAGTGTGATGTATGATTGTAATTGTATGATTATGATTGTATGATTGTGATTGTATGACTGTGATTGTATGATTGTGATTGTATGATTGCGATTGTATGATTGTGATTGTATGATTGTGATTGTATGATTGTGATTGTATGATTGTATTTGGGAGATTGTATTTGGGAGATTGTATTTGGGAGATTGTAATTGTATGATTGCGATTGTATGATTGTGATTGTATGATTGCGATTGTATGATTGTGATTGTATGATTGTGATGTATGATTGTAATTGTATGATTATGATTGTATGATTGTGATTGTATGATTGTGATTGTATGATTGTGATTGTATGATTGTATTTGCGAGATTGTATTTGGGATATTGTAATTGTATGATTGCGATTGTATGATTGTAATTGTATGATTGTGATTGGTTGATTGCGATTGTATGATTGTGATTGTATGATTGTGATTCTTTGATTGTGATTGTATGATTGTGATTGTATGATTGTGATTGTATGATTGTGATTGTATGATTGTGATTGTATGATTGTGATTGTATGATTGTGATTGTATGATTGTGATTGTATGATTGTGATTGTATGATTGTGATTGTATGATTGTGATTGTATGACTGTGATTGTATGATTGTGATTGTATGATTGTGATTGTATGATTGTGATTGCATAATTGTGATTGTATGATTGTGATTGTATGATTGTGATTGTATGATTGTGATAGTATGATTGTGATTGTATGATTGTGATTGTATGATTGTGATTGTATGATTGTGATAGTATGATTGTGATTGTATGATTGTGATTGTATGATTGTGATTGTATGATTGTATTTGGGAGATTGTATTTGGGAGATTGTATTTGGGAGATTGTAATTGTATGATTGCGATTGTATGATTGTGATTGTATGATTGCGATTGTATGAATGCGATTGTATGATTGTGATTGCATAATTGTGATTGTATGATTGTGATTGTATGATTGTGATTGTCTGATTGTGGTTGTATGATTGTGATTGTATGATTGTGATTGTATGATTGTGATTGTATGATTGTGATTGTATGATTGTGATTGTATGATTGCGATTGTATGATTGTGATTGTATGATTGTATTTGCGAGATTGTATTTGGGATATTGTAATTGTATGATTGCGATTGTATGATTGTAATTGTATGATTATGATTGTATGATTGTGATTGTATGAATGCGATTGTATGATTGTGATTGTATGATTGTGATTGTATGATTGTAATTGCATGATTATGATTGTGTGATTGTGATTGTATGATTGCGATTGTATGATTGTGATTGTATGATTATGATTGTATTTTTGTGATTGTATGATTGTGATTGTATGATTGTGATTGTATGATTGTGATTGTATGACTGTGATTGTATGATTGTGATTGTATGGTTGCTATTGTATGATTGTGATTGTATGATTGTGATTGTATGATTGTGATTGTATGATTGTGATTGTATGATTGTGATTGACTGATTGTGGTTGTGCGATTGTGATTGTACGATTGTGATTGTACGATTGTGATTGTAGGATTGTGATTATATGATTATGATTGTATGATTGTGACTGCATGATTGTGATTGTATGATTGAGATTGCATGATTTTGAATGTATGATTGTGATTGTATGATTGTGATTGTATGATTGTGATTGTATGATTGTGATTGTATGATTGTGATTGTATGATTGTGATTGTATGATTGTGATTGTATGATTGTGATTGTCTGATTGTGATTGTATGATTGTGATTGTATGATTGTGAAAGTATGATTGTGATTGTATGATTGTTATTGTATGATTGTGATTGTATGATTGTGATTGTATGATTGTGATTGTATGAGTGTGATTGTGTGATTGAGGTTGTGCGATTGAGATTGTACGATTGTGATTGTACGATTGTGATTGAATGATTGTGATTGTATGATTATGATTGTATGATTGTGATTGCATGATTGTGATTGTATGATTGTGATTGTATGATTGTTATTGTATGATTGTGATTGTATGATTGTGATTGTATGATTGTGATTGTATGAGTGTGATTGTGTGATTGAGGTTGTGCGATTGAGATTGTACGATTGTGATTATACGATTGTGATTGAATGATTGTGATTGTATGATTATGATTGTATGATTGTGATTGCATGATTGTGATTGTATGATTGTGATTGTATGATTGTGATTGTATGATTGTGATTGTATGATTGTGATTGTATGATTGTGATTGTATGATTGTGATAGTATGATTGTGATTGTATGATTGTGATTGTATGATTGTGATTGTATGATTGTATTTGCGAGATTGTATTTGGGAAATTGTAATTGTATGATTGCGATTGTATGATTGTAATTGTATGATTGTGATTGTATGATTGCGATTGTATGATTGTGATTGTATGATTGTGATTCTTTGATTGTGATTGTATGATTGTGATTGTATGATTGTGATTGTATGATTGTGATTGTATGATTGTGATTGTATGATTGTGATTGTATGATTGTGATTGTATGATTGTGATTGTATGATTGTGATTGTATGATTGTGATTGTATGATTGTGATTGTATGACTGTGATTGTATGATTGTGATTGTATGATTGTGATTGTATGATTGTGATTGTATGATTGTGATTGTATGATTGTGATTGTATGATTGTGATTGTCTGGTTGTGATTGTATGATTGTGATTGTATGATTGTGATTGTATGATTGTGAAAGTATGATTGTGATTGTAAGATTGTGATTGTATGATTGTGATTGTATGAGTGTGATTGTGTGATTGTGGTTGTGCGATTGAGATTGTACGATTGTGATTGTACGATTGTGATTGAATGATTGTGATTGTATGATTATGATTGTATGATTGTGATTGCATGATTGTGATTGTATGATTGTGATTGTATGATTGTGATTGTATGATTGTGATTGTATGATTGTGATTGTATGATTGTGATTGTATGATTGTGATTGTATGATTGTGATTGTATGATTGTGATAGTATGATTGTGATTGTATGATTGTGATTGTATGATTGTGATTGTATGATTGTGATTGTATGATTGTGATTGTATGATTGTATTTGGGAGATTGTATTTGGGAGATTGTATTTGGGAGATTGTAATTGTATGATTGCGATTGTATGATTGTGATTGTATGATTGCGATTGTATGAATGCGATTGTATGATTGTGATTGCATAATTGTGATTGTATGATTGTGATTGTATGATTGTGATTGTCTGATTGTGGTTGTATGATTGTGATTGTATGATTGTGATTGTATGATTGTGATTGTATGATTGTGATTGTATGATTGTGATAGTATGATTGTATTTGCGAGATTGTATTTGGGATATTGTAATTGTATGATTGCGATTGTATGATTGTAATTGTATGATTGTGATTGTATGATTGCGATTGTATGATTGTGATTGTATGATTGTGATGTATGATTGTAATTGTATGATTATGATTGTATGATTGTGATTGTATGATTGTGATTGTATGATTGTATTTGGGAGATTGTATTTGGGATATTGTAATTGTATGATTGCGATTGTATGATTGTGATTGTATGATTGTGATTGTATGATTGTGATTGTATGATTGTGATTGTATGATTGTATTTGGGAGATTGTATTTGGGATATTGTAATTGTATGATTGCGATTGTATGATTGTGATTGTATGAGTGTGATGTATGATTGTAATTGTATGATTATGATTGTATGATTGTGATTGTATGATTGAGATTGTATGATTGTGATTGTATGCTTGCGATTCTATGATTGTGATTGTATGATTGTGATTGTATGATTGTGATTGTATGATTGTGATTGTATGATTGTGATTGTATGATTGTGATTGTATGACTGTGATTGTATGATTGTGATTGTATGATTGCGATTGTATGATTGTGATTGTATGATTGTGATTGTATGATTGTGATTGTATGATTGTATTTGGGAGATTGTATTTGGGAGATTGTATTTGGGAGATTGAAATTGTATGATTGCGATTGTATGATTGTGATTGTATGATTGCGATTGTATGATTGTGATTGTATGATTGTGATGTATGATTGTAATTGTATGATTATGATTGTATGATTGTGATTGTATGATTGTGATTGTATGATTGTATTTGCGAGATTGTATTTGGGATATTGTAATTGTATGATTGCGATTGTATGATTGTAATTGTATGATTGTGATTGGTTGATTGCGATTGTATGATTGTGATTGTATGATTGTGATTCTTTGATTGTGATTGTATGATTGTGATTGTATGATTGTGATTGTATGATTGTGATTGTATGATTGTGATTGTATGATTGTGATTGTATGATTGTGATTGTATGATTGTGATTGTATGATTGTGATTGTATGATTGTGATTGTATGATTGTGATTGTATGACTGTGATTGTATGATTGTGATTGTATGATTGTGATTGTATGATTGTGATTGCATAATTGTGATTGTATGATTGTGATTGTATGATTGTGATTGTATGATTGTGATAGTATGATTGTGATTGTATGATTGTGATTGTATGATTGTGATTGTATGATTGTGATAGTATGATTGTGATTGTATGATTGTGATTGTATGATTGTGATTGTATGATTGTGATTGTATGATTGTATTTGGGAGATTGTATTTGGGAGATTGTATTTGGGAGATTGTAATTGTATGATTGCGATTGTATGATTGTGATTGTATGATTGCGATTGTATGAATGCGATTGTATGATTGTGATTGCATAATTGTGATTGTATGATTGTGATTGTATGATTGTGATTGTCTGATTGTGGTTGTATGATTGTGATTGTATGATTGTGATTGTATGATTGTGATTGTATGATTGTGATTGTATGATTGTGATTGTATGATTGCGATTGTATGATTGTGATTGTATGATTGTATTTGCGAGATTGTATTTGGGATATTGTAATTGTATGATTGCGATTGTATGATTGTAATTGTATGATTATGATTGTATGATTGTGATTGTATGAATGCGATTGTATGATTGTGATTGTATGATTGTGATTGTATGATTGTAATTGCATGATTATGATTGTGTGATTGTGATTGTATGATTGCGATTGTATGATTGTGATTGTATGATTATGATTGTATTTTTGTGATTGTATGATTGTGATTGTATGATTGTGATTGTATGATTGTGATTGTATGACTGTGATTGTATGATTGTGATTGTATGGTTGCTATTGTATGATTGTGATTGTATGATTGTGATTGTATGATTGTGATTGTATGATTGTGATTGTATGATTGTGATTGTACGATTGTGATAGTATGATTGTATTTGGGAGATTGTATTTGGGATATTGTAATTGTATGATTGCGATTGTATGATTGTGATTGTATGATTGTGATTGTATGATTGTGATTGTATGATTGAGATTGTATGATTGTGATTGTATGCTTGCGATTGTATGAATGTGATTGAATGATTGTAATTGTATGACTGTGATTGTATGATTGTGATTGTATGATTGTGATTGTATGATTGTGATTGTATGATTGTGAAAGTATGATAGTGATGGTATGATTGTGATTGTATGATTATGATTGTATGATTGTGATTGTATGATTGTAATTGTATGATTATGATTGTATGATTGTGATTGTATGAATGCGATTGTATGATTGTGATTGTATGATTGTGATTGTATGATTGTAATTGCATGATTATGATTGTGTGATTGTGATTGTATGATTGCGATTGTATGATTGTGATTGTATGATTATGATTGTATTTTTGTGATTGTATGATTGTGATTGTATGATTGTGATTGTATGATTGTGATTGTATGACTGTGATTGTATGATTGTGATTGTATGATTGCGATTGTATGAATGCGATTGTATGTTTGTGATTGTATGATTGTGATTGTATGATTGTGATTGTACGATTGTGATAGTATGATTGTATTTGGGAGATTGTATTTGGGATATTGTAATTGTATGATTGCGATTGTATGATTGTGATTGTATGAATGTGATGTATGATTGTAATTGTATGATTATGATTGTTTGATTGTGATTGTATGATTGAGATTGTATGATTGTGATTGTATGCTTGCGATTGTATGAATCTGATTGTATGATTGTGATTGTATGACTGTGATTGTATGATTGTGATTGTATGATTGTGATTGTATGTTTGTGAAAGTATGATTGTGATTGTATGATTGTGATTGCATGATTTTGAACGTATGATTGCGATTGTATGATTGTGATTGTATGATTGTGATTGTATGATTGTGATTGTATGATTGTGAAAGTATGATTGTGATGGTATGATTGTGATTGTATGATTGTGATTGTATGATTGGGATTGTATGAGTGTGATTGTCTGATTGTGGTTGTGCGATTGTGATTGTACGATTGTGATTGTACGATTGTTATTGAATGATTGTGATTGTATGATTCTGATTGTATGATTGTGATTGCATGATTGTGATTGTATGATTGTGATTGCATGATTTTGAACGTATGATTGTGATTGTATGATTGTGATTGTATGATTGTGATTGTATGATTGTGATTGTATGATTGTGATTGTATGATTGTGATTGTATGATTGTGATTGTATGATTGTGATTGTATGATTGTGATTGTATGATTGTGATTGTATGATTGTGATTGTATGATTGTGATTGTATGATTGTGATTGTATGATTGTGATTGTATGATTGTGATTGTATGATTGTGATTGTATGATTGTGATTGTATGATTGTGATTGTATGATTGCGATTGTATGATTGTGATTGTATGATTGTGATTGCATGATTGTGATTGTATGATTGTGATTGTATGATTGTGATTCCATTATTGTGATTGTATGATTGTGATTGTATGATTGTGATTGTATGATTGTGATTGTCTGATTGTGGTTGTATGATTGTGATTGTATGATTGTGATTGTATGATTGTGATTGTATGATTGTGATTGTATGATTGTGATTGTATGATTGTATTTGCGAGATTGTATTTGGGATATTGTAATTGTATGATTGCGATTGTATGATTGTAATTGTATGATTATGATTGTATGATTGTGATTGTATGAATGCGATTGTATGATTGTGATTGTATGATTGTGATTGTATGATTGTAATTGCATGATTATGATTGTGTGATTGTGATTGTATGATTGCGATTGTATGATTGTGATTGTATGATTATGATTGTATTTTTGTGATTGTATGATTGTGATTGTATGATTGTGATTGTATGATTGTGATTGCATGATTGTGATTGTATGATTGTGATTCTATGATTGTGATTGTATGATTGTGTTTGTATGATTGTGATTGTATGATTGTGATTGTATGATTGTGATAGTATGATTGTGATTGTATGATTGTGATTGTATGATTGTGATTGTATGATTGTGATTGTATGATTGTGATTGTATGATTGTGGTTGTATGATTGTGATTGTCTGATTGTGATTGTATGATTGTGATTGTATGATTGTGATTGTATGATTGTGAAAGTATGATTGTGATTGTATGATTGTGATTGTATGATTGTGATTGTATGAGTGTGATTGTGTGATTGTGGTTGTGCCATTGAGATTGTACGATTGTGATTGTACGATTGTGATTGAATGATTGTGATTGTATGATTATGATTGTATGATTGTGATTGCATGATTGTGATTGTATGATTGTGATTGTATGATTGTGATTGTATGATTGTGATTGTATGATTGTGATTGTATGATTGTGATTGTATGATTGTGATTGTATGATTGTGATTGTCTGATTGTGGTTGTATGATTGTGATTGTATGATTGTGATTGTATGATTGTGATAGTATGATTGTGATTGTATGATTGTGATTGTATGATTGTGATTGTATGATTGTGATTGTATGATTGTATTTGGGAGATTGTATTTGGGAGATTGTAATTGTATGATTGCGATTGTATGATTGTGATTGTATGATTGCGATTGTATGAATGCGATTGTATGATTGTGATTGCATAATTGTGATTGTATGATTGTGATTGTATGATTGTGATTGTCTGATTGTGGTTGTATGATTGTGATTGTATGATTGTGATTGTATGATTGTGATTGTATGATTGTGATTGTATGATTGTGATTGTATGATTGTATTTGCGAGATTGTATTTGGGATATTGTAATTGTATGATTGCGATTGTATGATTGTAATTGTATGATTGTTATTGTATGATTGCGATTGTATGATTGTGATTGTATGATTGTGATGTATGATTGTAATTGTATGATTATGATTGTATGATTGTGATTGTATGATTGTGATTGTATGATTGTGATTGTATGATTGTGATTGTATGATTGTATCTGGGAGATTGTATTTGGGATATTGTAATTGTATGATTGCGATTGTATGATTGTGATTGTATGATTGCGATTGTATGAATGCGATTGTATGATTGTGATTGCATAATTGTGATTGTATGATTGTGATTGTATGATTGTGATTGTCTGATTGTGGTTGTATGATTGTGATTGTATGATTGTGATTGTATGATTGTGATTGTATGATTGTGATTGTATGATTGTGATTGTATGATTGTGATTGTATGATTGTATTTGCGAGATTGTATTTGGGATATTGTAATTGTATGATTGCGATTGTATGATTGTAATTGTATGATTGTTATTGTATGATTGCGATTGTATGATTGTGATTGTATGATTGTGATGTATGATTGTAATTGTATGATTATGATTGTATGATTGTGATTGTATGATTGTGATTGTATGATTGTGATTGTATGATTGTGATTGTATGATTGTGATTGTATGATTGTATCTGGGAGATTGTATTTGGGATATTGTAATTGTATGATTGCGATTGTATGATTGTGATTGTATGATTGTGATTGTATGATTGCGATTGTATGATTGTGATTGTATGAGTGTGATGTATGATTGTAATTGTATGATTATGATTGTATGATTGTGATTGTATGATTGAGATTGTATGATTGTGATTGTATGTTTGCGATTGTATGATTGTGATTGTATGATTGTGATTCTTTGATTGTGATTGTATGATTGTGATTGTATGATTGTGATTGTATGATTGTGGTTGTATGATTGTGATTGTATGATTGAGATTGTATGATTGTGATTGTATGATTGTGATTGTCTGATTGTGATTGTATGATTGTGATTGTATGATTGTGATAGTATGATTGTGAAAGTATGATTGTGATTGTATGATTGTGATTGTATGATTGTGATTGTATGATTGAGATTGTATGATTGTGATTGTATGATTGCGATTGTATGATTGTGATTGTATGATTGTGATTGTACGATTGTGATTGTATGGTTGTGATTGTATGATTGTGATTGTATGATTGTGATTGTATGATTGAAATTGTATGATTGTGATTGTATGATTGCGATTGTATGATTGTGATTGTATGATTGTATTTGCGAGATTGTATTTGGGATATTGTAATTGTATGATTGCGATTGTATGATTGTAATTGTATGATTATGATTGTATGATTGTGATTGTATGAATGCGATTGTATGATTGTGATTGTATGATTGTGATTGAATGATTGTAATAGCATGATTATGATTGTGTGATTGTGATTGTATGATTGCGATTGTATGATTGTGGTTGTATGATTATGATTGTATTTTTGTGATTGTATGATTGTGATTGTATGATTGTGATTGTATGATTGTGATTGTATGACTGTGATTGTATGATTGTGATTGTATGATTGCGATTGTATGATTGTGATTGTATGATTGTGATTGTATGATTGTGATTGTATGATTGTGATTGTATGATTGTGATTGTACGATTGTGATAGTATGATTGTATTTGGGAGATTGTATTTGGGATATTGTAATTGTATGATTGCGATTGTATGATTGTGATTGTATGATTGTGATGTATGATTGTAATTGTATGATTATGATTGTTTGATTGTGATTGTATGATTGAGATTGTATGATTGTGATTGTATGCTTGCGATTGTATGAATGTGATTGTATGATTGTGATTGTATGACTGTGATTGTATGATTGTGATTGTATGATTGTGATTGTATGATTGTGATTGTCTGATTGTGATTGTATGATTGTGATTGTATGATTGTGATTGTATGATTGTGAAAGTATGATTGTGATTGTATGATTGTTATTGTATGATTGTGATTGTATGATTGTGATTGTATGATTGTGATTGTATGAGTGTGATTGTGTGATTGAGGTTGTGCGATTGAGATTGTACGATTGTGATTGTACGATTGTGATTGAATGATTGTGATTGTATGATTATGATTGTATGATTGTGATTGCATGATTGTGATTGTATGATTGTGATTGTATGATTGTTATTGTATGATTGTGATTGTATGATTGTGATTGTATGATTGTGATTGTATGAGTGTGATTGTGTGATTGAGGTTGTGCGATTGAGATTGTACGATTGTGATTGTACGATTGTGATTGAATGATTGTGATTGTATGATTATGATTGTATGATTGTGATTGTATGATTGTGATTGTATGATTGTGATTGTATGATTGTGATTGTATGATTGTGATTGTATGATTGTGATTGTATGATTGTGATTGTATGATTGTGATTGTATGATTGTGATAGTATGATTGTGATTGTATGATTGTGATTGTATGATTGTGATTGTATGATTGTGATTGTATGATTGTATTTGCGAGATTGTATTTGGGATATTGTAATTGTATGATTGCGATTGTATGATTGTAATTGTATGATTGTGATTGTATGATTGCGATTGTATGATTGTGATTGTATGATTGTGATTCTTTGATTGTGATTGTATGATTGTGATTGTATGATTGTGATTGTATGATTGTGATTGTATGATTGTGATTGTATGATTGTGATTGTATGATTGTGATTGTATGATTGTGATTGTATGATTGTGATTGTATGATTGTGATTGTATGATTGTGATTGTATGACTGTGATTGTATGATTGTGATTGTATGATTGTGATTGTATGATTGTGATTGTATGATTGTGATTGTATGATTGTGATTGTCTGGTTGTGATTGTATGATTGTGATTGTATGATTGTGATTGTATGATTGTGAATGTATGATTGTGATTGTAAGATTGTGATTGTATGATTGTGATTGTATGGAGTGTGATTGTGTGATTGTGGTTGTGCGATTGAGATTGTACGATTGTGATTGTACGATTGTGATTGAATGATTGTGATTGTATGATTATGATTGTATGATTGTGATTGCATGATTGTGATTGTATGATTGTGATTGTATGATTGTGATTGTATGATTGTGATTGTATGATTGTGATTGTATGATTGTGATTCTATGATTGTGATTGTATGATTGTGATAGTATGATTGTGATTGTATGATTGTGATTGTATGATTGTGATTGTATGATTGTGATTGTATGATTGTATTTGGGAGATTGTATTTGGGAGATTGTATTTGGGAGATTGTAATTGTATGATTGCGATTGTATGATTGTGATTGTATGATTGCGATTGTATGAATGCGATTGTATGATTGTGATTGCATAATTGTGATTGTATGATTGTGATTGTATGATTGTGATTGTCTGATTGTGGTTGTATGATTGTGATTGTATGATTGTGATTGTATGATTGTGATTGTATGATTGTGATTGTATGACTGTGATAGTATGATTGTATTTGCGAGATTGTATTTGGGATATTGTAATTGTATGATTGCGATTGTATGATTGTAATTGTATGATTGTGATTGTATGATTGCGATTGTATGATTGTGATTGTATGATTGTGATGTATGATTGTAATTGTATGATTATGATTGTATGATTGTGATTGTATGATTGTGATTGTATGATTGTATTTGGGAGATTGTATTTGGGATATTGTAATTGTATGATTGCGATTGTATGGTTGTGATTGTATGATTGTGATTGTATGATTGTGATTGTATGATTGTATTTGGGAGATTGTATTTGGGATATTGTAATTGTATGATTGCGATTGTATGATTGTGATTGTATGAGTGTGATGTATGATTGTAATTGTATGATTATGATTGTATGATTGTGATTGTATGATTGAGATTGTATGATTGTGATTGTATGCTTGCGATTCTATGATTGTGATTGTATGATTGTGATTGTATGATTGTGATTGTATGATTGTGATTGTATGATTGTATTTGGGAGATTGTATTTGGGAGATTGTATTTGGGAGATTGTAATTGTATGATTGCGATTGTATGATTGTGATTGTATGATTGCGATTGTATGATTGTGATTGTATGATTGTGATGTATGATTGTAATTGTATGATTATGATTGTATGATTGTGATTGTATGATTGTGATAGTATGATTGTATTTGCGAGATTGTATTTGGGATATTGTAATTGTATGATTGCGATTGTATGATTGTAATTGTATGATTGTGATTGTATGATTGCGATTGTATGATTGTGATTGTATGATTGTGATTCTTTGATTGTGATTGTATGATTGTGATTGTATGATTGTGATTGTATGATTGTGATTGTATGATTGTGAAAGTATGATTGTGATTGTAAGATTGTGATTGTATGATTGTGATTGTATGAGTGTGATTGTGTGATTGTGGTTGTGCGATTGAGATTGTACGATTGTGATTGTACGATTGTGATTGAATGATTGTGATTGTATGATTATGATTGTATGATTGTGATTGCATGATTGTGATTGTATGATTGTGATTGTATGATTGTGATTGTATGATTGTGATTGTATGATTGTATTTGCGAGATTGTATTTGGGATATTGTAATTGTATGATTGCGATTGTATGATTGTAATTGCATGATTGTGATTGTATGATTGCGATTGTATGATTGTGATTGTATGATTGTGATGTATGATTGTAATTGTATGATTATGATTGTATGATTGTGATTGTATGATTGTGATTGTATGATTGTATTTGGGAGATTGTATTTGGGATATTGTAATTGTATGATTGCGATTGTATGATTGTGATTGTATGATTGTGATTGTATGATTGTGATTGTATGATTGTATTTGGGAGATTGTATTTGGGATATTGTAATTGTATGATTGCGATTGTATGATTGTGATTGTATGAGTGTGATGTATGAGTGTGATTGAGTGATTGAGGTTGTGCGATTGAGATTGTACGATTGTGATTGTACGATTGTGATTGAATGATTGTGATTGTATGATTATGATTGAATGATTGTGATTGTATGATTGTGATTGTATGATTGTGATTGTATGATTGTGATTGTATGATTGTGATAGTATGATTGTGATT
The DNA here is from genome assembly GCF_050947335.1 of Megachile rotundata. Classification (NCBI taxonomy): domain Eukaryota; kingdom Metazoa; phylum Arthropoda; class Insecta; order Hymenoptera; family Megachilidae; genus Megachile; species Megachile rotundata. The sequence goes on along the minus strand of NW_027473323.1, from coordinate 216,310 downwards.
GTATGATTGTGATTGTATGATTGTGAAAGTATGATTGTGATTGTATGATTGTGATTGTATGATTGTGATTGTATGAGTGTGATTGTGTGATTGAGGTTGTGCGATTGAGATTGTACGATTGTGATTGTACGATTGTGATTGAATGATTGTGATTGTATGATTACGATTGTATGATTGTGATTGCATGATTGTGATTGTATGATTGTGGTTGTATGAGTGTGATGTATGATTGTAATTGTATGATTATGATTGTATGATTGTGATTGTATGATTGAGATTGTATGATTGTGATTGTATGCTTGCGATTCTATGATTGTGATTGTATGACTGTGATTGTATGATTGTGATCGTATGATTGTGATCGTATGATTGTGATTGTATGATTGTGATTGTATGATTGTGATTGTATGACTGTGATTGTATGATTGTGATTGTATGATTGCGATTGTATGATTGTGATTGTATGATTGTGATTGTATGATTGTGATTGTATGATTGTGATTGTATGATTGTATTTGGGAGATTGTATTTGGGAGATTGTATTTGGGAGATTGTAATTGTATGATTGCGATTGTATGATTGTGATTGTATGATTGCGATTGTATGATTGTGATTTTATGATTGTGATGTATGATTGTAATTGTATGATTATGATTGTATGATTGTGATTGTATGATTGTGATTGTATGATTGTATTTGGGAGATTGTATTTGGGATATTGTAATTGTATGATTGCGATTGTATGATTGTGATTGTATGATTGTGATTGTATGATTGTGATTGTATGATTGTATTTGGGAGATTGTATTTGGGATATTGTAATTGTATGATTGTGGTTGTATGATTGTGATTGTATGAGTGTGATGTATGATTGTAATTGTATGATTATGATGGTATGATTGTGATTGTATGATTGAGATTGTATGATTGTGATTGTATGCTTGCGATTGTATGATTGTGATTGTATGATTGTGATTCTTTGATTGTGATTGTATGATTGTGATTGTATGATTGTGATTGTATGATTGTGATTGTATGATTGTGATTGTATGATTGTGATTGTATGATTGTGATTGTATGATTGTGATAGTATGATTGTGATTGTATGATTGTGATTGTATGATTGTGATTGACTGATGGTGGTTGTGCGATTGTGATTGTACGATTGTGATTGTACGATTGTGATTGTAGGATTGTGATTATATGATTATGATTGTATGATTGTGACTGCATGATTGTGATTGTATGATTGTGATTGCATGATTTTGAATGTATGATTGTGATTGTATGATTGTGATTGTATGATTGTGATTGTATGATTGTGATTGTATGATTGTGATTGTATGATTGTGATTGTATGATTGTGATTGTCTGATTGTGATTGTATGATTGTGATTGTATGATTGTGAAAGTATGATTGTGATTGTATGATTGTTATTGTATGATTGTGATTGTATGATTGTGATTGTATGATTGTGATTGTATGAGTGTGATTGTGTGATTGAGGTTGTGCGATTGAGATTGTACGATTGTGATTGTACGATTGTGATTGAATGATTGTGATTGTATGATTATGATTGTATGATTGTGATTGCATGATTGTGATTGTATGATTGTGATTGTATGATTGTTATTGTATGATTGTGATTGTATGATTGTGATTGTATGATTGTGATTGTATGAGTGTGATTGTGTGATTGAGGTTGTGCGATTGAGATTGTACGATTGTGATTATACGATTGTGATTGAATGATTGTGATTGTATGATTATGATTGTATGATTGTGATTGCATGATTGTAATTGTATGATTGTGGTTGTATGATTGTGATTGTATGAGTGTGATGTATGATTGTAATTGTATGATTATGATTGTATGATTGTGATTGTATGATTGAGATTGTATGATTGTGATTGTATGCTTGCGATTGTATGATTGTGATTGTATGATTGTGATTCTTTGATTGTGATTGTATGATTGTGATTGTATGATTGTGATTGTATGATTGTGATTGTATGATTGTGATTGTATGATTGTGATTGTATGATTGTGATTGTATGATTGTGATAGTATGATTGTGATTGTATGATTGTGATAGTATGACTGTGATTGTATGATTGTGATTGTATGATTGTGATTGTATGATTGTGAAAGTATGGTTGTGATTGTATGATTGTGATTGTATGATTGTGATTGTATGATTGTGATTGTATGATTGTGATTGTATGATTGTGATTGACTGATTGTGGTTGTGCGATTGTGATTGTACGATTGTGATTGTACGATTGTGATTGTAGGATTGTGATTATATGATTATGATTGTATGATTGTGACTGCATGATTGTGATTGTATGATTGAGATTGCATGATTTTGAATGTATGATTGTGATTGTATGATTGTGATTGTATGATTGTGATTGTATGATTGTGATTGTATGATTGTGATTGTATGATTGTGATTGTATGATTGTGATTGTATGATTGTGATTGTCTGATTGTGATTGTATGATTGTGATTGTATGATTGTGAAAGTATGATTGTGATTGTATGATTGTTATTGTATGATTGTGATTGTATGATTGTGATTGTATGATTGTGATTGTATGAGTGTGATTGTGTGATTGAGGTTGTGCGATTGAGATTGTACGATTGTGATTGTACGATTGTGATTGAATGATTGTGATTGTATGATTATGATTGTATGATTGTGATTGCATGATTGTGATTGTATGATTGTGATTGTATGATTGTTATTGTATGATTGTGATTGTATGATTGTGATTGTATGATTGTGATTGTATGAGTGTGATTGTGTGATTGAGGTTGTGCGATTGAGATTGTACGATTGTGATTATACGATTGTGATTGAATGATTGTGATTGTATGATTATGATTGTATGATTGTGATTGCATGATTGTGATTGTATGATTGTGATTGTATGATTGTGATTGTATGATTGTGATTGTATGATTGTGATTGTATGATTGTGATTGTATGATTGTGATAGTATGATTGTGATTGTATGATTGTGATTGTATGATTGTGATTGTATGATTGTATTTGCGAGATTGTATTTGGGATATTGTAATTGTATGATTGCGATTGTATGATTGTAATTGTATGATTGTGATTGTATGATTGCGATTGTATGATTGTGATTGTATGATTGTGATTCTTTGATTGTGATTGTATGATTGTGATTGTATGATTGTGATTGTATGATTGTGATTGTATGATTGTGATTGTATGATTGTGATTGTATGATTGTGATTGTATGATTGTGATTGTATGATTGTGATTGTATGATTGTGATTGTATGATTGTGATTGTATGATTGTGATTGTATGATTGTGATTGTATGACTGTGATTGTATGATTGTGATTGTATGATTGTGATTGTATGATTGTGATTGTATGATTGTGATTGTATGATTGTGATTGTATGATTGTGATTGTCTGGTTGTGATTGTATGATTGTGATTGTATGATTGTGATTGTATGATTGTGAAAGTATGATTGTGATTGTAAGATTGTGATTGTATGATTGTGATTGTATGAGTGTGATTGTGTGATTGTGGTTGTGCGATTGAGATTGTACGATTGTGATTGTACGATTGTGATTGAATGATTGTGATTGTATGATTATGATTGTATGATTGTGATTGCATGATTGTGATTGTATGATTGTGATTGTATGATTGTGATTGTATGATTGTGATTGTATGATTGTGATTGTATGATTGTGATTGTATGATTGTGATTGTATGATTGTGATAGTATGATTGTGATTGTATGATTGTGATTGTATGATTGTGATTGTATGATTGTGATTGTATGATTGTGATTGTATGATTGTATTTGGGAGATTGTATTTGGGAGATTGTATTTGGGAGATTGTAATTGTATGATTGCGATTGTATGATTGTGATTGTATGATTGCGATTGTATGAATGCGATTGTATGATTGTGATTGCATAATTGTGATTGTATGATTGTGATTGTATGATTGTGATTGTCTGATTGTGGTTGTATGATTGTGATTGTATGATTGTGATTGTATGATTGTGATTGTATGATTGTGATTGTATGATTGTGATAGTATGATTGTATTTGCGAGATTGTATTTGGGATATTGTAATTGTATGATTGCGATTGTATGATTGTAATTGTATGATTGTGATTGTATGATTGCGATTGTATGATTGTGATTGTATGATTGTGATGTATGATTGTAATTGTATGATTATGATTGTATGATTGTGATTGTATGATTGTGATTGTATGATTGTATTTGGGAGATTGTATTTGGGATATTGTAATTGTATGATTGCGATTGTATGATTGTGATTGTATGATTGTGATTGTATGATTGTGATTGTATGATTGTGATTGTATGATTGTATTTGGGAGATTGTATTTGGGATATTGTAATTGTATGATTGCGATTGTATGATTGTGATTGTATGAGTGTGATGTATGATTGTAATTGTATGATTATGATTGTATGATTGTGATTGTATGATTGAGATTGTATGATTGTGATTGTATGCTTGCGATTCTATGATTGTGATTGTATGATTGTGATTGTATGATTGTGATTGTATGATTGTGATTGTATGATTGTGATTGTATGATTGTGATTGTATGACTGTGATTGTATGATTGTGATTGTATGATTGCGATTGTATGATTGTGATTGTATGATTGTGATTGTATGATTGTGATTGTATGATTGTATTTGGGAGATTGTATTTGGGAGATTGTATTTGGGAGATTGTAATTGTATGATTGCGATTGTATGATTGTGATTGTATGATTGCGATTGTATGATTGTGATTGTATGATTGTGATGTATGATTGTAATTGTATGATTATGATTGTATGATTGTGATTGTATGATTGTGATTGTATGATTGTATTTGCGAGATTGTATTTGGGATATTGTAATTGTATGATTGCGATTGTATGATTGTAATTGTATGATTGTGATTGGTTGATTGCGATTGTATGATTGTGATTGTATGATTGTGATTCTTTGATTGTGATTGTATGATTGTGATTGTATGATTGTGATTGTATGATTGTGATTGTATGATTGTGATTGTATGATTGTGATTGTATGATTGTGATTGTATGATTGTGATTGTATGATTGTGATTGTATGATTGTGATTGTATGACTGTGATTGTATGATTGTGATTGTATGATTGTGATTGTATGATTGTGATTGCATAATTGTGATTGTATGATTGTGATTGTATGATTGTGATTGTATGATTGTGATAGTATGATTGTGATTGTATGATTGTGATTGTATGATTGTGATTGTATGATTGTGATAGTATGATTGTGATTGTATGATTGTGATTGTATGATTGTGATTGTATGATTGTATTTGGGAGATTGTATTTGGGAGATTGTATTTGGGAGATTGTAATTGTATGATTGCGATTGTATGATTGTGATTGTATGATTGCGATTGTATGAATACGATTGTATGATTGTGATTGCATAATTGTGATTGTATGATTGTGATTGTATGATTGTGATTGTCTGATTGTGGTTGTATGATTGTGATTGTATGATTGTGATTGTATGATTGTGATTGTATGATTGTGATTGTATGATTGTGATTGTATGATTGCGATTGTATGATTGTGATTGTATGATTGTATTTGCGAGATTGTATTTGGGATATTGTAATTGTATGATTGCGATTGTATGATTGTAATTGTATGATTATGATTGTATGATTGTGATTGTATGAATGCGATTGTATGATTGTGATTGTATGATTGTGATTGTATGATTGTAATTGCATGATTATGATTGTGTGATTGTGATTGTATGATTGCGATTGTATGATTGTGATTGTATGATTATGATTGTATTTTTGTGATTGTATGATTGTGATTGTATGATTGTGATTGTATGATTGTGATTGTATGACTGTGATTGTATGATTGTGATTGTATGGTTGCTATTGTATGATTGTGATTGTATGATTGTGATTGTATGATTGTGATTGTATGATTGTGATTGTATGATTGTGATTGTACGATTGTGATAGTATGATTGTATTTGGGAGATTGTATTTGGGATATTGTAATTGTATGATTGCGATTGTATGATTGTGATTGTATGATTGTGATTGTATGATTGTGATTGTATGATTGTGATTGTATGATTGAGATTGTATGATTGTGATTGTATGCTTGCGATTGTATGAATGTGATTGAATGATTGTAATTGTATGACTGTGATTGTATGATTGTGATTGTATGATTGTGATTGTATGATTGTGATTGTATGATTGTGAAAGTATGATAGTGATGGTATGATTGTGATTGTATGATTATGATTGTATGATTGTGATTGTATGATTGTAATTGTATGATTATGATTGTATGATTGTGATTGTATGAATGCGATTGTATGATTGTGATTGTATGATTGTGATTGTATGATTGTAATTGCATGATTATGATTGTGTGATTGTGATTGTATGATTGCGATTGTATGATTGTGATTGTATGATTATGATTGTATTTTTGTGATTGTATGATTGTGATTGTATGATTGTGATTGTATGATTGTGATTGTATGATTGTGATTGTATGATTGTGATTGTATGACTGTGATTGTATGATTGTGATTGTATGATTGCGATTGTATGAATGCGATTGTATGTTTGTGATTGTATGATTGTGATTGTATGATTGTGATTGTACGATTGTGATAGTATGATTGTATTTGGGAGATTGTATTTGGGATATTGTAATTGTATGATTGCGATTGTATGATTGTGATTGTATGATTGTGATGTATGATTGTAATTGTATGATTATGATTGTTTGATTGTGATTGTATGATTGAGATTGTATGATTGTGATTGTATGCTTGCGATTGTATGAATCTGATTGTATGATTGTGATTGTATGACTGTGATTGTATGATTGTGATTGTATGATTGTGATTGTATGTTTGTGAAAGTATGATTGTGATTGTATGATTGTGATTGCATGATTTTGAACGTATGATTGCGATTGTATGATTGTGATTGTATGATTGTGATTGTATGATTGTGATTGTATGATTGTGAAAGTATGATTGTGATGGTATGATTGTGATTGTATGATTGTGATTGTATGATTGGGATTGTATGAGTGTGATTGTCTGATTGTGGTTGTGCGATTGTGATTGTACGATTGTGATTGTACGATTGTTATTGAATGATTGTGATTGTATGATTCTGATTGTATGATTTTGATTGCATGATTGTGATTGTATGATTGTGATTGCATGATTTTGAACGTATGATTGTGATTGTATGATTGTGATTGTATGATTGTGATTGTATGATTGTGATTGTATGATTGTGATTGTATGATTGTGATTGTATGATTGTGATTGTATGATTGTGATTGTATGATTGTGATTGTATGATTGTGATTGTATGATTGTGGTTGTATGATTGTGATTGTCTGATTGTGATTGTATGATTGTGATTGTATGATTGTGATTGTATGATTGTGAAAGTATGATTGTGATTGTATGATTGTGATTGTATGATTGTGATTGTATGAGTGTGATTGTGTGATTGTGGTTGTGCCATTGAGATTGTACGATTGTGATTGTACGATTGTGATTGAATGATTGTGATTGTATGATTATGATTGTATGATTGTGATTGCATGATTGTGATTGTATGATTGTGATTGTATGATTGTGATTGTATGATTGTGATTGTATGATTGTGATTGTATGATTGTGATTGTATGATTGTGATTGTCTGATTGTGGTTGTATGATTGTGATTGTATGATTGTGATTGTATGATTGTGATTGTATGATTGTGATTGTATGATTGTGATTGTATGATTGTGATTGTATGATTGTATTTGGGAGATTGTATTTGGGATATTGTAATTGTATGATTGCGATTGTATGATTGTGATTGTATGAGTGTGATGTATGAGTGTGATTGAGTGATTGAGGTTGTGCGATTGAGATTGTACGATTGTGATTGTACGATTGTGATTGAATGATTGTGATTGTATGATTATGATTGAATGATTGTGATTGTATGATTGTGATTGTATGATTGTGATTGTATGATTATGATTGTATGATTGTGATTGTATGAATGCGATTGTATGATTGTGATTGTATGATTGCGATTGTATGATTGTGATTGTATGATTGTGATGTATGATTGTAATTGTATGATTATGATTGTATGATTGTGATTGTATGATTGTGATAGTATGATTGTATTTGCGAGATTGTATTTGGGATATTGTAATTGTATGATTGCGATTGTATGATTGTAATTGTATGATTGTGATTGTATGATTGCGATTGTATGATTGTGATTGTATGATTGTGATTCTTTGATTGTGATTGTATGATTGTGATTGTATGATTGTGATTGTATGATTGTGATTGTATGATTGTGAAAGTATGATTGTGATTGTAAGATTGTGATTGTATGATTGTGATTGTATGAGTGTGATTGTGTGATTGTGGTTGTGCGATTGAGATTGTACGATTGTGATTGTACGATTGTGATTGAATGATTGTGATTGTATGATTATGATTGTATGATTGTGATTGCATGATTGTGATTGTATGATTGTGATTGTATGATTGTGATTGTATGATTGTGATTGTATGATTGTATTTGCGAGATTGTATTTGGGATATTGTAATTGTATGATTGCGATTGTATGATTGTAATTGCATGATTGTGATTGTATGATTGCGATTGTATGATTGTGATTGTATGATTGTGATGTATGATTGTAATTGTATGATTATGATTGTATGATTGTGATTGTATGATTGTGATTGTATGATTGTATTTGGGAGATTGTATTTGGGATATTGTAATTGTATGATTGCGATTGTATGATTGTGATTGTATGATTGTGATTGTATGATTGTGATTGTATGATTGTATTTGGGAGATTGTATTTGGGATATTGTAATTGTATGATTGCGATTGTATGATTGTGATTGTATGAGTGTGATGTATGAGTGTGATTGAGTGATTGAGGTTGTGCGATTGAGATTGTACGATTGTGATTGTACGATTGTGATTGAATGATTGTGATTGTATGATTATGATTGAATGATTGTGATTGTATGATTGTGATTGTATGATTGTGATTGTATGATTGTGATTGTATGATTGTGATAGTATGATTGTGATTGTATGATTGTGATTGTATGATTGTGAAAGTATGATTGTGATTGTATGATTGTGATTGTATGATTGTGATTGTATGAGTGTGATTGTGTGATTGAGGTTGTGCGATTGAGATTGTACGATTGTGATTGTACGATTGTGATTGAATGATTGTGATTGTATGATTACGATTGTATGATTGTGATTGCATGATTGTGATTGTATGATTGTGGTTGTATGAGTGTGATGTATGATTGTAATTGTATGATTATGATTGTATGATTGTGATTGTATGATTGAGATTGTATGATTGTGATTGTATGCTTGCGATTCTATGATTGTGATTGTATGACTGTGATTGTATGATTGTGATCGTATGATTGTGATCGTATGATTGTGATTGTATGATTGTGATTGTATGATTGTGATTGTATGACTGTGATTGTATGATTGTGATTGTATGATTGCGATTGTATGATTGTGATTGTATGATTGTGATTGTATGATTGTGATTGTATGATTGTGATTGTATGATTGTATTTGGGAGATTGTATTTGGGAGATTGTATTTGGGAGATTGTAATTGTATGATTGCGATTGTATGATTGTGATTGTATGATTGCGATTGTATGATTGTGATTTTATGATTGTGATGTATGATTGTAATTGTATGATTATGATTGTATGATTGTGATTGTATGATTGTGATTGTATGATTGTATTTGGGAGATTGTATTTGGGATATTGTAATTGTATGATTGCGATTGTATGATTGTGATTGTATGATTGTGATTGTATGATTGTGATTGTATGATTGTATTTGGGAGATTGTATTTGGGATATTGTAATTGTATGATTGTGGTTGTATGATTGTGATTGTATGAGTGTGATGTATGATTGTAATTGTATGATTATGATGGTATGATTGTGATTGTATGATTGAGATTGTATGATTGTGATTGTATGCTTGCGATTGTATGATTGTGATTGTATGATTGTGATTCTTTGATTGTGATTGTATGATTGTGATTGTATGATTGTGATTGTATGATTGTGATTGTATGATTGTGATTGTATGATTGTGATTGTATGATTGTGATTGTATGATTGTGATAGTATGATTGTGATTGTATGATTGTGATTGTATGATTGTGATTGACTGATGGTGGTTGTGCGATTGTGATTGTACGATTGTGATTGTACGATTGTGATTGTAGGATTGTGATTATATGATTATGATTGTATGATTGTGACTGCATGATTGTGATTGTATGATTGTGATTGCATGATTTTGAATGTATGATTGTGATTGTATGATTGTGATTGTATGATTGTGATTGTATGATTGTGATTGTATGATTGTGATTGTATGATTGTGATTGTATGATTGTGATTGTCTGATTGTGATTGTATGATTGTGATTGTATGATTGTGAAAGTATGATTGTGATTGTATGATTGTTATTGTATGATTGTGATTGTATGATTGTGATTGTATGATTGTGATTGTATGAGTGTGATTGTGTGATTGAGGTTGTGCGATTGAGATTGTACGATTGTGATTGTACGATTGTGATTGAATGATTGTGATTGTATGATTATGATTGTATGATTGTGATTGCATGATTGTGATTGTATGATTGTGATTGTATGATTGTTATTGTATGATTGTGATTGTATGATTGTGATTGTATGATTGTGATTGTATGAGTGTGATTGTGTGATTGAGGTTGTGCGATTGAGATTGTACGATTGTGATTATACGATTGTGATTGAATGATTGTGATTGTATGATTATGATTGTATGATTGTGATTGCATGATTGTAATTGTATGATTGTGGTTGTATGATTGTGATTGTATGAGTGTGATGTATGATTGTAATTGTATGATTATGATTGTATGATTGTGATTGTATGATTGAGATTGTATGATTGTGATTGTATGCTTGCGATTGTATGATTGTGATTGTATGATTGTGATTCTTTGATTGTGATTGTATGATTGTGATTGTATGATTGTGATTGTATGATTGTGATTGTATGATTGTGATTGTATGATTGTGATTGTATGATTGTGATTGTATGATTGTGATAGTATGATTGTGATTGTATGATTGTGATAGTATGACTGTGATTGTATGATTGTGATTGTATGATTGTGATTGTATGATTGTGAAAGTATGGTTGTGATTGTATGATTGTGATTGTATGATTGTGATTGTATGATTGTGATTGTATGATTGTGATTGTATGATTGTGATTGACTGATTGTGGTTGTGCGATTGTGATTGTACGATTGTGATTGTACGATTGTGATTGTAGGATTGTGATTATATGATTATGATTGTATGATTGTGACTGCATGATTGTGATTGTATGATTGAGATTGCATGATTTTGAATGTATGATTGTGATTGTATGATTGTGATTGTATGATTGTGATTGTATGATTGTGATTGTATGATTGTGATTGTATGATTGTGATTGTATGATTGTGATTGTATGATTGTGATTGTCTGATTGTGATTGTATGATTGTGATTGTATGATTGTGAAAGTATGATTGTGATTGTATGATTGTTATTGTATGATTGTGATTGTATGATTGTGATTGTATGATTGTGATTGTATGAGTGTGATTGTGTGATTGAGGTTGTGCGATTGAGATTGTACGATTGTGATTGTACGATTGTGATTGAATGATTGTGATTGTATGATTATGATTGTATGATTGTGATTGCATGATTGTGATTGTATGATTGTGATTGTATGATTGTTATTGTATGATTGTGATTGTATGATTGTGATTGTATGATTGTGATTGTATGAGTGTGATTGTGTGATTGAGGTTGTGCGATTGAGATTGTACGATTGTGATTATACGATTGTGATTGAATGATTGTGATTGTATGATTATGATTGTATGATTGTGATTGCATGATTGTGATTGTATGATTGTGATTGTATGATTGTGATTGTATGATTGTGATTGTATGATTGTGATTGTATGATTGTGATTGTATGATTGTGATAGTATGATTGTGATTGTATGATTGTGATTGTATGATTGTGATTGTATGATTGTATTTGCGAGATTGTATTTGGGATATTGTAATTGTATGATTGCGATTGTATGATTGTAATTGTATGATTGTGATTGTATGATTGCGATTGTATGATTGTGATTGTATGATTGTGATTCTTTGATTGTGATTGTATGATTGTGATTGTATGATTGTGATTGTATGATTGTGATTGTATGATTGTGATTGTATGATTGTGATTGTATGATTGTGATTGTATGATTGTGATTGTATGATTGTGATTGTATGATTGTGATTGTATGATTGTGATTGTATGATTGTGATTGTATGATTGTGATTGTATGACTGTGATTGTATGATTGTGATTGTATGATTGTGATTGTATGATTGTGATTGTATGATTGTGATTGTATGATTGTGATTGTATGATTGTGATTGTCTGGTTGTGATTGTATGATTGTGATTGTATGATTGTGATTGTATGATTGTGAAAGTATGATTGTGATTGTAAGATTGTGATTGTATGATTGTGATTGTATGAGTGTGATTGTGTGATTGTGGTTGTGCGATTGAGATTGTACGATTGTGATTGTACGATTGTGATTGAATGATTGTGATTGTATGATTATGATTGTATGATTGTGATTGCATGATTGTGATTGTATGATTGTGATTGTATGATTGTGATTGTATGATTGTGATTGTATGATTGTGATTGTATGATTGTGATTGTATGATTGTGATTGTATGATTGTGATAGTATGATTGTGATTGTATGATTGTGATTGTATGATTGTGATTGTATGATTGTGATTGTATGATTGTGATTGTATGATTGTATTTGGGAGATTGTATTTGGGAGATTGTATTTGGGAGATTGTAATTGTATGATTGCGATTGTATGATTGTGATTGTATGATTGCGATTGTATGAATGCGATTGTATGATTGTGATTGCATAATTGTGATTGTATGATTGTGATTGTATGATTGTGATTGTCTGATTGTGGTTGTATGATTGTGATTGTATGATTGTGATTGTATGATTGTGATTGTATGATTGTGATTGTATGATTGTGATAGTATGATTGTATTTGCGAGATTGTATTTGGGATATTGTAATTGTATGATTGCGATTGTATGATTGTAATTGTATGATTGTGATTGTATGATTGCGATTGTATGATTGTGATTGTATGATTGTGATGTATGATTGTAATTGTATGATTATGATTGTATGATTGTGATTGTATGATTGTGATTGTATGATTGTATTTGGGAGATTGTATTTGGGATATTGTAATTGTATGATTGCGATTGTATGATTGTGATTGTATGATTGTGATTGTATGATTGTGATTGTATGATTGTGATTGTATGATTGTATTTGGGAGATTGTATTTGGGATATTGTAATTGTATGATTGCGATTGTATGATTGTGATTGTATGAGTGTGATGTATGATTGTAATTGTATGATTATGATTGTATGATTGTGATTGTATGATTGAGATTGTATGATTGTGATTGTATGCTTGCGATTCTATGATTGTGATTGTATGATTGTGATTGTATGATTGTGATTGTATGATTGTGATTGTATGATTGTGATTGTATGATTGTGATTGTATGACTGTGATTGTATGATTGTGATTGTATGATTGCGATTGTATGATTGTGATTGTATGATTGTGATTGTATGATTGTGATTGTATGATTGTATTTGGGAGATTGTATTTGGGAGATTGTATTTGGGAGATTGTAATTGTATGATTGCGATTGTATGATTGTGATTGTATGATTGCGATTGTATGATTGTGATTGTATGATTGTGATGTATGATTGTAATTGTATGATTATGATTGTATGATTGTGATTGTATGATTGTGATTGTATGATTGTATTTGCGAGATTGTATTTGGGATATTGTAATTGTATGATTGCGATTGTATGATTGTAATTGTATGATTGTGATTGGTTGATTGCGATTGTATGATTGTGATTGTATGATTGTGATTCTTTGATTGTGATTGTATGATTGTGATTGTATGATTGTGATTGTATGATTGTGATTGTATGATTGTGATTGTATGATTGTGATTGTATGATTGTGATTGTATGATTGTGATTGTATGATTGTGATTGTATGATTGTGATTGTATGACTGTGATTGTATGATTGTGATTGTATGATTGTGATTGTATGATTGTGATTGCATAATTGTGATTGTATGATTGTGATTGTATGATTGTGATTGTATGATTGTGATAGTATGATTGTGATTGTATGATTGTGATTGTATGATTGTGATTGTATGATTGTGATAGTATGATTGTGATTGTATGATTGTGATTGTATGATTGTGATTGTATGATTGTATTTGGGAGATTGTATTTGGGAGATTGTATTTGGGAGATTGTAATTGTATGATTGCGATTGTATGATTGTGATTGTATGATTGCGATTGTATGAATACGATTGTATGATTGTGATTGCATAATTGTGATTGTATGATTGTGATTGTATGATTGTGATTGTCTGATTGTGGTTGTATGATTGTGATTGTATGATTGTGATTGTATGATTGTGATTGTATGATTGTGATTGTATGATTGTGATTGTATGATTGCGATTGTATGATTGTGATTGTATGATTGTATTTGCGAGATTGTATTTGGGATATTGTAATTGTATGATTGCGATTGTATGATTGTAATTGTATGATTATGATTGTATGATTGTGATTGTATGAATGCGATTGTATGATTGTGATTGTATGATTGTGATTGTATGATTGTAATTGCATGATTATGATTGTGTGATTGTGATTGTATGATTGCGATTGTATGATTGTGATTGTATGATTATGATTGTATTTTTGTGATTGTATGATTGTGATTGTATGATTGTGATTGTATGATTGTGATTGTATGACTGTGATTGTATGATTGTGATTGTATGGTTGCTATTGTATGATTGTGATTGTATGATTGTGATTGTATGATTGTGATTGTATGATTGTGATTGTATGATTGTGATTGTACGATTGTGATAGTATGATTGTATTTGGGAGATTGTATTTGGGATATTGTAATTGTATGATTGCGATTGTATGATTGTGATTGTATGATTGTGATTGTATGATTGTGATTGTATGATTGAGATTGTATGATTGTGATTGTATGCTTGCGATTGTATGAATGTGATTGAATGATTGTAATTGTATGACTGTGATTGTATGATTGTGATTGTATGATTGTGATTGTATGATTGTGATTGTATGATTGTGAAAGTATGATAGTGATGGTATGATTGTGATTGTATGATTATGATTGTATGATTGTGATTGTATGATTGTAATTGTATGATTATGATTGTATGATTGTGATTGTATGAATGCGATTGTATGATTGTGATTGTATGATTGTGATTGTATGATTGTAATTGCATGATTATGATTGTGTGATTGTGATTGTATGATTGCGATTGTATGATTGTGATTGTATGATTATGATTGTATTTTTGTGATTGTATGATTGTGATTGTATGATTGTGATTGTATGATTGTGATTGTATGATTGTGATTGTATGATTGTGATTGTATGACTGTGATTGTATGATTGTGATTGTATGATTGCGATTGTATGAATGCGATTGTATGTTTGTGATTGTATGATTGTGATTGTATGATTGTGATTGTACGATTGTGATAGTATGATTGTATTTGGGAGATTGTATTTGGGATATTGTAATTGTATGATTGCGATTGTATGATTGTGATTGTATGATTGTGATGTATGATTGTAATTGTATGATTATGATTGTTTGATTGTGATTGTATGATTGAGATTGTATGATTGTGATTGTATGCTTGCGATTGTATGAATCTGATTGTATGATTGTGATTGTATGACTGTGATTGTATGATTGTGATTGTATGATTGTGATTGTATGTTTGTGAAAGTATGATTGTGATTGTATGATTGTGATTGCATGATTTTGAACGTATGATTGCGATTGTATGATTGTGATTGTATGATTGTGATTGTATGATTGTGATTGTATGATTGTGAAAGTATGATTGTGATGGTATGATTGTGATTGTATGATTGTGATTGTATGATTGGGATTGTATGAGTGTGATTGTCTGATTGTGGTTGTGCGATTGTGATTGTACGATTGTGATTGTACGATTGTTATTGAATGATTGTGATTGTATGATTCTGATTGTATGATTTTGATTGCATGATTGTGATTGTATGATTGTGATTGCATGATTTTGAACGTATGATTGTGATTGTATGATTGTGATTGTATGATTGTGATTGTATGATTGTGATTGTATGATTGTGATTGTATGATTGTGATTGTATGATTGTGATTGTATGATTGTGATTGTATGATTGTGATTGTATGATTGTGATTGTATGATTGTGATTGTATGATTGTGATTGTATGATTGTGATTGTATGATTGTGATTGTATGATTGTGATTGTATGATTGTGATTGTATGATTGTGATTGTATGATTGCGATTGTATGATTGTGATTGTATGATTGTGATTGCATGATTGTGATTGTATGATTGTGATTGTATGATTGTGATTCCATTATTGTGATTGTATGATTGTGATTGTATGATTGTGATTGTCTGATTGTGGTTGTATGATTGTGATTGTATGATTGTGATTGTATGATTGTGATTGTATGATTGTGATTGTATGATTGTGATTGTATGATTGTATTTGCGAGATTGTATTTGGGATATTGTAATTGTATGATTGCGATTGTATGATTGTAATTGTATGATTATGATTGTATGATTGTGATTGTATGAATGCGATTGTATGATTGTGATTGTATGATTGTGATTGTATGATTGTAATTGCATGATTATGATTGTGTGATTGTGATTGTATGATTGCGATTGTATGATTGTGATTGTATGATTATGATTGTATTTTTGTGATTGTATGATTGTGATTGTATGATTGTGATTGTATGATTGTGATTGCATGATTGTGATTGTATGATTGTGATTCTATGATTGTGATTGTATGATTGTGTTTGTATGATTGTGATTGTATGATTGTGATTGTATGATTGTGATAGTATGATTGTGATTGTATGATTGTGATTGTATGATTGTGATTGTATGATTGTGATTGTATGATTGTGATTGTATGATTGTGGTTGTATGATTGTGATTGTCTGATTGTGATTGTATGATTGTGATTGTATGATTGTGATTGTATGATTGTGAAAGTATGATTGTGATTGTATGATTGTGATTGTATGATTGTGATTGTATGAGTGTGATTGTGTGATTGTGGTTGTGCCATTGAGATTGTACGATTGTGATTGTACGATTGTGATTGAATGATTGTGATTGTATGATTATGATTGTATGATTGTGATTGCATGATTGTGATTGTATGATTGTGATTGTATGATTGTGATTGTATGATTGTGATTGTATGATTGTGATTGTATGATTGTGATTGTATGATTGTGATTGTCTGATTGTGGTTGTATGATTGTGATTGTATGATTGTGATTGTATGATTGTGATAGTATGATTGTGATTGTATGATTGTGATTGTATGATTGTGATTGTATGATTGTGATTGTATGATTGTATTTGGGAGATTGTATTTGGGAGATTGTAATTGTATGATTGCGATTGTATGATTGTGATTGTATGATTGCGATTGTATGAATGCGATTGTATGATTGTGATTGCATAATTGTGATTGTATGATTGTGATTGTATGATTGTGATTGTCTGATTGTGGTTGTATGATTGTGATTGTATGATTGTGATTGTATGATTGTGATTGTATGATTGTGATTGTATGATTGTGATTGTATGATTGTATTTGCGAGATTGTATTTGGGATATTGTAATTGTATGATTGCGATTGTATGATTGTAATTGTATGATTGTTATTGTATGATTGCGATTGTATGATTGTGATTGTATGATTGTGATGTATGATTGTAATTGTATGATTATGATTGTATGATTGTGATTGTATGATTGTGATTGTATGATTGTGATTGTATGATTGTGATTGTATGATTGTATCTGGGAGATTGTATTTGGGATATTGTAATTGTATGATTGCGATTGTATGATTGTGATTGTATGATTGCGATTGTATGAATGCGATTGTATGATTGTGATTGCATAATTGTGATTGTATGATTGTGATTGTATGATTGTGATTGTCTGATTGTGGTTGTATGATTGTGATTGTATGATTGTGATTGTATGATTGTGATTGTATGATTGTGATTGTATGATTGTGATTGTATGATTGTGATTGTATGATTGTATTTGCGAGATTGTATTTGGGATATTGTAATTGTATGATTGCGATTGTATGATTGTAATTGTATGATTGTTATTGTATGATTGCGATTGTATGATTGTGATTGTATGATTGTGATGTATGATTGTAATTGTATGATTATGATTGTATGATTGTGATTGTATGATTGTGATTGTATGATTGTGATTGTATGATTGTGATTGTATGATTGTATCTGGGAGATTGTATTTGGGATATTGTAATTGTATGATTGCGATTGTATGATTGTGATTGTATGATTGTGATTGTATGATTGTGATTGTATGATTGTATTTAGGAGATTGTATTTGGGATATTGTAATTGTATGATTGCGATTGTATGATTGTGATTGTATGAGTGTGATGTATGATTGTAATTGTATGATTGTGATTGTATGATTGTGATTGTATGATTGAGATTGTATGATTGTGATTGTATGTTTGCGATTGTATGATTGTGATTGTATGATTGTGATTCTTTGATTGTGATTGTATGATTGTGATTGTATGATTGTGATTGTATGATTGTGGTTGTATGATTGTGATTGTATGATTGAGATTGTATGATTGTGATTGTATGATTGTGATTGTCTGATTGTGATTGTATGATTGTGATTGTATGATTGTGATAGTATGATTGTGAAAGTATGATTGTGATTGTATGATTGTGATTGTATGATTGTGATTGTATGATTGAGATTGTATGATTGTGATTGTATGATTGCGATTGTATGATTGTGATTGTATGATTGTGATTGTACGATTGTGATTGTATGGTTGTGATTGTATGATTGTGATTGTATGATTGTGATTGTATGATTGAAATTGTATGATTGTGATTGTATGATTGCGATTGTATGATTGTGATTGTATGATTGTATTTGCGAGATTGTATTTGGGATATTGTAATTGTATGATTGCGATTGTATGATTGTAATTGTATGATTATGATTGTATGATTGTGATTGTATGAATGCGATTGTATGATTGTGATTGTATGATTGTGATTGAATGATTGTAATAGCATGATTATGATTGTGTGATTGTGATTGTATGATTGCGATTGTATGATTGTGGTTGTATGATTATGATTGTATTTTTGTGATTGTATGATTGTGATTGTATGATTGTGATTGTATGATTGTGATTGTATGACTGTGATTGTATGATTGTGATTGTATGATTGCGATTGTATGATTGTGATTGTATGATTGTGATTGTATGATTGTGATTGTATGATTGTGATTGTATGATTGTGATTGTACGATTGTGATAGTATGATTGTATTTGGGAGATTGTATTTGGGATATTGTAATTGTATGATTGCGATTGTATGATTGTGATTGTATGATTGTGATGTATGATTGTAATTGTATGATTATGATTGTTTGATTGTGATTGTATGATTGAGATTGTATGATTGTGATTGTATGCTTGCGATTGTATGAATGTGATTGTATGATTGTGATTGTATGACTGTGATTGTATGATTGTGATTGTATGATTGTGATTGTATGATTGTGATTGTCTGATTGTGATTGTATGATTGTGATTGTATGATTGTGATTGTATGATTGTGAAAGTATGATTGTGATTGTATGATTGTTATTGTATGATTGTGATTGTATGATTGTGATTGTATGATTGTGATTGTATGAGTGTGATTGTGTGATTGAGGTTGTGCGATTGAGATTGTACGATTGTGATTGTACGATTGTGATTGAATGATTGTGATTGTATGATTATGATTGTATGATTGTGATTGCATGATTGTGATTGTATGATTGTGATTGTATGATTGTTATTGTATGATTGTGATTGTATGATTGTGATTGTATGATTGTGATTGTATGAGTGTGATTGTGTGATTGAGGTTGTGCGATTGAGATTGTACGATTGTGATTGTACGATTGTGATTGAATGATTGTGATTGTATGATTATGATTGTATGATTGTGATTGCATGATTGTGATTGTATGATTGTGATTGTATGATTGTGATTGTATGATTGTGATTGTATGATTGTGATTGTATGATTGTGATTGTATGATTGTGATTGTATGATTGTGATAGTATGATTGTGATTGTATGATTGTGATTGTATGATTGTGATTGTATGATTGTGATTGTATGATTGTATTTGCGAGATTGTATTTGGGATATTGTAATTGTATGATTGCGATTGTATGATTGTAATTGTATGATTGTGATTGTATGATTGCGATTGTATGATTGTGATTGTATGATTGTGATTCTTTGATTGTGATTGTATGATTGTGATTGTATGATTGTGATTGTATGATTGTGATTGTATGATTGTGATTGTATGATTGTGATTGTATGATTGTGATTGTATGATTGTGATTGTATGATTGTGATTGTATGATTGTGATTGTATGATTGTGATTGTATGACTGTGATTGTATGATTGTGATTGTATGATTGTGATTGTATGATTGTGATTGTATGATTGTGATTGTATGATTGTGATTGTCTGGTTGTGATTGTATGATTGTGATTGTATGATTGTGATTGTATGATTGTGAATGTATGATTGTGATTGTAAGATTGTGATTGTATGATTGTGATTGTATGGAGTGTGATTGTGTGATTGTGGTTGTGCGATTGAGATTGTACGATTGTGATTGTACGATTGTGATTGAATGATTGTGATTGTATGATTATGATTGTATGATTGTGATTGCATGATTGTGATTGTATGATTGTGATTGTATGATTGTGATTGTATGATTGTGATTGTATGATTGTGATTGTATGATTGTGATTGTATGATTGTGATTGTATGATTGTGATAGTATGATTGTGATTGTATGATTGTGATTGTATGATTGTGATTGTATGATTGTGATTGTATGATTGTATTTGGGAGATTGTATTTGGGAGATTGTATTTGGGAGATTGTAATTGTATGATTGCGATTGTATGATTGTGATTGTATGATTGCGATTGTATGAATGCGATTGTATGATTGTGATTGCATAATTGTGATTGTATGATTGTGATTGTATGATTGTGATTGTCTGATTGTGGTTGTATGATTGTGATTGTATGATTGTGATTGTATGATTGTGATTGTATGATTGTGATTGTATGACTGTGATAGTATGATTGTATTTGCGAGATTGTATTTGGGATATTGTAATTGTATGATTGCGATTGTATGATTGTAACTGTATGATTGTGATTGTATGATTGCGATTGTATGATTGTGATTGTATGATTGTGATGTATGATTGTAATTGTATGATTATGATTGTATGATTGTGATTGTATGATTGTGATTGTATGATTGTATTTGGGAGATTGTATTTGGGATATTGTAATTGTATGATTGCGATTGTATGGTTGTGATTGTATGATTGTGATTGTATGATTGTGATTGTATGATTGTATTTGGGAGATTGTATTTGGGATATTGTAATTGTATGATTGCGATTGTATGATTGTGATTGTATGAGTGTGATGTATGATTGTAATTGTATGATTATGATTGTATGATTGTGATTGTATGATTGAGATTGTATGATTGTGATTGTATGCTTGCGATTCTATGATTGTGATTGTATGATTGTGATTGTATGATTGTGATTGTATGATTGTGATTGTATGATTGTGATTGTATGATTGTGATTGTATGATTGTATTTGGGAGATTGTATTTGGGAGATTGTATTTGGGAGATTGTAATTGTATGATTGCGATTGTATGATTGTGATTGTATGATTGCGATTGTATGATTGTGATTGTATGATTGTGATGTATGATTGTAATTGTATGATTATGATTGTATGATTGTGATTGTATGATTGTGATAGTATGATTGTATTTGCGAGATTGTATTTGGGATATTGTAATTGTATGATTGCGATTGTATGATTGTAATTGTATGATTGTGATTGTATGATTGCGATTGTATGATTGTGATTGTATGATTGTG
This sequence comes from Megachile rotundata, assembly GCF_050947335.1. Taxonomy (NCBI): domain Eukaryota; kingdom Metazoa; phylum Arthropoda; class Insecta; order Hymenoptera; family Megachilidae; genus Megachile; species Megachile rotundata. The sequence continues at coordinate 193,771 of NW_027473323.1, read as the reverse complement.
ATTCTTTGATTGTGATTGTATGATTGTGATTGTATGATTGTGATTGTATGATTGTGATTGTATGATTGTGAAAGTATGATTGTGATTGTAAGATTGTGATTGTATGATTGTGATTGTATGAGTGTGATTGTGTGATTGTGGTTGTGCGATTGAGATTGTACGATTGTGATTGTACGATTGTGATTGAATGATTGTGATTGTATGATTATGATTGTATGATTGTGATTGCATGATTGTGATTGTATGATTGTGATTGTATGATTGTGATTGTATGATTGTGATTGTATGATTGTATTTGCGAGATTGTATTTGGGATATTGTAATTGTATGATTGCGATTGTATGATTGTAATTGCATGATTGTGATTGTATGATTGCGATTGTATGATTGTGATTGTATGATTGTGATGTATGATTGTAATTGTATGATTATGATTGTATGATTGTGATTGTATGATTGTGATTGTATGATTGTATTTGGGAGATTGTATTTGGGATATTGTAATTGTATGATTGCGATTGTATGATTGTGATTGTATGATTGTGATTGTATGATTGTGATTGTATGATTGTATTTGGGAGATTGTATTTGGGATATTGTAATTGTATGATTGCGATTGTATGATTGTGATTGTATGAGTGTGATGTATGAGTGTGATTGAGTGATTGAGGTTGTGCGATTGAGATTGTACGATTGTGATTGTACGATTGTGATTGAATGATTGTGATTGTATGATTATGATTGTATGATTGTGATTGTATGATTGTGATTGTATGATTGTGATTGTATGATTGTGATTGTATGATTGTGATAGTATGATTGTGATTGTATGATTGTGATTGTATGATTGTGATTGTATGATTGTGATTGTATGATTGTGATTGTATGATTGTATTTGCGAGATTGTATTTGGGATATTGTAATTGTATGATTGCGATTGTATGATTGTAATTGTATGATTGTGATTGTATGATTGTGATTCTTTGATTGTGATTGTATGATTGTGATTGTATGATTGTGATTGTATGATTGTGATTGTATGATTGTGATTGTATGATTGTGATTGTATGATTGTGATTGTATGATTGTGATTGTATGATTGTGATTGTATGATTGTGATTGTATGACTGTGATTGTATGATTGTGATTGTATGATTGTGATTGTATGATTGTGATTGTATGATTGTGATTGTATGATTGTGATTGTCTGGTTGTGATTGTATGATTGTGATTGTATGATTGTGATTGTATGATTGTGAATGTATGATTGTGATTGTAAGATTGTGATTGTATGATTGTGATTGTATGAGTGTGATTGTGTGATTGTGGTTGTGCGATTGAGATTGTACGATTGTGATTGTACGATTGTGATTGAATGATTGTGATTGTATGATTATGATTGTATGATTGTGATTGCATGATTGTGATTGTATGATTGTGATTGTATGATTGTGATTGTATGATTGTGATTGTATGATTGTGATTGTATGATTGTGATTGTATGATTGTGATAGTATGATTGTGATTGTATGATTGTGATTGTATGATTGTGATTGTATGATTGTGATTGTATGATTGTGATTGTATGATTGTATTTGGGAGATTGTATTTGGGAGATTGTAATTGTATGATTGCGATTGTATGATTGTGATTGTATGATTGCGATTGTATGAATGCGATTGTATGATTGTGATTGCATAATTGTGATTGTATGATTGTGATTGTATGATTGTGATTGTCTGATTGTGGTTGTATGATTGTGATTGTATGATTGTGATTGTATGATTGTGATTGTATGATTGTGATTGTATGATTGTGATAGTATGATTGTATTTGCGAGATTGTATTTGGGATATTGTAATTGTATGATTGCGATTGTATGATTGTAATTGTATGATTGTGATTGTATGATTATGATTGTATGATTGTGATTGTATGATTGTAATTGTATGATTATGATTGTATGATTGTGATTGTATGAATGCGATTGTATGATTGTGATTGTATGATTGTGATTGTATGATTGTAATTGCATGATTATGATTGTGTGATTGTGATTGTATGATTGCGATTGTATGATTGTGATTGTATGATTATGATTGTATTTTTGTGATTGTATGATTGTGATTGTATGATTGTGATTGTATGATTGTGATTGTATGACTGTGATTGTATGATTGTGATTGTATGATTGCGATTGTATGAATGCGATTGTATGTTTGTGATTGTATGATTGTGATTGTATGATTGTGATTGTACGATTGTGATAGTATGATTGTATTTGGGAGATTGTATTTGGGATATTGTAATTGTATGATTGCGATTGTATGATTGTGATTGTATGATTGTGATGTATGATTGTAATTGTATGATTATGATTGTTTGATTGTGATTGTATGATTGAGATTGTATGATTGTGATTGTATGCTTGCGATTGTATGAATCTGATTGTATGATTGTGATTGTATGACTGTGATTGTATGATTGTGATTGTATGATTGTGATTGTATGTTTGTGAAAGTATGATTGTGATTGTATGATTGCGATTGTATGAATGCGATTGTATGTTTGTGATTGTATGATTGTGATTGTATGATTGTGATTGTACGATTGTGATAGTATGATTGTATTTGGGAGATTGTATTTGGGATATTGTAATTGTATGATTGCGATTGTATGATTGTGATTGTATGATTGTGATGTATGATTGTAATTGTATGATTATGATTGTTTGATTGTGATTGTATGATTGTGATTGTATGAATGCGATTGTATGATTGTGATTGTATGATTGTGATTGTATGATTGTAATTGCATGATTATGATTGTGTGATTGTGATTGTATGATTGCGATTGTATGATTGTGATTGTATGATTATGATTGTATTTTTGTGATTGTATGATTGTGATTGTATGACTGTGATTGTATGATTGTGATTGTATGACTGTGATTGTATGATTGTGATTGTATGATTGTGATTGTATGATTGTGATTGTATGATTGTGATTGTATGATTGTGATTGTATGATTGCGATTGTATGATTGTGATTGTATGATTGTGATTGCATAATTGTGATTGTATGATTGTGATTGTATGATTGTGATTGCATAATTGTGATTGTATGATTGTGATTGTATGATTGTGATTGTCTGATTGTGGTTGTATGATTGTGATTGTATGATTGTGATTGTAAGATTGTGATTGTATGATTGTGATTGTATGATTGTGATTGTATGATTGTATTTGCGAGATTGTATTTGGGATATTGTAATTGTATGATTGCGATTGTATGATTGTAATTGTATGATTATGATTGTATGATTGTGATTGTATGATTGTAATTGTATGATTATGATTGTATGATTGTGATTGTATGAATGCGATTGTATGATTGTGATTGTATGATTGTGATTGTATGATTGTAATTGCATGATTATGATTGTGTGATTGTGATTGTATGATTGCGATTGTATGATTGTGATTGTATGATTATGATTGTATTTTTGTGATTGTATGATTGTGATTGTATGATTGTGATTGTATGATTGTGATTGTATGACTGTGATTGTATGATTGTGATTGTATGATTGCGATTGTATGAATGCGATTGTATGTTTGTGATTGTATGATTGTGATTGTATGATTGTGATTGTACGATTGTGATAGTATGATTGTATTTGGGAGATTGTATTTGGGATATTGTAATTGTATGATTGCGATTGTATGATTGTGATTGTATGATTGTGATGTATGATTGTAATTGTATGATTATGATTGTTTGATTGTGATTGTATGATTGAGATTGTATGATTGTGATTGTATGCTTGCGATTGTATGAATCTGATTGTATGATTGTGATTGTATGACTGTGATTGTATGATTGTGATTGTATGATTGTGATTGTATGTTTGTGAAAGTATGATTGTGATTGTATGATTGCGATTGTATGAATGCGATTGTATGTTTGTGATTGTATGATTGTGATTGTATGATTGTGATTGTACGATTGTGATAGTATGATTGTATTTGGGAGATTGTATTTGGGATATTGTAATTGTATGATTGCGATTGTATGATTGTGATTGTATGATTGTGATGTATGATTGTAATTGTATGATTATGATTGTTTGATTGTGATTGTATGATTGAGATTGTATGATTGTGATTGTATGCTTGCGATTGTATGAATCTGATTGTATGATTGTGATTGTATGACTGTGATTGTATGATTGTGATTGTATGATTGTGATTGTATGATTGTGATTGTATGATTGTGATTGTATGATTGTGATTGTATGATTGTGATTGTATGATTGTGATTGTATGATTGTGATTGTACGATTGTGATTGTATGATTGCGATTGTATGATTGTGATTGTATGATTGTGATTGCATGATTGTGATTGTATGATTGTGATTGTATGATTGTGATTCCATTATTGTGATTGTATGATTGTGATTGTATGATTGTGATTGTCTGATTGTGGTTGTATGATTGTGATTGTATGATTGTGATTGTATGATTGTGATTGTATGATTGTGATTGTATGATTGTGATTGTATGATTGTATTTGCGAGATTGTATTTGGGATATTGTAATTGTATGATTGCGATTGTATGATTGTAATTGTATGATTATGATTGTATGATTGTGATTGTATGAATGCGATTGTATGATTGTGATTGTATGATTGTGATTGTATGATTGTAATTGCATGATTATGATTGTGTGATTGTGATTGTATGATTGCGATTGTATGATTGTGATTGTATGATTATGATTGTATTTTTGTGATTGTATGATTGTGATTGTATGATTGTGATTGTATGATTGTGATTGCATGATTGTGATTGTATGATTGTGATTCTATGATTGTGATTGTATGATTGTGTTTGTATGATTGTGATTGTATGATTGTGATTGTATGATTGTGATAGTATGATTGTGATTGTATGATTGTGATTGTATGATTGTGATTGTATGATTGTGATTGTATGATTGTGATTGTATGATTGTGGTTGTATGATTGTGATTGTCTGATTGTGATTGTATGATTGTGATTGTATGATTGTGATTGTATGATTGTGAAAGTATGATTGTGATTGTATGATTGTGATTGTATGATTGTGATTGTATGAGTGTGATTGTGTGATTGTGGTTGTGCCATTGAGATTGTACGATTGTGATTGTACGATTGTGATTGAATGATTGTGATTGTATGATTATGATTGTATGATTGTGATTGCATGATTGTGATTGTATGATTGTGATTGTATGATTGTGATTGTATGATTGTGATTGTATGATTGTGATTGTATGATTGTGATTGTATGATTGTGATTGTCTGATTGTGGTTGTATGATTGTGATTGTATGATTGTGATTGTATGATTGTGATAGTATGATTGTGATTGTATGATTGTGATTGTATGATTGTGATTGTATGATTGTGATTGTATGATTGTATTTGGGAGATTGTATTTGGGAGATTGTAATTGTATGATTGCGATTGTATGATTGTGATTGTATGATTGCGATTGTATGAATGCGATTGTATGATTGTGATTGCATAATTGTGATTGTATGATTGTGATTGTATGATTGTGATTGTCTGATTGTGGTTGTATGATTGTGATTGTATGATTGTGATTGTATGATTGTGATTGTATGATTGTGATTGTATGATTGTGATTGTATGATTGTATTTGCGAGATTGTATTTGGGATATTGTAATTGTATGATTGCGATTGTATGATTGTAATTGTATGATTGTTATTGTATGATTGCGATTGTATGATTGTGATTGTATGATTGTGATGTATGATTGTAATTGTATGATTATGATTGTATGATTGTGATTGTATGATTGTGATTGTATGATTGTGATTGTATGATTGTGATTGTATGATTGTATCTGGGAGATTGTATTTGGGATATTGTAATTGTATGATTGCGATTGTATGATTGTGATTGTATGATTGCGATTGTATGAATGCGATTGTATGATTGTGATTGCATAATTGTGATTGTATGATTGTGATTGTATGATTGTGATTGTCTGATTGTGGTTGTATGATTGTGATTGTATGATTGTGATTGTATGATTGTGATTGTATGATTGTGATTGTATGATTGTGATTGTATGATTGTGATTGTATGATTGTATTTGCGAGATTGTATTTGGGATATTGTAATTGTATGATTGCGATTGTATGATTGTAATTGTATGATTGTTATTGTATGATTGCGATTGTATGATTGTGATTGTATGATTGTGATGTATGATTGTAATTGTATGATTATGATTGTATGATTGTGATTGTATGATTGTGATTGTATGATTGTGATTGTATGATTGTGATTGTATGATTGTATCTGGGAGATTGTATTTGGGATATTGTAATTGTATGATTGCGATTGTATGATTGTGATTGTATGATTGTGATTGTATGATTGTGATTGTATGATTGTATTTAGGAGATTGTATTTGGGATATTGTAATTGTATGATTGCGATTGTATGATTGTGATTGTATGAGTGTGATGTATGATTGTAATTGTATGATTATGATTGTATGATTGTGATTGTATGATTGAGATTGTATGATTGTGATTGTATGTTTGCGATTGTATGATTGTGATTGTATGATTGTGATTCTTTGATTGTGATTGTATGATTGTGATTGTATGATTGTGATTGTATGATTGTGGTTGTATGATTGTGATTGTATGATTGAGATTGTATGATTGTGATTGTATGATTGTGATTGTCTGATTGTGATTGTATGATTGTGATTGTATGATTGTGATAGTATGATTGTGAAAGTATGATTGTGATTGTATGATTGTGATTGTATGATTGTGATTGTATGATTGAGATTGTATGATTGTGATTGTATGATTGCGATTGTATGATTGTGATTGTATGATTGTGATTGTACGATTGTGATTGTATGGTTGTGATTGTATGATTGTGATTGTATGATTGTGATTGTATGATTGAAATTGTATGATTGTGATTGTATGATTGCGATTGTATGATTGTGATTGTATGATTGTATTTGCGAGATTGTATTTGGGATATTGTAATTGTATGATTGCGATTGTATGATTGTAATTGTATGATTATGATTGTATGATTGTGATTGTATGAATGCGATTGTATGATTGTGATTGTATGATTGTGATAGTATGATTGTGAAAGTATGATTGTGATTGTATGATTGTGATTGTATGATTGTGATTGTATGATTGAGATTGTATGATTGTGATTGTATGATTGCGATTGTATGATTGTGATTGTATGATTGTGATTGTATGATTGTGATTGCATGATTTTGAACGTATGATTGCGATTGTATGATTGTGATTGTATGATTGTGATTGTATGATTGTGATTGTATGATTGTGAAAGTATGATTGTGATGGTATGATTGTGATTGTATGATTGTGATTGTATGATTGGGATTGTATGAGTGTGATTGTCTGATTGTGGTTGTGCGATTGTGATTGTACGATTGTGATTGTACGATTGTTATTGAATGATTGTGATTGTATGATTCTGATTGTATGATTGTGATTGCATGATTGTGATTGTATGATTGTGATTGCATGATTTTGAACGTATGATTGTGATTGTATGATTGTGATTGTATGATTGTGATTGTATGATTGTGATTGTATGATTGTGATTGTATGATTGTGATTGTATGATTGTGATTGTATGATTGTGATTGTATGATTGTGATTGTATGATTGTGATTGTATGATTGTGATTGTATGATTGTGATTGTATGATTGTGATTGTATGATTGTGATTGTATGATTGTGATTGTATGATTGTGATTGTATGATTGTGATTGTATGATTGTGATTGTATGATTGTGATTGTATGATTGTGATTGTATGATTGTGATTGTATGATTGTGATTGTATGATTGCGATTGTATGATTGGGATTGTATGATTGTGATTGCATGATTGTGATTGCATGATTGTGATTGTATGATTGTGATTGTATGATTGTGATTGTATGATTGTGATTGTATGATTGTGATTGTATGATTGTGATTGTATGATTGTGATTGTATGATTGTGATTGTATGACTGTGATTGTATGATTGTGATTGTATGATTGTGATTGTATGATTGTGATTGTATGATTGTGATTGTCTGGTTGTGATTGTATGATTGTGATTGTATGATTGTGATTGTATGATTGTGAATGTATGATTGTGATTGTAAGATTGTGATTGTATGATTGTGATTGTATGAGTGTGATTGTGTGATTGTGGTTGTGCGATTGAGATTGTACGATTGTGATTGTACGATTGTGATTGTACGATTGTGATTGAATGATTGTGATTGTATGATTATGATTGTATGATTGTGATTGCATGATTGTGATTGTATGATTGTGATTGTATGATTGTGATTGTATGATTGTGATTGTATGATTGTGATTGTATGATTGTGATTGTATGATTGTGATTGTATGATTGTGATAGTATGATTGTGATTGTATGATTGTGATTGTATGATTGTGATTGTATGATTGTGATTGTATGATTGTGATTGTATGATTGTATTTGGGAGATTGTATTTGGGAGATTGTATTTGGGAGATTGTAATTGTATGATTGCGATTGTATGATTGTGATTGTATGATTGCGATTGTATGAATGCGATTGTATGATTGTGATTGCATAATTGTGATTGTATGATTGTGATTGTATGATTGTGATTGTCTGATTGTGGTTGTATGATTGTGATTGTATGATTGTGATTGTATGATTGTGATTGTATGATTGTGATTGTATGATTGTGATTGTATGATTGTGATAGTATGATTGTATTTGCGAGATTGTATTTGGGATATTGTAATTGTATGATTGCGATTGTATGATTGTAATTGTATGATTGTGATTGTATGATTGCGATTGTATGATTGTGATTGTATGAATGCGATTGTATGATTGTGATTGTATGATTGTGATTGTATGATTGTAATTGCATGATTATGATTGTGTGATTGTGATTGTATGATTGCGATTGTATGATTGTGATTGTATGATTATGATTGTATTTTTGTGATTGTATGATTGTGATTGTATGATTGTGATTGTATGATTGTGATTGTATGACTGTGATTGTATGATTGTGATTGTATGATTGCTATTGTATGATTGTGATTGTATGATTGTGATTGTATGATTGTGATTGTATGATTGTGATTGTATGATTGTGATTGTATGATTGTGATTGTACGATTGTGATAGTATGATTGTATTTGGGAGATTGTATTTGGGATATTGTAATTGTATGATTGCGATTGTATGATTGTGATTGTATGATTGTGATTGTATGATTGAGATTGTATGATTGTGATTGTATGCTTGCGATTGTATGAATGTGATTGTATGATTGTGATTGTATGACTGTGATTGTATGATTGTGATTGTATGATTGTGATTGTATGATTGTGAAAGTATGATAGTGATGGTATGATTGTGATTGTATGATTGTGATTGTATGATTGGGATTGTATGAGTGTGATTGTCTGATTGTGGTTGTGCGATTGTGATTGTACGATTGTGATTGTACGATTGTTATTGAATGATTGTGATTGTATGATTCTGATTGTATGATTGTGATTACATGATTGTGATTGTATGATTGTGATTGCATGATTTTGAACGTATGATTGTGATTGTATGATTGTGATTGTATGATTGTGATTGCATGATTGTGATTGTATGATTGTGATTGTATGATTGTGATTGTATGATTGTGATTGTATGATTGTGATTGTATGATTGCGATTGTATGATTGTGATTGTATGATTGTGATTGCATAATTGTGATTGTATGATTGTGATTGTATGATTGTGATTGCATAATTGTGATTGTATGATTGTGATTGTATGATTGTGATTGTCTGATTGTGGTTGTATGATTGTGATTGTATGATTGTGATTGTAAGATTGTGATTGTATGATTGTGATTGTATGATTGTGATTGTATGATTGTATTTGCGAGATTGTATTTGGGATATTGTAATTGTATGATTGCGATTGTATGATTGTAATTGTATGATTATGATTGTATGATTGTGATTGTATGATTGTAATTGTATGATTATGATTGTATGATTGTGATTGTATGAATGCGATTGTATGATTGTGATTGTATGATTGTGATTGTATGATTGTAATTGCATGATTATGATTGTGTGATTGTGATTGTATGATTGCGATTGTATGATTGTGATTGTATGATTATGATTGTATTTTTGTGATTGTATGATTGTGATTGTATGATTGTGATTGTATGATTGTGATTGTATGACTGTGATTGTATGATTGTGATTGTATGATTGCGATTGTATGAATGCGATTGTATGTTTGTGATTGTATGATTGTGATTGTATGATTGTGATTGTACGATTGTGATAGTATGATTGTATTTGGGAGATTGTATTTGGGATATTGTAATTGTATGATTGCGATTGTATGATTGTGATTGTATGATTGTGATGTATGATTGTAATTGTATGATTATGATTGTTTGATTGTGATTGTATGATTGAGATTGTATGATTGTGATTGTATGCTTGCGATTGTATGAATCTGATTGTATGATTGTGATTGTATGACTGTGATTGTATGATTGTGATTGTATGATTGTGATTGTATGTTTGTGAAAGTATGATTGTGATTGTATGATTGTGATTGCATGATTTTGAACGTATGATTGTGATTGTATGATTGTGATTGTATGATTGTGATTGTATGATTGTGATTGTATGATTGTGAAAGTATGATTGTGATGGTATGATTGTGATTGTATGATTGTAATACTATGATTGTGAAAGTATGATTGTGATTGTATGATTGTGATTGTATGATTGCGATTGTATGATTGTAATTGTATGATTATGATTGTATGATTGTGATTGTATGATTGTAATTGTATGATTATGATTGTATGATTGTGATTGTATGAATGCGATTGTATGATTGTGATTGTATGATTCTGATTGTATGATTGTGATTGCATGATTGTGATTGTATGATTGTGATTGCATGATTTTGAACGTATGATTGTGATTGTATGATTGTGATTGTATGATTGTGATTGCATGATTGTGATTGTATGATTGTGATTGTATGATTGTGATTCCATTATTGTGATTGTATGATTGTGATTGTCTGATTGTGGTTGTATGATTGTGATTGTATGATTGTGATTGTATGATTGTGATTGTATGATTGTGATTGTATGATTGTGATTGTATGATTGTATTTGCGAGATTGTATTTGGGATATTGTAATTGTATGATTGCGATTGTATGATTGTAATTGTATGATTATGATTGTATGATTGTGATTGTATGAATGCGATTGTATGATTGTGATTGTATGATTGTGATTGTATGATTGTAATTGCATGATTATGATTGTGTGATTGTGATTGTATGATTGCGATTGTATGATTGTGATTGTATGATTATGATTGTATTTTTGTGATTGTATGATTGTGATTGTATGATTGTGATTGTATGATTGTGATTGCATGATTGTGATTGTATGATTGTGATTCTATGATTGTGATTGTATGATTGTGTTTGTATGATTGTGATTGTATGATTGTGATTGTATGATTGTGATAGTATGATTGTGATTGTATGATTGTGATTGTATGATTGTGATTGTATGATTGTGATTGTATGATTGTAATTGCATGATTATGATTGTGTGATTGTGATTGTATGATTGCGATTGTATGATTGTGATTGTATGATTATGATTGTATTTTTGTGATTGTATGATTGTGATTGTATGATTGTGATTGTATGATTGTGATTGTATGACTGTGATTGTATGATTGTGATTGTATGATTGCGATTGTATGAATGCGATTGTATGTTTGTGATTGTATGATTGTGATTGTATGATTGTGATTGTACGATTGTGATAGTATGATTGTATTTGGGAGATTGTATTTGGGATATTGTAATTGTATGATTGCGATTGTATGATTGTGATTGTATGATTGTGATTGTATGATTGTGATTGTACGATTGTGATAGTATGATTGTATTTGGGAGATTGTATTTGGGATATTGTAATTGTATGATTGCGATTGTATGATTGTGATTGTATGATTGTGATGTATGATTGTAATTGTATGATTATGATTGTTTGATTGTGATTGTATGATTGAGATTGTATGATTGTGATTGTATGCTTGCGATTGTATGAATCTGATTGTATGATTGTGATTGTATGACTGTGATTGTATGATTGTGATTGTATGATTGTGATTGTATGATTGTGATTGTATGATTGTGATTGTATGATTGTGATTGTATGATTGTGGTTGTATGATTGTGATTGTATGATTGTGATTGTATGATTGTGGTTGTATGATTGTGATTGTCTGATTGTGATTGTATGATTGTGATTGTATGATTGTGATTGCATGATTTTGAACGTATGATTGCGATTGTATGATTGTGATTGTATGATTGTGATTGTATGATTGTGATTGTATGATTGTGAAAGTATGATTGTGATGGTATGATTGTGATTGTATGATTGTGATTGTATGATTGGGATTGTATGAGTGTGATTGTCTGATTGTGGTTGTGCGATTGTGATTGTACGATTGTGATTGTACGATTGTTATTGAATGATTGTGATTGTATGATTCTGATTGTATGATTGTGATTGCATGATTGTGATTGTATGATTGTGATTGCATGATTTTGAACGTATGATTGTGATTGTATGATTGTGATTGTATGATTGTGATTGTATGATTGTGATTGTATGATTGTGATTGTATGATTGTGATTGTATGATTGTGATTGTATGATTGTGATTGTATGATTGTGATTGTATGATTGTGATTGTATGATTGTGATTGTATGATTGTGATTGTATGATTGTGATTGTATGATTGTGATTGTATGATTGTGGTTGTATGATTGTGATTGTATGATTGTGATTGTATGATTGTGATTGTATGATTGTGATTGTATGATTGTGATTGTATGATTGTGATTGTATGATTGTGATTGTATGATTGTGATTGTATGATTGTGATTGTATGATTGTGATTGTATGATTGTGATTGTATGATTGCGATTGTATGATTGTGATTGTATGATTGTGATTGCATGATTGTGATTGTATGATTGTGATTGTATGATTGTGATTCCATTATTGTGATTGTATGATTGTGATTGTATGATTGTGATTGTCTGATTGTGGTTGTATGATTGTGATTGTATGATTGTGATTGTATGATTGTGATTGTATGATTGTGATTGTATGATTGTGATTGTATGATTGTATTTGCGAGATTGTATTTGGGATATTGTAATTGTATGATTGCGATTGTATGATTGTAATTGTATGATTATGATTGTATGATTGTGATTGTATGAATGCGATTGTATGATTGTGATTGTATGATTGTGATTGTATGATTGTAATTGCATGATTATGATTGTGTGATTGTGATTGTATGATTGCGATTGTATGATTGTGATTGTATGATTATGATTGTATTTTTGTGATTGTATGATTGTGATTGTATGATTGTGATTGTATGATTGTGATTGTATGATTGTGATTGCATGATTGTGATTGTATGATTGTGATTCTATGATTGTGATTGTATGATTGTGTTTGTATGATTGTGATTGTATGATTGTGATTGTATGATTGTGATAGTATGATTGTGATTGTATGATTGTGATTGTATGATTGTGATTGTATGATTGTGATTGTATGATTGTGATTGTATGATTGTGGTTGTATGATTGTGATTGTCTGATTGTGATTGTATGATTATGATTGTATGATTGTGATTGTATGATTGTGAAAGTATGATTGTGATTGTATGATTGTGATTGTATGATTGTGATTGTATGAGTGTGATTGTGTGATTGTGGTTGTGCCATTGAGATTGTACGATTGTGATTGTACGATTGTGATTGAATGATTGTGATTGTATGATTATGATTGTATGATTGTGATTGCATGATTGTGATTGTATGATTGTGATTGTATGATTGTGATTGTATGATTGTGATTGTATGATTGTGATTGTATGATTGTGATTGTATGATTGTGATTGTATGATTGTGATTGTCTGATTGTGGTTGTATGATTGTGATTGTATGATTGTGATTGTATGATTGTGATAGTATGATTGTGATTGTATGATTGTGATTGTATGATTGTGATTGTATGATTGTGATTGTATGATTGTATTTGGGAGATTGTATTTGGGAGATTGTAATTGTATGATTGCGATTGTATGATTGTGATTGTATGATTGCGATTGTATGAATGCGATTGTATGATTGTGATTGCATAATTGTGATTGTATGATTGTGATTGTATGATTGTGATTGTCTGATTGTGGTTGTATGATTGTGATTGTATGATTGTGATTGTATGATTGTGATTGTATGATTGTGATTGTATGATTGTGATTGTATGATTGTGATTGTATGATTGTATTTGCGAGATTGTATTTGGGATATTGTAATTGTATGATTGCGATTGTATGATTGTAATTGTATGATTGTTATTGTATGATTGCGATTGTATGATTGTGATTGTATGATTGTGATGTATGATTGTAATTGTATGATTATGATTGTATGATTGTGATTGTATGATTGTGATTGTATGATTGTGATTGTATGATTGTGATTGTATGATTGTATCTGGGAGATTGTATTTGGGATATTGTAATTGTATGATTGCGATTGTATGATTGTGATTGTATGATTGCGATTGTATGAATGCGATTGTATGATTGTGATTGCATAATTGTGATTGTATGATTGTGATTGTATGATTGTGATTGTCTGATTGTGGTTGTATGATTGTGATTGTATGATTGTGATTGTATGATTGTGATTGTATGATTGTGATTGTATGATTGTGATTGTATGATTGTGATTGTATGATTGTATTTGCGAGATTGTATTTGGGATATTGTAATTGTATGATTGCGATTGTATGATTGTAATTGTATGATTGTTATTGTATGATTGCGATTGTATGATTGTGATTGTATGATTGTGATGTATGATTGTAATTGTATGATTATGATTGTATGATTGTGATTGTATGATTGTGATTGTATGATTGTGATTGTATGATTGTGATTGTATGATTGTGATTGTATGATTGTGATTGTATGATTGTATCTGGGAGATTGTATTTGGGATATTGTAATTGTATGATTGCGATTGTATGATTGTGATTGTATGATTGTGATTGTATGATTGTGATTGTATGATTGTATTTAGGAGATTGTATTTGGGATATTGTAATTGTATGATTGCGATTGTATGATTGTGATTGTATGAGTGTGATGTATGATTGTAATTGTATGATTATGATTGTATGATTGTGATTGTATGATTGAGATTGTATGATTGTGATTGTATGTTTGCGATTGTATGATTGTGATTGTATGATTGTGATTCTTTGATTGTGATTGTATGATTGTGATTGTATGATTGTGATTGTATGATTGTGGTTGTATGATTGTGATTGTATGATTGAGATTGTATGATTGTGATTGTATGATTGTGATTGTCTGATTGTGATTGTATGATTGTGATTGTATGATTGTGATAGTATGATTGTGAAAGTATGATTGTGATTGTATGATTGTGATTGTATGATTGTGATTGTATGATTGAGATTGTATGATTGTGATTGTATGATTGCGATTGTATGATTGTGATTGTATGATTGTGATTGTACGATTGTGATTGTATGGTTGTGATTGTATGATTGTGATTGTATGATTGTGATTGTATGATTGAAATTGTATGATTGTGATTGTATGATTGCGATTGTATGATTGTGATTGTATGATTGTATTTGCGAGATTGTATTTGGGATATTGTAATTGTATGATTGCGATTGTATGATTGTAATTGTATGATTATGATTGTATGATTGTGATTGTATGAATGCGATTGTATGATTGTGATTGTATGATTGTAATTGTATGATTGTTATTGTATGATTGCGATTGTATGATTGTGATTGTATGATTGTGATGTATGATTGTAATTGTATGATTATGATTGTATGATTGTGATTGTATGATTGTGATTGTATGATTGTGATTGTATGATTGTGATTGTATGATTGTATCTGGGAGATTGTATTTGGGATATTGTAATTGTATGATTGCGATTGTATGATTGTGATTGTATGATTGTGATTGTATGATTGTGATTGTATGATTGTATTTGCGAGATTGTATTTGGGATATTGTAATTGTATGATTGTGATTGTATGATTGTGATTGTATGATTGTGATTGTATGATTGAGATTGTATGATTGTGATTGTATGATTGCGATTGTATGATTGTGATTGTATGATTGTGATTGTACGATTGTGATTGTATGGTTGTGATTGTATGATTGTGATTGTATGATTGTGATTGTATGATTGAAATTGTATGATTGTGATTGTATGATTGCGATTGTATGATTGTGATTGTATGATTGTATTTGCGAGATTGTATTTGGGATATTGTAATTGTATGATTGCGATTGTATGATTGTAATTGTATGATTATGATTGTATGATTGTGATTGTATGAATGCGATTGTATGATTGTGATTGTATGATTGTGATAGTATGATTGTGAAAGTATGATTGTGATTGTATGATTGTGATTGTATGATTGTGATTGTATGATTGTGAAAGTATGATTGTGATGGTATGATTGTGATTGTATGATTGGGATTGTATGAGTGTGATTGTCTGATTGTGGTTGTGCGATTGTGATTGTACGATTGTGATTGTACGATTGTTATTGAATGATTGTGATTGTATGATTCTGATTGTATGATTGTGATTGCATGATTGTGATTGTATGATTGTGATTGCATGATTTTGAACGTATGATTGTGATTGTATGATTGTGATTGTATGATTGTGATTGTATGATTGTGATTGTATGATTGTGATTGTATGATTGTGATTGTATGATTGTGATTGTATGATTGTGATTGTATGATTGTGATTGTATGATTGTGATTGTATGATTGTGATTGTATGATTGTGATTGTATGATTGTGATTGTATGATTGTGATTGTATGATTGTGATTGTATGATTGTGATTGTATGATTGTGATTGTATGATTGTGATTGTATGATTGTGATTGTATGATTGTGATTGTATGATTGCGATTGTATGAATGCGATTGTATGATTGTGATTGCATAATTGTGATTGTATGATTGTGATTGTATGATTGTGATTGTCTGATTGTGGTTGTATGATTGTGATTGTATGATTGTGATTGTATGATTGTGATTGTATGATTGTGATTGTATGATTGTGATTGTATGATTGTGATTGTATGATTGTATTTGCGAGATTGTATTTGGGATATTGTAATTGTATGATTGCGATTGTATGATTGTAATTGTATGATTGTTATTGTATGATTGCGATTGTATGATTGTGATTGTATGATTGTGATGTATGATTGTAATTGTATGATTATGATTGTATGATTGTGATTGTATGATTGTGATTGTATGATTGTGATTGTATGATTGTGATTGTATGATTGTATCTGGGAGATTGTATTTGGGATATTGTAATTGTATGATTGCGATTGTATGATTGTGATTGTATGATTGTGATTGTATGATTGTGATTGTATGATTGTGATTGTATGATTGTGATTGTATGATTGTATTTAGGAGATTGTATTTGGGATATTGTAATTGTATGATTGCGATTGTATGATTGTGATTGTATGAGTGTGATGTATGATTGTAATTGTATGATTATGATTGTATGATTGTGATTGTATGATTGAGATTGTATGATTGTGATTGTATGTTTGCGATTGTATGATTGTGATTGTATGATTGTGATTCTTTGATTGTGATTGTATGATTGTGATTGTATGATTGTGATTGTATGATTGTGGTTGTATGATTGTGATTGTATGATTGAGATTGTATGATTGTGATTGTATGATTGTGATTGTCTGATTGTGATTGTATGATTGTGATTGTATGATTGTGATAGTATGATTGTGAAAGTATGATTGTGATTGTATGATTGTGATTGTATGATTGTGATTGTATGATTGAGATTGTATGATTGTGATTGTATGATTGCGATTGTATGATTGTGATTGTATGATTGTGATTGTACGATTGTGATTGTATGGTTGTGATTGTATGATTGTGATTGTATGATTGTGATTGTATGATTGAAATTGTATGATTGTGATTGTATGATTGCGATTGTATGATTGTGATTGTATGATTGTATTTGCGAGATTGTATTTGGGATATTGTAATTGTATGATTGCGATTGTATGATTGTAATTGTATGATTATGATTGTATGATTGTGATTGTATGAATGCGATTGTATGATTGTGATTGTATGATTGTGATAGTATGATTGTGAAAGTATGATTGTGATTGTATGATTGTGATTGTATGATTGTGATTGTATGATTGTGAAAGTATGATTGTGATGGTATGATTGTGATTGTATGATTGGGATTGTATGAGTGTGATTGTCTGATTGTGGTTGTGCGATTGTGATTGTACGATTGTGATTGTACGATTGTTATTGAATGATTGTGATTGTATGATTCTGATTGTATGATTGTGATTGCATGATTGTGATTGTATGATTGTGATTGCATGATTTTGAACGTATGATTGTGATTGTATGATTGTGATTGTATGATTGTGATTGTATGATTGTGATTGTATGATTGTGATTGTATGATTGTGATTGTATGATTGTGATTGTATGATTGTGATTGTATGATTGTGATTGTATGATTGTGATTGTATGATTGTGATTGTATGATTGTGATTGTATGATTGTGATTGTATGATTGTGATTGTATGATTGTGATTGTATGATTGTGATTGTATGATTGTGATTGTATGATTGTGATTGTATGATTGTGATTGTATGATTGTGATTGTATGATTGCGATTGTATGATTGTGATTGTATGATTGTGATTGCATGATTGTGATTGTATGATTGTGATTGAATGATTGTGATTGTATGATTATGATTGTATGATTGTGATTGCATGATTGTGATTGTATGATTGTGATTGTATGATTGTGATTGTATGATTGTGATTGTATGATTGTGATTGTATGATTGTGATTGTATGATTGTGATTGTATGATTGTGATTGTATGATTGTGATTGTATGATTGTGATTGTATGATTGTGATTGTATGATTGTATTTGGGAGATTGTATTTGGGAGATTGTATTTGGGAGATTGTAATTGTATGATTGCGATTGTATGATTGTGATTGTATGATTGCGATTGTATGAATGCGATTGTATGATTGTGATTGCATAATTGTGATTGTATGATTGTGATTGTATGATTGTGGTTGTCTGATTGTGGTTGTATGATTGTGATTGTATGATTGTGATTGTATGATTGTGATTGTATGATTGTGATTGTATGATTGTGATTGTATGATTGTGATAGTATGATTGTATTTGCGAGATTGTATTTGGGATATTGTGATTGTATGATTGCGATTGTATGATTGTAATTGTATGATTGTGATTGTATGATTGCGATTGTATGATTGTGATTGTATGAATGCGATTGTATGATTGTGATTGTATGATTGTGATTGTATGATTGTGATTGTATGACTGTGATTGTATGATTGTGATTGTATGATTGCTATTGTATGATTGTGATTGTATGATTGTGATTGTATGATTGTGATTGTATGATTGTGATTGTATGATTGTGATTGTACGATTGTGATAGTATGATTGTATTTGGGAGATTGTATTTGGGATATTGTAATTGTATGATTGCGATTGTATGATTGTGATTGTATGATTGTGATTGTATGATTGCGATTGTATGATTGTGATTGTATGATTATGATTGTATTTTTGTGATTGTATGATTGTGATTGTATGATTGTGATTGTATGATTGTGATTGTATGACTGTGATTGTATGATTGTGATTGTATGATTGCGATTGTATGAATGCGATTGTATGTTTGTGATTGTATGATTGTGATTGTATGATTGTGATTGTACGATTGTGATAGTATGATTGTATTTGGGAGATTGTATTTGGGATATTGTAATTGTATGATTGCGATTGTATGATTGTGATTGTATGATTGTGATTGTATGATTGTGATTGTACGATTGTGATAGTATGATTGTATTTGGGAGATTGTATTTGGGATATTGTAATTGTATGATTGCGATTGTATGATTGTGATTGTATGATTGTGATGTATGATTGTAATTGTATGATTATGATTGTTTGATTGTGATTGTATGATTGAGATTGTATGATTGTGATTGTATGCTTGCGATTGTATGAATCTGATTGTATGATTGTGATTGTATGACTGTGATTGTATGATTGTGATTGTATCATTGTGATTGTATGATTGTGATTGTATGATTGTGATTGTATGATTGTGATTGTATGATTGTGGTTGTATGATTGTGATTGTATGATTGTGATTGTATGATTGTGGTTGTATGATTGTGATTGTCTGATTGTGATTGTATGATTGTGATTGTATGATTGTGATTGCATGATTTTGAACGTATGATTGCGATTGTATGATTGTGATTGTATGATTGTGATTGTATGATTGTGATTGTATGATTGTGAAAGTATGATTGTGATGGTATGATTGTGATTGTATGATTGTGATTGTATGATTGGGATTGTATGAGTGTGATTGTCTGATTGTGGTTGTGCGATTGTGATTGTACGATTGTGATTGTACGATTGTTATTGAATGATTGTGATTGTATGATTCTGATTGTATGATTGTGATTGCATGATTGTGATTGTATGATTGTGATTGCATGATTTTGAACGTATGATTGTGATTGTATGATTGTGATTGTATGATTGTGATTGTATGATTGTGATTGTATGATTGTGATTGTATGATTGTGATTGTATGATTGTGATTGTATGATTGTGATTGTATGATTGTGATTGTATGATTGTGATTGTATGATTGTGATTGTATGATTGTGATTGTATGATTGTGATTGTATGATTGTGATTGTATGATTGTGGTTGTATGATTGTGATTGTATGATTGTGATTGTATGATTGTGATTGTATGATTGTGATTGTATGATTGTGATTGTATGATTGTGATTGTATGATTGTGATTGTATGATTGTGATTGTATGATTGTGATTGTATGATTGTGATTGTATGATTGTGATTGTATGATTGCGATTGTATGATTGTGATTGTATGATTGTGATTGCATGATTGTGATTGTATGATTGTGATTGTATGATTGTGATTCCATTATTGTGATTGTATGATTGTGATTGTATGATTGTGATTGTCTGATTGTGGTTGTATGATTGTGATTGTATGATTGTGATTGTATGATTGTGATTGTATGATTGTGATTGTATGATTGTGATTGTATGATTGTATTTGCGAGATTGTATTTGGGATATTGTAATTGTATGATTGCGATTGTATGATTGTAATTGTATGATTATGATTGTATGATTGTGATTGTATGAATGCGATTGTATGATTGTGATTGTATGATTGTGATTGTATGATTGTAATTGCATGATTATGATTGTGTGATTGTGATTGTATGATTGCGATTGTATGATTGTGATTGTATGATTATGATTGTATTTTTGTGATTGTATGATTGTGATTGTATGATTGTGATTGTATGATTGTGATTGTATGATTGTGATTGCATGATTGTGATTGTATGATTGTGATTCTATGATTGTGATTGTATGATTGTGTTTGTATGATTGTGATTGTATGATTGTGATTGTATGATTGTGATAGTATGATTGTGATTGTATGATTGTGATTGTATGATTGTGATTGTATGATTGTGATTGTATGATTGTGATTGTATGATTGTGGTTGTATGATTGTGATTGTCTGATTGTGATTGTATGATTGTGATTGTATGATTGTGATTGTATGATTGTGAAAGTATGATTGTGATTGTATGATTGTGATTGTATGATTGTGATTGTATGAGTGTGATTGTGTGATTGTGGTTGTGCCATTGAGATTGTACGATTGTGATTGTACGATTGTGATTGAATGATTGTGATTGTATGATTATGATTGTATGATTGTGATTGCATGATTGTGATTGTATGATTGTGATTGTATGATTGTGATTGTATGATTGTGATTGTATGATTGTGATTGTATGATTGTGATTGTATGATTGTGATTGTATGATTGTGATTGTCTGATTGTGGTTGTATGATTGTGATTGTATGATTGTGATTGTATGATTGTGATAGTATGATTGTGATTGTATGATTGTGATTGTATGATTGTAATTGTATGATTGTGATTGTATGATTGTATTTGGGAGATTGTATTTGGGAGATTGTAATTGTATGATTGCGATTGTATGATTGTGATTGTATGATTGCGATTGTATGAATGCGATTGTATGATTGTGATTGCATAATTGTGATTGTATGATTGTGATTGTATGATTGTGATTGTCTGATTGTGGTTGTATGATTGTGATTGTATGATTGTGATTGTATGATTGTGATTGTATGATTGTGATTGTATGATTGTGATTGTATGATTGTATTTGCGAGATTGTATTTGGGATATTGTAATTGTATGATTGCGATTGTATGATTGTAATTGTATGATTGTTATTGTATGATTGCGATTGTATGATTGTGATTGTATGATTGTGATGTATGATTGTAATTGTATGATTATGATTGTATGATTGTGATTGTATGATTGTGATTGTATGATTGTGATTGTATGATTGTGATTGTATGATTGTGATTGTATGATTGTATCTGGGAGATTGTATTTGGGATATTGTAATTGTATGATTGCGATTGTATGATTGTGATTGTATGATTGTGATTGTATGATTGTGATTGTATGATTGTATTTAGGAGATTGTATTTGGGATATTGTAATTGTATGATTGCGATTGTATGATTGTGATTGTATGAGTGTGATGTATGATTGTAATTGTATGATTATGATTGTATGATTGTGATTGTATGATTGAGATTGTATGATTGTGATTGTATGTTTGCGATTGTATGATTGTGATTGTATGATTGTGATTCTTTGATTGTGATTGTATGATTGTGATTGTATGATTGTGATTGTATGATTGTGGTTGTATGATTGTGATTGTATGATTGAGATTGTATGATTGTGATTGTATGATTGTGATTGTCTGATTGTGATTGTATGATTGTGATTGTATGATTGTGATAGTATGATTGTGAAAGTATGATTGTGATTGTATGATTGTGATTGTATGATTGTGATTGTATGATTGAGATTGTATGATTGTGATTGTATGATTGCGATTGTATGATTGTGATTGTATGATTGTGATTGTACGATTGTGATTGTATGGTTGTGATTGTATGATTGTGATTGTATGATTGTGATTGTATGATTGAAATTGTATGATTGTGATTGTATGATTGCGATTGTATGATTGTGATTGTATGATTGTATTTGCGAGATTGTATTTGGGATATTGTAATTGTATGATTGCGATTGTATGATTGTAATTGTATGATTATGATTGTATGATTGTGATTGTATGAATGCGATTGTATGATTGTGATTGTATGATTGTAATTGTATGATTGTTATTGTATGATTGCGATTGTATGATTGTGATTGTATGATTGTGATGTATGATTGTAATTGTATGATTATGATTGTATGATTGTGATTGTATGATTGTGATTGTATGATTGTGATTGTATGATTGTGATTGTATGATTGTATCTGGGAGATTGTATTTGGGATATTGTAATTGTATGATTGCGATTGTATGATTGTGATTGTATGATTGCGATTGTATGAATGCGATTGTATGATTGTGATTGCATAATTGTGATTGTATGATTGTGATTGTATGATTGTGATTGTCTGATTGTGGTTGTATGATTGTGATTGTATGATTGTGATTGTATGATTGTGATTGTATGATTGTGATTGTATGATTGTGATTGTATGATTGTGATTGTATGATTGTATTTGCGAGATTGTATTTGGGATATTGTAATTGTATGATTGCGATTGTATGATTGTAATTGTATGATTGTTATTGTATGATTGCGATTGTATGATTGTGATTGTATGATTGTGATGTATGATTGTAATTGTATGATTATGATTGTATGATTGTGATTGTATGATTGTGATTGTATGATTGTGATTGTATGATTGTGATTGTATGATTGTATCTGGGAGATTGTATTTGGGATATTGTAATTGTATGATTGCGATTGTATGATTGTGATTGTATGATTGTGATTGTATGATTGTGATTGTATGATTGTGATTGTATGATTGTATTTAGGAGATTGTATTTGGGATATTGTAATTGTACGATTGCGATTGTATGATTGTGATTGTATGAGTGTGATGTATGATTGTAATTGTATGATTATGATTGTATGATTGTGATTGTATGATTGAGATTGTATGATTGTGATTGTATGTTTGCGATTGTATGATTGTGATTGTATGATTGTGATTCTTTGATTGTGATTGTATGATTGTGATTGTATGATTGTGATTGTATGATTGTGGTTGTATGATTGTGATTGTATGATTGAGATTGTATGATTGTGATTGTATGATTGTGATTGTCTGATTGTGATTGTATGATTGTGATTGTATGATTGTGATAGTATGATTGTGAAAGTATGATTGTGATTGTATGATTGTGATTGTATGATTGTGATTGTATGATTGAGATTGTATGATTGTGATTGTATGATTGCGATTGTATGATTGTGATTGTATGATTGTGATTGTACGATTGTGATTGTATGGTTGTGATTGTATGATTGTGATTGTATGATTGTGATTGTATGATTGAAATTGTATGATTGTGATTGTATGATTGCGATTGTATGATTGTGATTGTATGATTGTATTTGCGAGATTGTATTTGGGATATTGTAATTGTATGATTGCGATTGTATGATTGTAATTGTATGATTATGATTGTATGATTGTGATTGTATGAATGCGATTGTATGATTGTGATTGTATGATTGTGATAGTATGATTGTGAAAGTATGATTGTGATTGTATGATTGTGATTGTATGATTGTGATTGTATGATTGTGAAAGTATGATTGTGAAAGTATGATTGTGATGGTATGATTGTGATTGTATGATTGGGATTGTATGAGTGTGATTGTCTGATTGTGGTTGTGCGATTGTGATTGTACGATTGTGATTGTACGATTGTTATTGAATGATTGTGATTGTATGATTCTGATTGTATGATTGTGATTGCATGATTGTGATTGTATGATTGTGATTGCATGATTTTGAACGTATGATTGTGATTGTATGATTGTGATTGTATGATTGTGATTGTATGATTGTGATTGTATGATTGTGATTGTATGATTGTGATTGTATGATTGTGATTGTATGATTGTGATTGTATGATTGTGATTGTATGATTGTGATTGTATGATTGTGATTGTATGATTGTGATTGTATGATTGTGATTGTATGATTGTGATTGTATGATTGTGATTGTATGATTGTGATTGTATGATTGTGATTGTATGATTGTGATTGTATGATTGTGATTGTATGATTGTGATTGTATGATTGTGATTGTATGATTGCGATTGTATGATTGTGATTGTATGATTGTGATTGCATGATTGTGATTGTATGATTGTGATTGAATGATTGTGATTGTATGATTATGATTGTATGATTGTGATTGCATGATTGTGATTGTATGATTGTGATTGTATGATTGTGATTGTATGATTGTGATTGTATGATTGTGATTGTATGATTGTGATTGTATGATTGTGATTGTATGATTGTGATTGTATGATTGTGATAGTATGATTGTGATTGTATGATTGTGATTGTATGATTGTGATTGTATGATTGTGATTGTATGATTGTATTTGGGAGATTGTATTTGGGAGATTGTATTTGGGAGATTGTAATTGTATGATTGCGATTGTATGATTGTGATTGTATGATTGCGATTGTATGAATGCGATTGTATGATTGTGATTGCATAATTGTGATTGTATGATTGTGATTGTATGATTGTGGTTGTCTGATTGTGGTTGTATGATTGTGATTGTATGATTGTGATTGTATGATTGTGATTGTATGATTGTGATTGTATGATTGTGATTGTATGATTGTGATTGTATGATTGTGATAGTATGATTGTATTTGCGAGATTGTATTTGGGATATTGTAATTGTATGATTGCGATTGTATGATTGTAATTGTATGATTGTGATTGTATGATTGCGATTGTATGATTGTGATTGTATGAATGCGATTGTATGATTGTGATTGTATGATTGTGATTGTATGATTGTGATTGTATGACTGTGATTGTATGATTGTGATTGTATGATTGCTATTGTATGATTGTGATTGTATGATTGTGATTGTATGATTGTGATTGTATGATTGTGATTGTATGATTGTGATTGTACGATTGTGATAGTATGATTGTATTTGGGAGATTGTATTTGGGATATTGTAATTGTATGATTGCGATTGTATGATTGTGATTGTATGATTGTGATTGTATGATTGAGATTGTATGATTGTGATTGTATGCTTGCGATTGTATGAATGTGATTGTATGATTGTGATTGTATGACTGTGATTGTATGATTGTGATTGTATGATTGTGATTGTATGATTGTGAAAGTATGATAGTGATGGTATGATTGTGATTGTATGATTGTGATTGTATGATTGGGATTGTATGAGTGTGATTGTCTGATTGTGGTTGTGCGATTGTGATTGTACGATTGTGATTGTACGATTGTTATTGAATGATTGTGATTGTATGATTCTGATTGTATGATTGTGATTACATGATTGTGATTGTATGATTGTGATTGCATGATTTTGAACGTATGATTGTGATTGTATGATTGTGATTGTATGATTGTGATTGCATGATTGTGATTGTATTATTGTGATTGTATGATTGTGATTGTATGATTGTGATTGTATGATTGTGATTGTATGATTGCGATTGTATGATTGTGATTGTATGATTGTGATTGCATAATTGTGATTGTATGATTGTGATTGTATGATTGTGATTGCATAATTGTGATTGTATGATTGTGATTGTATGATTGTGATTGTCTGATTGTGGTTGTATGATTGTGATTGTATGATTGTGATTGTAAGATTGTGATTGTATGATTGTGATTGTATGATTGTGATTGTATGATTGTATTTGCGAGATTGTATTTGGGATATTGTAATTGTATGATTGCGATTGTATGATTGTAATTGTATGATTATGATTGTATGATTGTGATTGTATGATTGTAATTGTATGATTATGATTGTATGATTGTGATTGTATGAATGCGATTGTATGATTGTGATTGTATGATTGTGATTGTATGATTGTAATTGCATGATTATGATTGTGTGATTGTGATTGTATGATTGCGATTGTATGATTGTGATTGTATGATTATGATTGTATTTTTGTGATTGTATGATTGTGATTGTATGATTGTGATTGTATGATTGTGATTGTATGACTGTGATTGTATGATTGTGATTGTATGATTGCGATTGTATGAATGCGATTGTATGTTTGTGATTGTATGATTGTGATTGTATGATTGTGATTGTACGATTGTGATAGTATGATTGTATTTGGGAGATTGTATTTGGGATATTGTAATTGTATGATTGCGATTGTATGATTGTGATTGTATGATTGTGATGTATGATTGTAATTGTATGATTATGATTGTTTGATTGTGATTGTATGATTGAGATTGTATGATTGTGATTGTATGCTTGCGATTGTATGAATCTGATTGTATGATTGTGATTGTATGACTGTGATTGTATGATTGTGATTGTATGATTGTGATTGTATGTTTGTGAAAGTATGATTGTGATTGTATGATTGTGATTGCATGATTTTGAACGTATGATTGTGATTGTATGATTGTGATTGTATGATTGTGATTGTATGATTGTGATTGTATGATTGTGAAAGTATGATTGTGATGGTATGATTGTGATTGTATGATTGTAATACTATGATAGTGAAAGTATGATTGTGATTGTATGATTGTGATTGTATGATTGCGATTGTATGATTGTAATTGTATGATTATGATTGTATGATTGTGATTGTATGATTGTAATTGTATGATTATGATTGTATGATTGTGATTGTATGAATGCGATTGTATGATTGTGATTGTATGATTCTGATTGTATGATTGTGATTGCATGATTGTGATTGTATGATTGTGATTACATGATTTTGAACGTATGATTGTGATTGTATGATTGTGATTGTATGATTGTGATTGCATGATTGTGATTGTATGATTGTGATTGTATGATTGTGATTGTATGATTGTGATTCCATTATTGTGATTGTATGATTGTGATTGTCTGATTGTGGTTGTATGATTGTGATTGTATGATTGTGATTGTATGATTGTGATTGTATGATTGTGATTGTATGATTGTGATTGTATGATTGTATTTACGAGATTGTATTTGGGATATTGTAATTGTATGATTGCGATTGTATGATTGTAATTGTATGATTATGATTGTATGATTGTGATTGTATGAATGCGATTGTATGATTGTGATTGTATGATTGTGATTGTATGATTGTAATTGCATGATTATGATTGTGTGATTGTGATTGTATGATTGCGATTGTATGATTGTGATTGTATGATTATGATTGTATTTTTGTGATTGTATGATTGTGATTGTATGATTGTGATTGTATGATTGTGATTGCATGATTGTGATTGTATGATTGTGATTCTATGATTGTGATTGTATGATTGTGTTTGTATGATTGTGATTGTATGATTGTGATTGTATGATTGTGATAGTATGATTGTGATTGTATGATTGTGATTGTATGATTGTGATTGTATGATTGTGATTGTATGATTGTAATTGCATGATTATGATTGTGTGATTGTGATTGTATGATTGCGATTGTATGATTGTGATTGTATGATTATGATTGTATTTTTGTGATTGTATGATTGTGATTGTATGATTGTGATTGTATGATTGTGATTGTATGACTGTGATTGTATGATTGTGATTGTATGATTGCGATTGTATGAATGCGATTGTATGTTTGTGATTGTATGATTGTGATTGTATGATTGTGATTGTACGATTGTGATAGTATGATTGTATTTGGGAGATTGTATTTGGGATATTGTAATTGTATGATTGCGATTGTATGATTGTGATTGTATGATTGTGATGTATGATTGTAATTGTATGATTATGATTGTTTGATTGTGATTGTATGATTGAGATTGTATGATTGTGATTGTATGCTTGCGATTGTATGAATCTGATTGTATGATTGTGATTGTATGACTGTGAGTGTATGATTGTGATTGTATGATTGTGATTGTATGTTTGTGAAAGTATGATTGTGATTGTATGATTGTGATTGCATGATTTTGAACGTATGATTGCGATTGTATGATTGTGATTGTATGATTGTGATTGTATGATTGTGATTGTATGATTGTGATTGTATGATTGTGAAAGTATGATTGTGATGGTATGATTGTGATTGTATGATTGTGATTGTATGATTGGGATTGTATGAGTGTGATTGTCTGATTGTGGTTGTGCGATTGTGATTGTACGATTGTGATTGTACGATTGTTATTGAATGATTGTGATTGTATGATTCTGATTGTATGATTGTGATTGCATGATTGTGATTGTATGATTGTGATTGTATGATTGTGATTGTATGATTGTGATTGTATGATTGTGATTGTATGATTGTGATTGTATGATTGTGATTGTATGATTGTGATTGTATGATTGTGATTGTATGATTGTGATTGTATGATTGTGATTGTATGATTGCGATTGTATGATTGTGATTGTATGATTGTGATTGCATGATTGTGATTGTATGATTGTGATTGTATGATTGTGATTCCATTATTGTGATTGTATGATTGTGATTGTATGATTGTGATTGTCTGATTGTGGTTGTATGATTGTGATTGTATGATTGTGATTGTATGATTGTGATTGTATGATTGTGATTGTATGATTGTGATTGTATGATTGTA
The DNA here is from genome assembly GCF_050947335.1 of Megachile rotundata. Lineage (NCBI taxonomy): Eukaryota > Metazoa > Arthropoda > Insecta > Hymenoptera > Megachilidae > Megachile > Megachile rotundata. The sequence goes on along the minus strand of NW_027473323.1, from coordinate 163,528 downwards.
TTTGCGAGATTGTATTTGGGATATTGTAATTGTATGATTGCGATTGTATGATTGTAATTGTATGATTATGATTGTATGACTGTGATTGTATGAATGCGATTGTATGATTGTGATTGTATGATTGTGATTGTATGATTGTAATTGCATGATTATGATTGTGTGATTGTGATTGTATGATTGCGATTGTATGATTGTGATTGTATGATTATGATTGTATTTTTGTGATTGTATGATTGTGATTGTATGATTGTGATTGTATGATTGTGATTGCATGATTGTGATTGTATGATTGTGATTCTATAAATTGTGATTGTATGATTGTGTTTGTATGATTGTGATTGTATGATTGTGATTGTATGATTGTGATAGTATGATTGTGATTGTATGATTGTGATTGTATGATTGTGATTGTATGATTGTGATTGTATGATTGTGATTGTATGATTGTGGTTGTATGATTGTGATTGTCTGATTGTGATTGTATGATTGTGATTGTATGATTGTGATTGTATGATTGTGAAAGTATGATTGTGATTGTATGATTGTGATTGTATGATTGTGATTGTATGAGTGTGATTGTGTGATTGTGGTTGTGCCATTGAGATTGTACGATTGTGATTGTACGATTGTGATTGAATGATTGTGATTGTATGATTATGATTGTATGATTGTGATTGCATGATTGTGATTGTATGATTGTGATTGTATGATTGTGATTGTATGATTGTGATTGTATGATTGTGATTGTATGATTGTGATTGTATGATTGTGATTGTCTGATTGTGGTTGTATGATTGTGATTGTATGATTGTGATTGTATGATTGTGATAGTATGATTGTGATTGTATGATTGTGATTGTATGATTGTGATTGTATGATTGTGATTGTATGATTGTATTTGGGAGATTGTATTTGGGAGATTGTAATTGTATGATTGCGATTGTATGATTGTGATTGTATGATTGCGATTGTATGAATGCGATTGTATGATTGTGATTGCATAATTGTGATTGTATGATTGTGATTGTATGATTGTGATTGTCTGATTGTGGTTGTATGATTGTGATTGTATGATTGTGATTGTATGATTGTGATTGTATGATTGTGATTGTATGATTGTATTTGCGAGATTGTATTTGGGATATTGTAATTGTATGATTGCGATTGTATGATTGTAATTGTATGATTGTTATTGTATGATTGCGATTGTATGATTGTGATTGTATGATTGTGATGTATGATTGTAATTGTATGATTATGATTGTATGATTGTGATTGTATGATTGTGATTGTATGATTGTGATTGTATGATTGTGATTGTATGATTGTATCTGGGAGATTGTATTTGGGATATTGTAATTGTATGATTGCGATTGTATGATTGTGATTGTATGATTGCGATTGTATGAATGCGATTGTATGATTGTGATTGCATAATTGTGATTGTATGATTGTGATTGTATGATTGTGGTTGTATGATTGTGATTGTATGATTGTGATTGTATGATTGTGATTGTATGATTGTGATTGTATGATTGTGATTGTATGATTGTGATTGTATGATTGTATTTGCGAGATTGTATTTGGGATATTGTAATTGTATGATTGCGATTGTATGATTGTAATTGTATGATTGTTATTGTATGATTGCGATTGTATGATTGTGATTGTATGATTGTGATGTATGATTGTAATTGTATGATTATGATTGTATGATTGTGATTGTATGATTGTGATTGTATGATTGTGATTGTATGATTGTGATTGTATGATTGTATCTGGGAGATTGTATTTGGGATATTGTAATTGTATGATTGCGATTGTATGATTGTGATTGTATGATTGTGATTGTATGATTGTGATTGTATGATTGTATTTAGGAGATTGTATTTGGGATATTGTAATTGTATGATTGCGATTGTATGATTGTGATTGTATGAGTGTGATGTATGCTTGTAATTGTATGATTATGATTGTATGATTGTGATTGTATGATTGAGATTGTATGATTGTGATTGTATGTTTGCGATTGTATGATTGTGATTGTATGATTGTGATTCTTTGATTGTGATTGTATGATTGTGATTGTATGATTGTGATTGTATGATTGTGGTTGTATGATTGTGATTGTATGATTGAGATTGTATGATTGTGATTGTATGATTGTGATTGTCTGATTGTGATTGTATGATTGTGATTGTATGATTGTGATAGTATGATTGTGAAAGTATGATTGTGATTGTATGATTGTGATTGTATGATTGTGATTGTATGATTGAGATTGTATGATTGTGATTGTATGATTGCGATTGTATGATTGTGATTGTATGATTGTGATTGTACGATTGTGATTGTATGGTTGTGATTGTATGATTGTGATTGTATGATTGTGATTGTATGATTGAAATTGTATGATTGTGATTGTATGATTGCGATTGTATGATTGTGATTGTATGATTGTATTTGCGAGATTGTATTTGGGATATTGTAATTGTATGATTGCGATTGTATGATTGTAATTGTATGATTATGATTGTATGATTGTGATTGTATGAATGCGATTGTATGATTGTGATTGTATGATTGTGATTGTATGATTGTAATAGCATGATTATGATTGTGTGATTGTGATTGTATGATTGCGATTGTATGATTGTGGTTGTATGATTATGATTGTATTTTTGTGATTGTATGATTGTGATTGTATGATTGTGATTGTATGATTGTGATTGTATGACTGTGATTGTATGATTGTGATTGTATGATTGCGATTGTATGATTGTGATTGTATGATTGTGATTGTATGATTGTGATTGTATGATTGTGATTGTATGATTGTGATTGTACGATTGTGATAGTATGATTGTATTTGGGAGATTGTATTTGGGATATTGTAATTGTATGATTGCGATTGTATGATTGTGATTGTATGATTGTGATGTATGATTGTAATTGTATGATTATGATTGTTTGATTGTGATTGTATGATTGAGATTGTATGATTGTGATTGTATGCTTGCGATTGTATGAATGTGATTGTATGATTGTGATTGTATGACTGTGATTGTATGATTGTGATTGTATGATTGTGATTGTATGATTGTGATTGTCTGATTGTGATTGTATGATTGTGATTGTATGATTGTGATTGTATGATTGTGAAAGTATGATTGTGATTGTATGATTGTTATTGTATGATTGTGATTGTATGATTGTGATTGTATGATTGTGATTGTATGAGTGTGATTGTGTGATTGAGGTTGTGCGATTGAGATTGTACGATTGTGATTGTACGATTGTGATTGAATGATTGTGATTGTATGATTATGATTGTATGATTGTGATTGCATGATTGTGATTGTATGATTGTGATTGTATGATTGTTATTGTATGATTGTGATTGTATGATTGTGATTGTATGATTGTGATTGTATGAGTGTGATTGTGTGATTGAGGTTGTGCGATTGAGATTGTACGATTGTGATTGTACGATTGTGATTGAATGATTGTGATTGTATGATTATGATTGTATGATTGTGATTGCATGATTGTGATTGTATGATTGTGATTGTATGATTGTGATTGTATGATTGTGATTGTATGATTGTGATTGTATGATTGTGATTGTATGATTGTGATTGTATGATTGTGATAGTATGATTGTGATTGTATGATTGTGATTGTATGATTGTGATTGTATGATTGTGATTGTATGATTGTATTTGCGAGATTGTATTTGGGATATTGTAATTGTATGATTGCGATTGTATGATTGTAATTGTATGATTGTGATTGTATGATTGCGATTGTATGATTGTGATTGTATGATTGTGATTCTTTGATTGTGATTGTATGATTGTGATTGTATGATTGTGATTGTATGATTGTGATTGTATGATTGTGATTGTATGATTGTGATTGTATGATTGTGATTGTATGATTGTGATTGTATGATTGTGATTGTATGATTGTGATTGTATGATTGTGATTGTATGATTGTGATTGTATGACTGTGATTGTATGATTGTGATTGTATGATTGTGATTGTATGATTGTGATTGTATGATTGTGATTGTATGATTGTGATTGTATGATTGTGATTGTATGATTGTGATTGTATGATTGTGATTGTATGATTGTGATTGTATGATTGTGATTGTATGATTGTGATTGTATGATTGTGATTGTATGATTGTGATTGTATGATTGTGATTGTATGATTGTGATTGTATGATTGTGATTGTATGATTGTGATTGTATGATTGTGATTGTATGATTGCGATTGTATGATTGTGATTGTATGATTGTGATTGCATGATTGTGATTGTATGATTGTGATTGTATGATTGTGATTCCATTATTGTGATTGTATGATTGTGATTGTATGATTGTGATTGTCTGATTGTGGTTGTATGATTGTGATTGTATGATTGTGATTGTATGATTGTGATTGTATGATTGTGATTGTATGGTTGTGATTGTATGATTGTATTTGCGAGATTGTATTTGGGATATTGTAATTGTATGATTGCGATTGTATGATTGTAATTGTATGATTATGATTGTATGACTGTGATTGTATGAATGCGATTGTATGATTGTGATTGTATGATTGTGATTGTATGATTGTAATTGCATGATTATGATTGTGTGATTGTGATTGTATGATTGCGATTGTATGATTGTGATTGTATGATTATGATTGTATTTTTGTGATTGTATGATTGTGATTGTATGATTGTGATTGTATGATTGTGATTGCATGATTGTGATTGTATGATTGTGATTCTATGATTGTGATTGTATGATTGTGTTTGTATGATTGTGATTGTATGATTGTGATTGTATGATTGTGATAGTATGATTGTGATTGTATGATTGTGATTGTATGATTGTGATTGTATGATTGTGATTGTATGATTGTGATTGTATGATTGTGGTTGTATGATTGTGATTGTCTGATTGTGATTGTATGATTGTGATTGTATGATTGTGATTGTATGATTGTGAAAGTATGATTGTGATTGTATGATTGTGATTGTATGATTGTGATTGTATGAGTGTGATTGTGTGATTGTGGTTGTGCCATTGAGATTGTACGATTGTGATTGTACGATTGTGATTGAATGATTGTGATTGTATGATTATGATTGTATGATTGTGATTGCATGATTGTGATTGTATGATTGTGATTGTATGATTGTGATTGTATGATTGTGATTGTATGATTGTGATTGTATGATTGTGATTGTATGATTGTGATTGTCTGATTGTGGTTGTATGATTGTGATTGTATGATTGTGATTGTATGATTGTGATAGTATGATTGTGATTGTATGATTGTGATTGTATGATTGTGATTGTATGATTGTGATTGTATGATTGTATTTGGGAGATTGTATTTGGGAGATTGTAATTGTATGATTGCGATTGTATGATTGTGATTGTATGATTGCGATTGTATGAATGCGATTGTATGATTGTGATTGCATAATTGTGATTGTATGATTGTGATTGTATGATTGTGATTGTCTGATTGTGGTTGTATGATTGTGATTGTATGATTGTGATTGTATGATTGTGATTGTATGATTGTGATTGTATGATTGTATTTGCGAGATTGTATTTGGGATATTGTAATTGTATGATTGCGATTGTATGATTGTAATTGTATGATTGTTATTGTATGATTGCGATTGTATGATTGTGATTGTATGATTGTGATGTATGATTGTAATTGTATGATTATGATTGTATGATTGTGATTGTATGATTGTGATTGTATGATTGTGATTGTATGATTGTGATTGTATGATTGTATCTGGGAGATTGTATTTGGGATATTGTAATTGTATGATTGCGATTGTATGATTGTGATTGTATGATTGCGATTGTATGAATGCGATTGTATGATTGTGATTGCATAATTGTGATTGTATGATTGTGATTGTATGATTGTGGTTGTATGATTGTGATTGTATGATTGTGATTGTATGATTGTGATTGTATGATTGTGATTGTATGATTGTGATTGTATGATTGTGATTGTATGATTGTATTTGCGAGATTGTATTTGGGATATTGTAATTGTATGATTGCGATTGTATGATTGTAATTGTATGATTGTTATTGTATGATTGCGATTGTATGATTGTGATTGTATGATTGTGATGTATGATTGTAATTGTATGATTATGATTGTATGATTGTGATTGTATGATTGTGATTGTATGATTGTGATTGTATGATTGTGATTGTATGATTGTATCTGGGAGATTGTATTTGGGATATTGTAATTGTATGATTGCGATTGTATGATTGTGATTGTATGATTGTGATTGTATGATTGTGATTGTATGATTGTATTTAGGAGATTGTATTTGGGATATTGTAATTGTATGATTGCGATTGTATGATTGTGATTGTATGAGTGTGATGTATGCTTGTAATTGTATGATTATGATTGTATGATTGTGATTGTATGATTGAGATTGTATGATTGTGATTGTATGTTTGCGATTGTATGATTGTGATTGTATGATTGTGATTCTTTGATTGTGATTGTATGATTGTGATTGTATGATTGTGATTGTATGATTGTGGTTGTATGATTGTGATTGTATGATTGCGATTGTATGATTGTGATTGTATGATTGTGATTGTATGATTGTGATTGTATGATTGTGATTGTATGATTGTGATTGTACGATTGTGATAGTATGATTGTATTTGGGAGATTGTATTTGGGATATTGTAATTGTATGATTGCGATTGTATGATTGTGATTGTATGATTGTGATGTATGATTGTAATTGTATGATTATGATTGTTTGATTGTGATTGTATGATTGAGATTGTATGATTGTGATTGTATGCTTGCGATTGTATGAATGTGATTGTATGATTGTGATTGTATGACTGTGATTGTATGATTGTGATTGTATGATTGTGATTGTATGATTGTGATTGTCTGATTGTGATTGTATGATTGTGATTGTATGATTGTGATTGTATGATTGTGAAAGTATGATTGTGATTGTATGATTGTTATTGTATGATTGTGATTGTATGATTGTGATTGTATGATTGTGATTGTATGAGTGTGATTGTGTGATTGAGGTTGTGCGATTGAGATTGTACGATTGTGATTGTACGATTGTGATTGAATGATTGTGATTGTATGATTATGATTGTATGATTGTGATTGCATGATTGTGATTGTATGATTGTGATTGTATGATTGTTATTGTATGATTGTGATTGTATGATTGTGATTGTATGATTGTGATTGTATGAGTGTGATTGTGTGATTGAGGTTGTGCGATTGAGATTGTACGATTGTGATTGTACGATTGTGATTGAATGATTGTGATTGTATGATTATGATTGTATGATTGTGATTGCATGATTGTGATTGTATGATTGTGATTGTATGATTGTGATTGTATGATTGTGATTGTATGATTGTGATTGTATGATTGTGATTGTATGATTGTGATTGTATGATTGTGATAGTATGATTGTGATTGTATGATTGTGATTGTATGATTGTGATTGTATGATTGTGATTGTATGATTGTATTTGCGAGATTGTATTTGGGATATTGTAATTGTATGATTGCGATTGTATGATTGTAATTGTATGATTGTGATTGTATGATTGCGATTGTATGATTGTGATTGTATGATTGTGATTCTTTGATTGTGATTGTATGATTGTGATTGTATGATTGTGATTGTATGATTGTGATTGTATGATTGTGATTGTATGATTGTGATTGTATGATTGTGATTGTATGATTGTGATTGTATGATTGTGATTGTATGATTGTGATTGTATGATTGTGATTGTATGATTGTGATTGTATGACTGTGATTGTATGATTGTGATTGTATGATTGTGATTGTATGATTGTGATTGTATGATTGTGATTGTATGATTGTGATTGTCTGGTTGTGATTGTATGATTGTGATTGTATGATTGTGATTGTATGATTGTGAATGTATGATTGTGATTGTAAGATTGTGATTGTATGATTGTGATTGTATGGAGTGTGATTGTGTGATTGTGGTTGTGCGATTGAGATTGTACGATTGTGATTGTACGATTGTGATTGAATGATTGTGATTGTATGATTATGATTGTATGATTGTGATTGCATGATTGTGATTGTATGATTGTGATTGTATGATTGTGATTGTATGATTGTGATTGTATGATTGTGATTGTATGATTGTGATTGTATGATTGTGATTGTATGATTGTGATAGTATGATTGTGATTGTATGATTGTGATTGTATGATTGTGATTGTATGATTGTGATTGTATGATTGTATTTGGGAGATTGTATTTGGGAGATTGTATTTGGGAGATTGTAATTGTATGATTGCGATTGTATGATTGTGATTGTATGATTGCGATTGTATGAATGCGATTGTATGATTGTGATTGCATAATTGTGATTGTATGATTGTGATTGTATGATTGTGATTGTCTGATTGTGGTTGTATGATTGTGATTGTATGATTGTGATTGTATGATTGTGATTGTACGATTGTGATTGTATGACTGTGATAGTATGATTGTATTTGCGAGATTGTATTTGGGATATTGTAATTGTATGATTGCGATTGTATGATTGTAATTGTATGATTGTGATTGTATGATTGCGATTGTATGATTGTGATTGTATGATTGTGATGTATGATTGTAATTGTATGATTATGATTGTATGATTGTGATTGTATGATTGTGATTGTATGATTGTATTTGGGAGATTGTATTTGGGATATTGTAATTGTATGATTGCGATTGTATGGTTGTGATTGTATGATTGTGATTGTATGATTGTGATTGTATGATTGTATTTGGGAGATTGTATTTGGGATATTGTAATTGTATGATTGCGATTGTATGATTGTGATTGTATGAGTGTGATGTATGATTGTAATTGTATGATTATGATTGTATGATTGTGATTGTATGATTGAGATTGTATGATTGTGATTGTATGCTTGCGATTCTATGATTGTGATTGTATGATTGTGATTGTATGATTGTGATTGTATGATTGTGATTGTATGATTGTATTTGGGAGATTGTATTTGGGAGATTGTATTTGGGAGATTGTAATTGTATGATTGCGATTGTATGATTGTAATTGCATGATTGTGATTGTATGATTGTGATTGTATGATTGCTATTGTATGATTGTGATTGTATGATTGTGATTGTATGATTGTGATTGTATGATTGTGATTGTATGATTGTGATTGTACGATTGTGATAGTATGATTGTATTTGGGAGATTGTATTTGGGATATTGTAATTGTATGATTGCGATTGTATGATTGTGATTGTATGATTGTGATTGTATGATTGAGATTGTATGATTGTGATTGTATGCTTGCGATTGTATGAATGTGATTGTATGATTGTGATTGTATGACTGTGATTGTATGATTGTGATTGTATGATTGTGATTGTATGATTGTGAAAGTATGATAGTGATGGTATGATTGTGATTGTATGATTGTGATTGTATGATTGGGATTGTATGAGTGTGATTGTCTGATTGTGGTTGTGCGATTGTGATTGTACGATTGTGATTGTACGATTGTTATTGAATGATTGTGATTGTATGATTCTGATTGTATGATTGTGATTACATGATTGTGATTGTATGATTGTGATTGCATGATTTTGAACGTATGATTGTGATTGTATGATTGTGATTGTATGATTGTGATTGCATGATTGTGATTGTATGATTGTGATTGTATGATTGTGATTGTATGATTGTGATTGTATGATTGCGATTGTATGATTGTGATTGTATGATTGTGATTGCATAATTGTGATTGTATGATTGTGATTGTATGATTGTGATTGCATAATTGTGATTGTATGATTGTGATTGTATGATTGTGATTGTCTGATTGTGGTTGTATGATTGTGATTGTATGATTGTGATTGTAAGATTGTGATTGTATGATTGTGATTGTATGATTGTGATTGTATGATTGTATTTGCGAGATTGTATTTGGGATATTGTAATTGTATGATTGCGATTGTATGATTGTAATTGTATGATTATGATTGTATGATTGTGATTGTATGATTGTAATTGTATGATTATGATTGTATGATTGTGATTGTATGAATGCGATTGTATGATTGTGATTGTATGATTGTGATTGTATGATTGTAATTGCATGATTATGATTGTGTGATTGTGATTGTATGATTGCGATTGTATGATTGTGATTGTATGATTATGATTGTATTTTTGTGATTGTATGATTGTGATTGTATGATTGTGATTGTATGATTGTGATTGTATGACTGTGATTGTATGATTGTGATTGTATGATTGCGATTGTATGAATGCGATTGTATGTTTGTGATTGTATGATTGTGATTGTATGATTGTGATTGTACGATTGTGATAGTATGATTGTATTTGGGAGATTGTATTTGGGATATTGTAATTGTATGATTGCGATTGTATGATTGTGATTGTATGATTGTGATGTATGATTGTAATTGTATGATTATGATTGTTTGATTGTGATTGTATGATTGAGATTGTATGATTGTGATTGTATGCTTGCGATTGTATGAATCTGATTGTATGATTGTGATTGTATGACTGTGATTGTATGATTGTGATTGTATGATTGTGATTGTATGTTTGTGAAAGTATGATTGTGATTGTATGATTGTGATTGCATGATTTTGAACGTATGATTGTGATTGTATGATTGTGATTGTATGATTGTGATTGTATGATTGTGATTGTATGATTGTGAAAGTATGATTGTGATGGTATGATTGTGATTGTATGATTGTAATACTATGATTGTGAAAGTATGATTGTGATTGTATGATTGTGATTGTATGATTGCGATTGTATGATTGTAATTGTATGATTATGATTGTATGATTGTGATTGTATGATTGTAATTGTATGATCATGATTGTATGATTGTGATTGTATGAATGCGATTGTATGATTGTGATTGTATGATTCTGATTGTATGATTGTGATTGCATGATTGTGATTGTATGATTGTGATTGCATGATTTTGAACGTATGATTGTGATTGTATGATTGTGATTGTATGATTGTGATTGCATGATTGTGATTGTATGATTGTGATTGTATGATTGTGATTCCATTATTGTGATTGTATGATTGTGATTGTCTGATTGTGGTTGTATGATTGTGATTGTATGATTGTGATTGTATGATTGTGATTGTATGATTGTGATTGTATGATTGTGATTGTATGATTGTATTTGCGAGATTGTATTTGGGATATTGTAATTGTATGATTGCGATTGTATGATTGTAATTGTATGATTATGATTGTATGATTGTGATTGTATGAATGCGATTGTATGATTGTGATTGTATGATTGTGATTGTATGATTGTAATTGCATGATTATGATTGTGTGATTGTGATTGTATGATTGCGATTGTATGATTGTGATTGTATGATTATGATTGTATTTTTGTGATTGTATGATTGTGATTGTATGATTGTGATTGTATGATTGTGATTGCATGATTGTGATTGTATGATTGTGATTCTATGATTGTGATTGTATGATTGTGTTTGTATGATTGTGATTGTATGATTGTGATTGTATGATTGTGATAGTATGATTGTGATTGTATGATTGTGATTGTATGATTGTGATTGTATGATTGTGATTGTATGATTGTGATTGTATGATTGTGGTTGTATGATTGTGATTGTCTGATTGTGATTGTATGATTGTGATTGTATGATTGTGATTGTATGATTGTGAAAGTATGATTGTGATTGTATGATTGTGATTGTATGATTGTGATTGTATGAGTGTGATTGTGTGATTGTGGTTGTGCGATTGAGATTGTACGATTGTGATTGTACGATTGTGATTGAATGATTGTGATTGTATGATTATGATTGTATGATTGTGATTGCATGATTGTGATTGTATGATTGTGATTGTATGATTGTGATTGTATGATTGTGATTGTATGATTGTGATTGTATGATTGTGATTGTCTGATTGTGGTTGTATGATTGTGATTGTATGATTGTGGTTGTATGATTGTGATAGTATGATTGTGATTGTATGATTGTGATTGTATGATTGTGATTGTATGATTGTGATTGTATGATTGTATTTGGGAGATTGTATTTGGGAGATTGTATTTGGGAGATTGTAATTGTATGATTGCGATTGTATGATTGCGATTGTATGAATGCGATTGTATGATTGTGATTGCATAATTGTGATTGTATGATTGTGATTGTATGATTGTGATTGTATGATTGTGATTGTCTGATTGTGGTTGTATGATTGTGATTGTATGATTGTGATTGTATGATTGTGATTGTATGATTGTATTTGGGAGATTGTATTTGGGATATTGTAATTGTATGATTGTATTTGCGAGATTGTATTTGGGATATTGTAATTGTATGATTGCGATTGTATGATTGTAATTGTATGATTGTTATTGTATGATTGCGATTGTATGATTGTGATTGTATGATTGTGATGTATGATTGTAATTGTATGATTATGATTGTATGATTGTGATTGTATGATTGTGATTGTATGATTGTATTTGGGAGATTGTATTTGGGATATTGTAATTGTATGATTGCGATTGTATGATTGTGATTGTATGATTGCGATTGTATGAATGCGATTGTATGATTGTGATTGCATAATTGTGATTGTATGATTGTGATTGTATGATTGTGATTGTCTGATTGTGGTTGTATGATTGTGATTGTATGATTGTGATTGTATGATTGTGATTGTATGATTGTGATTGTATGATTGTGATTGTATGATTGTATTTGCGAGATTGTATTCTGGATATTGTAATTGTATGATTGCGATTGTATGATTGTAATTGTATGATTGTTATTGTATGATTGTGATTGTATGATTGTATTTGGGAGATTGTATTTGGGATATTGTAATTGTATGATTGCGATTGTATGATTGTGATTGTATGAGTGTGATGTATGATTGTAATTGTATGATTATGATTGTATGATTGTGATTGTATGATTGAGATTGTATGATTGTGATTGTATGCTTGCGATTGTATGATTGTGATTGTATGATTGTGATTCTTTGATTGTGATTGTATGATTGTGATTGTATGATTGTGATTGTATGATTGTGGTTGTATGATTGTGATTGTATGATTGAGATTGTATGATTGTGATTGTATGATTGTGATTGTCTGATTGTGATTGTATGATTGTGATTGTATGATTGTGATAGTATGATTGTGAAAGTATGATTGTGGTTGTATGATTGTGATTGTATGATTGTGATTGTATGATTGTGATTGTATGGTTGTGATTGTATGATTGTGATTGTATGATTGTGATTGTATGATTGAAATTGTATGATTGTGATTGTATGATTGCGATTGTATGATTGTGATTGTATGATTGTGATTGTATGATTGTATTTGCGAGATTGTATTTGGGATATTGTAATTGTATGATTGCGATTGTATGATTGTAATTGTATGATTATGATTGTATGATTGTGATTGTATGAATGCGATTGTATGATTGTGATTGTATGATTGTGATTGTATGATTGTAATAGCATGATTATGATTGTGTGATTGTGATTGTATGATTGCGATTGTATGATTGTGGTTGTATGATTATGATTGTATTTTTGTGATTGTATGATTGTGATTGTATGATTGTGATTGTATGATTGTGATTGTATGATTGTGATTGTATGACTGTGATTGTATGATTGTGATTGTATGATTGCGATTGTATGATTGTGATTGTATGATTGTGATTGTATGATTGTGATTGTATGATTGTGATTGTATGATTGTGATTGTATGATTGTGATTGTATGATTGTGATTGTATGATTGTGGTTGTATGATTGTGATTGTCTGATTGTGATTGTATGATTGTGATTGTATGATTGTGATTGTATGATTGTGAAAGTATGATTGTGATTGTATGATTGTGATTGTATGATTGTGATTGTATGAGTGTGATTGTGTGATTGTGGTTGTGCCATTGAGATTGTACGATTGTGATTGTACGATTGTGATTGAATGATTGTGATTGTATGATTATGATTGTATGATTGTGATTGCATGATTGTGATTGTATGATTGTGATTGTATGATTGTGATTGTATGATTGTGATTGTATGATTGTGATTGTATGATTGTGATTGTATGATTGTGATTGTCTGATTGTGGTTGTATGATTGTGATTGTATGATTGTGATTGTATGATTGTGATAGTATGATTGTGATTGTATGATTGTGATTGTATGATTGTGATTGTATGATTGTATTTGGGAGATTGTATTTGGGAGATTGTAATTGTATGATTGCGATTGTATGATTGTGATTGTATGATTGCGATTGTATGAATGCGATTGTATGATTGTGATTGCATAATTGTGATTGTATGATTGTGATTGTATGATTGTGATTGTCTGATTGTGGTTGTATGATTGTGATTGTATGATTGTGATTGTATGATTGTGATTGTATGATTGTGATTGTATGATTGTGATTGTATGATTGTGATTGTATGATTGTATTTGCGAGATTGTATTTGGGATATTGTAATTGTATGATTGCGATTGTATGATTGTAATTGTATGATTGTTATTGTATGATTGCGATTGTATGATTGTGATTGTATGATTGTGATGTATGATTGTAATTGTATGATTATGATTGTATGATTGTGATTGTATGATTGTGATTGTATGATTGTGATTGTATGATTGTGATTGTATGATTGTATCTGGGAGATTGTATTTGGGATATTGTAATTGTATGATTGCGATTGTATGATTGTGATTGTATGATTGCGATTGTATGAATGCGATTGTATGATTGTGATTGCATAATTGTGATTGTATGATTGTGATTGTATGATTGTGATTGTCTGATTGTGGTTGTATGATTGTGATTGTATGATTGTGATTGTATGATTGTGATTGTATGATTGTGATTGTATGATTGTGATTGTATGATTGTGATTGTATGATTGTATTTGCGAGATTGTATTTGGGATATTGTAATTGTATGATTGCGATTGTATGATTGTAATTGTATGATTGTTATTGTATGATTGCGATTGTATGATTGTGATTGTATGATTGTGATGTATGATTGTAATTGTATGATTATGATTGTATGATTGTGATTGTATGATTGTGATTGTATGATTGTGATTGTATGATTGTGATTGTATGATTGTATCTGGGAGATTGTATTTGGGATATTGTAATTGTATGATTGCGATTGTATGATTGTGATTGTATGATTGTGATTGTATGATTGTGATTGTATGATTGTATTTAGGAGATTGTATTTGGGATATTGTAATTGTATGATTGCGATTGTATGATTGTGATTGTATGAGTGTGATGTATGCTTGTAATTGTATGATTATGATTGTATGATTGTGATTGTATGATTGAGATTGTATGATTGTGATTGTATGTTTGCGATTGTATGATTGTGATTGTATGATTGTGATTCTTTGATTGTGATTGTATGATTGTGATTGTATGATTGTGATTGTATGATTGTGGTTGTATGATTGTGATTGTATGATTGAGATTGTATGATTGTGATTGTATGATTGTGATTGTCTGATTGTGATTGTATGATTGTGATTGTATGATTGTGATAGTATGATTGTGAAAGTATGATTGTGATTGTATGATTGTGATTGTATGATTGTGATTGTATGATTGAGATTGTATGATTGTGATTGTATGATTGCGATTGTATGATTGTGATTGTATGATTGTGATTGTACGATTGTGATTGTATGGTTGTGATTGTATGATTGTGATTGTATGATTGTGATTGTATGATTGAAATTGTATGATTGTGATTGTATGATTGCGATTGTATGATTGTGATTGTATGATTGTATTTGCGAGATTGTATTTGGGATATTGTAATTGTATGATTGCGATTGTATGATTGTAATTGTATGATTATGATTGTATGATTGTGATTGTATGAATGCGATTGTATGATTGTGATTGTATGATTGTGATTGTATGATTGTAATAGCATGATTATGATTGTGTGATTGTGATTGTATGATTGCGATTGTATGATTGTGGTTGTATGATTATGATTGTATTTTTGTGATTGTATGATTGTGATTGTATGATTGTGATTGTATGATTGTGATTGTATGACTGTGATTGTATGATTGTGATTGTATGATTGCTATTGTATGATTGTGATTGTATGATTGTGATTGTATGATTGTGATTGTATGATTGTGATTGTATGATTGTGATTGTACGATTGTGATAGTATGATTGTATTTGGGAGATTGTATTTGGGATATTGTAATTGTATGATTATGATTGTTTGATTGTGATTGTATGATTGAGATTGTATGATTGTGATTGTATGCTTGCGATTGTATGAATGTGATTGTATGATTGTGATTGTATGACTGTGATTGTATGATTGTGATTGTATGATTGTGATTGTATGATTGTGATTGTCTGATTGTGATTGTATGATTGTGATTGTATGATTGTGATTGTATGATTGTGATTGTATGATTGTGATTGTATGATTGTGATTGTATGATTGTGATTGTATGATTGTGATTGTATGATTGTGATTGTATGATTGTGATTGTATGATTGCGATTGTATGATTGTGATTGTATGATTGTGATTGCATGATTGTGATTGTATGATTGTGATTGTATGATTGTGATTCCATTATTGTGATTGTATGATTGTGATTGTATGATTGTGATTGTCTGATTGTGGTTGTATGATTGTGATTGTATGATTGTGATTGTATGATTGTGATTGTATGATTGTGATTGTATGGTTGTGATTGTATGATTGTATTTGCGAGATTGTATTTGGGATATTGTAATTGTATGATTGCGATTGTATGATTGTAATTGTATGATTATGATTGTATGACTGTGATTGTATGAATGCGATTGTATGATTGTGATTGTATGATTGTGATTGTATGATTGTAATTGCATGATTATGATTGTGTGATTGTGATTGTATGATTGCGATTGTATGATTGTGATTGTATGATTATGATTGTATTTTTGTGATTGTATGATTGTGATTGTATGATTGTGATTGTATGATTGTGATTGTATGATTGTGATTGCATGATTGTGATTGTATGATTGTGATTCTATGATTGTGATTGTATGATTGTGTTTGTATGATTGTGATTGTATGATTGTGATTGTATGATTGTGATAGTATGATTGTGATTGTATGATTGTGATTGTATGATTGTGATTGTATGATTGTGATTGTATGATTGTGATTGTATGATTGTGGTTGTATGATTGTGATTGTCTGATTGTGATTGTATGATTGTGATTGTATGATTGTGATTGTATGATTGTGAAAGTATGATTGTGATTGTATGATTGTGATTGTATGATTGTGATTGTATGAGTGTGATTGTGTGATTGTGGTTGTGCCATTGAGATTGTACGATTGTGATTGTACGATTGTGATTGAATGATTGTGATTGTATGATTATGATTGTATGATTGTGATTGCATGATTGTGATTGTATGATTGTGATTGTATGATTGTGATTGTATGATTGTGATTGTATGATTGTGATTGTATGATTGTGATTGTATGATTGTGATTGTCTGATTGTGGTTGTATGATTGTGATTGTATGATTGTGATTGTATGATTGTGATAGTATGATTGTGATTGTATGATTGTGATTGTATGATTGTGATTGTATGATTGTGATTGTATGATTGTATTTGGGAGATTGTATTTGGGAGATTGTAATTGTATGATTGCGATTGTATGATTGTGATTGTATGATTGCGATTGTATGAATGCGATTGTATGATTGTGATTGCATAATTGTGATTGTATGATTGTGATTGTATGATTGTGATTGTCTGATTGTGGTTGTATGATTGTGATTGTATGATTGTGATTGTATGATTGTGATTGTATGATTGTGATTGTATGATTGTATTTGCGAGATTGTATTTGGGATATTGTAATTGTATGATTGCGATTGTATGATTGTAATTGTATGATTGTTATTGTATGATTGCGATTGTATGATTGTGATTGTATGATTGTGATGTATGATTGTAATTGTATGATTATGATTGTATGATTGTGATTGTATGATTGTGATTGTATGATTGTGATTGTATGATTGTGATTGTATGATTGTATCTGGGAGATTGTATTTGGGATATTGTAATTGTATGATTGCGATTGTATGATTGTGATTGTATGATTGCGATTGTATGAATGCAATTGTATGATTGTGATTGCATAATTGTGATTGTATGATTGTGATTGTATGATTGTGGTTGTATGATTGTGATTGTATGATTGTGATTGTATGATTGTGATTGTATGATTGTGATTGTATGATTGTGATTGTATGATTGTGATTGTATGATTGTATTTGCGAGATTGTATTTGGGATATTGTAATTGTATGATTGCGATTGTATGATTGTAATTGTATGATTGTTATTGTATGATTGCGATTGTATGATTGTGATTGTATGATTGTGATGTATGATTGTAATTGTATGATTATGATTGTATGATTGTGATTGTATGATTGTGATTGTATGATTGTGATTGTATGATTGTGATTGTATGATTGTATCTGGGAGATTGTATTTGGGATATTGTAATTGTATGATTGCGATTGTATGATTGTGATTGTATGATTGTGATTGTATGATTGTGATTGTATGATTGTATTTAGGAGATTGTATTTGGGATATTGTAATTGTATGATTGCGATTGTATGATTGTGATTGTATGAGTGTGATGTATGCTTGTAATTGTATGATTATGATTGTATGATTGTGATTGTATGATTGAGATTGTATGATTGTGATTGTATGTTTGCGATTGTATGATTGTGATTGTATGATTGTGATTCTTTGATTGTGATTGTATGATTGTGATTGTATGATTGTGATTGTATGATTGTGGTTGTATGATTGTGATTGTATGATTGCGATTGTATGATTGTGATTGTATGATTGTGATTGTATGATTGTGATTGTATGATTGTGATTGTATGATTGTGATTGTACGATTGTGATAGTATGATTGTATTTGGGAGATTGTATTTGGGATATTGTAATTGTATGATTGCGATTGTATGATTGTGATTGTATGATTGTGATGTATGATTGTAATTGTATGATTATGATTGTTTGATTGTGATTGTATGATTGAGATTGTATGATTGTGATTGTATGCTTGCGATTGTATGAATGTGATTGTATGATTGTGATTGTATGACTGTGATTGTATGATTGTGATTGTATGATTGTGATTGTATGATTGTGATTGTCTGATTGTGATTGTATGATTGTGATTGTATGATTGTGATTGTATGATTGTGAAAGTATGATTGTGATTGTATGATTGTTATTGTATGATTGTGATTGTATGATTGTGATTGTATGATTGTGATTGTATGAGTGTGATTGTGTGATTGAGGTTGTGCGATTGAGATTGTACGATTGTGATTGTACGATTGTGATTGAATGATTGTGATTGTATGATTATGATTGTATGATTGTGATTGCATGATTGTGATTGTATGATTGTGATTGTATGATTGTTATTGTATGATTGTGATTGTATGATTGTGATTGTATGATTGTGATTGTATGAGTGTGATTGTGTGATTGAGGTTGTGCGATTGAGATTGTACGATTGTGATTGTACGATTGTGATTGAATGATTGTGATTGTATGATTATGATTGTATGATTGTGATTGCATGATTGTGATTGTATGATTGTGATTGTATGATTGTGATTGTATGATTGTGATTGTATGATTGTGATTGTATGATTGTGATTGTATGATTGTGATTGTATGATTGTGATAGTATGATTGTGATTGTATGATTGTGATTGTATGATTGTGATTGTATGATTGTGATTGTATGATTGTATTTGCGAGATTGTATTTGGGATATTGTAATTGTATGATTGCGATTGTATGATTGTAATTGTATGATTGTGATTGTATGATTGCGATTGTATGATTGTGATTGTATGATTGTGATTCTTTGATTGTGATTGTATGATTGTGATTGTATGATTGTGATTGTATGATTGTGATTGTATGATTGTGATTGTATGATTGTGATTGTATGATTGTGATTGTATGATTGTGATTGTATGATTGTGATTGTATGATTGTGATTGTATGATTGTGATTGTATGACTGTGATTGTATGATTGTGATTGTATGATTGTGATTGTATGATTGTGATTGTATGATTGTGATTGTATGATTGTGATTGTCTGGTTGTGATTGTATGATTGTGATTGTATGATTGTGATTGTATGATTGTGAATGTATGATTGTGATTGTAAGATTGTGATTGTATGATTGTGATTGTATGGAGTGTGATTGTGTGATTGTGGTTGTGCGATTGAGATTGTACGATTGTGATTGTACGATTGTGATTGAATGATTGTGATTGTATGATTATGATTGTATGATTGTGATTGCATGATTGTGATTGTATGATTGTGATTGTATGATTGTGATTGTATGATTGTGATTGTATGATTGTGATTGTATGATTGTGATTGTATGATTGTGATTGTATGATTGTGATAGTATGATTGTGATTGTATGATTGTGATTGTATGATTGTGATTGTATGATTGTGATTGTATGATTGTATTTGGGAGATTGTATTTGGGAGATTGTATTTGGGAGATTGTAATTGTATGATTGCGATTGTATGATTGTGATTGTATGATTGCGATTGTATGAATGCGATTGTATGATTGTGATTGCATAATTGTGATTGTATGATTGTGATTGTATGATTGTGATTGTCTGATTGTGGTTGTATGATTGTGATTGTATGATTGTGATTGTATGATTGTGATTGTACGATTGTGATTGTATGACTGTGATAGTATGATTGTATTTGCGAGATTGTATTTGGGATATTGTAATTGTATGATTGCGATTGTATGATTGTAATTGTATGATTGTGATTGTATGATTGCGATTGTATGATTGTGATTGTATGATTGTGATGTATGATTGTAATTGTATGATTATGATTGTATGATTGTGATTGTATGATTGTGATTGTATGATTGTATTTGGGAGATTGTATTTGGGATATTGTAATTGTATGATTGCGATTGTATGGTTGTGATTGTATGATTGTGATTGTATGATTGTGATTGTATGATTGTATTTGGGAGATTGTATTTGGGATATTGTAATTGTATGATTGCGATTGTATGATTGTGATTGTATGAGTGTGATGTATGATTGTAATTGTATGATTATGATTGTATGATTGTGATTGTATGATTGAGATTGTATGATTGTGATTGTATGCTTGCGATTCTATGATTGTGATTGTATGATTGTGATTGTATGATTGTGATTGTATGATTGTGATTGTATGATTGTATTTGGGAGATTGTATTTGGGAGATTGTATTTGGGAGATTGTAATTGTATGATTGCGATTGTATGATTGTGATTGTATGATTGCGATTGTATGATTGTGATTGTATGATTGTGATGTATGATTGTAATTGTATGATTATGATTGTATGATTGTGATTGTATGATTGTGATAGTATGATTGTATTTGCGAGATTGTATTTGGGATATTGTAATTGTATGATTGCGATTGTATGATTGTAATTGTATGATTGTGATTGTATGATTGCGATTGTATGATTGTGATTGTATGATTGTGATTCTTTGATTGTGATTGTATGATTGTGATTGTATGATTGTGATTGTATGATTGTGATTGTATGATTGTGAAAGTATGATTGTGATTGTAAGATTGTGATTGTATGATTGTGATTGTATGAGTGTGATTGTGTGATTGTGGTTGTGCGATTGAGATTGTACGATTGTGATTGTACGATTGTGATTGAATGATTGTGATTGTATGATTATGATTGTATGATTGTGATTGCATGATTGTGATTGTATGATTGTGATTGTATGATTGTGATTGTATGATTGTGATTGTATGATTGTATTTGCGAGATTGTATTTGGGATATTGTAATTGTATGATTGCGATTGTATGATTGTAATTGCATGATTGTGATTGTATGATTGCGATTGTATGATTGTGATTGTATGATTGTGATGTATGATTGTAATTGTATGATTATGATTGTATGATTGTGATTGTATGATTGTGATTGTATGATTGTATTTGGGAGATTGTATTTGGGATATTGTAATTGTATGATTGCGATTGTATGATTGTGATTGTATGATTGTGATTGTATGATTGTGATTGTATGATTGTATTTGGGAGATTGTATTTGGGATATTGTAATTGTATGATTGCGATTGTATGATTGTGATTGTATGAGTGTGATGTATGAGTGTGGTTGTGTGATTGAGGTTGTGCGATTGAGATTGTACGATTGTGATTGTACGATTGTGATTGAATGATTGTGATTGTATGATTATGATTGTATGATTGTGATTGTATGATTGTGATTGTATGATTGTGATTGTATGATTGTGATTGTATGATTGTGATAGTATGATTGTGATTGTATGATTGTGATTGTATGATTGTGATTGTATGATTGTGATTGTATGATTGTATTTGCGAGATTGTATTTGGGATATTGTAATTGTATGATTGCGATTGTATGATTGTAATTGTATGATTGTGATTGTATGATTGCGATTGTATGATTGTGATTGTATGATTGTGATTCTTTGATTGTGATTGTATGATTGTGATTGTATGATTGTGATTGTATGATTGTGATTGTATGATTGTGATTGTATGATTGTGATTGTATGATTGTGATTGTATGATTGTGATTGTATGATTGTGATTGTATGATTGTGATTGTATGACTGTGATTGTATGATTGTGATTGTATGATTGTGATTGTATGATTGTGATTGTATGATTGTGATTGTCTGGTTGTGATTGTATGATTGTGATTGTATGATTGTGATTGTATGATTGTGAATGTATGATTGTGATTGTAAGATTGTGATTGTATGATTGTGATTGTATGAGTGTGATTGTGTGATTGTGGTTGTGCGATTGAGATTGTACGATTGTGATTGTACGATTGTGATTGAATGATTGTGATTGTATGATTATGATTGTATGATTGTGATTGCATGATTGTGATTGCATGATTGTGATTGTATGATTGTGATTGTATGATTGTGATTGTATGATTGTGATTGTATGATTGTGATTGTATGATTGTGATTGTATGATTGTGATAGTATGATTGTGATTGTATGATTGTGATTGTATGATTGTGATTGTATGATTGTGATTGTATGATTGTATTTGGGAGATTGTATTTGGGAGATTGTAATTGTATGATTGCGATTGTATGATTGTGATTGTATGATTGCGATTGTATGAATGCGATTGTATGATTGTGATTGCATAATTGTGATTGTATGATTGTGATTGTATGATTGTGATTGTCTGATTGTGGTTGTATGATTGTGATTGTATGATTGTGATTGTATGATTGTGATTGTATGATTGTGATTGTATGATTGTGATTGTATGATTGTGATAGTATGATTGTATTTGCGGGATTGTATTTGGGATATTGTAATTGTATGATTGCGATTGTATGATTGTAATTGTATGATTGTGATTGTATGATTGCGATTGTATGATTGTGATTGTATGAATGCGATTGTATGATTGTGATTGTATGATTGTGATTGTATGATTGTAATTGCATGATTATGATTGTGTGATTGTGATTGTATGATTGCGATTGTATGATTGTGATTGTATGATTATGATTGTATTTTTGTGATTGTATGATTGTGATTGTATGATTGTGATTGTATGATTGTGATTGTATGACTGTGATTGTATGATTGTGATTGTATGATTGCTATTGTATGATTGTGATTGTATGATTGTGATTGTATGATTGTGATTGTATGATTGTGATTGTATGATTGTGATTGTACGATTGTGATAGTATGATTGTATTTGGGAGATTGTATTTGGGATATTGTAATTGTATGATTGCGATTGTATGATTGTGATTGTATGATTGTGATTGTATGATTGAGATTGTATGATTGTGATTGTATGCTTGCGATTGTATGAATGTGATTGTATGATTGTGATTGTATGACTGTGATTGTATGATTGTGATTGTATGATTGTGATTGTATGATTGTGAAAGTATGATAGTGATGGTATGATTGTGATTGTATGATTGTGATTGTATGATTGGGATTGTATGAGTGTGATTGTCTGATTGTGGTTGTGCGATTGTGATTGTACGATTGTGATTGTACGATTGTTATTGAATGATTGTGATTGTATGATTCTGATTGTATGATTGTGATTACATGATTGTGATTGTATGATTGTGATTGCATGATTTTGAACGTATGATTGTGATTGTATGATTGTGATTGTATGATTGTGATTGCATGATTGTGATTGTATGATTGTGATTGTATGATTGTGATTGTATGATTGTGATTGTATGATTGTGATTGTATGATTGCGATTGTATGATTGTGATTGTATGATTGTGATTGCATAATTGTGATTGTATGATTGTGATTGTATGATTGTGATTGCATAATTGTGATTGTATGATTGTGATTGTATGATTGTGATTGTCTGATTGTGGTTGTATGATTGTGATTGTATGATTGTGATTGTAAGATTGTGATTGTATGATTGTGATTGTATGATTGTGATTGTATGATTGTATTTGCGAGATTGTATTTGGGATATTGTAATTGTATGATTGCGATTGTATGATTGTAATTGTATGATTATGATTGTATGATTGTGATTGTATGATTGTAATTGTATGATTATGATTGTATGATTGTGATTGTATGAATGCGATTGTATGATTGTGATTGTATGATTGTGATTGTATGATTGTAATTGCATGATTATGATTGTGTGATTGTGATTGTATGATTGCGATTGTATGATTGTGATTGTATGATTATGATTGTATTTTTGTGATTGTATGATTGTGATTGTATGATTGTGATTGTATGATTGTGATTGTATGACTGTGATTGTATGATTGTGATTGTATGATTGCGATTGTATGAATGCGATTGTATGTTTGTGATTGTATGATTGTGATTGTATGATTGTGATTGTACGATTGTGATAGTATGATTGTATTTGGGAGATTGTATTTGGGATATTGTAATTGTATGATTGCGATTGTATGATTGTGATTGTATGATTGTGATGTATGATTGTAATTGTATGATTATGATTGTTTGATTGTGATTGTATGATTGAGATTGTATGATTGTGATTGTATGCTTGCGATTGTATGAATCTGATTGTATGATTGTGATTGTATGACTGTGATTGTATGATTGTGATTGTATGATTGTGATTGTATGTTTGTGAAAGTATGATTGTGATTGTATGATTGTGATTGCATGATTTTGAACGTATGATTGTGATTGTATGATTGTGATTGTATGATTGTGATTGTATGATTGTGATTGTATGATTGTGAAAGTATGATTGTGATGGTATGATTGTGATTGTATGATTGTAATACTATGATTGTGAAAGTATGATTGTGATTGTATGATTGTGATTGTATGATTGCGATTGTATGATTGTAATTGTATGATTATGATTGTATGATTGTGATTGTATGATTGTAATTGTATGATCATGATTGTATGATTGTGATTGTATGAATGCGATTGTATGATTGTGATTGTATGATTCTGATTGTATGATTGTGATTGCATGATTGTGATTGTATGATTGTGATTGCATGATTTTGAACGTATGATTGTGATTGTATGATTGTGAAAGTATGATTGTGATTGTATGATTGTGATTGTATGATTGTGATTGTATGAGTGTGATTGTGTGATTGTGGTTGTGCGATTGAGATTGTACGATTGTGATTGTACGATTGTGATTGAATGATTGTGATTGTATGATTATGATTGTATGATTGTGATTGCATGATTGTGATTGTATGATTGTGATTGTATGATTGTGATTGTATGATTGTGATTGTATGATTGTGATTGTATGATTGTGATTGTCTGATTGTGGTTGTATGATTGTGATTGTATGATTGTGGTTGTATGATTGTGATAGTATGATTGTGATTGTATGATTGTGATTGTATGATTGTGATTGTATGATTGTGATTGTATGATTGTATTTGGGAGATTGTATTTGGGAGATTGTATTTGGGAGATTGTAATTGTATGATTGCGATTGTATGATTGCGATTGTATGAATGCGATTGTATGATTGTGATTGCATAATTGTGATTGTATGATTGTGATTGTATGATTGTGATTGTATGATTGTGATTGTCTGATTGTGGTTGTATGATTGTGATTGTATGATTGTGATTGTATGATTGTGATTGTATGATTGTATTTGGGAGATTGTATTCTGGATATTGTAATTGTATGATTGCGATTGTATGATTGTAATTGTATGATTGTTATTGTATGATTGTGATTGTATGATTGTATTTGGGAGATTGTATTTGGGATATTGTAATTGTATGATTGCGATTGTATGATTGTGATTGTATGAGTGTGATGTATGATTGTAATTGTATGATTATGATTGTATGATTGTGATTGTATGATTGAGATTGTATGATTGTGATTGTATGCTTGCGATTGTATGATTGTGATTGTATGATTGTGATTCTTTGATTGTGATTGTATGATTGTGATTGTATGATTGTGATTGTATGATTGTGGTTGTATGATTGTGATTGTATGATTGAGATTGTATGATTGTGATTGTATGATTGTGATTGTCTGATTGTGATTGTATGATTGTGATTGTATGATTGTGATAGTATGATTGTGAAAGTATGATTGTGGTTGTATGATTGTGATTGTATGATTGTGATTGTATGATTGAGATTGTATGATTGTGATTGTATGATTGCGATTGTATGATTGTCATTGTATGATTGTGATTGTATGATTGTGATTGTATGGTTGTGATTGTATGATTGTGATTGTATGATTGTGATTGTATGATTGAAATTGTATGATTGTGATTGTATGATTGCGATTGTATGATTGTGATTGTATGATTGTGATTGTATGATTGTATTTGCGAGATTGTATTTGGGATATTGTAATTGTATGATTGCGATTGTATGATTGTAATTGTATGATTATGATTGTATGATTGTGATTGTATGAATGCGATTGTATGATTGTGATTGTATGATTGTGATTGTATGATTGTAATAGCATGATTATGATTGTGTGATTGTGATTGTATGATTGCGATTGTATGATTGTGGTTGTATGATTATGATTGTATTTTTGTGATTGTATGATTGTGATTGTATGATTGTGATTGTATGATTGTGATTGTATGATTGTGATTGTATGACTGTGATTGTATGATTGTGATTGTATGATTGCGATTGTATGATTGTGATTGTATGATTGTGATTGTATGATTGTGATTGTATGATTGTGATTGTATGATTGTGATTGTACGATTGTGATAGTATGATTGTATTTGGGAGATTGTATTTGGGATATTGTAATTGTATGATTGCGATTGTATGATTGTGATTGTATGATTGGGACTGTATGAGTGTGATTGTCTGATTGTGGTTGTGCGATTGTGATTGTATGATTGTGATAGTATGATTGTGATTGTATGATTGTGATTGTATGATTGTGATTGTATGATTGTGATTGTATGATTGTGATTGTATGATTGTGGTTGTATGATTGTGATTGTCTGATTGTGATTGTATGATTGTGATTGTATGATTGTGATTGTATGATTGTGAAAGTATGATTGTGATTGTATGATTGTGATTGTATGATTGTGATTGTATGAGTGTGATTGTGTGATTGTGGTTGTGCCATTGAGATTGTACGATTGTGATTGTACGATTGTGATTGAATGATTGTGATTGTATGATTATGATTGTATGATTGTGATTGCATGATTGTGATTGTATGATTGTGATTGTATGATTGTGATTGTATGATTGTGATTGTATGATTGTGATTGTATGATTGTGATTGTATGATTGTGATTGTCTGATTGTGGTTGTATGATTGTGATTGTATGATTGTGATTGTATGATTGTGATAGTATGATTGTGATTGTATGATTGTGATTGTATGATTGTGATTGTATGATTGTATTTGGGAGATTGTATTTGGGAGATTGTAATTGTATGATTGCGATTGTATGATTGTGATTGTATGATTGCGATTGTATGAATGCGATTGTATGATTGTGATTGCATAATTGTGATTGTATGATTGTGATTGTATGATTGTGATTGTCTGATTGTGGTTGTATGATTGTGATTGTATGATTGTGATTGTATGATTGTGATTGTATGATTGTGATTGTATGATTGTGATTGTATGATTGTATTTGCGAGATTGTATTTGGGATATTGTAATTGTATGATTGCGATTGTATGATTGTAATTGTATGATTGTTATTGTATGATTGCGATTGTATGATTGTGATTGTATGATTGTGATGTATGATTGTAATTGTATGATTATGATTGTATGATTGTGATTGTATGATTGTGATTGTATGATTGTGATTGTATGATTGTGATTGTATGATTGTATCTGGGAGATTGTATTTGGGATATTGTAATTGTATGATTGCGATTGTATGATTGTGATTGTATGATTGCGATTGTATGAATGCGATTGTATGATTGTGATTGCATAATTGTGATTGTATGATTGTGATTGTATGATTGTGATTGTCTGATTGTGGTTGTATGATTGTGATTGTATGATTGTGATTGTATGATTGTGATTGTATGATTGTGATTGTATGATTGTGATTGTATGATTGTGATTGTATGATTGTATTTGCGAGATTGTATTTGGGATATTGTAATTGTATGATTGCGATTGTATGATTGTAATTGTATGATTGTTATTGTATGATTGCGATTGTATGATTGTGATTGTATGATTGTGATGTATGATTGTAATTGTATGATTATGATTGTATGATTGTGATTGTATGATTGTGATTGTATGATTGTGATTGTATGATTGTGATTGTATGATTGTATCTGGGAGATTGTATTTGGGATATTGTAATTGTATGATTGCGATTGTATGATTGTGATTGTATGATTGTGATTGTATGATTGTGATTGTATGATTGTATTTAGGAGATTGTATTTGGGATATTGTAATTGTATGATTGCGATTGTATGATTGTGATTGTATGAGTGTGATGTATGCTTGTAATTGTATGATTATGATTGTATGATTGTGATTGTATGATTGAGATTGTATGATTGTGATTGTATGTTTGCGATTGTATGATTGTGATTGTATGATTGTGATTCTTTGATTGTGATTGTATGATTGTGATTGTATGATTGTGATTGTATGATTGTGGTTGTATGATTGTGATTGTATGATTGAGATTGTATGATTGTGATTGTATGATTGTGATTGTCTGATTGTGATTGTATGATTGTGATTGTATGATTGTGATAGTATGATTGTGAAAGTATGATTGTGATTGTATGATTGTGATTGTATGATTGTGATTGTATGATTGAGATTGTATGATTGTGATTGTATGATTGCGATTGTATGATTGTGATTGTATGATTGTGATTGCATGATTGTGATTGCATGATTGTGATTGTATGATTGTGATTGTATGATTGTGATTGTATGATTGTGATTGTATGATTGTGATTGTATGATTGTGATTGTATGATTGTGATAGTATGATTGTGATTGTATGATTGTGATTGTATGATTGTGATTGTATGATTGTGATTGTATGATTGTATTTGGGAGATTGTATTTGGGAGATTGTAATTGTATGATTGCGATTGTATGATTGTGATTGTATGATTGCGATTGTATGAATGCGATTGTATGATTGTGATTGCATAATTGTGATTGTATGATTGTGATTGTATGATTGTGATTGTCTGATTGTGGTTGTATGATTGTGATTGTATGATTGTGATTGTATGATTGTGATTGTATGATTGTGATTGTATGATTGTGATTGTATGATTGTGATAGTATGATTGTATTTGCGGGATTGTATTTGGGATATTGTAATTGTATGATTGCGATTGTATGATTGTAATTGTATGATTGTGATTGTATGATTGCGATTGTATGATTGTGATTGTATGAATGCGATTGTATGATTGTGATTGTATGATTGTGATTGTATGATTGTAATTGCATGATTATGATTGTGTGATTGTGATTGTATGATTGCGATTGTATGATTGTGATTGTATGATTATGATTGTATTTTTGTGATTGTATGATTGTGATTGTATGATTGTGATTGTATGATTGTGATTGTATGACTGTGATTGTATGATTGTGATTGTATGATTGCTATTGTATGATTGTGATTGTATGATTGTGATTGTATGATTGTGATTGTATGATTGTGATTGTATGATTGTGATTGTACGATTGTGATAGTATGATTGTATTTGGGAGATTGTATTTGGGATATTGTAATTGTATGATTGCGATTGTATGATTGTGATTGTATGATTGTGATTGTATGATTGAGATTGTATGATTGTGATTGTATGCTTGCGATTGTATGAATGTGATTGTATGATTGTGATTGTATGACTGTGATTGTATGATTGTGATTGTATGATTGTGATTGTATGATTGTGAAAGTATGATAGTGATGGTATGATTGTGATTGTATGATTGTGATTGTATGATTGGGATTGTATGAGTGTGATTGTCTGATTGTGGTTGTGCGATTGTGATTGTACGATTGTGATTGTACGATTGTTATTGAATGATTGTGATTGTATGATTCTGATTGTATGATTGTGATTACATGATTGTGATTGTATGATTGTGATTGCATGATTTTGAACGTATGATTGTGATTGTATGATTGTGATTGTATGATTGTGATTGCATGATTGTGATTGTATGATTGTGATTGTATGATTGTGATTGTATGATTGTGATTGTATGATTGTGATTGTATGATTGCGATTGTATGATTGTGATTGTATGATTGTGATTGCATAATTGTGATTGTATGATTGTGATTGTATGATTGTGATTGCATAATTGTGATTGTATGATTGTGATTGTATGATTGTGATTGTCTGATTGTGGTTGTATGATTGTGATTGTATGATTGTGATTGTAAGATTGTGATTGTATGATTGTGATTGTATGATTGTGATTGTATGATTGTATTTGCGAGATTGTATTTGGGATATTGTAATTGTATGATTGCGATTGTATGATTGTAATTGTATGATTATGATTGTATGATTGTGATTGTATGATTGTAATTGTATGATTATGATTGTATGATTGTGATTGTATGAATGCGATTGTATGATTGTGATTGTATGATTGTGATTGTATGATTGTAATTGCATGATTATGATTGTGTGATTGTGATTGTATGATTGCGATTGTATGATTGTGATTGTATGATTATGATTGTATTTTTGTGATTGTATGATTGTGATTGTATGATTGTGATTGTATGATTGTGATTGTATGACTGTGATTGTATGATTGTGATTGTATGATTGCGATTGCATGAATGCGATTGTATGTTTGTGATTGTATGATTGTGATTGTATGATTGTGATTGTACGATTGTGATAGTATGATTGTATTTGGGAGATTGTATTTGGGATATTGTAATTGTATGATTGCGATTGTATGATTGTGATTGTATGATTGTGATGTATGATTGTAATTGTATGATTATGATTGTTTGATTGTGATTGTATGATTGAGATTGTATGATTGTGATTGTATGCTTGCGATTGTATGAATCTGATTGTATGATTGTGATTGTATGACTGTGATTGTATGATTGTGATTGTATGATTGTGATTGTATGTTTGTGAAAGTATGATTGTGATTGTATGATTGTGATTGCATGATTTTGAACGTATGATTGTGATTGTATGATTGTGATTGTATGATTGTGATTGTATGATTGTGATTGTATGATTGTGAAAGTATGATTGTGATGGTATGATTGTGATTGTATGATTGTAATACTATGATTGTGAAAGTATGATTGTGATTGTATGATTGTGATTGTATGATTGCGATTGTATGATTGTAATTGTATGATTATGATTGTATGATTGTGATTGTATGATTGTAATTGTATGATCATGATTGTATGATTGTGATTGTATGAATGCGATTGTATGATTGTGATTGTATGATTCTGATTGTATGATTGTGATTGCATGATTGTGATTGTATGATTGTGATTGCATGATTTTGAACGTATGATTGTGATTGTATGATTGTGATTGTATGATTGTGATTGCATGATTGTGATTGTATGATTGTGATTGTATGATTGTGATTCCATTATTGTGATTGTATGATTGTGATTGTCTGATTGTGGTTGTATGATTGTGATTGTATGATTGTGATTGTATGATTGTGATTGTATGATTGTGATTGTATGATTGTGATTGTATGATTGTATTTGCGAGATTGTATTTGGGATATTGTAATTGTATGATTGCGATTGTATGATTGTAATTGTATGATTATGATTGTATGATTGTGATTGTATGAATGCGATTGTATGATTGTGATTGTATGATTGTGATTGTATGATTGTAATTGCATGATTATGATTGTGTGATTGTGATTGTATGATTGCGATTGTATGATTGTGATTGTATGATTATGATTGTATTTTTGTGATTGTATGATTGTGATTGTATGATTGTGATTGTATGATTGTGATTGCATGATTGTGATTGTATGATTGTGATTGTATGATTGTGATTGTATGATTGTGATTGTATGATTGTGATTGTATGATTGCGATTGTATGATTGTGATTGTATGATTGTGATTGCATAATTGTGATTGTATGATTGTGATTGTATGATTGTGATTGCATAATTGTGATTGTATGATTGTGATTGTATGATTGTGATTGTCTGATTGTGGTTGTATGATTGTGATTGTATGATTGTGATTGTAAGATTGTGATTGTATGATTGTGATTGTATGATTGTGATTGTATGATTGTATTTGCGAGATTGTATTTGGGATATTGTAATTGTATGATTGCGATTGTATGATTGTAATTGTATGATTATGATTGTATGATTGTGATTGTATGATTGTAATTGTATGATTATGATTGTATGATTGTGATTGTATGAATGCGATTGTATGATTGTGATTGTATGATTGTGATTGTATGATTGTAATTGCATGATTATGATTGTGTGATTGTGATTGTATGATTGCGATTGTATGATTGTGATTGTATGATTATGATTGTATTTTTGTGATTGTATGATTGTGATTGTATGATTGTGATTGTATGATTGTGATTGTATGACTGTGATTGTATGATTGTGATTGTATGATTGCGATTGCATGAATGCGATTGTATGTTTGTGATTGTATGATTGTGATTGTATGATTGTGATTGTACGATTGTGATAGTATGATTGTATTTGGGAGATTGTATTTGGGATATTGTAATTGTATGATTGCGATTGTATGATTGTGATTGTATGATTGTGATGTATGATTGTAATTGTATGATTATGATTGTTTGATTGTGATTGTATGATTGAGATTGTATGATTGTGATTGTATGCTTGCGATTGTATGAATCTGATTGTATGATTGTGATTGTATGACTGTGATTGTATGATTGTGATTGTATGATTGTGATTGTATGTTTGTGAAAGTATGATTGTGATTGTATGATTGTGATTGCATGATTTTGAACGTATGATTGTGATTGTATGATTGTGATTGTATGATTGTGATTGTATGATTGTGATTGTATGATTGTGAAAGTATGATTGTGATGGTATGATTGTGATTGTATGATTGTAATACTATGATTGTGAAAGTATGATTGTGATTGTATGATTGTGATTGTATGATTGCGATTGTATGATTGTAATTGTATGATTATGATTGTATGATTGTGATTGTATGATTGTAATTGTATGATCATGATTGTATGATTGTGATTGTATGAATGCGATTGTATGATTGTGATTGTATGATTCTGATTGTATGATTGTGATTGCATGATTGTGATTGTATGATTGTGATTGCATGATTTTGAACGTATGATTGTGATTGTATGATTGTGATTGTATGATTGTGATTGCATGATTGTGATTGTATGATTGTGATTGTATGATTGTGATTCCATTATTGTGATTGTATGATTGTGATTGTCTGATTGTGGTTGTATGATTGTGATTGTATGATTGTGATTGTATGATTGTGATTGTATGATTGTGATTGTATGATTGTGATTGTATGATTGTATTTGCGAGATTGTATTTGGGATATTGTAATTGTATGATTGCGATTGTATGATTGTAATTGTATGATTATGATTGTATGATTGTGATTGTATGAATGCGATTGTATGATTGTGATTGTATGATTGTGATTGTATGATTGTAATTGCATGATTATGATTGTGTGATTGTGATTGTATGATTGCGATTGTATGATTGTGATTGTATGATTATGATTGTATTTTTGTGATTGTATGATTGTGATTGTATGATTGTGATTGTATGATTGTGATTGCATGATTGTGATTGTATGATTGTGATTCTATGATTGTGATTGTATGATTGTGTTTGTATGATTGTGATTGTATGATTGTGATTGTATGATTGTGATAGTATGATTGTGATTGTATGATTGTGATTGTATGATTGTGATTGTATGATTGTGATTGTATGATTGTGATTGTATGATTGTGGTTGTATGATTGTGATTGTCTGATTGTGATTGTATGATTGTGATTGTATGATTGTGATTGTATGATTGTGAAAGTATGATTGTGATTGTATGATTGTGATTGTATGATTGTGATTGTATGAGTGTGATTGTGTGATTGTGGTTGTGCGATTGAGATTGTACGATTGTGATTGTACGATTGTGATTGAATGATTGTGATTGTATGATTATGATTGTATGATTGTGATTGCATGATTGTGATTGTATGATTGTGATTGTATGATTGTGATTGTATGATTGTGATTGTATGATTGTGATTGTATGATTGTGATTGTCTGATTGTGGTTGTATGATTGTGATTGTATGATTGTGGTTGTATGATTGTGATAGTATGATTGTGATTGTATGATTGTGATTGTATGATTGTGATTGTATGATTGTGATTGTATGATTGTATTTGGGAGATTGTATTTGGGAGATTGTATTTGGGAGATTGTAATTGTATGATTGCGATTGTATGATTGCGATTGTATGAATGCGATTGTATGATTGTGATTGCATAATTGTGATTGTATGATTGTGATTGTATGATTGTGATTGTATGATTGTGATTGTCTGATTGTGGTTGTATGATTGTGATTGTATGATTGTGATTGTATGATTGTGATTGTATGATTGTATTTGGGAGATTGTATTCTGGATATTGTAATTGTATGATTGCGATTGTATGATTGTAATTGTATGATTGTTATTGTATGATTGTGATTGTATGATTGTATTTGGGAGATTGTATTTGGGATATTGTAATTGTATGATTGCGATTGTATGATTGTGATTGTATGAGTGTGATGTATGATTGTAATTGTATGATTATGATTGTATGATTGTGATTGTATGATTGAGATTGTATGATTGTGATTGTATGCTTGCGATTGTATGATTGTGATTGTATGATTGTGATTCTTTGATTGTGATTGTATGATTGTGATTGTATGATTGTGATTGTATGATTGTGGTTGTATGATTGTGATTGTATGATTGAGATTGTATGATTGTGATTGTATGATTGTGATTGTCTGATTGTGATTGTATGATTGTGATTGTATGATTGTGATAGTATGATTGTGAAAGTATGATTGTGGTTGTATGATTGTGATTGTATGATTGTGATTGTATGATTGAGATTGTATGATTGTGATTGTATGATTGCGATTGTATGATTGTCATTGTATGATTGTGATTGTATGATTGTGATTGTATGGTTGTGATTGTATGATTGTGATTGTATGATTGTGATTGTATGATTGAAATTGTATGATTGTGATTGTATGATTGCGATTGTATGATTGTGATTGTATGATTGTGATTGTATGATTGTATTTGCGAGATTGTATTTGGGATATTGTAATTGTATGATTGCGATTGTATGATTGTAATTGTATGATTATGATTGTATGATTGTGATTGTATGAATGCGATTGTATGATTGTGATTGTATGATTGTGATTGTATGATTGTAATAGCATGATTATGATTGTGTGATTGTGATTGTATGATTGCGATTGTATGATTGTGGTTGTATGATTATGATTGTATTTTTGTGATTGTATGATTGTGATTGTATGATTGTGATTGTATGATTGTGATTGTATGATTGTGATTGTATGACTGTGATTGTATGATTGTGATTGTATGATTGCGATTGTATGATTGTGATTGTATGATTGTGATTGTATGATTGTGATTGTATGATTGTGATTGTATGATTGTGATTGTACGATTGTGATAGTATGATTGTATTTGGGAGATTGTATTTGGGATATTGTAATTGTATGATTGCGATTGTATGATTGTGATTGTATGATTGGGACTGTATGAGTGTGATTGTCTGATTGTGGTTGTGCGATTGTGATTGTATGATTGTGATAGTATGATTGTGATTGTATGATTGTGATTGTATGATTGTGATTGTATGATTGTGATTGTATGATTGTGATTGTATGATTGTGGTTGTATGATTGTGATTGTCTGATTGTGATTGTATGATTGTGATTGTATGATTGTGATTGTATGATTGTGAAAGTATGATTGTGATTGTATGATTGTGATTGTATGATTGTGATTGTATGAGTGTGATTGTGTGATTGTGGTTGTGCCATTGAGATTGTACGATTGTGATTGTACGATTGTGATTGAATGATTGTGATTGTATGATTATGATTGTATGATTGTGATTGCATGATTGTGATTGTATGATTGTGATTGTATGATTGTGATTGTATGATTGTGATTGTATGATTGTGATTGTATGATTGTGATTGTATGATTGTGATTGTCTGATTGTGGTTGTATGATTGTGATTGTATGATTGTGATTGTATGATTGTGATAGTATGATTGTGATTGTATGATTGTGATTGTATGATTGTGATTGTATGATTGTATTTGGGAGATTGTATTTGGGAGATTGTAATTGTATGATTGCGATTGTATGATTGTGATTGTATGATTGCGATTGTATGAATGCGATTGTATGATTGTGATTGCATAATTGTGATTGTATGATTGTGATTGTATGATTGTGATTGTCTGATTGTGGTTGTATGATTGTGATTGTATGATTGTGATTGTATGATTGTGATTGTATGATTGTGATTGTATGATTGTGATTGTATGATTGTATTTGCGAGATTGTATTTGGGATATTGTAATTGTATGATTGCGATTGTATGATTGTAATTGTATGATTGTTATTGTATGATTGCGATTGTATGATTGTGATTGTATGATTGTGATGTATGATTGTAATTGTATGATTATGATTGTATGATTGTGATTGTATGATTGTGATTGTATGATTGTGATTGTATGATTGTGATTGTATGATTGTATCTGGGAGATTGTATTTGGGATATTGTAATTGTATGATTGCGATTGTATGATTGTGATTGTATGATTGCGATTGTATGAATGCGATTGTATGATTGTGATTGCATAATTGTGATTGTATGATTGTGATTGTATGATTGTGATTGTCTGATTGTGGTTGTATGATTGTGATTGTATGATTGTGATTGTATGATTGTGATTGTATGATTGTGATTGTATGATTGTGATTGTATGATTGTGATTGTATGATTGTATTTGCGAGATTGTATTTGGGATATTGTAATTGTATGATTGCGATTGTATGATTGTAATTGTATGATTGTTATTGTATGATTGCGATTGTATGATTGTGATTGTATGATTGTGATGTATGATTGTAATTGTATGATTATGATTGTATGATTGTGATTGTATGATTGTGATTGTATGATTGTGATTGTATGATTGTGATTGTATGATTGTATCTGGGAGATTGTATTTGGGATATTGTAATTGTATGATTGCGATTGTATGATTGTGATTGTATGATTGTGATTGTATGATTGTGATTGTATGATTGTATTTAGGAGATTGTATTTGGGATATTGTAATTGTATGATTGCGATTGTATGATTGTGATTGTATGAGTGTGATGTATGCTTGTAATTGTATGATTATGATTGTATGATTGTGATTGTATGATTGAGATTGTATGATTGTGATTGTATGTTTGCGATTGTATGATTGTGATTGTATGATTGTGATTCTTTGTTTGTGATTGTATGATTGTGATTGTATGATTGTGATTGTATGATTGTGGTTGTATGATTGTGATTGTATGATTGAGATTGTATGATTGTGATTGTATGATTGTGATTGTCTGATTGTGATTGTATGATTGTGATTGTATGATTGTGATAGTATGATTGTGAAAGTATGATTGTGATTGTATGATTGTGATTGTATGATTGTGATTGTATGATTGAGATTGTATGATTGTGATTGTATGATTGCGATTGTATGATTGTGATTGTATGATTGTGATTGTACGATTGTGATTGTATGGTTGTGATTGTATGATTGTGATTGTATGATTGTGATTGTATGATTGAAATTGTATGATTGTGATTGTATGATTGCGATTGTATGATTGTGATTGTATGATTGTATTTGCGAGATTGTATTTGGGATATTGTAATTGTATGATTGCGATTGTATGATTGTAATTGTATGATTATGATTGTATGATTGTGATAGTATGATTGTGAAAGTATGATTGTGATTGTATGATTGTGATTGTATGATTGTGATTGTATGATTGAGATTGTATGATTGTGATTGTATGATTGCGATTGTATGATTGCGATGGTATGATTGTGGTTGTATGATTATGATTGTATTTTTGTGATTGTATGATTGTGATTGTATGATTGTGATTGTATGATTGTGATTGTATGACTGTGATTCTATGATTGTGATTGTATGATTGCGATTGTATGATTGTGATTGTATGATTGTGATTGTATGATTGTGATTGTATGATTGTGATTGTATGATTGTGATTGTACGATTGTGATAGTATGATTGTATTTGGGAGATTGTATTTGGGATATTGTAATTGTATGATTGCGATTGTATGATTGTGATTGTATGATTGTGATGTATGATTGTAATTGTATGATTATGATTGTTTGATTGTGATTGTATGATTGAGATTGTATGATTGTGATTGTATGCTTGCGATTGTATGAATGTGATTGTATGATTGTGATTGTATGACTGTGATTGTATGATTGTGATTGTATGATTGTGATTGTATGATTGTGATTGTCTGATTGTGATTGTATGATTGTGATTGTATGATTGTGATTGTATGATTGTGAAAGTATGATTGTGATTGTATGATTGTTATTGTATGATTGTGATTGTATGATTGTGATTGTATGATTGTGATTGTATGAGTGTGATTGTGTGATTGAGGTTGTGCGATTGAGATTGTACGATTGTGATTGTACGATTGTGATTGAATGATTGTGATTGTATGATTATGATTGTATGATTGTGATTGCATGATTGTGATTGTATGATTGTGATTGTATGATTGTTATTGTATGATTGTGATTGTATGATTGTGATTGTATGATTGTGATTGTATGAGTGTGATTGTGTGATTGAGGTTGTGCGATTGAGATTGTACGATTGTGATTGTACGATTGTAATTGAATGATTGTGATTGTATGATTATGATTGTATGATTGTGATTGCATGATTGTGATTGTATGATTGTGATTGTATGATTGTGATTGTATGATTGTGATTGTATGATTGTGATTGTATGACTGTGATTGTATGATTGTGATTGTATGATTGTGATAGTATGATTGTGATTGTATGATTGTGATTGTATGATTGTGATTGTATGATTGTATTTGCGAGATTGTATTTGGGATATTGTAATTGTATGATTGCGATTGTATGATTGTAATTGTATGATTGTGATTGTATGATTGCGATTGTATGATTGTGATTGTATGATTGTGATTCTTTGATTGTGATTGTATGATTGTGATTGTATGATTGTGATTGTATGATTGTGATTGTATGATTGTGATTGTATGATTGTGATTGTATGATTGTGATTGTATGATTGTGATTGTATGATTGTGATTGTATGATTGTGATTGTATGATTGTGATTGTATGATTGTGATTGTATGACTGTGATTGTATGATTGTGATTGTATGATTGTGATTGTATGATTGTGATTGTATGATTGTGATTGTATGATTGTGATTGTCTGGTTGTGATTGTATGATTGTGATTGTATGATTGTGATTGTATGATTGTGAATGTATGATTGTGATTGTAAGATTGTGATTGTATGATTGTGATTGTATGGAGTGTGATTGTGTGATTGTGGTTGTGCGATTGAGATTGTACGATTGTGATTGTACGATTGTGATTGAATGATTGTGATTGTATGATTATGATTGTATGATTGTGATTGCATGATTGTGATTGTATGATTGTGATTGTATGATTGTGATTGTATGATTGTGATTGTATGATTGTGATTGTATGATTGTGATTGTATGATTGTGATTGTATGATTGTGATAGTATGATTGTGATTGTATGATTGTGATTGTATGATTGTGATTGTATGATTGTGATTGTATGATTGTATTTGGGAGATTGTATTTGGGAGATTGTATTTGGGAGATTGTAATTGTATGATTGCGATTGTATGATTGTGATTGTATGATTGCGATTGTATGAATGCGATTGTATGATTGTGATTGCATAATTGTGATTGTATGATTGTGATTATATGATTGTGATTGTCTGATTGTGGTTGTATGATTGTGATTGTATGATTGTGATTGTATGATTGTGATTGTATGATTGTGATTGTATGACTGTGATAGTATGATTGTATTTGCGAGATTGTATTTGGGATATTGTAATTGTATGATTGCGATTGTATGATTGTAATTGTATGATTGTGATTGTATGATTGTGATTGTATGATTGTGATGTATGATTGTAATTGTATGATTATGATTGTATGATTGTGATTGTATGATTGTGATTGTATGA
The DNA here is from genome assembly GCF_050947335.1 of Megachile rotundata. NCBI lineage: Eukaryota > Metazoa > Arthropoda > Insecta > Hymenoptera > Megachilidae > Megachile > Megachile rotundata. Next base: position 122,197 of record NW_027473323.1, on the reverse strand, counting down.
TTGTATTTGGGAGATTGTATTTGGGATATTGTAATTGTATGATTGCGATTGTATGGTTGTGATTGTATGATTGTGATTGTATGATTGTGATTGTATGATTGTATTTGGGAGATTGTATTTGGGATATTGTAATTGTATGATTGCGATTGTATGATTGTGATTGTATGAGTGTGATGTATGATTGTAATTGTATGATTATGATTGTATGATTGTGATTGTATGATTGAGATTGTATGATTGTGATTGTATGCTTGCGATTCTATGATTGTGATTGTATGATTGTGATTGTATGATTGTGATTGTATGATTGTGATTGTATGATTGTATTTGGGAGATTGTATTTGGGAGATTGTATTTGGGAGATTGTAATTGTATGATTGCGATTGTATGATTGTGATTGTATGATTGCGATTGTATGATTGTGATTGTATGATTGTGATGTATGATTGTAATTGTATGATTATGATTGTATGATTGTGATTGTATGATTGTGATAGTATGATTGTATTTGCGAGATTGTATTTGGGATATTGTAATTGTATGATTGCGATTGTATGATTGTAATTGTATGATTGTGATTGTATGATTGCGATTGTATGATTGTGATTGTATGATTGTGATTCTTTGATTGTGATTGTATGATTGTGATTGTATGATTGTGATTGTATGATTGTGATTGTATGATTGTGAAAGTATGATTGTGATTGTAAGATTGTGATTGTATGATTGTGATTGTATGAGTGTGATTGTGTGATTGTGGTTGTGCGATTGAGATTGTACGATTGTGATTGTACGATTGTGATTGAATGATTGTGATTGTATGATTATGATTGTATGATTGTGATTGCATGATTGTGATTGTATGATTGTGATTGTATGATTGTGATTGTATGATTGTGATTGTATGATTGTATTTGCGAGATTGTATTTGGGATATTGTAATTGTATGATTGCGATTGTATGATTGTAATTGCATGATTGTGATTGTATGATTGCGATTGTATGATTGTGATTGTATGATTGTGATGTATGATTGTAATTGTATGATTATGATTGTATGATTGTGATTGTATGATTGTGATTGTATGATTGTATTTGGGAGATTGTATTTGGGATATTGTAATTGTATGATTGCGATTGTATGATTGTGATTGTATGATTGTGATTGTATGATTGTGATTGTATGATTGTATTTGGGAGATTGTATTTGGGATATTGTAATTGTATGATTGCGATTGTATGATTGTGATTGTATGAGTGTGATGTATGAGTGTGGTTGTGTGATTGAGGTTGTGCGATTGAGATTGTACGATTGTGATTGTACGATTGTGATTGAATGATTGTGATTGTATGATTATGATTGTATGATTGTGATTGTATGATTGTGATTGTATGATTGTGATTGTATGATTGTGATTGTATGATTGTGATAGTATGATTGTGATTGTATGATTGTGATTGTATGATTGTGATTGTATGATTGTGATTGTATGATTGTGATTGTATGATTGTATTTGCGAGATTGTATTTGGGATATTGTAATTGTATGATTGCGATTGTATGATTGTAATTGTATGATTGTGATTGTATGATTGCGATTGTATGATTGTGATTGTATGATTGTGATTCTTTGATTGTGATTGTATGATTGTGATTGTATGATTGTGATTGTATGATTGTGATTGTATGATTGTGATTGTATGATTGTGATTGTATGATTGTGATTGTATGATTGTGATTGTATGATTGTGATTGTATGATTGTGATTGTATGACTGTGATTGTATGATTGTGATTGTATGATTGTGATTGTATGATTGTGATTGTATGATTGTGATTGTCTGGTTGTGATTGTATGATTGTGATTGTATGATTGTGATTGTATGATTGTGAATGTATGATTGTGATTGTAAGATTGTGATTGTATGATTGTGATTGTATGAGTGTGATTGTGTGATTGTGGTTGTGCGATTGAGATTGTACGATTGTGATTGTACGATTGTGATTGAATGATTGTGATTGTATGATTATGATTGTATGATTGTGATTGCATGATTGTGATTGTATGATTGTGATTGTATGATTGTGATTGTATGATTGTGATTGTATGATTGTGATTGTATGATTGTGATTGTATGATTGTGATTGTATGATTGTGATAGTATGATTGTGATTGTATGATTGTGATTGTATGATTGTGATTGTATGATTGTGATTGTATGATTGTATTTGGGAGATTGTATTTGGGAGATTGTAATTGTATGATTGCGATTGTATGATTGTGATTGTATGATTGCGATTGTATGAATGCGATTGTATGATTGTGATTGCATAATTGTGATTGTATGATTGTGATTGTATGATTGTGATTGTCTGATTGTGGTTGTATGATTGTGATTGTATGATTGTGATTGTATGATTGTGATTGTATGATTGTATTTGGGAGATTGTATTTGGGATATTGTAATTGTATGATTGTATTTGCGAGATTGTATTTGGGATATTGTAATTGTATGATTGCGATTGTATGATTGTAATTGTATGATTGTTATTGTATGATTGCGATTGTATGATTGTGATTGTATGATTGTGATGTATGATTGTAATTGTATGATTATGATTGTATGATTGTGATTGTATGATTGTGATTGTATGATTGTATTTGGGAGATTGTATTTGGGATATTGTAATTGTATGATTGCGATTGTATGATTGTGATTGTATGATTGCGATTGTATGAATGCGATTGTATGATTGTGATTGCATAATTGTGATTGTATGATTGTGATTGTATGATTGTGATTGTCTGATTGTGGTTGTATGATTGTGATTGTATGATTGTGATTGTATGATTGTGATTGTATGATTGTGATTGTATGATTGTGATTGTATGATTGTATTTGCGAGATTGTATTCTGGATATTGTAATTGTATGATTGCGATTGTATGATTGTAATTGTATGATTGTTATTGTATGATTGTGATTGTATGATTGTATTTGGGAGATTGTATTTGGGATATTGTAATTGTATGATTGCGATTGTATGATTGTGATTGTATGAGTGTGATGTATGATTGTAATTGTATGATTATGATTGTATGATTGTGATTGTATGATTGAGATTATATGATTGTGATTGTATGCTTGCGATTGTATGATTGTGATTGTATGATTGTGATTCTTTGATTGTGATTGTATGATTGTGATTGTATGATTGTGATTGTATGATTGTGGTTGTATGATTGTGATTGTATGATTGAGATTGTATGATTGTGATTGTATGATTGTGATTGTCTGATTGTGATTGTATGATTGTGATTGTATGATTGTGATAGTATGATTGTGAAAGTATGATTGTGGTTGTATGATTGTGATTGTATGATTGTGATTGTATGATTGAGATTGTATGATTGTGATTGTATGATTGCGATTGTATGATTGTCATTGTATGATTGTGATTGTATGATTGTGATTGTATGGTTGTGATTGTATGATTGTGATTGTATGATTGTGATTGTATGATTGAAATTGTATGATTGTGATTGTATGATTGCGATTGTATGATTGTGATTGTATGATTGTGATTGTATGATTGTATTTGCGAGATTGTATTTGGGATATTGTAATTGTATGATTGCGATTGTATGATTGTAATTGTATGATTATGATTGTATGATTGTGATTGTATGAATGCGATTGTATGATTGTGATTGTATGATTGTGATTGTATGATTGTAATAGCATGATTATGATTGTGTGATTGTGATTGTATGATTGCGATTGTATGATTGTGGTTGTATGATTATGATTGTATTTTTGTGATTGTATGATTGTGATTGTATGATTGTGATTGTATGATTGTGATTGTATGACTGTGATTGTATGATTGTGATTGTATGATTGCGATTGTATGATTGTGATTGTATGATTGTGATTGTATGATTGTGATTGTATGATTGTGATTGTATGATTGTGATTGTACGATTGTGATAGTATGATTGTATTTGGGAGATTGTATTTGGGATATTGTAATTGTATGATTGCGATTGTATGATTGTGATTGTATGATTGGGACTGTATGAGTGTGATTGTCTGATTGTGGTTGTGCGATTGTGATTGTATGATTGTGATAGTATGATTGTGATTGTATGATTGTGATTGTATGATTGTGATTGTATGATTGTGATTGTATGATTGTGATTGTATGATTGTGGTTGTATGATTGTGATTGTCTGATTGTGATTGTATGATTGTGATTGTATGATTGTGATTGTATGATTGTGAAAGTATGATTGTGATTGTATGATTGTGATTGTATGATTGTGATTGTATGAGTGTGATTGTGTGATTGTGGTTGTGCCATTGAGATTGTACGATTGTGATTGTACGATTGTGATTGAATGATTGTGATTGTATGATTATGATTGTATGATTGTGATTGCATGATTGTGATTGTATGATTGTGATTGTATGATTGTGATTGTATGATTGTGATTGTATGATTGTGATTGTATGATTGTGATTGTATGATTGTGATTGTATGATTGTGATTGTCTGATTGTGGTTGTATGATTGTGATTGTATGATTGTGATTGTATGATTGTGATAGTATGATTGTGATTGTATGATTGTGATTGTATGATTGTGATTGTATGATTGTATTTGGGAGATTGTATTTGGGAGATTGTAATTGTATGATTGCGATTGTATGATTGTGATTGTATGATTGCGATTGTATGAATGCGATTGTATGATTGTGATTGCATAATTGTGATTGTATGATTGTGATTGTATGATTGTGATTGTCTGATTGTGGTTGTATGATTGTGATTGTATGATTGTGATTGTATGATTGTGATTGTATGATTGTGATTGTATGATTGCGATTGTATGATTGTATTTGCGAGATTGTATTTGGGATATTGTAATTGTATGATTGCGATTGTATGATTGTAATTGTATGATTGTTATTGTATGATTGCGATTGTATGATTGTGATTGTATGATTGTGATGTATGATTGTAATTGTATGATTATGATTGTATGATTGTGATTGTATGATTGTGATTGTATGATTGTGATTGTATGATTGTGATTGTATGATTGTATCTGGGAGATTGTATTTGGGATATTGTAATTGTATGATTGCGATTGTATGATTGTGATTGTATGATTGCGATTGTATGAATGCGATTGTATGATTGTGATTGCATAATTGTGATTGTATGATTGTGATTGTATGATTGTGATTGTCTGATTGTGGTTGTATGATTGTGATTGTATGATTGTGATTGTATGATTGTGATTGTATGATTGTGATTGTATGATTGTGATTGTATGATTGTGATTGTATGATTGTATTTGCGAGATTGTATTTGGGATATTGTAATTGTATGATTGCGATTGTATGATTGTAATTGTATGATTGTTATTGTATGATTGCGATTGTATGATTGTGATTGTATGATTGTGATGTATGATTGTAATTGTATGATTATGATTGTATGATTGTGATTGTATGATTGTGATTGTATGATTGTGATTGTATGATTGTGATTGTATGATTGTATCTGGGAGATTGTATTTGGGATATTGTAATTGTATGATTGCGATTGTATGATTGTGATTGTATGATTGTGATTGTATGATTGTGATTGTATGATTGTATTTAGGAGATTGTATTTGGGATATTGTAATTGTATGATTGCGATTGTATGATTGTAATTGTATGATTGTGATTGTATGATTGTGATTGTATGATTGTGATTGTATGATTGTGATGTATGATTGTAATTGTATGATTATGATTGTATGATTGTGATTGTATGATTGTGATTGTATGATTGTATTTGGGAGATTGTATTTGGGATATTGTAATTGTATGATTGCGATTGTATGATTGTGATTGTATGAGTGTGATGTATGATTGTAATTGTATGATTATGATTGTATGATTGTGATTGTATGATTGAGATTGTATGATTGTGATTGTATGCTTGCGATTCTATGATTGTGATTGTATGATTGTGATTGTATGATTGTGATTGTATGATTGTGATTGTATGATTGTATTTGGGAGATTGTATTTGGGAGATTGTATTTGGGAGATTGTAATTGTATGATTGCGATTGTATGATTGTGATTGTATGATTGCGATTGTATGATTGTGATTGTATGATTGTGATGTATGATTGTAATTGTATGATTATGATTGTATGATTGTGATTGTATGATTGTGATAGTATGATTGTATTTGCGAGATTGTATTTGGGATATTGTAATTGTATGATTGCGATTGTATGATTGTAATTGTATGATTGTGATTGTATGATTGCGATTGTATGATTGTGATTGTATGATTGTGATTCTTTGATTGTGATTGTATGATTGTGATTGTATGATTGTGATTGTATGATTGTGATTGTATGATTGTGAAAGTATGATTGTGATTGTAAGATTGTGATTGTATGATTGTGATTGTATGAGTGTGATTGTGTGATTGTGGTTGTGCGATTGAGATTGTACGATTGTGATTGTACGATTGTGATTGAATGATTGTGATTGTATGATTATGATTGTATGATTGTGATTGCATGATTGTGATTGTATGATTGTGATTGTATGATTGTGATTGTATGATTGTGATTGTATGATTGTATTTGCGAGATTGTATTTGGGATATTGTAATTGTATGATTGCGATTGTATGATTGTAATTGCATGATTGTGATTGTATGATTGCGATTGTATGATTGTGATTGTATGATTGTGATGTATGATTGTAATTGTATGATTATGATTGTATGATTGTGATTGTATGATTGTGATTGTATGATTGTATTTGGGAGATTGTATTTGGGATATTGTAATTGTATGATTGCGATTGTATGATTGTGATTGTATGATTGTGATTGTATGATTGTGATTGTATGATTGTATTTGGGAGATTGTATTTGGGATATTGTAATTGTATGATTGCGATTGTATGATTGTGATTGTATGAGTGTGATGTATGAGTGTGGTTGTGTGATTGAGGTTGTGCGATTGAGATTGTACGATTGTGATTGTTCGATTGTGATTGAATGATTGTGATTGTATGATTATGATTGTATGATTGTGATTGTATGATTGTGATTGTATGATTGTGATTGTATGATTGTGATTGTATGATTGTGATAGTATGATTGTGATTGTATGATTGTGATTGTATGATTGTGATTGTATGATTGTGATTGTATGATTGTGATTGTATGATTGTATTTGCGAGATTGTATTTGGGATATTGTAATTGTATGATTGCGATTGTATGATTGTAATTGTATGATTGTGATTGTATGATTGCGATTGTATGATTGTGATTGTATGATTGTGATTCTTTGATTGTGATTGTATGATTGTGATTGTATGATTGTGATTGTATGATTGTGATTGTATGATTGTGATTGTATGATTGTGATTGTATGATTGTGATTGTATGATTGTGATTGTATGATTGTGATTGTATGATTGTGATTGTATGACTGTGATTGTATGATTGTGATTGTATGATTGTGATTGTATGATTGTGATTGTATGATTGTGATTGTCTGGTTGTGATTGTATGATTGTGATTGTATGATTGTGATTGTATGATTGTGAATGTATGATTGTGATTGTAAGATTGTGATTGTATGATTGTGATTGTATGAGTGTGATTGTGTGATTGTGGTTGTGCGATTGAGATTGTACGATTGTGATTGTACGATTGTGATTGAATGATTGTGATTGTATGATTATGATTGTATGATTGTGATTGCATGATTGTGATTGTATGATTGTGATTGTATGATTGTGATTGTATGATTGTGATTGTATGATTGTGATTGTATGATTGTGATTGTATGATTGTGATTGTATGATTGTGATAGTATGATTGTGATTGTATGATTGTGATTGTATGATTGTGATTGTATGATTGTGATTGTATGATTGTATTTGGGAGATTGTATTTGGGAGATTGTAATTGTATGATTGCGATTGTATGATTGTGATTGTATGATTGCGATTGTATGAATGCGATTGTATGATTGTGATTGCATAATTGTGATTGTATGATTGTGATTGTATGATTGTGATTGTCTGATTGTGGTTGTATGATTGTGATTGTATGATTGTGATTGTATGATTGTGATTGTATGATTGTGATTGTATGATTGTGATTGTATGATTGTGATAGTATGATTGTATTTGCGAGATTGTATTTGGGATATTGTAATTGTATGATTGCGATTGTATGATTGTAATTGTATGATTGTGATTGTATGATTGCGATTGTATGATTGTGATTGTATGAATGCGATTGTATGATTGTGATTGTATGATTGTGATTGTATGATTGTAATTGCATGATTATGATTGTGTGATTGTGATTGTATGATTGCGATTGTATGATTGTGATTGTATGATTATGATTGTATTTTTGTGATTGTATGGTTGTGATTGTATGATTGTGATTGTATGATTGTGATTGTATGACTGTGATTGTATGATTGTGATTGTATGATTGCTATTGTATGATTGTGATTGTATGATTGTGATTGTATGATTGTGATTGTATGATTGTGATTGTATGATTGTGATTGTACGATTGTGATAGTATGATTGTATTTGGGAGATTGTATTTGGGATATTGTAATTGTATGATTGCGATTGTATGATTGTGATTGTATGATTGTGATTGTATGATTGAGATTGTATGATTGTGATTGTATGCTTGCGATTGTATGAATGTGATTGTATGATTGTGATTGTATGACTGTGATTGTATGATTGTGATTGTATGATTGTGATTGTATGATTGTGAAAGTATGATAGTGATGGTATGATTGTGATTGTATGATTGTGATTGTATGATTGGGATTGTATGAGTGTGATTGTCTGATTGTGGTTGTGCGATTGTGATTGTACGATTGTGATTGTACGATTGTTATTGAATGATTGTGATTGTATGATTCTGATTGTATGATTGTGATTACATGATTGTGATTGTATGATTGTGATTGCATGATTTTGAACGTATGATTGTGATTGTATGATTGTGATTGTATGATTGTGATTGCATGATTGTGATTGTATGATTGTGATTGTATGATTGTGATTGTATGATTGTGATTGTATGATTGTGATTGTATGATTGTGATTGTATGATTGCGATTGTATGATTGTGATTGTATGATTGTGATTGCATAATTGTGATTGTATGATTGTGATTGTATGATTGCGATTGCATAATTGTGATTGTATGATTGTGATTGTATGATTGTGATTGTCTGATTGTGGTTGTATGATTGTGATTGTATGATTGTGATTGTAAGATTGTGATTGTATGATTGTGATTGTATGATTGTGATTGTATGATTGTATTTGCGAGATTGTATTTGGGATATTGTAATTGTATGATTGCGATTGTATGATTGTAATTGTATGATTATGATTGTATGATTGTGATTGTATGATTGTAATTGTATGATTATGATTGTATGATTGTGATTGTATGAATGCGATTGTATGATTGTGATTGTATGATTGTGATTGTATGATTGTAATTGCATGATTATGATTGTGTGATTGTGATTGTATGATTGCGATTGTATGATTGTGATTGTATGATTATGATTGTATTTTTGTGATTGTATGATTGTGATTGTATGATTGTGATTGTATGATTGTGATTGTATGACTGTGATTGTATGATTGTGATTGTATGATTGCGATTGTATGAATGCGATTGTATGTTTGTGATTGTATGATTGTGATTGTATGATTGTGATTGTACGATTGTGATAGTATGATTGTATTTGGGAGATTGTATTTGGGATATTGTAATTGTATGATTGCGATTGTATGATTGTGATTGTATGATTGTGATGTATGATTGTAATTGTATGATTATGATTGTTTGATTGTGATTGTATGATTGAGATTGTATGATTGTGATTGTATGCTTGCGATTGTATGAATCTGATTGTATGATTGTGATTGTATGACTGTGATTGTATGATTGTGATTGTATGATTGTGATTGTATGTTTGTGAAAGTATGATTGTGATTGTATGATTGTGATTGCATGATTTCGAACGTATGATTGTGATTGTATGATTGTGATTGTATGATTGTGATTGTATGATTGTGATTGTATGATTGTGAAAGTATGATTGTGATGGTATGATTGTGATTGTATGATTGTAATACTATGATTGTGAAAGTATGATTGTGATTGTATGATTGTGATTGTATGATTGCGATTGTATGATTGTAATTGTATGATTATGATTGTATGATTGTGATTGTATGATTGTAATTGTATGATCATGATTGTATGATTGTGATTGTATGAATGCGATTGTATGATTGTGATTGTATGATTCTGATTGTATGATTGTGATTGCATGATTGTGATTGTATGATTGTGATTGCATGATTTTGAACGTATGATTGTGATTGTATGATTGTGATTGTATGATTGTGATTGCATGATTGTGATTGTATGATTGTGATTGTATGATTGTGATTCCATTATTGTGATTGTATGATTGTGATTGTCTGATTGTGGTTGTATGATTGTGATTGTATGATTGTGATTGTATGATTGTGATTGTATGATTGTGATTGTATGATTGTGATTGTATGATTGTGATTGTATGATTGTGATTGTATGATTGTATTTGGGATATTGTAATTGTATGATTGCGATTGTATGATTGTAATTGTATGATTATGATTGTATGATTGTGATTGTATGAATGCGATTGTATGATTGTGATTGTATGATTGTGATTGTATGATTGTAATTGCATGATTATGATTGTGTGATTGTGATTGTATGATTGCGATTGTATGATTGTGATTGTATGATTATGATTGTATTTTTGTGATTGTATGATTGTGATTGTATGATTGTGATTGTATGATTGTGATTGCATGATTGTGATTGTATGATTGTGATTCTATGATTGTGATTGTATGATTGTGTTTGTATGATTGTGATTGTATGATTGTGATTGTATGATTGTGATAGTATGATTGTGATTGTATGATTGTGATTGTATGATTGTGATTGTATGATTGTGATTGTATGATTGTGATTGTATGATTGTGGTTGTATGATTGTGATTGTCTGATTGTGATTGTATGATTGTGATTGTATGATTGTGATTGTATGATTGTGAAAGTATGATTGTGATTGTATGATTGTGATTGTATGATTGTGATTGTATGAGTGTGATTGTGTGATTGTGGTTGTGCGATTGAGATTGTACGATTGTGATTGTACGATTGTGATTGAATGATTGTGATTGTATGATTATGATTGTATGATTGTGATTGCATGATTGTGATTGTATGATTGTGATTGTATGATTGTGATTGTATGATTGTGATTGTATGATTGTGATTGTATGATTGTGATTGTCTGATTGTGGTTGTATGATTGTGATTGTATGATTGTGGTTGTATGATTGTGATAGTATGATTGTGATTGTATGATTGTGATTGTATGATTGTATTTGGGAGATTGTATTTGGGATATTGTAATTGTATGATTGTATTTGCGAGATTGTATTTGGGATATTGTAATTGTATGATTGCGATTGTATGATTGTAATTGTATGATTGTTATTGTATGATTGCGATTGTATGATTGTGATTGTATGATTGTGATGTATGATTGTAATTGTATGATTATGATTGTATGATTGTGATTGTATGATTGTGATTGTATGATTGTATTTGGGAGATTGTATTTGGGATATTGTAATTGTATGATTGCGATTGTATGATTGTGATTGTATGATTGCGATTGTATGAATGCGATTGTATGATTGTGATTGCATAATTGTGATTGTATGATTGTGATTGTATGATTGTGATTGTCTGATTGTGGTTGTATGATTGTGATTGTATGATTGTGATTGTATGATTGTGATTGTATGATTGTGATTGTATGATTGTGATTGTATGATTGTATTTGCGAGATTGTATTCTGGATATTGTAATTGTATGATTGCGATTGTATGATTGTAATTGTATGATTGTTATTGTATGATTGCGATTGTATGATTGTGATTGTATGATTGTGATGTATGATTGTAATTGTATGATTATGATTGTATGATTGTGATTGTATGATTGTGATTGTATGATTGTGATTGTATGATTGTATTTGGGAGATTGTATTTGGGATATTGTAATTGTATGATTGCGATTGTATGATTGTGATTGTATGATTGTGATTGTATGATTGTGATTGTATGATTGTGATTGTATGATTGTATTTAGGAGATTGTATTTGGGATATTGTGATTGTATGATTGCGATTGTATGATTGTGATTGTATGAGTGTGATGTATGATTGTAATTGTATGATTATGATTGTATGATTGTGATTGTATGATTGAGATTGTATGATTGTGATTGTATGCTTGCGATTGTATGATTGTGATTGTATGATTGTGATTCTTTGATTGTGATTGTATGATTGTGATTGTATGATTGTGATTGTATGATTGTGATTGTATGATTGTGATTGTATGATTGTGGTTGTATGATTGTGATTGTATGATTGAGATTGTATGATTGTGATTGTATGATTGTGATTGTCTGATTGTGATTGTATGATTGTGATTGTATGATTGTGATAGTATGATTGTGAAAGTATGATTGTGGTTGTATGATTGTGATTGTATGATTGTGATTGTATGATTGAGATTGTATGATTGTGATTGTATGATTGCGATTGTATGATTGTGATTGTATGATTGTGATTGTATGATTGTGATTGTATGGTTGTGATTGTATGATTGTGATTGTATGATTGTGATTGTATGATTGAAATTGTATGATTGTGATTGTATGATTGCGATTGTATGATTGTGATTGTATGATTGTGATTGTATGATTGTATTTGCGAGATTGTATTTGGGATATTGTAATTGTATGATTGCGATTGTATGATTGTAATTGTATGATTATGATTGTATGATTGTGATTGTATGAATGCGATTGTATGATTGTGATTGTATGATTGTGATTGTATGATTGTAATAGCATGATTATGATTGTGTGATTGTGATTGTATGATTGCGATTGTATGATTGTGGTTGTATGATTATGATTGTATTTTTGTGATTGTATGATTGTGATTGTATGATTGTGATTGTATGATTGTGATTGTATGACTGTGATTGTATGATTGTGATTGTATGATTGCGATTGTATGATTGTGATTGTATGATTGTGATTGTATGATTGTGATTGTATGATTGTGATTGTATGATTGTGATTGTACGATTGTGATAGTATGATTGTATTTGGGAGATTGTATTTGGGATATTGTAATTGTATGATTGCGATTGTATGATTGTGATTGTATGATTGGGACTGTATGAGTGTGATTGTCTGATTGTGGTTGTGCGATTGTGATTGTACGATTGTGATTGTACGATTGTTATTGAATGATTGTGATTGTATGATTCTGATTGTATGATTGTGATTACATGATTGTGATTGTATGATTGTGATTGCATGATTTTTAACGTATGATTGTGATTGTATGATTGTGATTGTATGATTGTGATTGCATGATTGTGATTGTATGATTGTGATTGTATGATTGTGATTGTATGATTGTGATTGTATGATTGCGATTGTATGATTGTGATTGTATGATTGTGATGTATGATTGTAATTGTATGATTATGATTGTATGATTGTGATGTATGATTGTAATTGTATGATTATGATTGTATGATTGTGATTGTATGATTGTGATTGTTTGATTGTATTTGGGAGATTGTATTTGCGATATTGTAATTGTATGATTGCGATTGTATGATTGTGATTGTATGATTGTGATTGTATGATTGTGATTGTATGATTGAGATTGTATGATTGTGATTGTATGCTTGCGATTCTATGATTGTGATTGTATGATTGTGATTGTATGATTGTGATTGTATGATTGTGATTGTATGATTGTGATTGTATGATTGTGATTATATGACTGTGATTGTATGATTGTGATTGTATGATTGCGATTGTATGATTGTGATTGTATGATTGTATGATTGTGATTGTATGATTGTATTTGGGAGATTGTATTTGGGAGATTGTATTTGGGAGATTGTAATTGTATGATTGCGATTGTATGATTGTGATTGTATGATTGCGATTGTATGATTGTGATAGTATGATTGTGATGTATGATTGTAATTGTATGATTATGATTGTATGATTGTGATTGTATGATTGTGATAGTATGATTGTATTTGCGAGATTGTATTTGGGATATTGTAATTGTATGATTGCGATTGTATGATTGTAATTGTATGATTGTGATTGTATGATTGCGATTGTATGATTGTGATTGTATGATTGTGATTCTTTGATTGTGATTGTATGATTGTGATTGTATGATTGTGATTGTATGATTGCGATTGTATGATTGTGATTGTATGATTGTGATTGTATGATTGTGATTGTATGATTGTGATTGTATGATTGTGATAGTATGATTGTATTTGCGAGATTGTATTTGGGATATTGTAATTGTATGATTGCGATTGTATGATTGTAATTGTATGATTGTGATTGTATGATTGCGATTGTATGATTGTGATTGTATGATTGTGATGTATGATTGTAATTGTATGATTGTGATTGTATGATTGTGATTGTATGATTGTGATAGTATGATTGTGATTGTATGATTGTGATTGTATGATTGTGATTGTATGATTGTGATTGTCTGATTGTGGTTGTATGATTGTGATTGTATGATTGTGATTGTATGAGTGTGATTGTGTGATTGTGGTTGTGCGATTGAGATTGTACGATTGTGATTGTACGATTGTGATTGAATGATTGTGATTGTATGATTATGGTTGTATGATTGTGATTGCATGATTGTGATTGTATGATTGTGATTGTATGATTGTGATTGTATGAATGCGATTGTATGATTGTGATTGTATGATTGTGATTGTATGATTGTAATTGCATGATTATGATTGTGTGATTGTGATTGTATGATTGCGATTGTATGATTGTGATTGTATGATTGTGATTGTATGATTGTGATTGTATGATTGTGATTGTATGATTGTGATTGTATGATTGTGATTGTCTGATTGTGGTTGTATGATTGTGATTGTATGATTGTGGTTGTATGATTGTGATAGTATGATTGTGATTGTATGATTGTGATTGTATGATTGTGATTGTATGATTGTGATTGTATGATTGTATTTGGGAGATTGTATTTGGGAGATTGTATTTGGGAGATTGTAAATGTATGATTGCGATTGTATGATTGTGATTGTATGATTGCGATTGTATGAATGCGATTGTATGATTGTGATTGCATAATTGTGATTGTATGATTGTGATTGTATGATTGTGATTGTCTGATTGTGGTTGTATGATTGTGATTGTATGATTGTGATTGTATGATTGTGATTGTATGATTGTATTTGGGAGATTGTATTTGGGATATTGTAATTGTATGATTGTATTTGCGAGATTGTATTTGGGATATTGTAATTGTATGATTGCGATTGTATGATTGTAATTGTATGATTGTTATTGTATGATTGCGATTGTATGATTGTGATTGTATGATTGTGATGTATGATTGTAATTGTATGATTGTGATTGTATGATTGTGATTGTATGATTGTGATTGTATGATTGTGATTGTATGATTGTGATTGTATGATTGTGATTGTGTGATTGTATTTGGGAGATTGTATTTGGGAGATTGTATTTGGGAGATTGTAATTGTATGATTGCGATTGTATGATTGTGATTGTATGATTGCGATTGTATGAATGCGATTGTATGATTGTGATTGCATAATTGTGATTGTATGATTGTGATTGTATGATTGTGATTGTCTGATTGTGGTTGTATGATTGTGATTGTATGATTGTGATTGTCTGATTGTGGTTGTATGATTGTGATTGTATGATTGTGATTGTATGAGTGTGATTGTGTGATTGTGGTTGTGCGATTGAGATTGTACGATTGTGATTGTACGATTGTGATTGAATGATTGTGATTGTATGATTATGGTTGTATGATTGTGATTGCATGATTGTGATTGTATGATTGTGATTGTATGATTGTGATTGTATGATTGTGATTGTATGATTGTGATTGTATGATTGTGATTGTATGATTGTGATTGTATGATTGTGATTGTATGATTGTGATTGTGTGATTGTATTTGGGAGATTGTATTTGGGAGATTGTATTTGGGAGATTGTAATTGTATGATTGCGATTGTATGATTGTGATTGTATGATTGCGATTGTATGAATGCGATTGTATGATTGTGATTGCATAATTGTGATTGTATGATTGTGATTGTATGATTGTGATTGTCTGATTGTGGTTGTATGATTGTGATTGTATGATTGTGATTGTATGATTGTGATTGTATGATTGTGATTGTATGATTGGGATAGTATGATTGTATTTGCGAGATTGTATTTGGGATATTGTAATTGTATGATTGCGATTGTATGATTGTAATTGTATGATTGTGATTGTATGATTGCGATTGTATGATTGTGATTGTATGATTGTGATGTATGATTGTAATTGTATGATTATGATTGTATGATTGTGATTGTATGATTGTGATTGTATGATTGTATTTGGGAGATTGTATTTGGGATATTGTAATTGTATGATTGCGATTGTATGATTGTGATTGTATGATTGTGATTGTATGATTGTGATTGTATGATTGTATTTGGGAGATTGTATTTGGGATATTGTAATTGTATGATTGCGATTGTATGATTGTGATTGTATGAGTGTGATGTATGATTGTAATTGTATGATTATGATTGTATGATTGTGATTGTATGATTGAGATTGTATGATTGTGATTGTATGCTTGCGATTCTATGATTGTGATTGTATGATTGTGATTGTATGATTGTGATTGTATGATTGTGATTGTATGATTGTGATTGTATGATTGTGATTGTATGACTGTGATTGTATGATTGTGATTGTATGATTGCGATTGTATGATTGTGATTGTATGATTGTATTTGGGAGATTGTATTTGGGAGATTGTATTTGGGAGATTGTAATTGTATGATTGCGATTGTATGATTGTGATTGTATGATTGCGATTGTATGATTGTGATAGTATGATTGTGATGTATGATTGTAATTGTATGATTATGATTGTATGATTGTGATTGTATGATTGTGATAGTATGATTGTATTTGCGAGATTGTATTTGGGATATTGTAATTGTATGATTGCGATTGTATGATTGTAATTGTATGATTGTGATTGTATGATTGCGATTGTATGATTGTGATTGTATGATTGTGATTCTTTGATTGTGATTGTATGATTGTGATTGTATGATTGTGATTGTATGATTGCGATTGTATGATTGTGATTGTATGATTGTGATTGTCTGATTGTGGTTGTATGATTGTGATTGTATGATTGTGATTGTATGATTGTGATTGTATGAGTGTGATTGTGTGATTGTGGTTGTGCGATTGAGATTGTACGATTGTGATTGTACGATTGTGATTGAATGATTGTGATTGTATGATTATGGTTGTATGATTGTGATTGCATGATTGTGATTGTATGATTGTGATTGTATGATTGTGATTGTATGAATGCGATTGTATGATTGTGATTGTATGATTGTGATTGTATGATTGTAATTGCATGATTATGATTGTGTGATTGTGATTGTATGATTGCGATTGTATGATTGTGATTGTATGATTATGATTGTATTTTTGTGATTGTATGATTGTGATTGTATGATTGTGATTGTATGATTGTGATTGCATGATTGTGATTGTATGATTGTGATTCTATGATTGTGATTGTATGATTGTGTTTGTATGATTGTGATTGTATGATTGTGATTGTATGATTGTGATAGTATGATTGTGATTGTATGATTGTGATTGTATGATTGTGATTGTATGATTGTGATTGTATGATTGTGATTGTATGATTGTGGTTGTATGATTGTGATTGTCTGATTGTGATTGTATGATTGTGATTGTATGATTGTGATTGTATGATTGTGAAAGTATGATTGTGATTGTATGATTGTGATTGTATGATTGTGATTGTATGAGTGTGATTGTGTGATTGTGGTTGTGCGATTGAGATTGTACGATTGTGATTGTACGATTGTGATTGAATGATTGTGATTGTATGATTATGATTGTATGATTGTGATTGCATGATTGTGATTGTATGATTGTGATTGTATGATTGTGATTGTATGATTGTGATTGTATGATTGTGATTGTATGATTGTGATTGTATGATTGTGATTGTCTGATTGTGGTTGTATGATTGTGATTGTATGATTGTGGTTGTATGATTGTGATAGTATGATTGTGATTGTATGATTGTGATTGTATGATTGTGATTGTATGATTGTGATTGTATGATTGTATTTGGGAGATTGTATTTGGGAGATTGTATTTGGGAGATTGTAATTGTATGATTGCGATTGTATGATTGTGATTGTATGATTGCGATTGTATGAATGCGATTGTATGATTGTGATTGCATAATTGTGATTGTATGATTGTGATTGTATGATTGTGATTGTATGATTATGATTGTATGATTGTGATTGTATGATTGTGATTGTATGATTGTATTTGGGAGATTGTATTTGGGATATTGTAATTGTATGATTGCGATTGTATGATTGTGATTGTATGATTGTGATTGTATGATTGTGGTTGTATGATTGTGATTGTATGATTGTGATTGTATGATTGTGATTGTATGATTGTGATTGTATGATTGTGAAAGTATGATTGTGGTTGTATGATTGTGATTGTATGATTGTGATTGTATGATTGTGATTGTATGATTGTATTTGGGAGATTGTATTTGGGATATTGTAATTGTATGATTGCGATTGTATGATTGTGATTGTATGATTGCGATTGTATGAATGCGATTGTATGATTGTGATTGCATAATTGTGATTGTATGATTGTGATTGTATGATTGTGATTGTCTGATTGTGGTTGTATGATTGTGATTGTATGATTGTGATTGTATGATTGTGATTGTATGATTGTGATTGTATGATTGTGATTGTATGATTGTATTTGCGAGATTGTATTCTGGATATTGTAATTGTATGATTGCGATTGTATGATTGTAATTGTATGATTGTTATTGTATGATTGCGATTGTATGATTGTGATTGTATGATTGTGATGTATGATTGTAATTGTATGATTATGATTGTATGATTGTGATTGTATGATTGTGATTGTATGATTGTGATTGTATGATTGTATTTGGGAGATTGTATTTGGGATATTGTAATTGTATGATTGCGATTGTATGATTGTGATTGTATGATTGTGATTGTATGATTGTGATTGTATGATTGTATTTAGGAGATTGTATTTGGGATATTGTAATTGTATGATTGCGATTGTATGATTGTGATTGTATGAGTGTGATGTATGATTGTAATTGTATGATTATGATTGTATGATTGTGATTGTATGATTGAGATTGTATGATTGTGATTGTATGCTTGCGATTGTATGATTGTGATTGTATGATTGTGATTCTTTGATTGTGATTGTATGATTGTGATTGTATGATTGTGATTGTATGATTGTGGTTGTATGATTGTGATTGTATGATTGAGATTGTATGATTGTGATTGTATGATTGTGATTGTCTGATTGTGATTGTATGATTGTGATTGTATGATTGTGATAGTATGATTGTGAAAGTATGATTGTGGTTGTATGATTGTGATTGTATGATTGTGATTGTATGATTGAGATTGTATGATTGTGATTGTATGATTGCGATTGTATGATTGTGATTGTATGATTGTGATTGTATGATTGTGATTGTACGATTGTGATAGTATGATTGTATTTGGGAGATTGTATTTGGGATATTGTAATTGTATGATTGCGATTGTATGATTGTGATTGTATGATTGGGACTGTATGAGTGTGATTGTCTGATTGTGGTTGTGCGATTGTGATTGTACGATTGTGATTGTACGATTGTTATTGAATGATTGTGATTGTATGATTCTGATTGTATGATTGTGATTACATGATTGTGATTGTATGATTGTGATTGCATGATTTTTAACGTATGATTGTGATTGTATGATTGTGATTGTATGATTGTGATTGTATGATTGTGATTGCATGATTGTGATTGTATGATTGTGATTGTATGATTGTGATTGTATGATTGTGATTGTATGATTGCGATTGTATGATTGTGATTGTATGATTGTGATGTATGATTGTAATTGTATGATTATGATTGTATGATTGTGATGTATGATTGTAATTGTATGATTATGATTGTATGATTGTGATTGTATGATTGTGATTGTATGATTGTATTTGGGAGATTGTATTTGGGATATTGTAATTGTATGATTGCGATTGTATGATTGTGATTGTATGATTGTGATTGTATGATTGTGATTGTATGATTGTGATTGTATGATTGTGATAGTATGATTGTATTTGCGAGATTGTATTTGGGATATTGTAATTGTATGATTGCGATTGTATGATTGTAATTGTATGATTGTGATTGTATGATTGCGATTGTATGATTGTGATTGTATGATTGTGATGTATGATTGTAATTGTATGATTGTGATTGTATGATTGTGATTGTATGATTGTGATAGTATGATTGTGATTGTATGATTGTGATTGTATGATTGTGATTGTATGATTGTGATTGTCTGATTGTGGTTGTATGATTGTGATTGTATGATTGTGATTGTATGAGTGTGATTGTGTGATTGTGGTTGTGCGATTGAGATTGTACGATTGTGATTGTACGATTGTGATTGAATGATTGTGATTGTATGATTATGGTTGTATGATTGTGATTGCATGATTGTGATTGTATGATTGTGATTGTATGATTGTGATTGTATGATTGTGATTGTATGATTGTGATTGTATGATTGTGATTGTATGATTGTGATTGTATGATTGTGATTGTATGATTGTATTTGGGAGATTGTATTTGGGAGATTGTATTTGGGAGATTGTAATTGTATGATTGCGATTGTATGATTGTGATTGTATGATTGCGATTGTATGAATGCGATTGTATGATTGTGATTGCATAATTGTGATTGTATGATTGTGATTGTATGATTGTGATTGTCTGATTGTGGTTGTATGATTGTGATTGTATGATTGTGATTGTATGATTGTGATTGTATGATTGTGATTGTATGATTGGGATAGTATGATTGTATTTGCGAGATTGTATTTGGGATATTGTAATTGTATGATTGCGATTGTATGATTGTAATTGTATGATTGTGATTGTATGATTGCGATTGTATGATTGTGATTGTATGATTGTGATGTATGATTGTAATTGTATGATTATGATTGTATGATTGTGATTGTATGATTGTGATTGTATGATTGTATTTGGGAGATTGTATTTGGGATATTGTAATTGTATGATTGCGATTGTATGATTGTGATTGTATGATTGTGATTGTATGATTGTGATTGTATGATTGTGATGTATGATTGTAATTGTATGATTATGATTGTATGATTGTGATTGTATGATTGAGATTGTATGATTGTGATTGTATGCTTGCGATTCTATGATTGTGATTGTATGATTGTGATTGTATGATTGTGATTGTATGATTGTGATTGTATGATTGTGATTGTATGATTGTGATTGTATGATTGTGATTGTATGATTGTGATTGTATGATTGTGATTGTATGATTGTGATTGTATGATTGTATTTGGGAGATTGTATTTGGGAGATTGTATTTGGGAGATTGTAATTGTATGATTGTGATTGTATGATTGCGATTGTATGATTGTGATTGTATGATTGTGATGTATGATTGTAACTGTATGATTATGATTGTATGATTGTGATTGTATGATTGTGATTGTATGATTGTATTTGGGAGATTGTATTTGGGATATTGTAATTGTATGATTGCGATTGTATGATTGTGATTGTATGATTGTATTTGGGAGATTGTATTTGGGATATTGTAATTGTATGATTGCGATTGTATGATTGTGATTGTATGAGTGTGATGTATGATTGTAATTGTATGATTATGATTGTATGATTGTGATTGTATGATTGAGATTGTATGATTGTGATTGTATGCTTGCGATTCTATGATTGTGATTGTATGATTGTGATTGTATGATTGTGATTGTATGATTGTGATTGTATGATTGTGATTGTATGATTGTGATTGTATGACTGTGATTGTATGATTGTGATTGTATGATTGCGATTGTATGATTGTGATTGTATGATTGTATGATTGTGTTTGTATGATTGTATTTGGGAGATTGTATTTGGGAGATTGTATTTGGGAGATTGTAATTGTATGATTGCGATTGTATGATTGTGATTGTATGATTGCGATTGTATGATTGTGATTGTATGATTGTGATGTATGATTGTAATTGTATGATTATGATTGTATGATTGTGATTGTATGATTGTGATAGTATGATTGTATTTGCGAGATTGTATTTGGGATATTGTAATTGTATGATTGCGATTGTATGATTGTAATTGTATGATTGTGATTGTATGATTGCGATTGTATGATTGTGATTGTATGATTGTGATTCTTTGATTGTGATTGTATGATTGTGATTGTATGATTGTGATTGTATGATTGTGATTGTATGATTGTGATTGTATGATTGTGATTGTATGATTGTGATTGTATGATTGTGATTGTATGATTGTGATTGTATGATTGTGATTGTATGACTGTGATTGTATGATTGTGATTGTATGATTGTGATTGTATGATTGTGATTGTATGATTGTGATTGTATGATTGTGATTGTATGATTGTGATTGTCTGATTGTGATTGTATGATTGTGATTGTATGATTGTGATTGTATGATTGTGATTGTATGATTGTGAAAGTATGATTGTGATTGTAAGATTGTGATTGTATGATTGTGATTGTATGAGTGTGATTGTGTGATTGTGGTTGTGCGATTGAGATTGTACGATTGTGATTGTACGATTGTGATTGAATGATTGTGATTGTATGATTATGATTGTATGATTGTGATTGCATGATTGTGATTGTATGATTGTGATTGTATGATTGTGATTGTATGATTGTGATTGTATGATTGTGATTGTATGATTGTGATTGTATGATTGTGATTGTATGATTGTGATTGTATGATTGTGATAGTATGATTGTGATTGTATGATTGTGATTGTATGATTGTGATTGTATGATTGTGATTGTATGATTGTATTTGGGAGATTGTATTTGGGAGATTGTATTTGGGAGATTGTAATTGTATGATTGCGATTGTATGATTGTGATTGTATGATTGCGATTGTATGAATGCGATTGTATGATTGTGATTGCATAATTGTGATTGTATGATTGTGATTGTATGATTGTGATTGTCTGATTGTGGTTGTATGATTGTGATTGTATGATTGTGATTGTATGATTGTGATTGTATGATTGTGATTGTATGATTGTGATTGTATGATTGTGATTGTATGATTGTGATTGTATGATTGTATTTGCGAGATTGTATTTGGGATATTGTAATTGTATGATTGCGATTGTATGATTGCAATTGTATGATTGTGATTGTATGATTGCGATTGTATGATTGTGATTGTATGATTGTGATGTATGATTGTAATTGTATGATTATGATTGTATGATTGTGATTGTATGATTGTGATTGTATGCTTGCGATTGTATGATTGTGATTGTATGATTGTGATTCTTTGATTGTGATTGTATGATTGTGATTGTATGATTGTGATTGTATGATTGTGGTTGTATGATTGTGATTGTATGATTGAGATTGTATGATTGTGATTGTATGATTGTGATTGTCTGATTGTGATTGTATGATTGTGATTGTATGATTGTGATTGTATGATTGTGATTGTATGATTGTGATTGTATGATTGTGATAGTATGATTGTGATTGTATGATTGTGATTGTATGATTGTGATTGTATGATTGTGATACTATGATTGTGAAAGTATGATTGTGATTGTATGATTGTGATTGTATGATTGTGATTGTATGATTGTGATTGTATGATTGTGATTGTATGATTGCGATTGTATGATTGCGATTGTATGATTGTGATTGTATGATTGTGATTGTATGATTGTGATTGTATGATTGTGATTGTATGATTGTGATTGTATGATTGAAATTGAGTGATTGTGATTGTATGATTGCGATTGTATGATTGTGATTGTATGATTGTGATTGTATGATTGTATTTGCGAGATTGAATTTGGGATATTGTAATTGTATGATTGCGATTGTATGATTGTAATTGTATGATTATGATTGTATGATTGTGATTGTATGAATGCGATTGTATGATTGTGATTGTATGATTGTGATTGTATGATTGTGATTGTATGATTGTAATTGCATGATTATGATTGTGTGATTGTGATTGTATGATTGCGATTGTATGATTGTGATTGTATGATTATGATTGTATTTTTGTGATTGTATGATTGTGATTGTATGATTGTGATTGTATGATTGTGATTGTATGATTGTGATTGTATGACTGTGATTGTATGATTGTGATTGTATGATTGCTATTGTATGATTGTGATTGTATGATTGTGATTGTATGATTGTGATTGTATGATTGTGATTGTATGATTGTGATTGTATGATTGTGATTGTATGATTGTGATTGTACGATTGTGATAGTATGATTGTATTTGGGAGATTGTATTTGGGATATTGTAATTGTATGATTGCGATTGTATGATTGTGATTGTATGATTGTGATTGTATGATTGAGATTGTATGATTGTGATTGTATGCTTGCGATTGTATGAATGTGATTGTATGATTGTGATTGTATGACTGTGATTGTATGATTGTGATTGTATGATTGTGATTGTATGATTGTGAAAGTATGATAGTGATGGTATGATTGTGATTGTATGATTGGGATTGTATGAGTGTGATTGTCTGATTGT
This sequence comes from Megachile rotundata, assembly GCF_050947335.1. Classification (NCBI taxonomy): domain Eukaryota; kingdom Metazoa; phylum Arthropoda; class Insecta; order Hymenoptera; family Megachilidae; genus Megachile; species Megachile rotundata. Next base: position 97,097 of record NW_027473323.1, on the reverse strand, counting down.
GGTTGTGCGATTGTGATTGTACGATTGTGATTGTACGATTGTTATTGAATGATTGTGATTGTATGATTCTGATTGTATGATTGTGATTACATGATTGTGATTGTATGATTGTGATTGCATGATTTTGAACGTATGATTGTGATTGTATGATTGTGATTGTATGATTGTGATTGCATGATTGTGATTGTATGATTGTGATTGTATGATTGTGATTGCATGATTGTGATTGCATGATTGTGATTGTATGATTGCGATTGTATGATTGTGATTGTATGATTGTGATTGTATGATTGTGATTGTATGATTGTGATTGTATGATTGTGATTGTATGATTGTATTTGCGAGATTGTATTTGGGATATTGTAATTGTATGATTGCGATTGTATGATTGTAATTGTATGATTATGATTGTATGATTGTGATTGTATGATTGTAATTGTATGATTATGATTGTATGATTGTGATTGTATGAATGCGATTGTATGATTGTGATTGTATGATTGTGATTGTATGATTGTAATTGCATGATTATGATTGTGTGATTGTGATTGTATGATTGCGATTGTATGATTGTGATTGTATGATTATGATTGTATTTTTGTGATTGTATGATTGTGATTGTATGATTGTGATTGTATGATTGTGATTGTATGACTGTGATTGTATGATTGTGATTGTATGATTGCGATTGTATGAATGCGATTGTATGTTTGTGATTGTATGATTGTGATTGTATGATTGTGATTGTACGATTGTGATAGTATGATTGTGTTTGGGAGATTGTATTTGGGATATTGTAATTGTATGATTGCGATTGTATGATTGTGATTGTATGATTGTGATGTATGATTGTAATTGTATGATTATGATTGTTTGATTGTGATTGTATGATTGAGATTGTATGATTGTGATTGTATGCTTGCGATTGTATGAATCTGATTGTATGATTGTGATTGTATGACTGTGATTGTATGATTGTGATTGTATGATTGTGATTGTATGTTTGTGAAAGTATGATTGTGATTGTATGATTGTGATTGCATGATTTTGAACGTATGATTGTGATTGTATGATTGTGATTGTATGATTGTGATTGTATGATTGTGATAGTATGATTGTGATGGTATGATTGTGATTGTATGATTGTGATTGTATGATTGTGATTGTATGATTGTGGTTGTATGATTGTGATTGTCTGATTGTGATTGTATGATTGTGATTGTATGATTGTGATTGTATGATTGTGAAAGTATGATTGTGATTGTATGATTGTGATTGTATGATTGTGATTGTATGAGTGTGATTGTGTGATTGTGGTTGTGCGATTGAGATTGTATGATTGTGATAGTATGATTGTGATTGTATGATTGTGATTGTATGATTGTGATTGTATGATTGTGATTGTATGATTGTATTTGGGAGATTGTATTTGGGAGATTGTATTTGGGAAATTGTAATTGTATGATTGCGATTGTATGATTGTGATTGTATGATTGCGATTGTATGAATGCGATTGTATGATTGTGATTGCATAATTGTGATTGTATGATTGTGATTGTATGATTGTGATTGTCTGATTGTGGTTGTATGATTGTGATTGTATGATTGTGATTGTATGATTGTGATTGTATGATTGTGATTGTATGATTGTGATTGTATGATTGTATTTGCGAGATTGTATTTAGGATATTGTAATTGTATGATTGTGATTGTATGATTGTATTTGCGAGATTGTATTTAGGATATTGTAATTGTATGATTGCGATTGTATGATTGTAATTGTATGATTGTTATTGTATGATTGCGATTGTATGATTGTGATTGTATGATTGTGATGTATGATTGTAATTGTATGATTATGATTGTATGATTGTGATTGTATGATTGTGATTGTATGATTGTATTTGGGAGATTGTATTTGGGATATTGTAATTGTATGATTGCGATTGTATGATTGTGATTGTATGATTGTGATTGTATGATTGTGATTGTATGATTGTATTTGGGAGATTGTATTTGGGATATTGTAATTGTATGATTGCGATTGTATGATTGTGATTGTATGAGTGTGATGTATGATTGTAATTGTATGATTATGATTGTATGATTGTGATTGTATGATTGAGATTGTATGATTGTGATTGTATGCTTGCGATTCTATGATTGTGATTGTATGATTGTGATTGTATGATTGTGATTGTATGATTGTGATTGTATGATTGTGATTGTATGATTGTGATTGTATGATTGTGATTGTATGACTGTGATTGTATGATTGTGATTGTATGATTGCGATTGTATGATTGTGATTGTATGATTGTGATTGTATGATTGTGATTGTATGACTGTGATTGTATGATTGTGATTGTATGATTGTGGTTGTATGATTGTGATTGTATGATTGAGATTGTATGATTGTGATTGTATGATTGTGATTGTCTGATTGTGATTGTATGATTGTGATTGTATGATTGTGATTGTATGATTGTAATAGCATGATTATGATTGTGTGATTGTGATTGTATGATTGTGATTGTATGATTGTGGTTGTATGATTGTGATTGTATGATTGAGATTGTATGATTGTGATTGTATGATTGTGATTGTCTGATTGTGATTGTATGATTGTGATTGTATGATTGTGATTGTATGATTGTAATAGCATGATTATGATTGTGTGATTGTGATTGTATGATTGCGATTGTATGATTGTGGTTGTATGATTATGATTGTATTTTTGTGATTGTATGATTGTGATTGTATGATTGTGATTGTATGATTGTGATTGTATGACTGTGATTGTATGATTGTGATTGTATGATTGCGATTGTATGATTGTGATTGTATGATTGTGATTGTATGATTGTGATTGTATGATTGTGATTGTATGATTGTGATTGTACGATTGTGATAGTATGATTGTATTTGGGAGATTGTATTTGGGATATTGTAATTGTATGATTGCGATTGTATGATTGTGATTGTATGATTGGGATTGTATGAGTGTGATTGTCTGATTGTGGTTGTGCGATTGTGATTGTACGATTGTGATTGTACGATTGTTATTGAATGATTGTGATTGTATGATTCTGATTGTATGATTGTGATTACATGATTGTGATTGTATGATTGTGATTGCATGATTTTGAACGTATGATTGTGATTGTATGATTGTGATTGTATGATTGTGATTGCATGATCGTGATTGTATGATTGTGATTGTATGATTGTGATTGTATGATTGTGATTGTATGATTGCGATTGTATGATTGTGATTGTATGATTGTGATGTATGATTGTAATTGTATGATTATGATTGTATGATTGTGATGTATGATTGTAATTGTATGATTATGATTGTATGATTGTGATTGTATGATTGTGATTGTATGATTGTATTTGGGAGATTGTATTTGGGATATTGTAATTGTATGATTGCGATTCTTTGATTGTGATTGTATGATTGTGATTGTATGATTGTGATTGTATGATTGTGATTGTATGATTGTGATTGTATGATTGTGATTGTATGATTGTGATAGTATGATTGTATTTGCGAGATTGTATTTGGGATATTGTAATTGTATGATTGTGATTGTATGATTGCGATTGTATGATTGTGATGGTATGATTGTGATGTATGATTGTGATTGTATGATTGTGATTGTATGATTGTGATTGTATGATTGTGATAGTATGATTGTGATTGTATGATTGTGATTGTATGATTGTGATTGTATGATTGTGATTGTATGATTGTGATTGTCGGATTGTGGTTGTATGATTGTGATTGTATGATTGTGATTGTATGAGTGTGATTGTGTGATTGTGGTTGCGCGATTGAGATTGTACTATTGTGATTGTACGATTGTGATTGAATGATTGTGATTGTATGATTATGAGTGTATGATTGTGATTGCATGATTGTGATTGTATGATTGTGATTGTATGATTGTGATTGTATGATTGTGATTGTATGATTGTGATTGTATGATTGTGATTGTATGATTGTGATTGTATGATTGTGATTGTATGATTGTGATAGTATGATTGTGATTGTATGATTGTGATTGTATGATTGTGATTGTATGATTGTGATTGTATGATTGTATTTGGGAGATTGTATTTGGGAGATTGTATTTGGGAGATTGTAATTGTATGATTGCGATTGTATGATTGTGATTGTATGATTGCGATTGTATGAATGCGATTGTATGATTGTGATTGCATAATTGTGATTGTATGATTGTGATTGTCTGATTGTGGTTGTATGATTGTGATTGTATGATTGTGATTGTATGATTGTGATTGTATGATTGTGATTGTATGATTGTGATAGTATGATTGTATTTGCGAGATTGTATTTGGGATATTGTAATTGTATGATTGCGATTGTAAGATTGTAATTGTATGATTGTGATTGTATGATTGCGATTGTATGATTGTGATTGTATGATTGTGATGTATGATTGTAATTGTATGATTATGATTGTATGATTGTGATTGTATGATTGTGATTGTATGATTGTATTTGGGAGATTGTATTTGGGATATTGTAATTGTATGATTGCGATTGTATGATTGTGATTGTATGATTGTGATTGTATGATTGTGATTGTATGATTGTATTTGCGAGATTGTATTTGGGATATTGTAATTGTATGATTGCGATTGTATGATTGTGATTGTACGATTGCGATTGTATGAATGCGATTGTATGATTGTGATTGCATAATTGTGATTGTATGATTGTGATTGTATGATTGTGATTGTCTGATTGTGGTTGTATGATTGTGATTGTATGATTGTGATTGTATGATTGTGATTGTATGATTGTGATTGTATGATTGTGATTGTATGATTGTATTTGCGAGATTGTATTTGGGATATTGTAATTGTATAATTGCGATTGTATGATTGTGATTGTATGAGTGTGATTGTGTGATTGTGGTTGTGCGATTGAGATTGTACGATTGTGATTGTACGATTGTGATTGAATGATTGTGATTGTATGATTATGATTGTATGATTGTGATTGCATAATTGTGATTGTATGATTGTGATTGTATGATTGTGATTGTATGATTGTGATTGCATGATTGTGATTGTATGATTGTGATTGTATGATTGTAATTGTATGATTGTGATTGTCTGATTGTGGTTGTATGATTGTGATTGTATGATTGTGAATGTATGATTGTGATAATATGATTGTGATTGTATGATTGTGATTGTATGATTGTGATTGTATGATTGTGATTGTATGATTGTATTTGGGAGATTGTATTTGGGAGATTGTATTTGGGAGATTGTAATTGTATGATTGCGATTGTATGATTGTGATTGTATGATTGCGATTGTATGAATGCGATTGTATGATTGTGATTGCATAATTGTGATTGTATGATTGTGATTGTATGATTGTGATTGTCTGATTGTGGTTGTATGATTGTGATTGTATGATTGTGATTGTATGATTGTGATTGTATGATTGTGATTGTATGATTGTATTTGCGAGATTGTATTTGGGATATTGTAATTGTATGATTGCGATTGTATGATTGTAATTGTATGATTGTTATTGTATGATTGCGATTGTATGATTGTGATTGTATGATTGTGATGTATGATTGTAATTGTATGATTATGATTGTATGATTGTGATTGTATGATTGTGATTGTATGATTGTGATTGTATGATTGTATTTGGGAGATTGTATTTGGGATATTGTAATTGTATGATTGCGATTGTATGATTGTGATTGTATGATTGCGATTGTATGAATGCGATTGTATGATTGTGATTGCATAATTGTGATTGTATGATTGTGATTGTATGATTGTGATTGTCTGATTGTGGTTGTATGATTGTGATTGTATGATTGTGATTGTATGATTGTGATTGTATGATTGTGATTGTATGATTGTATTTGCGAGATTGTATTTGGGATATTGTAATTGTATGATTGCGATTGTATGATTGTGATTGTATGATTGCGATTGTATGAATGCGATTGTATGATTGTGATTGCATAATTGTGATTGTATGATTGTGATTGTATGATTGTGATTGTCTGATTGTGGTTGTATGATTGTGATTGTATGATTGTGATTGTATGATTGTGATTGTATGATTGTGATTGTATGATTGTGATTGTATGATTGTATTTGCGAGATTGTATTTAGGATATTGTAATTGTATGATTGCGATTGTATGATTGTAATTGTATGATTGTTATTGTATGCTTGCGATTGTATGATTGTGATTGTATGATTGTGATGTATGATTGTAATTGTATGATTATGATTGTATGATTGTGATTGTATGATTGTGATAGTATGATTGTTATTGTATGATTGCGATTGTATGATTGTGATTGTATGATTGTGATGTATGATTGTAATTGTATGATTATGATTGTATGATTGTGATTGTATGATTGTGATTGTATGATTGTGATTGTATGATTGTGGTTGTATGATTGTGATTGTATGATTGAGATTGTATGATTGTGATTGTATGATTGTGATTGTCTGATTGTGATTGTATGATTGTGATTGTATGATTGTGATAGTATGATTGTGAAAGTATGATTGTGATTGTATGATTGTGATTGTATGATTGTGATTGTATGATTGAGATTGTATGATTGTGATTGTATGATTGCGATTGTATGATTGTGATTGTATGATTGTGATTGTATGATTGTGATTGTATGGTTGTGATTGTATGATTGTGATTGTATGATTGCGATTGTATGATTGAAATTGTATGATTGTGATTGTATGATTGCGATTGTATGATTGTGATTGTATGATTGTGATTGTATGATTGTATTTGCGAGATTGTATTTGGGATATTGTAATTGTATGATTGCGATTGTATTATTGTAATTGTATGATTATGATTGTATGATTGTGATTGTATGAATGCGATTGTATGATTGTGATTGTATGATTGTGATTGTATGATTGTAATAGCATGATTATGATTGTGTGATTGTGATTGTATGATTGTGATTGTATGATTGTGATTGTATGATTGTGATTGTATGATTGTGGTTGTATGATTGTGATTGTATGATTGAGATTGTATGATTGTGATTGTATGATTGTGATTGTCTGATTGTGATTGTATGATTGTGATTGTATGATTGTGATTGTATGATTGTAATAGCATGATTATGATTGTGTGATTGTGATTGTATGATTGCGATTGTATGATTGTGGTTGTATGATTATGATTGTATTTTTGTGATTGTATGATTGTGATTGTATGATTGTGATTGTATGATTGTGATTGTATGACTGTGATTGTATGATTGTGATTGTATGATTGCGATTGTATGATTGTGATTGTATGATTGTGATTGTATGATTGTGATTGTATGATTGTGATTGTATGATTGTGATTGTACGATTGTGATAGTATGATTGTATTTGGGAGATTGTATTTGGGATATTGTAATTGTATGATTGCGATTGTATGATTGTGATTGTATGATTGGGATTGTATGAGTGTGATTGTCTGATTGTGGTTGTGCGATTGTGATTGTACGATTGTGATTGTACGATTGTTATTGAATGATTGTGATTGTATGATTCTGATTGTATGATTGTGATTACATGATTGTGATTGTATGATTGTGATTGCATGATTTTGAACGTATGATTGTGATTGTATGATTGTGATTGTATGATTGTGATTGCATGATCGTGATTGTATGATTGTGATTGTATGATTGTGATTGTATGATTGTGATTGTATGATTGCGATTGTATGATTGTGATTGTATGATTGTGATGTATGATTGTAATTGTATGATTATGATTGTATGATTGTGATGTATGATTGTAATTGTATGATTATGATTGTATGATTGTGATTGTATGATTGTGATTGTATGATTGTATTTGGGAGATTGTATTTGGGATATTGTAATTGTATGATTGCGATTCTTTGATTGTGATTGTATGATTGTGATTGTATGATTGTGATTGTATGATTGTGATTGTATGATTGTGATAGTATGATTGTATTTGCGAGATTGTATTTGGGATATTGTAATTGTATGATTGTGATTGTATGATTGCGGTTGTATGATTGTGATTGTATGATTGTGATGTATGATTGTGATTGTATGATTGTGATTGTATGATTGTGATTGTATGATTGTGATAGTATGATTGTGATTGTATGATTGTGATTGTATGATTGTGATTGTATGATTGTGATTGTATGATTGTGATTGTCGGATTGTGGTTGTATGATTGTGATTGTATGATTGTGATTGTATGAGTGTGATTGTGTGATTGTGGTTGCGCGATTGAGATTGTACTATTGTGATTGTACGATTGTGATTGAATGATTGTGATTGTATGATTATGATTGTATGATTGTGATTGCATGATTGTGATTGTATGATTGTGATTGTATGATTGTGATTGTATGATTGTGATTGTATGATTGTGATTGTATGATTGTGATTGTATGATTGTGATTGTATGATTGTGATTGTATGATTGTGATAGTATGATTGTGATTGTATGATTGTGATTGTATGATTGTGATTGTATGATTGTGATTGTATGATTGTATTTGGGAGATTGTATTTGGGAGATTGTATTTGGGAGATTGTAATTGTATGATTGCGATTGTATGATTGTGATTGTATGATTGCGATTGTATGAATGCGATTGTATGATTGTGATTGCATAATTGTGATTGTATGATTGTGATTGTCTGATTGTGGTTGTATGATTGTGATTGTATGATTGTGATTGTATGATTGTGATTGTATGATTGTGATTGTATGATTGTGATAGTATGATTGTATTTGCGAGATTGTATTTGGGATATTGTAATTGTATGATTGCGATTGTATGATTGTAATTGTATGATTGTGATTGTATGATTGCGATTGTATGATTGTGATTGTATGATTGTGATGTATGATTGTAATTGTATGATTATGATTGTATGATTGTGATTGTATGATTGTGATTGTATGATTGTATTTGGGAGATTGTATTTGGGATATTGTAATTGTATGATTGCGATTGTATGATTGTGATTGTATGATTGTGATTGTATGATTGTGATTGTATGATTGTATTTGCGAGATTGTATTTGGGATATTGTAATTGTATGATTGCGATTGTATGATTGTGATTGTACGATTGCGATTGTATGAATGCGATTGTATGATTGTGATTGCATAATTGTGATTGTATGATTGTGATTGTATGATTGTGATTGTCTGATTGTGGTTGTATGATTGTGATTGTATGATTGTGATTGTATGATTGTGATTGTATGATTGTGATTGTATGATTGTGATTGTATGATTGTATTTGCGAGATTGTATTTGGGATATTGTAATTGTATGATTGCGATTGTATGATTGTGATTGTATGAGTGTGATTGTGTGATTGTGGTTGTGCGATTGAGATTGTACGATTGTGATTGTACGATTGTGATTGAATGATTGTGATTGTATGATTATGATTGTATGATTGTGATTGCATAATTGTGATTGTATGATTGTGATTGTATGATTGTGATTGTATGATTGTGATTGCATGATTGTGATTGTATGATTGTGATTGTATGATTGTGATTGTATGATTGTGATTGTCTGATTGTGGTTGTATGATTGTGATTGTATGATTGTGATTGTATGATTGTGATAGTATGATTGTGATTGTATGATTGTGATTGTATGATTGTGATTGTATGATTGTGATTGTATGATTGTATTTGGGAGATTGTATTTGGGAGATTGTATTTGGGAGATTGTAATTGTATGATTGCGATTGTATGATTGTGATTGTATGATTGCGATTGTATGAATGCGATTGTATGATTGTGATTGCATAATTGTGATTGTATGATTGTGATTGTATGATTGTGATTGTCTGATTGTGGTTGTATGATTGTGATTGTATGATTGTGATTGTATGATTGTGATTGTATGATTGTGATTGTATGATTGTATTTGCGAGATTGTATTTGGGATATTGTAATTGTATGATTGTTATTGTATGATTGCGATTGTATGATTGTGATTGTATGATTGTGATGTATGATTGTAATTGTATGATTATGATTGTATGATTGTGATTGTATGATTGTGATTGTATGATTGTGATTGTATGATTGTATTTGGGAGATTGTATTTGGGATATTGTAATTGTATGATTGCGATTGTATGATTGTGATTGTATGATTGCGATTGTATGAATGCGATTGTATGATTGTGATTGCATAATTGTGATTGTATGATTGTGATTGTATGATTGTGATTGTCTGATTGTGGTTGTATGATTGTGATTGTATGATTGTGATTGTATGATTGTGATTGTATGATTGTGATTGTATGATTGTATTTGCGAGATTGTATTTGGGATATTGTAATTGTATGATTGCGATTGTATGATTGTGATTGTATGATTGCGATTGTATGAATGCGATTGTATGATTGTGATTGCATAATTGTGATTGTATGATTGTGATTGTATGATTGTGATTGTCTGATTGTGGTTGTATGATTGTGATTGTATGATTGTGATTGTATGATTGTGATTGTATGATTGTGATTGTATGATTGTGATTGTATGATTGTATTTGCGAGATTGTATTTAGGATATTGTAATTGTATGATTGCGATTGTATGATTGTAATTGTATGATTGTTATTGTATGATTGCGATTGTATGATTGTGATTGTATGATTGTGATGTATGACTGTAATTGTATGATTATGATTGTATGATTGTGATTGTATGATTGTGATAGTATGATTGTTATTGTATGATTGCGATTGTATGATTGTGATTGTATGATTGTGATGTATGATTGTAATTGTATGATTATGATTGTATGATTGTGATTGTATGATTGTGATTGTATGATTGTGATTGTATGATTGTGGTTGTATGATTGTGATTGTATGATTGAGATTGTATGATTGTGATTGTATGATTGTGATTGTCTGATTGTGATTGTATGATTGTGATTGTATGATTGTGATAGTATGATTGTGAAAGTATGATTGTGATTGTATGATTGTGATTGTATGATTGTGATTGTATGATTGAGATTGTATGATTGTGATTGTATGATTGCGATTGTATGATTGTGATTGTATGATTGTGATTGTATGATTGTGATTGTATGGTTGTGATTGTATGATTGTGATTGTATGATTGCGATTGTATGATTGAAATTGTATGATTGTGATTGTATGATTGCGATTGTATGATTGTGATTGTATGATTGTGATTGTATGATTGTATTTGCGAGATTGTATTTGGGATATTGTAATTGTATGATTGCGATTGTATTATTGTAATTGTATGATTATGATTGTATGATTGTGATTGTATGAATGCGATTGTATGATTGTGATTGTATGATTGTGATTGTATGATTGTAATAGCATGATTATGATTGTGTGATTGTGATTGTATAATTGTGATTGTATGATTGTGATTGTATGATTGTGATTGTATGATTGTGGTTGTATGATTGTGATTGTATGATTGAGATTGTATGATTGTGATTGTATGATTGTGATTGTCTGATTGTGATTGTATGATTGTGATTGTATGATTGTGATTGTATGATTGTAATAGCATGATTATGATTGTGTGATTGTGATTGTATGATTGCGATTGTATGATTGTGGTTGTATGATTATGATTGTATTTTTGTGATTGTATGATTGTGATTGTATGATTGTGATTGTATGATTGTGATTGTATGACTGTGATTGTATGATTGTGATTGTATGATTGCGATTGTATGATTGTGATTGTATGATTGTGATTGTATGATTGTGATTGTATGATTGTGATTGTATGATTGTGATTGTACGATTGTGATAGTATGATTGTATTTGGGAGATTGTATTTGGGATATTGTAATTGTATGATTGCGATTGTATGATTGTGATTGTATGATTGGGATTGTATGAGTGTGATTGTCTGATTGTGGTTGTGCGATTGTGATTGTACGATTGTGATTGTACGATTGTTATTGAATGATTGTGATTGTATGATTCTGATTGTATGATTGTGATTACATGATTGTGATTGTATGATTGTGATTGCATGATTTTGAACGTATGATTGTGATTGTATGATTGTGATTGTATGATTGTGATTGCATGATCGTGATTGTATGATTGTGATTGTATGATTGTGATTGTATGATTGTGATTGTATGATTGCGATTGTATGATTGTGATTGTATGATTGTGATGTATGATTGTAATTGTATGATTATGATTGTATGATTGTGATGTATGATTGTAATTGTATGATTATGATTGTATGATTGTGATTGTATGATTGTGATTGTATGATTGTATTTGGGAGATTGTATTTGGGATATTGTAATTGTATGATTGCGATTCTTTGATTGTGATTGTATGATTGTGATTGTATGATTGTGATTGTATGATTGTGATTGTATGATTGTGATAGTATGATTGTATTTGCGAGATTGTATTTGGGATATTGTAATTGTATGATTGTGATTGTATGATTGCGGTTGTATGATTGTGATTGTATGATTGTGATGTATGATTGTGATTGTATGATTGTGATTGTATGATTGTGATTGTATGATTGTGATAGTATGATTGTGATTGTATGATTGTGATTGTATGATTGTGATTGTATGATTGTGATTGTATGATTGTGATTGTCGGATTGTGGTTGTATGATTGTGATTGTATGATTGTGATTGTATGAGTGTGATTGTGTGATTGTGGTTGCGCGATTGAGATTGTACTATTGTGATTGTACGATTGTGATTGAATGATTGTGATTGTATGATTATGATTGTATGATTGTGATTGCATGATTGTGATTGTATGATTGTGATTGTATGATTGTGATTGTATGATTGTGATTGTATGATTGTGATTGTATGATTGTGATTGTATGATTGTGATTGTATGATTGTGATTGTATGATTGTGATAGTATGATTGTGATTGTATGATTGTGATTGTATGATTGTGATTGTATGATTGTGATTGTATGATTGTATTTGGGAGATTGTATTTGGGAGATTGTATTTGGGAGATTGTAATTGTATGATTGCGATTGTATGATTGTGATTGTATGATTGCGATTGTATGAATGCGATTGTATGATTGTGATTGCATAATTGTGATTGTATGATTGTGATTGTCTGATTGTGGTTGTATGATTGTGATTGTATGATTGTGATTGTATGATTGTGATTGTATGATTGTGATTGTATGATTGTGATTGTATGATTGTGATAGTATGATTGTATTTGCGAGATTGTATTTGGGATATTGTAATTGTATGATTGCGATTGTATGATTGTAATTGTATGATTGTGATTGTATGATTGCGATTGTATGATTGTGATTGTATGATTGTGATGTATGATTGTAATTGTATGATTGTGATTGTATGATTGTGATTGTATGATTGTATTTGGGAGATTGTATTTGGGATATTGTAATTGTATGATTGCGATTGTATGATTGTGATTGTATGATTGTGATTGTATGATTGTGATTGTATGATTGTATTTGCGAGATTGTATTTGGGATATTGTAATTGTATGATTGCGATTGTATGATTGTGATTGTACGATTGCGATTGTATGAATGCGATTGTATGATTGTGATTGCATAATTGTGATTGTATGATTGTGATTGTATGATTGTGATTGTCTGATTGTGGTTGTATGATTGTGATTGTATGATTGTGATTGTATGATTGTGATTGTATGATTGTGATTGTATGATTGTGATTGTATGATTGTATTTGCGAGATTGTATTTGGGATATTGTAATTGTATGATTGCGATTGTATGATTGTGATTGTATGAGTGTGATTGTGTGATTGTGGTTGTGCGATTGAGATTGTACGATTGTGATTGTACGATTGTGATTGAATGATTGTGATTGTATGATTATGATTGTATGATTGTGATTGCATAATTGTGATTGTATGATTGTGATTGTATGATTGTGATTGTATGATTGTGATTGCATGATTGTGATTGTATGATTGTGATTGTATGATTGTGATTGTATGATTGTGATTGTCTGATTGTGGTTGTATGATTGTGATTGTATGATTGTGATTGTATGATTGTGATAGTATGATTGTGATTGTATGATTGTGATTGTATGATTGTGATTGTATGATTGTGATTGTATGATTGTATTTGGGAGATTGTATTTGGGAGATTGTATTTGGGAGATTGTAATTGTATGATTGCGATTGTATGATTGTGATTGTATGATTGCGATTGTATGAATGCGATTGTATGATTGTGATTGCATAATTGTGATTGTATGATTGTGATTGTATGATTGTGATTGTCTGATTGTGGTTGTATGATTGTGATTGTATGATTGTGATTGTATGATTGTGATTGTATGATTGTGATTGTATGATTGTATTTGCGAGATTGTATTTGGGATATTGTAATTGTATGATTGTTATTGTATGATTGCGATTGTATGATTGTGATTGTATGATTGTGATGTATGATTGTAATTGTATGATTATGATTGTATGATTGTGATTGTATGATTGTGATTGTATGATTGTGATTGTATGATTGTATTTGGGAGATTGTATTTGGGATATTGTAATTGTATGATTGCGATTGTATGATTGTGATTGTATGATTGCGATTGTATGAATGCGATTGTATGATTGTGATTGCATAATTGTGATTGTATGATTGTGATTGTATGATTGTGATTGTCTGATTGTGGTTGTATGATTGTGATTGTATGATTGTGATTGTATGATTGTGATTGTATGATTGTGATTGTATGATTGTATTTGCGAGATTGTATTTGGGATATTGTAATTGTATGATTGCGATTGTATGATTGTGATTGTATGATTGCGATTGTATGAATGCGATTGTATGATTGTGATTGCATAATTGTGATTGTATGATTGTGATTGTATGATTGTGATTGTCTGATTGTGGTTGTATGATTGTGATTGTATGATTGTGATTGTATGATTGTGATTGTATGATTGTGATTGTATGATTGTGATTGTATGATTGTATTTGCGAGATTGTATTTAGGATATTGTAATTGTATGATTGCGATTGTATGATTGTAATTGTATGATTGTTATTGTATGATTGCGATTGTATGATTGTGATTGTATGATTGTGATGTATGACTGTAATTGTATGATTATGATTGTATGATTGTGATTGTATGATTGTGATAGTATGATTGTTATTGTATGATTGCGATTGTATGATTGTGATTGTATGATTGTGATGTATGATTGTAATTGTATGATTATGATTGTATGATTGTGATTGTATGATTGTGATTGTATGATTGTGATTGTATGATTGTGGTTGTATGATTGTGATTGTATGATTGAGATTGTATGATTGTGATTGTATGATTGTGATTGTCTGATTGTGATTGTATGATTGTGATTGTATGATTGTGATAGTATGATTGTGAAAGTATGATTGTGATTGTATGATTGTGATTGTATGATTGAGATTGTATGATTGAGATTGTATGATTGTGATTGTATGATTGCGATTGTATGATTGTGATTGTATGATTGTGATTGTATGATTGTGATTGTATGGTTGTGATTGTATGATTGTGATTGTATGATTGCGATTGTATGATTGAAATTGTATGATTGTGATTGTATGATTGCGATTGTATGATTGTGATTGTATGATTGTGATTGTATGATTGTATTTGCGAGATTGTATTTGGGATATTGTAATTGTATGATTGCGATTGTATGATTATGATTGTATGATTGTGATTGTATGAATGCGATTGTATGATTGTGATTGTATGATTGTGATTGTATGATTGTAATAGCATGATTATGATTGTGTGATTGTGATTGTATGATTGCGATTGTATGATTGTGGTTGTATGATCATGATTGAATTTTTGTGATTGTATGATTGTGATTGTATGATTGTGATTGTATGATTGTGATTGTATGACTGTGATTGTATGATTGTGATTGTATGATTGCGATTGTATGATTGTGATTGTATGATTGCGATTGTATGATTGTGATTGTATGATTGTGATTGTATGATTGTGATTGTATGATTGTGATTGTACGATTGTGATAGTATGATTGTATTTGGGAGATTGTATTTGGGATATTGTAATTGTATGATTGCGATTGTATGATTGTGATTGTATGATTGGGATTGTATGAGTGTGATTGTCTGATTGTGGTTGTGCGATTGTGATAGTACGATTGTGATTGTACGATTGTTATTGAATGATTGTGATTGTATGATTCTGATTGTATGATTGTGATTGCATGATTGTGATTGTATGATTGTGATTGCATGATTTTGAACGTATGATTGTGATTGTATGATTGTGATTGTATGATTGTGATTGCATGATTGTGATTGTATGATTGTGATTGTATGATTGTGATTGTATGATTGTGATTGTATGATTGCGATTGTATGATTGTGATTGTATGATTGTGATGTATGATTGTAATTGTATGATTATGATTGTATGATTGTGATGTATGATTGTAATTGTATGATTATGATTGTATGATTGTGATTGTATGATTGTGATTGTATGATTGTATTTGGGAGATTGTATTTGGGATATTGTAATTGTATGATTGCGATTGTATGATTGTGATTGTATGATTGTGATTGTATGATTGTGATTGTATGATTGTGATTGTATGATTGTGATAGTATGATTGTATTTGCGAGATTGTATTTGGGATATTGTAATTGTATGATTGCGATTGTATGATTGTAATTGTATGATTGTGATTGTATGATTGCGATTGTATGATTGTGATTGTATGATTGTGATGTATGATTGTAATTGTATGATTGTGATTGTATGATTGTGATTGTATGATTGTGATAGTATGATTGTGATTGTATGACTGTGATTGTATGATTGTGATTGTATGATTGTGATTGTCGGATTGTGGTTGTATGATTGTGATTGTATGATTGTGATTGTATGAGTGTGATTGTGTGATTGTGGTTGTGCGATTGAGATTGTACGATTGTGATTGTACGATTGTGATTGAATGATTGTGATTGTATGATTATGATTGTATGATTGTGATTGCATGATTGTGATTGTATGATTGTGATTGTATGATTGTGATTGTATGATTGTGATTGTATGATTGTGATTGTATGATTGTGATTGTATGATTGTGATTGTATGATTGTGATTGTATGATTGTGATTGTATGATTGTGATAGTATGATTGTGATTGTATGATTGTGATTGTATGATTGTGATTGTATGATTGTGATTGTATGATTGTATTTGGGAGATTGTATTTGGGAGATTGTATTTGGGAGATTGTAATTGTATGATTGCGATTGTATGATTGTGATTGTATGATTGCGATTGTATGAATGCGATTGTATGATTGTGATTGCATAATTGTGATTGTATGATTGTGATTGTATGATTGTGATTGTCTGATTGTGGTTGTATGATTGTGATTGTATGATTGTGATTGTATGATTGTGATTGTATGATTGTGATTGTATGATTGTGATAGTATGATTGTATTTGCGAGATTGTATTTGGGATATTGTAATTGTATGATTGCGATTGTATGATTGTAATTGTATGATTGTGATTGTATGATTGCGATTGTATGACTGTGATGTATGATTGTAATTGTATGATTATGATTGTATGATTGTGATTGTATGATTGTGATTGTATGATTGTATTTGGGAGATTGTATTTGGGATATTGTAATTGTATGATTGCGATTGTATGATTGTGATTGTATGATTGTGATTGTATGATTGTGATTGTATGATTGTATTTGGGAGATTGTATTTGGGATATTGTAATTGTATGATTGCGATTGTATGATTGTGATTGTATGAGTGTGATGTATGATTGTAATTGTATGATTATGATTGTATGATTGTGATTGTATGATTGAGATTGTATGATTGTGATTGTATGCTTGCGATTCTATGATTGTGATTGTATGATTGTGATTGTATGATTGTGATTGTATGATTGTGATTGTATGATTGTGATTGTATGATTGTGATTGTATGACTGTGATTGTATGATTGTGATTGTATGATTGCGATTGTATGATTGTGATTGTATGATTGTGATTGTATGATTGTGATTGTATGATTGTATTTGGGAGATTGTATTTGGGAGATTGTAATTGTATGATTGCGATTGTATGATTGTGATTGTATGATTGCGATTGTATGATTGTGATTGTATGATTGTGATGTATGATTGTAATTGTATGATTATGATTGTATTATTGTGATTGTATGATTGTGATAGTATGATTGTATTTGCGAGATTGTATTTGGGATATTGTAATTGTATGATTGCGATTGTATGATTGTAATTGTATGATTGTGATTGTATGATTGCGATTGTATGATTGTGATTGTATGATTGTGATTCTTTGATTGTGATTGTATGATTGTGATTGTATGATTGTGATTGTATGATTGTGATTGTATGATTGTGATTGTATGATTGTGATTGTATGATTGTGATTGTATGATTGTGATTGTATGATTGTGATTGCATGACTGTGATTGTATGATTGTGATTGTATGATTGTGATTGTATGATTGTGATTGTATGATTGTGATTGTATGATTGTGATTGTCTGATTGTGATTGTATGATTGTGATTGTATGATTGTGATTGTATGATTGTGAAAGTATGATTGTGATTGTAAGATTGTGATTGTATGATTGTGATTGTATGAGTGTGATTGTGTGATTGTGGTTGTGCGATTGAGATTGTACGATTGTGATTGTACGATTGTGATTGAATGATTGTGATTGTATGATTATGATTGTATGATTGTGATTGCATGATTGTGATTGTATGATTGTGATTGTATGATTGTGATTGTATGATTGTGATTGTATGATTGTGATTGTATGATTGTGATTGTATGATTGTGATTGTATGATTGTGATAGTATGATTGTGATTGTATGATTGTGATTGTATGATTGTGATTGTATGATTGTGATTGTATGATTGTGATTGTATGATTGTATTTGGGAGATTGTATTTGGGAGATTGTATTTGGGAGATTGTAATTGTATGATTGCGATTGTATGATTGTGATTGTATGATTGCGATTGTATGAATGCGATTGTATGATTGTGATTGCATAATTGTGATTGTATGATTGTGATTGTATGATTGTGATTGTCTGATTGTGGTTGTATGATTGTGATTGTATGATTGTGATTGTATGATTGTGATTGTATGATTGTGATTGTGTGATTGTGATTGTATGATTGTATTTGCGAGATTGTATTTGGGATATTGTAATTGTATGATTGCGATTGTATGATTGTAATTGTATGATTGTGATTGTATGATTGCGATTGTATGATTGTGATTGTATGATTGTGATGTATGATTGTAATTGTATGATTATGATTGTATGATTGTGATTGTATGATTGTGATTGTATGATTGTATTTGGGAGATTGTATTTGGGATATTGTAATTGTATGATTGCGATTGTATGATTGTGATTGTATGATTGTGATTGTATGATTGTGATTGTATGATTGTATTTGGGAGATTGTATTTGGGATATTGTAATTGTATGATTGCAATTGTATGATTGTGATTGTATGAGTGTGATGTATGATTGTAATTGTATGATTATGATTGTATGATTGTGATTGTATGATTGAGATTGTATGATTGTGATTGTATGCTTGCGATTGTATGATTGTGATTGTATGATTGCGATTGTATGATTGCGATTGTATGATTGTGATTGTATGATTGTGATAGTATGATTGTGATTGTATGATTGTGATTGTATGATTGTGATTGTATGATTGTGATACTATGATTGTGAAAGTATGATTGTGATTGTATGATTGTGATTGTATGATTGTGATTGTATGATTGAGATTGTATGATTGTGATTGTATGATTGTGATTGTCTGATTGTGATTGTATGAGTGTGATTGTGTGATTGTGGTTGTGCGATTGAGATTGTACGATTGTGATTGTACGATTGTGATTGAATGATTGTGATTGTATGATTATGATTGTATGATTGTGATTGCATGATTGTGATTGTATGATTGTGATTGTATGATTGTGATTGTATGATTGTGATTGTATGATTGTGATTGTATGATTGTGATTGTCTGATTGTGGTTGTATGATTGTGATTGTATGATTGTGGTTGTATGATTGTGATAGTATGATTGTGATTGTATGATTGTGATTGTATGATTGTGATTGTATGATTGTGATTGTATGATTGTATTTGGGAGATTGTATTTGGGAGATTGTATTTGGGAGATTGTAATTGTATGATTGCGATTGTATGATTGTGATTGTACGATTGCGATTGTATGAATGCGATTGTATGATTGTGATTGCATAATTGTGATTGTATGATTGTGATTGTATGATTGTGATTGTCTGATTGTGGTTGTATGATTGTGATTGTATGACTGTGATTGTATGATTGTGATTGTATGATTGCGATTGTATGATTGTGATTGTATGATTGCGATTGTATGATTGTGATTGTATGATTGTGATTGTATGATTGTGATTGTATGATTGTGATTGTACGATTGTGATAGTATGATTGTATTTGGGAGATTGTATTTGGGATATTGTAATTGTATGATTGCGATTGTATGATTGTGATTGTATGATTGGGATTGTATGAGTGTGATTGTCTGATTGTGGTTGTGCGATTGTGATAGTACGATTGTGATTGTACGATTGTTATTGAATGATTGTGATTGTATGATTCTGATTGTATGATTGTGATTGCATGATTGTGATTGTATGATTGTGATTGCATGATTTTGAACGTATGATTGTGATTGTATGATTGTGATTGTATGATTGTGATTGCATGATTGTGATTGTATGATTGTGATTGTATGATTGTGATTGTATGATTGTGATTGTATGATTGCGATTGTATGATTGTGATTGTATGATTGTGATGTATGATTGTAATTGTATGATTATGATTGTATGATTGTGATGTATGATTGTAATTGTATGATTATGATTGTATGATTGTGATTGTATGATTGTGATTGTATGATTGTATTTGGGAGATTGTATTTGGGATATTGTAATTGTATGATTGCGATTGTATGATTGTGATTGTATGATTGTGATTGTATGATTGTGATTGTATGATTGTGATTGTATGATTGTGATAGTATGATTGTATTTGCGAGATTGTATTTGGGATATTGTAATTGTATGATTGCGATTGTATGATTGTAATTGTATGATTGTGATTGTATGATTGCGATTGTATGATTGTGATTGTATGATTGTGATGTATGATTGTAATTGTATGATTGTGATTGTATGATTGTGATTGTATGATTGTGATAGTATGATTGTGATTGTATGACTGTGATTGTATGATTGTGATTGTATGATTGTGATTGTCGGATTGTGGTTGTATGATTGTGATTGTATGATTGTGATTGTATGAGTGTGATTGTGTGATTGTGGTTGTGCGATTGAGATTGTACGATTGTGATTGTACGATTGTGATTGAATGATTGTGATTGTATGATTATGATTGTATGATTGTGATTGCATGATTGTGATTGTATGATTGTGATTGTATGATTGTGATTGTATGATTGTGATTGTATGATTGTGATTGTATGATTGTGATTGTATGATTGTGATTGTATGATTGTGATTGTATGATTGTGATTGTATGATTGTGATAGTATGATTGTGATTGTATGATTGTGATTGTATGATTGTGATTGTATGATTGTGATTGTATGATTGTATTTGGGAGATTGTATTTGGGAGATTGTATTTGGGAGATTGTAATTGTATGATTGCGATTGTATGATTGTGATTGTATGATTGCGATTGTATGAATGCGATTGTATGATTGTGATTGCATAATTGTGATTGTATGATTGTGATTGTATGATTGTGATTGTCTGATTGTGGTTGTATGATTGTGATTGTATGATTGTGATTGTATGATTGTGATTGTATGATTGTGATTGTATGATTGTGATAGTATGATTGTATTTGCGAGATTGTATTTGGGATATTGTAATTGTATGATTGCGATTGTATGATTGTAATTGTATGATTGTGATTGTATGATTGCGATTGTATGACTGTGATGTATGATTGTAATTGTATGATTATGATTGTATGATTGTGATTGTATGATTGTGATTGTATGATTGTATTTGGGAGATTGTATTTGGGATATTGTAATTGTATGATTGCGATTGTATGATTGTGATTGTATGATTGTGATTGTATGATTGTGATTGTATGATTGTATTTGGGAGATTGTATTTGGGATATTGTAATTGTATGATTGCGATTGTATGATTGTGATTGTATGAGTGTGATGTATGATTGTAATTGTATGATTATGATTGTATGATTGTGATTGTATGATTGAGATTGTATGATTGTGATTGTATGCTTGCGATTCTATGATTGTGATTGTATGATTGTGATTGTATGATTGTGATTGTATGATTGTGATTGTATGATTGTGATTGTATGATTGTGATTGTATGACTGTGATTGTATGATTGTGATTGTATGATTGCGATTGTATGATTGTGATTGTATGATTGTGATTGTATGATTGTGATTGTATGATTGTATTTGGGAGATTGTATTTGGGAGATTGTAATTGTATGATTGCGATTGTATGATTGTGATTGTATGATTGCGATTGTATGATTGTGATTGTATGATTGTGATGTATGATTGTAATTGTATGATTATGATTGTATTATTGTGATTGTATGATTGTGATAGTATGATTGTATTTGCGAGATTGTATTTGGGATATTGTAATTGTATGATTGCGATTGTATGATTGTAATTGTATGATTGTGATTGTATGATTGCGATTGTATGATTGTGATTGTATGATTGTGATTCTTTGATTGTGATTGTATGATTGTGATTGTATGATTGTGATTGTATGATTGTGATTGTATGATTGTGATTGTATGATTGTGATTGTATGATTGTGATTGTATGATTGTGATTGTATGATTGTGATTGCATGACTGTGATTGTATGATTGTGATTGTATGATTGTGATTGTATGATTGTGATTGTATGATTGTGATTGTATGATTGTGATTGTCTGATTGTGATTGTATGATTGTGATTGTATGATTGTGATTGTATGATTGTGAAAGTATGATTGTGATTGTAAGATTGTGATTGTATGATTGTGATTGTATGAGTGTGATTGTGTGATTGTGGTTGTGCGATTGAGATTGTACGATTGTGATTGTACGATTGTGATTGAATGATTGTGATTGTATGATTATGATTGTATGATTGTGATTGCATGATTGTGATTGTATGATTGTGATTGTATGATTGTGATTGTATGATTGTGATTGTATGATTGTGATTGTATGATTGTGATTGTATGATTGTGATTGTATGATTGTGATAGTATGATTGTGATTGTATGATTGTGATTGTATGATTGTGATTGTATGATTGTGATTGTATGATTGTGATTGTATGATTGTATTTGGGAGATTGTATTTGGGAGATTGTATTTGGGAGATTGTAATTGTATGATTGCGATTGTATGATTGTGATTGTATGATTGCGATTGTATGAATGCGATTGTATGATTGTGATTGCATAATTGTGATTGTATGATTGTGATTGTATGATTGTGATTGTCTGATTGTGGTTGTATGATTGTGATTGTATGATTGTGATTGTATGATTGTGATTGTATGATTGTGATTGTGTGATTGTGATTGTATGATTGTATTTGCGAGATTGTATTTGGGATATTGTAATTGTATGATTGCGATTGTATGATTGTAATTGTATGATTGTGATTGTATGATTGCGATTGTATGATTGTGATTGTATGATTGTGATGTATGATTGTAATTGTATGATTATGATTGTATGATTGTGATTGTATGATTGTGATTGTATGATTGTATTTGGGAGATTGTATTTGGGATATTGTAATTGTATGATTGCGATTGTATGATTGTGATTGTATGATTGTGATTGTATGATTGTGATTGTATGATTGTATTTGGGAGATTGTATTTGGGATATTGTAATTGTATGATTGCAATTGTATGATTGTGATTGTATGAGTGTGATGTATGATTGTAATTGTATGATTATGATTGTATGATTGTGATTGTATGATTGAGATTGTATGATTGTGATTGTATGCTTGCGATTGTATGATTGTGATTGTATGATTGCGATTGTATGATTGCGATTGTATGATTGTGATTGTATGATTGTGATAGTATGATTGTGATTGTATGATTGTGATTGTATGATTGTGATTGTATGATTGTGATACTATGATTGTGAAAGTATGATTGTGATTGTATGATTGTGATTGTATGATTGTGATTGTATGATTGAGATTGTATGATTGTGATTGTATGATTGTGATTGTCTGATTGTGATTGTATGAGTGTGATTGTGTGATTGTGGTTGTGCGATTGAGATTGTACGATTGTGATTGTACGATTGTGATTGAATGATTGTGATTGTATGATTATGATTGTATGATTGTGATTGCATGATTGTGATTGTATGATTGTGATTGTATGATTGTGATTGTATGATTGTGATTGTATGATTGTGATTGTATGATTGTGATTGTCTGATTGTGGTTGTATGATTGTGATTGTATGATTGTGGTTGTATGATTGTGATAGTATGATTGTGATTGTATGATTGTGATTGTATGATTGTGATTGTATGATTGTGATTGTATGATTGTATTTGGGAGATTGTATTTGGGAGATTGTATTTGGGAGATTGTAATTGTATGATTGCGATTGTATGATTGTGATTGTACGATTGCGATTGTATGAATGCGATTGTATGATTGTGATTGCATAATTGTGATTGTATGATTGTGATTGTATGATTGTGATTGTCTGATTGTGGTTGTATGATTGTGATTGTATGATTGTGATTGTATGATTGTGATTGTATGATTGTGATTGTATGATTGTGATTGTATGATTGTATTTGCGAGATTGTATTTGGGATATTGTAATTGTATGATTGCGATTGTATGATTGTAATTGTATGATTGTTATTGTATGATTGCGATTGTATGATTGTGATTGTATGATTGTGATGTATGATTGTAATTGTATGATTATGATTGTATGATTGTGATTGTATGATTGTGATTGTATGATTGTATTTGGGAGATTGTATTTGGGATATTGTAATTGTATGATTGCGATTGTATGGTTGTGATTGTATGATTGCGATTGTATGAATGCGATTGTATGATTGTGATTGCATAATTGTGATTGTATGATTGTGATTGTATGATTGTGATTGTCTGATTGTGGTTGTATGATTGTGATTGTATGATTGTGATTGTATGATTGTGATTGTATGATTGTGATTGTATGATTGTATTTGCGAGATTGTATTCTGGATATTGTAATTGTATGATTGTGATTGTATGATTGTAATTGTATGATTGTTATTGTATGATTGCGATTGTATGATTGTGATTGTATGATTGTGATGTATGATTGTAATTGTATGATTATGATTGTATGATTGTGATTGTATGATTGTGATTGTATGATTGTATTTGGGAGATTGTATTTGGGATATTGTAATTGTATGATTGCGATTGTATGATTGTGATTGTATGATTGTGATTGTATGATTGTATTTAGGAGATTGTATTTGGGATATTGTAATTGTATGATTGCGATTGTATGATTGTGATTGTATGAGTGTGATGTATGATTGTAATTGTATGATTATGATTGTATGATTGTGATTGTATGATTGAGATTGTATGATTGTGATTGTATGCTTGCGATTGTATGATTGTGATTGTATGATTGTGATTCTTTGATTGTGATTGTATGATTGTGATTGTATGATTGTGATTGTATGATTGTGGTTGTATGATTGTGATTGTATGATTGAGATTGTATGATTGTGATTGTATGATTGTGATTGTCTGATTGTGATTGTATGATTGTGATTGTATGATTGTGATAGTATGATTGTGAAAGTATGATTGTGGTTGTATGATTGTGATTGTATGATTGTGATTGTATGATTGAGATTGTATGATTGTGATTGTATGATTGCGATTGTATGATTGTGATTGTATGATTGTGATTGTATGATTGTGATTGTATGGTTGTGATTGTATGATTGTGATTGTATGATTCTGATTGTATGATTGAAATTGTATGATTGTGATTGTATGATTGCGATTGTATGATTGTGATTGTATGATTGTGATTGTATGATTGTATTTGCGAGATTGTATTTGGGATATTGTAATTGTATGATTGCGATTGTCTGATTGTAATTGTATGATTATGATTGTATGATTGTGATTGTATGAATGCGATTGTATGATTGTGATTGTATGATTGTGATTGTATGATTGTAATAGCATGATTATGATTGTGTGATTGTGATTGTATGATTGCGATTGTATGATTGTGGTTGTATGATTATGATTGTA
The DNA here is from genome assembly GCF_050947335.1 of Megachile rotundata. Taxonomy (NCBI): domain Eukaryota; kingdom Metazoa; phylum Arthropoda; class Insecta; order Hymenoptera; family Megachilidae; genus Megachile; species Megachile rotundata. The sequence goes on along the minus strand of NW_027473323.1, from coordinate 70,505 downwards.
TTTTTGTGATTGTATGATTGTGATTGTATGATTGTGATTGTATGATTGTGATTGTATGATTGTGATTGTATGACTGTGATTGTATGATTGTGATTGTATGATTGCGATTGTATGATTGTGATTGTATGATTGTGATTGTATGATTGTGATTGTATGATTGTGATTGTATGATTGTGATTGTATGATTGTGATTGTACGATTGTGATAGTATGATTGTATTTGGGAGATTGTATTTGGGATATTGTAATTGTATGATTGCGATTGTATGATTGTGATTGTATGATTGGGATTGTATGAGTGTGATTGTCTGATTGTGGTTGTGCGATTGTGATTGTACGATTGTGATTGTACGATTGTTATTGAATGATTGTGATTGTATGATTCTGATTGTATGATTGTGATTACATGATTGTGATTGTATGATTGTGATTGCATGATTTTGAACGTATGATTGTGATTGTATGATTGTGATTGCATGATTGTGATTGTATGATTGTGATTGTATGATTGTGATTGTATGATTGTGATTGTATGATTGCGATTGTATGATTGTGATTGTATGATTGTGATGTATGATTGTAATTGTATGATTATGATTGTATGATTGTGATGTATGATTGCGATTGTATGATTGTGATTGTATGATTGTGATTGTATGATTGTGATTGTATGATTGTGATTGTATGATTGTGATAGTATGATTGTATTTGCGAGATTGTATTTGGGATATTGTAATTGTATGATTGCGATTGTATGATTGTAATTGTATGATTGTGATTGTATGATTGCGATTGTATGATTGTGATTGTATGATTGTGATGTATGATTGTAATTGTATGATTGTGATTGTATGATTGTGATTGTATGATTGTGATAGTATGATTGTGATTGTATGATTGTGATTGTATGATTGTGATTGTATGATTGTGATTGTCTGATTGTGGTTGTATGATTGTGATTGTATGATTGTGATTGTATGAGTGTGATTGTGTGATTGTGGTTGTGCGATTGAGATTGTACGATTGTGATTGTACGATTGTGATTGAATGATTGTGATTGTATGATTATGATTGTATGATTGTGATTGCATGATTGTGATTGTATGATTGTGATTGTATGATTGTGATTGTATGATTGTGATTGTATGATTGTGATTGTATGATTGTGATTGTATGATTGTGATTGTATGATTGTGATTGTATGATTGTGATAGTATGATTGTGATTGTATGATTGTGATTGTATGATTGTGATTGTATGATTGTGATTGTATGATTGTGATTGTATGATTGTATTTGGGAGATTGTATTTGGGAGATTGTATTTGGGAGATTGTAATTGTATGATTGCGATTGTATGATTGTGATTGTATGATTGCGATTGTATGAATGCGATTGTATGATTGTGATTGCATAATTGTGATTGTATGATTGTGATTGTATGATTGTGATTGTCTGATTGTGGTTGTATGATTGTGATTGTATGATTGTGATTGTATGATTGTGATTGTATGATTGTGATTGTATGATTGGGATAGTATGATTGTATTTGCGAGATTGTATTTGGGATATTGTAATTGTATGATTGCGATTGTATGATTGTAATTGTATGATTGTGATTGTATGATTGCGATTGTATGATTGTGATTGTATGATTGTGATGTATGATTGTAATTGTATGATTATGATTGTATGATTGTGATTGTATGATTGTGATTGTATGATTGTATTTGGGAGATTGTATTTGGGATATTGTAATTGTATGATTGCGATTGTATGATTGTGATTGTATGATTGTGATTGTATGATTGTGATTGTATGATTGTATTTGGGAGATTGTATTTGGGATATTGTAATTGTATGATTGCGATTGTATGATTGTGATTGTATGAGTGTGATGTATGATTGTAATTGTATGATTATGATTGTATGATTGTGATTGTATGATTGAGATTGTATGATTGTGATTGTATGCTTGCGATTCTATGATTGTGATTGTATGATTGTGATTGTATGATTGTGATTGTATGATTGTGATTGTATGATTGTGATTGTATGATTGTGATTGTATGATTGTGATTGTATGATTGTGATTGTATGATTGTGATTGTATGATTGTGATTGTATGATTGTGATAGTATGATTGTGATTGTATGATTGTGATTGTATGATTGTGATTGTATGATTGTGATTGTATGATTGTATTTGGGAGATTGTATTTGGGAGATTGTATTTGGGAGATTGTAATTGTATGATTGCGATTGTATGATTGTGATTGTATGATTGCGATTGTATGAATGCGATTGTATGATTGTGATTGCATAATTGTGATTGTATGATTGTGATTGTATGATTGTGATTGTCTGATTGTGGTTGTATGATTGTGATTGTATGATTGTGATTGTATGATTGTGATTGTATGATTGTGATTGTATGATTGTGATTGTATGATTGTGATTGTATGATTGTGATTGTATGATTGTATTTGCGAGATTGTATTTGGGATATTGTAATTGTATGATTGCGATTGTATGATTGCAATTGTATGATTGTGATTGTATGATTGCGATTGTATGATTGTGATTGTACGATTGTGATGTATGATTGTAATTGTATGATTATGATTGTATGATTGTGATTGTATGATTGTGATTGTATGATTGTATTTGGGAGATTGTATTTGGGATATTGTAATTGTATGATTGCGATTGTATGATTGTGATTGTATGATTGTGATTGTATGATTGTGATTGTATGATTGTATTTGGGAGATTGTATTTGGGATATTGTAATTGTATGATTGCGATTGTATGATTGTGATTGTATGAGTGTGATGTATGATTGTAATTGCATGATTATGATTGTGTGATTGTGATTGTATGATTGCGATTGTATGATTGTGATTGTATGATTATGATTGTATTTTTGTGATTGTATGATTGTGATTGTATGATTGTGATTGTATGATTGAGATTGTATGATTGTGATTGTATGCTTGCGATTCTATGATTGTGATTGTATGATTGTGATTGTATGATTGTGATTGTATGATTGTGATTGTATGATTGTGATTGTATGATTGTGATTGTATGATTGTGATTGTATGATTGTGATTGTACGATTGTGATAGTATGATTGTATTTGGGAGATTGTATTTGGGATATTGTAATTGTATGATTGCGATTGTATGATTGTGATTGTATGATTGTGATTGTATGATTGAGATTGTATGATTGTGATTGTATGCTTGCGATTGTATGAATGTGATTGTATGATTGTGATTGTATGACTGTGATTGTATGATTGTGATTGTATGATTGTGATTGTATGATTGTGAAAGTATGATAGTGATGGTATGATTGTGATTGTATGATTGTGATTGTATGATTGGGATTGTATGAGTGTGATTGTCTGATTGTGGTTGTGCGATTGTGATTGTACGATTGTGATTGTACGATTGTTATTGAATGATTGTGATTGTATGATTCTGATTGTATGATTGTGATTACATGATTGTGATTGTATGATTGTGATTGCATGATTTTGAACGTATGATTGTGATTGTATGATTGTGATTGTATGATTGTGATTGCATGATTGTGATTGTATGATTGTGATTGTATGATTGTGATTGTATGATTGTGATTGTATGATTGTGATTGTATGATTGCGATTGTATGATTGTGATTGTATGATTGTGATTGCATAATTGTGATTGTATGATTGTGATTGTATGATTGTGATTGCATAATTGTGATTGTATGATTGTGATTGTATGATTGTGATTGCCTGATTGTGGTTGTATGATTGTGATTGTATGATTGTGATTGTATGATTGTGATTGTATGATTGTGATTGTATGATTGTGATTGTATGATTGTGATTGTATGATTGTATTTGCGAGATTGTATTTGGGATATTGTAATTGTATGATTGCGATTGTATGATTGTAATTGTATGATTATGATTGTATGATTGTGATTGTATGATTGTAATTGTATGATTATGATTGTATGATTATGATTGTATGAATGCGATTGTATGATTGTGATTGTATGATTGTGATTGTATGATTGTAATTGCATGATTATGATTGTGTGATTGTGATTGTATGATTGCGATTGTATGATTGTGATTGTATGATTATGATTGTATTTTTGCGATTGTATGATTGTGATTGTATGATTGTGATTGTATGATTGTGATTGTATGACTGTGATTGTATGATTGTGATTGTATGATTGCGATTGTATGAATGCGATTGTATGTTTGTGATTGTATGATTGTGATTGTATGATTGTGATTGTACGATTGTGATAGTATGATTGTATTTGGGAGATTGTATTTGGGATATTGTAATTGTATGATTGCGATTGTATGATAGTGATTGTATGATTGTGATGTATGATTGTAATTGTATGATTATGATTGTTTGATTGTGATTGTATGATTGAGATTGTATGATTGTGATTGTATGCTTGCGATTGTATGAATCTGATTGTATGATTGTGATTGTATGACTGTGATTGTATGATTGTGATTGTATGATTGGGACTGTATGTTTGTGAAAGTATGATTGTGATTGTATGATTGTGATTGCATGATTTTGAACGTATGATTGTGATTGTATGATTGTGATTGTATGATTGTGAAAGTATGATTGTGATGGTATGATTGTGATTGTATTATTGTGATTGTATGATTGTGATTGTATGATTGTGGTTGTATGATTGTGATTGTCTGATTGTGATTGTATGATTGTGATTGTATGATTGTGATTGTATGATTGTGAAAGTATGATTGTGATTGTATGATTGTGATTGTATGATTGTGATTGTATGAGTGTGATTGTGTGATTGTGGTTGTGCGATTGAGATTGTACGATTGTGATTGTACGATTGTGATTGAATGATTGTGATTGTATGATTATGATTGTATGATTGTGATTGCATAATTGTGATTGTATGATTGTGATTGTATGATTGTGATTGTATGATTGTGATTGTATGATTGTGATTGTATGATTGTGATTGTATGATTGTGATTGTATGATTGTGATTGTATGATTGTGATTGTCTGATTGTGGTTGTATGATTGTGATTGTATGATTGTGATTGTATGATTGTGATAGTATGATTGTGATTGTATGATTGTGATTGTATGATTGTGATTGTATGATTGTGATTGTATGATTGTATTTGGGAGATTGTATTTGGGAGATTGTATTTGGGAGATTGTATTTGGGAGATTGTAATTGTATGATTGCGATTGTATGATTGTGATTGTATGATTGCGATTGTATGAATGCGATTGTATGATTGTGATTGCATAATTGTGATTGTATGATTGTGATTGTATGATTGTGATTGTCTGATTGTGGTTGTATGATTGTGATTGTATGATTGTGATTGTATGATTGTGATTGTATGATTGTGATTGTATGATTGTGATTGTATGATTGTGATTGTATGATTGTGATTGTATGATTGTGATTGTATGATTGTGATTGTATGATTGTGATTGTATGATTGTGATTGTATGATTGTGATTGTATGATTGTGATTGTATGATTGTGATTGTATGATTGTGATTGTATGATTGCGATTGTATGATTGTGATTGTATGATTGTGATTGTATGATTGTGATTGTATGATTGTGATTGTATGATTGTGATAGTATGATTGTATTTGCGAGATTGTATTTGGGATATTGTAATTGTATGATTGCGATTGTATGATTGTAATTGTATGATTGTGATTGTATGATTGCGATTGTATGATTGTGATTGTATGATTGTGATGTATGATTGTAATTGTATGATTGTGATTGTATGATTGTGATTGTATGATTGTGATTGTATGATTGTATTTGGGAGATTGTATTTGGGAGATTGTATTTGGGAGATTGTAATTGTATGATTGCGATTGTATGATTGTGATTGTATGATTGCGATTGTATGATTGTGATTGTATGATTGTGATGTATGATTGTAATTGTATGATTATGATTGTATGATTGTGATTGTATGATTGTGATAGTATGATTGTATTTGCGAGATTGTATTTAGGATATTGTAATTGTATGATTGCGATTGTATGATTGTAATTGTATGATTGTAATTGTATGATTGTGATTGTATGATTGCGATTGTATGATTGTGATTGTATGATTGTGATTCTTTGATTGTGATTGTATGATTGTGATTGTATGATTGTGATTGTATGATTGTGATTGTATGATTGTGATTGTATGATTGTGATTGTATGATTGTGATTGTATGATTGTGATTGTATGATTGTGATTGTATGACTGTGATTGTATGATTGTGATTGTATGATTGTGATTGTATGATTGTGATTGTATGATTGTGATTGTCTGATTGTGATTGTCTGATTGTGATTGTATGATTGTGATTGTATGATTGTGATTGTATGATTGTGAAAGTATGATTGTGATTGTAAGATTGTGATTGTATGATTGTGATTGTATGAGTGTGATTGTGTGATTGTGGTTGTGCGATTGAGATTGTACGATTGTGATTGTACGATTGTGATTGAATGATTGTGATTGTATGATTATGATTGTATGATTGTGATTGCATGATTGTGATTGTATGATTGTGATTGTATGATTGTGATTGTATGATTGTGATTGTATGATTGTGATTGTATGATTGTGATTGTATGATTGTGATTGTATGATTGTGATAGTATGATTGTGATTGTATGATTGTGATTGTATGATTGTGATTGTATGATTGTGATTGTATGATTGTATTTGGGAGATTGTATTTGGGAGATTGTATTTGGGAGATTGTAATTGTATGATTGCGATTGTATGATTGTGATTGTATGATTGCGATTGTATGAATGCGATTGTATGATTGTGATTGCATAATTGTGATTGTATGATTGTGATTGTATGATTGTGATTGTCTGATTGTGGTTGTATGATTGTGATTGTATGATTGTGATTGTATGATTGTGATTGTATGATTGTGATTGTATGATTGTGATTGTATGATTGTATTTGCGAGATTGTATTTGGGATATTGTAATTGTATGATTGCGATTGTATGATTGTAATTGTATGATTGTGATTGTATGATTGCGATTGTATGATTGTGATTGTATGATTGTGATGTATGATTGTAATTGTATGATTATGATTGTATGATTGTGATTGTATGATTGTGATTGTATGATTGTATTTGGGAGATTGTATTTGGGATATTGTAATTGTATGATTGCGATTGTATGATTGTGATTGTATGATTGTGATTGTATGATTGTGATTGTATGATTGTATTTGGGAGATTGTATTTGGGATATTGTAATTGTATGATTGCGATTGTATGATTGTAATTGTATGATTGTAATTGTATGATTGTGATTGTATGATTGCGATTGTATGATTGTGATTGTATGATTGTGATTCTTTGATTGTGATTGTATGATTGTGATTGTATGATTGTGATTGTATGATTGTGATTGTATGATTGTGATTGTATGATTGTGATTGTATGATTGTGATTGTATGATTGTGATTGTATGATTGTGATTGTATGATTGTGATTGTATGACTGTGATTGTATGATTGTGATTGTATGATTGTGATTGTATGATTGTGATTGTATGATTGTGATTGTCTGATTGTGATTGTCTGATTGTGATTGTATGATTGTGATTGTATGATTGTGATTGTATGATTGTGAAAGTATGATTGTGATTGTAAGATTGTGATTGTATGATTGTGATTGTATGAGTGTGATTGTGTGATTGTGGTTGTGCGATTGAGATTGTACGATTGTGATTGTACGATTGTGATTGAATGATTGTGATTGTATGATTATGATTGTATGATTGTGATTGCATGATTGTGATTGTATGATTGTGATTGTATGATTGTGATTGTATGATTGTGATTGTATGATTGTGATTGTATGATTGTGATTGTATGATTGTGATTGTATGATTGTGATAGTATGATTGTGATTGTATGATTGTGATTGTATGATTGTGATTGTATGATTGTGATTGTATGATTGTATTTGGGAGATTGTATTTGGGAGATTGTATTTGGGAGATTGTAATTGTATGATTGCGATTGTATGATTGTGATTGTATGATTGCGATTGTATGAATGCGATTGTATGATTGTGATTGCATAATTGTGATTGTATGATTGTGATTGTATGATTGTGATTGTCTGATTGTGGTTGTATGATTGTGATTGTATGATTGTGATTGTATGATTGTGATTGTATGATTGTGATTGTATGATTGTGATTGTATGATTGTATTTGCGAGATTGTATTTGGGATATTGTAATTGTATGATTGCGATTGTATGATTGTAATTGTATGATTGTGATTGTATGATTGCGATTGTATGATTGTGATTGTATGATTGTGATGTATGATTGTAATTGTATGATTATGATTGTATGATTGTGATTGTATGATTGTGATTGTATGATTGTATTTGGGAGATTGTATTTGGGATATTGTAATTGTATGATTGCGATTGTATGATTGTGATTGTATGATTGTGATTGTATGATTGTGATTGTATGATTGTATTTGGGAGATTGTATTTGGGATATTGTAATTGTATGATTGCGATTGTATGATTGTGATTGTATGAGTGTGATGTATGATTGTAATTGTATGATTATGATTGTATGATTGTGATTGTATGATTGAGATTGTATGATTGTGATTGTATGCTTGCGATTGTATGATTGTGATTGTATGATTGTGATTCTTTGATTGTGATTGTATGATTGTGATTGTATGATTGTGATTGTATGATTGTGATTGTATGGTTGTGATTGTATGATTGTGATTGTATGATTGCGATTGTATGATTGAAATTGTATGATTGTGATTGTATGATTGCGATTGTATGATTGTGATTGTATGATTGTGATTGTATGATTGTATTTGCGAGATTGTATTTGGGATATTGTAATTGTATGATTGCGATTGTATTTTTGTAATTGTATGATTATGATTGTATGATTGTGATTGTATGAATGCGATTGTATGATTGTGATTGTATGATTGTGATTGTATGATTGTAATAGCATGATTATGATTGTGTGATTGTGATTGTATGATTGCGATTGTATGATTGTGATTGTATGATTGTGATTGTATGATTGTGATTGTATGATTGTGATTGTACGATTGTGATAGTATGATTGTATTTGGGAGATTGTATTTGGGATATGGTAATTGTATGATTGCGATTGTATGATTGTGATTGTATGATTGGGATTGTATGAGTGTGATTGTCTGACTGTGGTTGTGCGATTGTGATTGTACGATTGTGATTGTACGATTGTTATTGAATGATTGTGATTGTATGATTCTCATTGTATGATTGTGATTACATGATTGTGATTGTATGATTGTGATTGCATGATTTTGAACGTATGATTGTGATTGTATGATTGTGATTGTATGATTGTGATTGCATGATTGTGATTGTATGATTGTGATTGTATGATTGTGATTGTATGATTGTGATTGTATGATTGCGATTGTATGATTGTGATTGTATGATTGTGATGTATGATTGTAATTGTATGATTATGATTGTATGATTGTGATGTATGATTGTAATTGTATGATTATGATTGTATGATTGTGATTGTATGATTGTGATTGTATGATTGTATTTGGGAGATTGTATTTGGGATATTGTAATTGTATGATTGCGATTGTATGATTGTGATTGTATGATTGTGATTGTATGATTGTGATTGTATGATTGTGATTGTATGATTGTGATAGTATGATTGTATTTGCGAGATTGTATTTGGGATATTGTAATTGTATGATTGCGATTGTATGATTGTAATTGTATGATTGTGATTGTATGATTGCGATTGTATGATTGTGATTGTATGATTGTGATGTATGATTGTAATTGTATGATTGTGATTGTATGATTGTGATTGTATGATTGTGATAGTATGATTGTGATTGTATGATTGTGATTGTATGATTGTGATTGTATGATTGTGATTGTCGGATTGTGGTTGTATGATTGTGATTGTATGATTGTGATTGTATGAGTGTGATTGTGTGATTGTGGTTGTGCGATTGAGATTGTACGATTGTGATTGTACGATTGTGATTGAATGATTGTGATTGTATGATTATGATTGTATGATTATGATTGTATGATTGTGATTGCATGATTGTGATTGTATGATTGTGATTGTATGATTGTGATTGTATGATTGTGATTGTATGATTGTGATTGTATGATCGTGATTGTATGATTGTGATTGTATGATTGTGATTGTATGATTGTGATAGTATGATTGTGATTGTATGATTGTGATTGTATGATTGTGATTGTATGATTGTGATTGTATGATTGTATTTGGGAGATTGTATTTGGGAGATTGTATTTGGGAGATTGTAATTGTATGATTGCGATTGTATGATTGTGATTGTATGATTGCGATTGTATGAATGCGATTGTATGATTGTGATTGCATAATTGTGATTGTATGATTGTGATTGTATGATTGTGATTGTCTGATTGTGGTTGTATGATTGTGATTGTATGATTGTGATTGTATGATTGTGATTGTATGATTGTGATTGTATGATTGTGATAGTATGATTGTATTTGCGAGATTGTATTTGGGATATTGTAATTGTATGATTGCGATTGTATGATTGTAATTGTATGATTGTGATTGTATGATTGCGATTGTATGATTGTGATTGTATGATTGTGATGTATGATTGTAATTGTATGATTATGATTGTATGATTGTGATTGTATGATTGTGATTGTATGATTGTATTTGGGAGATTGTATTTGGGATATTGTAATTGTATGATTGCGATTGTATGATTGTGATTGTATGATTGTGATTGTATGATTGTGATTGTATGATTGTATTTGGGAGATTGTATTTGGGATATTGTAATTGTATGATTGCGATTGTATGATTGTGATTGTATGAGTGTGATGTATGATTGTAATTGTATGATTATGATTGTATGATTGTGATTGTATGATTGAGATTGTATGATTGTGAATGTATGCTTGCGATTCTATGATTGTGATTGTATGATTGTGATTGTATGATTGTGATTGTATGATTGTGATTGTATGATTGTGATTGTGTGATTGTGATTGTATGACTGTGATTGTATGATTGTGATTGTATGATTGCGATTGTATGATTGTGATTGTATGATTGTGATTGTATGATTGTGATTGTATGATTGTATTTGGGAGATTGTATTTGGGAGATTGTATTTGGGAGATTGTAATTGTATGATTGCGATTGTATGATTGTGATTGTATGATTGCGATTGTATGATTGTGATTGTATGATTGTGATGTATGATTGTAATTGTATGATTATGATTGTATGATTGTGATTGTATGATTGTGATAGTATGATTGTATTTGCGAGATTGTATTTAGGATATTGTAATTGTATGATTGCGATTGTATGATTGTAATTGTATGATTGTAATTGTATGATTGTGATTGTATGATTGCGATTGTATGATTGTGATTGTATGATTGTGATTCTTTGATTGTGATTGTATGATTGTGATTGTATGATTGTGATTGTATGATTGTGATTGTATGATTGTGATTGTATGATTGTGATTGTATGATTGTGATTGTATGATTGTGATTGTATGACTGTGATTGTATGATTGTGATTGTATGATTGTGATTGTATGATTGTGATTGTATGATTGTGATTGTATGATTGTGATTGTCTGATTGTGATTGTCTGATTGTGATTGTATGATTGTGATTGTATGATTGTGAAAGTATGATTGTGATTGTAAGATTGTGATTGTATGATTGTGATTGTATGAGTGTGATTGTGTGATTGTGGTTGTGCGATTGAGATTGTACGATTGTGATTGTACGATTGTGATTGAATGATTGTGATTGTATGATTATGATTGTATGATTGTGATTGCATGATTGTGATTGTATGATTGTGATTGTATGATTGTGATTGTATGATTGTGATTGTATGATTGTGATTGTATGATTGTGATTGTATGATTGTGATTGTATGATTGTGATAGTATGATTGTGATTGTATGATTGTGATTGTATGATTGTGATTGTATGATTGTGATTGTATGATTGTATTTGGGAGATTGTATTTGGGAGATTGTATTTGGGAGATTGTAATTGTATGATTGCGATTGTATGATTGTGATTGTATGATTGCGATTGTATGAATGCGATTGTGTGATTGTGATTGCATAATTGTGATTGTATGATTGTGATTGTATGATTGTGATTGTCTGATTGTGGTTGTATGATTGTGATTGTATGATTGTGATTGTATGATTGTGATTGTATGATTGTGATTGTATGATTGTGTTTGCGAGATTGTATTTGGGATATTGTAATTGTATGATTGCGATTGTATGATTGTAATTGTATGATTGTGATTGTATGATTGCGATTGTATGATTGTGATTGTATGATTGTGATGTATGATTGTAATTGTATGATTATGATTGTATGATTGTGATTGTATGATTGTGATTGTATGATTGTATTTGGGAGATTGTATTTGGGATATTGTAATTGTATGATTGCGATTGTATGATTGTGATTGTATGATTGTGATTGTATGATTGTGATTGTATGATTGTATGTGGGAGATTGTATTTGGGATATTGTAATTGTATGATTGCGATTGTATGATTGTGATTGTATGAGTGTGATGTATGATTGTAATTGTATGATTATGATTGTATGATTGTGATTGTATGATTGAGATTGTATGATTGTGATTGTATGCTTGCGATTGTATGATTGTGATTGTATGATTGTGATTCTTTGATTGTGATTGTATGATTGTGATTGAATGATTGTGATTGTATGATTGTGGTTGTATGATTGTGATTGTATGATTGAGATTGTATGATTGTGATTGTATGATTGTGATTGTCTGATTGTGATTGTATGATTGTGATTGTATGATTGTGATTGTATGATTGTGATTGTATGATTGTGATTGTATGATTGTGATAGTATGATTGTGATTGTATGATTGTGATTGTATGATTGTGATTGTATGATTGTGATACTATGATTGTGAAAGTATGATTGTGATTGTATGATTGTGATTGTATGATTGTGATTGTACGATTGTGATAGTATGATTGTATTTGGGAGATTGTATTTGGGATATTGTAATTGTATGATTGCGATTGTATGATTGTGATTGTATGATTGTGATTGTATGATTGTGATTGTATGATTGTGATTGTATGATTGTGATAGTATGATTGTGATTGTATGATTGTGATTGTATGATTGTGATTGTATGATTGTGATTGTATGACTGTGATTGTATGATTGTGATTGTATGATTGCGATTGTATGATTGTGATTGTATGATTGTGATTGTATGATTGTGATTGTATGATTGTATTTGGGAGATTGTATTTGGGAGATTGTAATTGTATGATTGCGAATGTATGATTGTGATTGTATGATTGCGATTGTATGATTGTGATTGTATGATTGTGATGTATGATTGTAATTGTATGATTATGATTGTATGATTGTGATTGTATGATTGTGATAGTATGATTGTATTTGCGAGATTGTATTTGGGATATTGTAATTGTATGATTGCGATTGTATGATTGTAATTGTATGATTGTGATTGTATGATTGCGATTGTATGATTGTGATTGTATGATTGTGATTCTTTGATTGTGATTGTATGATTGTGATTGTATGATTGTGATTGTTTGATTGTATTTGGGAGATTGTATTTGGGAGATTGTAATTGCATGATTGCGATTGTATGATTGTGATTGTATGATTGCGATTGTATGAATGCGATTGTATGATTGTGATTGCATAATTGTGATTGTATGATTGTGATTGTATGATTGTGATTGTCTGATTGTGGTTGTATGATTGTGATTGTATGATTGTGATTGTATGATTGTGATTGTATGATTGTGATTGTATGATTGTGATTGTATGATTGTATTTGCGAGATTGTATTTGGGATATTGTAATTGTATGATTGCGATTGTATGATTGTAATTGGATGATTGTGATTGTATGATTGCGATTGTATGATTGTGATTGTATGATTGTGATGTATGATTGTAATTGTATGATTATGATTGTATGATTGTGATTGTATGATTGTGATTGTATGATTGTATTTGGGAGATTGTATTTGGGATATTGTAATTGTATGATTGCGATTGTATGATTGTGATTGTATGATTGTGATTGTATGATTGTGATTGTATGATTGTATTTGGGAGATTGTATTTGGGATATTGTAATTGTATGATTGCGATTGTATGATTGTGATTGTATGAGTGTGATGTATGATTGTAATTGTATGATTATGATTGTATGATTGTGATTGTATGATTGAGATTGTATGATTGTGATTGTATGCTTGCGATTGTATGATTGTGATTGTATGATTGTGATTCTTTGATTGTGATTGTATGATTGTGATTGTATGATTGTGATTGTATGATTGTGGTTGTATGATTGTGATTGTATGATTGAGATTGTATGATTGTGATTGTATGATTGTGATTGTCTGATTGTGATTGTATGATTGTGATTGTATGATTGTGGTTGTATGATTGTGATTGTATGATTGTATTTGGGAGATTGTATTTGGGAGATTGTATTTGGGAGATTGTAATTGTATGATTGCGATTGTATGATTGTGATTGTATGATTGCGATTGTATGATTGTGATTGTATGATTGTGATGTATGATTGTAATTGTATGATTATGATTGTATGATTGTGATTGTATGACTGTGATAGTATGATTGTATTTGCGAGATTGTATTTAGGATATTGTAATTGTATGATTGCGATTGTATGATTGTAATTGTATGATTGTAATTGTATGATTGTGATTGTATGATTGCGATTGTATGATTGTGATTGTATGATTGTGATTCTTTGATTGTGATTGTATGATTGTGATTGTATGATTGTGATTGTATGATTGTGATTGTATGATTGTGATTGTATGATTGTGATTGTATGATTGTGATTGTATGATTGTGATTGTATGATTGTGATTGTATGATTGTGATTGTATGACTGTGATTGTATGATTGTGATTGTATGATTGTGATTGTATGATTGTGATTGTATGATTGTGATTGTCTGATTGTGATTGTCTGATTGTGATTGTATGATTGTGATTGTATGATTGTGATTGTATGATTGTGAAAGTATGATTGTGATTGTAAGATTGTGATTGTATGATTGTGATTGTATGAGTGTGATTGTGTGATTGTGGTTGTGCGATTGAGATTGTACGATTGTGATTGTACGATTGTGATTGAATGATTGTGATTGTATGATTATGATTGTATGATTGTGATTGCATGATTGTGATTGTATGATTGTGATTGTATGATTGTGATTGTATGATTGTGATTGTATGATTGTGATTGTATGATTGTGATTGTATGATTGTGATTGTATGATTGTGATAGTATGATTGTGATTGTATGATTGTGATTGTATGATTGTGATTGTATGATTGTGATTGTATGATTGTATTTGGGAGATTGTATTTGGGAGATTGTATTTGGGAGATTGTAATTGTATGATTGCGATTGTATGATTGTGATTGTATGATTGCGATTGTATGAATGCGATTGTATGATTGTGATTGCATAATTGTGATTTTATGGTTGTGATTGTATGATTGTGATTGTCTGATTGTGGTTGTATGATTGTGATTGTATGATTGTGATTGTATGATTGTGATTGTATGATTGTGATTGTATGATTGTGATTGTATGATTGTGATTGTATGATTGTATTTGCGAGATTGTATTTGGGATATTGTAATTGTATGATTGCGATTGTATGATTGTAATTGTATGATTGTGATTGTATGATTGCGATTGTATGATTGTGATTGTATGATTGTGATTCTTTGATTGTGATTGTATGATTGTGATTGTATGATTGTGATTGTATGATTGTGATTGTATGATTGTGATTGTATGATTGTGATTGTATGATTGTGATTGTATGATTGTGATTGTATGATTGTGATTGTATGATTGTGATTGTATGATTGTGATTGTATGACTGTGATTGTATGATTGTGATTGTATGATTGTGATTGTATGATTGTGATTGTATGATTGTGATTGTCTGATTGTGATTGTCTGATTGTGATTGTATGATTGTGATTGTATGATTGTGATTGTATGATTGTGAAAGTATGATTGTGATTGTAAGATTGTGATTGTATGATTGTGATTGTATGAGTGTGATTGTGTGATTGTGGTTGTGCGATTGAGATTGTACGATTGTGATTGTACGATTGTGATTGAATGATTGTGATTGTATGATTATGATTGTATGATTGTGATTGCATGATTGTGATTGTATGATTGTGATTGTATGATTGTGATTGTATGATTGTGATTGTATGATTGTGATTGTATGATTGTGATTGTATGATTGTGATTGTATGATTGTGATTGTATGATTGTGATTGTATGATTGTGATTGTATGATTGTGATTGTATGATTGTATTTGGGAGATTGTATTTGGGAGATTGTATTTGGGAGATTGTAATTGTATGATTGCGATTGTATGATTGTGATTGTATGATTGCGATTGTATGAATGCGATTGTATGATTGTGATTGTATGATTGTGATTCTTTGATTGTGATTGTATGATTGTGATTGTATGATTGTGATTGTATGATTGTGATTGTATGATTGTGATTGTATGATTGTGATTGTATGATTGTGATTGTATGATTGTGATTGTATGATTGTGATTGTATGATTGTGATTGTATGATTGTGATTGTATGATTGTGATTGTATGATTGTGATTGTATGATTGTGATTGTATGATTGTGATTGTATGATTGTGATAGTATGATTGTGATTGTATGATTGTGATTGTATGATTGTGATTGCATGATTGTGATTGTATGATTGTGATTGTATGATTGTGATTGTATGATTGTGATTGTATGATTGTGATTGTATGATTGTGATTGTATGATTGTGATTGTATGATTGTGATAGTATGATTGTGATTGTATGATTGTGATTGTATGATTGTGATTGTATGATTGTGATTGTATGATTGTATTTGGGAGATTGTATTTGGGAGATTGTATTTGGGAGATTGTAATTGTATGATTGCGATTGTATGATTGTGATTGTATGATTGCGATTGTATGAATGCGATTGTATGATTGTGATTGCATAATTGTGATTTTATGATTGTGATTGTATGATTGTGATTGTCTGATTGTGGTTGTATGATTGTGATTGTATGATTGTGATTGTATGATTGTGATTGTATGATTGTGATTGTATGATTGTGATTGTATGATTGTGATTGTATGATTGTATTTGCGAGATTGTATTTGGGATATTGTAATTGTATGATTGCGATTGTATGATTGTAATTGTATGATTGTGATTGTATGATTGCGATTGTATGATTGTGATTGTATGATTGTGATTCTTTGATTGTGATTGTATGATTGTGATTGTATGATTGTGATTGTATGATTGTGATTGTATGATTGTGATTGTATGATTGTGATTGTATGATTGTGATTGTATGATTGTGATTGTATGATTGTGATTGTATGATTGTGATTGTATGATTGTGATTGTATGATTGTGATTGTATGACTGTGATTGTATGATTGTGATTGTATGATTGTGATTGTATGATTGTGATTGTATGATTGTGATTGTCTGATTGTGATTGTCTGATTGTGATTGTATGATTGTGATTGTATGATTGTGATTGTATGATTGTGAAAGTATGATTGTGATTGTAAGATTGTGATTGTATGATTGTGATTGTATGAGTGTGATTGTGTGATTGTGGTTGTGCGATTGAGATTGTACGATTGTGATTGTACGATTGTGATTGAATGATTGTGATTGTATGATTATGATTGTATGATTGTGATTGCATGATTGTGATTGTATGATTGTGATTGTATGATTGTGATTGTATGATTGTGATTGTATGATTGTGATTGTATGATTGTGATTGTATGATTGTGATTGTATGATTGTGATTGTATGATTGTGATTGTATGATTGTGATTGTATGATTGTGATTGTATGATTGTATTTGGGAGATTGTATTTGGGAGATTGTATTTGGGAGATTGTAATTGTATGATTGCGATTGTATGATTGTGATTGTATGATTGCGATTGTATGAATGCGATTGTATGATTGTGATTGTATGATTGTGATTCTTTGATTGTGATTGTATGATTGTGATTGTATGATTGTGATTGTATGATTGTGATTGTATGATTGTGATTGTATGATTGTGATTGTATGATTGTGATTGTATGATTGTGATTGTATGATTGTGATTGTATGATTGTGATTGTATGACTGTGATTGTATGATTGTGATTGTATGATTGTGATTGTACGATTGTGATTGAATGATTGTGATTGTATGATTATGATTGTATGATTGTGATTGCATGATTGTGATTGTATGATTGTGATTGTATGATTGTGATTGTATGATTGTGATTGTATGATTGTGATTGTATGATTGTGATTGTATGATTGTGATTGTATGATTGTGATAGTATGATTGTGATTGTATGATTGTGATTGTATGATTGTGATTGTATGATTGTGATTGTATGATTGTATTTGGGAGATTGTATTTGGGAGATTGTATTTGGGAGATTGTAATTGTATGATTGCGATTGTATGATTGTGATTGTATGATTGCGATTGTATGAATGCGATTGTATGATTGTGATTGCATAATTGTGATTTTATGATTGTGATTGTATGATTGTGATTGTCTGATTGTGGTTGTATGATTGTGATTGTATGATTGTGATTGTATGATTGTGATTGTATGATTGTGATTGTATGATTGTGATTGTATGATTGTGATTGTATGATTGTA
Organism: Megachile rotundata; assembly: GCF_050947335.1. Classification (NCBI taxonomy): domain Eukaryota; kingdom Metazoa; phylum Arthropoda; class Insecta; order Hymenoptera; family Megachilidae; genus Megachile; species Megachile rotundata. The sequence continues at coordinate 51,524 of NW_027473323.1, read as the reverse complement.
TTTGCGAGATTGTATTTGGGATATTGTAATTGTATGATTGCGATTGTATGATTGTAATTGTATGATTGTGATTGTATGATTGCGATTGTATGATTGTGATTGTATGATTGTGATGTATGATTGTAATTGTATGATTATGATTGTATGATTGTGATTGTATGATTGTGATTGTATGATTGTATTTGGGAGATTGTATTTGGGATATTGTAATTGTATGATTGCGATTGTATGATTGTGATTGTATGATTGTGATTGTATGATTGTGATTGTATGATTGTATTTGGGAGATTGTATTTGGGATATTGTAATTGTATGATTGCGATTGTATGATTGTGATTGTATGAGTGTGATGTATGATTGTAATTGTATGATTATGATTGTATGATTGTGATTGTATGATTGAGATTGTATGATTGTGATTGTATGCTTGCGATTGTATGATTGTGATTGTATGATTGTGATTCTTTGATTGTGATTGTATGATTGTGATTGTATGAATGTGATTGTATGATTGTGGTTGTATGATTGTGATTGTATGATTGAGATTGTATGATTGTGATTGTATGATTGTGATTGTCTGATTGTGATTGTATGACTGTGATTGTATGATTGTGATTGTATGATTGTGATTGTATGATTGTGATTGTATGATTGTGATAGTATGATTGTGATTGTATGATTGTGATTGTATGATTGTGATTGTATGATTGTGATACTATGATTGTGAAAGTATGATTGTGATTGTATGATTGTGATTGTATGATTGTGATTGTACGATTGTGATAGTATGATTGTATTTGGGAGATTGTATTTGGGATATTGTAATTGTATGATTGCGATTGTATGATTGTGATTGTATGATTGTGATTGTATGATTGTGATTGTATGATTGAGATTGTATGATTGTGATTGTCTGATTGTGATTGTATGATTGTGATTGTATGATTGTGATTGTATGATTGTGATTGTATGATTGTGATTGTATGACTGTGATTGTATGATTGTGATTGTATGATTGCGATTGTATGATTGTGATTGTATGATTGTGATTGTATGATTGTGATTGTATGATTGTATTTGGGAGATTGTATTTGGGAGATTGTATTTGGGAGATTGTAATTGTATGATTGCGATTGTATGATTGTGATTGTATGATTGCGATTGTATGATTGTGATTGTATGATTGTGATGTATGATTGTAATTGTATGATTATGATTGTATGATTGTGATTGTATGATTGTGATAGTATCATTGTATTTGCGAGATTGTATTTGGGATATTGTAATTGTATGATTGCGATTGTATGATTGTAATTGTATGATTGTGATTGTATGATTGCGATTGTATGATTGTGATTGTATGATTGTGATTCTTTGATTGTGATTGTATGATTGTGATTGTATGATTGTGATTGTATGATTGTATTTGGGAGATTGTATTTGGGAGATTGTAATTGTATGATTGCGATTGTATGATTGTGATTGTATGATTGCGATTGTATGAATGCGATTGTATGATTGTGATTGCATAATTGTGATTGTATGATTGTGATTGTATGATTGTGATTGTCTGATTGTGGTTGTATGATTGTGATTGTATGATTGTGATTGTATGATTGTGATTGTATGATTGTGATTGTATGATTGTGATTGTATGATTGTGATTGTATGATTGTGATTGTATGATTGTATTTGCGAGATTGTATTTGGGATATTGTAATTGTATGATTGCGATTGTATGATTGTAATTGGATGATTGTGATTGTATGATTGTGATTGTATGATTGTATTTGGGAGATTGTAATTGTATGATTGCGATTGTATGATTGTGATTGTATGATTGCGATTGTATGAATGCGATTGTATGATTGTGATTGCATAATTGTGATTGTATGATTGTGATTGTATGATTGTGATTGTCTGATTGTGGTTGTATGATTGTGATTGTATGATTGTATTTGCGAGATTGTATTTGGGATATTGTAATTGTATGACTGCGATTGTATGATTGTAATTGTATGATTATGATTGTATGATTGTGATTGTGTGAATGCGATTGTATGATTGTGATTGTATGATTGTGATTGTATGATTGTGATTGCATGATTATGATTGTGTGATTGTGATTGTATGATTGTGATTGTATGATTGTGATTGTATGATTGAAATTGTATGATTGTGATTGTATGATTGCGATTGTATGATTGTGATTGTATGATTGTGATTGTATGATTGTATTTGCGAGATTGTATTTGGGATATTGTAATTGTATGACTGCGATTGTATGATTGTAATTGTATGATTATGATTGTATGATTGTGATTGTGTGAATGCGATTGTATGATTGTGATTGTATGATTGTGATTGTATGATTGTAATTGCATGATTATGATTGTGTGATTGTGATTGTATGATTGCGATTGTATGATTGTGATTGTATGATTGTGATGTATGATTGTAATTGTATGATTATGATTGTATGATTGTGATTGTATGATTGTGATTGTATGATTGTGATTGTATGATTGTATTTGGGAGATTGTATTTGGGATATTGTAATTGTATGATTGCGATTGTATGATTGTGATTGTATGATTGAAATTGTATGATTGTGATTGTATGATTGCGATTGTATGATTGTGATTGTATGATTGTGGTTGTATGATTGTGATTGTATGATTGAGATTGTATGATTGTGATTGTATGATTGTGATTGTCTGATTGTGATTGTATGATTGTGATTGTATGATTGTGATTGTATGATTGTGATTGTATGATTGTGATTGTATGATTGTGATAGTATGATTGTGATTGTATGATTGTGACTGTATGATTGTGATTGTATGATTGTGATACTATGATTGTGAAAGTATGATTGTGATTGTATGATTGTGATTGTATGATTGTGATTGTATGATTGTGATTGTATGATTGCGATTGTATGATTGCGATTGTATGATTGTGATTGTATGATTGTGATTGTATGATTGTGATTGTATGATTGTGATTGTATGATTGTGATTGTATGATTGAAATTGTATGATTGTGATTGTATGATTGCGATTGTATGATTGTGATTGTATGATTGTGATTGTATGATTGTATTTGCGAGATTGTATTTGGGATATTGTAATTGTATGACTGCGATTGTATGATTGTAATTGTATGATTATGATTGTATGATTGTGATTGTGTGAATGCGATTGTATGATTGTGATTGTATGATTGTGATTGTATGATTGTAATTGCATGATTATGATTGTGTGATTGTGATTGTATGATTGCGATTGTATGATTGTGATTGTATGATTATGATTGTATTTTTGTGATTGTATGATTGTGATTGTATGATTGTGATTGTATGATTGTGATTGTATGACTGTGATTGTATGATTGTGATTGTATGATTGCTATTGTATGATTGTGATTGTATGATTGTGATTGTATGATTGTGATTGTATGATTGTGATTGTATGATTGTGATTGTACGATTGTGATAGTATGATTGTATTTGGGAGATTGTATTTGGGATATTGTAATTGTATGATTGCGATTGTATGATTGTGATTGTATGATTGTGATTGTATGATTGAGATTGTATGATTGTGATTGTATGCTTGCGATTGTATGAATGTGATTGTATGATTGTGATTGTATGACTGTGATTGTATGATTATGATTGTATGATTGTGATTGCATGATTGTGAAAGTATGATAGTGATGGTATGATTGTGATTGTATGATTGTGATTGTATGATTGGGATTGTATGAGTGTGATTGTCTGATTGTGGTTGTGCGATTGTGATTGTACGATTGTGATTGTACGATTGTTATTGAATGATTGTGATGGTATGATTCTGATTGTATGATTGTGATTACATGATTGTGATTGTATGATTGTGATTGCATGATTTTGAACGTATGATTGTGATTGTATGATTGTGATTGTATGATTGTGATTGTATGATTGTGATTGTATGATTGTGATTGTATGATTGTATTTGCGAGATTGTATTTGGGATATTGTAATTGTATGATTGCGATTGTATGATTGTAATTGTATGATTATGATTGTATGATTGTGATTGTATGATTGTAATTGTATGATTATGATTGTATGATTGTGATTGTATGAATGCGATTGTATGATTGTGATTGTATGATTGTGATTGTATGATTGTAATTGCATGATTATGATTGTGTGATTGCGATTGTATGATTGCGATTGTATGATTGTGATTGTATGATTATGATTGTATTTTTGTGATTGTATGATTGTGATTGTATGATTGTGATTGTATGATTGTGATTGTATGACTGTGATTGTATGATTGTGATTGTATGATTGCGATTGTATGAATGCGATTGTATGTTTGTGATTGTATGATTGTGATTGTATGATTGTGATTGTACGATTGTGATAGTATGATTGTATTTGGGAGATTGTATTTGGGATATTGTAATTGTATGATTGCGATTGTATGATTGTGATTGTATGATTGTGATGTATGATTGTAATTGTATGATTATGATTGTTTGATTGTGATTGTATGATTGAGATTGTATGATTGTGATTGTATGCTTGCGATTGTATGAATCTGATTGTATGATTGTGATTGTATGACTGTGATTGTATGATTGTGATTGTATGATTGTGATTGTATGTTTGTGAAAGTATGATTGTGATTGTATGATTGTGATTGCATGATTTTGAACGTATGATTGTGATTGTATGATTGTGATTGTATGATTGTGATTGTATGATTGTGATTGTATGATTGTGATTGTATGATTGTGAAAGTATGATTGTGATGGTATGATTGTGATTGTATGATTGTAATACTATGATTGTGAAAGTATGATTGTGATTGTATGATTGTGATTGTATGATTGCGATTGTATGATTGTAATTGTATGATTATGATTGTATGATTGTGATTGTATGATTGTAATTGTATGATTATGATTGTATGATTGTGATTGTATGAATGCGATTGTATGATTGTGATTGTATGATTCTGATTGTATGATTGTGATTGCATGATTGTGATTGTATGATTGTGATTGCATGATTTTGAACGTATGATTGTGATTGTATGATTGTGATTGTATGATTGTGATTGCATGATTGTGATTGTATGATTGTGATTGTATGATTGTGATTCCATTATTGTGATTGTATGATTGTGATTGTATGATTGTGATTGTCTGATTGTGGTTGTATGATTGTGATTGTATGATTGTGATTGTATGATTGTGATTGTATGATTGTGATTGTATGATTGTATTTGCGAGATCGTATTTGGGATATTGTAATTGTATGATTGCGATTGTATGATTGTAATTGTATGATTATGATTGTATGATTGTGATTGTATGTTTGTGATTGTATGATTGTGATTGTATGATTGTGATTGTACGATTGTGATAGTATGATTGTATTTGGGAGATTGTATTTGGGATATTGTAATTGTATGATTGCGATTGTATGATTGTGATTGTATGATTGTGATGTATGATTGTAATTGTATGATTATGATTGTTTGATTGTGATTGTATGATTGAGATTGTATGATTGTGATTGTATGCTTGCGATTGTATGAATCTGATTGTATGATTGTGATTGTATGACTGTGATTGTATGATTGTGATTGTATGATTGTGATTGTATGTTTGTGAAAGTATGATTGTGATTGTATGATTGTGATTGCATGATTTTGAACGTATGATTGTGATTGTATGATTGTGATTGTATGATTGTGATTGTATGATTGTGATTGTATGATTGTGATTGTATGATTGTGATTGTATGATTGTGAAAGTATGATTGTGATGGTATGATTGTGATTGTATGATTGTAATACTATGATTGTGAAAGTATGATTGTGATTGTATGATTGTGATTGTATGATTGCGATTGTATGATTGTAATTGTATGATTATGATTGTATGATTGTGATTGTATGATTGTAATTGTATGATTATGATTGTATGATTGTGATTGTATGAATGCGATTGTATGATTGTGATTGTATGATTCTGATTGTATGATTGTGATTGCATGATTGTGATTGTATGATTGTGATTGCATGATTTTGAACGTATGATTGTGATTGTATGATTGTGATTGTATGATTGTGATTGCATGATTGTGATTGTATGATTGTGATTGTATGATTGTGATTCCATTATTGTGATTGTATGATTGTGATTGTATGATTGTGATTGTCTGATTGTGGTTGTATGATTGTGATTGTATGATTGTGATTGTATGATTGTGATTGTATGATTGTGATTGTATGATTGTATTTGCGAGATTGTATTTGGGATATTGTAATTGTATGATTGCGATTGTATGATTGTAATTGTATGATTATGATTGTATGATTGTGATTGTATGAATGCGATTGTATGAATGCGATTGTATGATTGTGATTGTATGATTGTGATTGTATGATTGTAATTGCATGATTATGATTGTGTGATTGTGATTGTATGATTGCGATTGTATGATTGTGATTGTATGATTATGATTGTATTTTTGTGATTGTATGATTGTGATTGTATGATTGTGATTGTATGATTGTGATTGCATGATTGTGATTGTATGATTGTGATTCTATGATTGTGATTGTATGATTGTGTTTGTGTGATTGTAATTGTATGATTGTGATTGTATGATTGTGATAGTATGATTGTGATTGTATGATTGTGATTGTATGATTGTGATTGTATGATTGTGATTGTATGATTGTGATTGTATGATTGTGGTTGTATGATTGTGATTGTCTGATTGTGATTGTATGATTGTGATTGTATGATTGTGATTGTATGATTGTGAAAGTATGATTGTGATTGTATGATTGTGATTGTATGATTGTGATTGTATGAGTGTGATTGTGTGATTGTGGTTGTGCGATTGAGATTGTACGATTGTGATTGTACGATTGTGATTGAATGATTGTGATTGTATGATTATGATTGTATGATTGTGATTGCATGATTGTGATTGTATGATTGTGATTGTATGATTGTGATTGTATGATTGTGATTGTATGATTGTATTTGGGAGATTGTATTTGTGATATTGTAATTGTATGATTGCGATTGTATGATTGTGATTGTATGATTGCGATTGTATGATTGTAATTGTATGATTGTTATTGTATGATTGCGATTGTATGATTGTGATTGTATGATTGTGATGTATGATTGTAATTGTATGATTATGATTGTATGATTGTGATTGTATGATTGTGATTGTATGATTGTATTTGGGAGATTGTATTTGGGATATTGTAATTGTATGATTGCGATTGTATGATTGTGATAGTATGATTGTGATTGTATGATTGTGATTGTATGATTGTATTTAGGAGATTGTATTTGGGATATTGTAATTGTATGATTGCGATTGTATGATTGTGATTGTATGAGTGTGATGTATGATTGTAATTGTATGATTATGATTGTATGATTGTGATTGTATGATTGAGATTGTATGATTGTGATTGTATGCTTGCGATTGTATGATTGTGATTGTATGATTGTGATTCTTTGATTGTGATTGTATGATTGTGATTGTATGATTGTGATTGTATGATTGTGATTGTATAATTGTAGTTGTATGATTGTGATTGTATGATTGAGATTGTATGATTGTGATTGTATGATTGTGATTGTCTGATTGTGATTGTATGATTGTGATTGTATGATTGTGATAGTATGATTGTGAAAGTATGATTGTGATTGTATGATTGTGATTGTATGATTGAGATTGTATGATTGTGATTGTATGATTGCGATTGTATGATTGTGATTGTATGATTGTGATTGTATGATTGTGATTGTATGGTTGTGATTGTATGATTGTGATTGTATGATTGTGATTGTATGATTGAAATTGTATGATTGTGATTGTATGATTGCGATTGTATGATTGTGATTGTATGATTGTGATTGTATGACTGTATTTGCGAGATTGTATTTGGGATATTGTAATTGTATGATTGCGATTGTATGATTGTAATTGTATGATTATGATTGTATGATTGTGATTGTATGAATGCGATTGTATGATTGTGATTGTATGATTGTGATTGTATGATTGTAATAGCATGATTATGATTGTGTGATTGTGATTGTATGATTGCGATTGTATGATTGTGGTTGTATGATTATGATTGTATTTTTGTGATTGTATGATTGTGATTGTATGATTGTGATTGTATGATTGTGATTGTATGATTCTGATTGTATGATTGTGATTACATGATTGTGATTGTATGATTGTGATTGCATGATTTTGAACGTATGATTGTGATTGTATGATTGTGATTGTATGATTGTGATTGCATGATTGTGATTGTATGATTGTGATTGTATGATTGTGATTGTATGATTGTGATTGTATGATTGTGATTGTACGATTGTGATAGTATGATTGTATTTGGGAGATTGTATTTGGGATATTGTAATTGTATGATTGTGATTGTATGATTGTGATACTATGATTGTGAAAGTATGATTGTGATTGTATGATTGTGATTGTATGATTGTGATTGTATGATTGTGATTGTATGATTGCGATTGTATGATTGCGATTGTATGATTGTGATTGTATGATTGTGATTGTATGATTGTGATTGTATGATTGTGATTGTATGATTGTGATTGTATGATTGTGATTGTATGATTGAAATTGTATGATTGTGATTGTATGATTGCGATTGTATGATTGTGATTGTATGATTGTGATTGTATGATTGTATTTGCGAGATTGTATTTGGGATATTGTAATTGTATGATTGCGATTGTATGATTGTAATTGTATGATTATGATTGTATGATTGTGATTGTATGAATGCGATTGTATGATTGTGATTGTATGATTGTGATTGTATGATTGTAATTGCATGATTATGATTGTGTGATTGTGATTGTATGATTGCGATTGTATGATTGTGATTGTATGATTATGATTGTATTTTTGTGATTGTATGATTGTGATTGTGTGATTGTGATTGTATGATTGTGATTGTATGACTGTGATTGTATGATTGTGATTGTATGATTGCTATTGTATGATTGTGATTGTATGATTGTGATTGTATGATTGTGATTGTATGATTGTGATTGTACGATTGTGATAGTATGATTGTATTTGGGAGATTGTTTTTGGGATATTGTAATTGTATGATTGCGATTGTATGATTGTGATTGTATGATTGTGATTGTATGATTGAGATTGTATGATTGTGATTGTATGCTTGCGATTGTATGAATGTGATTGTATGATTGTGATTGTATGACTGTGATTGTATGATTATGATTGTCTGATTGTGGTTGTATGATTGTGATTGTATGATTGTGATTGTATGATTGTGATTGTATGATTGTGATTGTATGATTGTGATTGTATGATTGTATTTGCGAGATTGTATTTGGGATATTGTAATTGTATGATTGCGATTGTATGATTGTAATTGTATGATTATGATTGTATGATTGTGATTGTATGATTGTAATTGTATGATTATGATTGTATGATTGTGATTGTATGAATGCGATTGTATGATTGTGATTGTATGATTGTGATTGTATGATTGTAATTGCATGATTATGATTGTGTGATTGTGATTGTATGATTGCGATTGTATGATTGTGATTGTATGATTATGATTGTATTTTTGTGATTGTATGATTGTGATTGTATGATTGTGATTGTATGATTGTGATTGTATGACTGTGATTGTATGATTGTGATTGTATGATTGCGATTGTATGAATGCGATTGTATGTTTGTGATTGTATGATTGTGATTGTATGATTGTGATTGTACGATTGTGATAGTATGATTGTATTTGGGAGATTGTATTTGGGATATTGTAATTGTATGATTGCGATTGTATGATTGTGATTGTATGATTGTGATGTATGATTGTAATTGTATGATTATGATTGTTTGATTGTGATTGTATGATTGAGATTGTATGATTGTGATTGTATGCTTGCGATTGTATGAATCTGATTGTATGATTGTGATTGTATGACTGTGATTGTATGATTGTGATTGTATGATTGTGATTGTATGTTTGTGAAAGTATGATTGTGATTGTATGATTGTGATTGCATGATTTTGAACGTATGATTGTGATTGTATGATTGTGATTGTATGATTGTGATTGTATGATTGTGATTGTATGATTGTGATTGTATGATTGTGAAAGTATGATTGTGATGGTATGATTGTGATTGTATGATTGTAATACTATGATTGTGAAAGTATGATTGTGATTGTATGATTGTGATTGTATGATTGCGATTGTATGATTGTAATTGTATGATTATGATTGTATGATTGTGATTGTATGATTGTAATTGTATGATTATGATTGTATGATTGTGATTGTATGAATGCGATTGTATGATTGTGATTGTATGATTCTGATTGTATGATTGTGATTGCATGATTGTGATTGTATGATTGTGATTGCATGATTTTGAACGTATGATTGTGATTGTATGATTGTGATTGTATGATTGTGATTGCATGATTGTGATTGTATGATTGTGATTGCATGATTTTGAACGTATGATTGTGATTGTATGATTGTGATTGTATGATTGTGATTGCATGATTGTGATTGTATGATTGTGATTGTATGATTGTGATTCCATTATTGTGATTGTATGATTGTGATTGTATGATTGTGATTGTCTGATTGTGGTTGTATGATTGTGATTGTATGATTGTGATTGTATGATTGTGATTGTATGATTGTATTTGCGAGATTGTATTTGGGATATTGTAATTGTATGATTGCGATTGTATGATTGTAATTGTATGATTATGATTGTATGATTGTGATTGTATGAATGCGATTGTATGATTGTGATTGTATGATTGTGATTGTATGATTGTAATTGCATGATTATGATTGTGTGATTGTGATTGTATGATTGCGATTGTATGATTGTGATTGTATGATTATGATTGTATTTTTGTGATTGTATGATTGTGATTGTATGATTGTGATTGTATGATTGTGATTGCATGATTGTGATTGTATGATTGTGATTCTATGATTGTGATTCTATGATTGTGTTTGTGTGATTGTAATTGTATGATTGTGATTGTATGATTGTGATAGTATGATTGTGATTGTATGATTGTGATTGTATGATTGTGATTGTATGATTGTGATTGTATGATTGTGATTGTATGATTGTGGTTGTATGATTGTGATTGTCTGATTGTGATTGTATGATTGTGATTGTATGATTGTGATTGTATGATTGTGAAAGTATGATTGTGATTGTATGATTGTGATTGTATGATTGTGATTGTATGAGTGTGATTGTGTGATTGTGGTTGTGCGATTGAGATTGTACGATTGTGATTGTACGATTGTGATTGAATGATTGTGATTGTATGATTATGATTGTATGATTGTGATTGCATGATTGTGATTGTATGATTGTGATTGTATGATTGTGATTGTATGATTGTGATTGTATGATTGTATTTGGGAGATTGTATTTGGGATATTGTAATTGTATGATTGCGATTGTATGATTGTGATTGTATGATTGCGATTGTATGATTGTAATTGTATGATTGTTATTGTATGATTGCGATTGTATGATTGTGATTGTATGATTGTGATGTATGATTGTAATTGTATGATTATGATTGTATGATTGTGATTGTATGATTGTGATTGTATGATTGTATTTGGGAGATTGTATTTGGGATATTGTAATTGTATGATTGCGATTGTATGATTGTGATTGTATGATTGTGATTGTATGATTGTGATTGTATGATTGTATTTAGGAGATTGTATTTGGGATATTGTAATTGTATGATTGCGATTGTATGATTGTGATTGTATGAGTGTGATGTATGATTGTAATTGTATGATTATGATTGTATGATTGTGATTGTATGATTGAGATTGTATGATTGTGATTGTATGCTTGCGATTGTATGATTGTGATTGTATGATTGTGATTCTTTGATTGTGATTGTATGATTGTGATTGTATGATTGTGATTGTATAATTGTGGTTGTATGATTGTGATTGTATGATTGAGATTGTATGATTGTGATTGTATGATTGTGATTGTCTGATTGTGATTGTATGATTGTGATTGTATGATTGTGATAGTATGATTGTGAAAGTATGATTGTGATTGTATGATTGTGATTGTATGATTGTAATTGTATGATTATGATTGTATGATTGTGATTGTATGAATGCGATTGTATGATTGTGATTGTATGATTGTGATTGTATGATTGTAATAGCATGATTATGATTGTGTGATTGTGATTGTATGATTGCGATTGTATGATTGTGGTTGTATGATTATGATTGTATTTTTGTGATTGTATGATTGTGATTGTATGATTGTGATTGTATGATTGTGATTGTATGATTGTGATTGTATGATTGTGATTGTATGACTGTGATTGTATGATTGTGATTGTATGATTGCGATTGTATGATTGTGATTGTATGATTGTGATTGTATGATTGTGATTGTATGATTGTGATTGTATGATTGTGATTGTATGATTGTGATTGTACGATTGTGATAGTATGATTGTATTTGGGAGATTGTATTTGGGATATTGTAATTGTATGATTGCGATTGTATGATTGTGATTGTATGATTGGGATTGTATGAGTGTGATTGTCTGATTGTGGTTGTGCGATTGTGATTGTACGATTGTGATTGTACGATTGTTATTGAATGATTGTGATTGTATGATTCTGATTGTATGATTGTGATTACATGATTGTGATTGTATGATTGTGATTGCATGATTTTGAACGTATGATTGTGATTGTATGATTGTGATTGTATGATTGTGATTGCATGATTGTGATTGTATGATTGTGATTGTGTGATTGTGATTGTATGATTGTGATTGTATGATTGTGATTGTATGATTGTGATTGTACGATTGTGATAGTATGATTGTATTTGGGAGATTGTATTTGGGATATTGTAATTGTATGATTGTGATTGTATGATTGTGATACTATGATTGTGAAAGTATGATTGTGATTGTATGATTGGGATTGTATGATTGTGATTGTATGATTGTGATTGTATGATTGCGATTGTATGATTGCGATTGTATGATTGTGATTGTATGATTGAGATTGTATGATTGTGATTGTATGATTGTGATTGTATGATTGAAATTGTATGATTGTGATTGTATGATTGCGATTGTATGATTGTGATTGTATGATTGTGATTGTATGATTGTATTTGCGAGATTGTATTTGGGATATTGTAATTGTATGATTGCGATTGTATGATTGTAATTGTATGATTATGATTGTATGATTGTGATTGTATGAATGCGATTGTATGATTGTGATTGTATGATTGTGATTGTATGATTGTAATTGCATGATTATGATTGTGTGATTGTGATTGTATGATTGCGATTGTATGATTGTGATTGTATGATTATGATTGTATTTTTGTGATTGTATGATTGTGATTGTGTGATTGTGATTGTATGATTGTGATTGTATGACTGTGATTGTATGATTGTGATTGTATGATTGCTATTGTATGATTGTGATTGTATGATTGTGATTGTATGATTGTGATTGTATGATTGTGATTGTACGATTGTGATAGTATGATTGTATTTGGGAGATTGTATTTGGGATATTGTAATTGTATGATTGCGATTGTATGATTGTGATTGTATGATTGTGATTGTATGATTGAGATTGTATGATTGTGATTGTATGCTTGCGATTGTATGAATGTGATTGTATGATTGTGATTGTATGACTGTGATTGTATGATTATGATTGTCTGATTGTGGTTGTATGATTGTGATTGTATGATTGTGATTGTATGATTGTGATTGTATGATTGTGATTGTATGATTGTGATTGTATGATTGTATTTGCGAGATTGTATTTGGGATATTGTAATTGTATGATTGCGATTGTATGATTGTAATTGTATGATTATGATTGTATGATTGTGATTGTATGATTGTAATTGTATGATTATGATTGTATGATTGTGATTGTATGAATGCGATTGTATGATTGTGATTGTATGATTGTGATTGTATGATTGTAATTGCATGATTATGATTGTGTGATTGTGATTGTATGATTGCGATTGTATGATTGTGATTGTATGATTATGATTGTATTTTTGTGATTGTATGATTGTGATTGTATGATTGTGATTGTATGATTGTGATTGTATGACTGTGATTGTATGATTGTGATTGTATGATTGCGATTGTATGAATGCGATTGTATGTTTGTGATTGTATGATTGTGATTGTATGATTGTGATTGTACGATTGTGATAGTATGATTGTATTTGGGAGATTGTATTTGGGATATTGTAATTGTATGATTGCGATTGTATGATTGTGATTGTATGATTGTGATGTATGATTGTAATTGTATGATTATGATTGTTTGATTGTGATTGTATGATTGAGATTGTATGATTGTGATTGTATGCTTGCGATTGTATGTATCTGATTGTATGATTGTGATTGTATGACTGTGATTGTATGATTGTGATTGTATGATTGTGATTGTATGTTTGTGAAAGTATGATTGTGATTGTATGATTGTGATTGCATGATTTTGAACGTATGATTGTGATTGTATGATTGTGATTGTATGATTGTGATTGTATGATTGTGAAAGTATGATTGTGATGGTATGATTGTGATTGTATGATTGTAATACTATGATTGTGAAAGTATGATTGTGATTGTATGATTGTGATTGTATGATTGCGATTGTATGATTGTAATTGTATGATTATGATTGTATGATTGTGATTGTATGATTGTAATTGTATGATTATGATTGTATGATTGTGATTGTATGAATGCGATTGTATGATTGTGATTGTATGATTCTGATTGTATGATTGTGATTGCATGATTGTGATTGTATGATTGTGATTGCATGATTTTGAACGTATGATTGTGATTGTATGATTGTGATTGTATGATTGTGATTGCATGATTGTGATTGTATGATTGTGATTGTATGATTGTGATTCCATTATTGTGATTGTATGATTGTGATTGTATGATTGTGATTGTCTGATTGTGGTTGTATGATTGTGATTGTATGATTGTGATTGTATGATTGTGATTGTATGATTGTGATTGTATGATTGTATTTGCGAGATTGTATTTGGGATATTGTAATTGTATGATTGCGATTGTATGATTGTAATTGTATGATTATGATTGTATGATTGTGATTGTATGAATGCGATTGTATGATTGTGATTGTATGATTGTGATTGTATGATTGTAATTGCATGATTATGATTGTGTGATTGTGATTGTATGATTGCGATTGTATGATTGTGATTGTATGATTATGATTGTATTTTTGTGATTGTATGATTGTGATTGTATGATTGTGATTGTATGATTGTGATTGCATGATTGTGATTGTATGATTGTGATTCTATGATTGTGATTGTATGATTGTGTTTGTATGATTGTAATTGTATGATTGTGATTGTATGATTGTGATAGTATGATTGTGATTGTATGATTGTGATTGTATGATTGTGATTGTATGATTGTGATTGTATGATTGTGATTGTATGATTGTGGTTGTATGATTGTGATTGTCTGATTGTGATTGTATGATTGTGATTGTATGATTGTGATTGTATGATTGTGAAAGTATGATTGTGATTGTATGATTGTGATTGTATGATTGTGATTGTATGAGTGTGATTGTGTGATTGTGGTTGTGCGATTGAGATTGTACGATTGTGATTGTACGATTGTGATTGAATGATTGTGATTGTATGATTATGATTGTATGATTGTGATTGCATGATTGTGATTGTATGATTGTGATTGTATGATTGTGATTGTATGATTGTGATTGTATGATTGTATTTGGGAGATTGTATTTGGGATATTGTAATTGTATGATTGCGATTGTATGATTGTGATTGTATGATTGCGATTGTATGATTGTAATTGTATGATTGTTATTGTATGATTGCGATTGTATGATTGTGATTGTATGATTGTGATGTATGATTGTAATTGTATGATTATGATTGTATGATTGTGATTGTATGATTGTATTTGGGAGATTGTATTTGGGATATTGTAATTGTATGATTGCGATTGTATGATTGTGATTGTATGATTGTGATTGTATGATTGTGATTGTATGATTGTATTTAGGAGATTGTATTTGGGATATTGTAATTGTATGATTGCGATTGTATGATTGTAATTGTATGATTATGATTGTATGATTGTGATTGTATGAATGCGATTGTATGATTGTGATTGTATGATTGTGATTGTATGATTGTAATAGCATGATTATGATTGTGTGATTGTGATTGTATGATTGCGATTGTATGATTGTGGTTGTATGATTATGATTGTATTTTTGTGATTGTATGATTGTGATTGTATGATTGTGATTGTATGATTGTGATTGTATGATTGTGATTGTATGATTGTGATTGTATGACTGTGATTGTATGATTGTGATTGTATGATTGCGATTGTATGATTGTGATTGTATGATTGTGATTGTATGATTGTGATTGTATGATTGTGATTCTTTGATTGTGATTGTATGATTGTGATTGCATGATTGTGATTGTATAATTGTGGTTGTATGATTGTGATTGTATGATTGAGATTGTATGATTGTGATTGTATGATTGTGATTGTCTGATTGTGATTGTATGATTGTGATTGTATGATTGTGATAGTATGATTGTGAAAGTATGATTGTGTTTGTATGATTGTGATTGTATGATTGAGATTGTATGATTGTGATTGTATGATTGCGATTGTATGATTGTGATTGTATGATTGTGATTGTATGATTGTGATTGTATGGTTGTGATTGTATGATTGTGATTGTATGATTGTGATTGTATGATTGTGATTGTATGATTGAAATTGTATGATTGTGATTGTATGATTGCGATTGTATGATTGTGATTGTATGATTGTGATTGTATGATTGTATTTGCGAGATTGTATTTGGGATATTGTAATTGTATGATTGCGATTGTATGATTGTAATTGTATGATTATGATTGTATGATTGTGATTGTATGAATGCGATTGTATGATTGTGATTGTATGATTGTGATTGTATGATTGTAATAGCATGATTATGATTGTGTGATTGTGATTGTATGATTGCGATTGTATGATTGTGGTTGTATGATTATGATTGTATTTTTGTGATTGTATGATTGTGATTGTATGATTGTGATTGTATGATTGTGATTGTATGATTGTGATTGTATGACTGTGATTGTATGATTGTGATTGTATGATTGCGTTTGTATGATTGTGATTGTATGATTGTGATTGTATGATTGTGATTGTATGATTGTGATTGTATGATTGTGATTGTATGATTGTGATTGTACGATTGTGATAGTATGATTGTATTTGGGAGATTGTATTTGGGATATTGTAATTGTATGATTGCGATTGTATGATTGTGATTGTATGATTGGGATTGTATGATTGTATTTGGGAGATTGTATTTGGGATATTGTAATTGTATGATTGCGATTGTATGATTGTGATTGTATGATTGTGATTGTATGATTGTGATTGTATGATTGTATTTAGGAGATTGTATTTGGGATATTGTAATTGTATGATTGCGATTGTATGATTGTAATTGTATGATTATGATTGTATGATTGTGATTGTATGAATGCGATTGTATGATTGTGATTGTATGATTGTGATTGTATGATTGTAATAGCATGATTATGATTGTGTGATTGTGATTGTATGATTGCGATTGTATGATTGTGGTTGTATGATTATGATTGTATTTTTGTGATTGTATGATTGTGATTGTATGATTGTGATTGTATGATTGTGATTGTATGATTGTGATTGTATGATTGTGATTGTATGACTGTGATTGTATGATTGTGATTGTATGATTGCGATTGTATGATTGTGATTGTATGATTGTGATTGTATGATTGTGATTGTATGATTGTGATTCTTTGATTGTGATTGTATGATTGTGATTGTACGATTGTGATAGTATGATTGTATTTGGGAGATTGTATTTGGGATATTGTAATTGTATGATTGTGATTGTATGATTGTGATACTATGATTGTGAAAGTATGATTGTGATTGTATGATTGTGATTGTATGATTGTGATTGTATGATTGCGATTGTATGATTGCGATTGTATGATTGTGATTGTATGATTGTGATTGTATGATTGTGATTGTATGATTGTGATTGTATGATTGTGATTGTATGATTGAAATTGTATGATTGTGATTGTATGATTGCGATTGTATGATTGTGATTGTATGATTGTGATTGTATGATTGTATTTGCGAGATTGTATTTGGGATATTGTAATTGTATGATTGCGATTGTATGATTGTAATTGTATGATTATGATTGTATGATTGTGATTGTATGAATGCGATTGTATGATTGTGATTGTATGATTGTGATTGTATGATTGTAATTGCATGATTATGATTGTGTGATTGTGATTGTATGATTGCGATTGTATGATTGTGATTGTATGATTATGATTGTATTTTTGTGATTGTATGATTGTGATTGTGTGATTGTGATTGTATGATTGTGATTGTATGACTGTGATTGTATGATTGTGATTGTATGATTGCTATTGTATGATTGTGATTGTATGATTGTGATTGTATGATTGTGATTGTATGATTGTGATTGTATGATTGTGATTGTATGATTGTGATTGTACGATTGTGATAGTATGATTGTATTTGGGAGATTGTATTTGGGATATTGTAATTGTATGATTGCGATTGTATGATTGTGATTGTATGATTGTGATTGTATGATTATGATTGTATGATTGAGATTGTATGATTGTGATTGTATGCTTGCGATTGTATGAATGTGATTGTATGATTGTGATTGTATGACTGTGATTGTATGATTATGATTGTCTGATTGTGGTTGTATGATTGTGATTGTATGATTGTGATTGTATGATTGTGATTGTATGATTGTGATTGTATGATTGTGATTGTATGATTGTATTTGCGAGATTGTATTTGGGATATTGTAATTGTATGATTGCGATTGTATGATTGTAATTGTATGATTATGATTGTATGATTGTGATTGTATGATTGTAATTGTATGATTATGATTGTATGATTGTGATTGTATGAATGCGATTGTATGATTGTGATTGTATGATTGTGATTGTATGATTGTAATTGCATGATTATGATTGTGTGATTGTGATTGTATGATTGCGATTGTATGATTGTGATTGTATGATTATGATTGTATTTTTGTGATTGTATGATTGTGATTGTATGATTGTGATTGTATGATTGTGATTGTATAACTGTGATTGTATGATTGTGATTGTATGATTGCGATTGTATGAATGCGATTGTATGTTTGTGATTGTATGATTGTGATTGTATGATTGTGATTGTACGATTGTGATAGTATGATTGTATTTGGGAGATTGTATTTGGGATATTGTAATTGTATGATTGCGATTGTATGATTGTGATTGTATGATTGTGACGTATGATTGTAATTGTATGATTATGATTGTTTGATTGTGATTGTATGATTGAGATTGTATGATTGTGATTGTATGCTTGCGATTGTATGAATCTGATTGTATGATTGTGATTGTATGACTGTGATTGTATGATTGTGAAAGTATGATTGTGATGGTATGATTGTGATTGTATGATTGTAATACTATGATTGTGAAAGTATGATTGTGATTGTATGATTGTGATTGTATGAATGCGATTGTATGATTGTAATTGTATGATTATGATTGTATGATTGTGATTGTATGATTGTAATTGTATGATTATGATTGTATGATTGTGATTGTATGAATACGATTGTATGATTGTGATTGTATGATTCTGATTGTATGATTGTGATTGCATGATTGTGATTGTATGATTGTGATTGCATGATTTTGAACGTATGATTGTGATTGTATGATTGTGATTGTATGATTGTGATTGCGTGATTGTGATTGTATGATTGTGATTGTATGATTGTGATTCCATTATTGTGATTGTATGATTGTGATTGTATGATTGTGATTGTCTGATTGTGGTTGTATGATTGTGATTGTATGATTGTGATTGTATGATTGTGATTGTATGATTGTGATTGTATGATTGTGATTGTATGATTGTATTTGCGAGATTGTATTTGGGATATTGTAATTGTATGATTGCGATTGTATGATTGTAATTGTATGATTATGATTGTATGATTGTGATTGTATGAATGCGATTGTATGATTGTGATTGTATGATTGTGATTGTATGATTGTAATTGCATGATTATGATTGTGTGATTGTGATTGTATGATTGCGATTGTATGATTGTGATTGTATGATTATGATTGTATTTTTGTGATTGTATGATTGTGATTGTATGAATGCGATTGTATGATTGTGATTGTATGATTGTGATTGTATGATTGTGATTGTATGATTGTGATTGTATGACTGTGATTGTATGATTGTGATTGTATGATTGCGATTGTATGATTGTGATTGTATGATTGTGATTGTATGATTGTGATTGTATGATTGTGATTGTATGATTGTGATTGTATGATTGTGATTGTATGATTGTGATTGTATGATTGTGATTGTCTGATTGTGGTTGTATGATTGTGATTGTATGATTGTGATTGTATGATTGTGATTGTATGATTGTGATTGTATGATTGTGATTGTATGATTGTATTTGCGAAATTGTATTTGGGATATTGTAATTGTATGATTGCGATTGTATGATTGTAATTGTATGATTATGATTGTATGATTGTGATTGTATGATTGTAATTGTATGATTATGATTGTATGATTGTGATTGTATGAATGCGATTGTATGATTGTGATTGTATGATTGTGATTGTATGATTATGATTGTATGATTGTGATTGTATGATTGTAATTGTATGATTATGATTGTATGATTGTGATTGTATGAATGCGATTGTATGATTGTGATTGTATGATTGTGATTGTATGATTGTAATTGAATGATTATGATTGTGTGATTGTGATTGTATGATTGCGATTGTATGATTGTGATTGTATGATTATGATTGTATTTTTGTGATTGTATGATTGTGATTGTATGATTGTGATTGTACGATTGTGATAGTATGATTGAATTTGGGAGATTGTATTTGGGATATTGTAATTGTATGATTGCGATTGTATGATTGTGATTGTATGATTGTGATGTATGATTGTAATTGTATGATTATGATTGTTTGATTGTGATTGTATGATTGAGATTGTATGATTGTGATTGTATGCTTGCGATTGTATGAATCTGATTGTATGATTGTGATTGTATGACTGTGATTGTATGATTGTGATTGTATGATTGTGATTGTATGTTTGTGAAAGTATGATTGTGATTGTATGATTGTGATTGCATGATTTTGAACGTATGATTGTGATTGTATGATTGTGATTGTATGATTGTGATTGTATGATTGTGAAAGTATGATTGTGATGGTATGATTGTGATTGTATGATTGTAATACTATGATTGTGAAAGTATGATTGTGATTGTATGATTGTGATTGTATGATTGCGATTGTATGATTGTAATTGTATGATTATGATTGTATGATTGTGATTGTATGATTGTAATTGTATGATTATGATTGTATGATTGTGATTGTATGAATGCGATTGTATGATTGTGATTGTATGATTCTGATTGTATGATTGTGATTGCATGATTGTGATTGTATGATTGTGATTGCATGATTTTGAACGTATGATTGTGATTGTATGATTGTGATTGTATGATTGTGATTGCATGATTGTGATTGTATGATTGTGATTGTATGATTGTGATTCCATTATTGTGATTGTATGATTGTGATTGTATGATTGTGATTGTCTGATTGTGGTTGTATGATTGTGATTGTATGATTGTGATTGTATGATTGTGATTGTATGATTGTGATTGTATGATTGTATTTGCGAGATTGTATTTGGGATATTGTAATTGTATGATTGCGATTGTATGATTGTAATTGTATGATTATGATTGTATGATTGTGATTGTATGAATGCTATTGTATGATTGTGATTGTATGATTGTGATTGTATGATTGTAATTGCATGATTATGATTGTGTGATTGTGATTGTATGATTGCGATTGTATGATTGTGATTGTATGATTATGATTGTATTTTTGTGATTGTATGATTGTGATTGTATGATTGTGATTGTATGATTGTGATTGTATGATTGTGATTGCATGATTGTGATTGTATGATTGTGATTCTATGATTGTGATTGTATGATTGTGTTTGTATGATTGTAATTGTATTATTGTGATTGTATGATTGTGATAGTATGATTGTGATTGTATGATTGTGATTGTATGATTGTGATTGTATGATTGTGATTGTATGATTGTGATTGTATGATTGTGGTTGTATGATTGTGATTGTCTGATTGTGATTGTATGATTGTGATTGTATGATTGTGATTGTATGATTGTGAAAGTATGTTTGTGATTGTATGATTGTGATTGTATGATTGTGATTGTATGATTGTGATTGTATGAGTGTGATTGTATGATTGCGATTGTATGATTGTAATTGTATGATTGTTATTGTATGATTGCGATTGTATGATTGTGATTGTATGATTGTGATGTATGATTGTAATTGTATGATTATGATTGTATGATTGTGATTGTATGATTGTGATTGTATGATTGTATTTGGGAGATTGTATTTGGGATATTGTAATTGTATGATTGCGATTGTATGATTGTGATTGTATGATTGTGATTGTATGATTGTGATTGTATGATTGTATTTAGGAGATTGTATTTGGGATATTGTAATTGTATGATTGCGATTGTATGATTGTGATTGTATGAGTGTGATGTATGATTGTAATTGTATGATTATGATTGTATGATTGTGATTGTATGATTGAGATTGTATGATTGTGATTGTATGATTGTGAAAGTATGATTGTGATTGTATGATTGTGATTGTATGATTGTGATTGTATGATTGTGATTGTATGAGTGTGATTGTGTGATTGTGGTTGTGCGATTGAGATTGTGCGATTGTGATTGTATGATTGCGATTGTATGATTGTGGTTGTATGATTATGATTGTATTTTTGTGATTGTATGATTGTGATTGTATGATTGTGATTGTATGATTGTGATTGTATGACTGTGATTGTATGATTGTGATTGTATGATTGCGATTGTATGATTGTGATTGTATGATTGTGATTGTATGATTGTGATTGTATGATTGTGATTGTATGATTGTGATTGTATGATTGTGATTGTACGATTGTGATAGTATGATTGTATTTGGGAGATTGTATTTGGGATATTGTAATTGTATGATTGCGATTGTATGATTGTGATTGTATGATTGGGATTGTATGAGTGTGATTGTCTGATTGTGGTTGTGCGATTGTGATTGTACGATTGTGATTGTACGATTGTTATTGAATGATTGTGATTGTATGATTCTGATTGTATGATTGTGATTACATGATTGTGATTGTATGATTGTGATTGCATGATTTTGAACGTATGATTGTGATTGTATGATTGTGATTGTATGATTGTGATTGCATGATTGTGATTGTATGATTGTGATTGTATGATTGTGATTGTATGATTGTGATTGTATGATTGCGATTGTATGATTGTGATTGTATGATTGTGATTGCATAATTGTGATTGTATGATTGTGATTGTATGATTGTGATTGCATAATTGTGATTGTATGATTGTGATTGTATGATTGTGATTGTCTGATTGTGGTTGTATGATTGTGATTGTATGATTGTGATTGTATGATTGTGATTGTATGATTGTGATTGTATGATTGTATTTGCGAGATTGTATTTGGGATATTGTAATTGTATGATTGCGATTGTATGATTGTAATTGTATGATTATGATTGTATGATTGTGATTGTATGATTGTAATTGTATGATTATGATTGTATGATTGTGATTGTATGAATGCGATTGTATGATTGTGATTGTATGATTGGGATTGTATGAGTGTGATTGTCTGATTGTGGTTGTGCGATTGTGATTGTACGATTGTGATTGTACGATTGTTATTGTATTTTTGTGATTGTATGATTGTGATTGTATGATTGTGATTGTATGATTGTGATTGCATGATTGTGATTGTATGATTGTGATTCTATGATTGTGATTGTATGATTGTGTTTGTATGATTGTGATTGTATGATTGTGATTGTATGATTGTGATAGTATGATTGTGATTGTATGATTGTGATTGTATGATTGTGATTGTATGACTGTGATTGTATGATTGTGATTGTATGATTGCGATTGTATGATTGTGATTGTATGATTGTGATTGTATGATTGTGATTGTATGATTGTGATTGTATGATTGTGATTGTATGATTGTGATTGTACGATTGTGATAGTATGATTGTATTTGGGAGATTGTATTTGGGATATTGTAATTGTATGATTGCGATTGTATGATTGTGATTGTATGATTGGGATTGTATGAGTGTGATTGTCTGATTGTGGTTGTGCGATTGTGATTGTACGATTGTGATTGTACGATTGTTATTGAATGATTGTGATTGTATGATTCTGATTGTATGATTGTGATTACATGATTGTGATTGTATGATTGTGATTGCATGATTTTGAACGTATGATTGTGATTGTATGATTGTGATTGTATGATTGTGATTGCATGATTGTGATTGTATGATTGTGATTGTATGATTGTGATTGTATGATTGTGATTGTATGATTGCGATTGTATGATTGTGATTGTATGATTGTGATTGCATAATTGTGATTGTATGATTGTGATTGTATGATTGTGATTGCATAATTGTGATTGTATGATTGTGATTGTATGATTGTGATTGTCTGATTGTGGTTGTATGATTGTGATTGTATGATTGTGATTGTATGATTGTGATTGTATGATTGTGATTGTATGATTGTGATTGTATGATTGTGGTTGTATGATTGTGATTGTCTGATTGTGATTGTATGATTGTGATTGTATGATTGTGATTGTATGATTGTGAAAGTATGATTGTGATTGTATGATTGTGATTGTACGATTGTGATTGTATGAGTGTGATTGTGTGATTGTGGTTGTGCGATTGAGATTGTACGATTGTGATTGTACGATTGTGATTGAATGATTGTGATTGTATGATTATGATTGTATGATTGTGATTGCATGATTGTGATTGTATGATTGTGATTGTATGATTGCGATTGTCTGATTGTGGTTGTATGATTGTGATTGTATGATTGTGATTGTATGATTGTGATTGTATGATTGTGATTGTATGATTGTGATTGTCTGATTATGATTGTTTGATTGTGATTGTATGATTGAGATTGTATGATTGTGATTGTATGCTTGCGATTGTATGAATCTGATTGTATGATTGTGATTGTATGACTGTGATTGTATGATTGTGATTGTATGATTGTGATTGTATGTTTGTGAAAGTATGATTGTGATTGTATGATTGTGATTGCATGATTTTGAACGTATGATTGTGATTGTATGATTGTGATTGTATGATTGTGATTGTATGATTGTGAAAGTATGATTGTGATGGTATGATTGTGATTGTATGATTGTAATACTATGATTGTGAAAGTATGATTGTGATTGTATGATTGTGATTGTATGATTGCGATTGTATGATTGTAATTGTATGATTATGATTGTATGATTGTGATTGTATGATTGTAATTGTATGATTATGATTGTATGATTGTGATTGTATGAATGCGATTGTATGATTGTGATTGTATGATTCTGATTGTATGATTGTGATTGCATGATTGTGATTGTATGATTGTGATTGCATGATTTTGAACGTATGATTGTGATTGTATGATTGTGATTGTATGATTGTGATTGCATGATTGTGATTGTATGATTGTGATTGTATGATTGTGATTCCATTATTGTGATTGTATGATTGTGATTGTCTGATTGTGGTTGTATGATTGTGATTGTATGATTGTGATTGTATGATTGTGATTGTATGATTGTGATTGTATGATTGTATTTGCGAGATTGTATTTGGGATATTGTAATTGTATGATTGCGATTGTATGATTGTAATTGTATGATTATGATTGTATGATTGTGATTGTATGAATGCGATTGTATGATTGTGATTGTATGATTGTGATTGTATGATTGTAATTGCATGATTATGATTGTGTGATTGTGATTGTATGATTGCGATTGTATGATTGTGATTGTATGATTATGATTGTATTTTTGTGATTGTATGATTGTGATTGTATGATTGTGATTGTATGATTGTGATTGTATGATTGTGATTGTATGATTGTGATTCTATGATTGTGATTGTATGATTGTGTTTGTATGATTGTAATTGTATGATTGTGATTGTATGATTGTGATAGTATGATTGTGATTGTATGATTGTGATTGTATGATTGTGATTGTATGATTGTGATTGTATGATTGTGATTGTATGATTGTGGTTGTATGATTGTGATTGTCTGATTGTGATTGTATGATTGTGATTGTATGATTGTGATTGTATGATTGTGAAAGTATGATTGTGATTGTATGATTGTGATTGTATGAGTGTGATTGTGTGATTGTGGTTGTGCGATTGAGATTGTACGATTGTGATTGTACGATTGTGATTGAATGATTGTGATTGTATGATTATGATTGTATGATTGTGATTGCATGATTGTGATTGTATGATTGTGATTGTATGATTGTGATTGTATGATTGTGATTGTATGATTGTATTTGGGATATTGTAATTGTATGATTGCGATTGTATGATTGTGATTGTATGATTGCGATTGTATGATTGTAATTGTATGATTGTTATTGTATGATTGCGATTGTATGATTGTGATTGTATGATTGTGATGTATGATTGTAATTGTATGATTATGATTGTATGATTGTGATTGTATGATTGTGATTGTATGATTGTATTTGGGAGATTGTATTTGGGATATTGTAATTGTATGATTGCGATTGTGTGATTGTGATTGTATGATTGTGATTGTATGATTGAGATTGTATGATTGTGATTGTATGCTTGCGATTGTATGATTGTGATTGTATGATTGTGATTCTTTGATTGTGATTGTATGATTGTGATTGTATGATTGTGATTGTATGATTGTGGTTGTATGATTGTGATTGTATGATTGAGATTGTATGATTGTGATTGTATGATTGTGATTGTCTGATTGTGATTGTATGATTGTGATTGTATGACTGTGATTGTATGATTGTGATTGTATGATTGCGATTGTATGAATGCGATTGTATGTTTGTGATTGTATGATTGTGATTGTATGATTGTGATTGTACGATTGTGATAGTATGATTGTATTTGGGAGATTGTATTTGGGATATTGTAATTGTATGATTGCGATTGTATGATTGTGATTGTATGATTGTGATGTATGATTGTAATTGTATGATTATGATTGTTTGATTGTGATTGTATGATTGAGATTGTATGATTGTGATTGTATGCTTGCGATTGTATGAATCTGATTGTATGATTGTGATTGTATGACTGTGATTGTATGATTGTGATTGTATGATTGTGATTGTATGTTTGTGAAAGTATGATTGTGATTGTATGATTGTGATTGCATGATTTTGAACGTATGATTGTGATTGTATGATTGTGATTGTATGATTGTGATTGTATGATTGTGAAAGTATGATTGTGATGGTATGATTGTGAATGTATGATTGTGATTGTATGATTGGGATTGTATGAGTGTGATTGTCTGATTGTGGTTGTGCGATTGTGATTGTACGATTGTGATTGTACGATTGTTATTGAATGATTGTGATTGTATGATTCTGATTGTATGATTGTGATTGCATGATTGTGATTGTATGATTGTGATTGCATGATTTTGAACGTATGATTGTGATTGTATGATTGTGATTGTATGATTGTGATTGTATGATTGTGATTGTCTGATTGTGGTTGTATGATTGTGATTGTATGATTGTGATTGTATGATTGTGATAGTATGATTGTGATTGTATGATTGTGATTCTATGATTGTGATTGTATGATTGTGTTTGTATGATTGTGATTGTATGATTGTGATTGTATGATTGTGATAGTATGATTGTGATTGTATGATTGTGATTGTATGATTGTGATTGTCTGATTGTGGTTGTATGATTGTGATTGTATGATTGTGATTGTATGATTGTGATAGTATGATTGTGATTGTATGATTGTGATTGTATGATTGTGGTTGTATGATTGTGATTGTATGATTGTGGTTGTATGATTGTGATTGTCTGATTGTGATTGCATGATTGTGATTGTATGATTGTGATTGTATGATTGTGAAAGTATGATTGTGATTGTATGATTGTGATTGTATGATTGTGATTGTATGAGTGTGATTGTGTGATTGTGGTTGTGCGATTGAGATTGTACGATTGTGATTGTACGATTGTGATTGAATGATTGTGATTGTATGATTATGATTGTATGATTGTGATTGCATGATTGTGATTGTATGATTGTGATTGTATGATTGTGATTGTATGATTGTGATTGTATGATTGTGATTGTATGATTGTGATTGTATGATTGTGATTGTCTGATTGTGGTTGTATGATTGTGATTGTATGATTGTGATTGTATGATTGTGATAGTATGATTGTGATTGTATGATTGTGATTGTATGATTGTGATTGTATGATTGTGATTGTATGATTGTATTTGGGAGATTGTATTTGGGAGATTGTATTTGGGAGATTGTAATTGTATGATTGCGATTGTATGATTGTGATTGTATGATTGCGATTGTATGAATGCGATTGTATGATTGTGATTGCATAATTGTGATTGTATGATTGTGATTGTATGATTGTGATTGTCTGATTGTGGTTGTATGATTGTGATTGTATGATTGTGATTGTATGATTGTGATTGTATGATTGTGATTGTATGATTGTGATTGTATGATTGTATTTGCGAGATTGTATTTGGGATATTGTAATTGTATGATTGCGATTGTATGATTGTAATTGTATGATTGTTACTGTATGATTGCGATTGTATGATTGTGATTGTATGATTGTGATGTATGATTGTAATTGTATGATTATGATTGTATGATTGTGATTGTATGATTGTGATTGTATGATTGTATTTGGGAGATTGTATTTGGGATATTGTAATTGTATGATTGCGATTGTATGATTGTGATTGTATGATTGCGATTGTATGAATGCGATTGTATGATTGTGATTGCATAATTGTGATTGTATGATTGTGATTGTATGATTGTGATTGTCTGATTGTGGTTGTATGATTGTGATTGTATGATTGTGATTGTATGATTGTGATTGTATGATTGTGATTGTATGATTGTGATTGTATGATTGTGATTGTATGATTGTATTTGCGAGATTGTATTTGGGATATTGTAATTGTATGATTGCGATTGTATGATTGTAATTGTATGATTGTTATTGTATGATTGCGATTGTATGATTGTGATTGTATGATTGTGATGTATGATTATAATTGTATGATTATGATTGTATGATTGTGATTGTATGATTGTGATTGTATGATTGTGATTGCATGATTGTGATTGTATGATTGTGATTGCATGATTTTGAATGTATGATTTTGATTGTATGATTGTGATTGTATGATTGTGATTGTATGATTGTGATTGTATGATTGTGATTGTATGATTGTGATTTTATGATTGTGATTGTATGATTGTGATTGTATGATTGTGATTGTATGATTGCGATTGTATGATTGTGATTGTATGATTGTGATTGTATGATTGTGATGTATGATTGTAATTGTATGATTATGATTGTATGATTGTGATTGTATGATTGAGATTGTATGATTGTGATTGTATGCTTGCGATTGTATGATTGTGATTGTATGATTGTATTTGGGAGATTGTATTTGGGATATTGTAATTGTATGATTGCGATTGTATGATTGTGATTGTATGATTGTGATGTATGATTCTTATTGTATGATTATGATTGTATGATTGTGATTGTATGATTGAGATTGTATGATTGTGATTGTATGATTGCGATTGTATGATTGTGATTGTATGATTGTGATTCTTTGATTGTGATTGTATGATTGTGATTGTATGATTGTGATTGTATGATTGTGGTTGTATGATTGTGATTGTATGATTGTGATTGTATGATTGCGATTGTATGATTGTGATAGTATGATTGTGATTATATGATTGCTATTGTATGATTGTTATTGTACGACTGTGATTGTATGATTGTGATTGTATGATTGTGATAGTATGATTGTGAAAGTATGATTGTGATTGTATGATTGTGATTGTATGATTGTGATTGTATGATTGTGATTGTATGATTGTGATTGTATGATTGTGATTGTATGATTGTGATTGTATGATTGTGATTGTCTGATTGTGGTTGTGCGATTGTGATTGTACGATTGTGATTGTACGATTGTGATTGTAGGATTGTGATTGTATGATTGTGATTGTATGATTGTGATTGCATGATTGTGATTGTATGATTGTGATTGCATGATTTTGAATGTATGATTTTGATTGTATGATTGTGATTGTATGATTGTGATTGTATGATTGTGATTGTATGATTGTGATTGTATGATTGTGATTGTATGATTGTGATTGTATGATTGTGATTGTATGATTGTGATTGTATGATTGTGATTGTATGATTGTTGTTGTATGATTGTGATTGTATGATTGTGATTGTATGATTGTGATTGTATGATTGTATTTGGGAGATTGTATTTGGGAAATTGCAATTGTATGATTGCGATTGTATGATTGTGATTGTATGATTGTGATTGTATGATTGTGATTGTATGATTGTGATTGTATGATTGTGACAGTATGATTGTGATTGTATGATTGTGATTGTATGACTGTGATTGTATGATTGTATTTGGGAGATTGTATTTGGGAGATTGTAATTGTATGATTGTGATTGTATGATTGTGATTGTATGATTGCGATTGTATGATTGTGATTGTATGATTGTGATGTATGATTGTAATTGTATGATTATGATTGTATGATTGTGATTGTATGATTGAGATTGTATGATTGTGATTGTATGCTTGCGATTGTATGATTGTGATTGTATGATTGTGATTCTTTGATTGCGATTGTATGATTGTGATTGTATGATTGTGATTGTATGATTGTGATTGTATGACTGTGATTGTATGATTGTGATTGTATGATTGCGATTGTATGAATGCGATTGTATGTTTGTGATTGTATGATTGTGATTGTATGATTGTGATTGTACGATTGTGATAGTATGATTGTATTTGGGAGATTGTATTTGGGATATTGTAATTGTATGATTGCGATTGTATGATTGTGATTGTATGATTGTGACGTATGATTGTAATTGTATGATTATGATTGTTTGATTGTGATTGTATGATTGAGATTGTATGATTGTGATTGTATGCTTGCGATTGTATGAATCTGATTGTATGATTGTGATTGTATGACTGTGATTGTATGATTGTGAAAGTATGATTGTGATGGTATGATTGTGATTGTATGATTGTAATACTATGATTGTGAAAGTATGATTGTGATTGTATGATTGTGATTGTATGAATGCTATTGTATGATTGTAATTGTATGATTATGATTGTATGATTGTGATTGTATGATTGTAATTGTATGATTATGATTGTATGATTGTGATTGTATGAATACGATTGTATGATTGTGATTGTATGATTCTGATTGTATGATTGTGATTGCATGATTGTGATTGTATGATTGTGATTGCATGATTTTGAACGTATGATTGTGATTGTATGATTGTGATTGTATGATTGTGATTGCATGATTGTGATTGTATGATTGTGATTGTATGATTGTGATTCCATTATTGTGATTGTATGATTGTGATTGTATGATTGTGATTGTCTGATTGTGGTTGTATGATTGTGATTGTATGATTGTGATTGTATGATTGTGATTGTATGATTGTGATTGTATGATTGTATTTGCGAGATTGTATTTGGGATATTGTAATTGTATGATTGCGATTGTATGATTGTAATTGTATGATTATGATTGTATGATTGTGATTGTATGAATGCGATTGTATGATTGTGATTGTATGATTGTGATTGTATGATTGTAATTGCATGATTATGATTGTGTGATTGTGATTGTATGATTGCGATTGTATGATTGTGATTGTATGATTATGATTGTATTTTTGTGATTGTATGATTGTGATTGTATGATTGTGATTGTATGATTGTGATTGTATGATTGTGATTGTATGATTGTATTTAGGAGATTGTATTTGGGATATTGTAATTGTATGATTGCGATTGTATGATTGTGATTGTATGAGTGTGATGTATGATTGTAATTGTATGATTATGATTGTATGATTGTGATTGTATGATTGAGATTGTATGATTGTGATTGTATGCTTGCGATTGTATGATTGTGATTGTATGATTGTGATTCTTTGATTGTGATTGTATGATTGTGATTGTATGATTGTGATTGTATCATTGTGGTTGTATGATTGTGATTGTATGATTGAGATTGTATGATTGTGATTGTATGATTGTGATTGTCTGATTGTGATTGTATGATTGTGATTGTATGATTGTGATAGTATGATTGTGAAAGTATGATTGTGATTGTATGATTGTGATTGTATGATTGAGATTGTATGATTGTGATTGTATGATTGCGATTGTATGATTGTGATTGTGTGATTGTGATTGTATGATTGTGATTGTATGGTTGTGATTGTATGATTGTGATTGTATGATTGTGATTGTATGATTGAAATTGTATGATTGTGATTGTATGATTGCGATTGTATGATTGTGATTGTATGATTGTGATTGTATGATTGTATTTGCGAGATTGTATTTGGGATATTGTAATTGTATGATTGCGATTGTATGATTGTAATTGTATGATTATGATTGTATGATTGTGATTGTATGAATGCGATTGTATGATTGTGATTGTATGATTGTGATTGTATGATTGTGATTGTATGATTGTGATTGTATGACTGTGATTGTATGATTGTGATTGTATGATTGCGATTGTATGATTGTGATTGTATGATTGTGATTGTATGATTGTGATTGTATGATTGTGATTGTATGATTGTGATTGTATGATTGTGATTGTACGATTGTGATAGTATGATTGTATTTGGGAGATTGTATTTGGGATATTGTAATTGTATGATTGCGATTGTATGATTGTGATTGTATGATTGGGATTGTATGAGTGTGATTGTCTGATTGTGGTTGTGCGATTGTGATTGTACGATTGTGATTGTACGATTGTTATTGAATGATTGTGATTGTATGATTCTGATTGTATGATTGTGATTACATGATTGTGATTGTATGATTGTGATTGCATGATTTTGAACGTATGATTGTGATTGTATGATTGTGATTGTATGATTGTGATTGCATGATTGTGATTGTATGATTGTGATTGTATGACTGTGATTGTATGATTGTGATTGTACGATTGCGATTGTATGATTGTGATTGTATGATTGTGATTGCATAATTGTGATTGTATGATTGTGATTGTATGATTGTGATTGCATAATTGTGATTGTATGATTGTGATTGTATGATTGTGATTGTCTGATTGTGGTTGTATGATTGTGATTGTATGATTGTGATTGTATGATTGTGATTGTATGATTGTGATTGTATGATTATGATTGTTTGATTGTGATTGTATGATTGAGATTGTATGATTGTGATTGTATGCTTGCGATTGTATGAATCTGATTGTATGATTGTGATTGTATGACTGTGATTGTATGATTGTGATTGTATGATTGTGATTGTATGTTTGTGAAGGTATGATTGTGATTGTATGATTGTGATTGCATGATTTTGAACGTATGATTGTGATTGTATGATTGTGATTGTATGATTGTGATTGTATGATTGTGATTGTATGATTGTGATTGTATGATTGTGATTGTATGATTGTGAAAGTATGATTGTGATGGTATGATTGTGATTGTATGATTGTGATTGTATGATTGTATTTGCGAGATTGTATTTGGGATATTGTAATTGTATGATTGCGATTGTATGATTGTGATTGTATGATTGTGATTGCATAATTGTGATTGTATGATTGTGATTGTATGATTGTGATTGCATAATTGTGATTGTATGATTGTGATTGTATGATTGTGATTGTCTGATTGTGGTTGTATGATTGTGATTGTATGATTGTGATTGTATGATTGTGATTGTATGATTGTGATTGTATGATTGTGATTGTATGATTGTATTTGCGAAATTGTATTTGGGATATTGTAATTGTATGATTGCGATTGTATGATTGTAATTGTATGATTATGATTGTATGATTGTGATTGTATGATTGTAATTGTATGATTATGATTGTATGATTGTGATTGTATGAATGCGATTGTATGATTGTGATTGTATGATTGTGATTGTATGATTATGATTGTATGATTGTGATTGTATGATTGTAATTGTATGATTATGATTGTATGATTGTGATTGTATGAATGCGATTGTATGATTGTGATTGTATGATTGTGATTGTATGATTGTAATTGCATGATTATGATTGTGTGATTGTGATTGTATAATTGCGATTGTATGATTGTGATTGTATGATTATGATTGTATTTTTGTGATTGTATGATTGTGATTGTATGATTGTGATTGTACGATTGTGATAGTATGATTGAATTTGGGAGATTGTATTTGGGATATTGTAATTGTATGATTGCGATTGTATGATTGTGATTGTATGATTGTGATGTATGATTGTAATTGTATGATTATGATTGTTTGATTGTGATTGTATGATTGAGATTGTATGATTGTGATTGTATGCTTGCGATTGTATGAATCTGATTGTATGATTGTGATTGTATGACTGTGATTGTATGATTGTGATTGTATGATTGTGATTGTATGTTTGTGAAAGTATGATTGTGATTGTATGATTGTGATTGCATGATTTTGAACGTATGATTGTGATTGTATGATTGTGATTGTATGATTGTGATTGTATGATTGTGAAAGTATGATTGTGATGGTATGATTGTGATTGTATGATTGTAATACTATGATTGTGAAAGTATGATTGTGATTGTATGATTGTGATTGTATGATTGCGATTGTATGATTGTAATTGTATGATTATGATTGTATGATTGTGATTGTATGATTGTAATTGTATGATTATGATTGTATGATTGTGATTGTATGAATGCGATTGTATGATTGTGATTGTATGATTCTGATTGTATGATTGTGATTGCATGATTGTGATTGTATGATTGTGATTGTATGATTGTGATTCCATTATTGTGATTGTATGATTGTGATTGTATGATTGTGATTGTCTGATTGTGGTTGTATGATTGTGATTGTATGATTGTGATTGTATGATTGTGATTGTATGATTGTGATTGTATGATTGTATTTGCGAGATTGTATTTGGGATATTGTAATTGTATGATTGCGATTGTATGATTGTAATTGTATGATTATGATTGTATGATTGTGATTGTATGAATGCTATTGTATGATTGTGATTGTATGATTGTGATTGTATGATTGTAATTGCATGATTATGATTGTGTGATTGTGATTGTATGATTGCGATTGTATGATTGTGATTGTATGATTATGATTGTATTTTTGTGATTGTATGATTGTGATTGTATGATTGTGATTGTATGATTGTGATTGTATGATTGTGATTGCATGATTGTGATTGTATGATTGTGATTCTATGATTGTGATTGTATGATTGTGTTTATATGATTGTAATTGTATGATTGTGATTGTATGATTGTGATAGTATGATTGTGATTGTATGATTGTGATTGTATGATTGTGATTGTATGATTGTGATTGTATGATTGTGATTGTATGATTGTGGTTGTATGATTGTGATTGTCTGATTGTGATTGTATGATTGTGATTGTATGATTGTGATTGTATGATTGTGAAAGTATGATTGTGATTGTATGATTGTGATTGTATGATTGTGATTGTATGATTGTGATTGTATGAGTGTGATTGTGTGATTGTGGTTGTGCGATTGAGATTGTACGATTGTGATTGTACGATTGTGATTGAATGATTGTGATTGTATGATTATGATTGTATGATTGTGATTGCATGATTGTGATTGTATGATTGTGATTGTATGATTGTGATTGTATGATTGTGATTGTATGATTGTATTTGGGAGATTGTATTTGGGATATTGTAATTGTATGATTGCGATTGTATGATTGTGATTGTATGATTGCGATTGTATGATTGTAATTGTATGATTGTTATTGTATGATTGCGATTGTATGATTGTGATTGTATGATTGTGATGTATGATTGTAATTGTATGATTATGATTGTATGATTGTGATTGTATGATTGTGATTGTATGATTGTATTTGGGAGATTGTATTTGGGATATTGTAATTGTATGATTGCGATTGTATGATTGTGATTGTATGATTGTGATTGTATGATTGTGATTGTATGATTATGATTGTATGATTGTGATTGTATGATTGTGATTGTATGATTGTGATTGTATGACTGTGATTGTATGATTGTGATTGTATGATTGCGATTGTATGATTGTGATTGTATGATTGTGATTGTATGATTGTGATTGTATGATTGTGATTGTATGATTGTGATTGTATGATTGTGATTGTACGATTGTGATAGTATGATTGTATTTGGGAGATTGTATTTGGGATATTGTAATTGTATGATTGCGATTGTATGATTGTGATTGTATGATTGGGATTGTATGAGTGTGATTGTCTGATTGTGGTTGTGCGATTGTGATTGTACGATTGTGATTGTACGATTGTTATTGAATGATTGTGATTGTATGATTCTGATTGTATGATTGTGATTACATAATTGTGATTGTATGATTGTGATTGCATGATTTTGAACGTATGATTGTGATTGTATGATTGTGATTGTATGATTGTGATTGCATGATTGTGATTGTATGATTGTGATTGTATGATTGTGATTGTATGATTGTGATTGTATGATTGCGATTGTATGATTGTGATTGTATGATTGTGATTGCATAATTGTGATTGTATGATTGTGATTGTATGATTGTGATTGCATAATTGTGATTGTATGATTGTGATTGTATGATTGTGATTGTCTGATTGTGGTTGTATGATTGTGATTGTATGATTGTGATTGTATGATTGTGATTGTATGATTGTATTTGCGAGATTGTATTTGGGATATTGTAATTGTATGATTGCGATTGTATGATTGTAATTGTATGATTATGATTGTATGATTGTGATTGTATGATTGTAATTGTATGATTATGATTGTATGATTGTGATTGTATGAATGCGATTGTATGATTGTGATTGTATGATTGGGATTGTATGAGTGTGATTGTCTGATTGTGGTTGTGCGATTGTGATTGTACGATTGTGATTGTACGATTGTTATTGAATGATTGTGATTGTATGATTCTGATTGTATGATTGTGATTGCATGATTGTGATTGTATGATTGTGATTGCATGATTTTGAACGTATGATTGTGATTGTATGATTGTGATTGTATGATTGTGATTGTATGATTGTGATTGTATGATTGTGATTGTATGATTGTGATTGTATGATTGTGATTGTATGATTGTGATTGTATGATTGTGATTGTATGATTGTGATTGTATGATTGTGATTGTATGATTGTGATTGTAGGATTGTGATTGTATGATTGTGATTGTATTTTTGTGATTGTATGATTGTGATTGTATGATTGTGATTGTATGATTGTGATTGCATGATTGTGATTGTATGATTGTGATTCTATGATTGTGATTGTATGATTGTGTTTGTATGATTGTGATTGTATGATTGTGATTGTATGATTGTGATAGTATGATTGTGATTGTATGATTGTGATTGTATGATTGTGATTGTCTGATTGTGGTTGTATGATTGTGATTGTATGATTGTGATTGTATGATTGTGATAGTATGATTGTGATTGTATGATTGTGATTGTATGATTGTGATTGTATGATTGTGATTGTATGATTGTGGTTGTATGATTGTGATTGTCTGATTGTGATTGTATGATTGTGATTGTATGATTGTGATTGTATGATTGTGAAAGTATGATTGTGATTGTATGATTGTGATTGTACGATTGTGATTGTATGAGTGTGATTGTGTGATTGTGGTTGTGCGATTGAGATTGTACGATTGTGATTGTACGATTGTGATTGAATGATTGTGATTGTATGATTATGATTGTATGATTGTGATTGCATGATTGTGATTGTATGATTGTGATTGTATGATTGCGATTGTCTGATTGTGGTTGTATGATTGTGATTGTATGATTGTGATTGTATGATTGTGATTGTATGATTGTGATTGTATGATTGTGATTGTCTGATTATGATTGTTTGATTGTGATTGTATGATTGAGATTGTATGATTGTGATTGTATGCTTGCGATTGTATGAATCTGATTGTATGATTGTGATTGTATGACTGTGATTGTATGATTGTGATTGTATGATTGTTATTGTATGTTTGTGAAAGTATGATTGTGATTGTATGATTGTGATTGCATGATTTTGAACGTATGATTGTGATTGTATGATTGTGATTGTATGATTGTGATTGTATGATTGTGAAAGTATGATTGTGATGGTATGATTGTGATTGTATGATTGTAATACTATGATTGTGAAAGTATGATTGTGATTGTATGATTGTGATTGTATGATTGCGATTGTATGATTGTAATTGTATGATTATGATTGTATGATTGTGATTGTATGATTGTAATTGTATGATTATGATTGTATGATTGTGATTGTATGAATGCGATTGTATGATTGTGATTGTATGATTCTGATTGTATGATTGTGATTGCATGATTGTGATTGTATGATTGTGATTGCATGATTTTGAACGTATGATTGTGATTGTATGATTGTGATTGTATGATTGTGATTGCATGATTGTGATTGTATGATTGTGATTGTATGATTGTGATTCCATTATTGTGATTGTATGATTGTGATTGTATGATTGTGATTGTCTGATTGTGGTTGTATGATTGTGATTGTATGATTGTGATTGTATGATTGTGATTGTATGATTGTGATTGTATGATTGTATTTGCGAGATTGTATTTGGGATATTGTAATTGTATGATTGCGATTGTATGATTGTAATTGTATGATTATGATTGTATGATTGTGATTGTATGAATGCGATTGTATGATTGTGATTGTATGATTGTGATTGTATGATTGTAATTGCATGATTATGATTGTGTGATTGTGATTGTATGATTGCGATTGTATGATTGTGATTGTATGATTATGATTGTATTTTTGTGATTGTATGATTGTGATTGTATGATTGTGATTGTATGATTGTGATTGCATGATTGTGATTGTATGATTGTGATTCTATGATTGTGATTGTATGATTGTGTTTGTATGATTGTAATTGTATGATTGTGATTGTATGATTGTGATAGTATGATTGTGATTGTATGATTGTGATTGTATGATTGTGATTGTATGATTGTGATTGTATGCTTGCGATTGTATGAATCTGATTGTATGATTGTGATTGTATGACTGTGATTGTATGATTGTGATTGTATGATTGTGATTGTATGTTTGTGAAAGTATGATTGTGATTGTATGATTGTGATTGCATGATTTTGAACGTATGATTGTGATTGTATGATTGTGATTGTATGATTGTGATTGTATGATTGTGATTGTATGATTGTGAAAGTATGATTGTGATGGTATGATTGTGATTGTATGATTGTGATTGTATGATTGGGATTGTATGAGTGTGATTGTCTGATTGTGGTTGTGCGATTGTGATTGTACGATTGTGATTGTACGATTGTTATTGAATGATTGTGATTGTATGATTCTGATTGTATGATTGTGATTGCATGATTGTGATTGTATGATTGTGATTGCATGATTTTGAACGTATGATTGTGATTGTATGATTGTGATAGTATGATTGTGATGTATGATTGTAATTGTATGATTATGATTGTATGATTGTGATAGTATGATTGTGATTGTATGATTGTATTTGGGAGATTGTATTTGGGATATTGTAATTGTATGATTGCGATTGTATGATTGTGATTGTATGATTGTGATTGTATGATTGTGATTGTATGATTGTATTTAGGAGATTGTATTTGGGATATTGTAATTGTATGATTGCGATTGTATGATTGTGATTGTATGAGTGTGATGTATGATTGTAATTGTATGATTATGATTGTATGATTGTGATTGTATGATTGAGATTGTATGATTGTGATTGTATGCTTGCGATTGTATGATTGTGATTGTATGATTGTGATTCTTTGATTGTGATTGTATGATTGTGATTGTATGATTGTGATTGTATCATTGTGGTTGTATGATTGTGATTGTATGATTGAGATTGTATGATTGTGATTGTATGATTGTGATTGTCTGATTGTGATTGTATGATTGTGATTGTATGATTGTGATAGTATGATTGTGAAAGTATGATTGTGATTGTATGATTGTGATTGTATGATTGAGA
This sequence comes from Megachile rotundata, assembly GCF_050947335.1. NCBI lineage: Eukaryota > Metazoa > Arthropoda > Insecta > Hymenoptera > Megachilidae > Megachile > Megachile rotundata. The sequence continues at coordinate 10,673 of NW_027473323.1, read as the reverse complement.
TTGTATGATTGTGATTGTATGATTGCGATTGTATGATTGTGATTGTGTGATTGTGATTGTATGATTGTGATTGTATGGTTGTGATTGTATGATTGTGATTGTATGATTGTGATTGTATGATTGAAATTGTATGATTGTGATTGTATGATTGCGATTGTATGATTGTGATTGTATGATTGTGATTGTATGATTGTATTTGCGAGATTGTATTTGGGATATTGTAATTGTATGATTGCGATTGTATGATTGTAATTGTATGATTATGATTGTATGATTGTGATTGTATGAATGCGATTGTATGATTGTGATTGTATGATTGTGATTGTATGATTGTGATTGTATGATTGTGATTGTATGACTGTGATTGTATGATTGTGATTGTATGATTGCGATTGTATGATTGTGATTGTATGATTGTGATTGTATGATTGTGATTGTATGATTGTGATTGTATGATTGTGATTGTATGATTGTGATTGTACGATTGTGATAGTATGATTGTATTTGGGAGATTGTATTTGGGATATTGTAATTGTATGATTGCGATTGTATGATTGTGATTGTATGATTGGGATTGTATGAGTGTGATTGTCTGATTGTGGTTGTGCGATTGTGATTGTACGATTGTGATTGTACGATTGTTATTGAATGATTGTGATTGTATGATTCTGATTGTATGATTGTGATTACATGATTGTGATTGTATGATTGTGATTGCATGATTTTGAACGTATGATTGTGATTGTATGATTGTGATTGTATGATTGTGATTGCATGATTGTGATTGTATGATTGTGATTGTATGACTGTGATTGTATGATTGTGATTGTACGATTGCGATTGTATGATTGTGATTGTATGATTGTGATTGCATAATTGTGATTGTATGATTGTGATTGTATGATTGTGATTGCATAATTGTGATTGTATGATTGTGATTGTATGATTGTGATTGTCTGATTGTGGTTGTATGATTGTGATTGTATGATTGTGATTGTATGATTGTGATTGTATGATTGTGATTGTATGATTATGATTGTTTGATTGTGATTGTATGATTGAGATTGTATGATTGTGATTGTATGCTTGCGATTGTATGAATCTGATTGTATGATTGTGATTGTATGACTGTGATTGTATGATTGTGATTGTATGATTGTGATTGTATGTTTGTGAAGGTATGATTGTGATTGTATGATTGTGATTGCATGATTTTGAACGTATGATTGTGATTGTATGATTGTGATTGTATGATTGTGATTGTATGATTGTGATTGTATGATTGTGATTGTATGATTGTGAAAGTATGATTGTGATGGTATGATTGTGATTGTATGATTGTGATTGTATGATTGTATTTGCGAGATTGTATTTGGGATATTGTAATTGTATGATTGCGATTGTATGATTGTGATTGTATGATTGTGATTGCATAATTGTGATTGTATGATTGTGATTGTATGATTGTGATTGCATAATTGTGATTGTATGATTGTGATTGTATGATTGTGATTGTCTGATTGTGGTTGTATGATTGTGATTGTATGATTGTGATTGTATGATTGTGATTGTATGATTGTGATTGTATGATTGTGATTGTATGATTGTATTTGCGAAATTGTATTTGGGATATTGTAATTGTATGATTGCGATTGTATGATTGTAATTGTATGATTATGATTGTATGATTGTGATTGTATGATTGTAATTGTATGATTATGATTGTATGATTGTGATTGTATGAATGCGATTGTATGATTGTGATTGTATGATTGTGATTGTATGATTATGATTGTATGATTGTGATTGTATGATTGTAATTGTATGATTATGATTGTATGATTGTGATTGTATGAATGCGATTGTATGATTGTGATTGTATGATTGTGATTGTATGATTGTAATTGCATGATTATGATTGTGTGATTGTGATTGTATAATTGCGATTGTATGATTGTGATTGTATGATTATGATTGTATTTTTGTGATTGTATGATTGTGATTGTATGATTGTGATTGTACGATTGTGATAGTATGATTGAATTTGGGAGATTGTATTTGGGATATTGTAATTGTATGATTGCGATTGTATGATTGTGATTGTATGATTGTGATGTATGATTGTAATTGTATGATTATGATTGTTTGATTGTGATTGTATGATTGAGATTGTATGATTGTGATTGTATGCTTGCGATTGTATGAATCTGATTGTATGATTGTGATTGTATGACTGTGATTGTATGATTGTGATTGTATGATTGTGATTGTATGTTTGTGAAAGTATGATTGTGATTGTATGATTGTGATTGCATGATTTTGAACGTATGATTGTGATTGTATGATTGTGATTGTATGATTGTGATTGTATGATTGTGAAAGTATGATTGTGATGGTATGATTGTGATTGTATGATTGTAATACTATGATTGTGAAAGTATGATTGTGATTGTATGATTGTGATTGTATGATTGCGATTGTATGATTGTAATTGTATGATTATGATTGTATGATTGTGATTGTATGATTGTAATTGTATGATTATGATTGTATGATTGTGATTGTATGAATGCGATTGTATGATTGTGATTGTATGATTCTGATTGTATGATTGTGATTGCATGATTGTGATTGTATGATTGTGATTGTATGATTGTGATTCCATTATTGTGATTGTATGATTGTGATTGTATGATTGTGATTGTCTGATTGTGGTTGTATGATTGTGATTGTATGATTGTGATTGTATGATTGTGATTGTATGATTGTGATTGTATGATTGTATTTGCGAGATTGTATTTGGGATATTGTAATTGTATGATTGCGATTGTATGATTGTAATTGTATGATTATGATTGTATGATTGTGATTGTATGAATGCTATTGTATGATTGTGATTGTATGATTGTGATTGTATGATTGTAATTGCATGATTATGATTGTGTGATTGTGATTGTATGATTGCGATTGTATGATTGTGATTGTATGATTATGATTGTATTTTTGTGATTGTATGATTGTGATTGTATGATTGTGATTGTATGATTGTGATTGTATGATTGTGATTGCATGATTGTGATTGTATGATTGTGATTCTATGATTGTGATTGTATGATTGTGTTTATATGATTGTAATTGTATGATTGTGATTGTATGATTGTGATAGTATGATTGTGATTGTATGATTGTGATTGTATGATTGTGATTGTATGATTGTGATTGTATGATTGTGATTGTATGATTGTGGTTGTATGATTGTGATTGTCTGATTGTGATTGTATGATTGTGATTGTATGATTGTGATTGTATGATTGTGAAAGTATGATTGTGATTGTATGATTGTGATTGTATGATTGTGATTGTATGATTGTGATTGTATGAGTGTGATTGTGTGATTGTGGTTGTGCGATTGAGATTGTACGATTGTGATTGTACGATTGTGATTGAATGATTGTGATTGTATGATTATGATTGTATGATTGTGATTGCATGATTGTGATTGTATGATTGTGATTGTATGATTGTGATTGTATGATTGTGATTGTATGATTGTATTTGGGAGATTGTATTTGGGATATTGTAATTGTATGATTGCGATTGTATGATTGTGATTGTATGATTGCGATTGTATGATTGTAATTGTATGATTGTTATTGTATGATTGCGATTGTATGATTGTGATTGTATGATTGTGATGTATGATTGTAATTGTATGATTATGATTGTATGATTGTGATTGTATGATTGTGATTGTATGATTGTATTTGGGAGATTGTATTTGGGATATTGTAATTGTATGATTGCGATTGTATGATTGTGATTGTATGATTGTGATTGTATGATTGTGATTGTATGATTATGATTGTATGATTGTGATTGTATGATTGTGATTGTATGATTGTGATTGTATGACTGTGATTGTATGATTGTGATTGTATGATTGCGATTGTATGATTGTGATTGTATGATTGTGATTGTATGATTGTGATTGTATGATTGTGATTGTATGATTGTGATTGTATGATTGTGATTGTACGATTGTGATAGTATGATTGTATTTGGGAGATTGTATTTGGGATATTGTAATTGTATGATTGCGATTGTATGATTGTGATTGTATGATTGGGATTGTATGAGTGTGATTGTCTGATTGTGGTTGTGCGATTGTGATTGTACGATTGTGATTGTACGATTGTTATTGAATGATTGTGATTGTATGATTCTGATTGTATGATTGTGATTACATAATTGTGATTGTATGATTGTGATTGCATGATTTTGAACGTATGATTGTGATTGTATGATTGTGATTGTATGATTGTGATTGCATGATTGTGATTGTATGATTGTGATTGTATGATTGTGATTGTATGATTGTGATTGTATGATTGCGATTGTATGATTGTGATTGTATGATTGTGATTGCATAATTGTGATTGTATGATTGTGATTGTATGATTGTGATTGCATAATTGTGATTGTATGATTGTGATTGTATGATTGTGATTGTCTGATTGTGGTTGTATGATTGTGATTGTATGATTGTGATTGTATGATTGTGATTGTATGATTGTATTTGCGAGATTGTATTTGGGATATTGTAATTGTATGATTGCGATTGTATGATTGTAATTGTATGATTATGATTGTATGATTGTGATTGTATGATTGTAATTGTATGATTATGATTGTATGATTGTGATTGTATGAATGCGATTGTATGATTGTGATTGTATGATTGGGATTGTATGAGTGTGATTGTCTGATTGTGGTTGTGCGATTGTGATTGTACGATTGTGATTGTACGATTGTTATTGAATGATTGTGATTGTATGATTCTGATTGTATGATTGTGATTGCATGATTGTGATTGTATGATTGTGATTGCATGATTTTGAACGTATGATTGTGATTGTATGATTGTGATTGTATGATTGTGATTGTATGATTGTGATTGTATGATTGTGATTGTATGATTGTGATTGTATGATTGTGATTGTATGATTGTGATTGTATGATTGTGATTGTATGATTGTGATTGTATGATTGTGATTGTATGATTGTGATTGTAGGATTGTGATTGTATGATTGTGATTGTATTTTTGTGATTGTATGATTGTGATTGTATGATTGTGATTGTATGATTGTGATTGCATGATTGTGATTGTATGATTGTGATTCTATGATTGTGATTGTATGATTGTGTTTGTATGATTGTGATTGTATGATTGTGATTGTATGATTGTGATAGTATGATTGTGATTGTATGATTGTGATTGTATGATTGTGATTGTCTGATTGTGGTTGTATGATTGTGATTGTATGATTGTGATTGTATGATTGTGATAGTATGATTGTGATTGTATGATTGTGATTGTATGATTGTGATTGTATGATTGTGATTGTATGATTGTGGTTGTATGATTGTGATTGTCTGATTGTGATTGTATGATTGTGATTGTATGATTGTGATTGTATGATTGTGAAAGTATGATTGTGATTGTATGATTGTGATTGTACGATTGTGATTGTATGAGTGTGATTGTGTGATTGTGGTTGTGCGATTGAGATTGTACGATTGTGATTGTACGATTGTGATTGAATGATTGTGATTGTATGATTATGATTGTATGATTGTGATTGCATGATTGTGATTGTATGATTGTGATTGTATGATTGCGATTGTCTGATTGTGGTTGTATGATTGTGATTGTATGATTGTGATTGTATGATTGTGATTGTATGATTGTGATTGTATGATTGTGATTGTCTGATTATGATTGTTTGATTGTGATTGTATGATTGAGATTGTATGATTGTGATTGTATGCTTGCGATTGTATGAATCTGATTGTATGATTGTGATTGTATGACTGTGATTGTATGATTGTGATTGTATGATTGTTATTGTATGTTTGTGAAAGTATGATTGTGATTGTATGATTGTGATTGCATGATTTTGAACGTATGATTGTGATTGTATGATTGTGATTGTATGATTGTGATTGTATGATTGTGAAAGTATGATTGTGATGGTATGATTGTGATTGTATGATTGTAATACTATGATTGTGAAAGTATGATTGTGATTGTATGATTGTGATTGTATGATTGCGATTGTATGATTGTAATTGTATGATTATGATTGTATGATTGTGATTGTATGATTGTAATTGTATGATTATGATTGTATGATTGTGATTGTATGAATGCGATTGTATGATTGTGATTGTATGATTCTGATTGTATGATTGTGATTGCATGATTGTGATTGTATGATTGTGATTGCATGATTTTGAACGTATGATTGTGATTGTATGATTGTGATTGTATGATTGTGATTGCATGATTGTGATTGTATGATTGTGATTGTATGATTGTGATTCCATTATTGTGATTGTATGATTGTGATTGTATGATTGTGATTGTCTGATTGTGGTTGTATGATTGTGATTGTATGATTGTGATTGTATGATTGTGATTGTATGATTGTGATTGTATGATTGTATTTGCGAGATTGTATTTGGGATATTGTAATTGTATGATTGCGATTGTATGATTGTAATTGTATGATTATGATTGTATGATTGTGATTGTATGAATGCGATTGTATGATTGTGATTGTATGATTGTGATTGTATGATTGTAATTGCATGATTATGATTGTGTGATTGTGATTGTATGATTGCGATTGTATGATTGTGATTGTATGATTATGATTGTATTTTTGTGATTGTATGATTGTGATTGTATGATTGTGATTGTATGATTGTGATTGCATGATTGTGATTGTATGATTGTGATTCTATGATTGTGATTGTATGATTGTGTTTGTATGATTGTAATTGTATGATTGTGATTGTATGATTGTGATAGTATGATTGTGATTGTATGATTGTGATTGTATGATTGTGATTGTATGATTGTGATTGTATGCTTGCGATTGTATGAATCTGATTGTATGATTGTGATTGTATGACTGTGATTGTATGATTGTGATTGTATGATTGTGATTGTATGTTTGTGAAAGTATGATTGTGATTGTATGATTGTGATTGCATGATTTTGAACGTATGATTGTGATTGTATGATTGTGATTGTATGATTGTGATTGTATGATTGTGATTGTATGATTGTGAAAGTATGATTGTGATGGTATGATTGTGATTGTATGATTGTGATTGTATGATTGGGATTGTATGAGTGTGATTGTCTGATTGTGGTTGTGCGATTGTGATTGTACGATTGTGATTGTACGATTGTTATTGAATGATTGTGATTGTATGATTCTGATTGTATGATTGTGATTGCATGATTGTGATTGTATGATTGTGATTGCATGATTTTGAACGTATGATTGTGATTGTATGATTGTGATTGTATGATTGTGATTGTCTGATTGTGGTTGTATGATTGTGATTGTATGATTGTGATTGTATGATTGTGATAGTATGATTGTGATTGTATGATTGTGATTCTATGATTGTGATTGTATGATTGTGTTTGTATGATTGTGATTGTATGATTGTGATTGTATGATTGTGATAGTATGATTGTGATTGTATGATTGTGATTGTATGATTGTGATTGTCTGATTGTGGTTGTATGATTGTGATTGTATGATTGTGATTGTATGATTGTGATAGTATGATTGTGATTGTATGATTGTGATTGTATGATTGTGATTGTATGATTGTGATTGTATGATTGTGGTTGTATGATTGTGATTGTCTGATTGTGATTGCATGATTGTGATTGTATGATTGTGATTGTATGATTGTGAAAGTATGATTGTGATTGTATGATTGTGATTGTATGATTGTGATTGTATGAGTGTGATTGTGTGATTGTGGTTGTGCGATTGAGATTGTACGATTGTGATTGTACGATTGTGATTGAATGATTGTGATTGTATGATTATGATTGTATGATTGTGATTGCATGATTGTGATTGTATGATTGTGATTGTATGATTGTGATTGTATGATTGTGATTGTATGATTGTGATTGTATGATTGTGATTGTATGATTGTGATTGTCTGATTGTGGTTGTATGATTGTGATTGTATGATTGTGATTGTATGATTGTGATAGTATGATTGTGATTGTATGATTGTGATTGTATGATTGTGATTGTATGATTGTGATTGTATGATTGTATTTGGGAGATTGTATTTGGGAGATTGTATTTGGGAGATTGTAATTGTATGATTGCGATTGTATGATTGTGATTGTATGATTGCGATTGTATGAATGCGATTGTATGATTGTGATTGCATAATTGTGATTGTATGATTGTGATTGTATGATTGTGATTGTCTGATTGTGGTTGTATGATTGTGAATGTATGATTGTGATTGTATGATTGTGATTGTCTGATTGTGGTTGTATGATTGTGATTGTATGATTGTGATTGTATGATTGTGATTGTATGATTGTGATTGTATGATTGTGATTGTATGATTGTGATTGTATGATTGTATTTGCGAGATTGTATTTGGGATATTGTAATTGTATGATTGCGATTGTATGATTGTAATTGTATGATTGTTATTGTATGATTGCGATTGTATGATTGTGATTGTATGATTGTGATGTATGATTATAATTGTATGATTATGATTGTATGATTGTGATTGTATGATTGTGATTGTATGATTGTGATTGCATGATTGTGATTGTATGATTGTGATTGCATGATTTTGAATGTATGATTTTGATTGTATGATTGTGATTGTATGATTGTGATTGTATGATTGTGATTGTATGATTGTGATTTTATGATTGTGATTGTATGATTGTGATTGTATGATTGTGATTGTATGATTGCGATTGTATGATTGTGATTGTATGATTGTGATTGTATGATTGTGATGTATGATTGTAATTGTATGATTATGATTGTATGATTGTGATTGTATGATTGAGATTGTATGATTGTGATTGCATGCTTGCGATTGTATGATTGTGATTGTATGATTGTATTTGGGAGATTGTATTTGGGATATTGTAATTGTATGATTGCGATTGTATGATTGTGATTGTATGATTGTGATGTATGATTCTTATTGTATGATTATGATTGTATGATTGTGATTGTATGATTGAGATTGTATGATTGTGATTGTATGATTGCGATTGTATGATTGTGATTGTATGATTGTGATTCTTTGATTGTGATTGTATGATTGTGATTGTATGATTGTGATTGTATGATTGTGGTTGTATGATTGTGATTGTATGATTGTGATTGTATGATTGTGATTGTATGATTGTGATAGTATGATTGTGATTATATGATTGCTATTGTATGATTGTTATTGTACGACTGTGATTGTATGATTGTGATTGTATGATTGTGATAGTATGATTGTGAAAGTATGATTGTGATTGTATGATTGTGATTGTATGATTGTGATTGTATGATTGTGATTGTATGATTTTGAATGTATGATTTTGATTGTATGATTGTGATTGTATGATTGTGATTGTATGATTGTGGTTGTATGATTGTGATTGTATGATTGTGATTGTATGATTGTGATTGTATGATTGTGATTGTATGATTGTGATTGTATGATTGTTGTTGTATGATTGTGATTGTATGATTGTGATTGTATGATTGTGATTGTATGATTGTATTTGGGAGATTGTATTTGGGAAATTGCAATTGTATGATTGCGATTGTATGATTGTGATTGTATGATTGTGATTGTATGATTGTGATTGTATGATTGTGATTGTATGATTGTGATTGTATGATTGTGACAGTATGATTGTGATTGTATGATTGTGATTGTATGACTGTGATTGTATGATTGTGATTGTATGATTGTGATTGTATGATTGTGATTGTATGATTGTGATTGTATGATTGTGATTGCTTGATTATGATTGTATGATTGTGATTGTATGATTGTGATTGTATGATTGTGATTGTATGATTGTGATTGTATGATTGTGATTGTATGATTGTATTTGGGAGATTGTATTTGGGAGATTGTAATTGTATGATTGTGATTGTATGATTGTGATTGTATGATTGCGATTGTATGATTGTGATTGTATGATTGTGATGTATGATTGTAATTGTATGATTATGATTGTATGATTGTGATTGTATGATTGAGATTGTATGATTGTGATTGTATGCTTGCGATTGTATGATTGTGATTGTATGATTGTGATTCTTTGATTGTGATTGTATGATTGTGATTGTATGATTGTGATTGTATGATTGTGATTGTATGATTGTGATTGTATGATTGTGATTGTATGATTGTGATTGTATGATTGTGATTGTATGATTGTGATTGTATGATTGTGACTGTATGATTGTGATAGTATGATTGTGATTGTATCATTGTGATTGTATGATTGTGATTGTATGATTGTGATTCTTTGATTGTGAATGTATGATTGTGATTGTATGATTGTGATTGTATGATTGTGATTGTATGATTGTGATTGTATGATTGTGGTTGTATGATTGTGATTGTATGATTGTGATTGTATGATTGTGATTGTATGATTGTGATAGTATGATTGTGATTATATGATTGTTATTGTATGATTGTTATTGTACGACTGTGATTGTATGATTGTGATTGTATGATTGTGATAGTATGATTGTGAAAGTATGATTGTGATTGTATGATTGTGATTGTATGATTG